>NW_027362861.1:4543909-5897713 GCF_046119375.1 Phyllobates terribilis
TTTCAGTTCCAGAGCGATTCACCCGATGAGTCCTTCATACTTAGTCTTTTTTTGAAAAATTTCTGACTTTTTGAAAATTTCACTTTTTTGTGAAAATCTCCGCTAAATGAGGTTATAGTATGTTAGAGGGCATCCCAGGAGGGCTCCAAATGTGTGGGTAAAATATATATCCCTTGGGGGGAAATTTGAAAAAAAGTTGAAATTTTTTTTTTTTCTGGACTTAGAAAATTTTCACACATGTCTCAGACTTCCAGAGAGGGGAGCATGTCAGTGCGCGCATCCGATTTCAGTTCCAGAGCGATTCACCCGATGAGTCCTTCATACTTAGTCTTTTTTTGCAAAATTTCTGACTTTTTGAAAATTTCACTTTTTTGTGAAAATCTCCGCTAAATGAGGTTATAGTATGTTAGAGGGCATCCCAGGAGGGCTCCAAATGTGTGGGTAAAATATATATCCCTTGGGGGGAAATTTGAAAAAAAGTTGAAATTTTTTTTTTTCTGGACTTAGAAAATTTTCACACATGTCTCAGACTTCCAGAGAGGGGAGCATGTCAGTGCGCGCATCCGATTTCAGTTCCAGAGCGATTCACCCGATGAGTCCTTCATACTTAGTCTTTTTTTGCAAAATTTCTGACTTTTTGAAAATTTCACTTTTTTGTGAAAATCTCCGCTAAATGAGGTTATAGTATGTTAGAGGGCATCCCAGGAGGGCTCCAAATGTGTGGGTAAAATATATATCCCTTGGGGGGAAATTTGAAAAAAAGTTGAAATTTTTTTTTTTCTGGACTTAGAAAATTTTCACACATGTCTCAGACTTCCAGAGAGGGGAGCATGTCAGTGCGCGCATCCGATTTCAGTTCCAGAGCGATTCACCCGATGAGTCCTTCATACTTAGTCTTTTTTTGCAAAATTTCTGACTTTTTGAAAATTTCACTTTTTTGTGAAAATCTCCGCTAAATGAGGTTATAGTATGTTAGAGGGCATCCCAGGAGGGCTCCAAATGTGTGGGTAAAATATATATCCCTTGGGGGGAAATTTGAAAAAAAGTTGAAATTTTTTTTTTTCTGGACTTAGAAAATTTTCACACATGTCTCAGACTTCCAGAGAGGGGAGCATGTCAGTGCGCGCATCCGATTTCAGTTCCAGAGCGATTCACCCGATGAGTCCTTCATACTTAGTCGTTTTTTGGAAAAATTTTCACTTTTTGAAAATTTCACTTTTTTGTGAAAATCTCCGCTAAATGAGGTTATAGTATGTTAGAGGGCATCCCAGGAGGGCTCCAAATGTGTGGGTAAAATATATATCCCTTGGGGGGAAATTTGAAAAAAAGTTGAAAATTTTTTTTTTTCTGGACTTAGAAAATTTTCACACATGTCTCAGAGTTCTAGAGAGGGGAGCATGTCAGTGCGCACATCCGATTTCTGTTCCAGAGCGATTCACCCGATGAGTCCTTCATACTTAGTCGTTTTTTGCAAAATTTCTGACTTTTTGAAAATTTCACTTTTTTGTGAAAATCTCCGCTAAATGAGGTTATAGTATGTTAGAGGGCATCCCAGGAGGGCTCCAAATGTGTGGGTAAAATATATATCCCTTGGGGGTAATTTGAAAAAAAGTTGAAAAATTTTTTTTTTCTGGACTTAGAAAATTTAAACACATGTCTCAGACTTCCAGAGAGGGGAGCATGTCAGTGCGCGCATCCGATTTCAGTTCCAGAGCGATTCACCCGATGAGTCCTTCATACTTAGTTGTTTTTTGCAAAATTTCTGACTTTGAAAATTTCACTTTTTTGTGAAAATCTCCGCTAAATGAGGTTATAGTATGTTAGAGGGCATCCCAGGAGGGCTCCAAATGTGTGGGTAAAATATATATCCCTTGGGGGGAAATTTGAAAAAAAGTAGAATTTTTTTTTTTTTCTGGACTTAGAAAATTTTCACACATGTCTCAGACTTCCAGAGAGGGGAGCATGTCAGTGCGTGCATCCGATTTCAGTTCCAGGGCGATTCACCCGATGAGTCCTTCATACTTAATCGTTTTTTGCAAAATTTCTGAATCTTTGAAAATTTCACTTTTTTGTGAAAATCTCCGCTAAATGAGGTTATAGTATGTTAGAGGGCATCCCAGGAGGGCTCCAAATGTGTGGGTAAAATATATATCCCTTGGGGGGAAATTTGAAAAAAAGTTGAAATTTTTTTTTTTCTGGAATTAAAAAATTTTCACACATGTCTCAGACTTCCAGAGAGGGGAGCATGTCAGTGCGCGCATCCGATTTCAGTTCCAGAGCGATTCACCCGATGAGTCCTTCATACTTAGTCGTTTTTTGCAAAATTTCTGACTTTATTGAAAATTTCACTTTTTTCTGAAAATCTCTGCTAAATGAGGTTATAGTATGTTAGAGGGCATCCCAGGAGGGCTCCAAATGTGTGGGTAAAATATATATCCCTTGGGGGGTAATTTGAAAAAAAGTTGAAAAATTTTTTTTTTCTGGACTTAGAAAATTTTCACACATGTCTCAGACTTCCAGAGAGGGGAGCATGTCAGTGCATGCATCCGATTTCAGTTCCAGAGCGATTCACCCGATGAGTCCTTCATACTTAGTCGTTTTTTGCAAAATTTCTGACTTTATTGAAAATTTCACTTTTTTCTGAAAATCTCTGCTAAATGAGGTTATAGTATGTTAGAGGGCATCCCAGGAGGGCTCCAAATGTGTGGGTAAAATATATATCCCTTGGGGGGTAATTTGAAAAAAAGTTGAAAAATTTTTTTTTTCTGGACTTAGAAAATTTTCACACATGTCTCAGACTTCCAGAGAGGGGAGCATGTCAGTGCATGCATCCGATTTCAGTTCCAGAGCGATTCACCCGATGAGTCCTTCATACTTAGTCGTTTTTTGGAAAAATTTTCACTTTTTGAAAATTTCACTTTTTTGTGAAAATCTCTGCTAAATGAGGTTATAGTATGTTAGAGGGCATCCCAGGAGGGCTCCAAATGTGTGGGTAAAATATATATCACTTGGGGGGAAATTTGAAAAAAAGTTGAAAAATCTTTTTTTTCTGGACTTAGAAAATTTTCACACATGTCTCAGACTTCCAGAGAGGGGAGCATGTCTGTAAGCACATCCGATTTCAGTTCCAGAGCGATTCACCCGATGAGTCCTTCATACTTAGTCTTTTTTTGAAAAATTTCTGACTTTTTGAAAATTTCACTTTTTTGTGAAAATCTCCGCTAAATGAGGTTATAGTATGTTAGAGGGCATCCCAGGAGGGCTCCAAATGTGTGGGTAAAATATATATCCCTTGGGGGGAAATTTGAAAAAAAGTTGAAATTTTTTTTTTTTCTGGACTTAGAAAATTTTCACACATGTCTCAGACTTCCAGAGAGGGGAGCATGTCAGTGCGCGCATCCGATTTCAGTTCCAGAGCGATTCACCCGATGAGTCCTTCATACTTAGTCTTTTTTTGCAAAATTTCTGACTTTTTGAAAATTTCACTTTTTTGTGAAAATCTCCGCTAAATGAGGTTATAGTATGTTAGAGGGCATCCCAGGAGGGCTCCAAATGTGTGGGTAAAATATATATCCCTTGGGGGGAAATTTGAAAAAAAGTTGAAATTTTTTTTTTTCTGGACTTAGAAAATTTTCACACATGTCTCAGACTTCCAGAGAGGGGAGCATGTCAGTGCGCGCATCCGATTTCAGTTCCAGAGCGATTCACCCGATGAGTCCTTCATACTTAGTCTTTTTTTGCAAAATTTCTGACTTTTTGAAAATTTCACTTTTTTGTGAAAATCTCCGCTAAATGAGGTTATAGTATGTTAGAGGGCATCCCAGGAGGGCTCCAAATGTGTGGGTAAAATATATATCCCTTGGGGGGAAATTTGAAAAAAAGTTGAAATTTTTTTTTTCTGGACTTAGAAAATTTTCACACATGTCTCAGACTTCCAGAGAGGGGAGCATGTCAGTGCGTGCATCCGATTTCAGTTCCAGAGTGATTCACCTGATGAGTCCTTCATACTTAGTCGTTTTTTGCAAAATTTCTGACTTTTTGAAAATTTCACTTTTTTGTGAAAATCTCCGCTAAATGAGGTTATAGTATGTTAGAGGGCATCCCAGGAGGGCTCCAAATGTGTGGGTAAAATATATATCCCTTGGGGAGAAATTTGAAAAAAAGTTGAAATTTTTTTTTTCTGGACTTAGAAAATTTTCACACATGTCTCAGACTTCCAGAGAGGGGAGCATGTCAGTGCACGCATCCGATTTCAGTTCCAGAGCGATTCACCCGATGAGTCCTTCATACTTAGTCTTTTTTTGCAAAATTTCTGACTTTTTGAAAATTTCACTTTTTTGTGAAAATCTCCGCTAAATGAGGTTATAGTATGTTAGAGGGCATCCCAGGAGGGCTCCAAATGTGTGGGTAAAATATATATCCCTTGGGGGGAAATTTGAAAAAAAGTTGAAAATTTTTTTTTTCTGGACTTAGAAAATTTTCACACGTCTCAGACTTCTAGAGAGGGGAGCATGTCAGTGCGCGCATCCGATTTCAGTTCCAGAGCGATTCACCCGATGAGTCCTTCATACTTAGTCGTTTTTTGCAAAATTTCTGACTTTTTGAAAATTTCACTTTTTTGTGAAAATCTCCGCTAAATGAGGTTATAGTATGTTAGAGGGCATCCCAGGAGGGCTCCAAATGTGTGGGTATATATCCCTTGGGGGGAAATTTGAAAAAAAGTTGAAAACATTTTTTTTTCTGGACTTAGAAAATTTTCACACATGTCTCAGACTTCCAGAGAGGGGAGCATGTCAGTGCGCGCATCCGATTTCAGTTCCAGAGCGATTCACCCGATGAGTCCTTCATACTTAGTCGTTTTTTGGAAAAATTTTCACTTTTTGAAAATTTCACTTTTTTGTGAAAATCTCCGCTAAATGAGGTTATAGTATGTTAGAGGGCATCCCAGGAGGGCTCCAAATGTGTGGGTAAAATATATATCCCTTGGGGGGAAATTTGAAAAAAAGTTGAAAATTTTTTTTTTTCTGGACTTAGAAAATTTTCACACATGTCTCAGAGTTCTAGAGAGGGGAGCATGTCAGTGCGCACATCCGATTTCTGTTCCAGAGTGATTCACCTGATGAGTCCTTCATACTTAGTCGTTTTTTGCAAAATTTCTGACTTTTTGAAAATTTCACTTTTTTGTGAAAATCTCCGCTAAATGAGGTTATAGTATGTTAGAGGGCATCCCAGGAGGGCTCCAAATGTGTGGGTAAAATATATATCCCTTGGGGAGAAATTTGAAAAAAAGTTGAAATTTTTTTTTTTTCTGGACTTAGAAAATTTTCACACGTCTCAGACTTCTAGAGAGGGGAGCATGTCAGTGCGCACATCCGATTTCAGTTCCAGAGCGATTCACCCGATGAGTCCTTCATACTTAGTCGTTTTTTGCAAAATTTCTGACTTTTTGAAAATTTCACTTTTTTGTGAAAATCTCCGCTAAATGAGGTTATAGTATGTTAGAGGGCATCCCAGGAGGGCTCCAAATGTGTGGGTAAAATATATATCCCTTGGGGGGAAATTTGAAAAAAAGTAGAAATTTTTTTTTTTTCTGGACTTAGAAAATTTTCACACATGTCTCAGACTTCCAGAGAGGGGAGCATGTCAGTGCATGCATCCGATTTCAGTTCCAGGGCGATTCACCCGATGAGTCCTTCATACTTAATCGTTTTTTGCAAAATTTCTGAATCTTTGAAAATTTCACTTTTTTGTGAAAATCTCCGCTAAATGAGGTTATAGTATGTTAGAGGGCATCCCAGGAGGGCTCCAAATGTGTGGGTAAAATATATATCCCTTGGGGGGAAATTTGAAAAAAAGTTGAAATTTTTTTTTTTCTGGAATTAAAAAATTTTCACACATGTCTCAGACTTCCAGAGAGGGGAGCATGTCAGTGCGCGCATCCGATTTCAGTTCCAGAGCGATTCACCCGATGAGTCCTTCATACTTAGTCGTTTTTTGCAAAATTTCTGACTTTATTGAAAATTTCACTTTTTTCTGAAAATCTCTGCTAAATGAGGTTATAGTATGTTAGAGGGCATCCCAGGAGGGCTCCAAATGTGTGGGTAAAATATATATCCCTTGGGGGGTAATTTGAAAAAAAGTTGAAAAATTTTTTTTTTCTGGACTTAGAAAATTTTCACACATGTCTCAGACTTCCAGAGAGGGGAGCATGTCAGTGCTTGCATCCGATTTCAGTTCCAGAGCGATTCACCCGATGAGTCCTTCATACTTAGTCGTTTTTTGGAAAAATTTTCACTTTTTGAAAATTTCACTTTTTTGTGAAAATCTCTGCTAAATGAGGTTATAGTATGTTAGAGGGCATCCCAGGAGGGCTCCAAATGTGTGGGTAAAATATATATCACTTGGGGGGAAATTTGAAAAAAAGTTGAAAAATCTTTTTTTTCTGGACTTAGAAAATTTTCACACATGTCTCAGACTTCCAGAGAGGGGAGCATGTCTGTAAGCACATCCGATTTCAGTTCCAGAGCGATTCACCCGATGAGTCCTTCATACTTAGTCTTTTTTTGCAAAATTTCTGACTTTTTGAAAATTTCACTTTTTTGTGAAAATCTCCGCTAAATGAGGTTATAGTATGTTAGAGGGCATCCCAGGAGGGCTCCAAATGTGTGGGTAAAATATATATCCCTTGGGGGGAAATTTGAAAAAAAGTTGAAATTTTTTTTTTTCTGGACTTAGAAAATTTTCACACATGTCTCAGACTTCCAGAGAGGGGAGCATGTCAGTGCGCGCATCCGATTTCAGTTCCAGAGCGATTCACCCGATGAGTCCTTCATACTTAGTCTTTTTTTGCAAAATTTCTGACTTTTTGAAAATTTCACTTTTTTGTGAAAATCTCCGCTAAATGAGGTTATAGTATGTTAGAGGGCATCCCAGGAGGGCTCCAAATGTGTGGGTAAAATATATATCCCTTGGGGGGAAATTTGAAAAAAAGTTGAAAATTTTTTTTTTCTGGACTTAGAAAATTTTCACACGTCTCAGACTTCTAGAGAGGGGAGCATGTCAGTGCGCGCATCCGATTTCAGTTCCAGAGCGATTCACCCGATGAGTCCTTCATACTTAGTCGTTTTTTGGAAAAATTTTCACTTTTTGAAAATTTCACTTTTTTGTGAAAATCTCCGCTAAATGAGGTTATAGTATGTTAGAGGGCATCCCAGGAGGGCTCCAAATGTGTGGGTAAAATATATATCCCTTGGGGGGAAATTTGAAAAAAAGTTGAAAATTTTTTTTTTTCTGGACTTAGAAAATTTTCACACATGTCTCAGAGTTCTAGAGAGGGGAGCATGTCAGTGCGCACATCCGATTTCTGTTCCAGAGCGATTCACCCGATGAGTCCTTCATACTTAGTCGTTTTTTGCAAAATTTCTGACTTTTTGAAAATTTCACTTTTTTGTGAAAATCTCCGCTAAATGAGGTTATAGTATGTTAGAGGGCATCCCAGGAGGGCTCCAAATGTGTGGGTAAAATATATATCCCTTGGGGGGAAATTTGAAAAAAAGTTGAAAAATTTTTTTTTCTGGACTTAGAAAATTTTCACACATGTCTCAGACTTCCAGAGAGGGGAGCATGTCTGTAAGCACATCCGATTTCAGTTCCAGAGCGTTTCATCCGATGAGTCCTTCATACTTAGTCGTTTTTTGGAAAAATTTTCACTTTTTGAAAATTTCACTTTTTTGTGAAAATCTCTGCTAAATGAGGTTATAGTATGTTAGAGGGCATCCCAGGAGGGTTCCAAATGTGTGGGTAAAATATATATCCCTTGGGGGGAAATTTGAAAAAAAGTTGAAAATTTTTTTTTTTCTGGACTTAGAAAATTTTCACACATGTCTCAGAGTTCTAGAGAGGGGAGCATGTCAGTGCGCACATCCGATTTCTGTTCCAGAGCGATTCACCCGATGAGTCCTTCATACTTAGTCGTTTTTTGCAAAATTTCTGACTTTTTGAAAATTTCACTTTTTTGTGAAAATCTCCGCTAAATGAGGTTATAGTATGTTAGAGGGCATCCCAGGAGGGCTCCAAATGTGTGGGTAAAATATATATCCCTTGGGGGTAATTTGAAAAAAAGTTGAAAAATTTTTTTTTTCTGGACTTAGAAAATTTAAACACATGTCTCAGACTTCCAGAGAGGGGAGCATGTCAGTGCGCGCATCCGATTTCAGTTCCAGAGCGATTCACCCGATGAGTCCTTCATACTTAGTTGTTTTTTGCAAAATTTCTGACTTTGAAAATTTCACTTTTTTGTGAAAATCTCCGCTAAATGAGGTTATAGTATGTTAGAGGGCATCCCAGGAGGGCTCCAAATGTGTGGGTAAAATATATATCCCTTGGGGGGAAATTTGAAAAAAAGTAGAATTTTTTTTTTTTTCTGGACTTAGAAAATTTTCACACATGTCTCAGACTTCCAGAGAGGGGAGCATGTCAGTGCGTGCATCCGATTTCAGTTCCAGGGCGATTCACCCGATGAGTCCTTCATACTTAATCGTTTTTTGCAAAATTTCTGAATCTTTGAAAATTTCACTTTTTTGTGAAAATCTCCGCTAAATGAGGTTATAGTATGTTAGAGGGCATCCCAGGAGGGCTCCAAATGTGTGGGTAAAATATATATCCCTTGGGGGGAAATTTGAAAAAAAGTTGAAATTTTTTTTTTTCTGGAATTAAAAAATTTTCACACATGTCTCAGACTTCCAGAGAGGGGAGCATGTCAGTGCGCGCATCCGATTTCAGTTCCAGAGCGATTCACCCGATGAGTCCTTCATACTTAGTCGTTTTTTGCAAAATTTCTGACTTTATTGAAAATTTCACTTTTTTCTGAAAATCTCTGCTAAATGAGGTTATAGTATGTTAGAGGGCATCCCAGGAGGGCTCCAAATGTGTGGGTAAAATATATATCCCTTGGGGGGTAATTTGAAAAAAAGTTGAAAAATTTTTTTTTTCTGGACTTAGAAAATTTTCACACATGTCTCAGACTTCCAGAGAGGGGAGCATGTCAGTGCATGCATCCGATTTCAGTTCCAGAGCGATTCACCCGATGAGTCCTTCATACTTAGTCGTTTTTTGCAAAATTTCTGACTTTATTGAAAATTTCACTTTTTTCTGAAAATCTCTGCTAAATGAGGTTATAGTATGTTAGAGGGCATCCCAGGAGGGCTCCAAATGTGTGGGTAAAATATATATCCCTTGGGGGGTAATTTGAAAAAAAGTTGAAAAATTTTTTTTTTCTGGACTTAGAAAATTTTCACACATGTCTCAGACTTCCAGAGAGGGGAGCATGTCAGTGCATGCATCCGATTTCAGTTCCAGAGCGATTCACCCGATGAGTCCTTCATACTTAGTCGTTTTTTGGAAAAATTTTCACTTTTTGAAAATTTCACTTTTTTGTGAAAATCTCTGCTAAATGAGGTTATAGTATGTTAGAGGGCATCCCAGGAGGGCTCCAAATGTGTGGGTAAAATATATATCACTTGGGGGGAAATTTGAAAAAAAGTTGAAAAATCTTTTTTTTCTGGACTTAGAAAATTTTCACACATGTCTCAGACTTCCAGAGAGGGGAGCATGTCTGTAAGCACATCCGATTTCAGTTCCAGAGCGATTCACCCGATGAGTCCTTCATACTTAGTCTTTTTTTGAAAAATTTCTGACTTTTTGAAAATTTCACTTTTTTGTGAAAATCTCCGCTAAATGAGGTTATAGTATGTTAGAGGGCATCCCAGGAGGGCTCCAAATGTGTGGGTAAAATATATATCCCTTGGGGGGAAATTTGAAAAAAAGTTGAAATTTTTTTTTTTTCTGGACTTAGAAAATTTTCACACATGTCTCAGACTTCCAGAGAGGGGAGCATGTCAGTGCGCGCATCCGATTTCAGTTCCAGAGCGATTCACCCGATGAGTCCTTCATACTTAGTCTTTTTTTGCAAAATTTCTGACTTTTTGAAAATTTCACTTTTTTGTGAAAATCTCCGCTAAATGAGGTTATAGTATGTTAGAGGGCATCCCAGGAGGGCTCCAAATGTGTGGGTAAAATATATATCCCTTGGGGGGAAATTTGAAAAAAAGTTGAAATTTTTTTTTTTCTGGACTTAGAAAATTTTCACACATGTCTCAGACTTCCAGAGAGGGGAGCATGTCAGTGCGCGCATCCGATTTCAGTTCCAGAGCGATTCACCCGATGAGTCCTTCATACTTAGTCTTTTTTTGCAAAATTTCTGACTTTTTGAAAATTTCACTTTTTTGTGAAAATCTCCGCTAAATGAGGTTATAGTATGTTAGAGGGCATCCCAGGAGGGCTCCAAATGTGTGGGTAAAATATATATCCCTTGGGGGGAAATTTGAAAAAAAGTTGAAATTTTTTTTTTCTGGACTTAGAAAATTTTCACACATGTCTCAGACTTCCAGAGAGGGGAGCATGTCAGTGCGTGCATCCGATTTCAGTTCCAGAGTGATTCACCTGATGAGTCCTTCATACTTAGTCGTTTTTTGCAAAATTTCTGACTTTTTGAAAATTTCACTTTTTTGTGAAAATCTCCGCTAAATGAGGTTATAGTATGTTAGAGGGCATCCCAGGAGGGCTCCAAATGTGTGGGTAAAATATATATCCCTTGGGGAGAAATTTGAAAAAAAGTTGAAATTTTTTTTTTCTGGACTTAGAAAATTTTCACACATGTCTCAGACTTCCAGAGAGGGGAGCATGTCAGTGCACGCATCCGATTTCAGTTCCAGAGCGATTCACCCGATGAGTCCTTCATACTTAGTCTTTTTTTGCAAAATTTCTGACTTTTTGAAAATTTCACTTTTTTGTGAAAATCTCCGCTAAATGAGGTTATAGTATGTTAGAGGGCATCCCAGGAGGGCTCCAAATGTGTGGGTAAAATATATATCCCTTGGGGGGAAATTTGAAAAAAAGTTGAAAATTTTTTTTTTCTGGACTTAGAAAATTTTCACACGTCTCAGACTTCTAGAGAGGGGAGCATGTCAGTGCGCGCATCCGATTTCAGTTCCAGAGCGATTCACCCGATGAGTCCTTCATACTTAGTCGTTTTTTGCAAAATTTCTGACTTTTTGAAAATTTCACTTTTTTGTGAAAATCTCCGCTAAATGAGGTTATAGTATGTTAGAGGGCATCCCAGGAGGGCTCCAAATGTGTGGGTATATATCCCTTGGGGGGAAATTTGAAAAAAAGTTGAAAACATTTTTTTTTCTGGACTTAGAAAATTTTCACACATGTCTCAGACTTCCAGAGAGGGGAGCATGTCAGTGCGCGCATCCGATTTCAGTTCCAGAGCGATTCACCCGATGAGTCCTTCATACTTAGTCGTTTTTTGGAAAAATTTTCACTTTTTGAAAATTTCACTTTTTTGTGAAAATCTCCGCTAAATGAGGTTATAGTATGTTAGAGGGCATCCCAGGAGGGCTCCAAATGTGTGGGTAAAATATATATCCCTTGGGGGGAAATTTGAAAAAAAGTTGAAAATTTTTTTTTTTCTGGACTTAGAAAATTTTCACACATGTCTCAGAGTTCTAGAGAGGGGAGCATGTCAGTGCGCACATCCGATTTCTGTTCCAGAGTGATTCACCTGATGAGTCCTTCATACTTAGTCGTTTTTTGCAAAATTTCTGACTTTTTGAAAATTTCACTTTTTTGTGAAAATCTCCGCTAAATGAGGTTATAGTATGTTAGAGGGCATCCCAGGAGGGCTCCAAATGTGTGGGTAAAATATATATCCCTTGGGGAGAAATTTGAAAAAAAGTTGAAATTTTTTTTTTTTCTGGACTTAGAAAATTTTCACACGTCTCAGACTTCTAGAGAGGGGAGCATGTCAGTGCGCACATCCGATTTCAGTTCCAGAGCGATTCACCCGATGAGTCCTTCATACTTAGTCGTTTTTTGCAAAATTTCTGACTTTTTGAAAATTTCACTTTTTTGTGAAAATCTCCGCTAAATGAGGTTATAGTATGTTAGAGGGCATCCCAGGAGGGCTCCAAATGTGTGGGTAAAATATATATCCCTTGGGGGGAAATTTGAAAAAAAGTAGAAATTTTTTTTTTTTCTGGACTTAGAAAATTTTCACACATGTCTCAGACTTCCAGAGAGGGGAGCATGTCAGTGCGTGCATCCGATTTCAGTTCCAGGGCGATTCACCCGATGAGTCCTTCATACTTAATCGTTTTTTGCAAAATTTCTGAATCTTTGAAAATTTCACTTTTTTGTGAAAATCTCCGCTAAATGAGGTTATAGTATGTTAGAGGGCATCCCAGGAGGGCTCCAAATGTGTGGGTAAAATATATATCCCTTGGGGGGAAATTTGAAAAAAAGTTGAAATTTTTTTTTTTCTGGAATTAAAAAATTTTCACACATGTCTCAGACTTCCAGAGAGGGGAGCATGTCAGTGCGCGCATCCGATTTCAGTTCCAGAGCGATTCACCCGATGAGTCCTTCATACTTAGTCGTTTTTTGCAAAATTTCTGACTTTATTGAAAATTTCACTTTTTTCTGAAAATCTCTGCTAAATGAGGTTATAGTATGTTAGAGGGCATCCCAGGAGGGCTCCAAATGTGTGGGTAAAATATATATCCCTTGGGGGGTAATTTGAAAAAAAGTTGAAAAATTTTTTTTTTCTGGACTTAGAAAATTTTCACACATGTCTCAGACTTCCAGAGAGGGGAGCATGTCAGTGCTTGCATCCGATTTCAGTTCCAGAGCGATTCACCCGATGAGTCCTTCATACTTAGTCGTTTTTTGGAAAAATTTTCACTTTTTGAAAATTTCACTTTTTTGTGAAAATCTCTGCTAAATGAGGTTATAGTATGTTAGAGGGCATCCCAGGAGGGCTCCAAATGTGTGGGTAAAATATATATCACTTGGGGGGAAATTTGAAAAAAAGTTGAAAAATCTTTTTTTTCTGGACTTAGAAAATTTTCACACATGTCTCAGACTTCCAGAGAGGGGAGCATGTCTGTAAGCACATCCGATTTCAGTTCCAGAGCGATTCACCCGATGAGTCCTTCATACTTAGTCTTTTTTTGCAAAATTTCTGACTTTTTGAAAATTTCACTTTTTTGTGAAAATCTCCGCTAAATGAGGTTATAGTATGTTAGAGGGCATCCCAGGAGGGCTCCAAATGTGTGGGTAAAATATATATCCCTTGGGGGGAAATTTGAAAAAAAGTTGAAATTTTTTTTTTTCTGGACTTAGAAAATTTTCACACATGTCTCAGACTTCCAGAGAGGGGAGCATGTCAGTGCGCGCATCCGATTTCAGTTCCAGAGCGATTCACCCGATGAGTCCTTCATACTTAGTCTTTTTTTGCAAAATTTCTGACTTTTTGAAAATTTCACTTTTTTGTGAAAATCTCCGCTAAATGAGGTTATAGTATGTTAGAGGGCATCCCAGGAGGGCTCCAAATGTGTGGGTAAAATATATATCCCTTGGGGGGAAATTTGAAAAAAAGTTGAAAATTTTTTTTTTCTGGACTTAGAAAATTTTCACACGTCTCAGACTTCTAGAGAGGGGAGCATGTCAGTGCGCGCATCCGATTTCAGTTCCAGAGCGATTCACCCGATGAGTCCTTCATACTTAGTCGTTTTTTGGAAAAATTTTCACTTTTTGAAAATTTCACTTTTTTGTGAAAATCTCCGCTAAATGAGGTTATAGTATGTTAGAGGGCATCCCAGGAGGGCTCCAAATGTGTGGGTAAAATATATATCCCTTGGGGGGAAATTTGAAAAAAAGTTGAAAATTTTTTTTTTTCTGGACTTAGAAAATTTTCACACATGTCTCAGAGTTCTAGAGAGGGGAGCATGTCAGTGCGCACATCCGATTTCTGTTCCAGAGCGATTCACCCGATGAGTCCTTCATACTTAGTCGTTTTTTGCAAAATTTCTGACTTTTTGAAAATTTCACTTTTTTGTGAAAATCTCCGCTAAATGAGGTTATAGTATGTTAGAGGGCATCCCAGGAGGGCTCCAAATGTGTGGGTAAAATATATATCCCTTGGGGGGAAATTTGAAAAAAAGTTGAAAAATTTTTTTTTCTGGACTTAGAAAATTTTCACACATGTCTCAGACTTCCAGAGAGGGGAGCATGTCTGTAAGCACATCCGATTTCAGTTCCAGAGCGTTTCATCCGATGAGTCCTTCATACTTAGTCGTTTTTTGGAAAAATTTTCACTTTTTGAAAATTTCACTTTTTTGTGAAAATCTCTGCTAAATGAGGTTATAGTATGTTAGAGGGCATCCCAGGAGGGTTCCAAATGTGTGGGTAAAATATATATCCCTTGGGGGGAAATTTGAAAAAAAGTAGAAATTTTTTTTTTTCTGGACTTTGAAAATTTAAACACATGTCTCAGACTTCCAGAGAGGGGAGCATGTCAGTGCGCGCATCCGATTTCAGTTCCAGAGCGATTCACCCGATGAGTCCTTCATACTTAGTTGTTTTTTGCAAAATTTCTGAATCTTTGAAAATTTCACTTTTTTGTGAAAATCTCCGCTAAATGAGGTTATAGTATGTTAGAGGGCATCCCAGGAGGGCTCCAAATGTGTGGGTAAAATATATATCCCTTGGGGGGAAATTTGAAAAAAAGTTGAAATTTTTTTTTTTCTGGAATTAAAAAATTTTCACACATGTCTCAGACTTCCAGAGAGGGGAGCATGTCAGTGCGCGCATCCGATTTCAGTTCCAGAGCGATTCACCCGATGAGTCCTTCATACTTAGTCGTTTTTTGCAAAATTTCTGACTTTATTGAAAATTTCACTTTTTTGTGAAAATCTCTGCTAAATGAGGTTATAGTATGTTAGAGGGCATCCCAGGAGGGCTCCAAATGTGTGGGTAAAATATATATCCCTTGGGGGGTAATTTGAAAAAAAGTTGAAAAATTTTTTTTTTCTGGACTTAGAAAATTTTCACACATGTCTCAGACTTCCAGAGAGGGGAGCATGTCAGTGCATGCATCCGATTTCAGTTCCAGAGCGATTCACCCGATGAGTCCTTCATACTTAGTCGTTTTTTGGAAAAATTTTCACTTTTTGAAAATTTCACTTTTTTGTGAAAATCTCTGCTAAATGAGGTTATAGTATGTTAGAGGGCATCCCAGGAGTGTTCCAAATGTGTGGGTAAAATATATATCCCTTGGAGGGTAATTTGAAAAAAGTTGAAAAATTTTTTTTTTCTGGACTTAGAAAATTTTCACACATGTCTCAGACTTCCAGAGAGGGGAGCATGTCACTGCGCGCATCCGATTTCAGTTCCAGAGCGATTCACCTGATGAGTCCTTCATACTTAGTCGTTTTTTTGCAAAATTTCTGACTTTTTGAAAATTTCACTTTTTTGTGAAAGTCTCTGCTAAATGAGGTTATAGTATGTTAGAGGGCATCGCAGGAGGGCTCCAAATGTGTGGGTAAAATATATATCCCTTGGGGGGTAATTTGAAAAAAAGTTAAATTTTTTTTTTTTCTGGACTTAGAGAATTTTCACACATGTCTCAGACTTCCAGAGAGGAGAGCATGTCAGTGAGCGCATCCGATTTCAGTTCCAGAGCGTTACACCCGATGAGTCCTTCATACTTAGTCGTTTTTTGGAAAAATTTTCACTTTTTGAAAATTTCACTTTTTTGTGAAAATCTCCGCTAAATGAGGTTATAGTATGTTAGAGGGCATCCCTGGAGGGCTCCAAATGTGTGGGTAAAATATATATCCCTTGGGGGGAAATTTGAAAAAAAATTGAAAATTTTTTTTTTTCTGGACTTAGAAAATTTTCACACGTCTCAGACTTCCAGAGAGCATGTCTGTAAGCGCATCCAATTTCAGTTCCAGAGCGTTTCACCCGATGAGTCCTTCATACTTAGTCATTTTTTGGAAAAATTTTCACTTTTTGAAAATTTCACTTTTTTGTGAAAATCTCTGCTAAATGAGGTTATAGTATGTTAGAGGGCATCCCAGGAGTGTTCCAAATGTGTGGGTAAAATATATATCCCTTGGGGGGTAATTTGAAAAAAAGTTGAAAATTTTTTTTTTTCTGGAATTAAAAAATTTTCACACATGTCTCAGACTTCCAGAGAGGGGAGCATGTCAGTGCGCGCATCCGATTTCAGTTCCAGAGCGATTCACCCGATGAGTCCTTCATACTTAGTCGTTTTTTGCAAACTTTCTGACTTTATTGAAAATTTCACTTTTTTCTGAAAATCTCTGCTAAATGAGGTTATAGTATGTTAGAGGGCATCCCAGGAGGGCTCCAAATGTGTGGGTAAAATATATATCCCTTGGGGGGTAATTTGAAAAAAAGTTGAAAAATTTTTTTTTTCTGGACTTAGAAAATTTTCACACATGTCTCAGACTTCCAGAGAGGGGAGCATGTCAGTGCATGCATCCGATTTCAGTTCCAGAGCGATTCACCCGATGAGTCCTTCATACTTAGTCGTTTTTTGGAAAAATTTTCACTTTTTGAAAATTTCACTTTTTTGTGAAAATCTCTGCTAAATGAGGTTATAGTATGTTAGAGGGCATCCCAGGAGGGCTCCAAATGTGTGGGTAAAATATATATCACTTGGGGGGAAATTTGAAAAAAAGTTGAAAAATCTTTTTTTTCTGGACTTAGAAAATTTTCACACATGTCTCAGACTTCCAGAGAGGGGAGCATGTCTGTAAGCACATCCGATTTCAGTTCCAGAGCGATTCACCCGATGAGTCCTTCATACTTAGTCTTTTTTTGAAAAATTTCTGACTTTTTGAAAATTTCACTTTTTTGTGAAAATCTCCGCTAAATGAGGTTATAGTATGTTAGAGGGCATCCCAGGAGGGCTCCAAATGTGTGGGTAAAATATATATCCCTTGGGGGGAAATTTGAAAAAAAGTTGAAATTTTTTTTTTTTCTGGACTTAGAAAATTTTCACACATGTCTCAGACTTCCAGAGAGGGGAGCATGTCAGTGCGCGCATCCGATTTCAGTTCCAGAGCGATTCACCCGATGAGTCCTTCATACTTAGTCTTTTTTTGCAAAATTTCTGACTTTTTGAAAATTTCACTTTTTTGTGAAAATCTCCGCTAAATGAGGTTATAGTATGTTAGAGGGCATCCCAGGAGGGCTCCAAATGTGTGGGTAAAATATATATCCCTTGGGGGGAAATTTGAAAAAAAGTTGAAATTTTTTTTTTCTGGACTTAGAAAATTTTCACACATGTCTCAGACTTCCAGAGAGGGGAGCATGTCAGTGCGTGCATCCGATTTCAGTTCCAGAGTGATTCACCTGATGAGTCCTTCATACTTAGTCGTTTTTTGCAAAATTTCTGACTTTTTGAAAATTTCACTTTTTTGTGAAAATCTCCGCTAAATGAGGTTATAGTATGTTAGAGGGCATCCCAGGAGGGCTCCAAATGTGTGGGTAAAATATATATCCCTTGGGGAGAAATTTGAAAAAAAGTTGAAATTTTTTTTTTCTGGACTTAGAAAATTTTCACACATGTCTCAGACTTCCAGAGAGGGGAGCATGTCAGTGCACGCATCCGATTTCAGTTCCAGAGCGATTCACCCGATGAGTCCTTCATACTTAGTCTTTTTTTGCAAAATTTCTGACTTTTTGAAAATTTCACTTTTTTGTGAAAATCTCCGCTAAATGAGGTTATAGTATGTTAGAGGGCATCCCAGGAGGGCTCCAAATGTGTGGGTAAAATATATATCCCTTGGGGGGAAATTTGAAAAAAAGTTGAAAATTTTTTTTTTCTGGACTTAGAAAATTTTCACACGTCTCAGACTTCTAGAGAGGGGAGCATGTCAGTGCGCGCATCCGATTTCAGTTCCAGAGCGATTCACCCGATGAGTCCTTCATACTTAGTCGTTTTTTGCAAAATTTCTGACTTTTTGAAAATTTCACTTTTTTGTGAAAATCTCCGCTAAATGAGGTTATAGTATGTTAGAGGGCATCCCAGGAGGGCTCCAAATGTGTGGGTATATATCCCTTGGGGGGAAATTTGAAAAAAAGTTGAAAACATTTTTTTTTCTGGACTTAGAAAATTTTCACACATGTCTCAGACTTCCAGAGAGGGGAGCATGTCAGTGCGCGCATCCGATTTCAGTTCCAGAGCGATTCACCCGATGAGTCCTTCATACTTAGTCGTTTTTTGGAAAAATTTTCACTTTTTGAAAATTTCACTTTTTTGTGAAAATCTCCGCTAAATGAGGTTATAGTATGTTAGAGGGCATCCCAGGAGGGCTCCAAATGTGTGGGTAAAATATATATCCCTTGGGGGGAAATTTGAAAAAAAGTTGAAAATTTTTTTTTTTCTGGACTTAGAAAATTTTCACACATGTCTCAGAGTTCTAGAGAGGGGAGCATGTCAGTGCGCACATCCGATTTCTGTTCCAGAGTGATTCACCTGATGAGTCCTTCATACTTAGTCGTTTTTTGCAAAATTTCTGACTTTTTGAAAATTTCACTTTTTTGTGAAAATCTCCACTAAATGAGGTTATAGTATGTTAGAGGGCATCCCAGGAGGGCTCCAAATGTGTGGGTAAAATATATATCCCTTGGGGAGAAATTTGAAAAAAAGTTGAAATTTTTTTTTTTTCTGGACTTAGAAAATTTTCACACGTCTCAGACTTCTAGAGAGGGGAGCATGTCAGTGCGCACATCCGATTTCAGTTCCAGAGCGATTCACCCGATGAGTCCTTCATACTTAGTCGTTTTTTGCAAAATTTCTGACTTTTTGAAAATTTCACTTTTTTGTGAAAATCTCCGCTAAATGAGGTTATAGTATGTTAGAGGGCATCCCAGGAGGGCTCCAAATGTGTGGGTAAAATATATATCCCTTGGGGGGAAATTTGAAAAAAAGTAGAAATTTTTTTTTTTTCTGGACTTAGAAAATTTTCACACATGTCTCAGACTTCCAGAGAGGGGAGCATGTCAGTGCGTGCATCCGATTTCAGTTCCAGGGCGATTCACCCGATGAGTCCTTCATACTTAATCGTTTTTTGCAAAATTTCTGAATCTTTGAAAATTTCACTTTTTTGTGAAAATCTCCGCTAAATGAGGTTATAGTATGTTAGAGGGCATCCCAGGAGGGCTCCAAATGTGTGGGTAAAATATATATCCCTTGGGGGGAAATTTGAAAAAAAGTTGAAATTTTTTTTTTTCTGGAATTAAAAAATTTTCACACATGTCTCAGACTTCCAGAGAGGGGAGCATGTCAGTGCGCGCATCCGATTTCAGTTCCAGAGCGATTCACCCGATGAGTCCTTCATACTTAGTCGTTTTTTGCAAAATTTCTGACTTTATTGAAAATTTCACTTTTTTCTGAAAATCTCTGCTAAATGAGGTTATAGTATGTTAGAGGGCATCCCAGGAGGGCTCCAAATGTGTGGGTAAAATATATATCCCTTGGGGGGTAATTTGAAAAAAAGTTGAAAAATTTTTTTTTTCTGGACTTAGAAAATTTTCACACATGTCTCAGACTTCCAGAGAGGGGAGCATGTCAGTGCTTGCATCCGATTTCAGTTCCAGAGCGATTCACCCGATGAGTCCTTCATACTTAGTCGTTTTTTGGAAAAATTTTCACTTTTTGAAAATTTCACTTTTTTGTGAAAATCTCTGCTAAATGAGGTTATAGTATGTTAGAGGGCATCCCAGGAGGGCTCCAAATGTGTGGGTAAAATATATATCACTTGGGGGGAAATTTGAAAAAAAGTTGAAAAATCTTTTTTTTCTGGACTTAGAAAATTTTCACACATGTCTCAGACTTCCAGAGAGGGGAGCATGTCTGTAAGCACATCCGATTTCAGTTCCAGAGCGATTCACCCGATGAGTCCTTCATACTTAGTCTTTTTTTGCAAAATTTCTGACTTTTTGAAAATTTCACTTTTTTGTGAAAATCTCCGCTAAATGAGGTTATAGTATGTTAGAGGGCATCCCAGGAGGGCTCCAAATGTGTGGGTAAAATATATATCCCTTGGGGGGAAATTTGAAAAAAAGTTGAAATTTTTTTTTTTCTGGACTTAGAAAATTTTCACACATGTCTCAGACTTCCAGAGAGGGGAGCATGTCAGTGCGCGCATCCGATTTCAGTTCCAGAGCGATTCACCCGATGAGTCCTTCATACTTAGTCTTTTTTTGCAAAATTTCTGACTTTTTGAAAATTTCACTTTTTTGTGAAAATCTCCGCTAAATGAGGTTATAGTATGTTAGAGGGCATCCCAGGAGGGCTCCAAATGTGTGGGTAAAATATATATCCCTTGGGGGGAAATTTGAAAAAAAGTTGAAAATTTTTTTTTTCTGGACTTAGAAAATTTTCACACGTCTCAGACTTCTAGAGAGGGGAGCATGTCAGTGCGCGCATCCGATTTCAGTTCCAGAGCGATTCACCCGATGAGTCCTTCATACTTAGTCGTTTTTTGGAAAAATTTTCACTTTTTGAAAATTTCACTTTTTTGTGAAAATCTCCGCTAAATGAGGTTATAGTATGTTAGAGGGCATCCCAGGAGGGCTCCAAATGTGTGGGTAAAATATATATCCCTTGGGGGGAAATTTGAAAAAAAGTTGAAAATTTTTTTTTTTCTGGACTTAGAAAATTTTCACACATGTCTCAGAGTTCTAGAGAGGGGAGCATGTCAGTGCGCACATCCGATTTCTGTTCCAGAGCGATTCACCCGATGAGTCCTTCATACTTAGTCGTTTTTTGCAAAATTTCTGACTTTTTGAAAATTTCACTTTTTTGTGAAAATCTCCGCTAAATGAGGTTATAGTATGTTAGAGGGCATCCCAGGAGGGCTCCAAATGTGTGGGTAAAATATATATCCCTTGGGGGGAAATTTGAAAAAAAGTTGAAAAATTTTTTTTTCTGGACTTAGAAAATTTTCACACATGTCTCAGACTTCCAGAGAGGGGAGCATGTCTGTAAGCACATCCGATTTCAGTTCCAGAGCGTTTCATCCGATGAGTCCTTCATACTTAGTCGTTTTTTGGAAAAATTTTCACTTTTTGAAAATTTCACTTTTTTGTGAAAATCTCTGCTAAATGAGGTTATAGTATGTTAGAGGGCATCCCAGGAGGGTTCCAAATGTGTGGGTAAAATATATATCCCTTGGGGGGAAATTTGAAAAAAAGTAGAAATTTTTTTTTTTCTGGACTTTGAAAATTTAAACACATGTCTCAGACTTCCAGAGAGGGGAGCATGTCAGTGCGCGCATCCGATTTCAGTTCCAGAGCGATTCACATGATGAGTCCTTCATACTTAGTTGTTTTTTGCAAAATTTCTGAATCTTTGAAAATTTCACTTTTTTGTGAAAATCTCCGCTAAATGAGGTTATAGTATGTTAGAGGGCATCCCAGGAGGGCTCCAAATGTGTGGGTAAAATATATATCCCTTGGGGGGAAATTTGAAAAAAAGTTGAAATTTTTTTTTTTCTGGAATTAAAAAATTTTCACACATGTCTCAGACTTCCAGAGAGGGGAGCATGTCAGTGCGCGCATCCGATTTCAGTTCCAGAGCGATTCACCCGATGAGTCCTTCATACTTAGTCGTTTTTTGCAAAATTTCTGACTTTATTGAAAATTTCACTTTTTTGTGAAAATCTCTGCTAAATGAGGTTATAGTATGTTAGAGGGCATCCCAGGAGGGCTCCAAATGTGTGGGTAAAATATATATCCCTTGGGGGGTAATTTGAAAAAAAGTTGAAAAATTTTTTTTTTCTGGACTTAGAAAATTTTCACACATGTCTCAGACTTCCAGAGAGGGGAGCATGTCAGTGCATGCATCCGATTTCAGTTCCAGAGCGATTCACCCGATGAGTCCTTCATACTTAGTCGTTTTTTGGAAAAATTTTCACTTTTTGAAAATTTCACTTTTTTGTGAAAATCTCTGCTAAATGAGGTTATAGTATGTTAGAGGGCATCCCAGGAGTGTTCCAAATGTGTGGGTAAAATATATATCCCTTGGAGGGTAATTTGAAAAAAGTTGAAAAATTTTTTTTTTCTGGACTTAGAAAATTTTCACACATGTCTCAGACTTCCAGAGAGGGGAGCATGTCACTGCGCGCATCCGATTTCAGTTCCAGAGCGATTCACCTGATGAGTCCTTCATACTTAGTCGTTTTTTTGCAAAATTTCTGACTTTTTGAAAATTTCACTTTTTTGTGAAAGTCTCTGCTAAATGAGGTTATAGTATGTTAGAGGGCATCGCAGGAGGGCTCCAAATGTGTGGGTAAAATATATATCCCTTGGGGGGTAATTTGAAAAAAAGTTAAATTTTTTTTTTTTCTGGACTTAGAGAATTTTCACACATGTCTCAGACTTCCAGAGAGGAGAGCATGTCAGTGAGCGCATCCGATTTCAGTTCCAGAGCGTTACACCCGATGAGTCCTTCATACTTAGTCGTTTTTTGGAAAAATTTTCACTTTTTGAAAATTTCACTTTTTTGTGAAAATCTCCGCTAAATGAGGTTATAGTATGTTAGAGGGCATCCCTGGAGGGCTCCAAATGTGTGGGTAAAATATATATCCCTTGGGGGGAAATTTGAAAAAAAATTGAAAAATTTTTTTTTTCTGGACTTAGAAAATTTTCACACGTCTCAGACTTCCAGAGAGCATGTCTGTAAGCGCATCCAATTTCAGTTCCAGAGCGTTTCACCCGATGAGTCCTTCATACTTAGTCATTTTTTGGAAAAATTTTCACTTTTTGAAAATTTCACTTTTTTGTGAAAATCTCTGCTAAATGAGGTTATAGTATGTTAGAGGGCATCCCAGGAGTGTTCCAAATGTGTGGGTAAAATATATATCCCTTGGGGGGTAATTTGAAAAAAAGTTGAAAATTTTTTTTTTTCTGGACTTAGAAAATTTTCACACATGTCTCAGACTTCCAGAGAGGGGAGCATGTCTGTAAGCGCATCCAATTTCAGTTCCAGAGCGTTTCACCCGATGAGTCCTTCATACTTAGTCATTTTTTGGAAAAATTTTCACTTTTTGAAAATTTCACATTTTTGTGAAAATCTCTGCTAAATGAGGTTATAGTATGTTAGAGGGCATCCCAGGAGTGTTCCAAATGTGTGGGTAAAATATATATCCCTTGGGGGGAAATTTGAAAAAAAGTTGAAAACATTTTTTTTTCTGGACTTAGAAAATTTTCACACATGTCTCAGACTTCCAGAGAGGGGAGCATGTCAGTGCGTGCATCCGATTTCAGTTCCAGGGTGATTCACCCGATGAGTCCTTCATACTTAATCGTTTTTTGCAAAATTTCTGAATCTTTGAAAATTTCACTTTTTTGTGAAAATCTCCGCTAAATGAGGTTATAGTATGTTAGAGGGCATCCCAGGAGGGCTCCAAATGTGTGGGTAAAATATATATCCCTTGGGGGGAAATTTGAAAAAAAGTTGAATTTTTTTTTTTTCTGGAATTAAAAAATTTTCACACATGTCTCAGACTTCCAGAGAGGGGAGCATGTCAGTGCGCGCATCCGATTTCAGTTCCAGAGCGATTCACCCGATGAGTCCTTCATACTTAGTCGTTTTTTGCAAAATTTCTGACTTTATTGAAAATTTCACTTTTTTGTGAAAATCTCTGCTAAATGAGGTTATAGTATGTTAGAGGGCATCCCAGGAGGGCTCCAAATGTGTGGGTAAAATATATATCCCTTGGGGGTAATTTGAAAAAAAGTTGAAAAATTTTTTTTTTCTGGACTTAGAAAATTTTCACACATGTCTCAGACTTCCAGAGAGGGGAGCATGTCAGTGCATGCATCCGATTTCAGTTCCAGAGCGATTCACCCGATGAGTCCTTCATACTTAGTCGTTTTTTGCAAAATTTCTGACTTTTTGAAAATTTCACTTTTTTGTGAAAGTCTCTGCTAAATGAGGTTATAGTATGTTAGAGGGCATCGCAGGAGGGCTCCAAATGTGTGGGTAAAATATATATCCCTTGGGGGGTAATTTGAAAAAAAGTTAAATTTTTTTTTTTTCTGGACTTAGAGAATTTTCACACATGTCTCAGACTTCCAGAGAGGGGAGCATGTCAGTGAGCGCATCCGATTTCAGTTCCAGAGCGTTACACCCGATGAGTCCTTCATACTTAGTCGTTTTTTGGAAAAATTTTCACTTTTTGAAAATTTCACTTTTTTGTGAAAATCTCCGCTAAATGAGGTTATAGTATGTTAGAGGGCATCCCTGGAGGGCTCCAAATGTGTGGGTAAAATATATATCCCTTGGGGGGAAATTTGAAAAAAAGTTGAAAACATTTTTTTTTCTGGACTTAGAAAATTTTCACACATGTCTCAGACTTCCAGAGAGGGGAGCATGTCAGTGCGCGCATCCGATTTCAGTTCCAGAGCGATTCACCCGATGAGTCCTTCATACTTAGTTGTTTTTTGCAAAATTTCTGACTTTGAAAATTTCACTTTTTTGTGAAAATCTCCGCTAAATGAGGTTATAGTATGTTAGAGGGCATCCCAGGAGGGCTCCAAATGTGTGGGTAAAATATATATCCCTTGGGGGGAAATTTGAAAAAAAGTAGAAATTTTTTTTTTTTCTGGACTTAGAAAATTTTCACACATGTCTCAGACTTCCAGAGAGGGGAGCATGTCAGTGCGTGCATCCGATTTCAGTTCCAGGGCGATTCACCCGATGAGTCCTTCATACTTAATCGTTTTTTGCAAAATTTCTGAATCTTTGAAAATTTCACTTTTTTGTGAAAATCTCCGCTAAATGAGGTTATAGTATGTTAGAGGGCATCCCAGGAGGGCTCCAAATGTGTGGGTAAAATATATATCCCTTGGGGGGAAATTTGAAAAAAAGTTGAAATTTTTTTTTTTCTGGAATTAAAAAATTTTCACACATGTCTCAGACTTCCAGAGAGGGGAGCATGTCAGTGCGCGCATCCGATTTCAGTTCCAGAGCGATTCACCCGATGAGTCCTTCATACTTAGTCGTTTTTTGCAAAATTTCTGACTTTATTGAAAATTTCACTTTTTTCTGAAAATCTCTGCTAAATGAGGTTATAGTATGTTAGAGGGCATCCCAGGAGGGCTCCAAATGTGTGGGTAAAATATATATCCCTTGGGGGGTAATTTGAAAAAAAGTTGAAAAATTTTTTTTTTCTGGACTTAGAAAATTTTCACACATGTCTCAGACTTCCAGAGAGGGGAGCATGTCAGTGCATGCATCCGATTTCAGTTCCAGAGCGATTCACCCGATGAGTCCTTCATACTTAGTCGTTTTTTGGAAAAATTTTCACTTTTTGAAAATTTCACTTTTTTGTGAAAATCTCTGCTAAATGAGGTTATAGTATGTTAGAGGGCATCCCAGGAGGGCTCCAAATGTGTGGGTAAAATATATATCACTTGGGGGGAAATTTGAAAAAAAGTTGAAAAATCTTTTTTTTCTGGACTTAGAAAATTTTCACACATGTCTCAGACTTCCAGAGAGGGGAGCATGTCTGTAAGCACATCCGATTTCAGTTCCAGAGCGATTCACCCGATGAGTCCTTCATACTTAGTCTTTTTTTGCAAAATTTCTGACTTTTTGAAAATTTCACTTTTTTGTGAAAATCTCCGCTAAATGAGGTTATAGTATGTTAGAGGGCATCCCAGGAGGGCTCCAAATGTGTGGGTAAAATATATATCCCTTGGGGGGAAATTTGAAAAAAAGTTGAAATTTTTTTTTTTCTGGACTTAGAAAATTTTCACACATGTCTCAGACTTCCAGAGAGGGGAGCATGTCAGTGCGCGCATCCGATTTCAGTTCCAGAGCGATTCACCCGATGAGTCCTTCATACTTAGTCTTTTTTTGCAAAATTTCTGACTTTTTGAAAATTTCACTTTTTTGTGAAAATCTCCGCTAAATGAGGTTATAGTATGTTAGAGGGCATCCCAGGAGGGCTCCAAATGTGTGGGTAAAATATATATCCCTTGGGGGGAAATTTGAAAAAAAGTTGAAAATTTTTTTTTTCTTGACTTAGAAAATTTTCACACGTCTCAGACTTCTAGAGAGGGGAGCATGTCAGTGCGCGCATCCGATTTCAGTTCCAGAGCGATTCACCCGATGAGTCCTTCATACTTAGTCGTTTTTTGGAAAAATTTTCACTTTTTGAAAATTTCACTTTTTTGTGAAAATCTCCGCTAAATGAGGTTATAGTATGTTAGAGGGCATCCCAGGAGGGCTCCAAATGTGTGGGTAAAATATATATCCCTTGGGGGGAAATTTGAAAAAAAGTTGAAAATTTTTTTTTTTCTGGACTTAGAAAATTTTCACACATGTCTCAGAGTTCTAGAGAGGGGAGCATGTCAGTGCGCACATCCGATTTCTGTTCCAGAGTGATTCACCTGATGAGTCCTTCATACTTAGTCGTTTTTTGCAAAATTTCTGACTTTTTGAAAATTTCACTTTTTTGTGAAAATCTCCGCTAAATGAGGTTATAGTATGTTAGAGGGCATCCCAGGAGGGCTCCAAATGTGTGGGTAAAATATATATCCCTTGGGGAGAAATTTGAAAAAAAGTTGAAATTTTTTTTTTTTCTGGACTTAGAAAATTTTCACACGTCTCAGACTTCTAGAGAGGGGAGCATGTCAGTGCGCACATCCGATTTCAGTTCCAGAGCGATTCACCCGATGAGTCCTTCATACTTAGTCGTTTTTTGCAAAATTTCTGACTTTTTGAAAATTTCACTTTTTTGTGAAAATCTCCGCTAAATGAGGTTATAGTATGTTAGAGGGCATCCCAGGAGGGCTCCAAATGTGTGGGTAAAATATATATCCCTTGGGGGGAAATTTGAAAAAAAGTAGAAATTTTTTTTTTTTCTGGACTTAGAAAATTTTCACACATGTCTCAGACTTCCAGAGAGGGGAGCATGTCAGTGCGTGCATCCGATTTCAGTTCCAGGGCGATTCACCCGATGAGTCCTTCATACTTAATCGTTTTTTGCAAAATTTCTGAATCTTTGAAAATTTCACTTTTTTGTGAAAATCTCCGCTAAATGAGGTTATAGTATGTTAGAGGGCATCCCAGGAGGGCTCCAAATGTGTGGGTAAAATATATATCCCTTGGGGGGAAATTTGAAAAAAAGTTGAAATTTTTTTTTTTCTGGAATTAAAAAATTTTCACACATGTCTCAGACTTCCAGAGAGGGGAGCATGTCAGTGCGCGCATCCGATTTCAGTTCCAGAGCGATTCACCCGATGAGTCCTTCATACTTAGTCGTTTTTTGCAAAATTTCTGACTTTATTGAAAATTTCACTTTTTTCTGAAAATCTCTGCTAAATGAGGTTATAGTATGTTAGAGGGCATCCCAGGAGGGCTCCAAATGTGTGGGTAAAATATATATCCCTTGGGGGGTAATTTGAAAAAAAGTTGAAAAATTTTTTTTTTCTGGACTTAGAAAATTTTCACACATGTCTCAGACTTCCAGAGAGGGGAGCATGTCAGTGCTTGCATCCGATTTCAGTTCCAGAGCGATTCACCCGATGAGTCCTTCATACTTAGTCGTTTTTTGGAAAAATTTTCACTTTTTGAAAATTTCACTTTTTTGTGAAAATCTCTGCTAAATGAGGTTATAGTATGTTAGAGGGCATCCCAGGAGGGCTCCAAATGTGTGGGTAAAATATATATCACTTGGGGGGAAATTTGAAAAAAAGTTGAAAAATCTTTTTTTTCTGGACTTAGAAAATTTTCACACATGTCTCAGACTTCCAGAGAGGGGAGCATGTCTGTAAGCACATCCGATTTCAGTTCCAGAGCGATTCACCCGATGAGTCCTTCATACTTAGTCTTTTTTTGCAAAATTTCTGACTTTTTGAAAATTTCACTTTTTTGTGAAAATCTCCGCTAAATGAGGTTATAGTATGTTAGAGGGCATCCCAGGAGGGCTCCAAATGTGTGGGTAAAATATATATCCCTTGGGGGGAAATTTGAAAAAAAGTTGAAATTTTTTTTTTTCTGGACTTAGAAAATTTTCACACATGTCTCAGACTTCCAGAGAGGGGAGCATGTCAGTGCGCGCATCCGATTTCAGTTCCAGAGCGATTCACCCGATGAGTCCTTCATACTTAGTCTTTTTTTGCAAAATTTCTGACTTTTTGAAAATTTCACTTTTTTGTGAAAATCTCCGCTAAATGGGGTTATAGTATGTTAGAGGGCATCCCAGGAGGGCTCCAAATGTGTGGGTAAAATATATATCCCTTGGGGGGAAATTTGAAAAAAAGTTGAAAATTTTTTTTTTCTGGACTTAGAAAATTTTCACACGTCTCAGACTTCTAGAGAGGGGAGCATGTCAGTGCGCGCATCCGATTTCAGTTCCAGAGCGATTCACCCGATGAGTCCTTCATACTTAGTCGTTTTTTGGAAAAATTTTCACTTTTTGAAAATTTCACTTTTTTGTGAAAATCTCCGCTAAATGAGGTTATAGTATGTTAGAGGGCATCCCAGGAGGGCTCCAAATGTGTGGGTAAAATATATATCCCTTGGGGGGAAATTTGAAAAAAAGTTGAAAATTTTTTTTTTTCTGGACTTAGAAAATTTTCACACATGTCTCAGAGTTCTAGAGAGGGGAGCATGTCAGTGCGCACATCCGATTTCTGTTCCAGAGCGATTCACCCGATGAGTCCTTCATACTTAGTCGTTTTTTGCAAAATTTCTGACTTTTTGAAAATTTCACTTTTTTGTGAAAATCTCCGCTAAATGAGGTTATAGTATGTTAGAGGGCATCCCAGGAGGGCTCCAAATGTGTGGGTAAAATATATATCCCTTGGGGGGAAATTTGAAAAAAAGTTGAAAAATTTTTTTTTCTGGACTTAGAAAATTTTCACACATGTCTCAGACTTCCAGAGAGGGGAGCATGTCTGTAAGCACATCCGATTTCAGTTCCAGAGCGTTTCATCCGATGAGTCCTTCATACTTAGTCGTTTTTTGGAAAAATTTTCACTTTTTGAAAATTTCACTTTTTTGTGAAAATCTCTGCTAAATGAGGTTATAGTATGTTAGAGGGCATCCCAGGAGGGTTCCAAATGTGTGGGTAAAATATATATCCCTTGGGGGGAAATTTGAAAAAAAGTAGAAATTTTTTTTTTTCTGGACTTTGAAAATTTAAACACATGTCTCAGACTTCCAGAGAGGGGAGCATGTCAGTGCGCGCATCCGATTTCAGTTCCAGAGCGATTCACATGATGAGTCCTTCATACTTAGTTGTTTTTTGCAAAATTTCTGAATCTTTGAAAATTTCACTTTTTTGTGAAAATCTCCGCTAAATGAGGTTATAGTATGTTAGAGGGCATCCCAGGAGGGCTCCAAATGTGTGGGTAAAATATATATCCCTTGGGGGGAAATTTGAAAAAAAGTTGAAATTTTTTTTTTTCTGGAATTAAAAAATTTTCACACATGTCTCAGACTTCCAGAGAGGGGAGCATGTCAGTGCGCGCATCCGATTTCAGTTCCAGAGCGATTCACCCGATGAGTCCTTCATACTTAGTCGTTTTTTGCAAAATTTCTGACTTTATTGAAAATTTCACTTTTTTGTGAAAATCTCTGCTAAATGAGGTTATAGTATGTTAGAGGGCATCCCAGGAGGGCTCCAAATGTGTGGGTAAAATATATATCCCTTGGGGGGTAATTTGAAAAAAAGTTGAAAAATTTTTTTTTTCTGGACTTAGAAAATTTTCACACATGTCTCAGACTTCCAGAGAGGGGAGCATGTCAGTGCATGCATCCGATTTCAGTTCCAGAGCGATTCACCCGATGAGTCCTTCATACTTAGTCGTTTTTTGGAAAAATTTTCACTTTTTGAAAATTTCACTTTTTTGTGAAAATCTCTGCTAAATGAGGTTATAGTATGTTAGAGGGCATCCCAGGAGTGTTCCAAATGTGTGGGTAAAATATATATCCCTTGGAGGGTAATTTGAAAAAAGTTGAAAAATTTTTTTTTTCTGGACTTAGAAAATTTTCACACATGTCTCAGACTTCCAGAGAGGGGAGCATGTCACTGCGCGCATCCGATTTCAGTTCCAGAGCGATTCACCTGATGAGTCCTTCATACTTAGTCGTTTTTTTGCAAAATTTCTGACTTTTTGAAAATTTCACTTTTTTGTGAAAGTCTCTGCTAAATGAGGTTATAGTATGTTAGAGGGCATCGCAGGAGGGCTCCAAATGTGTGGGTAAAATATATATCCCTTGGGGGGTAATTTGAAAAAAAGTTAAATTTTTTTTTTTTCTGGACTTAGAGAATTTTCACACATGTCTCAGACTTCCAGAGAGGAGAGCATGTCAGTGAGCGCATCCGATTTCAGTTCCAGAGCGTTACACCCGATGAGTCCTTCATACTTAGTCGTTTTTTGGAAAAATTTTCACTTTTTGAAAATTTCACTTTTTTGTGAAAATCTCCGCTAAATGAGGTTATAGTATGTTAGAGGGCATCCCTGGAGGGCTCCAAATGTGTGGGTAAAATATATATCCCTTGGGGGGAAATTTGAAAAAAAATTGAAAAATTTTTTTTTTCTGGACTTAGAAAATTTTCACACGTCTCAGACTTCCAGAGAGCATGTCTGTAAGCGCATCCAATTTCAGTTCCAGAGCGTTTCACCCGATGAGTCCTTCATACTTAGTCATTTTTTGGAAAAATTTTCACTTTTTGAAAATTTCACTTTTTTGTGAAAATCTCTGCTAAATGAGGTTATAGTATGTTAGAGGGCATCCCAGGAGTGTTCCAAATGTGTGGGTAAAATATATATCCCTTGGGGGGTAATTTGAAAAAAAGTTGAAAATTTTTTTTTTTCTGGACTTAGAAAATTTTCACACATGTCTCAGACTTCCAGAGAGGGGAGCATGTCTGTAAGCGCATCCAATTTCAGTTCCAGAGCGTTTCACCCGATGAGTCCTTCATACTTAGTCATTTTTTGGAAAAATTTTCACTTTTTGAAAATTTCACATTTTTGTGAAAATCTCTGCTAAATGAGGTTATAGTATGTTAGAGGGCATCCCAGGAGTGTTCCAAATGTGTGGGTAAAATATATATCCCTTGGGGGGAAATTTGAAAAAAAGTTGAAAACATTTTTTTTTCTGGACTTAGAAAATTTTCACACATGTCTCAGACTTCCAGAGAGGGGAGCATGTCAGTGCGTGCATCCGATTTCAGTTCCAGGGTGATTCACCCGATGAGTCCTTCATACTTAATCGTTTTTTGCAAAATTTCTGAATCTTTGAAAATTTCACTTTTTTGTGAAAATCTCCGCTAAATGAGGTTATAGTATGTTAGAGGGCATCCCAGGAGGGCTCCAAATGTGTGGGTAAAATATATATCCCTTGGGGGGAAATTTGAAAAAAAGTTGAATTTTTTTTTTTTCTGGAATTAAAAAATTTTCACACATGTCTCAGACTTCCAGAGAGGGGAGCATGTCAGTGCGCGCATCCGATTTCAGTTCCAGAGCGATTCACCCGATGAGTCCTTCATACTTAGTCGTTTTTTGCAAAATTTCTGACTTTATTGAAAATTTCACTTTTTTGTGAAAATCTCTGCTAAATGAGGTTATAGTATGTTAGAGGGCATCCCAGGAGGGCTCCAAATGTGTGGGTAAAATATATATCCCTTGGGGGTAATTTGAAAAAAAGTTGAAAAATTTTTTTTTTCTGGACTTAGAAAATTTTCACACATGTCTCAGACTTCCAGAGAGGGGAGCATGTCAGTGCATGCATCCGATTTCAGTTCCAGAGCGATTCACCCGATGAGTCCTTCATACTTAGTCGTTTTTTGCAAAATTTCTGACTTTTTGAAAATTTCACTTTTTTGTGAAAGTCTCTGCTAAATGAGGTTATAGTATGTTAGAGGGCATCGCAGGAGGGCTCCAAATGTGTGGGTAAAATATATATCCCTTGGGGGGTAATTTGAAAAAAAGTTAAATTTTTTTTTTTTCTGGACTTAGAGAATTTTCACACATGTCTCAGACTTCCAGAGAGGGGAGCATGTCAGTGAGCGCATCCGATTTCAGTTCCAGAGCGTTACACCCGATGAGTCCTTCATACTTAGTCGTTTTTTGGAAAAATTTTCACTTTTTGAAAATTTCACTTTTTTGTGAAAATCTCCGCTAAATGAGGTTATAGTATGTTAGAGGGCATCCCTGGAGGGCTCCAAATGTGTGGGTAAAATATATATCCCTTGGGGGGAAATTTGAAAAAAAGTTGAAAACATTTTTTTTTCTGGACTTAGAAAATTTTCACACATGTCTCAGACTTCCAGAGAGGGGAGCATGTCAGTGCGCGCATCCGATTTCAGTTCCAGAGCGATTCACCCGATGAGTCCTTCATACTTAGTTGTTTTTTGCAAAATTTCTGACTTTGAAAATTTCACTTTTTTGTGAAAATCTCCGCTAAATGAGGTTATAGTATGTTAGAGGGCATCCCAGGAGGGCTCCAAATGTGTGGGTAAAATATATATCCCTTGGGGGGAAATTTGAAAAAAAGTAGAAATTTTTTTTTTTTCTGGACTTAGAAAATTTTCACACATGTCTCAGACTTCCAGAGAGGGGAGCATGTCAGTGCGTGCATCCGATTTCAGTTCCAGGGCGATTCACCCGATGAGTCCTTCATACTTAATCGTTTTTTGCAAAATTTCTGAATCTTTGAAAATTTCACTTTTTTGTGAAAATCTCCGCTAAATGAGGTTATAGTATGTTAGAGGGCATCCCAGGAGGGCTCCAAATGTGTGGGTAAAATATATATCCCTTGGGGGGAAATTTGAAAAAAAGTTGAAATTTTTTTTTTTCTGGAATTAAAAAATTTTCACACATGTCTCAGACTTCCAGAGAGGGGAGCATGTCAGTGCGCGCATCCGATTTCAGTTCCAGAGCGATTCACCCGATGAGTCCTTCATACTTAGTCGTTTTTTGCAAAATTTCTGACTTTATTGAAAATTTCACTTTTTTCTGAAAATCTCTGCTAAATGAGGTTATAGTATGTTAGAGGGCATCCCAGGAGGGCTCCAAATGTGTGGGTAAAATATATATCCCTTGGGGGGTAATTTGAAAAAAAGTTGAAAAATTTTTTTTTTCTGGACTTAGAAAATTTTCACACATGTCTCAGACTTCCAGAGAGGGGAGCATGTCAGTGCATGCATCCGATTTCAGTTCCAGAGCGATTCACCCGATGAGTCCTTCATACTTAGTCGTTTTTTGGAAAAATTTTCACTTTTTGAAAATTTCACTTTTTTGTGAAAATCTCTGCTAAATGAGGTTATAGTATGTTAGAGGGCATCCCAGGAGGGCTCCAAATGTGTGGGTAAAATATATATCACTTGGGGGGAAATTTGAAAAAAAGTTGAAAAATCTTTTTTTTCTGGACTTAGAAAATTTTCACACATGTCTCAGACTTCCAGAGAGGGGAGCATGTCTGTAAGCACATCCGATTTCAGTTCCAGAGCGATTCACCCGATGAGTCCTTCATACTTAGTCTTTTTTTGCAAAATTTCTGACTTTTTGAAAATTTCACTTTTTTGTGAAAATCTCCGCTAAATGAGGTTATAGTATGTTAGAGGGCATCCCAGGAGGGCTCCAAATGTGTGGGTAAAATATATATCCCTTGGGGGGAAATTTGAAAAAAAGTTGAAATTTTTTTTTTTCTGGACTTAGAAAATTTTCACACATGTCTCAGACTTCCAGAGAGGGGAGCATGTCAGTGCGCGCATCCGATTTCAGTTCCAGAGCGATTCACCCGATGAGTCCTTCATACTTAGTCTTTTTTTGCAAAATTTCTGACTTTTTGAAAATTTCACTTTTTTGTGAAAATCTCCGCTAAATGAGGTTATAGTATGTTAGAGGGCATCCCAGGAGGGCTCCAAATGTGTGGGTAAAATATATATCCCTTGGGGGGAAATTTGAAAAAAAGTTGAAAATTTTTTTTTTCTTGACTTAGAAAATTTTCACACGTCTCAGACTTCTAGAGAGGGGAGCATGTCAGTGCGCGCATCCGATTTCAGTTCCAGAGCGATTCACCCGATGAGTCCTTCATACTTAGTCGTTTTTTGGAAAAATTTTCACTTTTTGAAAATTTCACTTTTTTGTGAAAATCTCCGCTAAATGAGGTTATAGTATGTTAGAGGGCATCCCAGGAGGGCTCCAAATGTGTGGGTAAAATATATATCCCTTGGGGGGAAATTTGAAAAAAAGTTGAAAATTTTTTTTTTTCTGGACTTAGAAAATTTTCACACATGTCTCAGAGTTCTAGAGAGGGGAGCATGTCAGTGCGCACATCCGATTTCTGTTCCAGAGCGATTCACCAGATGAGTCCTTCATACTTAGTCGTTTTTTGCAAAATTTCTGACTTTTTGAAAATTTCACTTTTTTGTGAAAATCTCCGCTAAATGAGGTTATAGTATGTTAGAGGGCATCCCAGGAGGGCTCCAAATGTGTGGGTAAAATATATATCCCTTGGGGGGAAATTTGAAAAAAAGTTGAAAAATTTTTTTTTCTGGACTTAGAAAATTTTCACACATGTCTCAGACTTCCAGAGAGGGGAGCATGTCTGTAAGCACATCCGATTTCAGTTCCAGAGCGTTTCATCCGATGAGTCCTTCATACTTAGTCGTTTTTTGGAAAAATTTTCACTTTTTGAAAATTTCACTTTTTTGTGAAAATCTCTGCTAAATGAGGTTATAGTATGTTAGAGGGCATCCCAGGAGGGTTCCAAATGTGTGGGTAAAATATATATCCCTTGGGGGGAAATTTGAAAAAAAGTAGAAATTTTTTTTTTTCTGGACTTAGAAAATTTAAACACATGTCTCAGACTTCCAGAGAGGGGAGCATGTCAGTGCGCGCATCCGATTTCAGTTCCAGAGCGATTCACCCGATGAGTCCTTCATACTTAGTTGTTTTTTGCAAAATTTCTGAATCTTTGAAAATTTCACTTTTTTGTGAAAATCTCCGCTAAATGAGGTTATAGTATGTTAGAGGGCATCCCAGGAGGGCTCCAAATGTGTGGGTAAAATATATATCCCTTGGGGGGAAATTTGAAAAAAAGTTGAAATTTTTTTTTTTCTGGAATTAAAAAATTTTCACACATGTCTCAGACTTCCAGAGAGGGGAGCATGTCAGTGCGCGCATCCGATTTCAGTTCCAGAGCGATTCACCCGATGAGTCCTTCATACTTAGTCGTTTTTTGCAAAATTTCTGACTTTATTGAAAATTTCACTTTTTTGTGAAAATCTCTGCTAAATGAGGTTATAGTATGTTAGAGGGCATCCCAGGAGGGCTCCAAATGTGTGGGTAAAATATATATCCCTTGGGGGGTAATTTGAAAAAAAGTTGAAAAATTTTTTTTTTCTGGACTTAGAAAATTTTCACACATGTCTCAGACTTCCAGAGAGGGGAGCATGTCAGTGCATGCATCCGATTTCAGTTCCAGAGCGATTCACCCGATGAGTCCTTCATACTTAGTCGTTTTTTGGAAAAATTTTCACTTTTTGAAAATTTCACTTTTTTGTGAAAATCTCTGCTAAATGAGGTTATAGTATGTTAGAGGGCATCCCAGGAGTGTTCCAAATGTGTGGGTAAAATATATATCCCTTGGAGGGTAATTTGAAAAAAGTTGAAAAATTTTTTTTTTCTGGACTTAGAAAATTTTCACACATGTCTCAGACTTCCAGAGAGGGGAGCATGTCACTGCGCGCATCCGATTTCAGTTCCAGAGCGATTCACCTGATGAGTCCTTCATACTTAGTCGTTTTTTTGCAAAATTTCTGACTTTTTGAAAATTTCACTTTTTTGTGAAAGTCTCTGCTAAATGAGGTTATAGTATGTTAGAGGGCATCGCAGGAGGGCTCCAAATGTGTGGGTAAAATATATATCCCTTGGGGGGTAATTTGAAAAAAAGTTAAATTTTTTTTTTTTCTGGACTTAGAGAATTTTCACACATGTCTCAGACTTCCAGAGAGGAGAGCATGTCAGTGAGCGCATCCGATTTCAGTTCCAGAGCGTTACACCCGATGAGTCCTTCATACTTAGTCGTTTTTTGGAAAAATTTTCACTTTTTGAAAATTTCACTTTTTTGTGAAAATCTCCGCTAAATGAGGTTATAGTATGTTAGAGGGCATCCCTGGAGGGCTCCAAATGTGTGGGTAAAATATATATCCCTTGGGGGGAAATTTGAAAAAAAATTGAAAAATTTTTTTTTTCTGGACTTAGAAAATTTTCACACGTCTCAGACTTCCAGAGAGCATGTCTGTAAGCGCATCCAATTTCAGTTCCAGAGCGTTTCACCCGATGAGTCCTTCATACTTAGTCATTTTTTGGAAAAATTTTCACTTTTTGAAAATTTCACTTTTTTGTGAAAATCTCTGCTAAATGAGGTTATAGTATGTTAGAGGGCATCCCAGGAGTGTTCCAAATGTGTGGGTAAAATATATATCCCTTGGGGGGTAATTTGAAAAAAAGTTGAAAATTTTTTTTTTTCTGGACTTAGAAAATTTTCACACATGTCTCAGACTTCCAGAGAGGGGAGCATGTCTGTAAGCGCATCCAATTTCAGTTCCAGAGCGTTTCACCCGATGAGTCCTTCATACTTAGTCATTTTTTGGAAAAATTTTCACTTTTTGAAAATTTCACATTTTTGTGAAAATCTCTGCTAAATGAGGTTATAGTATGTTAGAGGGCATCCCAGGAGTGTTCCAAATGTGTGGGTAAAATATATATCCCTTGGGGGGAAATTTGAAAAAAAGTTGAAAACATTTTTTTTTCTGGACTTAGAAAATTTTCACACATGTCTCAGACTTCCAGAGAGGGGAGCATGTCAGTGCGTGCATCCGATTTCAGTTCCAGGGCGATTCACCCGATGAGTCCTTCATACTTAATCGTTTTTTGCAAAATTTCTGAATCTTTGAAAATTTCACTTTTTTGTGAAAATCTCCGCTAAATGAGGTTATAGTATGTTAGAGGGCATCCCAGGAGGGCTCCAAATGTGTGGGTAAAATATATATCCCTTGGGGGGAAATTTGAAAAAAAGTTGAATTTTTTTTTTTTCTGGAATTAAAAAATTTTCACACATGTCTCAGACTTCCAGAGAGGGGAGCATGTCAGTGCGCGCATCCGATTTCAGTTCCAGAGCGATTCACCCGATGAGTCCTTCATACTTAGTCGTTTTTTGCAAAATTTCTGACTTTATTGAAAATTTCACTTTTTTGTGAAAATCTCTGCTAAATGAGGTTATAGTATGTTAGAGGGCATCCCAGGAGGGCTCCAAATGTGTGGGTAAAATATATATCCCTTGGGGGTAATTTGAAAAAAAGTTGAAAAATTTTTTTTTTCTGGACTTAGAAAATTTTCACACATGTCTCAGACTTCCAGAGAGGGGAGCATGTCAGTGCATGCATCCGATTTCAGTTCCAGAGCGATTCACCCGATGAGTCCTTCATACTTAGTCGTTTTTTGCAAAATTTCTGACTTTTTGAAAATTTCACTTTTTTGTGAAAGTCTCTGCTAAATGAGGTTATAGTATGTTAGAGGGCATCGCAGGAGGGCTCCAAATGTGTGGGTAAAATATATATCCCTTGGGGGGTAATTTGAAAAAAAGTTAAATTTTTTTTTTTTCTGGACTTAGAGAATTTTCACACATGTCTCAGACTTCCAGAGAGGGGAGCATGTCAGTGAGCGCATCCGATTTCAGTTCCAGAGCGTTACACCCGATGAGTCCTTCATACTTAGTCGTTTTTTGGAAAAATTTTCACTTTTTGAAAATTTCACTTTTTTGTGAAAATCTCCGCTAAATGAGGTTATAGTATGTTAGAGGGCATCCCTGGAGGGCTCCAAATGTGTGGGTAAAATATATATCCCTTGGGGGGAAATTTGAAAAAAAGTTGAAAACATTTTTTTTTCTGGACTTAGAAAATTTTCACACATGTCTCAGACTTCCAGAGAGGGGAGCATGTCAGTGCGCGCATCCGATTTCAGTTCCAGAGCGATTCACCCGATGAGTCCTTCATACTTAGTTGTTTTTTTGCAAAATTTCTGACTTTTTGAAAATTTCACTTTTTTGTGAAAATCTCCGCTAAATGAGGTTATAGTAGGTTAGAGGGCATCCCAGGAGGGCTCCATACGTGTGGGTAAAATATATATCCCTTGGGGGGAAATTTGAAAAAAAGTAGAAATTTTTTTTTTTTCTGGACTTAGAAAATTTTCACACATGTCTCAGACTTCCAGAGAGGGGAGCATGTCAGTGCGTGCATCCGATTTCAGTTCCAGGGCGATTCACCCGATGAGTCCTTCATACTTAATCGTTTTTTGCAAAATTTCTGAATCTTTGAAAATTTCACTTTTTTGTGAAAATCTCCGCTAAATGAGGTTATAGTATGTTAGAGGGCATCCCAGGAGGGCTCCAAATGTGTGGGTAAAATATATATCCCTTGGGGGGAAATTTGAAAAAAAGTTGAAATTTTTTTTTTTCTGGAATTAAAAAATTTTCACACATGTCTCAGACTTCCAGAGAGGGGAGCATGTCAGTGCGCGCATCCGATTTCAGTTCCAGAGCGATTCACCCGATGAGTCCTTCATACTTAGTCGTTTTTTGCAAAATTTCTGACTTTATTGAAAATTTCACTTTTTTGTGAAAATCTCTGCTAAATGAGGTTATAGTATGTTAGAGGGCATCCCAGGAGGGCTCCAAATGTGTGGGTAAAATATATATCCCTTGGGGGGTAATTTGAAAAAAAGTTGAAAATTTTTTTTTTTCTGGACTTAGAAGATTTTCACACATGTCTCAGACTTCCAGAGAGGGGAGCATGTCAGTGCATGCATCCGATTTCAGTTCCAGAGCGATTCACCCGATGAGTCCTTCATACTTAGTCGTTTTTTGCAAAATTTCTGACTTTTTGAAAATTTCACTTTTTTGTGAAAGTCTCTGCTAAATGAGGTTATAGTATGTTAGAGGGCATCGCAGGAGGGCTCCAAATGTGTGGGTAAAATATATATCCCTTGGGGGGTAATTTGAAAAAAAGTTAAATTTTTTTTTTTTCTGGACTTAGAGAATTTTCACACATGTCTCAGACTTCCAGAGAGGGGAGCATGTCAGTGAGCGCATCCGATTTCAGTTCCAGAGCGTTACACCCGATGAGTCCTTCATACTTAGTCGTTTTTTGGAAAAATTTTCACTTTTTGAAAATTTCACTTTTTTGTTAAAATCTCCGCTAAATGAGGTTATAGTATGTTAGAGGGCATCCCTGGAGGGCTCCAAATGTGTGGGTAAAATATATATCCCTTGGGGGGAAATTTGAAAAAAAATTGAAAAAATTTTTTTTTCTGGACTTAGAAAATTTTCAAACGTCTCAGACTTCCAGAGAGCATGTCTGTAAGCGCATCCAATTTCAGTTCCAGAGCGTTTCACCCGATGAGTCCTTCATACTTAGTCATTTTTTGGAAAAATGTTCACTTTTTGAAAATTTCACTTTTTTGTGAAAATCTCTGCTAAATGAGGTTATAGTATGTTAGAGGGCATCCCAGGAGTGTTCCAAATGTGTGGGTAAAATATATATCCCTTGGGGGGTAATTTGAAAAAAAGTTGAAAATTTTTTTTTTTCTGGACTTTGAAAATTTTGACACATGTCTCAGACTTCCAGAGAGGGGAGCATGTCTGTAAGCGCATCCAATTTCAGTTCCAGAGCGTTTCACCCGATGAGTCCTTCATACTTAGTCATTTTTTGGAAAAATTTTCACTTTTTGAAAATTTCACATTTTTGTGAAAATCTCTGCTAAATGAGGTTATAGTATGTTAGAGGGCATCCCTGGAGGGCTCCAAATGTGTGGGTAAAATATATATCCCTTGGGGGGAAATTTGAAAAAAAGTTGAAAACATTTTTTTTTCTGGACTTAGAAAATTTTCACACATGTCTCAGACTTCCAGAGAGGGGAGCATGTCAGTGCGCGCATCCGATTTCAGTTCCAGAGCGATTCACCCGATGAGTCCTTCATACTTAGTTGTTTTTTTGCAAAATTTCTGACTTTTTGAAAATTTCACTTTTTTGTGAAAATCTCCGCTAAATGAGGTTATAGTATGTTAGAGGGCATCCCAGGAGGGCTCCATACGTGTGGGTAAAATATATATCCCTTGGGGGGAAATTTGAAAAAAAGTAGAAATTTTTTTTTTTTCTGGACTTAGAAAATTTTCACACATGTCTCAGACTTCCAGAGAGGGGAGCATGTCAGTGCGTGCATCCGATTTCAGTTCCAGGGCGATTCACCCGATGAGTCCTTCATACTTAATCGTTTTTTGCAAAATTTCTGAATCTTTGAAAATTTCACTTTTTTGTGAAAATCTCCGCTAAATGAGGTTATAGTATGTTAGAGGGCATCCCAGGAGGGCTCCAAATGTGTGGGTAAAATATATATCCCTTGGGGGGAAATTTGAAAAAAAGTTGAAATTTTTTTTTTTCTGGAATTAAAAAATTTTCACACATGTCTCAGACTTCCAGAGAGGGGAGCATGTCAGTGCGCGCATCCGATTTCAGTTCCAGAGCGATTCACCCGATGAGTCCTTCATACTTAGTCGTTTTTTGCAAAATTTCTGACTTTATTGAAAATTTCACTTTTTTGTGAAAATCTCTGCTAAATGAGGTTATAGTATGTTAGAGGGCATCCCAGGAGGGCTCCAAATGTGTGGGTAAAATATATATCCCTTGGGGGGTAATTTGAAAAAAAGTTGAAAAATTTTTTTTTTCTGGACTTAGAAGATTTTCACACATGTCTCAGACTTCCAGAGAGGGGAGCATGTCAGTGCATGCATCCGATTTCAGTTCCAGAGCGATTCACCCGATGAGTCCTTCATACTTAGTCGTTTTTTGCAAAATTTCTGACTTTTTGAAAATTTCACTTTTTTGTGAAAGTCTCTGCTAAATGAGGTTATAGTATGTTAGAGGGCATCGCAGGAGGGCTCCAAATGTGTGGGTAAAATATATATCCCTTGGGGGGTAATTTGAAAAAAAGTTAAATTTTTTTTTTTTCTGGACTTAGAGAATTTTCACACATGTCTCAGACTTCCAGAGAGGGGAGCATGTCAGTGAGCGCATCCGATTTCAGTTCCAGAGCGTTACACCCGATGAGTCCTTCATACTTAGTCGTTTTTTGGAAAAATTTTCACTTTTTGAAAATTTCACTTTTTTGTTAAAATCTCCGCTAAATGAGGTTATAGTATGTTAGAGGGCATCCCTGGAGGGCTCCAAATGTGTGGGTAAAATATATATCCCTTGGGGGGAAATTTGAAAAAAAATTGAAAAAATTTTTTTTTCTGGACTTAGAAAATTTTCACACGTCTCAGACTTCCAGAGAGCATGTCTGTAAGCGCATCCAATTTCAGTTCCAGAGCGTTTCACCCGATGAGTCCTTCATACTTAGTCATTTTTTGGAAAAATTTTCACTTTTTGAAAATTTCACATTTTTGTGAAAATCTCTGCTAAATGAGGTTATAGTATGTTAGAGGGCATCCCAGGAGTGTTCCAAATGTGTGGGTAAAATATATATCCCTTGCGGGGAAATTTGAAAAAAGTTGAAAACATTTTTTTTTCTGGACTTAGAAAATTTTCACACATGTCTCAGACTTCCAGAGAGGGGAGCATGTCAGTGCGCGCATCCGATTTCAGTTCCAGAGCGATTCACCCGATGAGTCCTTCATACTTAGTCGTTTTTTGGAAAAATTTTCACTTTTTGAAAATTTCACTTTTTTGTGAAAATCTCTGCTAAATGAGGTTATAGTATGTTAGAGGGCATCCCAGGAGGGCTCCAAATGTGTGGGTAAAATATATATCCCTTGGGGGGAAATTTGAAAAAAAGTTGAAAAATTTTTTTTTCTGGACTTAGAAAATTTTCACACATGTCTCAGACTTCCAGAGAGGGAAGCATGTCAGTGCGCGCATCCGATTTCAGTTCCAGAGCGATTCACCCGATGAGTCCTTCATACTTAGTCGTTTTTTGCAAAATTTCTGACTTTTTGAAAATTTCACTTTTTTGTGAAAATCTCCGCTAAATGAGGTTATAGTATGTTAGAGGGCATCCCAGGAGGGCTCCAAATGTGTGGGTAAAATATATATCCCTTGGGGGGAAATTTGAAAAAAAGTTGAAAATTTTTTTTTTTCTGGACTTAGAAAATTTTCACACATGTCTCAGACTTCTAGAGAGGGGAGCATGTCAGTGCGCACATCCGATTTCAGTTCCAGAGCGATTCACCCGATGAGTCCTTCATACTTAGTCGTTTTTTGCAAAATTTCTGACTTTTTGAAAATTTCACTTTTTTGTGAAAATCTCCGCTAAATGAGGTTATAGTATGTTAGAGGGCATCCCAGGAGGGCTCCAAATGTGTGGGTAAAATATATATCCCTTGGGGGGAAATTTGAAAAAAAGTTGAAAACATTTTTTTTTCTGGACTTAGAAAATTTTCACACATGTCTCAGACTTCCAGAGAGGGGAGCATGTCAGTGCGCGCATCCGATTTCAGTTCCAGAGCGTTTCATCCGATGAGTCCTTCATACTTAGTCGTTTTTTGGAAAAATTTTCACTTTTTGAAAATTTCACTTTTTTGTGAAAATCTCCGCTAAATGAGGTTATAGTATGTTAGAGGGCATCCCAGGAGGGCTCCAAATGTGTGGGTAAAATATATATCCCTTGGGGGGAAATTTGAAAAAAAGTTGAAAAATTTTTTTTTCTGGACTTAGAAAATTTTCACACATGTCTCAGACTTCTAGAGAGGGGAGCATGTCAGTGCGTGCATCCGATTTCAGTTCCAGAGCGATTCACCTGATGAGTCCTTCATACTTAGTCGTTTTTTGCAAAATTTCTGACTTTTCGAAAATTTAACTTTTTTGTGAAAATCTCCGCTAAATGAGGTTATAGTATGTTAGAGGGCATCCCAGGAGGGCCCCAAATGTGTGGGTAAAATATATATCCCTTGGGGGGAAATTTGAAAAAAAGTTGAAAATTTTTTTTTTTCTGGACTTAGAAAATTTTCACACATGTCTCAGACTTCTAGAGAGGGGAGCATGTCAGTGCGCACATCCGATTTCAGTTCCAGAGCGATTCACCCGATGAGTCCTTCATACTTAGTCGTTTTTTGCAAAATTTCTGACTTTTTGAAAATTTCACTTTTTTGTGAAAATCTCCGCTAAATGAGGTTATAGTATGTTAGAGGGCATCCCAGGAGGGCTCCAAATGTGTGGGTAAAATATATATCCCTTGGGGGGAAATTTGAAAAAAAATTGAAAAATTTTTTTTTCTGGACTTAGAAAATTTTCACACATGTCTCAGACTTCCAGAGAGGGGAGCATGTCTGTAAGCACATCCGATTTCAGTTCCAGAGCGATTCACCCGATGAGTCCTTCATACTTAGTCGTTTTTTGGAAAAATTTTCACTTTTTGAAAATTTCACTTTTTTGTGAAAATCTCTGCTAAATGAGGTTATAGTATGTTAGAGGGCATCCCAGGAGGGTTCCAAATGTGTGGGTAAAATATATATCCCTTGGGGGTAATTTGAAAAAAAGTTGAAAATTTTTTTTTTTCTGGACTTAGAAAATTTAAACACATGTCTCAGACTTCCAGAGAGGGGAGCATGTCAGTGCGCGCATCCGATTTCAGTTCCAGAGCGATTCACCCGATGAGTCCTTCATACTTAGTCGTTTTTTGCAAAATTTCTGACTTCTTGAAAATCTCACTTTTTTGTGAAAATCTCCGCTAAATGAGGTTATAGTATGTTAGAGGGCATCCCAGGAGGGCTCCAAATGTGTGGGTAAAATATATATCCCTTGGGGGGAAATTTGAAAAAAAGTTGAAAAATTTTTTTTTCTGGACTTAGAAAATTTTCACACATGTCTCAGACTTCCAGAGAGGGGAGCATGTCAGTGCGTGCATCCGATTTCAGTTCCAGGGCGATTCACCCGATGAGTCCTTCATACTTAATCGTTTTTTGCAAAATTTCTGAATCTTTGAAAATTTCACTTTTTTGTGAAAATCTCCGCTAAATGAGGTTATAGTATGTTAGAGGGCATCCCAGGAGGGCTCCAAATGTGTGGGTAAAATATATATCCCTTGGGGGGAAATTTGAAAAAAAGTTGAAATTTTTTTTTTTCTGGAATTAAAAAATTTTCACACATGTCTCAGACTTCCAGAGAGGGGAGCATGTCAGTGCATGCATCCGATTTCAGTTCCAGAGCGATTCACCCGATGAGTCCTTCATACTTAGTCGTTTTTTGCAAAATTTCTGACTTTTTGAAAATTTCACTTTTTTGTGAAAATCTCCGCTAAATAAGGTTATAGTATGTTAGAGGGCATCCCAGGAGGGCTCCAAATGTGTGGGTAAAATATATATCCCTTGGGGGGAAATTTGAAAAAAAGTAGAAATTTTTTTTTTTTCTGGACTTAGAAAATTTTCACACATGTCTCAGACTTCCAGAGAGGGGAGCATGTCAGTGCGTGCATCCGATTTCAGTTCCAGGGTGATTCACCCGATGAGTCCTTCATACTTAATCATTTTTTGCAAAATTTCTGAATCTTTGAAAATTTCACTTTTTTGTGAAAATCTCCGCTAAATGAAGTTATAGTATGTTAGAGGGCATCCCAGGAGGGCTCCAAATGTGTGGGTAAAATATATATCCCTTGGGGGGAAATTTGAAAAAAAGATGAAAATTTTTTTTTTTCTGGACTTAGAAAATTTTCACACATGTCTCAGACTTCTAGAGAGGGGAGCATGTCAGTGCGCACATCCGATTTCAGTTCCAGAGCGATTCACCCGATGAGTCCTTCATACTTAGTCGTTTTTTGGAAAAATTTTCACTTTTTGAAAATTTCACTTTTTTGTGAAAATCTCTGCTAAATGAGGTTATAGTATGTTAGAGGGCATCCCAGGAGGGTTCCAAATGTGTGGGTAAAATATATATCCCTTGGGGGTAATTTGAAAAAAAGTTGAAAATTTTTTTTTTTCTGGACTTAGAAAATTTAAACACATGTCTCAGACTTCCAGAGAGGGGAGCATGTCAGTGCGCGCATCCGATTTCAGTTCCAGAGCGATTCACCCGATGAGTCCTTCATACTTAGTCGTTTTTTGCAAAATTTCTGACTTTTTGAAAATTTCACTTTTTTGTGAAAATCTCCGCTAAATGAGGTTATAGTATGTTAGAGGGCATCCCAGGAGGGCTCCAAATGTGTGGGTAAAATATATATCCCTTGGGGGGAAATTTGAAAAAAAGTTGAAAAATTTTTTTTTCTGGACTTAGAAAATTTTCACACATGTCTCAGACTTCCAGAGAGGGGAGCATGTCAGTGCGTGCATCCGATTTCAGTTCCAGGGCGATTCACCCGATGAGTCCTTCATACTTAATCGTTTTTTGCAAAATTTCTGAATCTTTGAAAATTTCACTTTTTTGTGAAAATCTCCGCTAAATGAGGTTATAGTATGTTAGAGGGCATCCCAGGAGGGCTCCAAATGTGTGGGTAAAATATATATCCCTTGGGGGGAAATTTGAAAAAAAGTTGAAATTTTTTTTTTTCTGGAATTAAAAAATTTTCACACATGTCTCAGACTTCCAGAGAGGGGAGCATGTCAGTGCATGCATCCGATTTCAGTTCCAGAGCGATTCACCCGATGAGTCCTTCATACTTAGTCGTTTTTTGCAAAATTTCTGACTTTTTGAAAATTTCACTTTTTTGTGAAAATCTCCGCTAAATAAGGTTATAGTATGTTAGAGGGCATCCCAGGAGGGCTCCAAATGTGTGGGTAAAATATATATCCCTTGGGGGGAAATTTGAAAAAAAGTAGAAATTTTTTTTTTTTCTGGACTTAGAAAATTTTCACACATGTCTCAGACTTCCAGAGAGGGGAGCATGTCAGTGCGTGCATCCGATTTCAGTTCCAGGGTGATTCACCCGATGAGTCCTTCATACTTAATCGTTTTTTGCAAAATTTCTGAATCTTTGAAAATTTCACTTTTTTGTGAAAATCTCCGCTAAATGAAGTTATAGTATGTTAGAGGGCATCCCAGGAGGGCTCCAAATGTGTGGGTAAAATATATATCCCTTGGGGGGAAATTTGAAAAAAAGATGAAAATTTTTTTTTTTCTGGACTTAGAAAATTTTCACACATGTCTCAGACTTCTAGAGAGGGGAGCATGTCAGTGCGCACATCCGATTTCAGTTCCAGAGCGATTCACCCGATGAGTCCTTCATACTTAGTCGTTTTTTGGAAAAATTTTCACTTTTTGAAAATTTCACTTTTTTGTGAAAATCTCCGCTAAATGAGGTTATAGTATGTTAGAGGGCATCCCAGGAGGGCTCCAAATGTGTGGGTAAAATATATATCCCTTGGGGGGAAATTTGAAAAAAAGTTGAAAAATTTTTTTTTCTGGACTTAGAAAATTTTCACACATGTCTCAGACTTCCAGAGAGGGGAGCATGTCTGTAAGCACATCCGATTTCAGTTCCAGAGCGATTCACCCGATGAGTCCTTCATACTTAGTCGTTTTTTGGAAAAATTTTCACTTTTTGAAAATTTCACTTTTTTGTGAAAATCTCTGCTAAATGAGGTTATAGTATGTTAGAGGGCATCCCAGGAGGGTTCCAAATGTGTGGGTAAAATATATATCCCTTGGGGGTAATTTGAAAAAAAGTTGAAAATTTTTTTTTTTCTGGACTTAGAAAATTTAAACACATGTCTCAGACTTCCAGAGAGGGGAGCATGTCAGTGCGCGCATCCGATTTCAGTTCCAGAGCGATTCACCCGATGAGTCCTTCATACTTAGTCGTTTTTTGCAAAATTTCTGACTTTTTGAAAATTTCACTTTTTTGTGAAAATCTCCGCTAAATGAGGTTATAGTATGTTAGAGGGCATCCCAGGAGGGCTCCAAATGTGTGGGTAAAATATATATCCCTTGGGGGGAAATTTGAAAAAAAGTTGAAAAATTTTTTTTTCTGGACTTAGAAAATTTTCACACATGTCTCAGACTTCCAGAGAGGGGAACATGTCAGTGCGTGCATCCGATTTCAGTTCCAGGGCGATTCACCCGATGAGTCCTTCATACTTAATCGTTTTTTGCAAAATTTCTGAATCTTTGAAAATTTCACTTTTTTGTGAAAATCTCCGCTAAATGAGGTTATAGTATGTTAGAGGGCATCCCAGGAGGGCTCCAAATGTGTGGGTAAAATATATATCCCTTGGGGGGAAATTTGAAAAAAAGTTGAAATTTTTTTTTTCCTGGAATTAAAAAATTTTCACACATGTCTCAGACTTCCAGAGAGGGGAGCATGTCAGTGCATGCATCCGATTTCAGTTCCAGAGCGATTCACCCGATGAGTCCTTCATACTTAGTCGTTTTTTGCAAAATTTCTGACTTTTTGAAAATTTCACTTTTTTGTGAAAATCTCCGCTAAATGAGGTTATAGTATGTTAGAGGGCATCCCAGGAGGGCTCCAAATGTGTGGGTAAAATATATATCCCTTGGGGGGAAATTTGAAAAAAAGATGAAAATTTTTTTTTTTCTGGACTTAGAAAATTTTCACACATGTCTCAGACTTCTAGAGAGGGGAGCATGTCAGTGCGCACATCCGATTTCAGTTCCAGAGCGATTCACCCGATGAGTCCTTCATACTTAGTCGTTTTTTGGAAAAATTTTCAGTTTTTGAAAATTTCACTTTTTTGTGAAAATCTCCGCTAAATGAGGTTATAGTATGTTAGAGGGCATCCCAGGAGGGCTCCAAATGTGTGGGTAAAATATATATCCCTTGGGGGGAAATTTGAAAAAAAGTTGAAAAATTTTTTTTTCTGGACTTAGAAAATTTTCACACATGTCTCAGACTTCCAGAGAGGGGAGCATGTCAGTGCGTGCATCCGATTTCAGTTCCAGGGCGATTCACCCGATGAGTCCTTCATACTTAATCGTTTTTTGCAAAATTTCTGAATCTTTGAAAATTTCACTTTTTTGTGAAAATCTCCGCTAAATGAGGTTATAGTATGTTAGAGGGCATCCCAGGAGGGCTCCAAATGTGTGGGTAAAATATATATCCCTTGGGGGGAAATTTGAAAAAAAGTTGAAATTTTTTTTTTTCTGGAATTAAAAAATTTTCACACATGTCTCAGACTTCCAGAGAGGGGAGCATGTCAGTGCGCGCATCCGATTTCAGTTCCAGAGCGATTCACCCGATGAGTCCTTCATACTTAATCGTTTTTTGCAAAATTTCTGACTTTATTGAAAATTTCACTTTTTTGTGAAAATCTCTGCTAAATGAGGTTATAGTATGTTAGAGGGCATCCCAGGAGGGCTCCAAATGTGTGGGTAAAATATATATCCCTTGGGGGGTAATTTGAAAAAAAGTTGAAAAATTTTTTTTTTCTGGACTTAGAAAATTTTCACACATGTCTCAGACTTCCAGAGAGGGGAGCATGTCAGTGCATGCATCCGATTTCAGTTCCAGAGCGATTCACCCGATGAGTCCTTCATACTTAGTCGTTTTTTGCAAAATTTCTGACTTTTTGAAAATTTCACTTTTTTGTGAAAATCTCCGCTAAATGAGGTTATAGTATGTTAGAGGGCATCCCAGGAGGGCTCCAAATGTGTGGGTAAAATATATATCCCTTGGGGGGAAATTTGAAAAAAAGTTGAAAATTTTTTTTTTTCTGGACTTAGAAAATTTTCACACATGTCTCAGACTTCCAGAGAGGGGAGCATGTCAGTGTGCGCATCCGATTTCAGTTCCAGAAAAATTCACCCGATGAGTCCTTCATACTTAGTCATTTTTTGGAAAAATTTTCACTTTTTGAAAATTTCACTTTTTTGTGAAAATCTCCACTAAATGAGGTTATAGTATGTTAGAGGGCATCCCAGGAGGGCTCCAAATGTGTGGGTAAAATATATATCCCTTGGGGGGAAATTTGAAAAAAAGTTGAAAATTTTTTTTTTTCTGGACTTAGAAAATTTTCACACATGTCTCAGACTTCCAGAGAGGGGAGCATGTCAGTGTGCGCATCCGATTTCAGTTCCAGAGCAATTCACCCGATGAGTCCTTCATACTTAGTCATTTTTTGGAAAAATTTTCACTTTTTGAAAATTTCACTTTTTTGTGAAAGTCTCTGCTAAATGAGGTTATAGTATGTTAGAGGGCATCGCAGGAGGGCTCCAAATGTGTGGGTAAAATATATATCCCTTGGGGGATAATTTGAAAAAAAGTTAAATTTTTTTTTTTTTCTGGACTTAGAGAATTTTCACACATGTCTCAGACTTCCAGAGAGGGGAGCATGTCAGTGAGCGCATCCGATTTCAGTTCCAGAGCGTTACACCCGATGAGTCCTTCATACTTAGTCGTTTTTTGGAAAAATTTTCACTTTTTGAAAATTTCACTTTTTTGTGAAAATCTCCGCTAAATGAGGTTATAGTATGTTAGAGGGCATCCCTGGAGGGCTCCAAATGTGTGGGTAAAATATATATCCCTTGGGGGGAAATTTGAAAAAAAATTGAAAAAATTTTTTTTTCTGGACTTAGAAAATTTTCACACATGTCTCAGACTTCCAGAGAGCATGTCTGTAAGCGCATCCAATTTCAGTTCCAGAGCGTTTCACCCGATGAGTCCTTCATACTTAGTCATTTTTTGGAAAAATTTTCACTTTTTGAAAATTTCACTTTTTTGTGAAAATCTCTGCTAAATGAGGTTATAGTATGTTAGAGGGCATCCCAGGAGTGTTCCAAATGTGTGGGTAAAATATATATCCCTTGGGGGGTAATTTGAAAAAAAGTTGAAAATTTTTTTTTTTCTGGACTTAGAAAATTTTCACACATGTCTCAGACTTCCAGAGAGGGGAGCATGTCTGTAAGCGCATCCGATTTCAGTTCCAGAGCGTTTCACCCGATGAGTCCTTCATACTTAGTCGTTTTTTGGAAAAATCTCACTTTTTGAAAATTTCACTTTTTTGTGAAAATCTCTGCTAAATGAGGTTATAGTATGTTAGAGGGCATCCCAGGAGGGCTCCAAATGTGTAGGTAAAATATATATCCCTTGGGGGGTAATTTGAAAAAAAGTTGAAAAAATTTTTTTTTCTGGACTTAGAAAATTTAAACACATGTCTCAGACTTCCAGAGAGGGGAGCATGTCAGTGCGCGCATCCGATTTCAGTTACAGAGCGATTCACCCGATGAGTCCTTCATACTTAGTCGTTTTTTGCAAAATTTCTGACTTTATTGAAAATTTCACTTTTTTGTGAAAATCTCTGCTAAATGAGGTTATAGTATGTTTAGAGGGCATCCCAGGAGGGCTCCAAATGTGTGGGTAAAATAAATATCCCTTGGGGGGTAATTTGAAAAAAAGTTGAAAATTTTTTTTTTTCTGGACTTAGAAAATTTTCACACATGTCTCAGACTTCCAGAGAGGGGAGCATGTCAGTGCATGCATCCGATTTCAGTTCCAGAGCGATTCACCCGATGAGTCCTTCATACTTAGTCGTTTTTTGCAAAATTTCTGACTTTTTTAAAATTTCACTTTTTTGTGAAAATCTCCGCTAAATGAGGTTATAGTATGTTAGAGGGCATCCCAGGAGGGCTCCAAATGTGTGGGTAAAATATATATCCCTTGGGGGGAAATTTGAAAAAAAGTTGAATTTTTTTTTTTTTCTGGAATTAAAAAATTTTCACACATGTCTCAGACTTCCAGAGAGGGGAGCATGTCAGTGCGCGCATCCGATTTCAGTTCCAGAGCGATTCACCCGATGAGTCCTTCATACTTAGTCATTTTTTGCAAAATTTCTGACTTTATTGAAAATTTCACTTTTTTGTGAAAATCTCTGCTAAATGAGGTTATAGTATGTTAGAGGGCATCCCAGGAGTGTTCCAAATGTGTGGGTAAAATACATATCCCTTGGGGGGTAATTTGAAAAAAGTTGAAAAATTTTTTTTTTCTGGACTTAGAAAATTTTCACACATGTCTCAGACTTCCAGAGAGGGGAGCATGTCAGTGCGCGCATCCGATTTCAGTTCCAGAGCGATTCACCCGATGAGTCCTTCATACTTAGTCGTTTTTTGCAAAATTTCTGACTTTTTGAAAATTTCACATTTTTGTGAAAGTCTCTGCTAAATGAGGTTATAGTATGTTAGAGGGCATCGCAGGAGGGCTCCAAATGTGTGGGTAAAATATATATCCCTTGGGGGGAAATTTGAAAAAAAGTTAATTTTTTTTTTTTTCTGGACTTAGAAAATTTTCACACATGTCTCAGACTTCCAGAGAGGGGAGCATGTCTGTAAGCACATCCGATTTCAGTTCCAGAGCATTTCATCCGATGAGTCCTTCATACTTAGTCGTTTTTTGGAAAAATTTTCACTTTTTGAAAATTTCACTTTTTTGTGAAAATCTCTGCTAAATGAGGTTATAGTATGTTAGAGGGCATCCCAGGAGGGTTCCAAATGTGTGGGTAAAATATATATCCCTTGGGGGGAAATTTGAAAAAAAGTTGAAAAATTTTGTTTTTCTGGACTTAGAAAACTTAAACACATGTCTCAGACTTCCAGAGAGGGGAGCATGTCAGTGCGCGCATCCGATTTCAGTTCCAGAGCGATTCACCCGATGAGTCCTTCATACTTAGTCTTTTTTTGCAAAATTTCTGACTTTTTGAAAATTTCACTTTTTTGTGAAAATCTCCGCTAAATGAGGTTATAGTATGTTAGAGGGCATCCCAGGAGGGCTCCAAATGTGTGGGTAAAATATATATCCCTTGGGGGGAAATTTGAAAAAAAGTTGAAATTTTTTTTTTCTGGACTTAGAAAATTTTCACACATGTCTCAGACTTCTAGAGAGGGGAGCATGTCAGTGCGCGCATCCGATTTCAGTTCCAGAGTGATTCACCTGATGAGTCCTTCATACTTAGTCGTTTTTTGCAAAATTTCTGACTTTTTGAAAATTTCACTTTTTTGTGAAAATCTCCGCTAAATGAGGTTATAGTATGTTAGAGGGCATCCCAGGAGGGCTCCAAATGTGTGGGTAAAATATATATCCCTTGGGGAGAAATTTGAAAAAAAGTTGAAAATTTTTTTTTTCTGGACTTAGAAAATTTTCACACGTCTCAGACTTCCAGAGAGGGGAGCATGTCAGTGCGCGCATCCGATTTCAGTTCCAGAGTGATTCACCTGATGAGTCCTTCATACTTAGTCGTTTTTTGCAAAATTTCTGACTTTTTGAAAATTTCACTTTTTTGTGAAAATCTCCGCTAAATGAGGTTATAGTATGTTAGAGGGCATCCCAGGAGGGCTCCAAATGTGTGGGTAAAATATATATCCCTTGGGGAGAAATTTGAAAAAAAGTTGAAAATTTTTTTTTTCTGGACTTAGAAAATTTTCACACGTCTCAGACTTCCAGACAGGGGAGCATGTCAGTGCGCGCATCCGATTTCAGTTCCAGAGCGATTCACCCGATGAGTCCTTCATACTTAGTCGTTTTTTGCAAAATTTCTGACTTTTCGAAAATTTTACTTTTTTGTGAAAATCTCCGCTAAATGAGGTTATAGTATGTTAGAGGGCATCCCAGGAGGGCCCCAAATGTGTGGGTAAAATATATATCCCTTGGGGGGAAATTTGAAAAAAAGTTGAAAATTTTTTTTTTTCTGGACTTAGAAAATTTTCACACGTCTCAGACTTCTAGAGAGGGGAGCATGTCAGTGCGTGCATCCGATTTCAGTTCCAGGGTGATTCACCCGATGAGTCCTTCATACTTAATCGTTTTTTGCAAAATTTCTGAATCTTTGAAAATTTCACTTTTTTGTGAAAATCTCCGCTAAATGAAGTTATAGTATGTTAGAGGGCATCCCAGGAGGGCTCCAAATGTGTGGGTAAAATATATATCCCTTGGGGGGAAATTTGAAAAAAAGATGAAAATTTTTTTTTTTCTGGACTTAGAAAATTTTCACACATGTCTCAGACTTCTAGAGAGGGGAGCATGTCAGTGCGCACATCCGATTTCAGTTCCAGAGCGATTCACCCGATGAGTCCTTCATACTTAGTCGTTTTTTGGAAAAATTTTCACTTTTTGAAAATTTCACTTTTTTGTGAAAATCTCCGCTAAATGAGGTTATAGTATGTTAGAGGGCATCCCAGGAGGGCTCCAAATGTGTGGGTAAAATATATATCCCTTGGGGGGAAATTTGAAAAAAAGTTGAAAAATTTTTTTTTCTGGACTTAGAAAATTTTCACACATGTCTCAGACTTCCAGAGAGGGGAGCATGTCTGTAAGCACATCCGATTTCAGTTCCAGAGCGATTCACCCGATGAGTCCTTCATACTTAGTCGTTTTTTGGAAAAATTTTCACTTTTTGAAAATTTCACTTTTTTGTGAAAATCTCTGCTAAATGAGGTTATAGTATGTTAGAGGGCATCCCAGGAGGGTTCCAAATGTGTGGGTAAAATATATATCCCTTGGGGGTAATTTGAAAAAAAGTTGAAAATTTTTTTTTTTCTGGACTTAGAAAATTTAAACACATGTCTCAGACTTCCAGAGAGGGGAGCATGTCAGTGCGCGCATCCGATTTCAGTTCCAGAGCGATTCACCCGATGAGTCCTTCATACTTAGTCGTTTTTTGCAAAATTTCTGACTTTTTGAAAATTTCACTTTTTTGTGAAAATCTCCGCTAAATGAGGTTATAGTATGTTAGAGGGCATCCCAGGAGGGCTCCAAATGTGTGGGTAAAATATATATCCCTTGGGGGGAAATTTGAAAAAAAGTTGAAAAATTTTTTTTTCTGGACTTAGAAAATTTTCACACATGTCTCAGACTTCCAGAGAGGGGAACATGTCAGTGCGTGCATCCGATTTCAGTTCCAGGGCGATTCACCCGATGAGTCCTTCATACTTAATCGTTTTTTGCAAAATTTCTGAATCTTTGAAAATTTCACTTTTTTGTGAAAATCTCCGCTAAATGAGGTTATAGTATGTTAGAGGGCATCCCAGGAGGGCTCCAAATGTGTGGGTAAAATATATATCCCTTGGGGGGAAATTTGAAAAAAAGTTGAAATTTTTTTTTTCCTGGAATTAAAAAATTTTCACACATGTCTCAGACTTCTAGAGAGGGGAGCATGTCAGTGCGCACATCCGATTTCAGTTCCAGAGCGATTCACCCGATGAGTCCTTCATACTTAGTCGTTTTTTGGAAAAATTTTCAGTTTTTGAAAATTTCACTTTTTTGTGAAAATCTCCGCTAAATGAGGTTATAGTATGTTAGAGGGCATCCCAGGAGGGCTCCAAATGTGTGGGTAAAATATATATCCCTTGGGGGGAAATTTGAAAAAAAGTTGAAAAATTTTTTTTTCTGGACTTAGAAAATTTTCACACATGTCTCAGACTTCCAGAGAGGGGAGCATGTCAGTGCGTGCATCCGATTTCAGTTCCAGGGCGATTCACCCGATGAGTCCTTCATACTTAATCGTTTTTTGCAAAATTTCTGAATCTTTGAAAATTTCACTTTTTTGTGAAAATCTCCGCTAAATGAGGTTATAGTATGTTAGAGGGCATCCCAGGAGGGCTCCAAATGTGTGGGTAAAATATATATCCCTTGGGGGGAAATTTGAAAAAAAGTTGAAATTTTTTTTTTTCTGGAATTAAAAAATTTTCACACATGTCTCAGACTTCCAGAGAGGGGAGCATGTCAGTGCGCGCATCCGATTTCAGTTCCAGAGCGATTCACCCGATGAGTCCTTCATACTTAATCGTTTTTTGCAAAATTTCTGACTTTATTGAAAATTTCACTTTTTTGTGAAAATCTCTGCTAAATGAGGTTATAGTATGTTAGAGGGCATCCCAGGAGGGCTCCAAATGTGTGGGTAAAATATATATCCCTTGGGGGGTAATTTGAAAAAAAGTTGAAAAATTTTTTTTTTCTGGACTTAGAAAATTTTCACACATGTCTCAGACTTCCAGAGAGGGGAGCATGTCAGTGCATGCATCCGATTTCAGTTCCAGAGCGATTCACCCGATGAGTCCTTCATACTTAGTCGTTTTTTGCAAAATTTCTGACTTTTTGAAAATTTCACTTTTTTGTGAAAATCTCCGCTAAATGAGGTTATAGTATGTTAGAGGGCATCCCAGGAGGGCTCCAAATGTGTGGGTAAAATATATATCCCTTGGGGGGAAATTTGAAAAAAAGTTGAAAATTTTTTTTTTTCTGGACTTAGAAAATTTTCACACATGTCTCAGACTTCCAGAGAGGGGAGCATGTCAGTGTGCGCATCCGATTTCAGTTCCAGAAAAATTCACCCGATGAGTCCTTCATACTTAGTCATTTTTTGGAAAAATTTTCACTTTTTGAAAATTTCACTTTTTTGTGAAAATCTCCACTAAATGAGGTTATAGTATGTTAGAGGGCATCCCAGGAGGGCTCCAAATGTGTGGGTAAAATATATATCCCTTGGGGGGAAATTTGAAAAAAAGTTGAAAATTTTTTTTTTTCTGGACTTAGAAAATTTTCACACATGTCTCAGACTTCCAGAGAGGGGAGCATGTCAGTGTGCGCATCCGATTTCAGTTCCAGAGCAATTCACCCGATGAGTCCTTCATACTTAGTCATTTTTTGGAAAAATTTTCACTTTTTGAAAATTTCACTTTTTTGTGAAAGTCTCTGCTAAATGAGGTTATAGTATGTTAGAGGGCATCGCAGGAGGGCTCCAAATGTGTGGGTAAAATATATATCCCTTGGGGGATAATTTGAAAAAAAGTTAAATTTTTTTTTTTTTCTGGACTTAGAGAATTTTCACACATGTCTCAGACTTCCAGAGAGGGGAGCATGTCAGTGAGCGCATCCGATTTCAGTTCCAGAGCGTTACACCCGATGAGTCCTTCATACTTAGTCGTTTTTTGGAAAAATTTTCACTTTTTGAAAATTTCACTTTTTTGTGAAAATCTCCGCTAAATGAGGTTATAGTATGTTAGAGGGCATCCCTGGAGGGCTCCAAATGTGTGGGTAAAATATATATCCCTTGGGGGGAAATTTGAAAAAAAATTGAAAAAATTTTTTTTTCTGGACTTAGAAAATTTTCACACATGTCTCAGACTTCCAGAGAGCATGTCTGTAAGCGCATCCAATTTCAGTTCCAGAGCGTTTCACCCGATGAGTCCTTCATACTTAGTCATTTTTTGGAAAAATTTTCACTTTTTGAAAATTTCACTTTTTTGTGAAAATCTCTGCTAAATGAGGTTATAGTATGTTAGAGGGCATCCCGGGAGTGTTCCAAATGTGTGGGTAAAATATATATCCCTTGGGGGGTAATTTGAAAAAAAGTTGAAAATTTTTTTTTTTCTGGACTTAGAAAATTTTCACACATGTCTCAGACTTCCAGAGAGGGGAGCATGTCTGTAAGCGCATCCGATTTCAGTTCCAGAGCGTTTCACCCGATGAGTCCTTCATACTTAGTCGTTTTTTGGAAAAATCTCACTTTTTGAAAATTTCACTTTTTTGTGAAAATCTCTGCTAAATGAGGTTATAGTATGTTAGAGGGCATCCCAGGAGGGCTCCAAATGTGTAGGTAAAATATATATCCCTTGGGGGGTAATTTGAAAAAAAGTTGAAAAAATTTTTTTTTCTGGACTTAGAAAATTTAAACACATGTCTCAGACTTCCAGAGAGGGGAGCATGTCAGTGCGCGCATCCGATTTCAGTTACAGAGCGATTCACCCGATGAGTCCTTCATACTTAGTCGTTTTTTGCAAAATTTCTGACTTTATTGAAAATTTCACTTTTTTGTGAAAATCTCTGCTAAATGAGGTTATAGTATGTTTAGAGGGCATCCCAGGAGGGCTCCAAATGTGTGGGTAAAATAAATATCCCTTGGGGGGTAATTTGAAAAAAAGTTGAAAATTTTTTTTTTTCTGGACTTAGAAAATTTTCACACATGTCTCAGACTTCCAGAGAGGGGAGCATGTCAGTGCATGCATCCGATTTCAGTTCCAGAGCGATTCACCCGATGAGTCCTTCATACTTAGTCGTTTTTTGCAAAATTTCTGACTTTTTTAAAATTTCACTTTTTTGTGAAAATCTCCGCTAAATGAGGTTATAGTATGTTAGAGGGCATCCCAGGAGGGCTCCAAATGTGTGGGTAAAATATATATCCCTTGGGGGGAAATTTGAAAAAAAGTTGAATTTTTTTTTTTTTCTGGAATTAAAAAATTTTCACACATGTCTCAGACTTCCAGAGAGGGGAGCATGTCAGTGCGCGCATCCGATTTCAGTTCCAGAGCGATTCACCCGATGAGTCCTTCATACTTAGTCATTTTTTGCAAAATTTCTGACTTTATTGAAAATTTCACTTTTTTGTGAAAATCTCTGCTAAATGAGGTTATAGTATGTTAGAGGGCATCCCAGGAGTGTTCCAAATGTGTGGGTAAAATACATATCCCTTGGGGGGTAATTTGAAAAAAGTTGAAAAATTTTTTTTTTCTGGACTTAGAAAATTTTCACACATGTCTCAGACTTCCAGAGAGGGGAGCATGTCAGTGCGCGCATCCGATTTCAGTTCCAGAGCGATTCACCCGATGAGTCCTTCATACTTAGTCGTTTTTTGCAAAATTTCTGACTTTTTGAAAATTTCACATTTTTGTGAAAGTCTCTGCTAAATGAGGTTATAGTATGTTAGAGGGCATCGCAGGAGGGCTCCAAATGTGTGGGTAAAATATATATCCCTTGGGGGGAAATTTGAAAAAAAGTTAATTTTTTTTTTTTTCTGGACTTAGAAAATTTTCACACATGTCTCAGACTTCCAGAGAGGGGAGCATGTCTGTAAGCACATCCGATTTCAGTTCCAGAGCATTTCATCCGATGAGTCCTTCATACTTAGTCGTTTTTTGGAAAAATTTTCACTTTTTGAAAATTTCACTTTTTTGTGAAAATCTCTGCTAAATGAGGTTATAGTATGTTAGAGGGCATCCCAGGAGGGTTCCAAATGTGTGGGTAAAATATATATCCCTTGGGGGGAAATTTGAAAAAAAGTTGAAAAATTTTGTTTTTCTGGACTTAGAAAACTTAAACACATGTCTCAGACTTCCAGAGAGGGGAGCATGTCAGTGCGCGCATCCGATTTCAGTTCCAGAGCGATTCACCCGATGAGTCCTTCATACTTAGTCTTTTTTTGCAAAATTTCTGACTTTTTGAAAATTTCACTTTTTTGTGAAAATCTCCGCTAAATGAGGTTATAGTATGTTAGAGGGCATCCCAGGAGGGCTCCAAATGTGTGGGTAAAATATATATCCCTTGGGGGGAAATTTGAAAAAAAGTTGAAATTTTTTTTTTCTGGACTTAGAAAATTTTCACACATGTCTCAGACTTCTAGAGAGGGGAGCATGTCAGTGCGCGCATCCGATTTCAGTTCCAGAGTGATTCACCTGATGAGTCCTTCATACTTAGTCGTTTTTTGCAAAATTTCTGACTTTTTGAAAATTTCACTTTTTTGTGAAAATCTCCGCTAAATGAGGTTATAGTATGTTAGAGGGCATCCCAGGAGGGCTCCAAATGTGTGGGTAAAATATATATCCCTTGGGGAGAAATTTGAAAAAAAGTTGAAAATTTTTTTTTTCTGGACTTAGAAAATTTTCACACGTCTCAGACTTCCAGAGAGGGGAGCATGTCAGTGCGCGCATCCGATTTCAGTTCCAGAGTGATTCACCTGATGAGTCCTTCATACTTAGTCGTTTTTTGCAAAATTTCTGACTTTTTGAAAATTTCACTTTTTTGTGAAAATCTCCGCTAAATGAGGTTATAGTATGTTAGAGGGCATCCCAGGAGGGCTCCAAATGTGTGGGTAAAATATATATCCCTTGGGGAGAAATTTGAAAAAAAGTTGAAAATTTTTTTTTTCTGGACTTAGAAAATTTTCACACGTCTCAGACTTCCAGAGAGGGGAGCATGTCAGTGCGCGCATCCGATTTCAGTTCCAGAGCGATTCACCCGATGAGTCCTTCATACTTAGTCGTTTTTTGCAAAATTTCTGACTTTTCGAAAATTTTACTTTTTTGTGAAAATCTCCGCTAAATGAGGTTATAGTATGTTAGAGGGCATCCCAGGAGGGCCCCAAATGTGTGGGTAAAATATATATCCCTTGGGGGGAAATTTGAAAAAAAGTTGAAAATTTTTTTTTTTCTGGACTTAGAAAATTTTCACACGTCTCAGACTTCTAGAGAGGGGAGCATGTCAGTGCGCACATCCGATTTCAGTTCCAGAGCGATTCACCCGATGAGTCCTTCATACTTAGTCGTTTTTTGGAAAAATCTCACTTTTTGAAAATTTCACTTTTTTGTGAAAATCTCTGCTAAATGAGGTTATAGTATGTTAGAGGGCATCCCAGGAGGGCTCCAAATGTGTAGGTAAAATATATATCCCTTGGGGGGTAATTTGAAAAAAAGTTGAAAAAATTTTTTTTTCTGGACTTAGAAAATTTAAACACATGTCTCAGACTTCCAGAGAGGGGAGCATGTCAGTGCGCGCATCCGATTTCAGTTACAGAGCGATTCACCCGATGAGTCCTTCATACTTAGTCGTTTTTTGCAAAATTTCTGACTTTATTGAAAATTTCACTTTTTTGTGAAAATCTCTGCTAAATGAGGTTATAGTATGTTTAGAGGGCATCCCAGGAGGGCTCCAAATGTGTGGGTAAAATAAATATCCCTTGGGGGGTAATTTGAAAAAAAGTTGAAAATTTTTTTTTTTCTGGACTTAGAAAATTTTCACACATGTCTCAGACTTCCAGAGAGGGGAGCATGTCAGTGCATGCATCCGATTTCAGTTCCAGAGCGATTCACCCGATGAGTCCTTCATACTTAGTCGTTTTTTGCAAATTTTCTGACTTTTTTAAAATTTCACTTTTTTGTGAAAATCTCCGCTAAATGAGGTTATAGTATGTTAGAGGGCATCCCAGGAGGGCTCCAAATGTGTGGGTAAAATATATATCCCTTGGGGGGAAATTTGAAAAAAAGTTGAAATTTTTTTTTTCTGGAATTAAAAAATTTTCACACATGTCTCAGACTTCCAGAGAGGGGAGCATGTCAGTGCGCGCATCCGATTTCAGTTCCAGAGCGATTCACCCGATGAGTCCTTCATACTTAGTCATTTTTTGCAAAATTTCTGACTTTATTGAAAATTTCACTTTTTTGTGAAAATCTCTGCTAAATGAGGTTATAGTATGTTAGAGGGCATCCCAGGAGTGTTCCAAATGTGTGGGTAAAATACATATCCCTTGGGGGGTAATTTGAAAAAAGTTGAAAAATTTTTTTTTCTGGACTTAGAAAATTTTCACACATGTCTCAGACTTCCAGAGAGGGGAGCATGTCAGTGCGCGCATCCGATTTCAGTTCCAGAGCGATTCACCCGATGAGTCCTTCATACTTAGTCGTTTTTTGCAAAATTTCTGACTTTTTGAAAATTTCACTTTTTTGTGAAAGTCTCTGCTAAATGAGGTTATAGTATGTTAGAGGGCATCGCAGGAGGGCTCCAAATGTGTGGGTAAAATATATATCCCTTGGGGGGAAATTTGAAAAAAAGTTAATTTTTTTTTTTTTCTGGACTTAGAGAATTTTCACACATGTCTCAGACTTCCAGAGAGGGGAGCATGTCAGTGCGCGCATCCGATTTCAGTTCCAGAGCGATTCACCCGATGAGTCCTTCATACTTAGTCGTTTTTTGCAAAATTTCTGACTTTTTGAAAATTTCACTTTTTTGTGAAAGTCTCTGCTAAATGAGGTTATAGTATGTTAGAGGGCATCGCAGGAGGGCTCCAAATGTGTGGGTAAAATATATATCCCTTGGGGGGAAATTTGAAAAAAAGTTAATTTTTTTTTTTCTGGACTTAGAGAATTTTCACACATGTCTCAGACTTCCAGAGAGGGGAGCATGTCAGTGCGCGCATCCGATTTCAGTTCCAGAGCGATTCACCCGATGAGTCCTTCATACTTAGTTGTTTTTTGGAAAAATTTTCACTTTTTGAAAATTTCACTTTTTTGTGAAAATCTCCGCTAAATGAGGTTATAGTATGTTAGAGGGCATCCCAGGAGGGCTCCAAATGTGTGGGTAAAATATATATCACTTGGGGGGAAAATTGAAAAAAAGTTGAAAAATTTTTTTTTTCTGGACTTAGAAAATTTTCACACATGTCTCAGACTTCCAGAGAGGGGAGCATGTCTGTAAGCACATCCGATTTCAGTTCCAGAGCGTTTCATCCGATGAGTCCTTCATACTTAGTCGTTTTTTGGAAAAATTTTCACTTTTTGAAAATTTCACTTTTTTGTGAAAATCTCTGCTAAATGAGGTTATAGTATGTTAGAGGGCATCCCAGGAGGGTTCCAAATGTGTGGGTAAAATATATATCCCTTGGGGGGAAATTTGAAAAAAAGTTGAAAAATTTTGTTTTTCTGGACTTAGAAAACTTAAACACATGTCTCAGACTTCCAGAGAGGGGAGCATGTCAGTGCGCGCATCCGATTTCAGTTCCAGAGCGATTCACCCGATGAGTCCTTCATACTTAGTCTTTTTTTGCAAAATTTCTGACTTTTTGAAAATTTCACTTTTTTGTGAAAATCTCCGCTAAATGAGGTTATAGTATGTTAGAGGGCATCCCAGGAGGGCTCCAAATGTGTGGGTAAAATATATATCCCTTGGGGGGAAATTTGGAAAAAAGTTGAAAATTTTTTTTTTCTGGACTTAGAAAATTTTCACACATGTCTCAGACTTCTAGAGAGGGGAGCATGTCAGTGCGCGCATCCGATTTCAGTTCCAGAGTGATTCACCTGATGAGTCCTTCATACTTAGTCGTTTTTTGCAAAATTTCTGACTTTTTGAAAATTTCACTTTTTTGTGAAAATCTCCGCTAAATGAGGTTATAGTATGTTAGAGGGCATCCCAGGAGGGCTCCAAATGTGTGGGTAAAATATATATCCCTTGGGGAGAAATTTGAAAAAAAGTTGAAAATTTTTTTTTTCTGGACTTAGAAAATTTTCACACATGTCTCAGACTTCCAGAGAGGGGAGCATGTCAGTGCGCGCATCCGATTTCAGTTCCAGAGCGATTCACCCGATGAGTCCTTCATACTTAGTCGTTTTTTGCAAAATTTCTGACTTTTCGAAAATTTTACTTTTTTGTGAAAATCTCCGCTAAATGAGGTTATAGTATGTTAGAGGGCATCCCAGGAGGGCCCCAAATGTGTGGGTAAAATATATATCCCTTGGGGGGAAATTTGAAAAAAAGTTGAAAATTTTTTTTTTTCTGGACTTAGAAAATTTACACACGTCTCAGACTTCTAGAGAGGGGAGCATGTCAGTGCGCACATCCGATTTCAGTTCCAGAGCGATTCACCCGATGAGTCCTTCATACTTAGTCGTTTTTTGCAAAATTTCTGACTTTTTGAAAATTTCACTTTTTTGTGAAAATCTCCGCTAAATGAGGTTATAGTATGTTAGAGGGCATCCCAGGAGGGCTCCAAATGTGTGGGTAAAATATATATCCCTTGCGGGGAAATTTGAAAAAAAGTTGAAAACATTTTTTTTTCTGGACTTAGAAAATTTTCACACATGTCTCAGACTTCCAGAGAGGGGAGCATGTCAGTGTGCGCATCCGATTTCAGTTCCAGAGCGATTCACCCGATGAGTCCTTCATACTTAGTCGTTTTTTGGAAAAATTTTCACTTTTTGAAAATGTCACTTTTTTGTGAAAATCTCCGCTAAATGAGGTTATAGTATGTTAGAGGGCATCCCAGGAGGGCTCCAAATGTGTGGGTAAAATATATATCCCTTGGGGGGAAATTTGAAAAAAAGTTGAAAAATTTTTTTTTCTGGACTTAGAAAATTTTCACACATGTCTCAGACTTCTAGAGAGGGGAGCATGTCAGTGCGCGCATCCGATTTCAGTTCCAGAGTGATTCACCTGATGAGTCCTTCATACTTAGTCGTTTTTTGCAAAATTTCTGACTTTTTGAAAATTTCACTTTTTTGTGAAAATCTCCGCTAAATGAGGTTATAGTATGTTAGAGGGCATCCCAGGAGGGCCCCAAATGTGTGGGTAAAATATATATCCCTTGGGGGGAAATTTGAAAAAAAGTTGAAAATTTTTTTTTTTCTGGACTTAGAAAATTTTCACACGTCTCAGACTTCTAGAGAGGGGAGCATGTCAGTGCGCACATCCGATTTCAGTTCCAGAGCGATTCACCCGATGAGTCCTTCATACTTAGTCGTTTTTTGCAAAATTTCTGACTTTTTGAAAATTTCACTTTTTTGTGAAAATCTCCGCTAAATGAGGTTATAGTATGTTAGAGGGCATCCCAGGAGGGCTCCAAATGTGTGGGTAAAATATATATCCCTTGGGGGGAAATTTGAAAAAAAGTTGAAAACATTTTTTTTTCTGGACTTAGAAAATTTTCACACATGTCTCAGACTTCCAGAGAGGGGAGCATGTCAGTGCGCGCATCCGATTTCAGTTCCAGAGCGATTCACCCGATGAGTCCTTCATACTTAGTCGTTTTTTGGAAAAATTTTCACTTTTTGAAAATTTCACTTTTTTGTGAAAATCTCCGCTAAATGAGGTTATAGTATGTTAGAGGGCATCCCAGGAGGGCTCCAAATGTGTGGGTAAAATATATATCCCTTGGGGGGAAATTTGAAAAAAAGTTGAAAAATTTTTTTTTCTGGACTTAGAAAATTTTCACACATGTCTCAGACTTCTAGAGAGGGGAGCATGTCAGTGCGCGCATCCGATTTCAGTTCCAGAGTGATTCACCTGATGAGTCCTTCATACTTAGTCGTTTTTTGCAAAATTTCTGACTTTTTGAAAATTTCACTTTTTTGTGAAAATCTCCGCTAAATGAGGTTATAGTATGTTAGAGGGCATCCCAGGAGGGCTCCAAATGTGTGGGTAAAATATATATCCCTTGGGGGGAAATTTGAAAAAAAGTTGAAAACATTTTTTTTTCTGGACTTAGAAAATTTTCACACATGTCTCAGACTTCCAGAGAGGGGAGCATGTCAGTGCGCGCATCCGATTTCAGTTCCAGAGCGATTCACCCGATGAGTCCTTCATACTTAGTCGTTTTTTGGAAAAATTTTCACTTTTTGAAAATTTCACTTTTTTGTGAAAATCTCCGCTAAATGAGGTTATAGTATGTTAGAGGGCATCCCAGGAGGGCTCCAAATGTGTGGGTAAAATATATATCCCTTGGGGGGAAATTTGAAAAAAAGTTGAAAAATTTTTTTTTCTGGACTTAGAAAATTTTCACACATGTCTCAGACTTCTAGAGAGGGGAGCATGTCAGTGCGCGCATCCGATTTCAGTTCCAGAGTGATTCACCTGATGAGTCCTTCATACTTAGTCGTTTTTTGCAAAATTTCTGACTTTTTGAAAATTTCACTTTTTTGTGAAAATCTCCGCTAAATGAGGTTATAGTATGTTAGAGGGCATCCCAGGAGGGCTCCAAATGTGTGGGTAAAATATATATCCCTTGGGGAGAAATTTGAAAAAAAGTTGAAAATTTTTTTTTTCTGGACTTAGAAAATTTTCACACATGTCTCAGACTTCCAGAGAGGGGAGCATGTCAGTGCGCGCATCCGATTTCAGTTCCAGAGCGATTCACCCGATGAGTCCTTCATACTTAGTCGTTTTTTGCAAAATTTCTGACTTTTCGAAAATTTTACTTTTTTGTGAAAATCTCCGCTAAATGAGGTTATAGTATGTTAGAGGGCATCCCAGGAGGGCCCCAAATGTGTGGGTAAAATATATATCCCTTGGGGGGAAATTTGAAAAAAAGTTGAAAATTTTTTTTTTTCTGGACTTAGAAAATTTTCACACGTCTCAGACTTCTAGAGAGGGGAGCATGTCAGTGCGCACATCTGATTTCAGTTCCAGAGCGATTCACCCGATGAGTCCTTCATACTTAATCGTTTTTTGCAAAATTTCTGACTTTTTGAAAATTTCACTTTTTTGTGAAAATCTCCGCTAAATGAGGTTATAGTATGTTAGAGGGCATCCCAGGAGGGCTCCAAATGTGTGGGTAAAATATATATCCCTTGGGGGGAAATTTGAAAAAAAGTTGAAAACATTTTTTTTTCTGGACTTAGAAAATTTTCACACATGTCTCAGACTTCCAGAGAGGGGAGCATGTCAGTGCGCGCATCCGATTTCAGTTCCAGAGCGATTCACCCGATGAGTCCTTCATACTTAGTCGTTTTTTGGAAAAATTTTCACTTTTTGAAAATTTCACTTTTTTGTGAAAATCTCCGCTAAATGAGGTTATAGTATGTTAGAGGGCATCCCAGGAGGGCTCCAAATGTGTGGGTAAAATATATATCCCTTGGGGGGAAATTTGAAAAAAAGTTGAAAAATTTTTTTTTCTGGACTTAGAAAATTTTCACACATGTCTCAGACTTCCAGAGAGGGGAGCATGTCAGTGCGCGCATCCGATTTCAGTTCCAGAGCGATTCACCCGATGAGTCCTTCATACTTAGTCGTTTTTTGGAAAAATTTTCACTTTTTGAAAATTTCACTTTTTTGTGAAAATCTCCGCTAAATGAGGTTATAGTATGTTAGAGGGCATCCCAGGAGGGCTCCAAATGTGTGGGTAAAATATATATCACTTGGGGGGAAATTTGAAAAAAAGTTGAAAAATTTTTTTTTTCTGGACTTAGAAAATTTTCACACATGTCTCAGACTTCCAGAGAGGGGAGCATGTCTGTAAGCACATCCGATTTCAGTTCCAGAGCGATTCACCCGATGAGTCCTTCATACTTAGTCGTTTTTTGCAAAATTTCTGACTTTTTGAAAATTTCACTTTTTTGTGAAAATCTCCGCTAAATGAGGTTATAGTATGTTAGAGGGCATCCCAGGAGGGCTCCAAATGTGTGGGTAAAATATATATCCCTTGGGGGGAAATTTGAAAAAAAGTTGAAATTTTTTTTTTCTGGACTTAGAAAATTTTCACACATGTCTCAGACTTCCAGAGAGGGGAGCATGTGAGTGCGCGCATCCGATTTCAGTTCCAGAGCGATTCACCCGATGAGTCCTTCATACTTAGTCTTTTTTTGCAAAATTTCTGACTTTTTGAAAATTTCACTTTTTTGTGAAAATCTCCGCTAAATGAGGTTATAGTATATTAGAGGGCATCCCAGGAGGGCTCCAAATATGTGGGTAAAATATATATCCCTTGGGGGGAAATTTGAAAAAAAGTTGAAATTTTTTTTTTTCTGGACTTAGAAAATTTTCACACATGTCTCAGACTTCCAGAGAGGGGAGCATGTCAGTGCGTGCATCCGATTTCAGTTCCAGAGCGATTCACCCGATGAGTCCTTCATACTTAGTCGTTTTTTGCAAAATTTCTGACTTTTCGAAAATTTTACTTTTTTGTGAAAATCTCCGCTAAATGAGGTTATAGTATGTTAGAGGGCATCCCAGGAGGGCCCCAAATGTGTGGGTAAAATATATATCCCTTGGGGGGAAATTTGAAAAAAAGTTGAAAAATTTTTTTTTTCTGGACTTAGAAAATTTTCACACGTCTCAGACTTCTAGAGAGGGGAGCATGTCAGTGCGCACATCCGATTTCAGTTCCAGAGCGATTCACCCGATGAGTCCTTCATACTTAGTCGTTTTTTGCAAAATTTCTGACTTTTTGAAAATTTCACTTTTTTGTGAAAATCTCCGCTAAATGAGGTTATAGTATGTTAGAGGGCATCCCAGGAGGGCTCCAAATGTGTGGGTAAAATATATATCCCTTGGGGGGAAATTTGAAAAAAAGTTGAAAACATTTTTTTTTCTGGACTTTGAAAATTTTCACACATGTCTCAGACTTCCAGAGAGGGGAGCATGTCAGTGCGCGCATCCGATTTCAGTTCCAGAGCGATTCACCCGATGAGTCCTTCATACTTAGTCTTTTTTTGCAAAATTTCTGACTTTTTGAAAATTTCACTTTTTTGTGAAAATCTCCGCTAAATGAGGTTATAGTATGTAAGAGGGCATCCCAGGAGGGCTCCAAATGTGTGGGTAAAATATATATCCCTTGGGGGGAAATTTGGAAAAAAGTTGAAAATTTTTTTTTTCTGGACTTAGAAAATTTTCACACATGTCTCAGACTTCTAGAGAGGGGAGCATGTCAGTGCGCGCATCCGATTTCAGTTCCAGAGTGATTCACCTGATGAGTCCTTCATACTTAGTCGTTTTTTGCAAAATTTCTGACTTTTTGAAAATTTCACTTTTTTGTGAAAATCTCCGCTAAATGAGGTTATAGTATGTTAGAGGGCATCCCAGGAGGGCTCCAAATGTGTGGGTAAAATATATATCCCTTGGGGAGAAATTTGAAAAAAAGTTGAAAATTTTTTTTTTCTGGACTTAGAAAATTTTCACACATGTCTCAGACTTCCAGAGAGGGGAGCATGTCAGTGCGCGCATCCGATTTCAGTTCCAGAGCGATTCACCCGATGAGTCCTTCATACTTAGTCGTTTTTTGCAAAATTTCTGACTTTTCGAAAATTTTACTTTTTTGTGAAAATCTCCGCTAAATGAGGTTATAGTATGTTAGAGGGCATCCCAGGAGGGCCCCAAATGTGTGGGTAAAATATATATCCCTTGGGGGGAAATTTGAAAAAAAGTTGAAAATTTTTTTTTTTCTGGACTTAGAAAATTTTCACACATGTCTCAGACTTCCAGAGAGGGGAGCATGTCAGTGCGCGCATCCGATTTCAGTTCCAGAGCGATTCACCCGATGAGTCCTTCATACTTAGTCGTTTTTTGGAAAAATTTTCACTTTTTGAAAATTTCACTTTTTTGTGAAAATCTCCGCTAAATGAGGTTATAGTATGTTAGAGGGCATCCCAGGAGGGCTCCAAATGTGTGGGTAAAATATATATCCCTTGGGGGGAAATTTGAAAAAAAGTTGAAAAATTTTTTTTTCTGGACTTAGAAAATTTTCACACATGTCTCAGACTTCTAGAGAGGGGAGCATGTCAGTGCGCGCATCCGATTTCAGTTCCAGAGTGATTCACCTGATGAGTCCTTCATACTTAGTCGTTTTTTGCAAAATTTCTGACTTTTTGAAAATTTCACTTTTTTGTGAAAATCTCCGCTAAATGAGGTTATAGTATGTTAGAGGGCATCCCAGGAGGGCCCCAAATGTGTGGGTAAAATATATATCCCTTGGGGGGAAATTTGAAAAAAAGTTGAAAATTTTTTTTTTTCTGGACTTAGAAAATTTTCACACGTCTCAGACTTCTAGAGAGGGGAGCATGTCAGTGCGCACATCCGATTTCAGTTCCAGAGCGATTCACCCGATGAGTCCTTCATACTTAGTCGTTTTTTGCAAAATTTCTGACTTTTTGAAAATTTCACTTTTTTGTGAAAATCTCCGCTAAATGAGGTTATAGTATGTTAGAGGGCATCCCAGGAGGGCTCCAAATGTGTGGGTAAAATATATATCCCTTGGGGGGAAATTTGAAAAAAAGTTGAAAACATTTTTTTTTCTGGACTTAGAAAATTTTCACACATGTCTCAGACTTCCAGAGAGGGGAGCATGTCAGTGCGCGCATCCGATTTCAGTTCCAGAGCGATTCACCCGATGAGTCCTTCATACTTAGTCGTTTTTTGGAAAAATTTTCACTTTTTGAAAATTTCACTTTTTTGTGAAAATCTCCGCTAAATGAGGTTATAGTATGTTAGAGGGCATCCCAGGAGGGCTCCAAATGTGTGGGTAAAATATATATCCCTTGGGGGGAAATTTGAAAAAAAGTTGAAAAATTTTTTTTTCTGGACTTAGAAAATTTTCACACATGTCTCAGACTTCTAGAGAGGGGAGCATGTCAGTGCGCGCATCCGATTTCAGTTCCAGAGTGATTCACCTGATGAGTCCTTCATACTTAGTCGTTTTTTGCAAAATTTCTGACTTTTCGAAAATTTTACTTTTTTGTGAAAATCTCCGCTAAATGAGGTTATAGTATGTTAGAGGGCATCCCAGGAGGGCCCCAAATGTGTGGGTAAAATATATATCCCTTGGGGGGAAATTTGAAAAAAAGTTGAAAAATTTTTTTTTTCTGGACTTAGAAAATTTTCACACGTCTCAGACTTCTAGAGAGGGGAGCATGTCAGTGCGCACATCCGATTTCAGTTCCAGAGCGATTCACCCGATGAGTCCTTCATACTTAGTCGTTTTTTGCAAAATTTCTGACTTTTTGAAAATTTCACTTTTTTGTGAAAATCTCCGCTAAATGAGGTTATAGTATGTTAGAGGGCATCCCAGGAGGGCTCCAAATGTGTGGGTAAAATATATATCCCTTGGGGGGAAATTTGAAAAAAAGTTGAAAACATTTTTTTTTCTGGACTTAGAAAATTTTCACACATGTCTCAGACTTCCAGAGAGGGGAGCATGTCAGTGCGCGCATCCGATTTCAGTTCCAGAGCGATTCACCCGATGAGTCCTTCATACTTAGTCGTTTTTTGGAAAAATTTTCACTTTTTGAAAATTTCACTTTTTTGTGAAAATCTCCGCTAAATGAGGTTATAGTATGTTAGAGGGCATCCCAGGAGGGCTCCAAATGTGTGGGTAAAATATATATCCCTTGGGGGGAAATTTGAAAAAAAGTTGAAAAATTTTTTTTTCTGGACTTAGAAAATTTTCACACATGTCTCAGACTTCCAGAGAGGGGAGCATGTCAGTGCGCGCATCCGATTTCAGTTCCAGAGCGATTCACCCGATGAGTCCTTCATACTTAGTCGTTTTTTGGAAAAATTTTCACTTTTTGAAAATTTCACTTTTTTGTGAAAATCTCCGCTAAATGAGGTTATAGTATGTTAGAGGGCATCCCAGGAGGGCTCCAAATGTGTGGGTAAAATATATATCACTTGGGGGGAAATTTGAAAAAAAGTTGAAAAATTTTTTTTTTCTGGACTTAGAAAATTTTCACACATGTCTCAGACTTCCAGAGAGGGGAGCATGTCTGTAAGCACATCCGATTTCAGTTCCAGAGCGATTCACCCGATGAGTCCTTCATACTTAGTCGTTTTTTGCAAAATTTCTGACTTTTTGAAAATTTCACTTTTTTGTGAAAATCTCCGCTAAATGAGGTTATAGTATGTTAGAGGGCATCCCAGGAGGGCTCCAAATGTGTGGGTAAAATATATATCCCTTGGGGGGAAATTTGAAAAAAAGTTGAAAAATTTTTTTTTTCTGGACTTAGAAAATTTTCACACGTCTCAGACTTCTAGAGAGGGGAGCATGTCAGTGCGCACATCCGATTTCAGTTCCAGAGCGATTCACCCGATGAGTCCTTCATACTTAGTCGTTTTTTGCAAAATTTCTGACTTTTTGAAAATTTCACTTTTTTGTGAAAATCTCCGCTAAATGAGGTTATAGTATGTTAGAGGGCATCCCAGGAGGGCTCCAAATGTGTGGGTAAAATATATATCCCTTGGGGGGAAATTTGAAAAAAAGTTGAAAAATTTTTTTTTCTGGACTTAGAAAATTTTCACACATGTCTCAGACTTCCAGAGAGGGGAGCATGTCAGTGCGCGCATCCGATTTCAGTTCCAGAGCGATTCACCCGATGAGTCCTTCATACTTAGTCGTTTTTTGGAAAAATTTTCACTTTTTGAAAATTTCACTTTTTTGTGAAAATCTCCGCTAAATGAGGTTATAGTATGTTAGAGGGCATCCCAGGAGGGCTCCAAATGTGTGGGTAAAATATATATCACTTGGGGGGAAATTTGAAAAAAAGTTGAAAAATTTTTTTTTTCTGGACTTAGAAAATTTTCACACATGTCTCAGACTTCCAGAGAGGGGAGCATGTCTGTAAGCACATCCGATTTCAGTTCCAGAGCGATTCACCCGATGAGTCCTTCATACTTAGTCGTTTTTTGCAAAATTTCTGACTTTTTGAAAATTTCACTTTTTTGTGAAAATCTCCGCTAAATGAGGTTATAGTATGTTAGAGGGCATCCCAGGAGGGCTCCAAATGTGTGGGTAAAATATATATCCCTTGGGGGGAAATTTGAAAAAAAGTTGAAAAATTTTTTTTTTCTGGACTTAGAAAATTTTCACACGTCTCAGACTTCTAGAGAGGGGAGCATGTCAGTGCGCACATCCGATTTCAGTTCCAGAGCGATTCACCCGATGAGTCCTTCATACTTAGTCGTTTTTTGCAAAATTTCTGACTTTTTTAAAATTTCACTTTTTTGTGAAAATCTCCGCTAAATGAGGTTATAGTATGTTAGAGGGCATCCCAGGAGGGCTCCAAATGTGTGGGTAAAATATATATCCCTTGGGGGGAAATTTGAAAAAAAGTTGAAAACATTTTTTTTTCTGGACTTAGAAAATTTTCACACATGTCTCAGACTTCCAGAGAGGGGAGCATGTCAGTGCGCGCATCCGATTTCAGTTCCAGAGCGATTCACCCGATGAGTCCTTCATACTTAGTCGTTTTTTGGAAAAATTTTCACTTTTTGAAAATTTCACTTTTTTGTGAAAATCTCCGCTAAATGAGGTTATAGTATGTTAGAGGGCATCCCAGGAGGGCTCCAAATGTGTGGGTAAAATATATATCCCTTGGGGGGAAATTTGAAAAAAAGTTGAAAAATTTTTTTTTCTGGACTTAGAAAATTTTCACACATGTCTCAGACTTCCAGAGAGGGGAGCATGTCAGTGCGCGCATCCGATTTCAGTTCCAGAGCGATTCACCCGATGAGTCCTTCATACTTAGTCGTTTTTTTGAAAAATTTTCACTTTTTGAAAATTTCACTTTTTTGTGAAAATCTCCGCTAAATGAGGTTATAGTATGTTAGAGGGCATCCCAGGAGGGCTCCAAATGTGTGGGTAAAATATATATCACTTGGGGGGAAATTTGAAAAAAAGTTGAAAAATTTTTTTTTTCTGGACTTAGAAAATTTTCACACATGTCTCAGACTTCCAGAGAGGGGAGCATGTCTGTAAGCACATCCGATTTCAGTTCCAGAGCGATTCACCCGATGAGTCCTTCATACTTAGTCGTTTTTTGCAAAATTTCTGACTTTTTGAAAATTTCACTTTTTTGTGAAAATCTCCGCTAAATGAGGTTATAGTATATTAGAGGGCATCCCAGGAGGGCTCCAAATGTGTGGGTAAAATATATATCCCTTGGGGGGAAATTTGAAAAAAAGTTGAAATTTTTTGTTTCTGGACTTAGAAAATTTTCACACATGTCTCAGACTTCCAGAGAGGGGAGCATGTCAGTGCGCGCATCCGATTTCAGTTCCAGAGCGATTCACCCGATGAGTCCTTCATACTTAGTCGTTTTTTGCAAAATTTCTGACTTTTTGAAAATTTCACATTTTTGTGAAAGTCTCTGCTAAATGAGGTTATAGTATGTTAGAGGGCATCGCAGGAGGGCTCCAAATGTGTGGGTAAAATATATATCCCTTGGGGGGAAATTTGAAAAAAAGTTAATTTTTTTTTTTTTCTGGACTTAGAAAATTTTCACACATGTCTCAGACTTCCAGAGAGGGGAGCATGTCTGTAAGCACATCCGATTTCAGTTCCAGAGCATTTCATCCGATGAGTCCTTCATACTTAGTCGTTTTTTGGAAAAATTTTCACTTTTTGAAAATTTCACTTTTTTGTGAAAATCTCTGCTAAATGAGGTTATAGTATGTTAGAGGGCATCCCAGGAGGGTTCCAAATGTGTGGGTAAAATATATATCCCTTGGGGGGAAATTTGAAAAAAAGTTGAAAAATTTTGTTTTTCTGGACTTAGAAAACTTAAACACATGTCTCAGACTTCCAGAGAGGGGAGCATGTCAGTGCGCGCATCCGATTTCAGTTCCAGAGCGATTCACCCGATGAGTCCTTCATACTTAGTCTTTTTTTGCAAAATTTCTGACTTTTTGAAAATTTCACTTTTTTGTGAAAATCTCCGCTAAATGAGGTTATAGTATGTTAGAGGGCATCCCAGGAGGGCTCCAAATGTGTGGGTAAAATATATATCCCTTGGGGGGAAATTTGAAAAAAAGTTGAAATTTTTTTTTTCTGGACTTAGAAAATTTTCACACATGTCTCAGACTTCTAGAGAGGGGAGCATGTCAGTGCGCGCATCCGATTTCAGTTCCAGAGTGATTCACCTGATGAGTCCTTCATACTTAGTCGTTTTTTGCAAAATTTCTGACTTTTTGAAAATTTCACTTTTTTGTGAAAATCTCCGCTAAATGAGGTTATAGTATGTTAGAGGGCATCCCAGGAGGGCTCCAAATGTGTGGGTAAAATATATATCCCTTGGGGAGAAATTTGAAAAAAAGTTGAAAATTTTTTTTTTCTGGACTTAGAAAATTTTCACACGTCTCAGACTTCCAGAGAGGGGAGCATGTCAGTGCGCGCATCCGATTTCAGTTCCAGAGCGATTCACCCGATGAGTCCTTCATACTTAGTCGTTTTTTGCAAAATTTCTGACTTTTCGAAAATTTTACTTTTTTGTGAAAATCTCCGCTAAATGAGGTTATAGTATGTTAGAGGGCATCCCAGGAGGGCCCCAAATGTGTGGGTAAAATATATATCCCTTGGGGGGAAATTTGAAAAAAAGTTGAAAATTTTTTTTTTTCTGGACTTAGAAAATTTTCACACGTCTCAGACTTCTAGAGAGGGGAGCATGTCAGTGCGCACATCCGATTTCAGTTCCAGAGCGATTCACCCGATGAGTCCTTCATACTTAGTCGTTTTTTGGAAAAATCTCACTTTTTGAAAATTTCACTTTTTTGTGAAAATCTCTGCTAAATGAGGTTATAGTATGTTAGAGGGCATCCCAGGAGGGCTCCAAATGTGTAGGTAAAATATATATCCCTTGGGGGGTAATTTGAAAAAAAGTTGAAAAAATTTTTTTTTCTGGACTTAGAAAATTTAAACACATGTCTCAGACTTCCAGAGAGGGGAGCATGTCAGTGCGCGCATCCGATTTCAGTTACAGAGCGATTCACCCGATGAGTCCTTCATACTTAGTCGTTTTTTGCAAAATTTCTGACTTTATTGAAAATTTCACTTTTTTGTGAAAATCTCTGCTAAATGAGGTTATAGTATGTTTAGAGGGCATCCCAGGAGGGCTCCAAATGTGTGGGTAAAATAAATATCCCTTGGGGGGTAATTTGAAAAAAAGTTGAAATTTTTTTTTTTTCTGGACTTAGAAAATTTTCACACATGTCTCAGACTTCCAGAGAGGGGAGCATGTCAGTGCATGCATCCGATTTCAGTTCCAGAGCGATTCACCCGATGAGTCCTTCATACTTAGTCGTTTTTTGCAAAATTTCTGACTTTTTTAAAATTTCACTTTTTTGTGAAAATCTCCGCTAAATGAGGTTATAGTATGTTAGAGGGCATCCCAGGAGGGCTCCAAATGTGTGGGTAAAATATATATCCCTTGGGGGGAAATTTGAAAAAAAGTTGAAATTTTTTTTTTTCTGGAATTAAAAAATTTTCACACATGTCTCAGACTTCCAGAGAGGGGAGCATGTCAGTGCGCGCATCCGATTTCAGTTCCAGAGCGATTCACCCGATGAGTCCTTCATACTTAGTCATTTTTTGCAAAATTTCTGACTTTATTGAAAATTTCACTTTTTTGTGAAAATCTCTGCTAAATGAGGTTATAGTATGTTAGAGGGCATCCCAGGAGTGTTCCAAATGTGTGGGTAAAATACATATCCCTTGGGGGGTAATTTGAAAAAAGTTGAAAAATTTTTTTTTCTGGACTTAGAAAATTTTCACACATGTCTCAGACTTCCAGAGAGGGGAGCATGTCAGTGCGCGCATCCGATTTCAGTTCCAGAGCGATTCACCCGATGAGTCCTTCATACTTAGTCGTTTTTTGCAAAATTTCTGACTTTTTGAAAATTTCACTTTTTTGTGAAAGTCTCTGCTAAATGAGGTTATAGTATGTTAGAGGGCATCGCAGGAGGGCTCCAAATGTGTGGGTAAAATATATATCCCTTGGGGGGAAATTTGAAAAAAAGTTAATTTTTTTTTTTTTCTGGACTTAGAGAATTTTCACACATGTCTCAGACTTCCAGAGAGGGGAGCATGTCAGTGCGCGCATCCGATTTCAGTTCCAGAGCGATTCACCCGATGAGTCCTTCATACTTAGTCGTTTTTTGCAAAATTTCTGACTTTTTGAAAATTTCACTTTTTTGTGAAAGTCTCTGCTAAATGAGGTTATAGTATGTTAGAGGGCATCGCAGGAGGGCTCCAAATGTGTGGGTAAAATATATATCACTTGGGGGGAAAATTGAAAAAAAGTTGAAAATTTTTTTTTTTCTGGACTTAGAAAATTTTCACACATGTCTCAGACTTCCAGAGAGGGGAGCATGTCTGTAAGCACATCCGATTTCAGTTCCAGAGCGTTTCATCCGATGAGTCCTTCATACTTAGTCGTTTTTTGGAAAAATTTTCACTTTTTGAAAATTTCACTTTTTTGTGAAAATCTCTGCTAAATGAGGTTATAGTATGTTAGAGGGCATCCCAGGAGGGTTCCAAATGTGTGGGTAAAATATATATCCCTTGGGGGGAAATTTGAAAAAAAGTTGAAAAATTTTGTTTTTCTGGACTTAGAAAACTTAAACACATGTCTCAGACTTCCAGAGAGGGGAGCATGTCAGTGCGCGCATCCGATTTCAGTTCCAGAGCGATTCACCCGATGAGTCCTTCATACTTAGTCTTTTTTTGCAAAATTTCTGACTTTTTGAAAATTTCACTTTTTTGTGAAAATCTCCGCTAAATGAGGTTATAGTATGTTAGAGGGCATCCCAGGAGGGCTCCAAATGTGTGGGTAAAATATATATCCCTTGGGGGGAAATTTGGAAAAAAGTTGAAAATTTTTTTTTTCTGGACATAGAAAATTTTCACACATGTCTCAGACTTCTAGAGAGGGGAGCATGTCAGTGCGCGCATCCGATTTCAGTTCCAGAGTGATTCACCTGATGAGTCCTTCATACTTAGTCGTTTTTTGCAAAATTTCTGACTTTTTGAAAATTTCACTTTTTTGTGAAAATCTCCGCTAAATGAGGTTATAGTATGTTAGAGGGCATCCCAGGAGGGCTCCAAATGTGTGGGTAAAATATATATCCCTTGGGGAGAAATTTGAAAAAAAGTTGAAAATTTTTTTTTTCTGGACTTAGAAAATTTTCACACATGTCTCAGACTTCCAGAGAGGGGAGCATGTCAGTGCGCGCATCCGATTTCAGTTCCAGAGCGATTCACCCGATGAGTCCTTCATACTTAGTCGTTTTTTGCAAAATTTCTGACTTTTCGAAAATTTTACTTTTTTGTGAAAATCTCCGCTAAATGAGGTTATAGTATGTTAGAGGGCATCCCAGGAGGGCCCCAAATGTGTGGGTAAAATATATATCCCTTGGGGGGAAATTTGAAAAAAAGTTGAAATTTTTTTTTTTTCTGGACTTAGAAAATTTTCACACGTCTCAGACTTCTAGAGAGGGGAGCATGTCAGTGCGCACATCCGATTTCAGTTCCAGAGCGATTCACCCGATGAGTCCTTCATACTTAGTCGTTTTTTGCAAAATTTCTGACTTTTTGAAAATTTCACTTTTTTGTGAAAATCTCCGCTAAATGAGGTTATAGTATGTTAGAGGGCATCCCAGGAGGGCTCCAAATGTGTGGGTAAAATATATATCACTTGGGGGGAAATTTGAAAAAAAGTTGAAAAATTTTTTTTTTCTGGACTTAGAAAATTTTCACACATGTCTCAGACTTCCAGAGAGGGGAGCATGTCTGTAAGCACATCCGATTTCAGTTCCAGAGCGATTCACCCGATGAGTCCTTCATACTTAGTCGTTTTTTGCAAAATTTCTGACTTTTTGAAAATTTCACTTTTTTGTGAAAATCTCTGCTAAATGAGGTTATAGTATATTAGAGGGCATCCCAGGAGGGCTCCAAATGTGTGGGTAAAATATATATCCCTTGGGGGGAAATTTGAAAAAAAGTTGAAATTTTTTTTTTCTGGACTTAGAAAATTTTCACACATGTCTCAGACTTCCAGAGAGGGGAGCATGTCAGTGCGCGCATCCGATTTCAGTTCCAGAGCGATTCACCCGATGAGTCCTTCATACTTAGTCGTTTTTTGCAAAATTTCTGACTTTTTGAAAATTTCACATTTTTGTGAAAGTCTCTGCTAAATGAGGTTATAGTATGTTAGAGGGCATCGCAGGAGGGCTCCAAATGTGTGGGTAAAATATATATCCCTTGGGGGGAAATTTGAAAAAAAGTTAATTTTTTTTTTTTTCTGGACTTAGAAAATTTTCACACATGTCTCAGACTTCCAGAGAGGGGAGCATGTCTGTAAGCACATCCGATTTCAGTTCCAGAGCATTTCATCCGATGAGTCCTTCATACTTAGTCGTTTTTTGGAAAAATTTTCACTTTTTGAAAATTTCACTTTTTTGTGAAAATCTCTGCTAAATCAGGTTATAGTATGTTAGAGGGCATCCCAGGAGGGTTCCAAATGTGTGGGTAAAATATATATCCCTTGGGGGGAAATTTGAAAAAAAGTTGAAAAATTTTGTTTTTCTGGACTTAGAAAACTTAAACACATGTCTCAGACTTCCAGAGAGGGGAGCATGTCAGTGCGCGCATCCGATTTCAGTTCCAGAGCGATTCACCCGATGAGTCCTTCATACTTAGTCTTTTTTTGCAAAATTTCTGACTTTTTGAAAATTTCACTTTTTTGTGAAAATCTCCGCTAAATGAGGTTATAGTATGTTAGAGGGCATCCCAGGAGGGCTCCAAATGTGTGGGTAAAATATATATCCCTTGGGGGGAAATTTGAAAAAAAGTTGAAATTTTTTTTTTCTGGACTTAGAAAATTTTCACACATGTCTCAGACTTCTAGAGAGGGGAGCATGTCAGTGCGCGCATCCGATTTCAGTTCCAGAGTGATTCACCTGATGAGTCCTTCATACTTAGTCGTTTTTTGCAAAATTTCTGACTTTTTGAAAATTTCACTTTTTTGTGAAAATCTCCGCTAAATGAGGTTATAGTATGTTAGAGGGCATCCCAGGAGGGCTCCAAATGTGTGGGTAAAATATATATCCCTTGGGGAGAAATTTGAAAAAAAGTTGAAAATTTTTTTTTTCTGGACTTAGAAAATTTTCACACGTCTCAGACTTCCAGAGAGGGGAGCATGTCAGTGCGCGCATCCGATTTCAGTTCCAGAGCGATTCACCCGATGAGTCCTTCATACTTAGTCGTTTTTTGCAAAATTTCTGACTTTTCGAAAATTTTACTATTTTGTGAAAATCTCCGCTAAATGAGGTTATAGTATGTTAGAGGGCATCCCAGGAGGGCCCCAAATGTGTGGGTAAAATATATATCCCTTGGGGGGAAATTTGAAAAAAAGTTGAAAATTTTTTTTTTTCTGGACTTAGAAAATTTTCACACGTCTCAGACTTCTAGAGAGGGGAGCATGTCAGTGCGCACATCCGATTTCAGTTCCAGAGCGATTCACCCGATGAGTCCTTCATACTTAGTCGTTTTTTGGAAAAATCTCACTTTTTGAAAATTTCACTTTTTTGTGAAAATCTCTGCTAAATGAGGTTATAGTATGTTAGAGGGCATCCCAGGAGGGCTCCAAATGTGTAGGTAAAATATATATCCCTTGGGGGGTAATTTGAAAAAAAGTTGAAAAAATTTTTTTTTCTGGACTTAGAAAATTTAAACACATGTCTCAGACTTCCAGAGAGGGGAGCATGTCAGTGCGCGCATCCGATTTCAGTTACAGAGCGATTCACCCGATGAGTCCTTCATACTTAGTCGTTTTTTGCAAAATTTCTGACTTTATTGAAAATTTCACTTTTTTGTGAAAATCTCTGCTAAATGAGGTTATAGTATGTTTAGAGGGCATCCCAGGAGGGCTCCAAATGTGTGGGTAAAATAAATATCCCTTGGGGGGTAATTTGAAAAAAAGTTGAAAATTTTTTTTTTTCTGGACTTAGAAAATTTTCACACATGTCTCAGACTTCCAGAGAGGGGAGCATGTCAGTGCATGCATCCGATTTCAGTTCCAGAGCGATTCACCCGATGAGTCCTTCATACTTAGTCGTTTTTTGCAAAATTTCTGACTTTTTTAAAATTTCACTTTTTTGTGAAAATCTCCGCTAAATGAGGTTATAGTATGTTAGAGGGCATCCCAGGAGGGCTCCAAATGTGTGGGTAAAATATATATCCCTTGGGGGGAAATTTGAAAAAAAGTTGAAATTTTTTTTTTTCTGGAATTAAAAAATTTTCACACATGTCTCAGACTTCCAGAGAGGGGAGCATGTCAGTGCGCGCATCCGATTTCAGTTCCAGAGCGATTCACCCGATGAGTCCTTCATACTTAGTCATTTTTTGCAAAATTTCTGACTTTATTGAAAATTTCACTTTTTTGTGAAAATCTCTGCTAAATGAGGTTATAGTATGTTAGAGGGCATCCCAGGAGTGTTCCAAATGTGTGGGTAAAATACATATCCCTTGGGGGGTAATTTGAAAAAAGTTGAAAAATTTTTTTTTCTGGACTTAGAAAATTTTCACACATGTCTCAGACTTCCAGAGAGGGGAGCATGTCAGTGCGCGCATCCGATTTCAGTTCCAGAGCGATTCACCCGATGAGTCCTTCATACTTAGTCGTTTTTTGCAAAATTTCTGACTTTTTGAAAATTTCACTTTTTTGTGAAAGTCTCTGCTAAATGAGGTTATAGTATGTTAGAGGGCATCGCAGGAGGGCTCCAAATGTGTGGGTAAAATATATATCCCTTGGGGGGAAATTTGAAAAAAAGTTAATTTTTTTTTTTTTCTGGACTTAGAGAATTTTCACACATGTCTCAGACTTCCAGAGAGGGGAGCATGTCAGTGCGCGCATCCGATTTCAGTTCCAGAGCGATTCACCCGATGAGTCCTTCATACTTAGTCGTTTTTTGCAAAATTTCTGACTTTTTGAAAATTTCACTTTTTTGTGAAAGTCTCTGCTAAATGAGGTTATAGTATGTTAGAGGGCATCGCAGGAGGGCTCCAAATGTGTGGGTAAAATATATATCCCTTGGGGGGAAATTTGAAAAAAAGTTAATTTTTTTTTTTTCTGGACTTAGAGAATTTTCACACATGTCTCAGACTTCCAGAGAGGGGAGCATGTCAGTGCGCGCATCCGATTTCAGTTCCAGAGCGATTCACCCGATGAGTCCTTCATACTTAGTTGTTTTTTGGAAAAATTTTCACTTTTTGAAAATTTCACTTTTTTGTGAAAATCTCCGCTAAATGAGGTTATAGTATGTTAGAGGGCATCCCAGGAGGGCTCCAAATGTGTGGGTAAAATATATATCACTTGGGGGGAAAATTGAAAAAAAGTTGAAAAATTTTTTTTTTCTGGACTTAGAAAATTTTCACACATGTCTCAGACTTCCAGAGAGGGGAGCATGTCTGTAAGCACATCCGATTTCAGTTCCAGAGCGTTTCATCCGATGAGTCCTTCATACTTAGTCGTTTTTTGGAAAAATTTTCACTTTTTGAAAATTTCACTTTTTTGTGAAAATCTCTGCTAAATGAGGTTATAGTATGTTAGAGGGCATCCCAGGAGGGTTCCAAATGTGTGGGTAAAATATATATCCCTTGGGGGGAAATTTGAAAAAAAGTTGAAAAATTTTGTTTTTCTGGACTTAGAAAACTTAAACACATGTCTCAGACTTCCAGAGAGGGGAGCATGTCAGTGCGCGCATCCGATTTCAGTTCCAGAGCGATTCACCCGATGAGTCCTTCATACTTAGTCTTTTTTTGCAAAATTTCTGACTTTTTGAAAATTTCACTTTTTTGTGAAAATCTCCGCTAAATGAGGTTATAGTATGTTAGAGGGCATCCCAGGAGGGCTCCAAATGTGTGGGTAAAATATATATCCCTTGGGGGGAAATTTGGAAAAAAGTTGAAAATTTTTTTTTTCTGGACTTAGAAAATTTTCACACATGTCTCAGACTTCTAGAGAGGGGAGCATGTCAGTGCGCGCATCCGATTTCAGTTCCAGAGTGATTCACCTGATGAGTCCTTCATACTTAGTCGTTTTTTGCAAAATTTCTGACTTTTTGAAAATTTCACTTTTTTGTGAAAATCTCCGCTAAATGAGGTTATAGTATGTTAGAGGGCATTCCAGGAGGGCTCCAAATGTGTGGGTAAAATATATATCCCTTGGGGGGAAATTTGAAAAAAAGTTGAAAACATTTTTTTTTCTGGACTTAGAAAATTTTCACACATGTCTCAGACTTCCAGAGAGGGGAGCATGTCAGTGCGCGCATCCGATTTCAGTTCCAGAGCGATTCACCCGATGAGTCCTTCATACTTAGTCGTTTTTTGGAAAAATTTTCACTTTTTGAAAATTTCACTTTTTTGTGAAAATCTCCGCTAAATGAGGTTATAGTATGTTAGAGGGCATCCCAGGAGGGCTCCAAATGTGTGGGTAAAATATATATCCCTTGGGGGGAAATTTGAAAAAAAGTTGAAAAATTTTTTTTTCTGGACTTAGAAAATTTTCACACATGTCTCAGACTTCTAGAGAGGGGAGCATGTCAGTGCGCGCATCCGATTTCAGTTCCAGAGTGATTCACCTGATGAGTCCTTCATACTTAGTCGTTTTTTGCAAAATTTCTGACTTTTTGAAAATTTCACTTTTTTGTGAAAATCTCCGCTAAATGAGGTTATAGTATGTTAGAGGGCATCCCAGGAGGGCCCCAAATGTGTGGGTAAAATATATATCCCTTGGGGGGAAATTTGAAAAAAAGTTGAAAATTTTTTTTTTTCTGGACTTAGAAAATTTTCACACGTCTCAGACTTCTAGAGAGGGGAGCATGTCAGTGCGCACATCCGATTTCAGTTCCAGAGCGATTCACCCGATGAGTCCTTCATACTTAGTCGTTTTTTGCAAAATTTCTGACTTTTTGAAAATTTCACTTTTTTGTGAAAATCTCCGCTAAATGAGGTTATAGTATGTTAGAGGGCATCCCAGGAGGGCTCCAAATGTGTGGGTAAAATATATATCCCTTGGGGGGAAATTTGAAAAAAAGTTGAAAACATTTTTTTTTCTGGACTTAGAAAATTTTCACACATGTCTCAGACTTCCAGAGAGGGGAGCATGTCAGTGCGCGCATCCGATTTCAGTTCCAGAGCGATTCACCCGATGAGTCCTTCATACTTAGTCGTTTTTTGGAAAAATTTTCACTTTTTGAAAATTTCACTTTTTTGTGAAAATCTCCGCTAAATGAGGTTATAGTATGTTAGAGGGCATCCCAGGAGGGCTCCAAATGTGTGGGTAAAATATATATCCCTTGGGGGGAAATTTGAAAAAAAGTTGAAAAATTTTTTTTTCTGGACTTAGAAAATTTTCACACATGTCTCAGACTTCTAGAGAGGGGAGCATGTCAGTGCGCGCATCCGATTTCAGTTCCAGAGTGATTCACCTGATGAGTCCTTCATACTTAGTCGTTTTTTGCAAAATTTCTGACTTTTTGAAAATTTCACTTTTTTGTGAAAATCTCCGCTAAATGAGGTTATAGTATGTTAGAGGGCATCCCAGGAGGGCTCCAAATGTGTGGGTAAAATATATATCCCTTGGGGAGAAATTTGAAAAAAAGTTGAAAATTTTTTTTTTCTGGACTTAGAAAATTTTCACACATGTCTCAGACTTCCAGAGAGGGGAGCATGTCAGTGCGCGCATCCGATTTCAGTTCCAGAGCGATTCACCCGATGAGTCCTTCATACTTAGTCGTTTTTTGCAAAATTTCTGACTTTTCGAAAATTTTACTTTTTTGTGAAAATCTCCGCTAATTGAGGTTATAGTATGTTAGAGGGCATCCCAGGAGGGCCCCAAATGTGTGGGTAAAATATATATCCCTTGGGGGGAAATTTGAAAAAAAGTTGAAAAATTTTTTTTTTCTGGACTTAGAAAATTTTCACACGTCTCAGACTTCTAGAGAGGGGAGCATGTCAGTGCGCACATCCGATTTCAGTTCCAGAGCGATTCACCCGATGAGTCCTTCATACTTAGTCGTTTTTTGCAAAATTTCTGACTTTTTGAAAATTTCACTTTTTTGTGAAAATCTCCGCTAAATGAGGTTATAGTATGTTAGAGGGCATCCCAGGAGGGCTCCAAATGTGTGGGTAAAATATATATCCCTTGGGGGGAAATTTGAAAAAAAGTTGAAAACATTTTTTTTTCTGGACTTAGAAAATTTTCACACATGTCTCAGACTTCCAGAGAGGGGAGCATGTCAGTGCGCGCATCCGATTTCAGTTCCAGAGCGATTCACCCGATGAGTCCTTCATACTTAGTCGTTTTTTGGAAAAATTTTCACTTTTTGAAAATTTCACTTTTTTGTGAAAATCTCCGCTAAATGAGGTTATAGTATGTTAGAGGGCATCCCAGGAGGGCTCCAAATGTGTGGGTAAAATATATATCCCTTGGGGGGAAATTTGAAAAAAAGTTGAAAAATTTTTTTTTCTGGACTTAGAAAATTTTCACACATGTCTCAGACTTCCAGAGAGGGGAGCATGTCAGTGCGCGCATCCGATTTCAGTTCCAGAGCAATTCACCCGATGAGTCCTTCATACTTAGTCGTTTTTTGGAAAAATTTTCACTTTTTGAAAATTTCACTTTTTTGTGAAAATCTCCGCTAAATGAGGTTATAGTATGTTAGAGGGCATCCCAGGAGGGCTCCAAATGTGTGGGTAAAATATATATCACTTGGGGGGAAATTTGAAAAAAAGTTGAAAAATTTTTTTTTTCTGGACTTAGAAAATTTTCACACATGTCTCAGACTTCCAGAGAGGGGAGCATGTGAGTGCGCGCATCCGATTTCAGTTCCAGAGCGATTCACCCGATGAGTCCTTCATACTTAGTCTTTTTTTGCAAAATTTCTGACTTTTTGAAAATTTCACTTTTTTGTGAAAATCTCCGCTAAATGAGGTTATAGTATATTAGAGGGCATCCCAGGAGGGCTCCAAATATGTGGGTAAAATATATATCCCTTGGGGGGAAATTTGAAAAAAAGTTGAAATTTTTTTTTTTCTGGACTTAGAAAATTTTCACACATGTCTCAGACTTCCAGAGAGGGGAGCATGTCAGTGCGTGCATCCGATTTCAGTTCCAGAGCGATTCACCCGATGAGTCCTTCATACTTAGTCGTTTTTTGCAAAATTTCTGACTTTTCGAAAATTTTACTTTTTTGTGAAAATCTCCGCTAAATGAGGTTATAGTATGTTAGAGGGCATCCCAGGAGGGCCCCAAATGTATGGGTAAAATATATATCCCTTGGGGGGAAATTTGAAAAAAAGTTGAAAAATTTTTTTTTTCTGGACTTAGAAAATTTTCACACGTCTCAGACTTCTAGAGAGGGGAGCATGTCAGTGCGCACATCCGATTTCAGTTCCAGAGCGATTCACCCGATGAGTCCTTCATACTTAGTCGTTTTTTGCAAAATTTCTGACTTTTTGAAAATTTCACTTTTTTGTGAAAATCTCCGCTAAATGAGGTTATAGTATGTTAGAGGGCATCCCAGGAGGGCTCCAAATGTGTGGGTAAAATATATATCCCTTGGGGGGAAATTTGAAAAAAAGTTGAAAACATTTTTTTTTCTGGACTTAGAAAATTTTCACACATGTCTCAGACTTCCAGAGAGGGGAGCATGTCAGTGCGCGCATCCGATTTCAGTTCCAGAGCGATTCACCCGATGAGTCCTTCATACTTAGTCGTTTTTTGGAAAAATTTTCACTTTTTGAAAATTTCACTTTTTTGTGAAAATCTCCGCTAAATGAGGTTATAGTATGTTAGAGGGCATCCCAGGAGGGCTCCAAATGTGTGGGTAAAATATATATCCCTTGGGGGGAAATTTGAAAAAAAGTTGAAAAATTTTTTTTTCTGGACTTAGAAAATTTTCACACATGTCTCAGACTTCCAGAGAGGGGAGCATGTCAGTGCGCGCATCCGATTTCAGTTCCAGAGCGATTCACCCGATGAGTCCTTCATACTTAGTCGTTTTTTGGAAAAATTTTCACTTTTTGAAAATTTCACTTTTTTGTGAAAATCTCCGCTAAATGAGGTTATAGTATGTTAGAGGGCATCCCAGGAGGGCTCCAAATGTGTGGGTAAAATATATATCACTTGGGGGGAAATTTGAAAAAAAGTTGAAAAATTTTTTTTTTCTGGACTTAGAAAATTTTCACACATGTCTCAGACTTCCAGAGAGGGGAGCATGTCTGTAAGCACATCCGATTTCAGTTCCAGAGCGATTCACCCGATGAGTCCTTCATACTTAGTCGTTTTTTGCAAAATTTCTGACTTTTTGAAAATTTCACTTTTTTGTGAAAATCTCCGCTAAATGAGGTTATAGTATGTTAGAGGGCATCCCAGGAGGGCTCCAAATGTGTGGGTAAAATATATATCCCTTGGGGGGAAATTTGAAAAAAAGTTGAAAAAATTTTTTTTTCTGGACTTAGAAAATTTTCACACGTCTCAGACTTCTAGAGAGGGGAGCATGTCAGTGCGCACATCCGATTTCAGTTCCAGAGCGATTCACCCGATGAGTCCTTCATACTTAGTCGTTTTTTGCAAAATTTCTGACTTTTTGAAAATTTCACTTTTTTGTGAAAATCTCCGCTAAATGAGGTTATAGTATGTTAGAGGGCATCCCAGGAGGGCTCCAAATGTGTGGGTAAAATATATATCCCTTGGGGGGAAATTTGAAAAAAAGTTGAAAACATTTTTTTTTCTGGACTTAGAAAATTTTCACACATGTCTCAGACTTCCAGAGAGGGGAGCATGTCAGTGCGCGCATCCGATTTCAGTTCCAGAGCGATTCACCCGATGAGTCCTTCATACTTAGTCGTTTTTTGGAAAAATTTTCACTTTTTGAAAATTTCACTTTTTTGTGAAAATCTCCGCTAAATGAGGTTATAGTATGTTAGAGGGCATCCCAGGAGGGCTCCAAATGTGTGGGTAAAATATATATCCCTTGGGGGGAAATTTGAAAAAAAGTTGAAAAATTTTTTTTTCTGGACTTAGAAAATTTTCACACATGTCTCAGACTTCCAGAGAGGGGAGCATGTCAGTGCGCGCATCCGATTTCAGTTCCAGAGCGATTCACCCGATGAGTCCTTCATACTTAGTCGTTTTTTGGAAAAATTTTCACTTTTTGAAAATTTCACTTTTTTGTGAAAATCTCCGCTAAATGAGGTTATAGTATGTTAGAGGGCATCCCAGGAGGGCTCCAAATGTGTGGGTAAAATATATATCACTTGGGGGGAAATTTGAAAAAAAGTTGAAAAATTTTTTTTTTCTGGACTTAGAAAATTTTCACACATGTCTCAGACTTCCAGAGAGGGGAGCATGTCTGTAAGCACATCCGATTTCAGTTCCAGAGCGATTCACCCGATGAGTCCTTCATACTTAGTCGTTTTTTGCAAAATTTCTGACTTTTTGAAAATTTCACTTTTTTGTGAAAATCTCCGCTAAATGAGGTTATAGTATATTAGAGGGCATCCCAGGAGGGCTCCAAATGTGTGGGTAAAATATATATCCCTTGGGGGGAAATTTGAAAAAAAGTTGAAATTTTTTTTTTTCTGGACTTAGAAAATTTTCACACATGTCTCAGACTTCCAGAGAGGGGAGCATGTCAGTGCGTGCATCCGATTTCAGTTCCAGAGCGATTCACCCGATGAGTCCTTCATACTTAGTCGTTTTTTGCAAAATTTCTGACTTTTTGAAAATTTCACTTTTTTGTGAAAATCTCCGCTAAATGAGGTTATAGTATGTTAGAGGGCATCCCAGGAGGGCTCCAAATGTGTGGGTAAAATATATATCCCTTGGGGGGAAATTTGAAAAAAAGTTGAAAATTTTTTTTTTTCTGGACTTAGAAAATTTTCACACATGTCTCAGAGTTCTAGAGAGGGGAGCATGTCAGTGCGCACATCCGATTTCTGTTCCAGAGCGATTCACCCGATGAGTCCTTCATACTTAGTCGTTTTTTGCAAAATTTCTGACTTTTTGAAAATTTCACTTTTTTGTGAAAATCTCCGCTAAATGAGGTTATAGTATGTTAGAGGGCATCCCAGGAGGGCTCCAAATGTGTGGGTAAAATATATATCCCATGGGGAGAAATTTGAAAAAAAGTTGAAAATTTTTTTTTTCTGGACTTAGAAAATTTTCACACATGTCTCAGACTTCCAGAGAGGGGAGCATGTCAGTGCGCGCATCCGATTTCAGTTCCAGAGCGATTCACCCGATGAGTCCTTCATACTTAGTCGTTTTTTGCAAAATTTCTGACTTTTCGAAAATTTTACCTTTTTGTGAAAATCTCCGCTAAATGAGGTTATAGTATGTTAGAGGGCATCCCAGGAGGGCCCCAAATGTGTGGGTAAAATATATATCCCTTGGGGGGAAATTTAAAAAAAAGTTGAAAATTTTTTTTTTTCTGGACTTAGAAAATTTTCACACGTCTCAGACTTCTAGAGAGGGGAGCATGTCAGTGCGCACATCCGATTTCAGTTCCAGAGCGATTCACCCGATGAGTCCTTCATACTTAGTCGTTTTTTGCAAAATTTCTGACTTTTTGAAAATTTCACTTTTTTGTGAAAATCTCCGCTAAATGAGGTTATAGTATGTTAGAGGGCATCCCAGGAGGGCTCCAAATGTGTGGGTAAAATATATATCCCTTGGGGGGAAATTTGAAAAAAAGTTGAAAACATTTTTTTTTCTGGACTTAGAAAATTTTCACACATGTCTCAGACTTCCAGAGAGGGGAGCATGTCAGTGCGCGCATCCGATTTCAGTTCCAGAGCGATTCACCCGATGAGTCCTTCATACTTAGTCGTTTTTTGGAAAAATTTTCACTTTTTGAAAATTTCACTTTTTTGTGAAAATCTCCGCTAAATGAGGTTATAGTATGTTAGAGGGCATCCCAGGAGGGCTCCAAATGTGTGGGTAAAATATATATCCCTTGGGGGGAAATTTGAAAAAAAGTTGAAAAATTTTTTTTTCTGGACTTAGAAAATTTTCACACATGTCTCAGACTTCCAGAGAGGGGAGCATGTCAGTGCGCGCATCCGATTTCAGTTCCAGAGCGATTCACCCGATGAGTCCTTCATACTTAGTCGTTTTTTGGAAAAATTTTCACTTTTTGAAAATTTCACTTTTTTGTGAAAATCTCCGCTTAATGAGGTTATAGTATGTTAGAGGGCATCCCAGGAGGGCTCCAAATGTGTGGGTAAAATATATATCACTTGGGGGGAAATTTGAAAAAAAGTTGAAAAATTTTTTTTTTCTGGACTTAGAAAATTTTCACACATGTCTCAGACTTCCAGAGAGGGGAGCATGTCTGTAAGCACATCCGATTTCAGTTCCAGAGCGATTCACCCGATGAGTCCTTCATACTTAGTCGTTTTTTGCAAAATTTCTGACTTTTTGAAAATTTCACTTTTTTGTGAAAATCTCCGCTAAATGAGGTTATAGTATGTTAGAGGGCATCCCAGGAGGGCTCCAAATGTGTGGGTAAAATATATATCCCTTGGGGGGAAATTTGAAAAAAAGTTGAAATTTTTTTTTTCTGGACTTAGAAAATTTTCACACATGTCTCAGACTTCCAGAGAGGGGAGCATGTCAGTGCGCGCATCCGATTTCAGTTCCAGAGCGATTCACCCGATGAGTCCTTCATACTTAGTCTTTTTTTGCAAAATTTCTGACTTTTTGAAAATTTCACTTTTTTGTGAAAATCTCCGCTAAATGAGGTTATAGTATGTTAGAGGGCATCCCAGGAGGGCTCCAAATGTGTGGGTAAAATATATATCCCTTGGGGGGAAATTTGAAAAAAAGTTGAAAATTTTTTTTTTTCTGGACTTAGAAAATTTTCACACATGTCTCAGACTTCTAGAGAGGGGAGCATGTCAGTGCGCACATCCGATTTCAGTTCCAGAGCGATTCACCCGATGAGTCCTTCATACTTAGTCGTTTTTTGGAAAAATTTTCACTTTTTGAAAATTTCACTTTTTTGTGAAAATCTCCGCTAAATGAGGTTATAGTATGTTAGAGGGCATCCCAGGAGGGCTCCAAATGTGTGGGTAAAATATATATCCCTTGGGGGGAAATTTGAAAAAAAGTTGAAAATTTTTTTTTTTCTGGACTTAGAAAATTTTCACACATGTCTCAGAGTTCTAGAGAGGGGAGCATGTCAGTGCGCACATCCGATTTCTGTTCCAGAGCGATTCACCCGATGAGTCCTTCATACTTAGTCGTTTTTTGCAAAATTTCTGACTTTTTGAAAATTTCACTTTTTTGTGAAAATCTCCGCTAAATGAGGTTATAGTATGTTAGAGGGCATCCCAGGAGGGCTCCAAATGTGTGGGTAAAATATATATCCCTTGGGGGGAAATTTGAAAAAAAGTTGAAAAATTTTTTTTTCTGGACTTAGAAAATTTTCACACATGTCTCAGACTTCCAGAGAGGGGAGCATGTCTGTAAGCACATCCGATTTCAGTTCCAGAGCGTTTCATCCGATGAGTCCTTCATACTTAGTCGTTTTTTGGAAAAATTTTCACTTTTTGAAAATTCTCTTTTTTGTGAAAATCTCTGCTAAATGAGGTTATAGTATGTTAGAGGGCATCCCAGGAGGGTTCCAAATGTGTGGGTAAAATATATATCCCTTGGGGGTAATTTGAAAAAAAGTTGAAAAATTTTTTTTTTCTGGACTTAGAAAATTTAAACACATGTCTCAGACTTCCAGAGAGGGGAGCATGTCAGTGCACGCATCCGATTTCAGTTCCAGAGCGATTCACCCAATGAGTCCTTCATACTTAGTTGTTTTTTGCAAAATTTCTGACTTTTTGAAAATTTCACTTTTTTGTGAAAATCTCCACTAAATGAGGTTATAGTATGTTAGAGGGCATCCCAGGAGGGCTCCAAATGTGTGGGTAAAATATATATCCCTTGGGGGGAAATTTGAAAAAAAGTAGAAATTTTTTTTTTTTCTGGACTTAGAAAATTTTCACACATGTCTCAGACTTCCAGAGAGGGGAGCATGTCAGTGCGTGCATCCGATTTCAGTTCCATGGCGATTCACCCGATGAGTCCTTCATACTTAATCGTTTTTTGCAAAATTTCTGAATCTTTGAAAATTTCACTTTTTTGTGAAAATCTCCGCTAAATGAGGTTATAGTATGTTAGAGGGCATCCCAGGAGGGCTCCAAATGTGTGGGTAAAATATATATCCCTTGGGGGGAAATTTGAAAAAAAGTTGAAATTTTTTTTTTTCTGGAATTAAAAAATTTTCACACATGTCTCAGACTTCCAGAGAGGGGAGCATGTCAGTGCGCGCATCCGATTTCAGTTCCAGAGCGATTCACCCGATGAGTCCTTCATACTTAGTCGTTTTTTGCAAAATTTCTGACTTTATTGAAAATTTCACTTTTTTGTGAAAATCTCTGCTAAATGAGGTTATAGTATGTTAGAGGGCATCCCAGGAGGGCTCCAAATGTGTGGGTAAAATATATATCCCTTGGGGGGTAATTTGAAAAAAAGTTGAAAAATTTTTTTTTTCTGGACTTAGAAAATTTTCACACATGTCTCAGACTTCCAGAGAGGGGAGCATGTCAGTGCGTGCATCCGATTTCAGTTCCAGAGCGATTCACCCGATGAGTCCTTCATACTTAGTCGTTTTTTGCAAAATTTCTGACTTTTTGAAAATTTCACTTTTTTGTGAAAATCTCCGCTAAATGAGGTTATAGTATGTTAGAGGGCATCCCAGGAGGGCTCCAAATGTGTGGGTAAAATATATATCCCTTGGGGGGAAATTTGAAAAAAAGTTGAAAATTTTTTTTTTCTGGACTTAGAAAATTTTCACACATGTCTCAGAGTTCTAGAGAGGGGAGCATGTCAGTGCGCACATCCAATTTCTGTTCCAGAGCGATTCACCCGATGAGTCCTTCATACTTAGTCGTTTTTTGCAAAATTACTGACTTTTTGAAAATTTCACTTTTTTGTGAAAATCTCCACTAAATGAGGTTATAGTATGTTAGAGGGCATCCCAGGAGGGCTCCAAATGTGTGGGTAAAATATATATCCCTTGGGGGAAATTTGAAAAAAAGTTGAAAAATTTTTTTTTCTGGACTTAGAAAATTTTCACACATGTCTCAGACTTCCAGAGAGGGGAGCATGTCTGTAAGCACATCCGATTTCAGTTCCAGAGCGTTTCATCCGATGAGTCCTTCATACTTAGTCGTTTTTTGGAAAAATTTTCACTTTTTGAAAATTTCACTTTTTTGTGAAAATCTCTGCTAAATGAGGTTATAGTATGTTAGAGGGCATCCCAGGAGGGTTCCAAATGTGTGGGTAAAATATATATCCCTTGGGGGTAATTTGAAAAAAAGTTGAAAAATTTTTTTTTTCTGGACTTAGAAAATTTAAACACATGTCTCAGACTTCCAGAGAGGGGAGCATGTCAGTGCGCGCATCCGATTTCAGTTCCAGAGCGATTCACCCGATGAGTCCTTCATACTTAGTTGTTTTTTGCAAAATTTCTGACTTTTTGAAAATTTCACTTTTTTGTGAAAATCTCCGCTAAATGAGGTTATAGTATGTTAGAGGGCATCCCAGGAGGGCTCCAAATGTGTGGGTAAAATATATATCCCTTGGGGGGAAATTTGAAAAAAAGTAGAAATTTTTTTTTTTTCTGGACTTAGAAAATTTTCACACATGTCTCAGACTTCCAGAGAGGGGAGCATGTCAGTGCGTGCATCCGATTTCAGTTCCATGGCGATTCACCCGATGAGTCCTTCATACTTAATCGTTTTTTGCAAAATTTCTGAATCTTTGAAAATTTCACTTTTTTGTGAAAATCTCCGCTAAATGAGGTTATAGTATGTTAGAGGGCATCCCAGGAGGGCTCCAAATGTGTGGGTAAAATATATATCCCTTGGGGGGAAATTTGAAAAAAAGTTGAAATTTTTTTTTTTCTGGAATTAAAAAATTTTCACACATGTCTCAGACTTCCAGAGAGGGGAGCATGTCAGTGCGCGCATCCGATTTCAGTTCCAGAGCGATTCACCCGATGAGTCCTTCATACTTAGTCGTTTTTTGGAAAAATTTTCACTTTTTGAAAATTTCACTTTTTTGTGAAAATCTCCGCTAAATGAGGTTATAGTATGTTAGAGGGCATCCCAGGAGGGCTCCAAATGTGTGGGTAAAATATATATCCCTTGGGGGGAAATTTGAAAAAAAGTTGAAAAATTTTTTTTTCTGGACTTAGAAAATTTTCACACATGTCTCAGACTTCCAGAGAGGGGAGCATGTCAGTGCGCGCATCCGATTTCAGTTCCAGAGCGATTCACCCGATGAGTCCTTCATACTTAGTCGTTTTTTGGAAAAATTTTCACTTTTTGAAAATTTCACTTTTTTGTGAAAATCTCCGCTTAATGAGGTTATAGTATGTTAGAGGGCATCCCAGGAGGGCTCCAAATGTGTGGGTAAAATATATATCACTTGGGGGGAAATTTGAAAAAAAGTTGAAAAATTTTTTTTTTCTGGACTTAGAAAATTTTCACACATGTCTCAGACTTCCAGAGAGGGGAGCATGTCTGTAAGCACATCCGATTTCAGTTCCAGAGCGATTCACCCGATGAGTCCTTCATACTTAGTCGTTTTTTGCAAAATTTCTGACTTTTTGAAAATTTCACTTTTTTGTGAAAATCTCCGCTAAATGAGGTTATAGTATGTTAGAGGGCATCCCAGGAGGGCTCCAAATGTGTGGGTAAAATATATATCCCTTGGGGGGAAATTTGAAAAAAAGTTGAAATTTTTTTTTTCTGGACTTAGAAAATTTTCACACATGTCTCAGACTTCCAGAGAGGGGAGCATGTCAGTGCGCGCATCCGATTTCAGTTCCAGAGCGATTCACCCGATGAGTCCTTCATACTTAGTCTTTTTTTGCAAAATTTCTGACTTTTTGAAAATTTCACTTTTTTGTGAAAATCTCCGCTAAATGAGGTTATAGTATGTTAGAGGGCATCCCAGGAGGGCTCCAAATGTGTGGGTAAAATATATATCCCTTGGGGGGAAATTTGAAAAAAAGTTGAAAATTTTTTTTTTTCTGGACTTAGAAAATTTTCACACATGTCTCAGACTTCTAGAGAGGGGAGCATGTCAGTGCGCACATCCGATTTCAGTTCCAGAGCGATTCACCCGATGAGTCCTTCATACTTAGTCGTTTTTTGCAAAATTTCTGACTTTTTGAAAATTTCACTTTTTTGTGAAAATCTCCGCTAAATGAGGTTATAGTATGTTAGAGGGCATCCCAGGAGGGCTCCAAATGTGTGGGTAAAATATATATCCCTTGGGGGGAAATTTGAAAAAAAGTTGAAAACATTTTTTTTTCTGGACTTAGAAAATTTTCACACATGTCTCAGACTTCCAGAGAGGGGAGCATGTCAGTGCGCGCATCCGATTTCAGTTCCAGAGCGATTCACCCGATGAGTCCTTCATACTTAGTCGTTTTTTGGAAAAATTTTCACTTTTTGAAAATTTCACTTTTTTGTGAAAATCTCCGCTAAATGAGGTTATAGTATGTTAGAGGGCATCCCAGGAGGGCTCCAAATGTGTGGGTAAAATATATATCCCTTGGGGGGAAATTTGAAAAAAAGTTGAAAATTTTTTTTTTTCTGGACTTAGAAAATTTTCACACATGTCTCAGAGTTCTAGAGAGGGGAGCATGTCAGTGCGCACATCCGATTTCTGTTCCAGAGCGATTCACCCGATGAGTCCTTCATACTTAGTCGTTTTTTGCAAAATTTCTGACTTTTTGAAAATTTCACTTTTTTGTGAAAATCTCCGCTAAATGAGGTTATAGTATGTTAGAGGGCATCCCAGGAGGGCTCCAAATGTGTGGGTAAAATATATATCCCTTGGGGGGAAATTTGAAAAAAAGTTGAAAAATTTTTTTTTCTGGACTTAGAAAATTTTCACACATGTCTCAGACTTCCAGAGAGGGGAGCATGTCTGTAAGCACATCCGATTTCAGTTCCAGAGCGTTTCATCCGATGAGTCCTTCATACTTAGTCGTTTTTTGGAAAAATTTTCACTTTTTGAAAATTTCACTTTTTTGTGAAAATCTCTGCTAAATGAGGTTATAGTATGTTAGAGGGCATCCCAGGAGGGTTCCAAATGTGTGGGTAAAATATATATCCCTTGGGGGTAATTTGAAAAAAAGTTGAAAAATTTTTTTTTTCTGGACTTAGAAAATTTAAACACATGTCTCAGACTTCCAGAGAGGGGAGCATGTCAGTGCGCGCATCCGATTTCAGTTCCAGAGCGATTCACCCGATGAGTCCTTCATACTTAGTTGTTTTTTGCAAAATTTCTGACTTTTTGAAAATTTCACTTTTTTGTGAAAATCTCCACTAAATGAGGTTATAGTATGTTAGAGGGCATCCCAGGAGGGCTCCAAATGTGTGGGTAAAATATATATCCCTTGGGGGGAAATTTGAAAAAAAGTTGAAATTTTTTTTTTTCTGGAATTAAAAAATTTTCACACATGTCTCAGACTTCCAGAGAGGGGAGCATGTCAGTGCGCGCATCCGATTTCAGTTCCAGAGCGATTCACCCGATGAGTCCTTCATACTTAGTCGTTTTTTGGAAAAATTTTCACTTTTTGAAAATTTCACTTTTTTGTGAAAATCTCCGCTAAATGAGGTTATAGTATGTTAGAGGGCATCCCAGGAGGGCTCCAAATGTGTGGGTAAAATATATATCCCTTGGGGGGAAATTTGAAAAAAAGTTGAAAAATTTTTTTTTCTGGACTTAGAAAATTTTCACACATGTCTCAGACTTCCAGAGAGGGGAGCATGTCAGTGCGCGCATCCGATTTCAGTTCCAGAGCGATTCACCCGATGAGTCCTTCATACTTAGTCGTTTTTTGGAAAAATTTTCACTTTTTGAAAATTTCACTTTTTTGTGAAAATCTCCGCTTAATGAGGTTATAGTATGTTAGAGGGCATCCCAGGAGGGCTCCAAATGTGTGGGTAAAATATATATCACTTGGGGGGAAATTTGAAAAAAAGTTGAAAAATTTTTTTTTTCTGGACTTAGAAAATTTTCACACATGTCTCAGACTTCCAGAGAGGGGAGCATGTCTGTAAGCACATCCGATTTCAGTTCCAGAGCGATTCACCCGATGAGTCCTTCATACTTAGTCGTTTTTTGCAAAATTTCTGACTTTTTGAAAATTTCACTTTTTTGTGAAAATCTCCGCTAAATGAGGTTATAGTATGTTAGAGGGCATCCCAGGAGGGCTCCAAATGTGTGGGTAAAATATATATCCCTTGGGGGGAAATTTGAAAAAAAGTTGAAATTTTTTTTTTCTGGACTTAGAAAATTTTCACACATGTCTCAGACTTCCAGAGAGGGGAGCATGTCAGTGCGCGCATCCGATTTCAGTTCCAGAGCGATTCACCCGATGAGTCCTTCATACTTAGTCTTTTTTTGCAAAATTTCTGACTTTTTGAAAATTTCACTTTTTTGTGAAAATCTCCGCTAAATGAGGTTATAGTATGTTAGAGGGCATCCCAGGAGGGCTCCAAATGTGTGGGTAAAATATATATCCCTTGGGGGGAAATTTGAAAAAAAGTTGAAAATTTTTTTTTTTCTGGACTTAGAAAATTTTCACACATGTCTCAGACTTCTAGAGAGGGGAGCATGTCAGTGCGCACATCCGATTTCAGTTCCAGAGCGATTCACCCGATGAGTCCTTCATACTTAGTCGTTTTTTGCAAAATTTCTGACTTTTTGAAAATTTCACTTTTTTGTGAAAATCTCCGCTAAATGAGGTTATAGTATGTTAGAGGGCATCCCAGGAGGGCTCCAAATGTGTGGGTAAAATATATATCCCTTGGGGGGAAATTTGAAAAAAAGTTGAAAACATTTTTTTTTCTGGACTTAGAAAATTTTCACACATGTCTCAGACTTCCAGAGAGGGGAGCATGTCAGTGCGCGCATCCGATTTCAGTTCCAGAGCGATTCACCCGATGAGTCCTTCATACTTAGTCGTTTTTTGGAAAAATTTTCACTTTTTGAAAATTTCACTTTTTTGTGAAAATCTCCGCTAAATGAGGTTATAGTATGTTAGAGGGCATCCCAGGAGGGCTCCAAATGTGTGGGTAAAATATATATCCCTTGGGGGGAAATTTGAAAAAAAGTTGAAAATTTTTTTTTTCTGGACTTAGAAAATTTTCACACATGTCTCAGAGTTCTAGAGAGGGGAGCATGTCAGTGCGCACATCCGATTTCTGTTCCAGAGCGATTCACCCGATGAGTCCTTCATACTTAGTCGTTTTTTGCAAAATTTCTGACTTTTTGAAAATTTCACTTTTTTGTGAAAATCTCCGCTAAATGAGGTTATAGTATGTTAGAGGGCATCCCAGGAGGGCTCCAAATGTGTGGGTAAAATATATATCCCTTGGGGGGAAATTTGAAAAAAAGTTGAAAAATTTTTTTTTCTGGACTTAGAAAATTTTCACACATGTCTCAGACTTCCAGAGAGGGGAGCATGTCTGTAAGCACATCCGATTTCAGTTCCAGAGCGTTTCATCCGATGAGTCCTTCATACTTAGTCGTTTTTTGGAAAAATTTTCACTTTTTGAAAATTCTCTTTTTTGTGAAAATCTCTGCTAAATGAGGTTATAGTATGTTAGAGGGCATCCCAGGAGGGTTCCAAATGTGTGGGTAAAATATATATCCCTTGGGGGTAATTTGAAAAAAAGTTGAAAAATTTTTTTTTTCTGGACTTAGAAAATTTAAACACATGTCTCAGACTTCCAGAGAGGGGAGCATGTCAGTGCACGCATCCGATTTCAGTTCCAGAGCGATTCACCCAATGAGTCCTTCATACTTAGTTGTTTTTTGCAAAATTTCTGACTTTTTGAAAATTTCACTTTTTTGTGAAAATCTCCACTAAATGAGGTTATAGTATGTTAGAGGGCATCCCAGGAGGGCTCCAAATGTGTGGGTAAAATATATATCCCTTGGGGGGAAATTTGAAAAAAAGTAGAAATTTTTTTTTTTTCTGGACTTAGAAAATTTTCACACATGTCTCAGACTTCCAGAGAGGGGAGCATGTCAGTGCGTGCATCCGATTTCAGTTCCATGGCGATTCACCCGATGAGTCCTTCATACTTAATCGTTTTTTGCAAAATTTCTGAATCTTTGAAAATTTCACTTTTTTGTGAAAATCTCCGCTAAATGAGGTTATAGTATGTTAGAGGGCATCCCAGGAGGGCTCCAAATGTGTGGGTAAAATATATATCCCTTGGGGGGAAATTTGAAAAAAAGTTGAAATTTTTTTTTTTCTGGAATTAAAAAATTTTCACACATGTCTCAGACTTCCAGAGAGGGGAGCATGTCAGTGCGCGCATCCGATTTCAGTTCCAGAGCGATTCACCCGATGAGTCCTTCATACTTAGTCGTTTTTTGCAAAATTTCTGACTTTATTGAAAATTTCACTTTTTTGTGAAAATCTCTGCTAAATGAGGTTATAGTATGTTAGAGGGCATCCCAGGAGGGCTCCAAATGTGTGGGTAAAATATATATCCCTTGGGGGGTAATTTGAAAAAAAGTTGAAAAATTTTTTTTTTCTGGACTTAGAAAATTTTCACACATGTCTCAGACTTCCAGAGAGGGGAGCATGTCAGTGCGTGCATCCGATTTCAGTTCCAGAGCGATTCACCCGATGAGTCCTTCATACTTAGTCGTTTTTTGCAAAATTTCTGACTTTTTGAAAATTTCACTTTTTTGTGAAAATCTCCGCTAAATGAGGTTATAGTATGTTAGAGGGCATCCCAGGAGGGCTCCAAATGTGTGGGTAAAATATATATCCCTTGGGGGGAAATTTGAAAAAAAGTTGAAAATTTTTTTTTTCTGGACTTAGAAAATTTTCACACATGTCTCAGAGTTCTAGAGAGGGGAGCATGTCAGTGCGCACATCCAATTTCTGTTCCAGAGCGATTCACCCGATGAGTCCTTCATACTTAGTCGTTTTTTGCAAAATTACTGACTTTTTGAAAATTTCACTTTTTTGTGAAAATCTCCACTAAATGAGGTTATAGTATGTTAGAGGGCATCCCAGGAGGGCTCCAAATGTGTGGGTAAAATATATATCCCTTGGGGGAAATTTGAAAAAAAGTTGAAAAATTTTTTTTTCTGGACTTAGAAAATTTTCACACATGTCTCAGACTTCCAGAGAGGGGAGCATGTCTGTAAGCACATCCGATTTCAGTTCCAGAGCGTTTCATCCGATGAGTCCTTCATACTTAGTCGTTTTTTGGAAAAATTTTCACTTTTTGAAAATTTCACTTTTTTGTGAAAATCTCTGCTAAATGAGGTTATAGTATGTTAGAGGGCATCCCAGGAGGGTTCCAAATGTGTGGGTAAAATATATATCCCTTGGGGGTAATTTGAAAAAAAGTTGAAAAATTTTTTTTTTCTGGACTTAGAAAATTTAAACACATGTCTCAGACTTCCAGAGAGGGGAGCATGTCAGTGCGCGCATCCGATTTCAGTTCCAGAGCGATTCACCCGATGAGTCCTTCATACTTAGTTGTTTTTTGCAAAATTTCTGACTTTTTGAAAATTTCACTTTTTTGTGAAAATCTCCGCTAAATGAGGTTATAGTATGTTAGAGGGCATCCCAGGAGGGCTCCAAATGTGTGGGTAAAATATATATCCCTTGGGGGGAAATTTGAAAAAAAGTAGAAATTTTTTTTTTTTCTGGACTTAGAAAATTTTCACACATGTCTCAGACTTCCAGAGAGGGGAGCATGTCAGTGCGTGCATCCGATTTCAGTTCCATGGCGATTCACCCGATGAGTCCTTCATACTTAATCGTTTTTTGCAAAATTTCTGAATCTTTGAAAATTTCACTTTTTTGTGAAAATCTCCGCTAAATGAGGTTATAGTATGTTAGAGGGCATCCCAGGAGGGCTCCAAATGTGTGGGTAAAATATATATCCCTTGGGGGGAAATTTGAAAAAAAGTTGAAATTTTTTTTTTTCTGGAATTAAAAAATTTTCACACATGTCTCAGACTTCCAGAGAGGGGAGCATGTCAGTGCGCGCATCCGATTTCAGTTCCAGAGCGATTCACCCGATGAGTCCTTCATACTTAGTCGTTTTTTGGAAAAATTTTCACTTTTTGAAAATTTCACTTTTTTGTGAAAATCTCCGCTAAATGAGGTTATAGTATGTTAGAGGGCATCCCAGGAGGGCTCCAAATGTGTGGGTAAAATATATATCCCTTGGGGGGAAATTTGAAAAAAAGTTGAAAAATTTTTTTTTCTGGACTTAGAAAATTTTCACACATGTCTCAGACTTCCAGAGAGGGGAGCATGTCAGTGCGCGCATCCGATTTCAGTTCCAGAGCGATTCACCCGATGAGTCCTTCATACTTAGTCGTTTTTTGGAAAAATTTTCACTTTTTGAAAATTTCACTTTTTTGTGAAAATCTCCGCTTAATGAGGTTATAGTATGTTAGAGGGCATCCCAGGAGGGCTCCAAATGTGTGGGTAAAATATATATCACTTGGGGGGAAATTTGAAAAAAAGTTGAAAAATTTTTTTTTTCTGGACTTAGAAAATTTTCACACATGTCTCAGACTTCCAGAGAGGGGAGCATGTCTGTAAGCACATCCGATTTCAGTTCCAGAGCGATTCACCCGATGAGTCCTTCATACTTAGTCGTTTTTTGCAAAATTTCTGACTTTTTGAAAATTTCACTTTTTTGTGAAAATCTCCGCTAAATGAGGTTATAGTATGTTAGAGGGCATCCCAGGAGGGCTCCAAATGTGTGGGTAAAATATATATCCCTTGGGGGGAAATTTGAAAAAAAGTTGAAATTTTTTTTTTCTGGACTTAGAAAATTTTCACACATGTCTCAGACTTCCAGAGAGGGGAGCATGTCAGTGCGCGCATCCGATTTCAGTTCCAGAGCGATTCACCCGATGAGTCCTTCATACTTAGTCTTTTTTTGCAAAATTTCTGACTTTTTGAAAATTTCACTTTTTTGTGAAAATCTCCGCTAAATGAGGTTATAGTATGTTAGAGGGCATCCCAGGAGGGCTCCAAATGTGTGGGTAAAATATATATCCCTTGGGGGGAAATTTGAAAAAAAGTTGAAAATTTTTTTTTTTCTGGACTTAGAAAATTTTCACACATGTCTCAGACTTCTAGAGAGGGGAGCATGTCAGTGCGCACATCCGATTTCAGTTCCAGAGCGATTCACCCGATGAGTCCTTCATACTTAGTCGTTTTTTGCAAAATTTCTGACTTTTTGAAAATTTCACTTTTTTGTGAAAATCTCCGCTAAATGAGGTTATAGTATGTTAGAGGGCATCCCAGGAGGGCTCCAAATGTGTGGGTAAAATATATATCCCTTGGGGGGAAATTTGAAAAAAAGTTGAAAACATTTTTTTTTCTGGACTTAGAAAATTTTCACACATGTCTCAGACTTCCAGAGAGGGGAGCATGTCAGTGCGCGCATCCGATTTCAGTTCCAGAGCGATTCACCCGATGAGTCCTTCATACTTAGTCGTTTTTTGGAAAAATTTTCACTTTTTGAAAATTTCACTTTTTTGTGAAAATCTCCGCTAAATGAGGTTATAGTATGTTAGAGGGCATCCCAGGAGGGCTCCAAATGTGTGGGTAAAATATATATCCCTTGGGGGGAAATTTGAAAAAAAGTTGAAAATTTTTTTTTTTCTGGACTTAGAAAATTTTCACACATGTCTCAGAGTTCTAGAGAGGGGAGCATGTCAGTGCGCACATCCGATTTCTGTTCCAGAGCGATTCACCCGATGAGTCCTTCATACTTAGTCGTTTTTTGCAAAATTTCTGACTTTTTGAAAATTTCACTTTTTTGTGAAAATCTCCGCTAAATGAGGTTATAGTATGTTAGAGGGCATCCCAGGAGGGCTCCAAATGTGTGGGTAAAATATATATCCCTTGGGGGGAAATTTGAAAAAAAGTTGAAAAATTTTTTTTTCTGGACTTAGAACATTTTCACACATGTCTCAGACTTCCAGAGAGGGGAGCATGTCTGTAAGCACATCCGATTTCAGTTCCAGAGCGTTTCATCCGATGAGTCCTTCATACTTAGTCGTTTTTTGGAAAAATTTTCACTTTTTGAAAATTTCACTTTTTTGTGAAAATCTCTGCTAAATGAGGTTATAGTATGTTAGAGGGCATCCCAGGAGGGTTCCAAATGTGTGGGTAAAATATATATCCCTTGGGGGTAATTTGAAAAAAAGTTGAAAAATTTTTTTTTTCTGGACTTAGAAAATTTAAACACATGTCTCAGACTTCCAGAGAGGGGAGCATGTCAGTGCGCGCATCCGATTTCAGTTCCAGAGCGATTCACCCGATGAGTCCTTCATACTTAGTTGTTTTTTGCAAAATTTCTGACTTTTTGAAAATTTCACTTTTTTGTGAAAATCTCCACTAAATGAGGTTATAGTATGTTAGAGGGCATCCCAGGAGGGCTCCAAATGTGTGGGTAAAATATATATCCCTTGGGGGGAAATTTGAAAAAAAGTAGAAATTTTTTTTTTTTCTGGACTTAGAAAATTTTCACACATGTCTCAGACTTCCAGAGAGGGGAGCATGTCAGTGCGTGCATCCGATTTCAGTTCCATGGCGATTCACCCGATGAGTCCTTCATACTTAATCGTTTTTTGCAAAATTTCTGAATCTTTGAAAATTTCACTTTTTTGTGAAAATCTCCGCTAAATGAGGTTATAGTATGTTAGAGGGCATCCCAGGAGGGCTCCAAATGTGTGGGTAAAATATATATCCCTTGGGGGGAAATTTGAAAAAAAGTTGAAATTTTTTTTTTTCTGGAATTAAAAAATTTTCACACATGTCTCAGACTTCCAGAGAGGGGAGCATGTCAGTGCGCGCATCCGATTTCAGTTCCAGAGCGATTCACCCGATGAGTCCTTCATACTTAGTCGTTTTTTGGAAAAATTTTCACTTTTTGAAAATTTCACTTTTTTGTGAAAATCTCCGCTAAATGAGGTTATAGTATGTTAGAGGGCATCCCAGGAGGGCTCCAAATGTGTGGGTAAAATATATATCCCTTGGGGGGAAATTTGAAAAAAAGTTGAAAAATTTTTTTTTCTGGACTTAGAAAATTTTCACACATGTCTCAGACTTCCAGAGAGGGGAGCATGTCAGTGCGCGCATCCGATTTCAGTTCCAGAGCGATTCACCCGATGAGTCCTTCATACTTAGTCGTTTTTTGGAAAAATTTTCACTTTTTGAAAATTTCACTTTTTTGTGAAAATCTCCGCTTAATGAGGTTATAGTATGTTAGAGGGCATCCCAGGAGGGCTCCAAATGTGTGGGTAAAATATATATCACTTGGGGGGAAATTTGAAAAAAAGTTGAAAAATTTTTTTTTTCTGGACTTAGAAAATTTTCACACATGTCTCAGACTTCCAGAGAGGGGAGCATGTCTGTAAGCACATCCGATTTCAGTTCCAGAGCGATTCACCCGATGAGTCCTTCATACTTAGTCGTTTTTTGCAAAATTTCTGACTTTTTGAAAATTTCACTTTTTTGTGAAAATCTCCGCTAAATGAGGTTATAGTATGTTAGAGGGCATCCCAGGAGGGTTCCAAATGTGTGGGTAAAATATATATCCCTTGGGGGTAATTTGAAAAAAAGTTGAAAAATTTTTTTTTTCTGGACTTAGAAAATTTAAACACATGTCTCAGACTTCCAGAGAGGGGAGCATGTCAGTGCACGCATCCGATTTCAGTTCCAGAGCGATTCACCCAATGAGTCCTTCATACTTAGTTGTTTTTTGCAAAATTTCTGACTTTTTGAAAATTTCACTTTTTTGTGAAAATCTCCACTAAATGAGGTTATAGTATGTTAGAGGGCATCCCAGGAGGGCTCCAAATGTGTGGGTAAAATATATATCCCTTGGGGGGAAATTTGAAAAAAAGTAGAAATTTTTTTTTTTTCTGGACTTAGAAAATTTTCACACATGTCTCAGACTTCCAGAGAGGGGAGCATGTCAGTGCGTGCATCCGATTTCAGTTCCATGGCGATTCACCCGATGAGTCCTTCATACTTAATCGTTTTTTGCAAAATTTCTGAATCTTTGAAAATTTCACTTTTTTGTGAAAATCTCCGCTAAATGAGGTTATAGTATGTTAGAGGGCATCCCAGGAGGGCTCCAAATGTGTGGGTAAAATATATATCCCTTGGGGGGAAATTTGAAAAAAAGTTGAAATTTTTTTTTTTCTGGAATTAAAAAATTTTCACACATGTCTCAGACTTCCAGAGAGGGGAGCATGTCAGTGCGCGCATCCGATTTCAGTTCCAGAGCGATTCACCCGATGAGTCCTTCATACTTAGTCGTTTTTTGCAAAATTTCTGACTTTATTGAAAATTTCACTTTTTTGTGAAAATCTCTGCTAAATGAGGTTATAGTATGTTAGAGGGCATCCCAGGAGGGCTCCAAATGTGTGGGTAAAATATATATCCCTTGGGGGGTAATTTGAAAAAAAGTTGAAAAATTTTTTTTTTCTGGACTTAGAAAATTTTCACACATGTCTCAGACTTCCAGAGAGGGGAGCATGTCAGTGCGTGCATCCGATTTCAGTTCCAGAGCGATTCACCCGATGAGTCCTTCATACTTAGTCGTTTTTTGCAAAATTTCTGACTTTTTGAAAATTTCACTTTTTTGTGAAAATCTCCGCTAAATGAGGTTATAGTATGTTAGAGGGCATCCCAGGAGGGCTCCAAATGTGTGGGTAAAATATATATCCCTTGGGGGGAAATTTGAAAAAAAGTTGAAAATTTTTTTTTTCTGGACTTAGAAAATTTTCACACATGTCTCAGAGTTCTAGAGAGGGGAGCATGTCAGTGCGCACATCCAATTTCTGTTCCAGAGCGATTCACCCGATGAGTCCTTCATACTTAGTCGTTTTTTGCAAAATTACTGACTTTTTGAAAATTTCACTTTTTTGTGAAAATCTCCACTAAATGAGGTTATAGTATGTTAGAGGGCATCCCAGGAGGGCTCCAAATGTGTGGGTAAAATATATATCCCTTGGGGGAAATTTGAAAAAAAGTTGAAAAATTTTTTTTTCTGGACTTAGAAAATTTTCACACATGTCTCAGACTTCCAGAGAGGGGAGCATGTCTGTAAGCACATCCGATTTCAGTTCCAGAGCGTTTCATCCGATGAGTCCTTCATACTTAGTCGTTTTTTGGAAAAATTTTCACTTTTTGAAAATTTCACTTTTTTGTGAAAATCTCTGCTAAATGAGGTTATAGTATGTTAGAGGGCATCCCAGGAGGGTTCCAAATGTGTGGGTAAAATATATATCCCTTGGGGGTAATTTGAAAAAAAGTTGAAAAATTTTTTTTTTCTGGACTTAGAAAATTTAAACACATGTCTCAGACTTCCAGAGAGGGGAGCATGTCAGTGCGCGCATCCGATTTCAGTTCCAGAGCGATTCACCCGATGAGTCCTTCATACTTAGTTGTTTTTTGCAAAATTTCTGACTTTTTGAAAATTTCACTTTTTTGTGAAAATCTCCGCTAAATGAGGTTATAGTATGTTAGAGGGCATCCCAGGAGGGCTCCAAATGTGTGGGTAAAATATATATCCCTTGGGGGGAAATTTGAAAAAAAGTAGAAATTTTTTTTTTTTCTGGACTTAGAAAATTTTCACACATGTCTCAGACTTCCAGAGAGGGGAGCATGTCAGTGCGTGCATCCGATTTCAGTTCCATGGCGATTCACCCGATGAGTCCTTCATACTTAATCGTTTTTTGCAAAATTTCTGAATCTTTGAAAATTTCACTTTTTTGTGAAAATCTCCGCTAAATGAGGTTATAGTATGTTAGAGGGCATCCCAGGAGGGCTCCAAATGTGTGGGTAAAATATATATCCCTTGGGGGGAAATTTGAAAAAAAGTTGAAATTTTTTTTTTTCTGGAATTAAAAAATTTTCACACATGTCTCAGACTTCCAGAGAGGGGAGCATGTCAGTGCGCGCATCCGATTTCAGTTCCAGAGCGATTCACCCGATGAGTCCTTCATACTTAGTCGTTTTTTGGAAAAATTTTCACTTTTTGAAAATTTCACTTTTTTGTGAAAATCTCCGCTAAATGAGGTTATAGTATGTTAGAGGGCATCCCAGGAGGGCTCCAAATGTGTGGGTAAAATATATATCCCTTGGGGGGAAATTTGAAAAAAAGTTGAAAAATTTTTTTTTCTGGACTTAGAAAATTTTCACACATGTCTCAGACTTCCAGAGAGGGGAGCATGTCAGTGCGCGCATCCGATTTCAGTTCCAGAGCGATTCACCCGATGAGTCCTTCATACTTAGTCGTTTTTTGGAAAAATTTTCACTTTTTGAAAATTTCACTTTTTTGTGAAAATCTCCGCTTAATGAGGTTATAGTATGTTAGAGGGCATCCCAGGAGGGCTCCAAATGTGTGGGTAAAATATATATCACTTGGGGGGAAATTTGAAAAAAAGTTGAAAAATTTTTTTTTTCTGGACTTAGAAAATTTTCACACATGTCTCAGACTTCCAGAGAGGGGAGCATGTCTGTAAGCACATCCGATTTCAGTTCCAGAGCGATTCACCCGATGAGTCCTTCATACTTAGTCGTTTTTTGCAAAATTTCTGACTTTTTGAAAATTTCACTTTTTTGTGAAAATCTCCGCTAAATGAGGTTATAGTATGTTAGAGGGCATCCCAGGAGGGCTCCAAATGTGTGGGTAAAATATATATCCCTTGGGGGGAAATTTGAAAAAAAGTTGAAATTTTTTTTTTCTGGACTTAGAAAATTTTCACACATGTCTCAGACTTCCAGAGAGGGGAGCATGTCAGTGCGCGCATCCGATTTCAGTTCCAGAGCGATTCACCCGATGAGTCCTTCATACTTAGTCTTTTTTTGCAAAATTTCTGACTTTTTGAAAATTTCACTTTTTTGTGAAAATCTCCGCTAAATGAGGTTATAGTATGTTAGAGGGCATCCCAGGAGGGCTCCAAATGTGTGGGTAAAATATATATCCCTTGGGGGGAAATTTGAAAAAAAGTTGAAAATTTTTTTTTTTCTGGACTTAGAAAATTTTCACACATGTCTCAGACTTCTAGAGAGGGGAGCATGTCAGTGCGCACATCCGATTTCAGTTCCAGAGCGATTCACCCGATGAGTCCTTCATACTTAGTCGTTTTTTGCAAAATTTCTGACTTTTTGAAAATTTCACTTTTTTGTGAAAATCTCCGCTAAATGAGGTTATAGTATGTTAGAGGGCATCCCAGGAGGGCTCCAAATGTGTGGGTAAAATATATATCCCTTGGGGGGAAATTTGAAAAAAAGTTGAAAACATTTTTTTTTCTGGACTTAGAAAATTTTCACACATGTCTCAGACTTCCAGAGAGGGGAGCATGTCAGTGCGCGCATCCGATTTCAGTTCCAGAGCGATTCACCCGATGAGTCCTTCATACTTAGTCGTTTTTTGGAAAAATTTTCACTTTTTGAAAATTTCACTTTTTTGTGAAAATCTCCGCTAAATGAGGTTATAGTATGTTAGAGGGCATCCCAGGAGGGCTCCAAATGTGTGGGTAAAATATATATCCCTTGGGGGGAAATTTGAAAAAAAGTTGAAAATTTTTTTTTTTCTGGACTTAGAAAATTTTCACACATGTCTCAGAGTTCTAGAGAGGGGAGCATGTCAGTGCGCACATCCGATTTCTGTTCCAGAGCGATTCACCCGATGAGTCCTTCATACTTAGTCGTTTTTTGCAAAATTTCTGACTTTTTGAAAATTTCACTTTTTTGTGAAAATCTCCGCTAAATGAGGTTATAGTATGTTAGAGGGCATCCCAGGAGGGCTCCAAATGTGTGGGTAAAATATATATCCCTTGGGGGGAAATTTGAAAAAAAGTTGAAAAATTTTTTTTTCTGGACTTAGAACATTTTCACACATGTCTCAGACTTCCAGAGAGGGGAGCATGTCTGTAAGCACATCCGATTTCAGTTCCAGAGCGTTTCATCCGATGAGTCCTTCATACTTAGTCGTTTTTTGGAAAAATTTTCACTTTTTGAAAATTTCACTTTTTTGTGAAAATCTCTGCTAAATGAGGTTATAGTATGTTAGAGGGCATCCCAGGAGGGTTCCAAATGTGTGGGTAAAATATATATCCCTTGGGGGTAATTTGAAAAAAAGTTGAAAAATTTTTTTTTTCTGGACTTAGAAAATTTAAACACATGTCTCAGACTTCCAGAGAGGGGAGCATGTCAGTGCGCGCATCCGATTTCAGTTCCAGAGCGATTCACCCGATGAGTCCTTCATACTTAGTTGTTTTTTGCAAAATTTCTGACTTTTTGAAAATTTCACTTTTTTGTGAAAATCTCCACTAAATGAGGTTATAGTATGTTAGAGGGCATCCCAGGAGGGCTCCAAATGTGTGGGTAAAATATATATCCCTTGGGGGGAAATTTGAAAAAAAGTAGAAATTTTTTTTTTTCTGGACTTAGAAAATTTTCACACATGTCTCAGACTTCCAGAGAGGGGAGCATGTCAGTGCGTGCATCCGATTTCAGTTCCATGGCGATTCACCCGATGAGTCCTTCATACTTAATCGTTTTTTGCAAAATTTCTGAATCTTTGAAAATTTCACTTTTTTGTGAAAATCTCCGCTAAATGAGGTTATAGTATGTTAGAGGGCATCCCAGGAGGGCTCCAAATGTGTGGGTAAAATATATATCCCTTGGGGGGAAATTTGAAAAAAAGTTGAAATTTTTTTTTTTCTGGAATTAAAAAATTTTCACACATGTCTCAGACTTCCAGAGAGGGGAGCATGTCAGTGCGCGCATCCGATTTCAGTTCCAGAGCGATTCACCCGATGAGTCCTTCATACTTAGTCGTTTTTTGGAAAAATTTTCACTTTTTGAAAATTTCACTTTTTTGTGAAAATCTCCGCTAAATGAGGTTATAGTATGTTAGAGGGCATCCCAGGAGGGCTCCAAATGTGTGGGTAAAATATATATCCCTTGGGGGGAAATTTGAAAAAAAGTTGAAAAATTTTTTTTTCTGGACTTAGAAAATTTTCACACATGTCTCAGACTTCCAGAGAGGGGAGCATGTCAGTGCGCGCATCCGATTTCAGTTCCAGAGCGATTCACCCGATGAGTCCTTCATACTTAGTCGTTTTTTGGAAAAATTTTCACTTTTTGAAAATTTCACTTTTTTGTGAAAATCTCCGCTTAATGAGGTTATAGTATGTTAGAGGGCATCCCAGGAGGGCTCCAAATGTGTGGGTAAAATATATATCACTTGGGGGGAAATTTGAAAAAAAGTTGAAAAATTTTTTTTTTCTGGACTTAGAAAATTTTCACACATGTCTCAGACTTCCAGAGAGGGGAGCATGTCTGTAAGCACATCCGATTTCAGTTCCAGAGCGATTCACCCGATGAGTCCTTCATACTTAGTCGTTTTTTGCAAAATTTCTGACTTTTTGAAAATTTCACTTTTTTGTGAAAATCTCCGCTAAATGAGGTTATAGTATGTTAGAGGGCATCCCAGGAGGGCTCCAAATGTGTGGGTAAAATATATATCCCTTGGGGGGAAATTTGAAAAAAAGTTGAAATTTTTTTTTTCTGGACTTAGAAAATTTTCACACATGTCTCAGACTTCCAGAGAGGGGAGCATGTCAGTGCGCGCATCCGATTTCAGTTCCAGAGCGATTCACCCGATGAGTCCTTCATACTTAGTCTTTTTTTGCAAAATTTCTGACTTTTTGAAAATTTCACTTTTTTGTGAAAATCTCCGCTAAATGAGGTTATAGTATGTTAGAGGGCATCCCAGGAGGGCTCCAAATGTGTGGGTAAAATATATATCCCTTGGGGGGAAATTTGAAAAAAAGTTGAAAATTTTTTTTTTTCTGGACTTAGAAAATTTTCACACATGTCTCAGAGTTCTAGAGAGGGGAGCATGTCAGTGCGCACATCCGATTTCTGTTCCAGAGCGATTCACCCGATGAGTCCTTCATACTTAGTCGTTTTTTGCAAAATTTCTGACTTTTTGAAAATTTCACTTTTTTGTGAAAATCTCCGCTAAATGAGGTTATAGTATGTTAGAGGGCATCCCAGGAGGGCTCCAAATGTGTGGGTAAAATATATATCCCTTGGGGGGAAATTTGAAAAAAAGTTGAAAAATTTTTTTTTCTGGACTTAGAAAATTTTCACACATGTCTCAGACTTCCAGAGAGGGGAGCATGTCTGTAAGCACATCCGATTTCAGTTCCAGAGCGTTTCATCCGATGAGTCCTTCATACTTAGTCGTTTTTTGGAAAAATTTTCACTTTTTGAAAATTTCACTTTTTTGTGAAAATCTCCGCTAAATGAGGTTATAGTATGTTAGAGGGCATCCCAGGAGGGCTCCAAATGTGTGGGTAAAATATATATCCCTTGGGGGGAAATTTGAAAAAAAGTTGAAAATTTTTTTTTTTCTGGACTTAGAAAATTTTCACACATGTCTCAGAGTTCTAGAGAGGGGAGCATGTCAGTGCGCACATCCGATTTCTGTTCCAGAGCGATTCACCCGATGAGTCCTTCATACTTAGTCGTTTTTTGCAAAATTTCTGACTTTTTGAAAATTTCACTTTTTTGTGAAAATCTCCGCTAAATGAGGTTATAGTATGTTAGAGGGCATCCCAGGAGGGCTCCAAATGTGTGGGTAAAATATATATCCCTTGGGGGGAAATTTGAAAAAAAGTTGAAAAATTTTTTTTTCTGGACTTAGAAAATTTTCACACATGTCTCAGACTTCCAGAGAGGGGAGCATGTCTGTAAGCACATCCGATTTCAGTTCCAGAGCGATTCACCCGATGAGTCCTTCATACTTAGTCGTTTTTTGCAAAATTTCTGACTTTTTGAAAATTTCACTTTTTTGTGAAAATCTCCGCTAAATGAGGTTATAGTATGTTAGAGGGCATCCCAGGAGGGCTCCAAATGTGTGGGTAAAATATATATCCCTTGGGGGGAAATTTGAAAAAAAGTTGAAATTTTTTTTTTCTGGACTTAGAAAATTTTCACACATGTCTCAGACTTCCAGAGAGGGGAGCATGTCAGTGCGCGCATCCGATTTCAGTTCCAGAGCGATTCACCCGATGAGTCCTTCATACTTAGTCTTTTTTTGCAAAATTTCTGACTTTTTGAAAATTTCACTTTTTTGTGAAAATCTCCGCTAAATGAGGTTATAGTATGTTAGAGGGCATCCCAGGAGGGCTCCAAATGTGTGGGTAAAATATATATCCCTTGGGGGGAAATTTGAAAAAAAGTTGAAAATTTTTTTTTTTCTGGACTTAGAAAATTTTCACACATGTCTCAGAGTTCTAGAGAGGGGAGCATGTCAGTGCGCACATCCGATTTCTGTTCCAGAGCGATTCACCCGATGAGTCCTTCATACTTAGTCGTTTTTTGCAAAATTTCTGACTTTTTGAAAATTTCACTTTTTTGTGAAAATCTCCGCTAAATGAGGTTATAGTATGTTAGAGGGCATCCCAGGAGGGCTCCAAATGTGTGGGTAAAATATATATCCCTTGGGGGGAAATTTGAAAAAAAGTTGAAAAATTTTTTTTTCTGGACTTAGAAAATTTTCACACATGTCTCAGACTTCCAGAGAGGGGAGCATGTCTGTAAGCACATCCGATTTCAGTTCCAGAGCGTTTCATCCGATGAGTCCTTCATACTTAGTCGTTTTTTGGAAAAATTTTCACTTTTTGAAAATTTCACTTTTTTGTGAAAATCTCCGCTAAATGAGGTTATAGTATGTTAGAGGGCATCCCAGGAGGGCTCCAAATGTGTGGGTAAAATACATATCCCTTGGGGGGAAATTTGAAAAAAAGTTGAAAATTTTTTTTTTTCTGGACTTAGAAAATTTTCACACATGTCTCAGAGTTCTAGAGAGGGGAGCATGTCAGTGCGCACATCCGATTTCTGTTCCAGAGCGATTCACCCGATGAGTCCTTCATACTTAGTCGTTTTTTGCAAAATTTCTGACTTTTTGAAAATTTCACTTTTTTGTGAAAATCTCCGCTAAATGAGGTTATAGTATGTTAGAGGGCATCCCAGGAGGGCTCCAAATGTGTGGGTAAAATATATATCCCTTGGGGGGAAATTTGAAAAAAAGTTGAAAAATTTTTTTTTCTGGACTTAGAAAATTTTCACACATGTCTCAGACTTCCAGAGAGGGGAGCATGTCTGTAAGCACATCCGATTTCAGTTCCAGAGCGTTTCATCCGATGAGTCCTTCATACTTAGTCGTTTTTTGGAAAAATTTTCACTTTTTGAAAATTTCACTTTTTTGTGAAAATCTCTGCTAAATGAGGTTATAGTATGTTAGAGGGCATCCCAGGAGGGTTCCAAATGTGTGGGTAAAATATATATCCCTTGGGGGTAATTTGAAAAAAAGTTGAAAAATTTTTTTTTTCTGGACTTAGAAAATTTAAACACATGTCTCAGACTTCCAGAGAGGGGAGCATGTCAGTGCGCGCATCCGATTTCAGTTCCAGAGCGATTCACCCGATGAGTCCTTCATACTTAGTTGTTTTTTGCAAAATTTCTGACTTTTTGAAAATTTCACTTTTTTGTGAAAATCTCCACTAAATGAGGTTATAGTATGTTAGAGGGCATCCCAGGAGGGCTCCAAATGTGTGGGTAAAATATATATCCCTTGGGGGGAAATTTGAAAAAAAGTAGAAATTTTTTTTTTTTCTGGACTTAGAAAATTTTCACACATGTCTCAGACTTCCAGAGAGGGGAGCATGTCAGTGCGTGCATCCGATTTCAGTTCCATGGCGATTCACCCGATGAGTCCTTCATACTTAATCGTTTTTTGCAAAATTTCTGAATCTTTGAAAATTTCACTTTTTTGTGAAAATCTCCGCTAAATGAGGTTATAGTATGTTAGAGGGCATCCCAGGAGGGCTCCAAATGTGTGGGTAAAATATATATCCCTTGGGGGGAAATTTGAAAAAAAGTTGAAATTTTTTTTTTTCTGGAATTAAAAAATTTTCACACATGTCTCAGACTTCCAGAGAGGGGAGCATGTCAGTGCGCGCATCCGATTTCAGTTCCAGAGCGATTCACCCGATGAGTCCTTCATACTTAGTCGTTTTTTGCAAAATTTCTGACTTTATTGAAAATTTCACTTTTTTGTGAAAATCTCTGCTAAATGAGGTTATAGTATGTTAGAGGGCATCCCAGGAGGGCTCCAAATGTGTGGGTAAAATATATATCCCTTGGGGGGTAATTTGAAAAAAAGTTGAAAAATTTTTTTTTTCTGGACTTAGAAAATTTTCACACATGTCTCAGACTTCCAGAGAGGGGAGCATGTCAGTGCGTGCATCCGATTTCAGTTCCAGAGCGATTCACCCGATGAGTCCTTCATACTTAGTCGTTTTTTGCAAAATTTCTGACTTTTTGAAAATTTCACTTTTTTGTGAAAATCTCCGCTAAATGAGGTTATAGTATGTTAGAGGGCATCCCAGGAGGGCTCCAAATGTGTGGGTAAAATATATATCCCTTGGGGGGAAATTTGAAAAAAAGTTGAAAATTTTTTTTTTCTGGACTTAGAAAATTTTCACACATGTCTCAGACTTCCAGAGAGGGGAGCATGTCAGTGCGCGCATCCGATTTCAGTTCCAGAGCGATTCACCCGATGAGTCCTTCATACTTAGTCGTTTTTTGCAAAATTTCTGACTTTATTGAAAATTTCACTTTTTTGTGAAAATCTCTGCTAAATGAGGTTATAGTATGTTAGAGGGCATCCCAGGAGGGCTCCAAATGTGTGGGTAAAATATATATCCCTTGGGGGGTAATTTGAAAAAAAGTTGAAAAATTTTTTTTTTCTGGACTTAGAAAATTTTCACACATGTCTCAGACTTCCAGAGAGGGGAGCATGTCAGTGCGTGCATCCGATTTCAGTTCCAGAGCGATTCACCCGATGAGTCCTTCATACTTAGTCGTTTTTTGCAAAATTTCTGACTTTTTGAAAATTTCACTTTTTTGTGAAAATCTCCGCTAAATGAGGTTATAGTATGTTAGAGGGCATCCCAGGAGGGCTCCAAATGTGTGGGTAAAATATATATCCCTTGGGGGGAAATTTGAAAAAAAGTTGAAAATTTTTTTTTTCTGGACTTAGAAAATTTTCACACATGTCTCAGACTTCCAGAGAGGGGAGCATGTCAGTGCGCGCATCCGATTTCAGTTCCAGAGCGATTCACCCGATGAGTCCTTCATACTTAGTCGTTTTTTGGAAAAATTTTCACTTTTTGAAAATTTCACTTTTTTGTGAAAATCTCCGCTTAATGAGGTTATAGTATGTTAGAGGGCATCCCAGGAGGGCTCCAAATGTGTGGGTAAAATATATATCACTTGGGGGGAAATTTGAAAAAAAGTTGAAAAATTTTTTTTTTCTGGACTTAGAAAATTTTCACACATGTCTCAGACTTCCAGAGAGGGGAGCATGTCTGTAAGCACATCCGATTTCAGTTCCAGAGCGATTCACCCGATGAGTCCTTCATACTTAGTCGTTTTTTGCAAAATTTCTGACTTTTTGAAAATTTCACTTTTTTGTGAAAATCTCCGCTAAATGAGGTTATAGTATGTTAGAGGGCATCCCAGGAGGGCTCCAAATGTGTGGGTAAAATATATATCCCTTGGGGGGAAATTTGAAAAAAAGTTGAAATTTTTTTTTTCTGGACTTAGAAAATTTTCACACATGTCTCAGACTTCCAGAGAGGGGAGCATGTCAGTGCGCGCATCCGATTTCAGTTCCAGAGCGATTCACCCGATGAGTCCTTCATACTTAGTCTTTTTTTGCAAAATTTCTGACTTTTTGAAAATTTCACTTTTTTGTGAAAATCTCCGCTAAATGAGGTTATAGTATGTTAGAGGGCATCCCAGGAGGGCTCCAAATGTGTGGGTAAAATATATATCCCTTGGGGGGAAATTTGAAAAAAAGTTGAAAATTTTTTTTTTTCTGGACTTAGAAAATTTTCACACATGTCTCAGACTTCTAGAGAGGGGAGCATGTCAGTGCGCACATCCGATTTCAGTTCCAGAGCGATTCACCCGATGAGTCCTTCATACTTAGTCGTTTTTTGCAAAATTTCTGACTTTTTGAAAATTTCACTTTTTTGTGAAAATCTCCGCTAAATGAGGTTATAGTATGTTAGAGGGCATCCCAGGAGGGCTCCAAATGTGTGGGTAAAATATATATCCCTTGGGGGGAAATTTGAAAAAAAGTTGAAAACATTTTTTTTTCTGGACTTAGAAAATTTTCACACATGTCTCAGACTTCCAGAGAGGGGAGCATGTCAGTGCGCGCATCCGATTTCAGTTCCAGAGCGATTCACCCGATGAGTCCTTCATACTTAGTCGTTTTTTGGAAAAATTTTCACTTTTTGAAAATTTCACTTTTTTGTGAAAATCTCCGCTAAATGAGGTTATAGTATGTTAGAGGGCATCCCAGGAGGGCTCCAAATGTGTGGGTAAAATATATATCCCTGGGGGGGAAATTTGAAAAAAAGTTGAAAATTTTTTTTTTTCTGGACTTAGAAAATTTTCACACATGTCTCAGACTTCCAGAGAGGGGAGCATGTCTGTAAGCACATCCGATTTCAGTTCCAGAGCGATTCACCCGATGAGTCCTTCATACTTAGTCGTTTTTTGCAAAATTTCTGACTTTTTGAAAATTTCACTTTTTTGTGAAAATCTCCGCTAAATGAGGTTATAGTATGTTAGAGGGCATCCCAGGAGGGCTCCAAATGTGTGGGTAAAATATATATCCCTTGGGGGGAAATTTGAAAAAAAGTTGAAAACATTTTTTTTTCTGGACTTAGAAAATTTTCACACGTCTCAGACTTCCAGAGAGGGGAGCATGTCAGTGCGCGCATCCGATTTCAGTTCCAGAGCGATTCACCCGATGAGTCCTTCATACTTAGTCGTTTTTTGGAAAAATTTTCACTTTTTGAAAATTTCACTTTTTTGTGAAAATCTCCGCTAAATGAGGTTATAGTATGTTAGAGGGCATCCCAGGAGGGCTCCAAATGTGTGGGTAAAATATATATCCCTTGGGGGGAAATTTGAAAAAAAGTTGAAAATTTTTTTTTTTCTGGACTTAGAAAATTTTCACACATGTCTCAGAGTTCTAGAGAGGGGAGCATGTCAGTGCGCACATCCGATTTCTGTTCCAGAGCGATTCACCCGATGAGTCCTTCATACTTAGTCGTTTTTTGCAAAATTTCTGACTTTTTGAAAATTTCACTTTTTTGTGAAAATCTCCGCTAAATGAGGTTATAGTATGTTAGAGGGCATCCCAGGAGGGCTCCAAATGTGTGGGTAAAATATATATCCCTTGGGGGGAAATTTGAAAAAAAGATGAAAAATTTTTTTTTCTGGACTTAGAAAATTTTCACACATGTCTCAGACTTCCAGAGAGGGGAGCATGTCTGTAAGCACATCCGATTTCAGTTCCAGAGCGTTTCATCCGATGAGTCCTTCATACTTAGTCGTTTTTTGGAAAAATTTTCACTTTTTGAAAATTCTCTTTTTTGTGAAAATCTCTGCTAAATGAGGTTATAGTATGTTAGAGGGCATCCCAGGAGGGTTCCAAATGTGTGGGTAAAATATATATCCCTTGGGGGTAATTTGAAAAAAAGTTGAAAAATTTTTTTTTTCTGGACTTAGAAAATTTAAACACATGTCTCAGACTTCCAGAGAGGGAAGCATGTCAGTGCGCGCATCCGATTTCAGTTCCAGAGCGATTCACCCAATGAGTCCTTCATACTTAGTTGTTTTTTGCAAAATTTCTGACTTTTTGAAAATTTCACTTTTTTGTGAAAATCTCCACTAAATGAGGTTATAGTATGTTAGAGGGCATCCCAGGAGGGCTCCAAATGTGTGGGTAAAATATATATCCCTTGGGGGGAAATTTGAAAAAAAGTAGAAATTTTTTTTTTTCTGGACTTAGAAAATTTTCACACATGTCTCAGACTTCCAGAGAGGGGAGCATGTCAGTGCGTGCATCCGATTTCAGTTCCATGGCGATTCACCCGATGAGTCCTTCATACTTAATCGTTTTTTGCAAAATTTCTGAATCTTTGAAAATTTCACTTTTTTGTGAAAATCTCCGCTAAATGAGGTTATAGTATGTTAGAGGGCATCCCAGGAGGGCTCCAAATGTGTGGGTAAAATATATATCCCTTGGGGGGAAATTTGAAAAAAAGTTGAAATTTTTTTTTTTCTGGAATTAAAAAATTTTCACACATGTCTCAGACTTCCAGAGAGGGGAGCATGTCAGTGCGCGCATCCGATTTCAGTTCCAGAGCGATTCACCCGATGAGTCCTTCATACTTAGTCGTTTTTTGCAAAATTTCTGACTTTATTGAAAATTTCACTTTTTTGTGAAAATCTCTGCTAAATGAGGTTATAGTATGTTAGAGGGCATCCCAGGAGGGCTCCAAATGTGTGGGTAAAATATATATCCCTTGGGGGGTAATTTGAAAAAAAGTTGAAAAATTTTTTTTTTCTGGACTTAGAAAATTTTCACACATGTCTCAGACTTCCAGAGAGGGGAGCATGTCAGTGCGTGCATCCGATTTCAGTTCCAGAGCGATTCACCCGATGAGTCCTTCATACTTAGTCGTTTTTTGCAAAATTTCTGACTTTTTGAAAATTTCACTTTTTTGTGAAAATCTCCGCTAAATGAGGTTATAGTATGTTAGAGGGCATCCCAGGAGGGCTCCAAATGTGTGGGTAAAATATATATCCCTTGGGGGGAAATTTGAAAAAAAGTTGAAAATTTTTTTTTTCTGGACTTAGAAAATTTTCACACATGTCTCAGAGTTCTAGAGAGGGGAGCATGTCAGTGCGCACATCCAATTTCTGTTCCAGAGCGATTCACCCGATGAGTCCTTCATACTTAGTCGTTTTTTGCAAAATTTCTGACTTTTTGAAAATTTCACTTTTTTGTGAAAATCTCCACTAAATGAGGTTATAGTATGTTAGAGGGCATCCCAGGAGGGCTCCAAATGTGTGGGTAAAATATATATCCCTTGGGGGGAAATTTGAAAAAAAGTTGAAAAATTTTTTTTTCTGGACTTAGAAAATTTTCACACATGTCTCAGACTTCCAGAGAGGGGAGCATGTCTGTAAGCACATCCGATTTCAGTTCCAGAGCGTTTCATCCGATGAGTCCTTCATACTTAGTCGTTTTTTGGAAAAATTTTCACTTTTTGAAAATTTCACTTTTTTGTGAAAATCTCTGCTAAATGAGGTTATAGTATGTTAGAGGGCATCCCAGGAGGGTTCCAAATGTGTGGGTAAAATATATATCCCTTGGGGGTAATTTGAAAAAAAGTTGAAAAATTTTTTTTTTCTGGACTTAGAAAATTTAAACACATGTCTCAGACTTCCAGAGAGGGGAGCATGTCAGTGCGCGCATCCGATTTCAGTTCCAGAGCGATTCACCCGATGAGTCCTTCATACTTAGTTGTTTTTTGCAAAATTTCTGACTTTTTGAAAATTTCACTTTTTTGTGAAAATCTCCGCTAAATGAGGTTATAGTATGTTAGAGGGCATCCCAGGAGGGCTCCAAATGTGTGGGTAAAATATATATCCCTTGGGGGAAAATTTGAAAAAAAGTAGAAATTTTTTTTTTTTCTGGACTTAGAAAATTTTCACACATGTCTCAGACTTCCAGAGAGGGGAGCATGTCAGTGCGTGCATCCGATTTCAGTTCCATGGCGATTCACCCGATGAGTCCTTCATACTTAATCGTTTTTTGCAAAATTTCTGAATCTTTGAAAATTTCACTTTTTTGTGAAAATCTCCGCTAAATGAGGTTATAGTATGTTAGAGGGCATCCCAGGAGGGCTCCAAATGTGTGGGTAAAATATATATCCCTTGGGGGGAAATTTGAAAAAAAGTTGAAATTTTTTTTTTTCTGGAATTAAAAAATTTTCACACATGTCTCAGACTTCCAGAGAGGGGAGCATGTCAGTGCGCGCATCCGATTTCAGTTCCAGAGCGATTCACCCGATGAGTCCTTCATACTTAGTCGTTTTTTGGAAAAATTTTCACTTTTTGAAAATTTCACTTTTTTGTGAAAATCTCCGCTAAATGAGGTTATAGTATGTTAGAGGGCATCCCAGGAGGGCTCCAAATGTGTGGGTAAAATATATATCCCTTGGGGGGAAATTTGAAAAAAAGTTGAAAATTTTTTTTTTCTGGACTTAGAAAATTTTCACACATGTCTCAGACTTCCAGAGAGGGGAGCATGTCAGTGCGCGCATCCGATTTCAGTTCCAGAGCGATTCACCCGATGAGTCCTTCATACTTAGTCGTTTTTTGGAAAAATTTTCACTTTTTGAAAATTTCACTTTTTTGTGAAAATCTCCGCTTAATGAGGTTATAGTATGTTAGAGGGCATCCCAGGAGGGCTCCAAATGTGTGGGTAAAATATATATCCCTTGGGGGGAAATTTGAAAAAAAGTTGAAAATTTTTTTTTTTCTGGACTTAGAAAATTTTCACACATGTCTCAGAGTTCTAGAGAGGGGAGCATGTCAGTGCGCACATCCGATTTCTGTTCCAGAGCGATTCACCCGATGAGTCCTTCATACTTAGTCGTTTTTTGCAAAATTTCTGACTTTTTGAAAATTTCACTTTTTTGTGAAAATCTCCGCTAAATGAGGTTATAGTATGTTAGAGGGCATCCCAGGAGGGCTCCAAATGTGTGTGTAAAATATATATCCCTTGGGGGGAAATTTGAAAAAAAGATGAAAAATTTTTTTTTCTGGACTTAGAAAATTTTCACACATGTCTCAGACTTCCAGAGAGGGGAGCATGTCTGTAAGCACATCCGATTTCAGTTCCAGAGCGTTTCATCCGATGAGTCCTTCATACTTAGTCGTTTTTTGGAAAAATTTTCACTTTTTGAAAATTCTCTTTTTTGTGAAAATCTCTGCTAAATGAGGTTATAGTATGTTAGAGGGCATCCCAGGAGGGTTCCAAATGTGTGGGTAAAATATATATCCCTTGGGGGTAATTTGAAAAAAAGTTGAAAAATTTTTTTTTTCTGGACTTAGAAAATTTAAACACATGTCTCAGACTTCCAGAGAGGGGAGCATGTCAGTGCGCGCATCCGATTTCAGTTCCAGAGCGATTCACCCAATGAGTCCTTCATACTTAGTTGTTTTTTGCAAAATTTCTGACTTTTTGAAAATTTCACTTTTTTGTGAAAATCTCCACTAAATGAGGTTATAGTATGTTAGAGGGCATCCCAGGAGGGCTCCAAATGTGTGGGTAAAATATATATCCCTTGGGGGGAAATTTGAAAAAAAGTAGAAATTTTTTTTTTTTCTGGACTTAGAAAATTTTCACACATGTCTCAGACTTCCAGAGAGGGGAGCATGTCAGTGCGTGCATCCGATTTCAGTTCCATGGCGATTCACCCGATGAGTCCTTCATACTTAATCGTTTTTTGCAAAATTTCTGAATCTTTGAAAATTTCACTTTTTTGTGAAAATCTCCGCTAAATGAGGTTATAGTATGTTAGAGGGCATCCCAGGAGGGCTCCAAATGTGTGGGTAAAATATATATCCCTTGGGGGGAAATTTGAAAAAAAGTTGAAATTTTTTTTTTTCTGGAATTAAAAAATTTTCACACATGTCTCAGACTTCCAGAGAGGGGAGCATGTCAGTGCGCGCATCCGATTTCAGTTCCAGAGCGATTCACCCGATGAGTCCTTCATACTTAGTGGTTTTTTGCAAAATTTCTGACTTTATTGAAAATTTCACTTTTTTGTGAAAATCTCTGCTAAATGAGGTTATAGTATGTTAGAGGGCATCCCAGGAGGGCTCCAAATGTGTGGGTAAAATATATATCCCTTGGGGGGTAATTTGAAAAAAAGTTGAAAAATTTTTTTTTTATGGACTTAGAAAATTTTCACACATGTCTCAGAGTTCTAGAGAGGGGAGCATGTCAGTGCGCACATCCAATTTCTGTTCCAGAGCGATTCACCCGATGAGTCCTTCATACTTAGTCGTTTTTTGCAAAATTTCTGACTTTTTGAAAATTTCACTTTTTTGTGAAAATCTCCACTAAATGAGGTTATAGTATGTTAGAGGGCATCCCAGGAGGGCTCCAAATGTGTGGGTAAAATATATATCCCTTGGGGGGAAATTTGAAAAAAAGTTGAAAAATTTTTTTTTCTGGACTTAGAAAATTTTCACACATGTCTCAGACTTCCAGAGAGGGGAGCATGTCTGTAAGCACATCCGATTTCAGTTCCAGAGCGTTTCATCCGATGAGTCCTTCATACTTAGTCGTTTTTTGGAAAAATTTTCACTTTTTGAAAATTTCACTTTTTTGTGAAAATCTCTGCTAAATGAGGTTATAGTATGTTAGAGGGCATCCCAGGAGGGTTCCAAATGTGTGGGTAAAATATATATCCCTTGGGGGTAATTTGAAAAAAAGTTGAAAAATTTTTTTTTTCTGGACTTAGAAAATTTAAACACATGTCTCAGACTTCCAGAGAGGGGAGCATGTCAGTGCGCGCATCCGATTTCAGTTCCAGAGCGATTCACCCGATGAGTCCTTCATACTTAGTTGTTTTTTGCAAAATTTCTGACTTTTTGAAAATTTCACTTTTTTGTGAAAATCTCCGCTAAATGAGGTTATAGTATGTTAGAGGGCATCCCAGGAGGGCTCCAAATGTGTGGGTAAAATATATATCCCTTGGGGGAAAATTTGAAAAAAAGTAGAAATTTTTTTTTTTTCTGGACTTAGAAAATTTTCACACATGTCTCAGACTTCCAGAGAGGGGAGCATGTCAGTGCGTGCATCCGATTTCAGTTCCATGGCGATTCACCCGATGAGTCCTTCATACTTAATAGTTTTTTGCAAAATTTCTGAATCTTTGAAAATTTCACTTTTTTGTGAAAATCTCCGCTAAATGAGGTTATAGTATGTTAGAGGGCATCCCAGGAGGGCTCCAAATGTGTGGGTAAAATATATATCCCTTGGGGGGAAATTTGAAAAAAAGTTGAAATTTTTTTTTTTCTGGAATTAAAAAATTTTCACACATGTCTCAGACTTCCAGAGAGGGGAGCATGTCAGTGCGCGCATCCGATTTCAGTTCCAGAGCGATTCACCCGATGAGTCCTTCATACTTAGTCGTTTTTTGGAAAAATTTTCACTTTTTGAAAATTTCACTTTTTTGTGAAAATCTCCGCTAAATGAGGTTATAGTATGTTAGAGGGCATCCCAGGAGGGCTCCAAATGTGTGGGTAAAATATATATCCCTTGGGGGGAAATTTGAAAAAAAGTTGAAAATTTTTTTTTTCTGGACTTAGAAAATTTTCACACATGTCTCAGACTTCCAGAGAGGGGAGCATGTCAGTGCGCGCATCCGATTTCAGTTCCAGAGCGATTCACCCGATGAGTCCTTCATACTTAGTCGTTTTTTGGAAAAATTTTCACTTTTTGAAAATTTCACTTTTTTGTGAAAATCTCCGCTTAATGAGGTTATAGTATGTTAGAGGGCATCCCAGGAGGGCTCCAAATGTGTGGGTAAAATATATATCACTTGGGGGGAAATTTGAAAAAAAGTTGAAAAATTTTTTTTTTCTGGACTTAGAAAATTTTCACACATGTCTCAGACTTCCAGAGAGGGGAGCATGTCTGTAAGCACATCCGATTTCAGTTCCAGAGCGATTCACCCGATGAGTCCTTCATACTTAGTCGTTTTTTGCAAAATTTCTGACTTTTTGAAAATTTCACTTTTTTGTGAAAATCTCCGCTAAATGAGGTTATAGTATGTTAGAGGGCATCCCAGGAGGGCTCCAAATGTGTGGGTAAAATATATATCCCTTGGGGGGAAATTTGAAAAAAAGTTGAAATTTTTTTTTTCTGGACTTAGAAAATTTTCACACATGTCTCAGACTTCCAGAGAGGGGAGCATGTCAGTGCGCGCATCCGATTTCAGTTCCAGAGCGATTCACCCGATGAGTCCTTCATACTTAGTCTTTTTTTGCAAAATTTCTGACTTTTTGAAAATTTCACTTTTTTGTGAAAATCTCCGCTAAATGAGGTTATAGTATGTTAGAGGGCATCCCAGGAGGGTTCCAAATGTGTGGGTAAAATATATGTCCCTTGGGGGGAAATTTGAAAAAAAGTTGAAAATTTTTTTTTTTCTGGACTTAGAAAATTTTCACACATGTCTCAGACTTCTAGAGAGGGGAGCATGTCAGTGCGCACATCCGATTTCAGTTCCAGAGCCATTCACCCGATGAGTCCTTCATACTTAGTCGTTTTTTGCAAAATTTCTGACTTTTTGAAAATTTCACTTTTTTGTGAAAATCTCCGCTAAATGAGGTTATAGTATGTTAGAGGGCATCCCAGGAGGGCTCCAAATGTGTGGGTAAAATATATATCCCTTGGGGGGAAATTTGAAAAAAAGTTGAAAACATTTTTTTTTCTGGACTTAGAAAATTTTCACACATGTCTCAGACTTCCAGAGAGGGGAGCATGTCAGTGCGCGCATCCGATTTCAGTTCCAGAGCGATTCACCCGATGAGTCCTTCATACTTAGTCGTTTTTTGGAAAAATTTTCACTTTTTGAAAATTTCACTTTTTTGTGAAAATCTCCGCTAAATGAGGTTATAGTATGTTAGAGGGCATCCCAGGAGGGCTCCAAATGTGTGGGTAAAATATATATCCCTTGGGGGGAAATTTGAAAAAAAGTTGAAAATTTTTTTTTTTCTGGACTTAGAAAATTTTCACACATGTCTCAGAGTTCTAGAGAGGGGAGCATGTCAGTGCGCACATCCGATTTCTGTTCCAGAGCGATTCACCCGATGAGTCCTTCATACTTAGTCGTTTTTTGCAAAATTTCTGACTTTTTGAAAATTTCACTTTTTTGTGAAAATCTCCGCTAAATGAGGTTATAGTATGTTAGAGGGCATCCCAGGAGGGCTCCAAATGTGTGGGTAAAATATATATCCCTTGGGGGGAAATTTGAAAAAAAGTTGAAAAATTTTTTTTTCTGGACTTAGAAAATTTTCACACATGTCTCAGACTTCCAGAGAGGGGAGCATGTCTGTAAGCACATCCGATTTCAGTTCCAGAGCGTTTCATCCGATGAGTCCTTCATACTTAGTCGTTTTTTGGAAAAATTTTCACTTTTTGAAAATTTCACTTTTTTGTGAAAATCTCTGCTAAATGAGGTTATAGTATGTTAGAGGGCATCCCAGGAGGGTTCCAAATGTGTGGGTAAAATATATATCCCTTGGGGGTAATTTGAAAAAAAGTTGAAAAATTTTTTTTTTCTGGACTTAGAAAATTTAAACACATGTCTCAGACTTCCAGAGAGGGGAGCATGTCAGTGCGCGCATCCGATTTCAGTTCCAGAGCGATTCACCCGATGAGTCCTTCATACTTAGTTGTTTTTTGCAAAATTTCTGACTTTTTGAAAATTTCACTTTTTTGTGAAAATCTCCACTAAATGAGGTTATAGTATGTTAGAGGGCATCCCAGGAGGGCTCCAAATGTGTGGGTAAAATATATATCCCTTGGGGGGAAATTTGAAAAAAAGTAGAAAATTTTTTTTTTTCTGGACTTAGAAAATTTTCACACATGTCTCAGACTTCCAGAGAGGGGAGCATGTCAGTGCGTGCATCCGATTTCAGTTCCATGGCGATTCACCCGATGAGTCCTTCATACTTAATCGTTTTTTGCAAAATTTCTGAATCTTTGAAAATTTCACTTTTTTGTGAAAATCTCCGCTAAATGAGGTTATAGTATGTTAGAGGGCATCCCAGGAGGGCTCCAAATGTGTGGGTAAAATATATATCCCTTGGGGGGTAATTTGAAAAAAAGTTGAAAAATTTTTTTTTTCTGGACTTAGAAAATTTTCACACATGTCTCAGACTTCCAGAGAGGGGAGCATGTCAGTGCGCGCATCCGATTTCAGTTCCAGAGCGATTCACCCGATGAGTCCTTCATACTTAGTCGTTTTTTGCAAAATTTCTGACTTTATTGAAAATTTCACTTTTTTGTGAAAATCTCTGCTAAATGAGGTTATAGTATGTTAGAGGGCATCCCAGGAGGGCTCCAAATGTGTGGGTAAAATATATATCCCTTGGGGGGTAATTTGAAAAAAAGTTGAAAAATTTTTTTTTTCTGGACTTAGAAAATTTTCACACATGTCTCAGACTTCCAGAGAGGGGAGCATGTCAGTGCGTGCATCCGATTTCAGTTCCAGAGCGATTCACCCGATGAGTCCTTCATACTTAGTCGTTTTTTGCAAAATTTCTGACTTTTTGAAAATTTCACTTTTTTGTGAAAATCTCCGCTAAATGAGGTTATAGTATGTTAGAGGGCATCCCAGGAGGGCTCCAAATGTGTGGGTAAAATATATATCCCTTGGGGGGAAATTTGAAAAAAAGTTGAAAATTTTTTTTTTCTGGACTTAGAAAATTTTCACACATGTCTCAGAGTTCTAGAGAGGGGAGCATGTCAGTGCGCACATCCAATTTCTGTTCCAGAGCGATTCACCCGATGAGTCCTTCATACTTAGTCGTTTTTTGCAAAATTTCTGACTTTTTGAAAATTTCACTTTTTTGTGAAAATCTCCACTAAATGAGGTTATAGTATGTTAGAGGGCATCCCAGGAGGGCTCCAAATGTGTGGGTAAAATATATATCCCTTGGGGGGAAATTTGAAAAAAAGTTGAAAAATTTTTTTTTCTGGACTTAGAAAATTTTCACACATGTCTCAGACTTCCAGAGAGGGGAGCATGTCTGTAAGAACATCCGATTTCAGTTCCAGAGCGTTTCATCCGATGAGTCCTTCATACTTAGTCGTTTTTTGGAAAAATTTTCACTTTTTGAAAATTTCACTTTTTTGTGAAAATCTCTGCTAAATGAGGTTATAGTATGTTAGAGGGCATCCCAGGAGGGTTCCAAATGTGTGGGTAAAATATATATCCCTTGGGGGTAATTTGAAAAAAAGTTGAAAAATTTTTTTTTTCTGGACTTAGAAAATTTAAACACATGTCTCAGACTTCCAGAGAGGGGAGCATGTCAGTGCGCGCATCCGATTTCAGTTCCAGAGTGATTCACCCGATGAGTCCTTCATACTTAGTTGTTTTTTGCAAAATTTCTGACTTTTTGAAAATTTCACTTTTTTGTGAAAATCTCCGCTAAATGAGGTTATAGTATGTTAGAGGGCATCCCAGGAGGGCTCCAAATGTGTGGGTAAAATATATATCCCTTGGGGGGAAATTTGAAAAAAAGTAGAAATTTTTTTTTTTTCTGGACTTAGAAAATTTTCACACATGTCTCAGACTTCCAGAGAGGGGAGCATGTCAGTGCGTGCATCCGATTTCAGTTCCATGGCGATTCACCCGATGAGTCCTTCATACTTAATCGTTTTTTGCAAAATTTCTGAATCTTTGAAAATTTCACTTTTTTGTGAAAATCTCTGCTAAATGAGGTTATAGTATGTTAGAGGGCATCCCAGGAGGGCTCCAAATGTGTGGGTAAAATATATATCCCTTGGGGGGAAATTTGAAAAAAAGTTGAAATTTTTTTTTTTCTGGAATTAAAAAATTTTCACACATGTCTCAGACTTCCAGAGAGGGGAGCATGTCAGTGCGCGCATCCGATTTCAGTTCCAGAGCGATTCACCCGATGAGTCCTTCATACTTAGTCGTTTTTTGGAAAAATTTTCACTTTTTGAAAATTTCACTTTTTTGTGAAAATCTCCGCTAAATGAGGTTATAGTATGTTAGAGGGCATCCCAGGAGGGCTCCAAATGTGTGGGTAAAATATATATCCCTTGGGGGGAAATTTGAAAAAAAGTTGAAAAATTTTTTTTTCTGGACTTAGAAGATTTTCACACATGTCTCAGACTTCCAGAGAGGGGAGCATGTCAGTGCGCGCATCCGATTTCAGTTCCAGAGCGATTCACCCGATGAGTCCTTCATACTTAGTCGTTTTTTGGAAAAATTTTCACTTTTTGAAAATTTCACTTTTTTGTGAAAATCTCCGCTTAATGAGGTTATAGTATGTTAGAGGGCATCCCAGGAGGGCTCCAAATGTGTGGGTAAAATATATATCACTTGGGGGGAAATTTGAAAAAAAGTTGAAAAATTTTTTTTTTCTGGACTTAGAAAATTTTCACACATGTCTCAGACTTCCAGAGAGGGGAGCATGTCTGTAAGCACATCCGATTTCAGTTCCAGAGCGATTCACCCGATGAGTCCTTCATACTTAGTCGTTTTTTGCAAAATTTCTGACTTTTTGAAAATTTCACTTCTTTGTGAAAATCTCCGCTAAATGAGGTTATAGTATGTTAGAGGGCATCCCAGGAGGGCTCCAATTGTGTGGGTAAAATATATATCCCTTGGGGGGAAATTTGAAAAAAAGTTGAAATTTTTTTTTTCTGGACTTAGAAAATTTTCACACATGTCTCAGACTTCCAGAGAGGGGAGCATGTCAGTGCGCGCATCCGATTTCAGTTCCAGAGCGATTCACCCGATGAGTCCTTCATACTTAGTCTTTTTTTGCAAAATTTCTGACTTTTTGAAAATTTCACTTTTTTGTGAAAATCTCCGCTAAATGAGGTTATAGTATGTTAGAGGGCATCCCAGGAGGGCTCCAAATGTGTGGGTAAAATATATATCCCTTGGGGGGAAATTTGAAAAAAAGTTGAAATTTTTTTTTTTCTGGAATTAAAAAATTTTCACACATGTCTCAGACTTCCAGAGAGGGGAGCATGTCAGTGCGCGCATCCGATTTCAGTTCCAGAGCGATTCACCCGATGAGTCCTTCATACTTAGTCGTTTTTTGCAAAATTTCTGACTTTATTGAAAATTTCACTTTTTTGTGAAAATCTCTGCTAAATGAGGTTATAGTATGTTAGAGGGCATCCCAGGAGGGCTCCAAATGTGTGGGTAAAATATATATCCCTTGGGGGGTAATTTGAAAAAAAGTTGAAAAATTTTTTTTTTCTGGACTTAGAAAATTTTCACACATGTCTCAGACTTCCAGAGAGGGGAGCATGTCAGTGCGTGCATCCGATTTCAGTTCCAGAGCGATTCACCCGATGAGTCCTTCATACTTAGTCGTTTTTTGCAAAATTTCTGACTTTTTGAAAATTTCACTTTTTTGTGAAAATCTCCGCTAAATGAGGTTATAGTATGTTAGAGGGCATCCCAGGAGGGCTCCAAATGTGTGGGTAAAATATATATCCCTTGGGGGGAAATTTGAAAAAAAGTTGAAAATTTTTTTTTTCTGGACTTAGAAAATTTTCACACATGTCTCAGAGTTCTAGAGAGGGGAGCATGTCAGTGCGCACATCCAATTTCTGTTCCAGAGCGATTCACCCGATGAGTCCTTCATACTTAGTCGTTTTTTGCAAAATTTCTGACTTTTTGAAAATTTCACTTTTTTGTGAAAATCTCCACTAAATGAGGTTATAGTATGTTAGAGGGCATCCCAGGAGGGCTCCAAATGTGTGGGTAAAATATATATCCCTTGGGGGGAAATTTGAAAAAAAGTTGAAAAATTTTTTTTTCTGGACTTAGAAAATTTTCACACATGTCTCAGACTTCCAGAGAGGGGAGCATGTCTGTAAGCACATCCGATTTCAGTTCCAGAGCGTTTCATCCGATGAGTCCTTCATACTTAGTCGTTTTTTGGAAAAATTTTCACTTTTTGAAAATTTCACTTTTTTGTGAAAATCTCTGCTAAATGAGGTTATAGTATGTTAGAGGGCATCCCAGGAGGGTTCCAAATGTGTGGGTAAAATATATATCCCTTGGGGGTAATTTGAAAAAAAGTTGAAAAATTTTTTTTTTCTGGACTTAGAAAATTTAAACACATGTCTCAGACTTCCAGAGAGGGGAGCATGTCAGTGCGCGCATCCGATTTCAGTTCCAGAGCGATTCACCCGATGAGTCCTTCATACTTAGTTGTTTTTTGCAAAATTTCTGACTTTTTGAAAATTTCACTTTTTTGTGAAAATCTCCGCTAAATGAGGTTATAGTATGTTAGAGGGCATCCCAGGAGGGCTCCAAATGTGTGGGTAAAATATATATCCCTTGGGGGGAAATTTGAAAAAAAGTAGAAATTTTTTTTTTTTCTGGACTTAGAAAATTTTCACACATGTCTCAGACTTCCAGAGAGGGGAGCATGTCAGTGCGTGCATCCGATTTCAGTTCCATGGCGATTCACCCGATGAGTCCTTCATACTTAATCGTTTTTTGCAAAATTTCTGAATCTTTGAAAATTTCACTTTTTTGTGAAAATCTCCGCTAAATGAGGTTATAGTATGTTAGAGGGCATCCCAGGAGGGCTCCAAATGTGTGGGTAAAATATATATCCCTTGGGGGGAAATTTGAAAAAAAGTTGAAATTTTTTTTTTTCTGGAATTAAAAAATTTTCACACATGTCTCAGACTTCCAGAGAGGGGAGCATGTCAGTGCGCGCATCCGATTTCAGTTCCAGAGCGATTCACCCGATGAGTCCTTCATACTTAGTCGTTTTTTGCAAAATTTCTGACTTTATTGAAAATTTCACTTTTTTGTGAAAATCTCTGCTAAATGAGGTTATAGTATGTTAGAGGGCATCCCAGGAGGGCTCCAAATGTGTGGGTAAAATATATATCCCTTGGGGGGTAATTTGAAAAAAAGTTGAAAAATTTTTTTTTTCTGGACTTAGAAAATTTTCACACATGTCTCAGACTTCCAGAGAGGGGAGCATGTCAGTGCATGCATCCGATTTCAGTTCCAGAGCGATTCACCCAATGAGTCCTTCATACTTAGTCGTTTTTTGCAAAATTTCTGACTTTATTGAAAATTTCACTTTTTTGTGAAAATCTCTGCTAAATGAGGTTATAGTATGTTAGAGGGCATCCCAGGAGGGCTCCAAATGTGTGGGTAAAATATATATCCCTTGGGGGGTAATTTGAAAAAAAGTTGAAAAATTTTTTTTTTCTGGACTTAGAAAATTTTCACACATGTCTCAGACTTCCAGAGAGGGGAGCATGTCAGTGCGCGCATCCAATTTCAGTTCCAGAGCGATTCACCCGATGAGTCCTTCATACTTAGTCGTTTTTTGGAAAAATTTTCACTTTTTGAAAATTTCACTTTTTTGTGAAAATCTCCGCTAAATGAGGTTATAGTATGTTAGAGGGCATCCCAGGAGGGCTCCAAATGTGTGGGTAAAATATATATCACTTTGGGGGGAAATTTGAAAAAAAGTTGAAAAATTTTTTTTTTCTGGACTTAGAAAATTTTCACACATGTCTCAGACTTCCAGAGAGGGGAGCATGTCAGTGTGCGCATCCGATTTCAGTTCCAGAGCAATTCACCCGATGAGTCCTTCATACTTTGTCATTTTTTGGAAAAATTTTCACTTTTTGAAAATTTCACTTTTTTGTGAAAATCTCTGCTAAATGAGGTTATAGTATGTTAGAGGGCATCCCAGGAGTGTTCCAAATGTGTGGGTAAAATATATATCCCTTGGGGGGTAATTTGAAAAAAGTTGAAAAAATTTTTTTTTCTGGACTTAGAAAATTTTCACACATGTCTCAGACTTCCAGAGAGGGGAGCATGTCACTGCGCGCATCCGATTTCAGTTCCAGAGCGATTCACCCGATGAGTCCTTCATACTTAGTCGTTTTTTTGCAAAATTTCTGACTTTTTGAAAATTTCACTTTTTTGTGAAAGTCTCTGCTAAATGAGGTTATAGTATGTTAGAGGGCATCGCAGGAGGGCTCCAAATGTGTGGGTAAAATATATATCCCTTGGGGGGTAATTTGAAAAAAAGTTAAATTTTTTTTTTTTCTGGACTTAGAGAATTTTCACACATGTCTCAGACTTCCAGAGAGGGGAGCATGTCAGTGAGCGCATCCGATTTCAGTTCCAGAGCGATACACCCGATGAGTCCTTCATACTTAGTCGTTTTTTGGAAAAATTTTCACTTTTTGAAAATTTCACTTTTTTGTGAAAATCTCCGCTAAATGAGGTTATAGTATGTTAGAGGGCATCCCTGGAGGGCTCCAAATGTGTGGGTAAAATATATATCCCTTGGGGGGAAATTTGAAAAAAAATTGAAAAAATTTTTTTTTTCCTGGACTTAGAAAATTTTCACACGTCTCAGACTTCCAGAGAGCATGTCTGTAAGCGCATCCAATTTCAGTTCCAGAGCGTTTCACCCGATGAGTCCTTCATACTTATTCATTTTTTGGAAGAATTTTCACTTTTTGAAAATTTCACTTTTTTGTGAAAATCTCTGCTAAATGAGGTTATAGTATGTTAGAGGGCATCCCAGGAGTATTCCAAATGTGTGGGTAAAATATATATCCCTTGGGGGGTAATTTGAAAAAAAGTTGAAAATTTTTTTTTTTCTGGACTTAGAAAATTTTCACACATGTCTCAGACTTCCAGAGAGGGGAGCATGTCTGTAAGCGCATCCAATTTCAGTTCCAGAGCGTTTCACCCGATGAGTCCTTCATACTTAGTCATTTTTTGGAAAAATTTTCACTTTTTGAAAATTTCACATTTTTGTGAAAATCTCTGCTAAATGAGGTTATAGTATGTTAGAGGGCATCCCAGGAGGGCTCCAAATGTGTGGGTAAAATATATATCCCTTGGGGGGTAATTTGAAAAAAAGTTGAAAAATTTTTTTTTTCTGGACTTAGAAAATTTTCACACATGTCTCAGACTTCCAGAGAGGGGAGCATGTCAGTGCATGCATCCGATTTCAGTTCCAGAGCGATTCACCCAATGAGTCCTTCATACTTAGTCGTTTTTTGCAAAATTTCTGTCTTTTTGAAAATTTCACTTTTTTGTGAAAATCTCTGCTAAATGAGGTTATAGTATGTTAGAGGGCATCCCAGGAGTGTTCCAAATGTGTGGGTAAAATATATATCCCTTGGGGGGAAATTTGAAAAAAAGTTGAAAACATTTTTTTTTCTGGACTTAGAAAATTTTCACACATGTCTCAGACTTCCAGAGAGGGGAGCATGTCAGTGCGCGCATCCGATTTCAGTTCCAGAGCGATTCACCCGATGAGTCCTTCATACTTAGTCGTTTTTTGGAAAAATTTTCACTTTTTGAAAATTTCACTTTTTTGTGAAAATCTCTGCTAAATGAGGTTATAGTATGTTAGAGGGCATCCCAGGAGGGCTCCAAATGTGTGGGTAAAATATATATCCCTTGGGGGGAAATTTGAAAAAAAGTTGAAAATTTTTTTTTTCTGGACTTAGAAAATTTTCACACATGTCTCAGACTTCCAGAGAGGGGAGCATGTCAGTGCGCGCATCCGATTTCAGTTCCAGAGCGATTCACCCGATGAGTCCTTCATACTTAGTCGTTTTTTGCAAAATTTCTGACTTTTTGAAAATTTCACTTTTTTGTGAAAATCTCCGCTAAATGAGGTTATAGTATGTTAGAGGGCATCCCAGGAGGGCTCCAAATGTGTGGGTAAAATATATATCCCTTGGGGGGAAATTTGAAAAAAAGTTGAAAAATTTTTTTTTTCTGGACTTAGAAAATTTTCACACATGTCTCAGACTTCTAGAGAGGGGAGCATGTCAGTGCGCACATCCGATTTCAGTTCCAGAGCGATTCACCCGATGAGTCCTTCATACTTAGTCGTTTTTTGCAAAATTTCTGACTTTTTGAAAATTTCACTTTTTTGTGAAAATCTCCGCTAAATGAGGTTATAGTATGTTAGAGGGCATCCCTGGAGGGCTCCAAATGTGTGGGTAAAATATATATCCCTTGGGGGGAAATTTGAAAAAAAATTGAAAAAAATTTTTTTTCTGGACTTAGAAAATTTTCACACATGTCTCAGACTTCCAGAGAGCATGTCTGTAAGCGCATCCAATTTCAGTTCCAGAGCGTTTCACCCGATGAGTCCTTCATACTTAGTCATTTTTTGGAAAAATTTTCACTTTTTGAAAATTTCACTTTTTTGTGAAAATCTCTGCTAAATGAGGTTATAGTATGTTAGAGGGCATCCCAGGAGTGTTCCAAATGTGTGGGTAAAATATATATCCTTTGGGGGGTAATTTGAAAAAAAGTTGAAAAATTTTTTTTTTCTGGACTTAGAAAATTTTCACACATGTCTCAGACTTCCAGAGAGGGGAGCATGTCTGTAAGCGCATCCAATTTCAGTTCCACAGCGTTTCACCCGATGAGTCCTTCATACTTAGTCATTTTTTGGAAAAATTTTCACTTTTTGAAAATTTCACTTTTTTGTGAAAATCTCTGCTAAATGAGGTTATAGTATGTTAGAGGGCATCCCAGGAGTGTTCCAAATGTGTGGGTAAAATATATATCCCTTGGGGGGTAATTTGAAAAAAAGTTGAAAAAATTTTTTTTTCTGGACTTAGAAAATTTTCACACATGTCTCAGACTTCCAGAGAGGGGAGCATGTCAGTGAGCGCATCCGATTTCAGTTCCAGAGCGATCCACCCGATGAGTCCTTCATACTTAGTCAATTTTTGCAAAATTTCTGACTTTTTGAAAATTTCACTTTTTTGTGAAAATCTCTGCTAAATGAGGTTATAGTATGTTAGAGGGCATCCCAGGAGGGCTCCAAATGTGTGGGTAAAATATATATCCCTTGGGGGGAAATTTATAAAAAAGTTGAAAAATTTTTTTTTTCTCGACTTAGAAAATTTTCACACATGTCTCAGACTTCCAGAGAGGGGAGCATGTCTGTAAGCGCATCCGATTTCAGTTCCAGAGCGTTTCACCCGATGAGTCCTTCATACTTAGTCGTTTTTTGGAAAAATCTCACTTTTTGAAAATTTCACTTTTTTGTGAAAATCTCTGCTAAATGAGGTTATAGTATGTTAGAGAGCATCCCAGGAGGGCTCCAAATGTGTAGGTAAAATATATATCCCTTGGGGGGTAATTTGAAAAAAAGTTGAAAAAATTTTTTTTTCTGGACTTAGAAAATTTAAACACATGTCTCAGACTTCCAGAGAGGGGAGCATGTCAGTGCGCGCATCCGATTTCAGTTACAGAGCGATTCACCCGATGAGTCCTTCATACTTAGTCGTTTTTTGCAAAATTTCTGACTTTTTTAAAATTTCACTTTTTTGTGAAAATCTCCGCTAAATGAGGTTATAGTATGTTCGAGGGCATCCCAGGAGGGCTCCAAATGTGTGGGTAAAATATATATCCCTTGGGGGGAAATTTGAAAAAAAGTTGAAATTTTTTTTTTTTCTGGAATTAAAAAATTTTCACACATGTCTCAGACTTCCAGAGAGGGGAGCATGTCAGTGCGCGCATCCGATTTCAGTTCCAGAGCGATTCACCCGATGAGTCCTTCATACTTAGTCGTTTTTTGCAAAATTTCTGACTTTTTGAAAATTTCACTTTTTTGTGAAAATCTCCGCTAAATGAGGTTATAGTATGTTAGAGGGCATCCCAGGAGGGCTCCAAATGTGTGGGTAAAATATATATCCCTTGGGGGGAAATTTGAAAAAAAGTTGAAAACATTTTTTTTTCTGGACTTAGAAAATTTTCACACATGTCTCAGACTTCCAGAGAGGGGAGCATGTCAGTGCGCGCATCCGATTTCAGTTCCAGAGCGATTCACCCGATGAGTCCTTCATACTTAGTCGTTTCTTGGAAAAATTTTCACTTTTTGAAAATTTCACTTTTTTGTGAAAATCTCCGCTAAATGAGGTTATAGTATGTTGGAGGGCATCCCAGGAGGGCTCCAAATGTGTGGGTAAAATATATATCCCTTGGGGGGAAATTTGAAAAAAAGTTGAAAAATTTTTTTTTCTGGACTTAGAAAATTTTCACACATGTCTCAGACTTCCAGAGAGGGGAGCATGTCAGTGCGTGCATCCGATTTCAGTTCCAGAGCGATTCACCCGATGAGTCCTTCATACTTAGTCGTTTTTTTGCAAAATTTCTGACTTTTTGAAAATTTCACTTTTTTGTGAAAGTCTCTGCTAAATGAGGTTATAGTATGTTAGAGGGCATCGCAGGAGGGCTCCAAATGTGTGGGTAAAATATATATCCCTTGGGGGGTAATTTGAAAAAAAGTAAATTTTTTTTTTTTTCTGGACTTAGAGAATTTTTACACATGTCTCAGACTTCCAGAGAGGGGAGCATGTCAGTGAGCGCATCCGATTTCAGTTCCAGAGCGTCACACCCGATGAGTCCTTCATACTTAGTCGTTTTTTGGAAAAATTTTCACTTTTTGAAAATTTCACTTTTTTGTGAAAATCTCCGCTAAATGAGGTTATAGTATGTTAGAGGGCATCCCTGGAGGGCTCCAAATGTGTGGGTAAAATATATATCCCTTGGGGGGAAATTTGAAAAAAAATTGAAAAAATTTTTTTTTCTGGACTTAGAAAATTTTCACACATGTCTCAGACTTCCAGAGAGCATGTCTGTAAGCGCATCCAATTTCAGTTCCAGAGCGTTTCACCCGATGAGTCCTTCATACTTAGTCATTTTTTGGAAAAATTTTCACTTTTTGAAAATTTCACTTTTTTGTGAAAATCTCTGCTAAATGAGGTTATAGTATGTTAGAGGGCATCCCAGGAGTGTTCCAAATGTGTGGGTAAAATATATATCCCTTGGGGGGTAATTTGAAAAAAAGTTGAAAATTTTTTTTTTTCTGGACTTAGAAAATTTTCACACATGTCTCAGACTTCCAGAGAGGGGAGCATGTCTGTAAGCGCATCCAATTTCAGTTCCAGAGCGTTTCACCCGATGAGTCCTTCATACTTAGTCGTTTTTTGGAAAAATCTCACTTTTTGAAAATTTCACTTTTTTGTGAAAATCTCTGCTAAATGAGGTTATAGTATGTTAGAGGGCATCCCAGGAGGGCTCCAAATGTGTGGGTAAAATATATATCCCTTGGGGGGAAATTTATAAAAAAGTTGAAAATTTTTTTTTTTCTCGACTTAGAAAATTTTCACACATGTCTCAGACTTCCAGAGAGGGGAGCATGTCTGTAAGCGCATCCGATTTCAGTTCCAGAGCGTTTCACCCGATGAGTCCTTCATACTTAGTCGTTTTTTGGAAAAATCTCACTTTTTGAAAATTTCACTTTTTTGTGAAAATCTCTGCTAAATGAGGTTATAGTATGTTAGAGAGCATCCCAGGAGGGCTCCAAATGTGTAGGTAAAATATATATCCCTTGGGGGGTAATTTGAAAAAAAGTTGAAAAAATTTTTTTTTCTGGACTTAGAAAATTTAAACACATGTCTCAGACTTCCAGAGAGGGGAGCATGTCAGTGCGCGCATCCGATTTCAGTTACAGAGCGATTCACCCGATGAGTCCTTCATACTTAGTCGTTTTTTGCAAAATTTCTGACTTTTTTAAAATTTCACTTTTTTGTGAAAATCTCTGCTAAATGAGGTTATAGTATGTTAGAGGGCATCCCAGGAGGGCTCCAAATGTGTGGGTAAAATATATATCCCTTGGGGGGAAATTTGAAAAAAAGTTGAAATTTTTTTTTTTTCTGGAATTAAAAAATTTTCACACATGTCTCAGACTTCCAGAGAGGGGAGCATGTCAGTGCGCGCATCCGATTTCAGTTCCAGAGCGATTCACCCGATGAGTCCTTCATACTTAGTCGTTTCTTGGAAAAATTTCTGACTTTTTGAAAATTTCACTTTTTTGTGAAAATCTCCGCTAAATGAGGTTATAGTATGTTGGAGGGCATCCCAGGAGGGCTCCAAATGTGTGGGTAAAATATATATCCCTTGGGGGGAAATTTGAAAAAAAGTTGAAAAATTTTTTTTTCTGGACTTAGAAAATTTTCACACATGTCTCAGACTTCCAGAGAGGGGAGCATGTCAGTGCGTGCATCCGATTTCAGTTCCAGAGCGATTCACCCGATGAGTCCTTCATACTTAGTCGTTTTTTTGCAAAATTTCTGACTTTTTGAAAATTTCACTTTTTTGTGAAAGTCTCTGCTAAATGAGGTTATAGTATGTTAGAGGGCATCGCAGGAGGGCTCCAAATGTGTGGGTAAAATATATATCCCTTGGGGGGTAATTTGAAAAAAAGTAAAATTTTTTTTTTTTCTGGACTTAGAGAATTTTTACACATGTCTCAGACTTCCAGAGAGGGGAGCATGTCAGTGAGCGCATCCGATTTCAGTTCCAGAGCGTTACACCCGATGAGTCCTTCATACTTAGTCGTTTTTTGGAAAAATTTTCACTTTTTGAAAATTTCACTTTTTTGTGAAAATCTCCGCTAAATGAGGTTATAGTATGTTAGAGGGCATCCCTGGAGGGCTCCAAATGTGTGGGTAAAATATATATCCCTTGGGGGGAAATTTGAAAAAAAATTGAAAAAATTTTTTTTTCTGGACTTAGAAAATTTTCACACATGTCTCAGACTTCCAGAGAGCATGTCTGTAAGCGCATCCAATTTCAGTTCCAGAGCGTTTCACCCGATGAGTCCTTCATACTTAGTCATTTTTTGGAAAAATTTTCACTTTTTGAAAATTTCACTTTTTTGTGAAAATCTCTGCTAAATGAGGTTATAGTATGTTAGAGGGCATCCCAGGAGTGTTCCAAATGTGTGGGTAAAATATATATCCCTTGGGGGGTAATTTGAAAAAAAGTTGAAAATTTTTTTTTTTCTGGACTTAGAAAATTTTCACACATGTCTCAGACTTCCAGAGAGGGGAGCATGTCTGTAAGCGCATCCAATTTCAGTTCCAGAGCGTTTCACCCGATGAGTCCTTCATACTTAGTCGTTTTTTGGAAAAATCTCACTTTTTGAAAATTTCACTTTTTTGTGAAAATCTCTGCTAAATGAGGTTATAGTATGTTAGAGAGCATCCCAGGAGGGCTCCAAATGTGTAGGTAAAATATATATCCCTTGGGGGGTAATTTGAAAAAAAGTTGAAAAAATTTTTATTTCTGGACTTAGAAAATTTAAACACATGTCTCAGACTTCCAGAGAGGGGAGCATGTCAGTGCGCTCATCCGATTTCAGTTACAGAGCGATTCACCCGATGAGTCCTTCATACTTAGTCGTTTTTTGCAAAATTTCTGACTTTTTGAAAATTTCACTTTTTTGTGAAAATCTCTGCTAAATGAGGTTATAGTATGTTAGAGGGCATCCCAGGAGGGCTCCAAATGTGTGGGTAAAATATATATCCCTTGGGGGGAAATTTGAAAAAAAGTTAAATTTTTTTTTTTTCTGGACTTAGAGAATTTTCACACATGTCTCAGACTTCCAGAGAGGGGAGCATGTCAGTGAGCACATCCGATTTCAGTTCCAGAGCGATCCACCCGATGAGTCCTTCATACTTAGTCAATTTTTGCAAAATTTCTGACTTTTTGAAAATTTCACTTTTTTGTGAAAATCTCTGCTAAATGAGGTTATAGTATGTTAGAGGGCATCCCAGGTGGGCTCCAAATGTGTGGGTAAAATATATATCCCTTGGGGGGAAATTTATAAAAAAGTTGAAAAATTTTTTTTTTCTCGACTTAGAAAATTTTCACACATGTCTCAGACTTCCAGAGAGGGGAGCATGTCTGTAAGCGCATCCGATTTCAGTTCCAGAGCGTTTCACCCGATGAGTCCTTCATACTTAGTCGTTTTTTGGAAAAATCTCACTTTTTGAAAATTTCACTTTTTTGTGAAAATCTCTGCTAAATGAGGTTATAGTATGTTAGAGAGCATCCCAGGAGGGCTCCAAATGTGTAGGTAAAATATATATCCCTTGGGGGGTAATTTGAAAAAAAGTTGAAAAAATTTTTTTTTCTGGACTTAGAAAATTTAAACACATGTCTCAGACTTCCAGAGAGGGGAGCATGTCAGTGCGCTCATCCGATTTCAGTTACAGAGCGATTCACCCGATGAGTCCTTCATACTTAGTCGTTTTTTGCAAAATTTCTGACTTTTTTAAAATTTCACTTTTTTGTGAAAATCTCCGCTAAATGAGGTTATAGTATGTTAGAGGGCATCCCAGGAGGGCTCCAAATGTGTGGGTAAAATATATATCCCTTGGGGGGAAATTTGAAAAAAAGTTGAAATTTTTTTTTTTTCTGGAATTAAAAAATTTTCACACATGTCTCAGACTTCCAGAGAGGGGAGCATGTCAGTGCGCGCATCCGATTTCAGTTCCAGAGCGATTCACCCGATGAGTCCTTCATACTTAGTCGTTTTTTGCAAAATTTCTGACTTTATTGAAAATTTCACTTTTTTGTGAAAATCTCTGCTAAATGAGGTTATAGTATGTTAGAGGGCATCCTAGGAGTGTTCCAAATGTGTGGTTAAAATATATATCCCTTGGGGGGTAATTTGAAAAAAGTTGAAAAATTTTTTTTTTCTGGACTTAGAAAATTTTCACACATGTCTCAGACTTCCAGAGAGGGGAGCATGTCAGTGCGCGCATCCGATTTCAGTTCCAGAGCGATTCACCCGATGAGTCCTTCAAACTTAGTCGTTTTTTGCAAAATTTCTGACTTTTTGAAAATTTCACTTTTTTGTGAAAGTCTCTGCTAAATGAGGTTATAGTATGTTAGAGGGCATCGCAGGAGGGCTCCAAATGTGTGGGTAAAATATATATCCCTTGGGGGGAAATTTGAAAAAAAGTTAATTTTTTTTTTTTTCTGGACTTAGAGAATTTTCACACATGTCTCAGACTTCCAGAGAGGGGAGCATGTCAGTGAGCGCATCCGATTTCAGTTCCAGAGCGATCCACCCGATGAGTCCGTCATACTTAGTCAATTTTTGCAAAATTTCTGACTTTTTGAAAATTTCACTTTTTTGTGAAAATCTCTGCTAAATTAGGTTATAGTATGTTAGAGGGCATCCCAGGAGGGCTCCAAATGTGTGGGTAAAATATATATCCCTTGGGGGGAAATTTATAAAAAAGTTGAAAAAATTTTTTTTTCTCGACTTAGAAAATTTTCACACATGTCTCAGACTTCCAGAGAGGGGAGCATGTCTGTAAGCGCATCCGATTTCAGTTCCAGAGCGTTTCACCCGATGAGTCCTTCATACTTAGTCGTTTTTTGGAAAAATCTCACTTTTTGAAAATTTCACTTTTTTTGTGAAAATCTCTGCTAAATGAGGTTATAGTATGTTAGAGGGCATCCCAGGAGGGCTCCAAATGTGTGGGTAAAATATATATCCCTTGGGGGGAAATTTGAAAAAAAGTTGAAAAATTTTTTTTTTCTGAACTTAGAAAATTTTCACACATGTCTCAGACTTCCAGAGAGCATGTCTGTAAGCGCATCCGATTTCAGTTCTAGAGCGTTTCACCCGATGAGTCCTTCATACTTAGTCGTTTTTTGGAAAAATTTTCACTTTTTGAAAATTTCACTTTTTTGTGAAAATCTCTGCTAAATGAGGTTATAGTATGTTAGAGGGCATCCCAGGAGTGTTCCAAATGTGTGGGTAAAATATATATCCCTTGGGGGGTAATTTGAAAAAAAGTTGAAAAATTTTTTTTTTCAGGACTTATAAAATTTTCACACATGTCTCAGACTTCCAGAGAGGGGAGCATGTCAGTGCGCGCATCCGATTTCAGTTCCAGAGCGATTAACCCGATGAGTCCTTCATACTTAGTCGTTTTTTGCAAAATTTCTGACTTTTTGAAAATTTCACTTTTTTGTGAAAGTCTCTGCTAAATGAGGTTAAAGTATGTTAGAGGGCATCCCAGGAGGGCTCCAAATGTGTGGGTAAAATATATATCCCTTGGGGGGAAATTTGAAAAAAAGTTGAAAATTTTTTTTTTTCTGGACTTAGAAAATTTTCACACATGTCTCAGACTTCCAGAGAGGGGAGCATGTCTGTAAGCGCATACGATTTCAGTTCCAGAGCGTTACACCCGATGAGTCCTTCATACTTAGTCGTTTTTTGGAAAAATTTTCACTTTTTGAAAATTTCACTTTTTTGTGAAAATCTCTGCTAAATGAGGTTATAGTATGTTAGAGGGCATCCCAGGAGTGTTCCAAATGTGTGGGTAAAATATATATCCCTTGGGGGGTAATTTGAAAAAAAGTTGAAACAATTTTTTTTTCTGGACTTTGAAAATTTTCACACATGTCTCAGACTTCCAGAGAGGGGAGCATGTCAGTGCGTGCATCCGATTTCAGTTCCAGAGCGATTCACCCGATGAGTCCTTCATACTTAGTCGTTTTTTGCAAAATTTCTGACTTTTTGAAAATTTCACTTTTTTGTGAAAGTCTCTGCTAAATGAGGTTATAGTATGTTAGAGGGCATCGCAGGAGGGCTCCAAATGTGTGGGTAAAATATATATCCCTTGGGGGGAAATTTGAAAAAAAGTTAATTTTTTTTTTTTTCTGGACTTAGAGAATTTTCACACATGTCTCAGACTTCCAGAGAGGGGAGCATGTCAGTGAGCGCATCCGATTTCAGTTCCAGAGCGATCCACCCGATGAGTCCGTCATACTTAGTCAATTTTTGCAAAATTTCTGACTTTTTGAAAATTTCACTTTTTTGTGAAAATCTCTGCTAAATTAGGTTATAGTATGTTAGAGGGCATCCCAGGAGGGCTCCAAATGTGTGGGTAAAATATATATCCCTTGGGGGGAAATTTATAAAAAAGTTGAAAAAATTTTTTTTTCTCGACTTAGAAAATTTTCACACATGTCTCAGACTTCCAGAGAGGGGAGCATGTCTGTAAGCGCATCCGATTTCAGTTCCAGAGCGTTTCACCCGATGAGTCCTTCATACTTAGTCGTTTTTTGGAAAAATCTCACTTTTTGAAAATTTCACTTTTTTTGTGAAAATCTCTGCTAAATGAGGTTATAGTATGTTAGAGGGCATCCCAGGAGGGCTCCAAATGTGTGGGTAAAATATATATCCCTTGGGGGGAAATTTGAAAAAAAGTTGAAAATTTTTTTTTTTCTGAACTTAGAAAATTTTCACACATGTCTCAGACTTCCAGAGAGCATGTCTGTAAGCGCATCCGATTTCAGTTCTAGAGCGTTTCACCCGATGAGTCCTTCATACTTAGTCGTTTTTTGGAAAAATTTTCACTTTTTGAAAATTTCACTTTTTTGTGAAAATCTCTGCTAAATGAGGTTATAGTATGTTAGAGGGCATCCCAGGAGTGTTCCAAATGTGTGGGTAAAATATATATCCCTTGGGGGGTAATTTGAAAAAAAGTTGAAAAATTTTTTTTTTCAGGACTTATAAAATTTTCACACATGTCTCAGACTTCCAGAGAGGGGAGCATGTCAGTGCGCGCATCCGATTTCAGTTCCAGAGCGATTAACCCGATGAGTCCTTCATACTTAGTCGTTTTTTGCAAAATTTCTGACTTTTTGAAAATTTCACTTTTTTGTGAAAGTCTCTGCTAAATGAGGTTAAAGTATGTTAGAGGGCATCCCAGGAGGGCTCCAAATGTGTGGGTAAAATATATATCCCTTGGGGGGAAATTTGAAAAAAAGTTGAAAATTTTTTTTTTTCTGGACTTAGAAAATTTTCACACATGTCTCAGACTTCCAGAGAGGGGAGCATGTCTGTAAGCGCATACGATTTCAGTTCCAGAGCGTTACACCCGATGAGTCCTTCATACTTAGTCGTTTTTTGGAAAAATTTTCACTTTTTGAAAATTTCACTTTTTTGTGAAAATCTCTGCTAAATGAGGTTATAGTATGTTAGAGGGCATCCCAGGAGTGTTCCAAATGTGTGGGTAAAATATATATCCCTTGGGGGGTAATTTGAAAAAAAGTTGAAACAATTTTTTTTTCTGGACTTTGAAAATTTTCACACATGTCTCAGACTTCCAGAGAGGTGAGCATGTCAGTGCGTGCATCCGATTTCAGTTCCAGAGCGATTCACCCGATGAGTCCTTCATACTTAGTCGTTTTTTGCAAAATTTCTGACTTTTTGAAAATTTCACTTTTTTGTGAAAGTCTCTGCTAAATGAGGTTATAGTATGTTAGAGGGCATCGCAGGAGGGTTCCAAATGTGTGGGTAAAATATATATCCCTTGGGGGAAATTTGATAAAAGTAAAATTTTTTTTTTTTTCTGGACTTAGAGAATTTTCACACATGTCTCAGACTTCCAGAGAGTGGAGCATGTCAGTGCATGCATCCAATTTCAGTTCCAGAGTGATTCACCCGATGAGTCCTTCATACTTAGTCGTTTTTTGCAAAATTTCTGACTTTTTGAAAATTTCACTTTTTTGTGAAAATCTCCGCTAAATGAGGTTATAGTATGTTAGAGGGCATCCCAGGAGGGCTCCAAATGTGTGGGTAAAATATATATCCCTTGGGGGGAAATTTATAAAAAAGTTGAAAAAATTTTTTTTTCTCGACTTAGAAAATTTTCACACATGTCTCAGACTTCCAGAGAGGGGAGCATGTCTGTAAGCGCATCCGATTTCAGTTCCAGAGCGATTCACCCGATGAGTCCTTCATACTTAGTCGTTTTTTGCAAAATTTCTGACTTTTTGAAAATTTCACTTTTTTGTGAAAGTCTCTGCTAAATGAGGTTATAGTATGTTAGAGGGCATCGCAGGAGGGCTCCAAATGTGTGGGTAAAATATATATCCCTTGGGGGGAAATTTGAAAAAAAGTTAAATTTTTTTTTTTTCTGGACTTAGAGAATTTTCACACATGTCTCAGACTTCCAGAGAGGGGAGCATGTCAGTGAGCGCATCCGATTTCAGTTCCAGAGCGTTACACCCGATGAGTCCTTCATACTTAGTCGTTTTTTGGAAAAATTTTCACTTTTTGAAAATTTCACTTTTTTGTGAAAATCTCCGCTAAATGAGGTTATAGTATGTTAGAGGGCATCCCTGGAGGGCTCCAAATGTGTGGGTAAAATATATATCCCTTGGGGGGAAATTTGAAAAAAAATTGAAAAAATTTTTTTTTCTGGACTTAGAGAATTTTCACACATGTCTCAGACTTCCAGAGAGGGGAGCATGTCAGTGAGCGCATCCGATTTCAGTTCCAGAGCGATCCACCCGATGAGTCCTTCATACTTAGTCAATTTTTGCAAAATTTCTGACTTTTTGAAAATTTCACTTTTTTGTGAAAGTCTCTGCTAAATGAGGTTATAGTATGTTAGAGGGCATCGCAGGAGGGCTCCAAATGTGTGGGTAAAATATATATCCCTTGGGGGGAAATTTGAAAAAAAGTTAATTTTTTTTTTTTTCTGGACTTAGAGAATTTTCACACATGTCTCAGACTTCCAGAGAGGGGAGCATGTCAGTGAGCGCATCCGATTTCAGTTCCAGAGCGATCCACCCGATGAGTCCGTCATACTTAGTCAATTTTTGCAAAATTTCTGACTTTTTGAAAATTTCACTTTTTTGTGAAAATCTCTGCTAAATTAGGTTATAGTATGTTAGAGGGCATCCCAGGAGGGCTCCAAATGTGTGGGTAAAATATATATCCCTTGGGGGGAAATTTATAAAAAAGTTGAAAAAATTTTTTTTTCTCGACTTAGAAAATTTTCACACATGTCTCAGACTTCCAGAGAGGGGAGCATGTCTGTAAGCGCATCCGATTTCAGTTCCAGAGCGTTTCACCCGATGAGTCCTTCATACTTAGTCGTTTTTTGGAAAAATCTCACTTTTTGAAAATTTCACTTTTTTTGTGAAAATCTCTGCTAAATGAGGTTATAGTATGTTAGAGGGCATCCCAGGAGGGCTCCAAATGTGTGGGTAAAATATATATCCCTTGGGGGGAAATTTGAAAAAAAGTTGAAAAATTTTTTTTTTCTGAACTTAGAAAATTTTCACACATGTCTCAGACTTCCAGAGAGCATGTCTGTAAGCGCATCCGATTTCAGTTCTAGAGCGTTTCACCCGATGAGTCCTTCATACTTAGTCGTTTTTTGGAAAAATTTTCACTTTTTGAAAATTTCACTTTTTTGTGAAAATCTCTGCTAAATGAGGTTATAGTATGTTAGAGGGCATCCCAGGAGTGTTCCAAATGTGTGGGTAAAATATATATCCCTTGGGGGGTAATTTGAAAAAAAGTTGAAAAATTTTTTTTTTCAGGACTTATAAAATTTTCACACATGTCTCAGACTTCCAGAGAGGGGAGCATGTCAGTGCGCGCATCCGATTTCAGTTCCAGAGCGATTAACCCGATGAGTCCTTCATACTTAGTCGTTTTTTGCAAAATTTCTGACTTTTTGAAAATTTCACTTTTTTGTGAAAGTCTCTGCTAAATGAGGTTAAAGTATGTTAGAGGGCATCCCTGGAGGGCTCCAAATGTGTGGGTAAAATATATATCCCTTGGGGGGAAATTTGAAAAAAAGTTGAAAATTTTTTTTTTTCTGGACTTAGAAAATTTTCACACATGTCTCAGACTTCCAGAGAGGGGAGCATGTCTGTAAGCGCATACGATTTCAGTTCCAGAGCGTTACACCCGATGAGTCCTTCATACTTAGTCGTTTTTTGGAAAAATTTTCACTTTTTGAAAATTTCACTTTTTTGTGAAAATCTCCGCTAAATGAGGTTATAGTATGTTAGAGGGCATCCCTGGAGGGCTCCAAATGTGTGGGTAAAATATATATCCCTTGGGGGGAAATTTGAAAAAAAATTGAAAAAATTTTTTTTTCTGGACTTAGAAAATTTTCACACATGTCTCAGACTTCCAGAGAGCATGTCTGTAAGCGCATCCAATTTCAGTTCCAGAGCGTTTCACCCGATGAGTCCTTCATACTTAGTCATTTTTTGGAAAAATTTTCACTTTTTGAAAATTTCACTTTTTTGTGAAAATCTCTGCTAAATGAGGTTATAGTATGTTAGAGGGCATCCCAGGAGTGTTCCAAATGTGTGGGTAAAATATATATCCCTTGGGGGGTAATTTGAAAAAAAGTTGAAACAATTTTTTTTTCTGGACTTTGAAAATTTTCACACATGTCTCAGACTTCCAGAGAGGGGAGCATGTCAGTGCGTGCATCCGATTTCAGTTCCAGAGCGATTCACCCGATGAGTCCTTCATACTTAGTCGTTTTTTGCAAAATTTCTGACTTTTTGAAAATTTCACTTTTTTGTGAAAGTCTCTGCTAAATGAGGTTATAGTATGTTAGAGGGCATCGCAGGAGGGTTCCAAATGTGTGGGTAAAATATATATCCCTTGGGGGAAATTTGATAAAAGTAAAATTTTTTTTTTTTTCTGGACTTAGAGAATTTTCACACATGTCTCAGACTTCCAGAGAGTGGAGCATGTCAGTGCATGCATCCAATTTCAGTTCCAGAGTGATTCACCCGATGAGTCCTTCATACTTAGTCGTTTTTTGCAAAATTTCTGACTTTTTGAAAATTTCACTTTTTTGTGAAAATCTCCGCTAAATGAGGTTATAGTATGTTAGAGGGCATCCCAGGAGGGCTCCAAATGTGTGGGTAAAATATATATCCCTTGGGGGGAAATTTGAAAAAAAGTTAAATTTTTTTTTTTTTCTGGACTTAGAGAATTTTCACACATGTCTCAGACTTCCAGAGAGGGGAGCATGTCAGTGAGCGCATCCGATTTCAGTTCCAGAGAGATCCACCCGATGAGTCCTTCATACTTAGTCAATTTTTGCAAAATTTCTGACTTTTTGAAAATTTCACTTTTTTGTGAAAATCTCTGCTAAATGAGGTTATAGTATGTTAGAGGGCATCCCAGGAGGGCTCCAAATGTGTGGGTAAAATATATATCCCTTGGGGGGAAATTTGAAAAAAAATTGCAAAAATTTTTTTTTCTGGACTTAGAAAATTTTCACACATGTCTCAGACTTCCAGAGAGCATGTCTGTAAGCGCATCCAATTTCAGTTCCAGAGCGTTTCACCCGATGAGTCCTTCATACTTAGTCATTTTTTGGAAAAATTTTCACTTTTTGAAAATTTCACTTTTTTGTGAAAATCTCTGCTAAATGAGGTTATAGTATGTTAGAGGGCATCCCAGGAGTGTTCCAAATGTGTGGGTAAAATATATATCCCTTGGGGGGTAATTTGAAAAAAAGTTGAAACAATTTTTTTTTCTGGACTTTGAAAATTTTCACACATGTCTCAGACTTCCAGAGAGGGGAGCATGTCAGTGCGTGCATCCGATTTCAGTTCCAGAGCGATTCACCCGATGAGTCCTTCATACTTAGTCGTTTTTTGCAAAATTTCTGACTTTTTGAAAATTTCACTTTTTTGTGAAAGTCTCTGCTAAATGAGGTTATAGTATGTTAGAGGGCATCGCAGGAGGGTTCCAAATGTGTGGGTAAAATATATATCCCTTGGGGGAAATTTGATAAAAGTAAAATTTTTTTTTTTTTCTGGACTTAGAGAATTTTCACACATGTCTCAGACTTCCAGAGAGTGGAGCATGTCAGTGCATGCATCCAATTTCAGTTCCAGAGTGATTCACCCGATGAGTCCTTCATACTTAGTCGTTTTTTGCAAAATTTCTGACTTTTTGAAAATTTCACTTTTTTGTGAAAATCTCCGCTAAATGAGGTTATAGTATGTTAGAGGGCATCCCAGGAGGGCTCCAAATGTGTGGGTAAAATATATATCCCTTGGGGGGAAATTTGAAAAAAAATTGAAAAATTTTTTTTTTCTGGACTTAGAAAATTTTCACACATGTCTCAGACTTCCAGAGAGCATGTCTGTAAGCGCATCCAATTTCAGTTCCAGAGCGTTTCACCCGATGAGTCCTTCATAGTTAGTCATTTTTTGGAAAAATTTTCACTTTTTGAAAATTTCACTTTTTTGTGAAAATCTCTGCTAAATGAGGTTATAGTATGTTAGAGGGCATCCCAGGAGTGTTCCAAATGTGTGGGTAAAATATATATCCCTTGGGGGGTAATTTGAAAAAAAGTTGAAAATTTTTTTTTTTCTGGACTTAGAAAATTTTCACACATGTCTCAGACTTCCAGAGAGGGGAGCATGTCTGTAAGCGCATCCGATTTCAGTTCCAGAGCGTTTCACCCGATGAGTCCTTCATACTTAGTCGTTTTTTGGAAAAATCTCACTTTTTGAAAATTTCACTTTTTTGTGAAAATCTCTGCTAAATGAGGTTATAGTATGTTAGAGGGCATCCCAGGAGGGCTCCAAATGTGTAGGTAAAATATATATCCCTTGGGGGGAAATTTATAAAAAAGTTGAAAATTTTTTTTTTCTGGACTTAGAAAATTTTCACACATGTCTCAGACTTCCAGAGAGGGGAGCATGTCAGTGTGTGCATCCGATTTCAGTTCCAGAGCGATTCACCCGATGAGTACTTCATACTTAGTCGTTTTTTGGAAAAATTTTCACTTTTTGAAAATTTCACTTTTTTGTGAAAATCTCTGCTAAATGAGGTTATAGTATGTTAGAGGGCATCCCAGGAGGGCTCCAAATGTGTGGGTAAAATATATATCCCTTGGGGGGAAATTTGAAAAAAAGTTGAACATTTTTTTTTCTGGACTTAGAAAATTTTCACACATGTCTCAGACTTCCAGAGAGGGGAGCATGTCAGTGCGCGCATCCGATTTCAGTTCCAGAGCGATTCACCTGATGAGTCCTTCATACTTAGTCGTTTTTTGCAAAATTTCTGACTTTATTGAAAATTTCACTTTTTTGTGAAAATCTCTGCTAAATGAGGTTATAGTATGTTAGAGGGCATCCCAGGAGTGTTCCAAATGTGTGGGTAAAATATATATCCCTTGGGGGGTAATTTGAAAAAAAGTTGAAATTTTTTTTTTTTCTGGACTTAGAAAATTTTCACACATGTCTCAGACTTCCAGAGAGGAGAGCATGTCAGTGCATGCATCCGATTTCAGTTCCAGAGCGATTCACCCGATGAGTCCTTCATACTTAGTCGTTTTTTGCAAAGTTTCTGACTTTTTGAAAATTTCACTTTTTTGTGAAAATCTCCGCTAAATGAGGTTATAGTATGTTAGAGGGCATCCCAGGAGGGCTCCAAATGTGTGGGTAAAATATATATCCCTTGGGGGGAAATTTGAAAAAAAGTTGAAAAATTTTTTTTTTCTGGACTTAGAAAATTTTCACACATATCTCAGACTTCCAGAGAGGGGAGCATGTCAGTGTGCACATCCGATTTCAGTTCCAGAGCAATTCACCCGATGAGTCCTTCATACTTAGTCATTTTTTGGAAAAATTTTCACTTTTTGAAAATTTCACTTTTTTGTGAAAATCTCTGCTAAATGAGGTTATAGTATGTTAGAGGGCATCCCAGGAGTGTTCCAAATGTGTGGGTAAAATATATATCCCTTGGGGGGTAATTTGAAAAAAGTTGAAAAATTTTTTTTTTCTGGACTTAGAAAATTTTCACACATGTCTCAGACTTCCAGAGAGGGGAGCATGTCAGTGCGCGCATCCGATTTCAGTTCCAGAGCGATTCACCCGATGAGTCCTTCATACTTAGTCGTTTTTTGCAAAATTTCTGACTTTTTGAAAATTTCACTTTTTTGTGAAAGTCTCTGCTAAATGAGGTTATAGTATGTTAGAGGGCATCGCAGGAGGGCTCCAAATGTGTGGGTAAAATATATATCCCTTGGGGGGAAATTTGAAAAAAAGTTAATTTTTTTCTTTTTTCTGGACTTAGAGAATTTTCACACATGTCTCAGACTTCCAGAGAGGGGAGCATGTCAGTGAGCGCATCCGATTTCAGTTCCAGAGCGATCCACCCGATGAGTCCTTCATACTTAGTCAATTTTTGCAAAATTTCTGACTTTTTGAAAATTTCACTTTTTTGTGAAAATCTCTGCTAAATGAGGTTATAGTATGTTAGAGGGCATCCCAGGAGGGCTCCAAATGTGTGGGTAAAATATATATCCTTGGGGGGAAATTTGAAAAAAAGTTGAACATTTTTTTTTCTGGACTTAGAAAATTTTCACACATGTCTCAGACTTCCAGAGAGGGGAGCATGTCAGTGCGCGCATCCGATTTCAGTTCCAGAGCGATTCACCTGATGAGTCCTTCATACTTAGTCGTTTTTTGCAAAATTTCTGACTTTTTGAAAATTTCACTTTTTTGTGAAAATCTCTGCTAAATGAGGTTATAGTATGTTAGAGGGCATCCCAGGAGGGCTCCAAATGTGTGGGTAAAATATATATCCCTTGGGGGGAAATTTGAAAAAAAGTTGAAAAATTTTTTTTTTCTGGACTTAGAAAATTTTCACACATGTCTCAGACTTCCAGAGAGGGGAGCATGTCAGTGTGCGCATCCGATTTCAGTTCCAGAGCAATTCACCCGATGAGTCCTTCATACTTAGTCATTTTTTGGAAAAATTTTCACTTTTTGAAAATTTCACTTTTTTGTGAAAATCTCTGCTAAATGAGGTTATAGTATGTTAGAGGGCATCGCAGGAGGGCTCCAAATGTGTGGGTAAAATATATATCCCTTGGGGGGAAATTTGAAAAAAAGTTAATTTTTTTCTTTTTTCTGGACTTAGAGAATTTTCACACATGTCTCAGACTTCCAGAGATGGGAGCATGTCAGTGAGCGCATCCGATTTCAGTTCCAGAGCGATCCACCCGATGAGTCCTTCATACTTAGTCAATTTTTGCAAAATTTCCGACTTTTTGAAAATTTCACTTTTTTGTGAAAGTCTCTGCTAAATGAGGTTATAGTATGTTAGAGGGCATCCCAGGAGGGCTCCAAATGTGTGGGTAAAATATATATCCCTTGGGGGGAAATTTGAAAAAAAGTTGAAAAATTTTTTTTTTCTGAACTTAGAAAATTTTCACACATGTCTCAGACTTCCAGAGAGCATGTCTGTAAGCGCATCCGATTTCAGTTCTAGAGCGTTTCACCCGATGAGTCCTTCATACTTAGTCGTTTTTTGGAAAAATTTTCACTTTTTGAAAATTTCACTTTTTTGTGAAAATCTCCGCTAAATGAGGTTATAGTATGTTAGAGGGCATCCCTGGAGGGCTCCAAATGTGTGGGTAAAATATATATCCCTTGGGGGGAAATTTGAAAAAAAATTGAAAAAATTTTTTTTTCTGGACTTAGAAAATTTTCACACATGTCTCAGACTTCCAGAGAGCATGTCTGTAAGCGCATCCGATTTCAGTTCTAGAGCGTTTCACCCGATGAGTCCTTCATACTTAGTCGTTTTTTGGAAAAATTTTCACTTTTTGAAAATTTCACTTTTTTGTGAAAATCTCTGCTAAATGAGGTTATAGTATGTTAGAGGGCATCCCAGGAGGGCTCCAAATGTGTGGGTAAAATATATATCCCTTGGGGGGAAATTTGAAAAAAAGTTGAACATTTTTTTTTCTGGACTTAGAAAATTTTCACACATGTCTCAGACTTCCAGAGAGGGGAGCATGTCAGTGCGCGCATCCGATTTCAGTTCCAGAGCGATTCACCTGATGAGTCCTTCATACTTAGTCGTTTTTTGCAAAATTTCTGACTTTATTGAAAATTTCACTTTTTTGTGAAAATCTCTGCTAAATGAGGTTATAGTATGTTAGAGGGCATCCCAGGAGTGTTCCAAATGTGTGGGTAAAATATATATCCCTTGGGGGGTAATTTGAAAAAAAGTTGAATTTTTTTTTTTTTCTGGACTTAGAAAATTTTCACACATGTCTCAGACTTCCAGAGAGGAGAGCATGTCAGTGCATGCATCCGATTTCAGTTCCAGAGCGATTCACCCGATGAGTCCTTCATACTTAGTCGTTTTTTGCAAAGTTTCTGACTTTTTGAAAATTTCACTTTTTTGTGAAAATCTCCGCTAAATGAGGTTATAGTATGTTAGAGGGCATCCCAGGAGGGCTCCAAATGTGTGGGTAAAATATATATCCCTTGGGGGGAAATTTGAAAAAAAGTTGAAAAAATATTTTTTTCTGGACTTAGAAAATTTTCACACATGTCTCAGACTTCCAGAGAGGGGAGCATGTCAGTGTGCGCATCCGATTTCAGTTCCAGAGCAATTCACCCGATGAGTCCTTCATACTTAGTCAATTTTTGCAAAATTTCTGACTTTTTGAAAATTTCACTTTTTTGTGAAAGTCTCTGCTAAATGAGGTTATAGTATGTTAGAGGGCATCCCAGGAGTGTTCCAAATGTGTGGGTAAAATATATATCCCTTGGGGGGTAATTTGAAAAAAGTTGAAAAATTTTTTTTTTCTGGACTTGGAAAATTTTCACACATGTCTCAGACTTCCAGAGAGGGGAGCATGTCAGTGAGCGCATCCGATTTCAGTTCCAGAGCGATTCACCCGATGAGTCCTTCATACTTAGTCGTTTTTTGCAAAATTTCTGACTTTTTGAAAATTTCACTTTTTTGTGAAAGTCTCTGCTAAATGAGGTTATAGTATGTTAGAGGGCATCGCAGGAGGGCTCCAAATGTGTGGGTAAAATATATATCCCTTGGGGGGAAATTTGAAAAAAAGTTAATTTTTTTCTTTTTTCTGGACTTAGAGAATTTTCACACATGTCTCAGACTTCCAGAGATGGGAGCATGTCAGTGAGCGCATCCGATTTCAGTTCCAGAGCGATCCACCCGATGAGTCCTTCATACTTAGTCAATTTTTGCAAAATTTCTGACTTTTTGAAAATTTCACTTTTTTGTGAAAGTCTCTGCTAAATGAGGTTATAGTATGTTAGAGGGCATCGCAGGAGGGCTCCAAATGTGTGGGTAAAATATATATCCCTTGGGGGAAAATTTGAAAAAAAGTTAATTTTTTTCTTTTTTCTGGACTTAGAGAATTTTCACACATGTCTCAGACTTCCAGAGAGGGGAGCATGTCTGTAAGCGCATACGATTTCAGTTCCAGAGCGTTTCACCCGATGAGTCCTTCATACTTAGTCGTTTTTTGGAAAAATTTTCACTTTTTGAAAATTTCACTTTTTTGTGAAAATCTCCGCTAAATGAGGTTATAGTATGTTAGAGGGCATCCCTGGAGGGCTCCAAATGTGTGGGTAAAATATATATCCCTTGGGGGGAAATTTGAAAAAAAATTGAAAAAATTTTTTTTTCTGGACTTAGAAAATTTTCACACATGTCTCAGACTTCCAGAGAGCATGTCTGTAAGCGCATCCGATTTCAGTTCCAGAGCGTTTCACCCGATGAGTCCTTCATACTTAGTCATTTTTTGGAAAAATTTTCACTTTTTGAAAATTTCACTTTTTTGTGAAAATCTCTGCTAAATGAGGTTATAGTATGTTAGAGGGCATCCCAGGAGTGTTCCAAATGTGTGGGTAAAATATATATCCCTTGGGGGGTAATTTGAAAAAAAGTTGAAAAATTTTTTTTTTCTGGACTTAGAAAATTTTCACACATGTCTCAGACTTCCAGAGAGGGGAGCATGTCAGTGCGTGCATCCGATTTCAGTTCCAGAGCGATTCACCCGATGAGTCCTTCATACTTAGTCGTTTTTTGCAAAATTTCTGACTTTTTGAAAATTTCACTTTTTTGTGAAAGTCTCTGCTAAATGAGGTTATAGTATGTTAGAGGGCATCGCAGGAGGGCTCCAAATGTGTGGGTAAAATATATATCCCTTGGGGGGAAATTTGAAAAAAAGTTAATTTTTTTCTTTTTTCTGGACTTAGAGAATTTTCACACATGTCTCAGACTTCCAGAGAGGGGAGCATGTCAGTGAGCGCATCCGATTTCAGTTCCAGAGCGATCCACCCGATGAGTCCTTCATACTTAGTCAATTTTTGCAAAATTTCTGACTTTTTGAAAATTTCACTTTTTTGTGAAAATCTCTGCTAAATGAGGTTATAGTATGTTAGAGGGCATCCCAGGAGGGCTCCAAATGTGTGGGTAAAATATATATCCTTGGGGGGAAATTTGAAAAAAAGTTGAACATTTTTTTTTCTGGACTTAGAAAATTTTCACACATGTCTCAGACTTCCAGAGAGGGGAGCATGTCAGTGCGCGCATCCGATTTCAGTTCCAGAGCGATTCACCTGATGAGTCCTTCATACTTAGTCGTTTTTTGCAAAATTTCTGACTTTATTGAAAATTTCACTTTTTTGTGAAAATCTCTGCTAAATGAGGTTATAGTATGTTAGAGGGCATCCCAGGAGTGTTCCAAATGTGTGGGTAAAATATATATCCCTTGGGGGGTAATTTGAAAAAAGTTGAAAAATTTTTTTTTTCTGGACTTAGAAAATTTTCACACATGTCTCAGACTTCCAGAGAGGGGAGCATGTCAGTGCGCGCATCCGATTTCAGTTCCAGAGCGATTCACCCGATGAGTCCTTCATACTTAGTCGTTTTTTGCAAAATTTCTGACTTTTTGAAAATTTCACTTTTTTGTGAAAGTCTCTGCTAAATGAGGTTATAGTATGTTAGAGGGCATCCCAGGAGGGCTCCAAATGTGTGGGTAAAATATATATCCCTTGGGGGGTAATTTGAAAAAAAGTTGAAAACATTTTTTTTTCTGGACTTAGAAAATTTAAACACATGTCTCAGACTTCCAGAGAGGGGAGCATGTCAGTGCGCGCATCCGATTTCAGTTACAGAGCGATTCACCCGATGAGTCCTTCATACTTAGTCGTTTTTTGCAAAATTTCTGACTTTTTGAAAATTTCACTTTTTTGTGAAAATCTCCGCTAAATGAGGTTATAGTATGTTAGAGGGCATCCCAGGAGGGCTCCAAATGTGTGGGTAAAATATATATCCCTTTGGGGGAAATTTGAAAAAAAGTTGAAATTTTTTTTTTTTCTGGAATTAAAAAATTTTCACACATGTCTCAGACTTCCAGAGAGGGGAGCATGTCAGTGCGCGCATCCGATTTCAGTTCCAGAGCGATTCACCCGATGAGTCCTTCATACTTAGTCGTTTTTTGCAAAATTTCTGACTTTATTGAAAATTTCACTTTTTTGTGAAAATCTCTGCTAAATGAGGTTATAGTATGTTAGAGGGCATCCCAGGAGTGTTCCAAATGTGTGGGTAAAATACATATCCCTTGGGGGGTAATTTGAAAAAAAGTTGAAAAAATTTTTTTTTCTGGACTTAGAAAATTTTCACACATGTCTCAGACTTCCAGAGAGGGGAGCATGTCAGTGCGTGCATCCGATTTCTGTTCCAGAGCGATTCACCCGATGAGTCCTTCATACTTAGTCGTTTTTTGCAAAATTTCTGACTTTTTGAAAATTTCACTTTTTTGTGAAAGTCTCTGCTAAATGAGGTTATAGTATGTTAGAGGGCATCCCAGGAGGGCTCCAAATGTGTGGGTAAAATATATATCCCTTGGGGGGTAATTTGAAAAAAAGTTGAAAACATTTTTTTTTCTGGACTTAGAAAATTTAAACACATGTCTCAGACTTCCAGAGAGGGGAGCATGTCAGTGCGCGCATCCGATTTCAGTTACAGAGCGATTCACCCGATGAGTCCTTCATACTTAGTCGTTTTTTGCAAAATTTCTGACTTTTTGAAAATTTCACTTTTTTGTGAAAATCTCCGCTAAATGAGGTTATAGTATGTTAGAGGGCATCCCAGGAGGGCTCCAAATGTGTGGGTAAAATATATATCCCTTTGGGGGAAATTTGAAAAAAAGTTGAAATTTTTTTTTTTTCTGGAATTAAAAAATTTTCACACATGTCTCAGACTTCCAGAGAGGGGAGCATGTCAGTGCGCGCATCCGATTTCAGTTCCAGAGCGATTCACCCGATGAGTCCTTCATACTTAGTCGTTTTTTGCAAAATTTCTGACTTTATTGAAAATTTCACTTTTTTGTGAAAATCTCTGCTAAATGAGGTTATAGTATGTTAGAGGGCATCCCAGGAGTGTTCCAAATGTGTGGGTAAAATACATATCCCTTGGGGGGTAATTTGAAAAAAAGTTGAAAAAATTTTTTTTTCTGGACTTAGAAAATTTTCACACATGTCTCAGACTTCCAGAGAGGGGAGCATGTCAGTGCGTGCATCCGATTTCTGTTCCAGAGCGATTCACCCGATGAGTCCTTCATACTTAGTCGTTTTTTGCAAAATTTCTGACTTTATTGAAAATTTCACTTTTTTGTGAAAATCTCCACTAAATGAGGTTATAGTATGTTAGAGGGCATCCCAGGAGGGCTCCAAATGTGTGGGTAAAATATATATCCCTTTGGGGGAAATTTGAAAAAAAGTTGACATTTTTTTTTTTTCTGGAATTAAAAAATTTTCACACATGTCTCAGACTTCCAGAGAGGGGAGCATGTCAGTGCGCGCATCCGATTTCAGTTCCAGAGCGATTCACCCGATGAGTCCTTCATACTTAGTCGTTTTTTGCAAAATTTCTGACTTTATTGAAAATTTCACTTTTTTGTGAAAATCTCTGCTAAATGAGGTTATAGTATGTTAGAGGGCATCCCAGGAGTGTTCCAAATGTGTGGGTAAAATACATATCCCTTGGGGGGTAATTTGAAAAAAGTTGAAAATTTTTTTTTTTCTGGACTTAGAAAATTTTCACACATGTCTCAGACTTCCAGAGAGGGGAGCATGTCAGTGCGCGCATCCGATTTCAGTTCCAGAGCGATTCACCCGATGAGTCCTTCATACTTAGTCGTTTTTTGCAAAATTTCTGACTTTTTGAAAATTTCACTTTTTTGTGAAAGTCTCTGCTAAATGAGGTTATAGTATGTTAGAGGGCATCGCAGGAGGGCTCCAAATGTGTGGGTAAAATATATATCCCTTGGGGGGAAATTTGAAAAAAAGTTAATTTTTTTCTTTTTTCTGGACTTAGAGAATTTTCACACATGTCTCAGACTTCCAGAGAGGGGAGCATGTCAGTGAGCGCATCCGATTTCAGTTCCAGAGCGATCCACCCGATGAGTCCTTCATACTTAGTCAATTTTTGCAAAATTTCTGACTTTTTGAAAATGTCACTTTTTTGTGAAAGTCTCTGCTAAATGAGGTTATAGTATGTTAGAGGGCATCCCAGGAGGGCTCCAAATGTGTGGGTAAAATATATATCCCTTGGGGGGAAATTTGAAAAAAAGTTGAAAAATTTTTTTTTTCTGAACTTAGAAAATTTTCACACATGTCTCAGACTTCCAGAGAGCATGTCTGTAAGCGCATCCGATTTCAGTTCTAGAGCGTTTCACCCGATGAGTCCTTCATACTTAGTCGTTTTTTGGAAAAATTTTCACTTTTTGAAAATTTCACTTTTTTGTGAAAATCTCCGCTAAATGAGGTTATAGTATGTTAGAGGGCATCCCTGGAGGGCTCCAAATGTGTGGGTAAAATATATATCCCTTGGGGGGAAATTTGAAAAAAAGTTGAAAATTTTTTTTTTTCTGGACTTAGAAAATTTTCACACGTCTCAGACTTCCAGAGAGGGGAGCATGTCAGTGCGCGCATCCGATTTCAGTTCCAGAGCGATTAACCCGATGAGTCCTTCATACTTAGTCGTTTTTTGCAAAATTTCTGACTTTTTGAAAATTTCACTTTTTTGTGAAAGTCTCTGCTAAATGAGGTTAAAGTATGTTAGAGGGCATCCCAGGAGGGCTCCAAATGTGTGGGTAAAATATATATCCCTTGGGGGGAAATTTGAAAAAAAGTTGAAAAATTTTTTTTTTCTGGACTTAGAAAATTTTCACACATGTCTCAGACTTCCAGAGAGGGGAGCATGTCTGTAAGCGCATACAATTTCAGTTCCAGAGCGTTTCACCCGATGAGTCCTTCATACTTAGTCGTTTTTTGGAAAAATTTTCACTTTTTGAAAATTTCACTTTTTTGTGAAAATCTCCGCTAAATGAGGTTATAGTATGTTAGAGGGCATCCCTGGAGGGCTCCAAATGTGTGGGTAAAATATATATCCCTTGGGGGGAAATTTGAAAAAAAATTGAAAAAATTTTTTTTTCTGGACTTAGAAAATTTTCACACATGTCTCAGACTTCCAGAGAGCATGTCTGTAAGCACATCCGATTTCAGTTCCAGAGCGTTTCACCCGATGAGTCCTTCATACTTAGTCATTTTTTGGAAAAATTTTCACTTTTTGAAAATTTCACTTTTTTGTGAAAATCTCTGCTAAATGAGGTTATAGTATGTTAGAGGGCATCCCAGGAGTGTTCCAAATGTGTGGGTAAAATATATATCCCTTGGGGGGTAATTTGAAAAAAAGTTGAAAAATTTTTTTTTTCTGGACTTAGAAAATTTTCACACATGTCTCAGACTTCCAGAGAGGGGAGCATGTCAGTGCGTGCATCCGATTTCTGTTCCAGAGCGATTCACACGATGAGTCCTTCATACTTAGTCGTTTTTTGCAAAATTTCTGACTTTTTGAAAATTTCACTTTTTTGTGAAAGTCTCTGCTAAATGAGGTTATAGTATGTTAGAGGGCATCGCAGGAGGGCTCCAAATGTGTGGGTAAAATATATATCCCTTGGGGGGAAATTTATAAAAAAGTTGAAAAAATTTTTTTTTCTCGACTTAGAAAATTTTCACACATGTCTCAGACTTGCAGAGAGGGGAGCATGTCTGTAAGCGCATCCGATTTCAGTTCCAGAGCGTTTCACCCGATGAGTCCTTCATACTTAGTCGTTTTTTGGAAAAATCTCACTTTTTGAAAATTTCACTTTTTTGTGAAAATCTCTGCTAAATGAGGTTATAGTATGTTAGAGGGCATCCCAGGAGGGCTCCAAATGTGTAGGTAAAATATATATCCCTTGGGGGGTAATTTGAAAAAAAGTTGAAAAAATTTTTTTTTCTGGACTTAGAAAATTTAAACACATGTCTCAGACTTCCAGAGAGGGGAGCATGTCAGTGCGCGCATCCGATTTCAGTTACAGAGCGATTCACCCGATGAGTCCTTCATACTTAGTCGTTTTTTGCAAAATTTCTGACTTTTTGAAAATTTCACTTTTTTGTGAAAATCTCCGCTAAATGAGGTTATAGTATGTTAGAGGGCATCCCAGGAGGGCTCCAAATGTGTGGGTAAAATATATATCCCTTTGGGGGAAATTTGAAAAAAAGTTGAAATTTTTTTTTTTTCTGGAATTAAAAAATTTTCACACATGTCTCAGACTTCCAGAGAGGGGAGCATGTCAGTGCGCGCATCCGATTTCAGTTCCAGAGCGATTCACCCGATGAGTCCTTCATACTTAGTCGTTTTTTGCAAAATTTCTGACTTTATTGAAAATTTCACTTTTTTGTGAAAATCTCTGCTAAATGAGGTTATAGTATGTTAGAGGGCATCCCAGGAGTGTTCCAAATGTGTGGGTAAAATACATATCCCTTGGGGGGTAATTTGAAAAAAGTTGAAAAATTTTTTTTTTCTGGACTTAGAAAATTTTCACACATGTCTCAGACTTCCAGAGAGGGGAGCATGTCAGTGAGCGCATCCGATTTCAGTTCCAGAGCGATCCACCCGATGAGTCCTTCATACTTAGTCAATTTTTGCAAAATTTCTGACTTTTTGAAAATTTCACTTTTTTGTGAAAATCTCTGCTAAATGAGGTTATAGTATGTTAGAGGGCATCCCAGGAGGGCTCCAAATGTGTGGGTAAAATATATATCCCTTGGGGGGAAATTTATAAAAAAGTTGAAAAAATTTTTTTTTCTCGACTTAGAAAATTTTCACACATGTCTCAGACTTCCAGAGAGGGGAGCATGTCTGTAAGCGCATCCGATTTCAGTTCCAGAGCGTTTCACCCGATGAGTCCTTCATACTTAGTCGTTTTTTGGAAAAATCTCACTTTTTGAAAATTTCACTTTTTTTGTGAAAATCTCTGCTAACTGAGGTTATAGTATGTTAGAGGGCATCCCAGGAGGGCTCCAAATGTGTGGGTAAAATATATATCCCTTGGGGGGAAATTTGAAAAAAAGTTGAAAAATTTTTTTTTTCTGAACTTAGAAAATTTTCACACATGTCTCAGACTTCCAGAGAGCATGTCTGTAAGCGCATCCGATTTCAGTTCTAGAGCGTTTCACCCGATGAGTCCTTCATACTTAGTCGTTTTTTGGAAAAATTTTCACTTTTTGAAAATTTCACTTTTTTGTGAAAATCTCTGCTAAATGAGGTTATAGTATGTTAGAGGGCATCCCAGGAGTGTTCCAAATGTGTGGGTAAAATATATATCCCTTGGGGGGTAATTTGAAAAAAAGTTGAAAAAATTTTTTTTTCTGGACTTAGAAAATTTTCACACATGTCTCAGACTTCCAGAGAGGGGAGCATGTCAGTGCGTGCATCCGATTTCTGTTCCAGAGCGATTCACCCGATGAGTCCTTCATACTTAGTCGTTTTTTGCAAAATTTCTGACTTTTTGAAAATTTCACTTTTTTGTGAAAGTCTCTGCTAAATGAGGTTATAGTATGTTAGAGGGCATCGCAGGAGGGCTCCAAATGTGTGGGTAAAATATATATCCCTTGGGGGGAAATTTATAAAAAAGTTGAAAAAATTTTTTTTTCTCGACTTAGAAAATTTTCACACATGTCTCAGACTTCCAGAGAGGGGAGCATGTCTGTAAGCGCATCCAATTTCAGTTCCAGAGCGTTTCACCCGATGAGTCCTTCATACTTAGTCGTTTTTTGGAAAAATCTCACTTTTTGAAAATTTCACTTTTTTGTGAAAATCTCTGCTAAATGAGGTTATAGTATGTTAGAGGGCATCCCAGGAGGGCTCCAAATGTGTAGGTAAAATATATATCCCTTGGGGGGTAATTTGAAAAAAAGTTGAAAAAATTTTTTTTTCTGGACTTAGAAAATTTAAACACATGTCTCAGACTTCCAGAGAGGGGAGCATGTCAGTGCGCGCATCCGATTTCAGTTACAGAGCGATTCACCCGATGAGTCCTTCATACTTAGTCGTTTTTTGCAAAATTTCTGACTTTATTGAAAATTTCACTTTTTTGTGAAAATCTCTGCTAAATGAGGTTATAGTATGTTAGAGGGCATCCCAGGAGGGCTCCAAATGTGTGGGTAAAATATATATCCCTTAGGGGGAAATTTGAAAAAAAGTTGAAAAATTTTTTTTTTCTGAACTTAGAAAATTTTCACACATGTCTCAGACTTCCAGAGAGCATGTCTGTAAGCGCATCCGATTTCAGTTCTAGAGCGTTTCACCCGATGAGTCCTTCATACTTAGTCGTTTTTTGGAAAAATTTTCACTTTTTGAAAATTTCACTTTTTTGTGAAAATCTCTGCTAAATGAAGTTATAGTATGTTAGAGGGCATCCCAGGAGTGTTCCAAATGTGTGGGTAAAATATATATCCCTTGGGGGGTAATTTGAAAAAAAGTTGAAAAAATTTTTTTTTCTGGACTTAGAAAATTTTCACACATGTCTCAGACTTCCAGAGAGGGGAGCATGTCAGTGCGTGCATCCGATTTCTGTTCCAGAGCGATTCACCCGATGAGTCCTTCATACTTAGTCGTTTTTTGCAAAATTTCTGACTTTTTGAAAATTTCACTTTTTTGTGAAAGTCTCTGCTAAATGAGGTTATAGTATGTTAGAGGGCATCGCAGGAGGGCTCCAAATGTGTGGGTAAAATATATATCCCTTGGGGGGAAATTTATAAAAAAGTTGAAAAAAATTTTTTTTCTCGACTTAGAAAATTTTCACACATGTCTCAGACTTCCAGAGAGGGGAGCATGTCTGTAAGCGCATCCGATTTCAGTTCCAGAGCGTTTCACCCGATGAGTCCTTCATACTTAGTCGTTTTTTGGAAAAATCTCACTTTTTGAAAATTTCCCTTTTTTTGAAAATCTCTGCTAAATGAGGTTATAGTATGTTAGAGGGCATCCCAGGAGGGCTCCAAATGTGTAGGTAAAATATATATCCCTTGGGGGGTAATTTGAAAAAAAGTTGAAAAAATTTTTTTTTCTGGACTTAGAAAATTTAAACACATGTCTCAGACTTCCAGAGAGGGGAGCATGTCAGTGCGCGCATCCGATTTCAGTTACAGAGCGATTCACCCGATGAGTCCTTCATACTTAGTCGTTTTTTGCAAAATTTCTGACTTTTTGAAAATTTCACTTTTTTGTGAAAATCTCCGCTAAATGAGGTTATAGTATGTTAGAGGGCATCCCAGGAGGGCTCCAAATGTGTGGGTAAAATATATATCCATTTGGGGGAAATTTGAAAAAAAGTTGAAATTTTTTTTTTTCTGGAATTAAAAAATTTTCACACATGTCTCAGACTTCCAGAGAGGGGAGCATGTCAGTGCGCGCATCCGATTTCAGTTCCAGAGCGATTCACCCGATGAGTCCTTCATACTTAGTCGTTTTTTGCAAAATTTCTGACTTTATTGAAAATTTCACTTTTTTGTGAAAATCTCTGCTAAATGAGGTTATAGTATGTTAGAGGGCATCCCAGGAGTGTTCCAAATGTGTGGGTAAAATACATATCCCTTGGGGGGTAATTTGAAAAAAGTTGAAAAATATTTTTTTTCTGGACTTAGAAAATTTTCACACATGTCTCAGACTTCCAGAGAGGGGAGCATGTCAGTGAGCGCATCCGATTTCAGTTCCAGAGCGATCCACCCGATGAGTCCTTCATACTTAGTCAATTTTTGCAAAATTTCTGACTTTTTGAAAATTTCACTTTTTTGTGAAAATCTCTGCTAAATGAGGTTATAGTATGTTAGAGGGCATCCCAGGAGGGCTCCAAATGTGTGGGTAAAATATATATCCCTTGGGGGGAAATTTATAAAAAAGTTGAAAAAAATTTTTTTTCTCGACTTAGAAAATTTTCACACATGTCTCAGACTTCCAGAGAGGGGAGCATGTCTGTAAGCGCATCCGATTTCAGTTCCAGAGCGTTTCACCCGATGAGTCCTTCATACTTAGTCGTTTTTTGGAAAAATCTCACTTTTTGAAAATTTCACTTTTTTTGTGAAAATCTCTGCTAACTGAGGTTATAGTATGTTAGAGGGCATCCCAGGAGGGCTCCAAATGTGTGGGTAAAATATATATCCCTTGGGGGGAAATTTGAAAAAAAGTTGAAAAATTTTTTTTTTCTGAACTTAGAAAATTTTCACACATGTCTCAGACTTCCAGAGAGCATGTCTGTAAGCGCATCCGATTTCAGTTCTAGAGCGTTTCACCCGATGAGTCCTTCATACTTAGTCGTTTTTTGGAAAAATTTTCACTTTTTGAAAATTTCACTTTTTTGTGAAAATCTCTGCTAAATGAGGTTATAGTATGTTAGAGGGCATCCCAGGAGTGTTCCAAATGTGTGGGTAAAATATATATCCCTTGGGGGGTAATTTGAAAAAAAGTTGAAAAAATTTTTTTTTCTGGACTTAGAAAATTTTCACACATGTCTCAGACTTCCAGAGAGGGGAGCATGTCAGTGCGTGCATCCGATTTCAGTTCCAGAGCGATTCACCCGATGAGTCCTTCATACTTAGTCGTTTTTTGCAAAATTTCTGACTTTTTGAAAATTTCACTTTTTTGTGAAAGTCTCTGCTAAATGAGGTTATAGTATGTTAGAGGGCATCGCAGGAGGGCTCCAAATGTGTGGGTAAAATATATATCCCTTGGGGGGAAATTTATAAAAAAGTTGAAAAAATTTTTTTTTCTCGACTTAGAAAATTTTCACACATGTCTCAGACTTCCAGAGAGGGGAGCATGTCTGTAAGCGCATCCGATTTCAGTTCCAGAGCGTTTCACCCGATGAGTCCTTCATACTTAGTCGTTTTTTGGAAAAATCTCACTTTTTGAAAATTTCACTTTTTTGTGAAAATCTCTGCTAAATGAGGTTATAGTATGTTAGAGGGCATCCCAGGAGGGCTCCAAATGTGTAGGTAAAATATATATCCCTTGGGGGGTAATTTGAAAAAAAGTTGAAAAATTTTTTTTTTCTGGACTTAGAAAATTTAAACACATGTCTCAGACTTCCAGAGAGGGGAGCATGTCAGTGCGCGCATCCGATTTCAGTTACAGAGCGATTCACCCAATGAGTCCTTCATACTTAGTCGTTTTTTGCAAAATTTCTGACTTTTTGAAAATTTCACTTTTTTGTGAAAATCTCCGCTAAATGAGGTTATAGTATGTTAGAGGGCATCCCAGGAGGGCTCCAAATGTGTGGGTAAAATATATATCCCTTTGGGGGAAATTTGAAAAAAAGGTGAAATTTTTTTTTTTTCTGGAATTAAAAAATTTTCACACATGTCTCAGACTTCCAGAGAGGGGAGCATGTCAGTGCGCGCATCCGATTTCAGTTCCAGAGCGATTCACCCGATGAGTCCTTCATACTTAGTCGTTTTTTGCAAAATTTCTGACTTTATTGAAAATTTCACTTTTTTGTGAAAATCTCTGCTAAATGAGGTTATAGTATGTTAGAGGGCATCCCAGGAGTGTTCCAAATGTGTGGGTAAAATACATATCCCTTGGGGGGTAATTTGAAAAAAGTTGAAAAATTTTTTTTTTCTGGACTTAGAAAATTTTCACACATGTCTCAGACTTCCAGAGAGGGGAGCATGTCAGTGCGCGCATCCGATTTCAGTTCCAGAGCGATTCACCCAATGAGTCCTTCATACTTAGTCGTTTTTTGCAAAATTTCTGACTTTTTGAAAATTTCACTTTTTTGTGAAAGTCTCTGCTAAATGAGGTTATAGTATGTTAGAGGGCATCGCAGGAGGGCTCCAAATGTGTGGGTAAAATATATATCCCTTGGGGGGTAATTTAAAAAAAAGTTAAATTTTTTTTTTTTTCTGGACTTAGAGAATTTTCACACATGTCTCAGACTTCCAGAGAGGGGAGCATGTCAGTGAGCGCATCCGATTTCAGTTCCAGAGCGTTACACCCGATGAGTCCTTCATACTTAGTCGTTTTTTGGAAAATTTTCACTTTTTGAAAATTTCACTTTTTTGTGAAACTCTCCGCTAAATGAGGTTATAGTATGTTAGAGGGCATCCCTGGAGGGCTCCAAATGTGTGGGTAAAATATATATCCCTTGGGGGGAAATTTGAAAAAAAATTGAAAAATTTTTTTTTTCTGGACTTAGAAAATTTTCACACATGTCTCAGACTTCCAGAGAGCATGTCTGTAAGCGCATCCAATTTCAGTTCCAGAGCGTTTCACCCGATGAGTCCTTCATACTTAGTCATTTTTTGGAAAAATTTTCACTTTTTGAAAATTTCACTTTTTTGTGAAAATCTCTGCTAAATGAGGTTATAGTATGTTAGAGGGCATCCCAGGAGTGTTCCAAATGTGTGGGTAAAATATATATCCCTTGGGGGGTAATTTGAAAAAAAGTTGAAAATTTTTTTTTTTCTGGACTTAGAAAATTTTCACACATGTCTCAGACTTCCAGAGAGGGGAGCATGTCAGTGCGTGCATCCGATTTCAGTTCCAGAGCGATTCACCCGATGAGTCCTTCATACTTAGTCGTTTTTTGCAAAATTTCTGACTTTTTGAAAATTTCACTTTTTTGTGAAAGTCTCTGCTAAATGAGGTTATAGTATGTTAGAGGGCATCGCAGGAGGGTTCCAAATGTGTGGGTGAAATATATATTCCTTGGGGGAAATTTGAAAAAAGTTAATTTTTTTTTTTTTTCTGGACTTAGAGAATTTTCACACATGTCTCAGACTTCCAGAGAGGGGAGCATGTCAGTGCATGCATCCGATTTCAGTTCCAGAGTGATTCACCCGATGAGTCCTTCATACTTAATCGTTTTTTGCAAAATTTCTGACTTTTTGAAAATTTCACTTTTTTGTGAAAATCTCCGCTAAATGAGGTTATAGTATGTTAGAGGGCATCCCAGGAGGGCTCCAAATGTGTGGGTAAAATATATATCCCTTTGGGGGAAATTTGAAAAAAAGTTGAAATTTTTTTTTTTTCTGGAATTAAAAAATTTTCACACATGTCTCAGACTTCCAGAGAGGGGAGCATGTCAGTGCGCGCATCCGATTTCAGTTCCAGAGCGATTCACCCGATGAGTCCTTCATACTTAGTCGTTTTTTGCAAAATTTCTGACTTTATTGAAAATTTCACTTTTTTGTGAAAATCTCTGCTAAATGAGGTTATAGTATGTTAGAGGGCATCCCAGGAGTGTTCCAAATGTGTGGGTAAAATACATATCCCTTGGGGGGTAATTTGAAAAAAGTTGAAAAATTTTTTTTTTCTGGACTTAGAAAATTTTCACACATGTCTCAGACTTCCAGAGAGGGGAGCATGTCAGTGAGCGCATCCGATTTCAGTTCCAGAGCGATCCACCTGATGAGTCCTTCATACTTAGTCAATTTTTGCAAAATTTCTGACTTTTTGAAAATTTCACTTTTTTGTGAAAATCTCTGCTAAATGAGGTTATAGTATGTTAGAGGGCATCCCAGGAGGGCTCCAAATGTGTGGGTAAAATATATATCCCTTGGGGGGAAATTTATAAAAAAGTTGAAAAAAATTTTTTTTCTCGACTTAGAAAATTTTCACACATGTCTCAGACTTCCAGAGAGGGGAGCATGTCTGTAAGCGCATCCGATTTCAGTTCTAGAGCGTTTCACCCGATGAGTCCTTCATACTTAGTCGTTTTTTGGAAAAATTTTCACTTTTTGAAAATTTCACTTTTTTGTGAAAATCTCTGCTAAATGAGGTTATAGTATGTTAGAGGGCATCCCAGGAGTGTTCCAAATGTGTGGGTAAAATATATATCCCTTGGGGGGTAATTTGAAAAAAAGTTGAAAAAATTTTTTTTTCTGGACTTAGAAAATTTTCACACATGTCTCAGACTTCCAGAGAGGGGAGCATGTCTGTAAGCGCATCCGATTTCAGTTCCAGAGCGTTTCACCCGATGAGTCCTTCATACTTAGTCGTTTTTTGCAAAATTTCTGACTTTTTGAAAATTTCACTTTTTTGTGAAAGTCTCTGCTAAATGAGGTTATAGTATGTTAGAGGGCATCGCAGGAGGGCTCCAAATGTGTGGGTAAAATATATATCCCTTGGGGGGAAATTTATAAAAAAGTTGAAAAAATTTTTTTTTCTCGACTTAGAAAATTTTCACACATGTCTCAGACTTCCAGAGAGGGGAGCATGTCTGTAAGCGCATCCGATTTCAGTTCCAGAGCGTTTCACCCAATGAGTCCTTCATACTTAGTCGTTTTTTGAAAAAATTTCACTTTTTGAAAATTTCACTTTTTTGTGAAAATCTCTGCTAAATGAGGTTATAGTATGTTAGAGGGCATCCCAGGAGTGTTCCAAATGTGTGGGTAAAATACATATCCCTTGGGGGGTAATTTGAAAAAAGTTGAAAAATTTTTTTTTTCTGGACTTAGAAAATTTTCACACATGTCTCAGACTTCCAGAGAGGGGAGCATGTCAGTGAGCGCATCCGATTTCAGTTCCAGAGCGATCCACCCGATGAGTCCTTCATACTTAGTCAATTTTTGCAAAATTTCTGACTTTTTGAAAATTTCACTTTTTTGTGAAAATCTCTGCTAAATGAGGTTATAGTATGTTAGAGGGCATCCCAGGAGGGCTCCAAATGTGTGGGTAAAATATATATCCCTTGGGGGGAAATTTGAAAAAAAGTTGAAAAATTTTTTTTTTCTGAACTTAGAAAATTTTCACACATGTCTCAGACTTCCAGAGAGCATGTCTGTAAGCGCATCCGATTTCAGTTCTAGAGCGTTTCACCCGATGAGTCCTTCATACTTAGTCGTTTTTTGGAAAAATTTTCACTTTTGAAAATTTCACTTTTTTGTGAAAATCTCTGCTAAATGAGGTTATAGTATGTTAGAGGGCATCCCAGGAGTGTTCCAAATGTGTGGGTAAAATATATATCCCTTGGGGGGTAATTTGAAAAAAAGTTGAAAAAATTTTTTTTTCTGGACTTAGAAAATTTTCACACATGTCTCAGACTTCCAGAGAGGGGAGCATGTCTGTAAGCGCATCCGATTTCAGTTCCAGAGCGTTTCACCCGATGAGTCCTTCATACTTAGTCGTTTTTTGCAAAATTTCTGACTTTTTGAAAATTTCACTTTTTTGTGAAAGTCTCTGCTAAATGAGGTTATAGTATGTTAGAGGGCATCGCAGGAGGGCTCCAAATGTGTGGGTAAAATATATATCCCTTGGGGGGAAATTTATAAAAAAGTTGAAAAAATTTTTTTTTCTCGACTTAGAAAATTTTCACACATGTCTCAGACTTCCAGAGAGGGGAGCATGTCTGTAAGCGCATCCGATTTCAGTTCCAGAGCGTTTCACCCAATGAGTCCTTCATACTTAGTCGTTTTTTGAAAAAATTTCACTTTTTGAAAATTTCACTTTTTTGTGAAAATCTCTGCTAAATGAGGTTATAGTATGTTAGAGGGCATCCCAGGAGGGCTCCAAATGTGTAGGTAAAATATATATCCCTTGGGGGGTAATTTGAAAAAAAGTTGAAAAATTTTTTTTTTCTGGACTTAGAAAATTTAAACACATGTCTCAGACTTCCAGAGAGGGGAGCATGTCAGTGCGCGCATCCGATTTCAGTTACAGAGCGATTCACCCAATGAGTCCTTCATACTTAGTCGTTTTTTGCAAAATTTCTGACTTTTTGAAAATTTCACTTTTTTGTGAAAATCTCCGCTAAATGAGGTTATAGTATGTTAGAGGGCATCGCAGGAGGGCTCCAAATGTGTGGGTAAAATATATATCCCTTTGGGGGTAATTTGAAAAAAAGTTAAATTTTTTTTTTTCTGGACTTAGAGAATTTTCACACATGTCTCAGACTTCCAGAGAGGGGAGCATGTCAGTGAGCGCATCCGATTTCAGTTCCAGAGCGTTACACCCGATGAGTCCTTCATACTTAGTCGTTTTTTGGAAAATTTTCACTTTTTGAAAATTTCACTTTTTTGTGAAACTCTCCGCTAAATGAGGTTATAGTATGTTAGAGGGCATCCCTGGAGGGCTCCAAATGTGTGGGTAAAATATATATCCCTTGGGGGGAAATTTGAAAAAAAATTGAAAAATTTTTTTTTTCTGGACTTAGAAAATCTTCACACATGTCTCAGACTTCCAGAAAGCATGTCTGTAAGCGCATCCAATTTCAGTTCCAGAGCGTTTCACCCGATGAGTCCTTCATACTTAGTCATTTTTTGGAAAAATTTTCACTTTTTGAAAATTTCACTTTTTTGTGAAAATCTCTGCTAAATGAGGTTATAGTATGTTAGAGGGCATCCCAGGAGTGTTCCAAATGTGTGGGTAAAATATATATCCCTTGGGGGGTAATTTGAAAAAAAGTTGAAAAATTTTTTTTTTCTGGACTTAGAAAATTTTCACACATGTCTCAGACTTCCAGAGAGGGGAGCATGTCAGTGCGTGCATCCGATTTCAGTTCCAGAGCGATTCACCCGATGAGTCCTTCATACTTAGTCGTTTTTTGCAAAATTTCTGACTTTTTGAAAATTTCACTTTTTTGTGAAAGTCTCTGCTAAATGAGGTTATAGTATGTTAGAGGGCATCGCAGGAGGGTTCCAAATGTGTGGGTAAAATATATATTCCTTGGGGGAAATTTGAAAAAAGTTAAATTTTTTTTTTTTTCTGGACTTAGAGAATTTTCACACATGACTCAGACTTCCAGAGAGGGGAGCATGTCTGTAAGCGCATCCGATTTCAGTTCCAGAGCGTTTCACCCAATGAGTCCTTCATACTTAGTCGTTTTTTGAAAAAATTTCACTTTTTGAAAATTTCACTTTTTTGTGAAAATCTCTGCTAAATGAGGTTATAGTATGTTAGAGGGCATCCCAGGAGTGTTCCAAATGTGTGGGTAAAATACATATCCCTTGGGGGGTAATTTGAAAAAAGTTGAAAAATTTTTTTTTTCTGGACTTAGAAAATTTTCACACATGTCTCAGACTTCCAGAGAGGGGAGCATGTCAGTGAGCGCATCCGATTTCAGTTCCAGAGCGATCCACCCGATGAGTCCTTCATACTTAGTCAATTTTTGCAAAATTTCTGACTTTTTGAAAATTTCACTTTTTTGTGAAAATCTCTGCTAAATGAGGTTATAGTATGTTAGAGGGCATCCCAGGAGGGCTCCAAATGTGTGGGTAAAATATATATCCCTTGGGGGGAAATTTGAAAAAAAGTTGAAAAATTTTTTTTTTCTGAACTTAGAAAATTTTCACACATGTCTCAGACTTCCAGAGAGCATGTCTGTAAGCGCATCCGATTTCAGTTCTAGAGCGTTTCACCCGATGAGTCCTTCATACTTAGTCGTTTTTTGGAAAAATTTTCACTTTTGAAAATTTCACTTTTTTGTGAAAATCTCTGCTAAATGAGGTTATAGTATGTTAGAGGGCATCCCAGGAGTGTTCCAAATGTGTGGGTAAAATATATATCCCTTGGGGGGTAATTTGAAAAAAAGTTGAAAAAATTTTTTTTTCTGGACTTAGAAAATTTTCACACATGTCTCAGACTTCCAGAGAGGGGAGCATGTCTGTAAGCGCATCCGATTTCAGTTCCAGAGCGTTTCACCCGATGAGTCCTTCATACTTAGTCGTTTTTTGCAAAATTTCTGACTTTTTGAAAATTTCACTTTTTTGTGAAAGTCTCTGCTAAATGAGGTTATAGTATGTTAGAGGGCATCGCAGGAGGGCTCCAAATGTGTGGGTAAAATATATATCCCTTGGGGGGAAATTTATAAAAAAGTTGAAAAAATTTTTTTTTCTCGACTTAGAAAATTTTCACACATGTCTCAGACTTCCAGAGAGGGGAGCATGTCTGTAAGCGCATCCGATTTCAGTTCCAGAGCGTTTCACCCAATGAGTCCTTCATACTTAGTCGTTTTTTGAAAAAATTTCACTTTTTGAAAATTTCACTTTTTTGTGAAAATCTCTGCTAAATGAGGTTATAGTATGTTAGAGGGCATCCCAGGAGGGCTCCAAATGTGTAGGTAAAATATATATCCCTTGGGGGGTAATTTGAAAAAAAGTTGAAAAATTTTTTTTTTCTGGACTTAGAAAATTTAAACACATGTCTCAGACTTCCAGAGAGGGGAGCATGTCAGTGCGCGCATCCGATTTCAGTTACAGAGCGATTCACCCAATGAGTCCTTCATACTTAGTCGTTTTTTGCAAAATTTCTGACTTTTTGAAAATTTCACTTTTTTGTGAAAATCTCCGCTAAATGAGGTTATAGTATGTTAGAGGGCATCGCAGGAGGGCTCCAAATGTGTGGGTAAAATATATATCCCTTTGGGGGTAATTTGAAAAAAAGTTAAATTTTTTTTTTTCTGGACTTAGAGAATTTTCACACATGTCTCAGACTTCCAGAGAGGGGAGCATGTCAGTGAGCGCATCCGATTTCAGTTCCAGAGCGTTACACCCGATGAGTCCTTCATACTTAGTCGTTTTTTGGAAAATTTTCACTTTTTGAAAATTTCACTTTTTTGTGAAACTCTCCGCTAAATGAGGTTATAGTATGTTAGAGGGCATCCCTGGAGGGCTCCAAATGTGTGGGTAAAATATATATCCCTTGGGGGGAAATTTGAAAAAAAATTGAAAAATTTTTTTTTTCTGGACTTAGAAAATCTTCACACATGTCTCAGACTTCCAGAAAGCATGTCTGTAAGCGCATCCAATTTCAGTTCCAGAGCGTTTCACCCGATGAGTCCTTCATACTTAGTCATTTTTTGGAAAAATTTTCACTTTTTGAAAATTTCACTTTTTTGTGAAAATCTCTGCTAAATGAGGTTATAGTATGTTAGAGGGCATCCCAGGAGTGTTCCAAATGTGTGGGTAAAATATATATCCCTTGGGGGGTAATTTGAAAAAAAGTTGAAAAATTTTTTTTTTCTGGACTTAGAAAATTTTCACACATGTCTCAGACTTCCAGAGAGGGGAGCATGTCAGTGCGTGCATCCGATTTCAGTTCCAGAGCGATTCACCCGATGAGTCCTTCATACTTAGTCGTTTTTTGCAAAATTTCTGACTTTTTGAAAATTTCACTTTTTTGTGAAAGTCTCTGCTAAATGAGGTTATAGTATGTTAGAGGGCATCGCAGGAGGGTTCCAAATGTGTGGGTAAAATATATATTCCTTGGGGGAAATTTGAAAAAAGTTAAATTTTTTTTTTTTTCTGGACTTAGAGAATTTTCACACATGACTCAGACTTCCAGAGAGGGGAGCATGTCAGTGCATGCATCCGATTTCAGTTCCAGAGTGATTCACCCGATGAGTCCTTCATACTTAATCGTTTTTTGAAAAATTTCTGACTTTTTGAAAATTTCACTTTTTTGTGAAAATCTCCGCTAAATGAGGTTATAGTATGTTAGAGGGCATCCCAGGAGGGCTCCAAATGTGTGGGTAAAATATATATCCCTTTGGGGGAAATTTGAAAAAAAGTTGAAATTTTTTTTTTTTCTGGAATTAAAAATTTTTCACACATGTCTCAGACTTCCAGAGAGGGGAGCATGTCAGTGCGCGCATCCGATTTCAGTTCCAGAGCGATTCACCCGATGAGTCCTTCATACTTAGTCGTTTTTTGCAAAATTTCTGACTTTATTGAAAATTTCACTTTTTTGTGAAAATCTCTGCTAAATGAGGTTATAGTATGTTAGAGGGCATCCCAGGAGTGTTCCAAATGTGTGGGTAAAATACATATCCCTTGGGGGGTAATTTGAAAAAAGTTGAAAAATTTTTTTTTTCTGGACTTAGAAAATTTTCACACATGTCTCAGACTTCCAGAGAGGGGAGCATGTCAGTGAGCGCATCCGATTTCAGTTCCAGAGCGATCCACCCGATGAGTCCTTCATACTTAGTCAATTTTTGCAAAATTTCTGACTTTTTGAAAATTTCACTTTTTTGTGAAAATCTCTGCTAAATGAGGTTATAGTATGTTAGAGGGCATCCCAGGAGGGCTCCAAATGTGTGGGTAAAATATATATCCCTTGGGGGGAAATTTATAAAAAAGTTGAAAAAATTTTTTTTTCTCGACTTAGAAAATTTTCACACATGTCTCAGACTTCCAGAGAGGGGAGCATGTCTGTAAGCGCATCCGATTTCAGTTCCAGAGCGTTTCACCCGATGAGTCCTTCATACTTAGTCGTTTTTTGGAAAAATCTCACTTTTTGAAAATTTCACTTTTTTTGTGAAAATCTCTGCTAACTGAGGTTATAGTATGTTAGAGGGCATCCCAGGAGGGCTCCAAATGTGTGGGTAAAATATATATCCCTTGGGGGGAAATTTGAAAAAAAGTTGAAAAATTTTTTTTTTCTGAACTTAGAAAATTTTCACACATGTCTCAGACTTCCAGAGAGCATGTCTGTAAGCGCATCCGATTTCAGTTCTAGAGCGTTTCACCCGATGAGTCCTTCATACTTAGTCGTTTTTTGGAAAAATTTTCACTTTTTGAAAATTTCACTTTTTTGTGAAAATCTCTGCTAAATGAGGTTATAGTATGTTAGAGGGTATCCCAGGAGTGTTCCAAATGTGTGGGTAAAATATATATCCCTTGGGGGGTAATTTGAAAAAAAGTTGAAAAAATTTTTTTTTCTGGACTTAGAAAATTTTCACACATGTCTCAGACTTCCAGAGAGGGGAGCATGTCAGTGCGCGCATCCGATTTCAGTTCCAGAGCGATTCACCCGATGAGTCCTTCATACTTAGTCGTTTTTTGCAAAATTTCTGACTTTTTGAAAATTTCACTTTTTTGTGAAAGTCTCTGCTAAATGAGGTTATAGTATGTTAGAGGGCATCGCAGGAGGGCTCCAAATGTGTGGGTAAAATATATATCCCTTGGGGGGTAATTTGAAAAAAAGTTAATTTTTTTTTTTTTTCTGGACTTAGAGAATTTTCACACATGTCTCAGACTTCCAGAGAGGGGAGCATGTCAGTGAGCGCATCCGATTTCAGTTCCAGAGCGTTACACCCGATGAGTCCTTCATACTTAGTCGTTTTTTGGAAAATTTTCACTTTTTGAAAATTTCACTTTTTTGTGAAACTCTCCGCTAAATGAGGTTATAGTATGTTAGAGGGCATCCCTGGAGGGCTCCAAATGTGTGGGTAAAATATATATCCCTTGGGGGGAAATTTGAAAAAAAATTGAAAAATTTTTTTTTTCTGGACTTAGAAAATTTTCACACATGTCTCAGACTTTCAGAGAGCATGTCTGTAAGCGCATCCAATTTCAGTTCCAGAGCGTTTCACCCGATGAGTCCTTCATACTTAGTCATTTTTTGGAAAAATTTTCACTTTTTGAAAATTTCACTTTTTTGTGAAAATCTCTGCTAAATGAGGTTATAGTATGTTAGAGGGCATCCCAGGAGTGTTCCAAATGTGTGGGTAAAATATATATCCCTTGGGGGGTAATTTGAAAAAAAGTTGAAATTTTTTTTTTTTCTGGACTTAGAAAATTTTCACACATGTCTCAGACTTCCAGAGAGGGGAGCATGTCAGTGCGTGCATCCGATTTCAGTTCCAGAGCGATTCACCCGATGAGTCCTTCATACTTAGTCGTTTTTTGCAAAATTTCTGACTTTTTGAAAATTTCACTTTTTTGTGAAAGTCTCTGCTAAATGAGGTTATAGTATGTTAGAGGGCATCGCAGGAGGGTTCCAAATGTGTGGGTGAAATATATATTCCTTGGGGGAAATTTGAAAAAAGTTAAATTTTTTTTTTTTTCTGGACTTAGAGAATTTTCACACATGTCTCAGACTTCCAGAGAGGGGAGCATGTCAGTGCATGCATCCGATTTCAGTTCCAGAGTGATTCACCCGATGAGTCCTTCATACTTAATCGTTTTTTGCAAAATTTCTGACTTTTTGAAAATTTCACTTTTTTGTGAAAATCTCCGCTAAATGAGGTTATAGTATGTTAGAGGGCATCCCAGGAGGGCTCCAAATGTGTGGGTAAAATATATATCCCTTTGGGGGAAATTTGAAAAAAAGTTGAAATTTTTTTTTTTTCTGGAATTAAAAAATTTTCACACATGTCTCAGACTTCCAGAGAGGGGAGCATGTCAGTGCGCGCATCCGATTTCAGTTCCAGAGCGATTCACCCGATGAGTCCTTCATACTTAGTCGTTTTTTGCAAAATTTCTGACTTTATTGAAAATTTCACTTTTTTGTGAAAATCTCTGCTAAATGAGGTTATAGTATGTTAGAGGGCATCCCAGGAGTGTTCCAAATGTGTGGGTAAAATACATATCCCTCGGGGGGTAATTTGAAAAAAGTTGAAAAATTTTTTTTTTCTGGACTTAGAAAATTTTCACACATGTCTCAGACTTCCAGAGAGGGGAGCATGTCAGTGAGCGCATCCGATTTCAGTTCCAGAGCGATCCACCCGATGAGTCCTTCATACTTAGTCAATTTTTGCAAAATTTCTGACTTTTTGAAAATTTCACTTTTTTGTGAAAATCTCTGCTAAATGAGGTTATAGTATGTTAGAGGGCATCCCAGGAGGGCTCCAAATGTGTGGGTAAAATATATATCCCTTGGGGGGAAATTTGAAAAAAAGTTGAAAAATTTTTTTTTTCTGAACTTAGAAAATTTTCACACATGTCTCAGACTTCCAGAGAGCATGTCTGTAAGCGCATCCGATTTCAGTTCTAGAGCGTTTCACCCGATGAGTCCTTCATACTTAGTCGTTTTTTGGAAAAATTTTCACTTTTGAAAATTTCACTTTTTTGTGAAAATCTCTGCTAAATGAGGTTATAGTATGTTAGAGGGCATCCCAGGAGTGTTCCAAATGTGTGGGTAAAATATATATCCCTTGGGGGGTAATTTGAAAAAAAGTTGAAAAAATTTTTTTTTCTGGACTTAGAAAATTTTCACACATGTCTCAGACTTCCAGAGAGGGGAGCATGTCTGTAAGCGCATCCGATTTCAGTTCCAGAGCGTTTCACCCGATGAGTCCTTCATACTTAGTCGTTTTTTGCAAAATTTCTGACTTTTTGAAAATTTCACTTTTTTGTGAAAGTCTCTGCTAAATGAGGTTATAGTATGTTAGAGGGCATCGCAGGAGGGCTCCAAATGTGTGGGTAAAATATATATCCCTTGGGGGGAAATTTATAAAAAAGTTGAAAAAATTTTTTTTTCTCGACTTAGAAAATTTTCACACATGTCTCAGACTTCCAGAGAGGGGAGCATGTCTGTAAGCGCATCCGATTTCAGTTCCAGAGCGTTTCACCCAATGAGTCCTTCATACTTAGTCGTTTTTTGAAAAAATTTCACTTTTTGAAAATTTCACTTTTTTGTGAAAATCTCTGCTAAATGAGGTTATAGTATGTTAGAGGGCATCCCAGGAGGGCTCCAAATGTGTAGGTAAAATATATATCCCTTGGGGGGTAATTTGAAAAAAAGTTGAAAAATTTTTTTTTTCTGGACTTAGAAAATTTAAACACATGTCTCAGACTTCCAGAGAGGGGAGCATGTCAGTGCGCGCATCCGATTTCAGTTACAGAGCGATTCACCCAATGAGTCCTTCATACTTAGTCGTTTTTTGCAAAATTTCTGACTTTTTGAAAATTTCACTTTTTTGTGAAAATCTCCGCTAAATGAGGTTATAGTATGTTAGAGGGCATCCCAGGAGGGCTCCAAATGTGTGGGTAAAATATATATCCCTTTGGGGGAAATTTGAAAAAAAGGTGAAATTTTTTTTTTTTCTGGAATTAAAAAATTTTCACACATGTCTCAGACTTCCAGAGAGGGGAGCATGTCAGTGCGCGCATCCGATTTCAGTTCCAGAGCGATTCACCCGATGAGTCCTTCATACTTAGTCGTTTTTTGCAAAATTTCTGACTTTATTGAAAATTTCACTTTTTTGTGAAAATCTCTGCTAAATGAGGTTATAGTATGTTAGAGGGCATCCCAGGAGTGTTCCAAATGTGTGGGTAAAATACATATCCCTTGGGGGGTAATTTGAAAAAAGTTGAAAAATTTTTTTTTTCTGGACTTAGAAAATTTTCACACATGTCTCAGACTTCCAGAGAGGGGAGCATGTAAGTGCGCACATCCGATTTCAGTTCCAGAGCGATTCACCCGATGAGTCCTTCATACTTAGTCGTTTTTTGCAAAATTTCTGACTTTTTGAAAATTTCACTTTTTTGTGAAAGTCTCTGCTAAATGAGGTTATAGTATGTTAGAGGGCATCGCAGGAGGGCTCCAAATGTGTGGGTAAAATATATATCCCTTTGGGGGTAATTTGAAAAAAAGTTAAATTTTTTTTTTTTCTGGACTTAGAGAATTTTCACACATGTCTCAGACTTCCAGAGAGGGGAGCATGTCAGTGAGCGCATCCGATTTCAGTTCCAGAGCGTTACACCCGATGAGTCCTTCATACTTAGTCGTTTTTTGGAAAATTTTCACTTTTTGAAAATTTCACTTTTTTGTGAAACTCTCCGCTAAATGAGGTTATAGTATGTTAGAGGGCATCCCTGGAGGGCTCCAAATGTGTGGGTAAAATATATATCCCTTGGGGGGAAATTTGAAAAAAAATTGAAAAATTTTTTTTTTCTGGACTTAGAAAATCTTCACACATGTCTCAGACTTCCAGAAAGCATGTCTGTAAGCGCATCCAATTTCAGTTCCAGAGCGTTTCACCCGATGAGTCCTTCATACTTAGTCATTTTTTGGAAAAATTTTCACTTTTTGAAAATTTCACTTTTTTGTGAAAATCTCTGCTAAATGAGGTTATAGTATGTTAGAGGGCATCCCAGGAGTGTTCCAAATGTGTGGGTAAAATATATATCCCTTGGGGGGTAATTTGAAAAAAAGTTGAAAAATTTTTTTTTTCTGGACTTAGAAAATTTTCACACATGTCTCAGACTTCCAGAGAGGGGAGCATGTCAGTGCGTGCATCCGATTTCAGTTCCAGAGCGATTCACCCGATGAGTCCTTCATACTTAGTCGTTTTTTGCAAAATTTCTGACTTTTTGAAAATTTCACTTTTTTGTGAAAGTCTCTGCTAAATGAGGTTATAGTATGTTAGAGGGCATCGCAGGAGGGTTCCAAATGTGTGGGTAAAATATATATTCCTTGGGGGAAATTTGAAAAAAGTTAAATTTTTTTTTTTTTCTGGACTTAGAGAATTTTCACACATGACTCAGACTTCCAGAGAGGGGAGCATGTCAGTGCATGCATCCGATTTCAGTTCCAGAGTGATTCACCCGATGAGTCCTTCATACTTAATCGTTTTTTGAAAAATTTCTGACTTTTTGAAAATTTCACTTTTTTGTGAAAATCTCCGCTAAATGAGGTTATAGTATGTTAGAGGGCATCCCAGGAGGGCTCCAAATGTGTGGGTAAAATATATATCCCTTTGGGGGAAATTTGAAAAAAAGTTGAAATTTTTTTTTTTTCTGGAATTAAAAATTTTTCACACATGTCTCAGACTTCCAGAGAGGGGAGCATGTCAGTGCGCGCATCCGATTTCAGTTCCAGAGCGATTCACCCGATGAGTCCTTCATACTTAGTCGTTTTTTGCAAAATTTCTGACTTTATTGAAAATTTCACTTTTTTGTGAAAATCTCTGCTAAATGAGGTTATAGTATGTTAGAGGGCATCCCAGGAGTGTTCCAAATGTGTGGGTAAAATACATATCCCTTGGGGGGTAATTTGAAAAAAGTTGAAAAATTTTTTTTTTCTGGACTTAGAAAATTTTCACACATGTCTCAGACTTCCAGAGAGGGGAGCATGTCAGTGAGCGCATCCGATTTCAGTTCCAGAGCGATCCACCCGATGAGTCCTTCATACTTAGTCAATTTTTGCAAAATTTCTGACTTTTTGAAAATTTCACTTTTTTGTGAAAATCTCTGCTAAATGAGGTTATAGTATGTTAGAGGGCATCCCAGGAGGGCTCCAAATGTGTGGGTAAAATATATATCCCTTGGGGGGAAATTTATAAAAAAGTTGAAAAAATTTTTTTTTCTCGACTTAGAAAATTTTCACACATGTCTCAGACTTCCAGAGAGGGGAGCATGTCTGTAAGCGCATCCGATTTCAGTTCCAGAGCGTTTCACCCGATGAGTCCTTCATACTTAGTCGTTTTTTGGAAAAATCTCACTTTTTGAAAATTTCACTTTTTTTGTGAAAATCTCTGCTAACTGAGGTTATAGTATGTTAGAGGGCATCCCAGGAGGGCTCCAAATGTGTGGGTAAAATATATATCCCTTGGGGGGAAATTTGAAAAAAAGTTGAAAAATTTTTTTTTTCTGAACTTAGAAAATTTTCACACATGTCTCAGACTTCCAGAGAGCATGTCTGTAAGCGCATCCGATTTCAGTTCTAGAGCGTTTCACCCGATGAGTCCTTCATACTTAGTCGTTTTTTGGAAAAATTTTCACTTTTTGAAAATTTCACTTTTTTGTGAAAATCTCTGCTAAATGAGGTTATAGTATGTTAGAGGGTATCCCAGGAGTGTTCCAAATGTGTGGGTAAAATATATATCCCTTGGGGGGTAATTTGAAAAAAAGTTGAAAAAATTTTTTTTTCTGGACTTAGAAAATTTTCACACATGTCTCAGACTTCCAGAGAGGGAAGCATGTCTGTAAGCGCATCCGATTTCAGTTCCAGAGCGTTTCACCCGATGAGTCCTTCATACTTAGTCGTTTTTTGCAAAATTTCTGACTTTTTGAAAATTTCACTTTTTTGTGAAAGTCTCTGCTAAATGAGGTTATAGTATGTTAGAGGGCATCCCAGGAGGGCTCCAAATGTGTGGGTAAAATATATATCCCTTTGGGGGAAATTTGAAAAAAAGGTGAAATTTTTTTTTTTTCTGGAATTAAAAAATTTTCACACATGTCTCAGACTTCCAGAGAGGGGAGCATGTCAGTGCGCGCATCCGATTTCAGTTCCAGAGCGTTTCACCCAATGAGTCCTTCATACTTAGTCGTTTTTTGGAAAAATCTCACTTTTTGAAAATTTCACTTTTTTGTGAAAATCTCTGCTAAATGAGGTTATAGTATGTTAGAGGGCATCCCAGGAGGGCTCCAAATGTGTAGGTAAAATATATATCCCTTGGGGGGTAATTTGAAAAAAAGTTGAAAAAATTTTTTTTTCTGGACTTAGAAAATTTAAACACATGTCTCAGACTTCCAGAGAGGGGAGCATGTCAGTGCGCGCATCCGATTTCAGTTACAGAGCGATTCACCCGATGAGTCCTTCATACTTAGTCGTTTTTTGCAAAATTTCTGACTTTTTGAAAATTTCACTTTTTTGTGAAAATCTCCGCTAAATGAGGTTATAGTATGTTAGAGGGCATCCCAGGAGGGCTCCAAATGTGTGGGTAAAATATATATCCCTTTGGGGGAAATTTGAAAAAAAGTTGAAATTTTTTTTTTTTCTGGAATTAAAAAATTTTCACACATGTCTCAGACTTCCAGAGAGGGGAGCATGTCAGTGCGCGCATCCGATTTCAGTTCCAGAGCGATTCACCCGATGAGTCCTTCATACTTAGTCGTTTTTTGCAAAATTTCTGACTTTATTGAAAATTTCACTTTTTTGTGAAAATCTCTGCTAAATGAGGTTATAGTATGTTAGAGGGCATCCCAGGAGTGTTCCAATTGTGTGGGTAAAATACATATCCCTTGGGGGGTAATTTGAAAAAAGTTGAAAAATTTTTTTTTTCTGGACTTAGAAAATTTTCACACATGTCTCAGACTTCCAGAGAGGGGAGCATGTCAGTGCGCGCATCCGATTTCAGTTCCAGAGCGATTCACCCGATGAGTCCTTCATACTTAGTCGTTTTTTGCAAAATTTCTGACTTTTTGAAAATTTCACTTTTTTGTGAAAGTCTCTGCTAAATGAGGTTATAGTATGTTAGAGGGCATCGCAGGAGGGCTCCAAATGTGTGGGTAAAATATATATCCCTTGGGGGGTAATTTGAAAAAAAGTTAAATTTTTTTTTTTTTCTTGACTTAGAGAATTTTCACACATGTCTCAGACTTCCAGAGAGGGGAGCATGTCAGTGAGCGCATCCGATTTCAGTTCCAGAGCGTTACACCCGATGAGTCCTTCATACTTAGTCGTTTTTTGGAAAATTTTCACTTTTTGAAAATTTCACTTTTTTGTGAAACTCTCCGCTAAATGAGGTTATAGTATGTTAGAGGGCATCCCTGGAGGGCTCCAAATGTGTGGGTAAAATATATATCCCTTGGCGGGAAATTTGAAAAAAAATTGAAAAATTTTTTTTTTCTGGACTTAGAAAATTTTCACACATGTCTCAGACTTCCAGAGAGCATGTCTGTAAGCGCATCCAATTTCAGTTCCAGAGCGTTTCACCCGATGAGTCCTTCATACTTAATCGTTTTTTGCAAAATTTCTGACTTTTTGAAAATTTCACTTTTTTGTGAAAATCTCCGCTAAATGAGGTTATAGTATGTTAGAGGGCATCCCAGGAGGGCTCCAAATGTGTGGGTAAAATATATATCCCTTGGGGGGAAATTTGAAAAAAAGTTAAATTTTTTTTTTTTTCTGGACTTAGAGAATTTTCACACATGTCTCAGACTTCCAGAGAGGGGAGCATGTCAGTGAGCGCATCCGATTTCAGTTCCAGAGCGATCCACCCGATGAGTCCTTCATACTTAGTCAATTTTTGCAAAATTTCTGACTTTTTGAAAATTTCACTTTTTTGTGAAAATCTCCGCTAAATGAGGTTATAGTATGTTAGAGGGCATCCTTGGAGGGCTCCAAATGTGTGGGTAAAATATATATCCCTTGGGGGGAAATTTGAAAAAAAATTGAAAAATTTTTTTTTTCTGGACTTAGAAAATCTTCACACATGTCTCAGACTTCCAGAAAGCATGTCTGTAAGCGCATCCAATTTCAGTTCCAGAGCGTTTCACCCGATGAGTCCTTCATACTTAGTCATTTTTTGGAAAAATTTTCACTTTTTGAAAATTTCACTTTTTTGTGAAAATCTCTGCTAAATGAGGTTATAGTATGTTAGAGGGCATCCCAGGAGTGTTCCAAATGTGTGGGTAAAATATATATCCCTTGGGGGGTAATTTGAAAAAAAGTTGAAAAATTTTTTTTTTCTGGACTTAGAAAATTTTCACACATGTCTCAGACTTCCAGAGAGGGGAGCATGTCAGTGCGTGCATCCGATTTCAGTTCCAGAGCGATTCACCCGATGAGTCCTTCATACTTAGTCGTTTTTTGCAAAATTTCTGACTTTTTGAAAATTTCACTTTTTTGTGAAAGTCTCTGCTAAATGAGGTTATAGTATGTTAGAGGGCATCGCAGGAGGGTTCCAAATGTGTGGGTAAAATATATATTCCTTGGGGGAAATTTGAAAAAAGTTAAATTTTTTTTTTTTTCTGGACTTAGAGAATTTTCACACATGACTCAGACTTCCAGAGAGGGGAGCATGTCAGTGCATGCATCCGATTTCAGTTCCAGAGTGATTCACCCGATGAGTCCTTCATACTTAATCGTTTTTTGCAAAATTTCTGACTTTTTGAAAATTTCACTTTTTTGTGAAAATCTCCGCTAAATGAGGTTATAGTATGTTAGAGGGCATCCCAGGAGGGCTCCAAATGTGTGGGTAAAATATATATCCCTTTGGGGGAAATTTGAAAAAAAGTTGAAATTTTTTTTTTTTCTGGAATTAAAAATTTTTCACACATGTCTCAGACTTCCAGAGAGGGGAGCATGTCAGTGCGCGCATCCGATTTCAGTTCCAGAGCGATTCACCCGATGAGTCCTTCATACTTAGTCGTTTTTTGCAAAATTTCTGACTTTATTGAAAATTTCACTTTTTTGTGAAAATCTCTGCTAAATGAGGTTATAGTATGTTAGAGGGCATCCCAGGAGTGTTCCAAATGTGTGGGTAAAATACATATCCCTTGGGGGGTAATTTGAAAAAAGTTGAAAAATTTTTTTTTTCTGGACTTAGAAAATTTTCACACATGTCTCAGACTTCCAGAGAGGGGAGCATGTCAGTGAGCGCATCCGATTTCAGTTCCAGAGCGATCCACCCGATGAGTCCTTCATACTTAGTCAATTTTTGCAAAATTTCTGACTTTTTGAAAATTTCACTTTTTTGTGAAAATCTCTGCTAAATGAGGTTATAGTATGTTAGAGGGCATCCCAGGAGGGCTCCAAATGTGTGGGTAAAATATATATCCCTTGGGGGGAAATTTATAAAAAAGTTGAAAAAATTTTTTTTTCTCGACTTAGAAAATTTTCACACATGTCTCAGACTTCCAGAGAGGGGAGCATGTCTGTAAGCGCATCCGATTTCAGTTCCAGAGCGTTTCACCCGATGAGTCCTTCATACTTAGTCGTTTTTTGGAAAAATCTCACTTTTTGAAAATTTCACTTTTTTTGTGAAAATCTCTGCTAACTGAGGTTATAGTATGTTAGAGGGCATCCCAGGAGGGCTCCAAATGTGTGGGTAAAATATATATCCCTTGGGGGGAAATTTGAAAAAAAGTTGAAAAATTTTTTTTTTCTGAACTTAGAAAATTTTCACACATGTCTCAGACTTCCAGAGAGCATGTCTGTAAGCGCATCCGATTTCAGTTCTAGAGCGTTTCACCCGATGAGTCCTTCATACTTAGTCGTTTTTTGGAAAAATTTTCACTTTTTGAAAATTTCACTTTTTTGTGAAAATCTCTGCTAAATGAGGTTATAGTATGTTAGAGGGTATCCCAGGAGTGTTCCAAATGTGTGGGTAAAATATATATCCCTTGGGGGGTAATTTGAAAAAAAGTTGAAAAAATTTTTTTTTCTGGACTTAGAAAATTTTCACACATGTCTCAGACTTCCAGAGAGGGGAGCATGTCTGTAAGCGCATCCGATTTCAGTTCCAGAGCGTTTCACCCGATGAGTCCTTCATACTTAGTCGTTTTTTGCAAAATTTCTGACTTTTTGAAAATTTCACTTTTTTGTGAAAGTCTCTGCTAAATGAGGTTATAGTATGTTAGAGGGCATCCCAGGAGGGCTCCAAATGTGTGGGTAAAATATATATCCCTTTGGGGGAAATTTGAAAAAAAGGTGAAATTTTTTTTTTTTCTGGAATTAAAAAATTTTCACACATGTCTCAGACTTCCAGAGAGGGGAGCATGTCAGTGCGCGCATCCGATTTCAGTTCCAGAGCGTTTCACCCAATGAGTCCTTCATACTTAGTCGTTTTTTGGAAAAATCTCACTTTTTGAAAATTTCACTTTTTTGTGAAAATCTCTGCTAAATGAGGTTATAGTATGTTAGAGGGCATCCCAGGAGGGCTCCAAATGTGTAGGTAAAATATATATCCCTTGGGGGGTAATTTGAAAAAAAGTTGAAAAAATTTTTTTTTCTGGACTTAGAAAATTTAAACACATGTCTCAGACTTCCAGAGAGGGGAGCATGTCAGTGCGCGCATCCGATTTCAGTTACAGAGCGATTCACCCGATGAGTCCTTCATACTTAGTCGTTTTTTGCAAAATTTCTGACTTTATTGAAAATTTCACTTTTTTGTGAAAATCTCTGCTAAATGAGGTTATAGTATGTTAGAGGGCATCCCAGGAGTGTTCCAATTGTGTGGGTAAAATACATATCCCTTGGGGGGTAATTTGAAAAAAGTTGAAAAATTTTTTTTTTCTGGACTTAGAAAATTTTCACACATGTCTCAGACTTCCAGAGAGGGGAGCATGTCAGTGCGCGCATCCGATTTCAGTTCCAGAGCGATTCACCCGATGAGTCCTTCATACTTAGTCGTTTTTTGCAAAATTTCTGACTTTTTGAAAATTTCACTTTTTTGTGAAAGTCTCTGCTAAATGAGGTTATAGTATGTTAGAGGGCATCGCAGGAGGGCTCCAAATGTGTGGGTAAAATATATATCCCTTGGGGGGTAATTTGAAAAAAAGTTAAATTTTTTTTTTTTTCTGGACTTAGAGAATTTTCACACATGTCTCAGACTTCCAGAGAGGGGAGCATGTCAGTGAGCGCATCCGATTTCAGTTCCAGAGCGTTACACCCGATGAGTCCTTCATACTTAGTCGTTTTTTGGAAAATTTTCACTTTTTGAAAATTTCACTTTTTTGTGAAACTCTCCGCTAAATGAGGTTATAGTATGTTAGAGGGCATCCCTGGAGGGCTCCAAATGTGTGGGTAAAATATATATCCCTTGGGGGGAAATTTGAAAAAAAATTGAAAATTTTTTTTTTTCTGGACTTAGAAAATTTTCACACATGTCTCAGACTTCCAGAGAGCATGTCTGTAAGCGCATCCAATTTCAGTTCCAGAGCGTTTCACCCGATGAGTCCTTCATACTTAATCGTTTTTTGCAAAATTTCTGACTTTTTGAAAATTTCACTTTTTTGTGAAAATCTCCGCTAAATGAGGTTATAGTATGTTAGAGGGCATCCCAGGAGGGCTCCAAATGTGTGGGTAAAATATATATCCCTTGGGGGGAAATTTGAAAAAAAGTTAAATTTTTTTTTTTTTCTGGACTTAGAGAATTTTCACACATGTCTCAGACTTCCAGAGAGGGGAGCATGTCAGTGAGCGCATCCGATTTCAGTTCCAGAGCGATCCACCCGATGAGTCCTTCATACTTAGTCAATTTTTGCAAAATTTCTGACTTTTTGAAAATTTCACTTTTTTGTGAAAATCTCTGCTAAATGAGGTTATAGTATGTTAGAGGGCATCCCAGGAGGGCTCCAAATGTGTGGGTAAAATACATATCCCTTGGGGGGAAATTTGAAAAAAAGTTAAATTTTTTTTTTTTTCTGGACTTAGAGAATTTTCACACATGTCTCAGACTTCCAGAGAGGGGAGCATGTCAGTGAGCGCATCCGATTTCAGTTCCAGAGCGATCCACCCGATGAGTCCTTCATACTTAGTCAATTTTTGCAAAATTTCTGACTTTTTGAAAATTTCACTTTTTTGTGAAAATCTCCGCTAAATGAGGTTATAGTATGTTAGAGGGCATCCCAGGAGGGCTCCAAATGTGTGGGTAAAATATATATCCCTTGGGGGGAAATTTGAAAAAAAGTTAAATTTTTTTTTTTTTCTGGACTTAGAGAATTTTCACACATGTCTCAGACTTCCAGAGAGGGGAGCATGTCAGTGAGCGCATCCGATTTCAGTTCCAGAGCGATCCACCCGATGAGTCCTTCATACTTAGTCAATTTTTGCAAAATTTCTGACTTTTTGAAAATTTCACTTTTTTGTGAAAATCTCTGCTAAATGAGGTTATAGTATGTTAGAGGGCATCCCAGGAGGGCTCCAAATGTGTGGGTAAAATATATATCCCTTGGGGGGAAATTTATAAAAAAGTTGAAAAAATTTTTTTTTCTCGACTTAGAAAATTTTCACACATGTCTCAGACTTCCACAGAGGGGAGCATGTCTGTAAGCGCATCCGATTTCAGTTCCAGAGCGTTTCACCCGATGAGTCCTTCATACTTAGTCGTTTTTTGGAAAAATCTCACTTTTTGAAAATTTCACTTTTTTTGTGAAAATCTCTGCTAACTGAGGTTATAGTATGTTAGAGGGCATCCCAGGAGGGCTCCAAATGTGTGGGTAAAATATATATCCCTTGGGGGGAAATTTGAAAAAAAGTTGAAAAATTTTTTTTTTCTGAACTTAGAAAATTTTCACACATGTCTCAGACTTCCAGAGAGCATGTCTGTAAGCGCATCCGATTTCAGTTCTAGAGCGTTTCACCCGATGAGTCCTTCATACTTAGTCGTTTTTTGGAAAAATTTTCACTTTTTGAAAATTTCACTTTTTTGTGAAAATCTCTGCTAAATGAGGTTATAGTATGTTAGAGGGTATCCCAGGAGTGTTCCAAATGTGTGGGTAAAATATATATCCCTTGGGGGGTAATTTGAAAAAAAGTTGAAAAAATTTTTTTTTCTGGACTTAGAAAATTTTCACACATGTCTCAGACTTCCAGAGAGGGGAGCATGTCTGTAAGCGCATCCGATTTCAGTTCCAGAGCGTTTCACCCGATGAGTCCTTCATACTTAGTCAATTTTTGGAAAAATCTCACTTTTTGAAAATTTCACTTTTTTGTGAAAATCTCTGCTAAATGAGGTTATAGTATGTTAGAGGGCATCCCAGGAGGGCTCCAAATGTGTGGGTAAAATATATATCCCTTTGGGGGAAATTTGAAAAAAAGTTGAAATTTTTTTTTTCTGGAATTAAAAAATTTTCACACATGTCTCAGACTTCCAGAGAGGGGAGCATGTCAGTGCGCGCATCCGATTTCAGTTCCAGAGCGATTCACCCGATGAGTCCTTCATACTTAGTCGTTTTTTGCAAAATTTCTGACTTTATTGAAAATTTCACTTTTTTGTGAAAATCTCTGCTAAATGAGGTTATAGTATGTTAGAGGGCATCCCAGGAGTGTTCCAATTGTGTGGGTAAAATACATATCCCTTGGGGGGTAATTTGAAAAAAGTTGAAAAATTTTTTTTTTCTGGACTTAGAAAATTTTCACACATGTCTCAGACTTCCAGAGAGGGGAGCATGTCAGTGCGCGCATCCGATTTCAGTTCCAGAGCGATTCACCCGATGAGTCCTTCATACTTAGTCGTTTTTTGCAAAATTTCTGACTTTTTGAAAATTTCACTTTTTTGTGAAAGTCTCTGCTAAATGAGGTTATAGTATGTTAGAGGGCATCGCAGGAGGGCTCCAAATGTGTGGGTAAAATATATATCCCTTGGGGGGTAATTTGAAAAAAAGTTAAATTTTTTTTTTTTTCTGGACTTAGAGAATTTTCACACATGTCTCAGACTTCCAGAGAGGGGAGCATGTCAGTGAGCGCATCCGATTTCAGTTCCAGAGCGTTTCACCCGATGAGTCCTTCATACTTAGTCGTTTTTTGGAAAAATCTCACTTTTTGAAAATTTCACTTTTTTTGTGAAAATCTCTGCTAACTGAGGTTATAGTATGTTAGAGGGCATCCCAGGAGGGCTCCAAATGTGTGGGTAAAATATATATCCCTTGGGGGGAAATTTGAAAAAAAGTTGAAAAATTTTTTTTTTCTGAACTTAGAAAATTTTCACACATGTCTCAGACTTCCAGAGAGCATGTCTGTAAGCGCATCCGATTTCAGTTCTAGAGCGTTTCACCCGATGAGTCCTTCATACTTAGTCGTTTTTTGGAAAAATTTTCACTTTTTGAAAATTTCACTTTTTTGTGAAAATCTCTGCTAAATGAGGTTATAGTATGTTAGAGGGTATCCCAGGAGTGTTCCAAATGTGTGGGTAAAATATATATCCCTTGGGGGGTAATTTGAAAAAAAGTTGAAAAAATTTTTTTTTCTGGACTTAGAAAATTTTCACACATGTCTCAGACTTCCAGAGAGGGGAGCATGTCTGTAAGCGCATCCGATTTCAGTTCCAGAGCGTTTCACCCGATGAGTCCTTCATACTTAGTCGTTTTTTGCAAAATTTCTGACTTTTTGAAAATTTCACTTTTTTGTGAAAGTCTCTGCTAAATGAGGTTATAGTATGTTAGAGGGCATCGCAGGAGGGCTCCAAATGTGTGGGTAAAATATATATCCCTTGGGGGGAAATTTATAAAAAAGTTGAAAAAATTTTTTTTTCTCGACTTAGAAAATTTTCACACATGTCTCAGACTTCCAGAGAGGGGAGCATGTCTGTAAGCGCATCCGATTTCAGTTCCAGAGCGTTTCACCCAATGAGTCCTTCATACTTAGTCGTTTTTTGGAAAAATCTCACTTTTTGAAAATTTCACTTTTTTGTGAAAATCTCTGCTAAATGAGGTTATAGTATGTTAGAGGGCATCCCAGGAGGGCTCCAAATGTGTAGGTAAAATATATATCCCTTGGGGGGTAATTTGAAAAAAAGTTGAAAAAATTTTTTTTTCTGGACTTAGAAAATTTAAACACATGTCTCAGACTTCCAGAGAGGGGAGCATGTCAGTGCGCGCATCCGATTTCAGTTACAGAGCGATTCACCCGATGAGTCCTTCATACTTAGTCGTTTTTTGCAAAATTTCTGACTTTTTGAAAATTTCACTTTTTTGTGAAAATCTCCGCTAAATGAGGTTATAGTATGTTAGAGGGCATCCCAGGAGGGCTCCAAATGTGTGGGTAAAATATATATCCCTTTGGGGGAAATTTGAAAAAAAGTTGAAATTTTTTTTTTCTGGAATTAAAAAATTTTCACACATGTCTCAGACTTCCAGAGAGGGGAGCATGTCAGTGCGCGCATCCGATTTCAGTTCCAGAGCGATTCACCCGATGAGTCCTTCATACTTAGTCGTTTTTTGCAAAATTTCTGACTTTATTGAAAATTTCACTTTTTTGTGAAAATCTCTGCTAAATGAGGTTATAGTATGTTAGAGGGCATCCCAGGAGTGTTCCAATTGTGTGGGTAAAATACATATCCCTTGGGGGGTAATTTGAAAAAAGTTGAAAAATTTTTTTTTTCTGGACTTAGAAAATTTTCACACATGTCTCAGACTTCCAGAGAGGGGAGCATGTCAGTGCGCGCATCCGATTTCAGTTCCAGAGCGATTCACCCGATGAGTCCTTCATACTTAGTCGTTTTTTGCAAAATTTCTGACTTTTTGAAAATTTCACTTTTTTGTGAAAGTCTCTGCTAAATGAGGTTATAGTATGTTAGAGGGCATCGCAGGAGGGCTCCAAATGTGTGGGTAAAATATATATCCCTTGGGGGGTAATTTGAAAAAAAGTTAAATTTTTTTTTTTTTCTGGACTTAGAGAATTTTCACACATGTCTCAGACTTCCAGAGAGGGGAGCATGTCAGTGAGCGCATCCGATTTCAGTTCCAGAGCGTTACACCCGATGAGTCCTTCATACTTAGTCGTTTTTTGGAAAATTTTCACTTTTTGAAAATTTCACTTTTTTGTGAAACTCTCCGCTAAATGAGGTTATAGTATGTTAGAGGGCATCCCTGGAGGGCTCCAAATGTGTGGGTAAAATATATATCCCTTGGGGGGAAATTTGAAAAAAAATTGAAAAATTTTTTTTTTCTGGACTTAGAAAATTTTCACACATGTCTCAGACTTCCAGAGAGCATGTCTGTAAGCGCATCCAATTTCAGTTCCAGAGCGTTTCACCCGATGAGTCCTTCATACTTAATCGTTTTTTGCAAAATTTCTGACTTTTTGAAAATTTCACTTTTTTGTGAAAATCTCCGCTAAATGAGGTTATAGTATGTTAGAGGGCATCCCAGGAGGGCTCCAAATGTGTGGGTAAAATATATATCCCTTGGGGGGAAATTTGAAAAAAAGTTAAATTTTTTTTTTTTTCTGGACTTAGAGAATTTTCACACATGTCTCAGACTTCCAGAGAGGGGAGCATGTCAGTGAGCGCATCCGATTTCAGTTCCAGAGCGATCCACCCGATGAGTCCTTCATACTTAGTCAATTTTTGCAAAATTTCTGACTTTTTGAAAATTTCACTTTTTTGTGAAAATCTCCGCTAAATGAGGTTACAGTATGTTAGAGGGCATCCCAGGAGGGCTCCAAATGTGTGGGTAAAATATATATCCCTTGGGGGGAAATTTGAAAAAAAGTTAAATTTTTTTTTTTTTCTGGACTTAGAGAATTTTCACACATGTCTCAGACTTCCAGAGAGGGGAGCATGTCAGTGAGCGCATCCGATTTCAGTTCCAGAGCGATCCACCCGATGAGTCCTTCATACTTAGTCAATTTTTGCAAAATTTCTGACTTTTTGAAAATTTCACTTTTTTGTGAAAATCTCTGCTAAATGAGGTTATAGTATGTTAGAGGGCATCCCAGGAGGGCTCCAAATGTGTGGGAAAATATATATCCCTTGGGGGGAAATTTATAAAAAAGTTGAAAAAATTTTTTTTTCTCGACTTAGAAAATTTTCACACATGTCTCAGACTTCCAGAGAGGGGAGCATGTCTGTAAGCGCATCAGATTTCAGTTCCAGAGCGTTTCACCCGATGAGTCCTTCATACTTAGTCGTTTTTTGGAAAAATCTCACTTTTTGAAAATTTCACTTTTTTGTGAAAATCTCTGCTAAATGAGGTTATAGTATGTTAGAGGGCATCCCAGGAGGGCTCCAAATGTGTAGGTAAAATATATATCCCTTGGGGGGTAATTTGAAAAAAAGTTGAAAAATTTTTTTTTTCTGGACTTAGAAAATTTAAACACATGTCTCAGACTTCCAGAGAGGGGAGCATGTCAGTGCGCGCATCCGATTTCAGTTACAGAGCGATTCACCCGATGAGTCCTTCATACTTAGTCGTTTTTTGCAAAATTTCTGACTTTTTGAAAATTTCACTTTTTTGTGAAAATCTCCGCTAAATGAGGTTATAGTATGTTAGAGGGCATCCCAGGAGGGCTCCAAATGTGTGGGTAAAATATATATCCCTTTGGGGGAAATTTGAAAAAAAGTTGAAATTTTTTTTTTTTCTGGAATTAAAAAATTTTCACACATGTCTCAGACTTCCAGAGAGGGAAGCATGTCAGTGCGCGCATCCGATTTCAGTTCCAGAGCGATTCACCCGATGAGTCCTTCATACTTAGTCGTTTTTTGCAAAATTTCTGACTTTATTGAAAATTTCACTTTTTTGTGAAAATCTCTGCTAAATGAGGTTATAGTATGTTTAGAGGGCATCCCAGGAGGGCTCCAAATGTGTGGGTAAAATAAATATCCCTTGGGGGGTAATTTGAAAAAAAGTTGAAAAATTTTTTTTTTCTGGACTTAGAAAATTTTCACACATGTCTCAGACTTCCAGAGAGGGGAGCATGTCAGTGCGCGCATCCGATTTCAGTTCCAGAGCGATTCACCCGATGAGTCCTTCATACTTAGTCGTTTTTTGCAAAATTTCTGACTTTTTGAAAATTTCACTTTTTTGTGAAAGTCTCTGCTAAATGCGGTTATAGTATGTTAGAGGGCATCGCAGGAGGGCTCCAAATGTGTGGGTAAAATATATATCCCTTGGGGGGAAATTTGAAAAAAAGTTAATTTTTTTTTTTCTGGACTTAGAGAATTTTCACACATGTCTCAGACTTCCAGAGAGGGGAGCATGTCAGTGAGCGCATCCGATTTCAGTTCCAGAGCGATCCACCCGATGAGTCCGTCATACTTAGTCAATTTTTGCAAAATTTCTGACTTTTTGAAAATTTCACTTTTTTGTGAAAATCTCTGCTAAATTAGGTTATAGTATGTTAGAGGGCATCCCAGGAGGGCTCCAAATGTGTGGGTAAAATATATATCCCTTGGGGGGAAATTTGAAAAAAAGTTAATTTTTTTCTTTTTTCTGGACTTAGAGAATTTTCACACATGTCTCAGACTTCCAGAGAGGGGAGCATGTCTGTAAGCGCATCCAATTTCAGTTCCAGAGCGTTTCACCCGATGAGTCCTTCATACTTAGTCATTTTTTGGAAAAATTTTCACTTTTTGAAAATTTCACTTTTTTGTGAAAATCTCTGCTAAATGAGGTTATAGTATGTTAGAGGGCATCCCAGGAGTGTTCCAAATGTGTGGGTAAAATATATATCCCTTGGCGGGTAATTTGAAAAAAAGTTGAAAATTTTTTTTTTTCTGGACTTAGAAAATTTTCACACATGTCTCAGACTTCCAGAGAGGGGAGCATGTCTGTAAGCGCATCCAATTTCAGTTCCAGAGCGTTTCACCCGATGAGTCCTTCATACTTAGTCATTTTTTGGAAAAATTTTCACTTTTTGAAAATTTCACTTTTTTGTGAAAATCTCTGCTAAATGAGGTTATAGTATGTTAGAGGGCATCCCAGGAGTGTTCCAAATGTGTGGGTAAAATATATATCCCTTGGGGGGTAATTTGAAAAAAAGTTGAAAAAATTTTTTTTTCTGGACTCAGAAAATTTTCACACATGTCTCAGACTTCCAGAGAGGGGAGCATGTCAGTGCGTGCATCCGATTTCAGTTCCAGAGCGATTCACCCGATGAGTCCTTCATACTTAGTCGTTTTTTGCAAAATTTCTGACTTTTTGAAAATTTCACTTTTTTGTGAAAGTCTCTGCTAAATGAGGTTATAGTATGTTAGAGGGCATCGCAGGAGGGTTCCAAATGTGTGGGTAAAATATATATTCCTTGGGGGAAATTTGAAAAAAGTTAAATTTTTTTTTTTTTCTGGACTTAGAGAATTTTCACACATGTCTCAGACTTCCAGAGAGGGGAGCATGTCAGTGCATGCATCCGATTTCAGTTCCAGAGTGATTCACCCGATGAGTCCTTCATACTTAATCGTCTTTTGCAAAATTTCTGACTTTTTGAAAATTTCACTTTTTTGTGAAAATCTCCGCTAAATGAGGTTATAGTATGTTAGAGGGCATCCCAGGAGGGCTCCAAATGTGTGGGTAAAATATATATCCCTTGGGGGGAAATTTATAAAAAAGTTGAAAAATTTTTTTTTTCTCGACTTAGAAAATTTTCACACATGTCTCAGACTTCCAGAGAGGGGAGCATGTCTGTAAGCGCATCCGATTTCAGTTCCAGAGCGTTTCACCCGATGAGTCCTTCATACTTAGTCGTTTTTTGGAAAAATCTCACTTTTTGAAAATTTCACTTTTTTGTGAAAATCTCTGCTAAATGAGGTTATAGTATGTTAGAGGGCATCCCAGGAGGGCTCCAAATGTGTATGTAAAATTTATATCCCTTGGGGGGTAATTTGAAAAAAAGTTGAAAAATTTTTTTTTTCTAGACTTAGAAAATTTAAACACATGTCTCAGACTTCCAGAGAGGGGAGCATGTCAGTGCGCGCATCCGATTTCAGTTACAGTGCGATTCACCCGATGAGTCCTTCATACTTAGTCGTTTTTTGCAAAATTTCTGACTTTTTGAAAATTTCACTTTTTTGTGAAAATCTCCGCTAAATGAGGTTATAGTATGTTAGAGGGCATCCCAGGAGGGCTCCAAATGTGTGGGTAAAATATATATCCCTTTGGGGGAAATTTGAAAAAAAGTTGAAATTTTTTTTTTTTCTGGAATTAAAAAATTTTCACACATGTCTCAGACTTCCAGAGAGGGGAGCATGTCAGTGCGCGCATCCGATTTCAGTTCCAGAGCGATTCACCCGATGAGTCCTTCATACTTAGTCGTTTTTTGCAAAATTTCTGACTTTATTGAAAATTTCACTTTTTTGTGAAAATCTCTGCTAAATGAGGTTATAGTATGTTTAGAGGGCATCCCAGGAGGGCTCCAAATGTGTGGGTAAAATAAATATCCCTTGGGGGGTAATTTGAAAAAAAGTTGAAAAATTTTTTTTTTCTGGACTTAGAAAATTTTCACACATGTCTCAGACTTCCAGAGAGGGGAGCATGTAAGTGCATGCATCCGATTTCAGTTCCAGAGCGATTCACCCGATGAGTCCTTCATACTTAGTCGTTTTTTGCAAAATTTCTGACTTTTTGAAAATTTCACTTTTTTGTGAAAGTCTCTGCTAAATGCGGTTATAGTATGTTAGAGGACATCGCAGGAGGGCTCCAAATGTGTGGGTAAAATATATATCCCTTGGGGGGAAATTTGAAAAAAAGTTAATTTTTTTTTTTTCTGGACTTAGAGAATTTTCACACATGTCTCAGACTTCCAGAGAGGGGAGCATGTCAGTGAGCGCATCCGATTTCAGTTCCAGAGCGTTACACCCGATGAGTCCTTCATACTTAGTCGTTTTTTGGAAAAATTTTCACTTTTTGAAAATTTCACTTTTTTGTGAAAATCTCCGCTAAATGAGGTTATAGTATGTTAGAGGGCATCCCTGGAGGGCTCCAAATGTGTGGGTAAAATATATATCCCTTGGGGGGAAATTTGAAAAAAAATTGAAAAAATTTTTTTTTCTGGACTTAGAAAATTTTCACACATGTCTCAGACTTCCAGAGAGCATGTCTGTAAGCGCATCCAATTTCAGTTCCAGAGCGTTTCACCCGATGAGTCCTTCATACTTAGTCATTTTTTGGAAAAATTTTCACTTTTTGAAAATTTCACTTTTTTGTGAAAATCTCTGCTAAATGAGGTTATAGTATGTTAGAGGGCATCCCAGGAGTGTTCCAAATGTGTGGGTAAAATATATATCCCTTGGGGGGTAATTTGAAAAAAAGTTGAAAAATTTTTTTTTTCTGGACTTAGAAAATTTTCACACATGTCTCAGACTTCCAGAGAGGGGAGCATGTCAGTGCGTGCATCCGATTTCAGTTCCAGAGCGATTCACCCGATGAGTCCTTCATACTTAGTCGTTTTTTGCAAAATTTCTGACTTTTTGAAAATTTCACTTTTTTGTGAAAGTCTCTGCTAAATGAGGTTATAGTATGTTAGAGGGCATCGCAGGAGGGTTCCAAATGTGTGGGTAAAATATATATTCCTTGGGGGAAATTTGAAAAAAGTTAAATTTTTTTTTTTTTCTGGACTTAGAGAATTTTCACACATGTCTCAGACTTCCAGAGAGGGGAGCATGTCAGTGCATGCATCCGATTTCAGTTCCAGAGTGATTCACCCGATGAGTCCTTCATACTTAATCGTTTTTTGCAAAATTTCTGACTTTTTGAAAATTTCACTTTTTTGTGAAAATCTCCGCTAAATGAGGTTATAGTATGTTAGAGGGCATCCCAGGAGGGCTCCAAATGTGTGGGTAAAATATATATCCCTTGGGGGGAAATTTAAAAAAAAGTTAAATTTTTTTTTTTTTCTGGACTTAGAGAATTTTCACACATGTCTCAGACTTCCAGAGAGGGGAGCATGTCAGTGAGCGCATCCGATTTCAGTTCCAGAGCGATCCACCCGATGAGTCCTTCATACTTAGTCAATTTTTGCAAAATTTCTGACTTTTTGAAAATTTCACTTTTTTGTGAAAATCTCTGCTAAATGAGGTTATAGTAATTTAGAGGGCATCCCAGGAGGGCTCCAAATGTGTGGGTAAAATATATATCCCTTGGGGGGAAATTTATAAAAAAGTTGAAAAATTTTTTTTTTCTCGACTTAGAAAATTTTCACACATGTCTCAGACTTCCAGAGAGGGGAGCATGTCTGTAAGCGCATCCGATTTCAGTTCCAGAGCGTTTCACCCGATGAGTCCTTCATACTTAGTCGTTTTTTGGAAAAATCTCACTTTTTGAAAATTTCACTTTTTTGTGAAAATCTCTGCTAAATGAGGTTATAGTATGTTAGAGGGCATCCCAGGAGGGCTCCAAATGTGTATGTAAAATATATATCCCTTGGGGGGTAATTTGAAAAAAAGTTGAAAAATTTTTTTTTCTGGACTTAGAAAATTTAAACACATGTCTCAGACTTCCAGAGAGGGGAGCATGTCAGTGCGCGCATCCGATTTCAGTTACAGAGCGATTCACCCGATGAGTCCTTCATACTTAGTCGTTTTTTGCAAAATTTCTGACTTTTTGAAAATTTCACTTTTTTGTGAAAATCTCCGCTAAATGAGGTTATAGTATGTTAGAGGGCATCCCAGGAGGGCTCCAAATGTGTGGGTAAAATATATATCCCTTTGGGGGAAATTTGAAAAAAAGTTGAAATTTTTTTTTTTTCTGGAATTAAAAAATTTTCACACATGTCTCAGACTTCCAGAGAGGGGAGCATGTCAGTGCGCGCATCCGATTTCAGTTCCAGAGCGATTCACCCGATGAGTCCTTCATACTTAGTCGTTTTTTGCAAAATTTCTGACTTTATTGAAAATTTCACTTTTTTGTGAAAATCTCTGCTAAATGAGGTTATAGTATGTTTAGAGGGCATCCCAGGAGGGCTCCAAATGTGTGGGTAAAATAAATATCCCTTGGGGGGTAATTTGAAAAAAAGTTGAAAAATTTTTTTTTTCTGGACTTAGAAAATTTTCACACATGTCTCAGACTTCCAGAGAGGGGAGCATGTAAGTGCATGCATCCGATTTCAGTTCCAGAGCGATTCACCCGATGAGTCCTTCATACTTAGTCGTTTTTTGCAAAATTTCTGACTTTTTTAAAATTTCACTTTTTTGTGAAAATCTCCGCTAAATGAGGTTATAGTATGTTAGAGGGCATCCGAGGAGGGCTCCAAATGTGTGGGTAAAATATATATCCCTTGGGGGGAAATTTGAAAAAAAGTTAATTTTTTTTTTTCTGGACTTAGAGAATTTTCACACATGTCTCAGACTTCCAGAGAGGGGAGCATGTCAGTGAGCGCATCCGATTTCAGTTCCAGAGCGTTACACCCGATGAGTCCTTCATACTTAGTCGTTTTTTGGAAAAATTTTCAGTTTTTGAAAATTTCACTTTTTTGTGAAAATCTCCGCTAAATGAGGTTATAGTATGTTAGAGGGCATCCCTGGAGGGCTCCAAATGTGTGGGTAAAATATATATCCCTTGGGGGGAAATTTGAAAAAAAATTGAAAAAATTTTTTTTTCTGGACTTAGAAAATTTTCACACATGTCTCAGACTTCCAGAGAGCATGTCTGTAAGCGCATCCAATTTCAGTTCCAGAGCGTTTCACCCGATGAGTCCTTCATACTTAGTCATTTTTTGGAAAAATTTTCACTTTTTGAAAATTTCACTTTTTTGTGAAAATCTCTGCTAAATGAGGTTATAGTATGTTAGAGGGCATCCCAGGAGTGTTCCAAATGTGTGGGTAAAATATATATCCCTTTGGGGGGTAATTTGAAAAAAAGTTGAAATTTTTTTTTTTTCTGGACTTAGAAAATTTTCACACATGTCTCAGACTTCCAGAGAGGGGAGCATGTCTGTAAGCGCATCCAATTTCAGTTCCAGAGCGTTTCACCCGATGAGTCCTTCATACTTAGTCATTTTTTGGAAAAATTTTCACTTTTTGAAAATTTCACTTTTTTGTGAAAATCTCTGCTAAATGAGGTTATAGTATGTTAGAGGGCATCCCAGGAGTGTTCCAAATGTGTGGGTAAAATATATATCCCTTGGGGGGTAATTTGAAAAAAAGTTGAAAAAATTTTTTTTTCTGGACTTAGAAAATTTAAACACATGTCTCAGACTTCCAGAGAGGGGAGCATGTCAGTGCGCGCATCCGATTTCAGTTACAGAGCGATTCACCCGATGAGTCCTTCATACTTAGTCGTTTTTTGCAAAATTTCTGACTTTTTGAAAATTTCACTTTTTTGTGAAAATCTCCGCTAAATGAGGTTATAGTATGTTAGAGGGCATCCCAGGAGGGCTCCAAATGTGTGGGTAAAATATATATCCCTTTGGGGGAAATTTGAAAAAAAGTTGAAATTTTTTTTTTTTCTGGAATTAAAAAATTTTCACACATGTCTCAGACTTCCAGAGAGGGGAGCATGTCAGTGCGCGCATCCGATTTCAGTTCCAGAGCGATTCACCCGATGAGTCCTTCATACTTAGTCGTTTTTTGCAAAATTTCTGACTTTATTGAAAATTTCACTTTTTTGTGAAAATCTCTGCTAAATGAGGTTATAGTATGTTTAGAGGGCATCCCAGGAGGGCTCCAAATGTGTGGGTAAAATAAATATCCCTTGGGGGGTAATTTGAAAAAAAGTTGAAAAATTTTTTTTTTCTGGACTTAGAAAATTTTCACACATGTCTCAGACTTCCAGAGAGGGGAGCATGTAAGTGCATGCATCCGATTTCAGTTCCAGAGCGATTCACCCGATGAGTCCTTCATACTTAGTCGTTTTTTGCAAAATTTCTGACTTTTTTAAAATTTCACTTTTTTGTGAAAATCTCCGCTAAATGAGGTTATAGTATGTTAGAGGGCATCCCAGGAGGGCTCCAAATGTGTGGGTAAAATATATATCCCTTGGGGGGAAATTTGAAAAAAAGTTAATTTTTTTTTTTCTGGACTTAGAGAATTTTCACACATGTCTCAGACTTCCAGAGAGGGGAGCATGTCAGTGAGCGCATCCGATTTCAGTTCCAGAGCGTTACACCCGATGAGTCCTTCATACTTAGTCGTTTTTTGGAAAAATTTTCACTTTTTGAAAATTTCACTTTTTTGTGAAAATCTCCGCTAAATGAGGTTATAGTATGTTAGAGGGCATCCCTGGAGGGCTCCAAATGTGTGGGTAAAATATATATCCCTTGGGGGGAAATTTGAAAAAAAATTGAAAAAATTTTTTTTTCTGGACTTAGAAAATTTTCACACATGTCTCAGACTTCCAGAGAGCATGTCTGTAAGCGCATCCAATTTCAGTTCCAGAGCGTTTCACCCGATGAGTCCTTCATACTTAGTCATTTTTTGGAAAAATTTTCACTTTTTGAAAATTTCACTTTTTTGTGAAAATCTCTGCTAAATGAGGTTATAGTATGTTAGAGGGCATCCCAGGAGTGTTCCAAATGTGTGGGTAAAATATATATCCCTTTGGGGGGTAATTTGAAAAAAAGTTGAAATTTTTTTTTTTTCTGGACTTAGAAAATTTTCACACATGTCTCAGACTTCCAGAGAGGGGAGCATGTCTGTAAGCGCATCCAATTTCAGTTCCAGAGCGTTTCACCCGATGAGTCCTTCATACTTAGTCATTTTTTGGAAAAATTTTCACTTTTTGAAAATTTCACTTTTTTGTGAAAATCTCTGCTAAATGAGGTTATAGTATGTTAGAGGGCATCCCAGGAGGGCTCCAAATGTGTGGGTAAAATATATATCCCTTTGGGGGAAATTTGAAAAAAAGTTGAAATTTTTTTTTTTTCTGGAATTAAAAAATTTTCACACATGTCTCAGACTTCCAGAGAGGGGAGCATGTCAGTGCGCGCATCCGATTTCAGTTCCAGAGCGATTCACCCGATGAGTCCTTCATACTTAGTCGTTTTTTGCAAAATTTCTGACTTTATTGAAAATTTCACTTTTTTGTGAAAATCTCTGCTAAATGAGGTTATAGTATGTTTAGAGGGCATCCCAGGAGGGCTCCAAATGTGTGGGTAAAATAAATATCCCTTGGGGGGTAATTTGAAAAAAAGTTGAAAAATTTTTTTTTTCTGGACTTAGAAAATTTTCACACATGTCTCAGACTTCCAGAGAGGGGAGCATGTAAGTGCATGCATCCGATTTCAGTTCCAGAGCGATTCACCCGATGAGTCCTTCATACTTAGTCGTTTTTTGCAAAATTTCTGACTTTTTTAAAATTTCACTTTTTTGTGAAAATCTCCGCTAAATGAGGTTATAGTATGTTAGAGGGCATCCCAGGAGGGCTCCAAATGTGTGGGTAAAATATATATCCCTTGGGGGGAAATTTGAAAAAAAGTTAATTTTTTTTTTTCTGGACTTAGAGAATTTTCACACATGTCTCAGACTTCCAGAGAGGGGAGCATGTCAGTGAGCGCATCCGATTTCAGTTCCAGAGCGTTACACCCGATGAGTCCTTCATACTTAGTCGTTTTTTGGAAAAATTTTCACTTTTTGAAAATTTCACTTTTTTGTGAAAATCTCCGCTAAATGAGGTTATAGTATGTTAGAGGGCATCCCTGGAGGGCTCCAAATGTGTGGGTAAAATATATATCCCTTGGGGGGAAATTTGAAAAAAAATTGAAAAAATTTTTTTTTCTGGACTTAGAAAATTTTCACACATGTCTCAGACTTCCAGAGAGCATGTCTGTAAGCGCATCCAATTTCAGTTCCAGAGCGTTTCACCCGATGAGTCCTTCATACTTAGTCATTTTTTGGAAAAATTTTCACTTTTTGAAAATTTCACTTTTTTGTGAAAATCTCTGCTAAATGAGGTTATAGTATGTTAGAGGGCATCCCAGGAGTGTTCCAAATGTGTGGGTAAAATATATATCCCTTTGGGGGGTAATTTGAAAAAAAGTTGAAATTTTTTTTTTTTCTGGACTTAGAAAATTTTCACACATGTCTCAGACTTCCAGAGAGGGGAGCATGTCTGTAAGCGCATCCAATTTCAGTTCCAGAGCGTTTCACCCGATGAGTCCTTCATACTTAGTCATTTTTTGGAAAAATTTTCACTTTTTGAAAATTTCACTTTTTTGTGAAAATCTCTGCTAAATGAGGTTATAGTATGTTAGAGGGCATCCCAGGAGTGTTCCAAATGTGTGGGTAAAATATATATCCCTTGGGGGGTAATTTGAAAAAAAGTTGAAAAAATTTTTTTTTCTGGACTTAGAAAATTTTCACACATGTCTCAGACTTCCAGAGAGGGGAGCATGTCAGTGCGTGCATCCGATTTCAGTTCCAGAGCGATTCACCCGATGAGTCCTTCATACTTAGTCGTTTTTTGCAAAATTTCTGACTTTTTGAAAATTTCACTTTTTTGTGAAAGTCTCTGCTAAATGAGGTTATAGTATGTTAGAGGGCATCGCAGGAGGGTTCCAAATGTGTGGGTAAAATATATATTCCTTGGGGGAAATTTGAAAAAAGTTAAATTTTTTTTTTTTTCTGGACTTAGAGAATTTTCACACATGTCTCAGACTTCCAGAGAGGGGAGCATGTCAGTGCATGCATCCGATTTCAGTTCCAGAGTGATTCACCCGATGAGTCCTTCATACTTAATCGTTTTTTGCAAAATTTCTGACTTTTTGAAAATTTCACTTTTTTGTGAAAATCTCCGCTAAATGAGGTTATAGTATGTTAGAGGGCATCCCAGGAGGGCTCCAAATGTGTGGGTAAAATATATATCCCTTGGGGGGAAATTTGAAAAAAAGTTAAATTTTTTTTTTTTTCTGGACTTAGAGAATTTTCACACATGTCTCAGACTTCCAGAGAGGGGAGCATGTCAGTGAGCGCATCCGATTTCAGTTCCAGAGCGATCCACCCGATGAGTCCTTCATACTTAGTCAATTTTTGCAAAATTTCTGACTTTTTGAAAATTTCACTTTTTTGTGAAAATCTCTGCTAAATGAGGTTATAGTATGTTAGAGGGCATCCCAGGAGGGCTCCAAATGTGTGGGTAAAATATATATCCCTTGGGGGGAAATTTATAAAAAAGTTGAAAAATTTTTTTTTTCTCGACTTAGAAAATTTTCACACATGTCTCAGACTTCCAGAGAGGGGAGCATGTCTGTAAGCGCATCCGATTTCAGTTCCAGAGCGTTTCACCCGATGAGTCCTTCATACTTAGTCGTTTTTTGGAAAAATCTCACTTTTTGAAAATTTCACTTTTTTGTGAAAATCTCTGCTAAATGAGGTTATAGTATGTTAGAGGGCATCCCAGGAGGGCTCCAAATGTGTAGGTAAAATATATATCCCTTGGGAGGTAATTTGAAAAAAAGTTGAAAAATTTTTTTTTTCTGGACTTAGAAAATTTAAACACATGTCTCAGACTTCCAGAGAGGGGAGCATGTCAGTGCGCGCATCCGATTTCAGTTACAGAGCGATTCACCCGATGAGTCCTTCATACTTAGTCGTTTTTTGCAAAATTTCTGACTTTTTGAAAATTTCACTTTTTTGTGAAAATCTCCGCTAAATGAGGTTATAGTATGTTAGAGGGCATCCCAGGAGGGCTCCAAATGTGTGGGTAAAATATATATCCCTTTTGGGGGAAATTTGAAAAAAAGTTGAAATTTTTTTTTTTCTGGAATTAAAAAATTTTCACACATGTCTCAGACTTCCAGAGAGGGGAGCATGTAAGTGCATGCATCCGATTTCAGTTCCAGAGCGATTCACCCGATGAGTCCTTCATACTTAGTCGTTTTTTGCAAAATTTCTGACTTTTTTAAAATTTCACTTTTTTGTGAAAATCTCCGCTAAATGAGGTTATAGTATGTTAGAGGGCATCCCAGGAGGGCTCCAAATGTGTGGGTAAAATATATATCCCTTGGGGGGAAATTTGAAAAAAAGTTGAAATTTTTTTTTTTTCTGGAATTAAAAAATTTTCACACATGTCTCAGACTTCCAGAGAGGGGAGCATGTCAGTGCGCGCATCCGATTTCAGTTCCAGAGCGATTCACCCGATGAGTCCTTCATACTTAGTCGTTTTTTGCAAAATTTCTGACTTTATTGAAAATTTCACTTTTTTGTGAAAATCTCTGCTAAATGAGGTTATAGTATGTTAGAGGGCATCCCAGGAGTGTTCCAAATTTGTGGGTAAAATATATATCCCTTGGGGGGTAATTTGAAAAAAGTTGAAAAATTTTTTTTTTCTGGACTTAGAAAATTTTCACACATGTCTCAGACTTCCAGAGAGGGGAGCATGTCAGTGCGCGCATCCGATTTCAGTTCCAGAGCGATTCACCCGATCAGTCCTTCATACTTAGTCGTTTTTTGCAAAATTTCTGACTTTTTGAAAATTTCACTCTTTTGTGAAAGTCTCTGCTAAATGCGGTTATAGTATGTTAGAGGGCATCGCAGGAGGGCTCCAAATGTGTGGGTAAAATATATATCCCTTGGGGGGAAATTTATAAAAAAGTTGAAAAATTTTTTTTTTCTCGACTTAGAAAATTTTCACACATGTCTCAGACTTCCAGAGAGGGGAGCATGTCTGTAAGCGCATCCGATTTCAGTTCCAGAGCGTTTCACCCGATGAGTCCTTCATACTTAGTCGTTTTTTGGAAAAATCTCACTTTTTGAAAATTTCACTTTTTTTGTGAAAATCTCTGCTAAATGAGGTTATAGTATGTTAGAGGGCATCCCAGGAGGGCTCCAAATGTGTGGGTAAAATATATATCCCTTGGGGGGAAATTTGAAAAAAAGTTGAAAATTTTTTTTTTTCTGGACTTAGAAAATTTTCACACATGTCTCAGACTTCCAGAGAGGGGAGCATGTCTGTAAGCGCATACGATTTCAGTTCCAGAGCGTTACACCCGATGAGTCCTTCATACTTAGTCGTTTTTTGGAAAAATTTTCACTTTTTGAAAATTTCACTTTTTTGTGAAAATCTCCGCTAAATGAGGTTATAGTATGTTAGAGGGCATCCCTGGAGGGCTCCAAATGTGTGGGTAAAATATATATCCCTTGGGGGGAAATTTGAAAAAAAATTGAAAAAATTTTTTTTTCTGGACTTAGAAAATTTTCACACATGTCTCAGACTTCCAGAGAGCATGTCTGTAAGCGCATCCAATTTCAGTTCCAGAGCGTTTCACCCGATGAGTCCTTCATACTTAGTCATTTTTTGGAAAAATTTTCACTTTTTGAAAATTTCACTTTTTTGTGAAAATCTCTGCTAAATGAGGTTATAGTATGTTAGAGGGCATCCCAGGAGTGTTCCAAATGTGTGGGTAAAATATATATCCCTTGGGGGGTAATTTGAAAAAAAGTTGAAACAATTTTTTTTTCTGGACTTAGAAAATTTTCACACATGTCTCAGACTTCCAGAGAGGGGAGCATGTCAGTGCGTGCATCCGATTTCAGTTCCAGAGCGATTCACCCGATGAGTCCTTCATACTTAGTCGTTTTTTGCAAAATTTCTGACTTTTTGAAAATTTCACTTTTTTGTGAAAATCTCTGCTAAATGAGGTTATAGTATGTTAGAGGGCATCCCAGGAGGGCTCCAAATGTGTGGGTAAAATATATATCCCTTCGGGGGAAATTTATAAAAAAGTTGAAAAATTTTTTTTTTCTCGACTTAGAAAATTTTCACACATGTCTCAGACTTCCAGAGAGGGGAGCATGTCTGTAAGCGCATCCGATTTCAGTTCCAGAGCGTTTCACCCGATGAGTCCTTCATACTTAGTCGTTTTTTGGAAAAATCTCACTTTTTGAAAATTTCACTTTTTTGTGAAAATCTCTGCTAAATGAGGTTATAGTATGTTAGAGGGCATCCCAGGAGGGCTCCAAATGTGTAGGTAAAATATATATCCCTTGGGGGGTAATTTGAAAAAAAGTTGAAAAATTTTTTTTTTCTGGACTTAGAAAATTTAAACACATGTCTCAGACTTCCAGAGAGGGGAGCATGTCAGTGCGCGCATCCGATTTCAGTTACAGAGCGATTCACCCGATGAGTCCTTCATACTTAGTCGTTTTTTGCAAAATTTCTGACTTTTTGAAAATTTCACTTTTTTGTGAAAATCTCCGCTAAATGAGGTTATAGTATGTTAGAGGGCATCCCAGGAGGGCTCCAAATGTGTGGGTAAAATATATATCCCTTTGGGGGAAATTTGTAAAAAAGTTGAAATTTTTTTTTTTTCTGGAATTAAAAAATTTTCACACATGTCTCAGACTTCCAGAGAGGGGAGCATGTAAGTGCATGCATCCGATTTCAGTTCCAGAGCGATTCACCCGATGAGTCCTTCATACTTAGTCGTTTTTTGCAAAATTTCTGACTTTTTTAAAATTTCACTTTTTTGTGAAAATCTCCGCTAAATGAGGTTATAGTATGTTAGAGGGCATCCCAGGAGGGCTCCAAATGTGTGGGTAAAATATATATCCCTTGGGGGGAAATTTGAAAAAAAGTTGAAATTTTTTTTTTTTCTGGAATTAAAAAATTTTCACACATGTCTCAGACTTCCAGAGAGGGGAGCATGTCAGTGCGCGCATCCGATTTCAGTTCCAGAGCGATTCACCCGATGAGTCCTTCATACTTAGTCGTTTTTTGCAAAATTTCTGACTTTATTGAAAATTTCACTTTTTTGTGAAAATCTCTGCTAAATGAGGTTATAGTATGTTAGAGGGCATCCCAGGAGTGTTCCAAATGTGTGGGTAAAATATATATCCCTTGGGGGGTAATTTGAAAAAAGTTGAAAAATTTTTTTTTTCTGGACTTAGAGAATTTTCACACATGTCTCAGACTTCCAGAGAGGGGAGCATGTCAGTGAGCGCATCCGATTTCAGTTCCAGAGCGATCCACCCGATGAGTCCGTCATACTTAGTCAATTTTTGCAAAATTTCTGACTTTTTGAAAATTTCACTTTTTTCTGAAAATCTCTGCTAAATTAGGTTATAGTATGTTAGAGGGCATCCCAGGAGGGCTCCAAATGTGTGGGTAAAATATATATCCCTTGGGGGGAAATTTATAAAAAAGTTGAAAAAATTTTTTTTTCTCGACTTAGAAAATTTTCACACATGTCTCAGACTTCCAGAGAGGGGAGCATGTCTGTAAGCGCATCCGATTTCAGTTCCAGAGCGTTTCACCCGATGAGTCCTTCATACTTAGTCGTTTTTTGGAAAAATCTCACTTTTTGAAAATTTCACTTTTTTTGTGAAAATCTCTGCTAAATGAGGTTATAGTATGTTAGAGGGCATCCCAGGAGGGCTCCAAATGTGTGGGTAAAATATATATCCCTTGGGGGGAAATTTGAAAAAAAGTTGAAAAATTTTTTTTTTCTGAACTTAGAAAATTTTCACACATGTCTCAGACTTCCAGAGAGGGGAGCATGTCATTGCGCGCATCCGATTTCAGTTCCAGAGCGATTAACCCGATGAGTCCTTCATACTTAGTCGTTTTTTGCAAAATTTCTGACTTTTTGAAAATTTCACTTTTTTGTGAAAGTCTCTGCTAAATGAGGTTAAAGTATGTTAGAGGGCATCCCAGGAGGGCTCCAAATGTGTGGGTAAAATATATATCCCTTGGGGGGAAATTTGAAAAAAAGTTGAAAAATTTTTTTTTTCTGGACTTAGAAAATTTTCACACATGTCTCAGACTTCCAGAGAGGGGAGCATGTCTGTAAGCGCATACGATTTCAGTTCCAGAGCGTTACACCCGATGAGTCCTTCATACTTAGTCGCTTTTTGGAAAAATTTTCACTTTTTGAAAATTTCACTTTTTTGTGAAAATCTCCGCTAAATGAGGTTATAGTATGTTAGAGGGCATCCCTGGAGGGCTCCAAATGTGTGGGTAAAATATATATCCCTTGGGGGGAAATTTGAAAAAAAATTGAAAAAATTTTTTTTTCTGGACTTAGAAAATTTTCACACGTCTCAGTCTTCCAGAGAGTATGTCTGTAAGCGCATCCAATTTCAGTTCCAGAGCGTTTCACCCGATGAGTCCTTCATACTTAGTCATTTTTTGGAAAAATTTTCACTTTTTGAAAATTTCACTTTTTTGTGAAAATCTCTGCTAAATGAGGTTATAGTATGTTAGAGGGCATCCCAGGAGTGTTCCAAATGTGTGGGTAAAATATATATCCCTTGGGGGGTAATTTGAAAAAAAGTTGAAACAATTTTTTTTTCTGGACTTAGAAAATTTTCACACATGTCTCAGACTTCCAGAGAGGGGAGCATGTCAGTGCGTGCATCCGATTTCAGTTCCAGAGTGATTCACCCGATGAGTCCTTCATACTTAGTCGTTTTTTGCAAAATTTCTGACTTTTTGAAAATTTCACTTTTTTGTGAAAGTCTCTGCTAAATGAGGTTATAGTATGTTAGAGGGCATCGCAGGAGGGTTCCAAATGTGTGGGTAAGATATATATCCCTTGGGGGAAATTTGAAAAAAGTTAAATTTTTTTTTTTTTCTGGACTTAGAGAATTTTCACACATGTCTCAGACATCCAGAGAGGGGAGCATGTCAGTGCATGCATCCGATTTCAGTTCCAGAGTGATTCACCCGATGAGTCCTTCATACTTAGTCGTTTTTTGCAAAATTTCTGACTTTTTGAAAATTTCACTTTTTTGTGAAAATCTCCGCTAAATGAGGTTATAGTATGTTAGAGGGCATCCCAGGAGGGCTCCAAATGTGTGGGTAAAATATATATCCCTTGGGGGGAAATTTGAAAAAAAGTTAAATTTTTTTTTTTCTGGACTTAGAAAATTTTCACACATGTCTCAGACTTCCAGAGAGGGGAGCATGTCAGTGTGCGCATCTGATTTCAGTTCCAGAGCAATTCACCCGATGAGTCCTTCATACTTAGTCATTTTTTGGAAAAATTTTCACCTTTTGAAAATTTCACTTTTTTGTGAAAATCTCTGCTAAATGAGGTTATAGTATGTTAGAGGGCATCGCATGAGTGTTCCAAATGTGTGGGTAAAATATATATCCCTTGGGGGGTAATTTGAAAAAAAGTTAATTTTTTTTTTTTTCTGGACTTAGAGAATTTTCACACATGTCTCAGACTTCCAGAGAGGGGAGCATGTCAGTGAGCGCATCCGATTTCAGTTCCAGAGCGATTCACCCGATGAGTCCTTCATACTTAGTCAATTTTTGCAAAATTTCTGACTTTTTGAAAATTTCACTTTTTTGTGAAAATCTCTGCTAAATGAGGTTATAGTATGTTAGAGGGCATCCCAGGAGGGCTCCAAATGTGTGGGTAAAATATATATCCCTTGGGGGGAAATTTATAAAAAAGTTGAAAAAATTTTTTTTTCTCGACTTAGAAAATTTTCACACATGTCTCAGACTTCCAGAGAGGGGAGCATGTCTGTAAGCGCATTCGATTTCAGTTCCAGAGCGTTTCACCCGATGAGTCCTTCATACTTAGTCGTTTTTTGGAAAAATCTCACTTTTTGAAAATTTCACTTTTTTGTGAAAATCTCTGCTAAATGAGGTTATAGTATGTTAGAGGGCATCCCAGGAGGGCTCCAAATGTGTGGGTAAAATATATATCCCTTGGGGGGAAATTTGAAAAAAAGTTGAAAAATTTTTTTTTTCTGAACTTAGAAAATTTCACACATGTCTCAGACTTCCAGAGAGCATGTCTGTAAGCGCATCCGATTTCAGTTCTAGAGCGTTTCACCCGATGAGTCCTTCATACTTAGTCATTTTTGGAAAAATTTTCACTTTTTGAAAATTTCACTTTTTTGTGAAAATCTCTGCTAAATGAGGTTATAGTATGTTAGAGGGCATCCCAGGAGTGTTCCAAATGTGTGGGTAAAATATATATCCCTTGGGGGGTAATTTGGAAAAAAGTTGAAAAAATTTTTTTTTCTGGACTTAGAAAATTTTCACACATTTCTCAGACTACCAGAGAGGGGAGCATGTCAGTGCGCACATCCGATTTCAGTTCAAGAGCGATTCACCCGATGAGTCCTTCATACTTAGTCGTTTTTTGCAAAATTTCTGACTTTTTGAAAATTTCACTTTTTTGTGAAAGTCTCTGCTAAATGAGGTTATAGTATGTTAGAGGGCATTGCAGGAGGGCTCCAAATGTGTGGGTAAAATATATATCCCTTGGGGGGAAATTTGAAAAAAAGTTAAAAAATTTTTTTTTCTGGACTTAGAGAATTTTCACACATGTCTCAGACTTCCAGAGAGGGGAGCATGTCAGTGCATGCATCCGATTTCAGTTCCAGAGCGATTCACCCGATGAGTCCTTCATACTTAGTCGTTTTTTGCAAAGTTTCTGACTTTTTGAAAATTTCACTTTTTTGTGAAAATCTCCACTAAATGAGGTTATAGTATGTTAGAGGGCATCCCAGGAGGGCTCCAAATGTGTGGGTAAAATATATATCCCTTTGGGGGAAATTTGTAAAAAAGTTGAAATTTTTTTTTTTTCTGGAATTAAAAAATTTTCACACATGTCTCAGACTTCCAGAGAGGGGAGCATGTAAGTGCATGCATCCGATTTCAGTTCCAGAGCGATTCACCCGATGAGTCCTTCATACTTAGTCGTTTTTTGCAAAATTTCTGACTTTTTTAAAATTTCACTTTTTTGTGAAAATCTCCGCTAAATGAGGTTATAGTATGTTAGAGGGCATCCCAGGAGGGCTCCAAATGTGTGGGTAAAATATATATCCCTTGGGGGGAAATTTGAAAAAAAGTTGAAATTTTTTTTTTTTCTGGAATTAAAAAATTTTCACACATGTCTCAGACTTCCAGAGAGGGGAGCATGTCAGTGCGCGCATCCGATTTCAGTTCCAGAGCGATTCACCCGATGAGTCCTTCATACTTAGTCGTTTTTTGCAAAATTTCTGACTTTATTGAAAATTTCACTTTTTTGTGAAAATCTCTGCTAAATGAGGTTATAGTATGTTAGAGGGCATCCCAGGAGTGTTCCAAATGTGTGGGTAAAATATATATCCCTTGGGGGGTAATTTGAAAAAAGTTGAAAAATTTTTTTTTTCTGGACTTAGAGAATTTTCACACATGTCTCAGACTTCCAGAGAGGGGAGCATGTCAGTGAGCGCATCCGATTTCAGTTCCAGAGCGATCCACCCGATGAGTCCGTCATACTTAGTCAATTTTTGCAAAATTTCTGACTTTTTGAAAATTTCACTTTTTTCTGAAAATCTCTGCTAAATTAGGTTATAGTATGTTAGAGGGCATCCCAGGAGGGCTCCAAATGTGTGGGTAAAATATATATCCCTTGGGGGGAAATTTATAAAAAAGTTGAAAAAATTTTTTTTTCTCGACTTAGAAAATTTTCACACATGTCTCAGACTTCCAGAGAGGGGAGCATGTCTGTAAGCGCATCCGATTTCAGTTCCAGAGCGTTTCACCCGATGAGTCCTTCATACTTAGTCGTTTTTTGGAAAAATCTCACTTTTTGAAAATTTCACTTTTTTTGTGAAAATCTCTGCTAAATGAGGTTATAGTATGTTAGAGGGCATCCCAGGAGGGCTCCAAATGTGTGGGTAAAATATATATCCCTTGGGGGGAAATTTGAAAAAAAGTTGAAAAATTTTTTTTTTCTGAACTTAGAAAATTTTCACACATGTCTCAGACTTCCAGAGAGGGGAGCATGTCATTGCGCGCATCCGATTTCAGTTCCAGAGCGATTAACCCGATGAGTCCTTCATACTTAGTCGTTTTTTGCAAAATTTCTGACTTTTTGAAAATTTCACTTTTTTGTGAAAGTCTCTGCTAAATGAGGTTAAAGTATGTTAGAGGGCATCCCAGGAGGGCTCCAAATGTGTGGGTAAAATATATATCCCTTGGGGGGAAATTTGAAAAAAAGTTGAAAAATTTTTTTTTTCTGGACTTAGAAAATTTTCACACATGTCTCAGACTTCCAGAGAGGGGAGCATGTCTGTAAGCGCATACGATTTCAGTTCCAGAGCGTTACACCCGATGAGTCCTTCATACTTAGTCGCTTTTTGGAAAAATTTTCACTTTTTGAAAATTTCACTTTTTTGTGAAAATCTCCGCTAAATGAGGTTATAGTATGTTAGAGGGCATCCCTGGAGGGCTCCAAATGTGTGGGTAAAATATATATCCCTTGGGGGGAAATTTGAAAAAAAATTGAAAAAATTTTTTTTTCTGGACTTAGAAAATTTTCACACGTCTCAGTCTTCCAGAGAGTATGTCTGTAAGCGCATCCAATTTCAGTTCCAGAGCGTTTCACCCGATGAGTCCTTCATACTTAGTCATTTTTTGGAAAAATTTTCACTTTTTGAAAATTTCACTTTTTTGTGAAAATCTCTGCTAAATGAGGTTATAGTATGTTAGAGGGCATCCCAGGAGTGTTCCAAATGTGTGGGTAAAATATATATCCCTTGGGGGGTAATTTGAAAAAAAGTTGAAACAATTTTTTTTTCTGGACTTAGAAAATTTTCACACATGTCTCAGACTTCCAGAGAGGGGAGCATGTCAGTGCGTGCATCCGATTTCAGTTCCAGAGTGATTCACCCGATGAGTCCTTCATACTTAGTCGTTTTTTGCAAAATTTCTGACTTTTTGAAAATTTCACTTTTTTGTGAAAGTCTCTGCTAAATGAGGTTATAGTATGTTAGAGGGCATCGCAGGAGGGTTCCAAATGTGTGGGTAAGATATATATCCCTTGGGGGAAATTTGAAAAAAGTTAAATTTTTTTTTTTTTCTGGACTTAGAGAATTTTCACACATGTCTCAGACATCCAGAGAGGGGAGCATGTCAGTGCATGCATCCGATTTCAGTTCCAGAGTGATTCACCCGATGAGTCCTTCATACTTAGTCGTTTTTTGCAAAATTTCTGACTTTTTGAAAATTTCACTTTTTTGTGAAAATCTCCGCTAAATGAGGTTATAGTATGTTAGAGGGCATCCCAGGAGGGCTCCAAATGTGTGGGTAAAATATATATCCCTTGGGGGGAAATTTGAAAAAAAGTTAAATTTTTTTTTTTCTGGACTTAGAAAATTTTCACACATGTCTCAGACTTCCAGAGAGGGGAGCATGTCAGTGTGCGCATCTGATTTCAGTTCCAGAGCAATTCACCCGATGAGTCCTTCATACTTAGTCATTTTTTGGAAAAATTTTCACTTTTTGAAAATTTCACTTTTTTGTGAAAATCTCTGCTAAATGAGGTTATAGTATGTTAGAGGGCATCGCATGAGTGTTCCAAATGTGTGGGTAAAATATATATCCCTTGGGGGGTAATTTGAAAAAAAGTTAATTTTTTTTTTTTTCTGGACTTAGAGAATTTTCACACATGTCTCAGACTTCCAGAGAGGGGAGCATGCCAGTGAGCGCATCCGATTTCAGTTCCAGAGCGATTCACCCGATGAGTCCTTCATACTTAGTCAATTTTTGCAAAATTTCTGACTTTTTGAAAATTTCACTTTTTTGTGAAAATCTCTGCTAAATGAGGTTATAGTATGTTAGAGGGCATCCCAGGAGGGCTCCAAATGTGTGGGTAAAATATATATCCCTTGGGGGGAAATTTATAAAAAAGTTGAAAAAATTTTTTTTTCTCGACTTAGAAAATTTTCACACATGTCTCAGACTTCCAGAGAGGGGAGCATGTCTGTAAGCGCATTCGATTTCAGTTCCAGAGCGTTTCACCCGATGAGTCCTTCATACTTAGTCGTTTTTTGGAAAAATCTCACTTTTTGAAAATTTCACTTTTTTGTGAAAATCTCTGCTAAATGAGGTTATAGTATGTTAGAGGGCATCCCAGGAGGGCTCCAAATGTGTGGGTAAAATATATATCCCTTGGGGGGAAATTTGAAAAAAAGTTGAAAAATTTTTTTTTTCTGAACTTAGAAAATTTCACACATGTCTCAGACTTCCAGAGAGCATGTCTGTAAGCGCATCCGATTTCAGTTCTAGAGCGTTTCACCCGATGAGTCCTTCATACTTAGTCATTTTTGGAAAAATTTTCACTTTTTGAAAATTTCACTTTTTTGTGAAAATCTCTGCTAAATGAGGTTATAGTATGTTAGAGGGCATCCCAGGAGTGTTCCAAATGTGTGGGTAAAATATATATCCCTTGGGGGGTAATTTGGAAAAAAGTTGAAAAAATTTTTTTTTCTGGACTTAGAAAATTTTCACACATTTCTCAGACTACCAGAGAGGGGAGCATGTCAGTGCGCACATCCGATTTCAGTTCAAGAGCGATTCACCCGATGAGTCCTTCATACTTAGTCGTTTTTTGCAAAATTTCTGACTTTTTGAAAATTTCACTTTTTTGTGAAAGTCTCTGCTAAATGAGGTTATAGTATGTTAGAGGGCATTGCAGGAGGGCTCCAAATGTGTGGGTAAAATATATATCCCTTGGGGGGAAATTTGAAAAAAAGTTAAAAAATTTTTTTTTCTGGACTTAGAGAATTTTCACACATGTCTCAGACTTCCAGAGAGGGGAGCATGTCAGTGCATGCATCCGATTTCAGTTCCAGAGCGATTCACCCGATGAGTCCTTCATACTTAGTCGTTTTTTGCAAAGTTTCTGACTTTTTGAAAATTTCACTTTTTTGTGAAAATCTCCACTAAATGAGGTTATAGTATGTTAGAGGGCATCCCAGGAGGGCTCCAAATGTGTGGGTAAAATATATATCCCTTGGGGGGAAATTTGAAAAAAAGTTGAAAATTTTTTTTTTTCTGGACTTAGAAAATTTTCACACATGTCTCAGACTTCCAGAGAGGGGAGCATGTCAGTGTGCGCATCCGATTTCAGTTCCAGAGCAATTCACCCGATGAGTCCTTCATACTTAGTCATTTTTTGGAAAAATTTTCACTTTTTGAAAATTTCACTTTTTTGTGAAAATCTCTGCTAAATGAGGTTATAGTATGTTAGAGGGCATCGCATGAGTGTTCCAAATGTTTGGGTAAAATATATATCCCTTGGGGGGTAATTTGAAAAAAAGTTAATTTTTTTTTTTTTCTGGACTTAGAGAATTTTCACACATGTCTCAGACTTCCAGAGAGGGGAGCATGTCAGTGAGCGCATCCGATTTCAGTTCCAGAGTGATCCACCCGATGAGTCCTTCATACTTAGTCAATTTTTGCAAAATTTCTGACTTTTTGAAAATTTCACTTTTTTGTGAAAATCTCTGCTAAATGAGGTTATAGTATGTTAGAGGGCATCCCAGGAGGGCTCCAAATGTGTGGGTAAAATATATATCCCTTGGGGGGAAATTTATAAAAAAGTTGAAAAAATTTTTTTTTCTCGACTTAGAAAATTTTCACACATGTCTCAGACTTCCAGAGAGGGGAGCATGTCTGTAAGCGCATTCGATTTCAGTTCCAGAGCGTTTCACCCGATGAGTCCTTCATACTTAGTCGTTTTTTGGAAAAATCTCGCTTTTTGAAAATTTCACTTTTTTGTGAAAATCTCTGCTAAATGAGGTTATAGTATGTTAGAGGGCATCCCAGGAGGGCTCCAAATGTGTGGGTAAAATATATATCCCTTGGGGGGAAATTTGAAAAAAAGTTGAAAATTTTTTTTTTTCTGAACTTAGAAAATTTTCACACATGTCTCAGACTTCCAGAGAGCATGTCTGTAAGCGCATCCGATTTCAGTTCTAGAGCGTTTCACCCGATGAGTCCTTCATACTTAGTCGTTTTTTGGAAAAATTTTCACTTTTTGAAAATTTCACTTTTTTGTGAAAATCTCTGCTAAATGAGGTTATAGTATGTTAGAGGGCATCCCAGGAGTGTTCCAAATGTGTGGGTAAAATATATATCCCTTGGGGGGTAATTTGAAAAAAAGTTGAAAAATTTTTTTTTCTGGACTTAGAAAATTTTCACACATGTCTCAGACTTCCAGAGAGGGGAGCATGTCAGTGCGCGCATCCGATTTCAGTTCCAGAGCGATTCACCCGATGAGTCCTTCATACTTAGTCAATTTTTGCAAAATTTCTGACTTTTTGAAAATTTCACTTTTTTGTGAAAATCTCTGCTAAATGAGGTTATAGTATGTTAGAGGGCATCCCAGGAGGGCTCCAAATGTGTGGGTAAAATATATATCCCTTGGGGGGAAATTTATAAAAAAGTTGAAAAAATGTTTTTTTCTCGACTTAGAAAATTTTCACACATGTCTCAGACTTCCAGAGAGGGGAGCATGTCTGTAATCGCATTCGATTTCAGTTCCAGAGCGTTTCACCCGATGAGTCCTTCATACTTAGTCATTTTTTGGAAAAATCTCACTTTTTGAAAATTTCACTTTTTTGTGAAAATCTCTGCTAAATGAGGTTATAGTATGTTAGAGGGCATCCCAGGAGGGCTCCAAATGTGTGGGTAAAATATATATCCCTTGGGGGGAAATTTGAAAAAAAGTTGAAAAATTTTTTTTTTCTGAACTTAGAAAATTTTCACACATGTCTCAGACTTCCAGAGAGCATGTCTGTAAGCGCATCCGATTTCAGTTCTAGAGCGTTTCACCCGATGAGTCCTTCATACTTAGTCATTTTTGGAAAAATTTTCACTTTTTGAAAATTTCACTTTTTTGTGAAAATCTCTGCTAAATGAGGTTATAGTATGTTAGAGGGCATCCCAGGAGTGTTCCAAATGTGTGGGTAAAATATATATCCCTTGGGGGTAATTTGGAAAAAAGTTGAAAAAATTTTTTTTTCTGGACTTAGAAAATTTTCACACATTTCTCAGACTACCAGAGAGGGGAGCATGTCAGTGCGCGCATCCGATTTCAGTTCAAGAGCGATTCACCCGATGAGTCCTTCATACTTAGTCGTTTTTTGCAAAATTTCTGACTTTTTGAAAATTTCACTTTTTTGTGAAAGTCTCTGCTAAATGAGGTTATAGTATGTTAGAGGGCATTGCAGGAGGGCTCCAAATGTGTGGGTAAAATATATATCCCTTGGGGGGAAATTTGAAAAAAAGTTAAAATTTTTTTTTTTCTGGACTTAGAGAATTTTCACACATGTCTCAGACTTCCAGAGAGGGGAGCATGTCAGTGAGCGCATCCGATTTCAGTTCCAGAGCGATCCACCCGATGAGTCCTTCATACTTAGTCGTTTTTTGCAAAATTTCTGACTTTTTGAAAATTTCACTTTTTTGTGAAAACCTCTGCTAAATGAGGTTATAGTATGTTAGAGGGCATCCCAGGAGGGCTCCAAATGTGTGGGTAAAATATATATCCCTTGGGGGGAAATTTATAAAAAAGTTGAAAAAATTTTTTTTTCTCGACTTAGAAAATTTTCACACATGTCTCAGACTTCCAGAGAGGGGAGCATGTCAGTGCATGCATCCGATTTCAGTTCCAGAGCGATTCACCCGATGAGTCCTTCATACTTAGTCGTTTTTTGCAAAGTTTCTGACTTTTTGAAAATTTCACTTTTTTGTGAAAATCTCCGCTAAATGAGGTTATAGTATGTTAGAGGGCATCCCAGGAGGGCTCCAAATGTGTAGGTAAAATATATATCCCTTGGGGGGAAATTTGAAAAAAAGTTGAAAAATTTTTTTTTTCTGGACTTAGAAAATTTTCACACATGTCTCAGACTTCCAGAGAGGGGAGCATGTCAGTGTGCGCATCCGATTTCAGTTCCAGAGCAATTCACCCGATGAGTCCTTCATACTTAGTCATTTTTTGGAAAAATTTTCACTTTTTGAAAATTTCACTTTTTTGTGAAACTCTCTGCTAAATGAGGTTATAGTATGTTAGAGGGCATCGCATGAGTGTTCCAAATGTGTGGGTAAAATATATATCCCTTGGGGGGTAATTTGAAAAAAAGTTAATTTTTTTTTTTTTCTGGACTTAGAGAATTTTCACACATGTCTCAGACTTCCAGAGAGGGGAGCATGTCAGTGAGCGCATCCGATTTCAGTTCCAGAGTGATCCACCCGATGAGTCCTTCATACTTAGTCAATTTTTGCAAAATTTCTGACTTTTTGAAAATTTCACTTTTTTTGTGAAAATCTCTGCTAAATGAGGTTATAGTATGTTAGAGGGCATCCCAGGAGGGCTCCAAATGTGTGGGTAAAATATATATCCCTTGGGGGGAAATTTATAAAAAAGTTGAAAAAATTTTTTTTTCTCGACTTAGAAAATTTTCACACATGTCTCAGACTTCCAGAGAGGGGAGCATGTCTGTAAGCGCATTCGATTTCAGTTCCAGAGCGTTTCACTCGATGAGTCCTTCATACTTAGTCGTTTTTTGGAAAAATCTCGCTTTTTGAAAATTTCACTTTTTTGTGAAAATCTCTGCTAAATGAGGTTATAGTATGTTAGAGGGCATCCCAGGAGGGCTCCAAATGTGTGGGTAAAATATATATCCCTTGGGGGGAAATTTGAAAAAAAGTTGAAAATTTTTTTTTTTCTGAACTTAGAAAATTTTCACACATGTCTCAGACTTCCAGAGAGCATGTCTGTAAGCGCATCCGATTTCAGTTCTAGAGCGTTTCACCCGATGAGTCCTTCATACTTAGTCGTTTTTTGCAAAATTTCTGACTTTTTGAAAATTTCACTTTTTTGTGAAAGTCTCTGCTAAATGAGGTTATAGTATGTTAGAGGGCATCCCAGGAGTGTTCCAAATGTGTGGGTAAAATATATATCCCTTGGGGGGTAATTTGAAAAAAAGTTGAAAAATTTTTTTTTCTGGACTTAGAAAATTTTCACACATGTCTCAGACTTCCAGAGAGGGGAGCATGTCAGTGCGCGCATCCGATTTCAGTTCCAGAGCGATTAACCCGATGAGTCCTTCATACTTAGTCGTTTTTTGCAAAATTTCTGACTTTTTGAAAATTTCACTTTTTTGTGAAAGTCTCTGCTAAATGAGGTTAAAGTATATTAGAGGGCATCCCAGGAGGGCTCCAAATGTGTGGGTAAAATATATATCCCTTGGGGGAAAATTTGAAAAAAAGTTGAAAATTTTTTTTTTTCTGTACTTAGAAAATTTTCACACATGTCTCAGACTTCCAGAGAGGGGAGCATGTCAGTGCGTGCATCCGATTTCAGTTCCAGAGCGATTCACCCGATGAGTCCTTCATACTTAGTCGTTTTTTGGAAAAATTTTCACTTTTTGAAAATTTCACTATTTTGTGAAAATCTCTGCTAAATGAGGTTATAGTATGTTAGAGGGCATCCCAGGAGGGCTCCGAATGTGTGGATAAAATATATATCCCTTGGGGGGAAATTTGAAAAAAAGTTGAAAATTTTTTTTTTTCTGGACTTAGAAAATTTTCACACGTCTCAGACTTCCAGAGAGCATGTCTGTAAGCGCATCCGATTTCAGTTATAGAGCGTTTCACCCGATGAGTCCTTCATACTTAGTCATTTTTGGAAAAATTTTCACTTTTTGAAAATTTCACTTTTTTGTGAAAATCTCTGCTAAATGAGGTTATAGTATGTTAGAGGGCATCCCAGGAGTGTTCCAAATGTGTGGGTAAAATATATATCACTTGGGGGGTAATTTGGAAAAAAGTTGAAAAAATTTATTTTTCTGGACTTAGAAAATTTTCACACATTTCTCAGACTACCAGAGAGGGGAGCATGTCAGTGCGCGCATCCGATTTCATTTCAAGAGCGATTCACCCGATGAGTCCTTCATACTTAGTCGTTTTTTGCAAAATTTCTGACTTTTTGAAAATTTCACTTTTTTGTGAAAGTCTCTGCTAAATGAGGTTATAGTATGTTAGAGGGCATTACAGGAGGGCTCCAAATGTGTGGGTAAAATATATATCCCTTGGGGGGAAATTTGAAAAAAAGTTAAAATTTTTTTTTTCTGGACTTAGAGAATTTTCACACATGTCTCAGACTTCCAGAGAGGGGAGCATGTCAGTGAGCGCATCCGATTTCAGTTCCAGAGCGATCCACCCGATGAGTCCTTCATACTTAGTCGTTTTTTGCAAAATTTCTGACTTTTTGAAAATTTCACTTTTTTGTGAAAATCTCTGCTAAATGAGGTTATAGTATGTTAGAGGGCATCCCAGGAGGGCTCCAAATGTGTGGGTAAAATATATATCCCTTGGGGGGAAATTTATAAAAAAGTTGAAAAATTTTTTTTTTCTCGACTTAGAAAATTTTCACACATGTCTCAGACTTCCAGAGAGGGGAGCATGTCAGTGCATGCATCCGATTTCAGTTCCAGAGCGATTCACCCGATGAGTCCTTCATACTTAGTCATTTTTTGCAAAGTTTCTGACTTTTTGAAAATTTCACTTTTTTGTGAAAATCTCCGCTAAATGAGGTTATAGTATGTTAGAGGGCATCCCAGGAGGGCTCCAAATGTGTGGGTAAAATATATATCCCTTGGGGGGAAATTTGAAAAAAAGTTGAAAATTTTTTTTTTTCTGGACTTAGAAAATTTTCACACGTCTCAGACTTCCAGAGAGGGGAGCATGTCAGTGTGCGCATCCGATTTCAGTTCCAGAGCAATTCACCCGATGAGTCCTTCATACTTAGTCATTTTTTGGAAAAATTTTCACTTTTTGAAAATTTCACTTTTTTGTGAAAATCTCTGCTAAATGAGGTTATAGTATGTTAGAGGGCATCGCAGGAGTGTTCCAAATGTGTGGGTAAAATATATATCCCTTGGGGGGTAATTTGAAAAAAAGTTAATTTTTTTTTTTTTTCTGGACTTAGAGAATTTTCACACATGTCTCAGACTTCCAGAGAGGGGAGCATGTCAGTGAGCGCATCCGATTTCAGTTCCAGAGCGATCCACCCGATGAGTCCTTCATACTTAGTCAATTTTTGCAAAATTTCTGACTTTTTGAAAATTTCACTTTTTTTGTGAAAATCTCTGCTAAATGAGGTTATAGTATGTTAGAGGGCATCCCAGGAGGGCTCCAAATGTGTGGGTAAAATATATATCCCTTGGGGGGAAATTTATAAAAAAGTTGAAAAAATTTTTTTTTCTCGACTTAGAAAATTTTCACACATGTCTCAGACTTCCAGAGAGGGGAGCATGTCTGTAAGCGCATTCGATTTCAGTTCCAGAGCGTTTCACCCGATGAGTCCTTCATACTTAGTCGTTTTTTGGAAAAATCTCGCTTTTTGAAAATTTCACTTTTTTGTGAAAATCTCTGCTAAATGAGGTTATAGTATGTTAGAGGGCATCCCAGGAGGGCTCCAAATGTGTGGGTAAAATATATATCCCTTGGGGGGAAATTTGAAAAAAAGTTGAAAATTTTTTTTTTTCTGAACTTAGAAAATTTTCACACATGTCTCAGACTTCCAGAGAGCATGTCTGTAAGCGCATCCGATTTCAGTTCTAGAGCGTTTCACCCGATGAGTCCTTCATACTTAGTCGTTTTTTGCAAAATTTCTGACTTTTTGAAAATTTCACTTTTTTGTGAAAGTCTCTGCTAAATGAGGTTATAGTATGTTAGAGGGCATCCCAGGAGTGTTCCAAATGTGTGGGTAAAATATATATCCCTTGGGGGGTAATTTGAAAAAAAGTTGAAAAATTTTTTTTTCTGGACTTAGAAAATTTTCACACATGTCTCAGACTTCCAGAGAGGGGAGCATGTCAGTGCGCGCATCCGATTTCAGTTCCAGAGCGATTAACCCGATGAGTCCTTCATACTTAGTCGTTTTTTGCAAAATTTCTGACTTTTTGAAAATTTCACTTTTTTGTGAAAGTCTCTGCTAAATGAGGTTAAAGTATATTAGAGGGCATCCCAGGAGGGCTCCAAATGTGTGGGTAAAATATATATCCCTTGGGGGAAAATTTGAAAAAAAGTTGAAAATTTTTTTTTTTCTGTACTTAGAAAATTTTCACACATGTCTCAGACTTCCAGAGAGGGGAGCATGTCTGTAAGCGCATTCGATTTCAGTTCCAGAGCGTTTCACCCGATGAGTCCTTCATACTTAGTCGTTTTTTGGAAAAATCTCACTTTTTGAAAATTTCACTTTTTTGTGAAAATCTCTGCTAAATGAGGTTATAGTATGTTAGAGGGCATCCCAGGAGGGCTCCAAATGTGTGGGTAAAATATATATCCCTTGGGGGGAAATTTGAAAAAAAGTTGAAAAATTTTTTTTTTCTGAACTTAGAAAATTTTCACACATGTCTCAGACTTCCAGAGAGCATGTCTGTAAGCGCATCCGATTTCAGTTCTAGAGCGTTTCACCCGATGAGTCCTTCATACTTAGTCGTTTTTTGGAAAAATTTTCACTTTTTGAAAATTTCACTTTTTTGTGAAAATCTCTGCTAAATGAGGTTATAGTATGTTAGAGGGCATCCCAGGAGTGTTCCAAATGTGTGGGTAAAATATATATCCCTTGGGGGGTAATTTGAAAAAAAGTTGAAAAATTTTTTTTTCTGGACTTAGAAAATTTTCACACATGTCTCAGACTTCCAGAGAGGGGAGCATGTCAGTGTGCGCATCCGATTTCAGTTCCAGAGCAATTCACCCGATGAGTCCTTCATACTTAGTCATTTTTTGGAAAAATTTTCACTTTTTGAAAATTTCACTTTTTTGTGAAACTCTCTGCTAAATGAGGTTATAGTATGTTAGAGGGCATCGCATGAGTGTTCCAAATGTGTGGGTAAAATATATATCCCTTGGGGGGTAATTTGAAAAAAAGTTAATTTTTTTTTTTTTCTGGACTTAGAGAATTTTCACACATGTCTCAGACTTCCAGAGAGGGGAGCATGTCAGTGAGCGCATCCGATTTCAGTTCCAGAGTGATCCACCCGATGAGTCCTTCATACTTAGTCAATTTTTGCAAAATTTCTGACTTTTTGAAAATTTCACTTTTTTTGTGAAAATCTCTGCTAAATGAGGTTATAGTATGTTAGAGGGCATCCCAGGAGGGCTCCAAATGTGTGGGTAAAATATATATCCCTTGGGGGGAAATTTATAAAAAAGTTGAAAAAATTTTTTTTTCTCGACTTAGAAAATTTTCACACATGTCTCAGACTTCCAGAGAGGGGAGCATGTCTGTAAGCGCATTCGATTTCAGTTCCAGAGCGTTTCACCCGATGAGTCCTTCATACTTAGTCGTTTTTTGGAAAAATCTCGCTTTTTGAAAATTTCACTTTTTTGTGAAAATCTCTGCTAAATGAGGTTATAGTATGTTAGAGGGCATCCCAGGAGGGCTCCAAATGTGTGGGTAAAATATATATCCCTTGGGGGGAAATTTGAAAAAAAGTTGAAAATTTTTTTTTTTCTGAACTTAGAAAATTTTCACACATGTCTCAGACTTCCAGAGAGCATGTCTGTAAGCGCATCCGATTTCAGTTCTAGAGCGTTTCACCCGATGAGTCCTTCATACTTAGTCGTTTTTTGCAAAATTTCTGACTTTTTGAAAATTTCACTTTTTTGTGAAAGTCTCTGCTAAATGAGGTTATAGTATGTTAGAGGGCATCCCAGGAGTGTTCCAAATGTGTGGGTAAAATATATATCCCTTGGGGGGTAATTTGAAAAAAAGTTGAAAAATTTTTTTTTCTGGACTTAGAAAATTTTCACACATGTCTCAGACTTCCAGAGAGGGGAGCATGTCAGTGCGCGCATCCGATTTCAGTTCCAGAGCGATTAACCCGATGAGTCCTTCATACTTAGTCGTTTTTTGCAAAATTTCTGACTTTTTGAAAATTTCACTTTTTTGTGAAAGTCTCTGCTAAATGAGGTTAAAGTATATTAGAGGGCATCCCAGGAGGGCTCCAAATGTGTGGGTAAAATATATATCCCTTGGGGGAAAATTTGAAAAAAAGTTGAAAATTTTTTTTTTTCTGTACTTAGAAAATTTTCACACATGTCTCAGACTTCCAGAGAGGGGAGCATGTCAGTGCGTGCATCCGATTTCAGTTCCAGAGCGATTCACCCGATGAGTCCTTCATACTTAGTCGTTTTTTGGAAAAATTTTCACTTTTTGAAAATTTCACTATTTTGTGAAAATCTCTGCTAAATGAGGTTATAGTATGTTAGAGGGCATCCCAGGAGGGCTCCGAATGTGTGGATAAAATATATATCCCTTGGGGGGAAATTTGAAAAAAAGTTGAAAATTTTTTTTTTTCTGGACTTAGAAAATTTTCACACGTCTCAGACTTCCAGAGAGCATGTCTGTAAGCGCATCCGATTTCAGTTATAGAGCGTTTCACCCGATGAGTCCTTCATACTTAGTCATTTTTGGAAAAATTTTCACTTTTTGAAAATTTCACTTTTTTGTGAAAATCTCTGCTAAATGAGGTTATAGTATGTTAGAGGGCATCCCAGGAGTGTTCCAAATGTGTGGGTAAAATATATATCACTTGGGGGGTAATTTGGAAAAAAGTTGAAAAAATTTATTTTTCTGGACTTAGAAAATTTTCACACATTTCTCAGACTACCAGAGAGGGGAGCATGTCAGTGCGCGCATCCGATTTCAGTTCAAGAGCGATTCACCCGATGAGTCCTTCATACTTAGTCGTTTTTTGCAAAATTTCTGACTTTTTGAAAATTTCACTTTTTTGTGAAAGTCTCTGCTAAATGAGGTTATAGTATGTTAGAGGGCATCCCAGGAGTGTTCCAAATGTGTGGGTAAAATATATATCCCTTGGGGGGTAATTTGAAAAAAAGTTGAAAAATTTTTTTTTCTGGACTTAGAAAATTTTCACACATGTCTCAGACTTCCAGAGAGGGGAGCATGTCAGTGCGCGCATCCGATTTCAGTTCCAGAGCGATTAACCCGATGAGTCCTTCATACTTAGTCGTTTTTTGCAAAATTTCTGACTTTTTGAAAATTTCACTTTTTTGTGAAAGTCTCTGCTAAATGAGGTTAAAGTATATTAGAGGGCATCCCAGGAGGGCTCCAAATGTGTGGGTAAAATATATATCCCTTGGGGGAAAATTTGAAAAAAAGTTGAAAATTTTTTTTTTTCTGTACTTAGAAAATTTTCACACATGTCTCAGACTTCCAGAGAGGGGAGCATGTCAGTGCGTGCATCCGATTTCAGTTCCAGAGCGATTCACCCGATGAGTCCTTCATACTTAGTCGTTTTTTGGAAAAATTTTCACTTTTTGAAAATTTCACTATTTTGTGAAAATCTCTGCTAAATGAGGTTATAGTATGTTAGAGGGCATCCCAGGAGGGCTCCGAATGTGTGGATAAAATATATATCCCTTGGGGGGAAATTTGAAAAAAAGTTGAAAATTTTTTTTTTTCTGGACTTAGAAAATTTTCACACGTCTCAGACTTCCAGAGAGCATGTCTGTAAGCGCATCCGATTTCAGTTATAGAGCGTTTCACCCGATGAGTCCTTCATACTTAGTCATTTTTGGAAAAATTTTCACTTTTTGAAAATTTCACTTTTTTGTGAAAATCTCTGCTAAATGAGGTTATAGTATGTTAGAGGGCATCCCAGGAGTGTTCCAAATGTGTGGGTAAAATATATATCACTTGGGGGGTAATTTGGAAAAAAGTTGAAAAAATTTATTTTTCTGGACTTAGAAAATTTTCACACATTTCTCAGACTACCAGAGAGGGGAGCATGTCAGTGCGCGCATCCGATTTCAGTTCAAGAGCGATTCACCCGATGAGTCCTTCATACTTAGTCGTTTTTTGCAAAATTTCTGACTTTTTGAAAATTTCACTTTTTTGTGAAAGTCTCTGCTAAATGAGGTTATAGTATGTTAGAGGGCATTACAGGAGGGCTCCAAATGTGTGGGTAAAATATATATCCCTTGGGGGGAAATTTGAAAAAAAGTTAAAATTTTTTTTTTCTGGACTTAGAGAATTTTCACACATGTCTCAGACTTCCAGAGAGGGGAGCATGTCAGTGAGCGCATCCGATTTCAGTTCCAGAGCGATCCACCCGATGAGTCCTTCATACTTAGTCGTTTTTTGCAAAATTTCTGACTTTTTGAAAATTTCACTTTTTTGTGAAAATCTCTGCTAAATGAGGTTATAGTATGTTAGAGGGCATCCCAGGAGGGCTCCAAATGTGTGGGTAAATAATATATCCCTTGGGGGGAAATTTATAAAAAAGTTGAAAAATTTTTTTTTTCTCGACTTAGAAAATTTTCACACATGTCTCAGACTTCCAGAGAGGGGAGCATGTCAGTGCATGCATCCGATTTCAGTTCCAGAGCGATTCACCCGATGAGTCCTTCATACTTAGTCATTTTTTGCAAAGTTTCTGACTTTTTGAAAATTTCACTTTTTTGTGAAAATCTCCGCTAAATGAGGTTATAGTATGTTAGAGGGCATCCCAGGAGGGCTCCAAATGTGTGGGTAAAATATATATCCCTTGGGGGGAAATTTGAAAAAAAGTTGAAAATTTTTTTTTTTCTGGACTTAGAAAATTTTCACACGTCTCAGACTTCCAGAGAGGGGAGCATGTCAGTGTGCGCATCCGATTTCAGTTCCAGAGCAATTCACCCGATGAGTCCTTCATACTTAGTCATTTTTTGGAAAAATTTTCACTTTTTGAAAATTTCACTTTTTTGTGAAAATCTCTGCTAAATGAGGTTATAGTATGTTAGAGGGCATCGCAGGAGTGTTCCAAATGTGTGGGTAAAATATATATCCCTTGGGGGGTAATTTGAAAAAAAGTTATTTTTTTTTTTTTTTCTGGACTTAGAGAATTTTCACACATGTCTCAGACTTCCAGAGAGGGGAGCATGTCAGTGAGCGCATCCGATTTCAGTTCCAGAGCGATCCACCCGATGAGTCCTTCATACTTAGTCAATTTTTGCAAAATTTCTGACTTTTTGAAAATTTCACTTTTTTTGTGAAAATCTCTGCTAAATGAGGTTATAGTATGTTAGAGGGCATCCCAGGAGGGCTCCAAATGTGTGGGTAAAATATATATCCCTTGGGGGGAAATTTATAAAAAAGTTGAAAAAATTTTTTTTTCTCGACTTAGAAAATTTTCACACATGTCTCAGACTTCCAGAGAGGGGAGCATGTCTGTAAGCGCATTCGATTTCAGTTCCAGAGCGTTTCACCCGATGAGTCCTTCATACTTAGTCGTTTTTTGGAAAAATCTCGCTTTTTGAAAATTTCACTTTTTTGTGAAAATCTCTGCTAAATGAGGTTATAGTATGTTAGAGGGCATCCCAGGAGGGCTCCAAATGTGTGGGTAAAATATATATCCCTTGGGGGGAAATTTGAAAAAAAGTTGAAAATTTTTTTTTTTCTGAACTTAGAAAATTTTCACACATGTCTCAGACTTCCAGAGAGCATGTCTGTAAGCGCATCCGATTTCAGTTCTAGAGCGTTTCACCCGATGAGTCCTTCATACTTAGTCGTTTTTTGCAAAATTTCTGACTTTTTGAAAATTTCACTTTTTTGTGAAAGTCTCTGCTAAATGAGGTTATAGTATGTTAGAGGGCATCCCAGGAGTGTTCCAAATGTGTGGGTAAAATATATATCCCTTGGGGGGTAATTTGAAAAAAAGTTGAAAAATTTTTTTTTCTGGACTTAGAAAATTTTCACACATGTCTCAGACTTCCAGAGAGGGGAGCATGTCAGTGCGCGCATCCGATTTCAGTTCCAGAGCGATTAACCCGATGAGTCCTTCATACTTAGTCGTTTTTTGCAAAATTTCTGACTTTTTGAAAATTTCACTTTTTTGTGAAAGTCTCTGCTAAATGAGGTTAAAGTATATTAGAGGGCATCCCAGGAGGGCTCCAAATGTGTGGGTAAAATATATATCCCTTGGGGGAAAATTTGAAAAAAAGTTGAAAATTTTTTTTTTTCTGTACTTAGAAAATTTTCACACATGTCTCAGACTTCCAGAGAGGGGAGCATGTCTGTAAGCGCATTCGATTTCAGTTCCAGAGCGTTTCACCCGATGAGTCCTTCATACTTAGTCGTTTTTTGGAAAAATCTCACTTTTTGAAAATTTCACTTTTTTGTGAAAATCTCTGCTAAATGAGGTTATAGTATGTTAGAGGGCATCCCAGGAGGGCTCCAAATGTGTGGGTAAAATATATATCCCTTGGGGGGAAATTTGAAAAAAAGTTGAAAATTTTTTTTTTTCTGAACTTAGAAAATTTTCACACATGTCTCAGACTTCCAGAGAGCATGTCTGTAAGCGCATCCGATTTCAGTTCTAGAGCGTTTCACCCGATGAGTCCTTCATACTTAGTCGTTTTTTGGAAAAATTTTCACTTTTTGAAAATTTCACTTTTTTGTGAAAATCTCTGCTAAATGAGGTTATAGTATGTTAGAGGGCATCCCAGGAGTGTTCCAAATGTGTGGGTAAAATATATATCCCTTGGGGGGTAATTTGAAAAAAAGTTGAAAAATTTTTTTTTCTGGACTTAGAAAATTTTCACACATGTCTCAGACTTCCAGAGAGGGGAGCATGTCAGTGTGCGCATCCGATTTCAGTTCCAGAGCAATTCACCCGATGAGTCCTTCATACTTAGTCATTTTTTGGAAAAATTTTCACTTTTTGAAAATTTCACTTTTTTGTGAAAATCTCTGCTAAATGAGGTTATAGTATGTTAGAGGGCATCGCAGGAGTGTTCCAAATGTGTGGGTAAAATATATATCCCTTGGGGGGTAATTTGAAAAAAAGTTAATTTTTTTTTTTTTTCTGGACTTAGAGAATTTTCACACATGTCTCAGACTTCCAGAGAGGGGAGCATGTCAGTGAGCGCATCCGATTTCAGTTCCAGAGCGATCCACCCGATGAGTCCTTCATACTTAGTCAATTTTTGCAAAATTTCTGACTTTTTGAAAATTTCACTTTTTTTGTGAAAATCTCTGCTAAATGAGGTTATAGTATGTTAGAGGGCATCCCAGGAGGGCTCCAAATGTGTGGGTAAAACATATATCCCTTGGGGGGAAATTTATAAAAAAGTTGAAAAAATTTTTTTTTCTCGACTTAGAAAATTTTCACACATGTCTCAGACTTCCAGAGAGGGGAGCATGTCTGTAAGCGCATTCGATTTCAGTTCCAGAGCGTTTCACCCGATGAGTCCTTCATACTTAGTCGTTTTTTGGAAAAATCTCGCTTTTTGAAAATTTCACTTTTTTGTGAAAATCTCTGCTAAATGAGGTTATAGTATGTTAGAGGGCATCCCAGGAGGGCTCCAAATGTGTGGGTAAAATATATATCCCTTGGGGGGAAATTTGAAAAAAAGTTGAAAATTTTTTTTTTTCTGAACTTAGAAAATTTTCACACATGTCTCAGACTTCCAGAGAGCATGTCTGTAAGCGCATCCGATTTCAGTTCTAGAGCGTTTCACCCGATGAGTCCTTCATACTTAGTCGTTTTTTGCAAAATTTCTGACTTTTTGAAAATTTCACTTTTTTGTGAAAGTCTCTGCTAAATGAGGTTATAGTATGTTAGAGGGCATCCCAGGAGTGTTCCAAATGTGTGGGTAAAATATATATCCCTTGGGGGGTAATTTGAAAAAAAGTTGAAAAATTTTTTTTTCTGGACTTAGAAAATTTTCACACATGTCTCAGACTTCCAGAGAGGGGAGCATGTCAGTGCGCGCATCCGATTTCAGTTCCAGAGCGATTAACCCGATGAGTCCTTCATACTTAGTCGTTTTTTGCAAAATTTCTGACTTTTTGAAAATTTCACTTTTTTGTGAAAGTCTCTGCTAAATGAGGTTAAAGTATATTAGAGGGCATCCCAGGAGGGCTCCAAATGTGTGGGTAAAATATATATCCCTTGGGGGAAAATTTGAAAAAAAGTTGAAAATTTTTTTTTTTCTGTACTTAGAAAATTTTCACACATGTCTCAGACTTCCAGAGAGGGGAGCATGTCAGTGCGTGCATCCGATTTCAGTTCCAGAGCGATTCACCCGATGAGTCCTTCATACTTAGTCGTTTTTTGGAAAAATTTTCACTTTTTGAAAATTTCACTATTTTGTGAAAATCTCTGCTAAATGAGGTTATAGTATGTTAGAGGGCATCCCAGGAGGGCTCCGAATGTGTGGATAAAATATATATCCCTTGGGGGGAAATTTGAAAAAAAGTTGAAAATTTTTTTTTTTCTGGACTTAGAAAATTTTCACACGTCTCAGACTTCCAGAGAGCATGTCTGTAAGCGCATCCGATTTCAGTTATAGAGCGTTTCACCCGATGAGTCCTTCATACTTAGTCATTTTTGGAAAAATTTTCACTTTTTGAAAATTTCACTTTTTTGTGAAAATCTCTGCTAAATGAGGTTATAGTATGTTAGAGGGCATCCCAGGAGTGTTCCAAATGTGTGGGTAAAATATATATCACTTGGGGGGTAATTTGGAAAAAAGTTGAAAAAATTTATTTTTCTGGACTTAGAAAATTTTCACACATTTCTCAGACTACCAGAGAGGGGAGCATGTCAGTGCGCGCATCCGATTTCAGTTCAAGAGCGATTCACCCGATGAGTCCTTCATACTTAGTCGTTTTTTGCAAAATTTCTGACTTTTTGAAAATTTCACTTTTTTGTGAAAGTCTCTGCTAAATGAGGTTATAGTATGTTAGAGGGCATTACAGGAGGGCTCCAAATGTGTGGGTAAAATATATATCCCTTGGGGGGAAATTTGAAAAAAAGTTAAAATTTTTTTTTCTGGACTTAGAGAATTTTCACACATGTCTCAGACTTCCAGAGAGGGGAGCATGTCAGTGAGCGCATCCGATTTCAGTTCCAGAGCGATCCACCCGATGAGTCCTTCATACTTAGTCGTTTTTTGCAAAATTTCTGACTTTTTGAAAATTTCACTTTTTTGTGAAAATCTCTGCTAAATGAGGTTATAGTATGTTAGAGGGCATCCCAGGAGGGCTCCAAATGTGTGGGTAAAATATATATCCCTTGGGGGGAAATTTATAAAAAAGTTGAAAAATTTTTTTTTTCTCGACTTAGAAAATTTTCACACATGTCTCAGACTTCCAGAGAGGGGAGCATGTCAGTGCATGCATCCGATTTCAGTTCCAGAGCGATTCACCCGATGAGTCCTTCATACTTAGTCATTTTTTGCAAAGTTTCTGACTTTTTGAAAATTTCACTTTTTTGTGAAAATCTCCGCTAAATGAGGTTATAGTATGTTAGAGGGCATCCCAGGAGGGCTCCAAATGTGTGGGTAAAATATATATCCCTTGGGGGGAAATTTGAAAAAAAGTTGAAAATTTTTTTTTTTCTGGACTTAGAAAATTTTCACACGTCTCAGACTTCCAGAGAGGGGAGCATGTCAGTGTGCGCATCCGATTTCAGTTCCAGAGCAATTCACCCGATGAGTCCTTCATACTTAGTCATTTTTTGGAAAAATTTTCACTTTTTGAAAATTTCACTTTTTTGTGAAAATCTCTGCTAAATGAGGTTATAGTATGTTAGAGGGCATCGCAGGAGTGTTCCAAATGTGTGGGTAAAATATATATCCCTTGGGGGGTAATTTGAAAAAAAGTTAATTTTTTTTTTTTTTCTGGACTTAGAGAATTTTCACACATGTCTCAGACTTCCAGAGAGGGGAGCATGTCAGTGAGCGCATCCGATTTCAGTTCCAGAGCGATCCACCCGATGAGTCCTTCATACTTAGTCAATTTTTGCAAAATTTCTGACTTTTTGAAAATTTCACTTTTTTTGTGAAAATCTCTGCTAAATGAGGTTATAGTATGTTAGAGGGCATCCCAGGAGGGCTCCAAATGTGTGGGTAAAATATATATCCCTTGGGGGGAAATTTATAAAAAAGTTGAAAAAATTTTTTTTTCTCGACTTAGAAAATTTTCACACATGTCTCAGACTTCCAGAGAGGGGAGCATGTCTGTAAGCGCATTCGATTTCAGTTCCAGAGCGTTTCACCCGATGAGTCCTTCATACTTAGTCGTTTTTTGGAAAAATCTCGCTTTTTGAAAATTTCACTTTTTTGTGAAAATCTCTGCTAAATGAGGTTATAGTATGTTAGAGGGCATCCCAGGAGGGCTCCAAATGTGTGGGTAAAATATATATCCCTTGGGGGGAAATTTGAAAAAAAGTTGAAAATTTTTTTTTTTCTGAACTTAGAAAATTTTCACACATGTCTCAGACTTCCAGAGAGGGGAGCATGTCAGTGCGCGCATCCGATTTCAGTTCCAGAGCGATTAACCCGATGAGTCCTTCATACTTAGTCGTTTTTTGCAAAATTTCTGACTTTTTGAAAATTTCACTTTTTTGTGAAAGTCTCTGCTAAATGAGGTTAAAGTATATTAGAGGGCATCCCAGGAGGGCTCCAAATGTGTGGGTAAAATATATATCCCTTGGGGGAAAATTTGAAAAAAAGTTGAAAATTTTTTTTTTTCTGTACTTAGAAAATTTTCACACATGTCTCAGACTTCCAGAGAGGGGAGCATGTCTGTAAGCGCATTCGATTTCAGTTCCAGAGCGTTTCACCCGATGAGTCCTTCATACTTAGTCGTTTTTTGGAAAAATCTCACTTTTTGAAAATTTCACTTTTTTGTGAAAATCTCTGCTAAATGAGGTTATAGTATGTTAGAGGGCATCCCAGGAGGGCTCCAAATGTGTGGGTAAAATATATATCCCTTGGGGGGAAATTTGAAAAAAAGTTGAAAATTTTTTTTTTTCTGAACTTAGAAAATTTTCACACATGTCTCAGACTTCCAGAGAGCATGTCTGTAAGCGCATCCGATTTCAGTTCTAGAGCGTTTCACCCGATGAGTCCTTCATACTTAGTCGTTTTTTGGAAAAATTTTCACTTTTTGAAAATTTCACTTTTTTGTGAAAATCTCTGCTAAATGAGGTTATAGTATGTTAGAGGGCATCCCAGGAGTGTTCCAAATGTGTGGGTAAAATATATATCCCTTGGGGGGTAATTTGAAAAAAAGTTGAAAAATTTTTTTTCTGGACTTAGAAAATTTTCACACATGTCTCAGACTTCCAGAGAGGGGAGCATGTCAGTGTGCGCATCCGATTTCAGTTCCAGAGCAATTCACCCGATGAGTCCTTCATACTTAGTTATTTTTTGGAAAAATTTTCACTTTTTGAAAATTTCACTTTTTTGTGAAAATCTCTGCTAAATGAGGTTATAGTATGTTAGAGGGCATCGCAGGAGTGTTCCAAATGTGTGGGTAAAATATATATCCCTTGGGGGGTAATTTGAAAAAAAGTTAATTTTTTTTTTTTTTCTGGACTTAGAGAATTTTCACACATGTCTCAGACTTCCAGAGAGGGGAGCATGTCAGTGAGCGCATCCGATTTCAGTTCCAGAGCGATCCACCCGATGAGTCCTTCATACTTAGTCAATTTTTGCAAAATTTCTGACTTTTTGAAAATTTCACTTTTTTTGTGAAAATCTCTGCTAAATGAGGTTATAGTATGTTAGAGGGCATCCCAGGAGGGCTCCAAATGTGTGGGTAAAATATATATCCCTTGGGGGGAAATTTATAAAAAAGTTGAAAAAATTTTTTTTTCTCGACTTAGAAAATTTTCACACATGTCTCAGACTTCCAGAGAGGGGAGCATGTCTGTAAGCGCATTCGATTTCAGTTCCAGAGCGTTTCACCCGATGAGTCCTTCATACTTAGTCGTTTTTTGGAAAAATCTCACTTTTTGAAAATTTCACTTTTTTGTGAAAGTCTCTGCTAAATGAGGTTATAGTATGTTAGAGGGCATCCCAGGAGGGCTCCAAATGTGTGGGTAAAATATATATCCCTTGGGGGGAAATTTGAAAAAAAGTTGAAAATTTTTTTTTTTCTGAACTTAGAAAATTTTCACACATGTCTCAGACTTCCAGAGAGCATGTCTGTAAGCACATCCGATTTCAGTTCTAGAGCGTTTCACCCGATGAGTCCTTCATACTTAGTCGTTTTTTGGAAAAATTTTCACTTTTTGAAAATTTCACTTTTTTGTGAAAATCTCTGCTAAATGAGGTTATAGTATGTTAGAGGGCATCCCAGGAGTGTTCCAAATGTGTGGGTAAAATATATATCCCTTGGGGGGTAATTTGAAAAAAAGTTGAAAAATTTTTTTTTCTGGACTTAGAAAATTTTCACACATGTCTCAGACTTCCAGAGAGGGGAGCATGTCAGTGCGCGCATCCGATTTCAGTTCCAGAGCGATTAACCCGATGAGTCCTTCATACTTAGTCGTTTTTTGCAAAATTTCTGACTTTTTGAAAATTTCACTTTTTTGTGAAAGTCTCTGCTAAATGAGGTTAAAGTATATTAGAGGGCATCCCAGGAGGGCTCCAAATGTGTGGGTAAAATATATATCCCTTGGGGGAAAATTTGAAAAAAAGTTGAAAATTTTTTTTTTTCTGTACTTAGAAAATTTTCACACATGTCTCAGACTTCCAGAGAGGGGAGCATGTCAGTGCGTGCATCCGATTTCAGTTCCAGAGCGATTCACCCGATGAGTCCTTCATACTTAGTCGTTTTTTGGAAAAATTTTCACTTTTTGAAAATTTCACTATTTTGTGAAAATCTCTGCTAAATGAGGTTATAGTATGTTAGAGGGCATCCCAGGAGGGCTCCGAATGTGTGGATAAAATATATATCCCTTGGGGGGAAATTTGAAAAAAAGTTGAAAATTTTTTTTTTTCTGGACTTAGAAAATTTTCACACGTCTCAGACTTCCAGAGAGCATGTCTGTAAGCGCATCCGATTTCAGTTCCAGAGCGTTTCACCCGATGAGTCCTTCACACTTAGTCATTTTTGGAAAAATTTTCACTTTTTGAAAATTTCACTTTTTTGTGAAAATCTCTGCTAAATGAGGTTATAGTATGTTAGAGGGCATCCCAGGAGTGTTCCAAATGTGTGGGTAAAATATATATCCCTTGGGGGGTAATTTGGAAAAAAGTTGAAAAATTTTTTTTTTCTGGACTTAGAAAATTTTCACACATGTCTCAGACTACCAGAGAGGGGAGCATGTCAGTGCGCGCATCCGATTTCAGTTCAAGAGCGATTCACCCGATGAGTCCTTCATACTTAGTCGTTTTTTGCAAAATTTCTGACTTTTTGAAAATTTCACTTTTTTGTGAAAGTCTCTGCTAAATGAGGTTATAGTATGTTAGAGGGCATTGCAGGAGGGCTCCAAATGTGTGGGTAAAATATATATCCCTTGGGGGGAAATTTGAAAAAAAGTTAAATTTTTTTTTTCTGGACTTAGAGAATTTTCACACATGTCTCAGACTTCCAGAGAGGGGAGCATGTCAGTGAGCGCATCCGATTTCAGTTCCAGAGCGATCCACCCGATGAGTCCTTCATACTTAGTCGTTTTTTGCAAAATTTCTGACTTTTTGAAAATTTCACTTTTTTTGTGAAAATCTTTGCTAAATGAGGTTATAGTATGTTAGAGGGCATCCCTGGAGGGCTCCAAATGTTTGGGTAAAATATATATCCCTTGGGGGGAAATTTGAAAAAAAGTTGAAAATTTTTTTTTTTCTGGACTTAGAAAATTTTCACACATGTCTCAGACTTCCAGAGAGGGGAGCATGTCAGTGCGCGCATCCGATTTCAGTTCCAGAGCGATTAACCCGATGAGTCCTTCATACTTAGTCGTTTTTTGCCAAATTTCTGACTTTTTGAAAATTTCACTTTTTTGTGAAAGTCTCTGCTAAATGAGGTTAAAGTATATTAGAGGGCATCCCAGGAGGGCTCCAAATGTGTGTGTAAAATATATATCCCTTGGGGGGAAATTTGAAAAAAAGTTGAAAATTTTTTTTTTCTGGACTTAGAGAATTTTCACACATGTCTCAGACTTACAGAGAGGGGAGCATGTCAGTGCGTGCATCCGATTTCAGTTCCAGAGCGATTCACCCGATGAGTCCTTCATACTTAGTCGTTTTTTGGAAAAATTTTCACTTTTTGAAAATTTCACTTTTTTGTGAAAATCTCTGCTAAATGAGGTTATAGTATGTTAGAGGGCATCCCAGGAGGGCTCCAAATGTGTAGATAAAATATATATCCCTCGGGGGGAAATTTGAAAAAAAGTTGAAAATTTTTTTTTTTCTGGACTTAGAAAATTTTCACACGTCTCAGACTTCCAGAGAGCATGTCTGTAAGCGCATCCGATTTCAGTTCCAGAGCGTTTCACCCTATGAGTCCTTCATACTTAGTCATTTTTTGGAAAAATTTTCACTTTTTGAAAATTTCACTTTTTTTGTGAAAATCTCTGCTAAATGAGGTTATAGTATGTTAGAGGGCATCCCAGGAGTGTTCCAAATGTGTGGGTAAAATATATATCCCTTGGGGGGTAATTTGAAAAAAAGTTGAAAAAATTTTTTTTTCTGGACTTAGAAAATTTTCACACGTCTCAGACTACCAGAGAGGGGAGCATGTCAGTGCGCGCATCCGATTTCAGTTCCAGAGCGATTCACCCGATGAGTCCTTCATACTTAGTCGTTTTTTGGAAATATTTTCACTTTTTGAAAATTTCACTTTTTTGTGAAAATCTCCGCTAAATGAGGTTATAGTATGTTAGAGGGCATCCCTGGAGGGCTCCAAATGTGTGGGTAAAATATATATCCCTTGGGGGGAAATTTGAAAAAAGTTGAAAATTGTTTTTTTTCTGGACTTAGAAAATTTTCACACATGTCTCAGACTTCCAGAGAGGGGAGCATGTCTGTGTGCATGTGAGTGAGTGTGAGTGAGTGTGAGTGTATTCTTACGAGTGTGTGCTAGTGTGCGTGAGTGTGTGCGAGTGTGCGCGAGTGTGTACGTGTGAGTGAGTGTGTGCGAGTGTTTACGAATGTGTGTGAGTGTGTAGGACTGTGTGTGCGAGTGTGTGTGCGAGTGTGTGTGAATGTGTATGTGTGTATGTGCGAGTGTGTGCGAGTGTGTGTGCGAGTGTGTGTGAGTGTGTACGAGTGTGTGTAGGAGTTTGTGCGAGTGTGCGCGAGTGTGTATGTGAGTGTGTGTGAGTGTGTGTGCATGCGTGTGTGTGCGAGTGTGTGCGTGCGAGTGTGTGCGAGTGTGTGCGAGTATGTGCGAGTGTGTGTGTGCTAGTGTGTGCAAGTGTGTGCGAGTGTGTGCGAGTGTGTGTGTGCCAGTGTGTGCCAGTGTGTGCCAGTGTGTGCGTACGAGTGTGTGCAAGTGAGTGCGAATGTGTGCGAATGTGTGCGTGCGAGTGTGCACGAGTGTGCGCGGGTGTGTGTGCGTGAGTGTGTGCGTGTGAGTGTGTGCGAGTGTGTGCGTGTGTGCTCGAGTGACTGGGTGCGAGTGTGTGCGAGTGTGTGTGTGTGTGCGAGTGTGTATGAGTGAGTGTGTTTGAGTGTGTGCCAGTTTGTGTGTGGGTGCGAGTGTGTGAGTGTGTGTGAGTGTGTGTGAGTTTGTAGGACTGTATGTGTGAGTGTTTGTGACTGTGTGCGAGTGAGTTCGAGTGTGTGCGAGTGTGTGTGCGAGTGTGTGTGCGAGAGTGTGCGAGTGTGTGCGAGTGTGTGCAAATGTGCCCGAATGTGCGTGAGTGTGCACGAGTGAGTGGGTGCGAGTGTGCACGAGTGAGTGTGTGCGAGTGTGTGTGAGTGTGTGCGAGTGTGTGTGTGTGAGTGAGTGTGTGCGAGTGTGTGCGAGTGTGTGTGTGCGATTGTGTATAAGTGTGTGCGAGTGTGTGTGAGTTTGTGCGAGTGTGTGCGAGTGTGTGCGTGCGAGTGCATGCGAGTGAGTGCGAATGTGTGCGAGAGTGTGCGAGTGTGTGCGAGTGTGTGTGCGTGCGATTGTGTATGAGTGTGTGCGAGTGTGTGTGAGTTTGTGCGAGTGCGTGCGAGTGAGTGCCAATGTGTGCGAGTGTGCATGAGTGAGTGGGTGCGAGTGTGTGAGTGTGTGCGAGTGTGTGTGAGTTTGTGCGACTGTGTGCGAGTGTGTGCGTGCGAGTGCGTGTGAGTGAGTGCGAATGTGTGCAAGTGTGGGCGTGCGAGTGTGTGCTAGTGTGTGCAAGTGTGTGCGTGTGAGTGAGTGTGTGTGAGTTTGTGCGAGTGTTTGCGAGTGTGTGTGAGTGTGTAGCACTGTGTGTGCGAGTGTGTGCGAGTGTGTGCAAGTGTGTGCGAGTGAGTGTGAGTGAGTGAGTGTGTGTGTGCGATTGTGTATAAGTGTGTGCGAGTGTGTATGAGTTTGTGCGAGTGTGTGAGAGTTTGTGCGTGCAAGTGCATGCGAGTGAGTGCGTATGTGTGCGAGAGTGTGCGAGTGTGTGCGAGTGTGTGTGTGCGAGTGTGTGTGTGTGCGATTGTGTATGAGTGTGTGCGAGTGTGTGTGAGTTTGTGCGAGTGTGTGCGTGCGAGTGCGTGCGAGTGAGTGCGAATGTGTGCGAGTGTGCACGAGTGAGTGGGTGCGAGTGTGTGAGTGTGTGCGAGTGTGTGTGAGTTTGTGCGATTGTGCGATTGTGTATGAGTGTGTGCGAGTGTGTGTGAGTTTGTGCGAGAGTGTGTGCGTGCGAGTGCGTGCGAGTGAGTGCGAATGTGTGCAAGTGTGGGCTTGCGAGTGTGTGCTAGTGTGTGCAAGTGTGCGCGTGTGAGTGAGTGTGTGTGAGTTTGTGCGAGTGTTTGCGAGTGTGTATGAGTGTGTAGGACTGTGTGTGTGAGTGTGTGCGAGTGTGTGCAAGTGTGTGCGAGTGAGTGTGAGTGAGTGAGTGTGTGCGAGTGTGTGCGAATGTGTGCGAGTGTGTGTGTGCGAGTTTGTGTGATTGTGTATGAGTGTGTGCAAGTGTGTGCGTGCGAGTGGGTGTGAGTGAGTGCGAGTGTGTGCAAATGTGTGCGAGAGTGTGCGAGTGTGGGCGTGCGAGTGTGTGCGAGTGTGCGCGAGTGTGTGTGAGTGTGTGCGAGAGTGTGTGCGTGTGAGTAAGTGTGTGAGTGAGTGTGAGTGTATGCTTACGAGTGTGTGCTAGTGTGCGTGAGTGTGTGCGAGTGTGCGCGAGTGTGTACGTGTGAGTGAGTGTGTGTGTGAGTGTGTGCGAGTGTTTGCGAGTGTGTGTGTGAGTGTGTAGGACTGTGTGTGCGAGTGTGTGTGCGAGTGTGTGCGAATGTGTATGTGTGTATGTGCGAGTGTGTGCGAGTGTGTGCAAGTGTGTGTGCGAGTGTGTGTGAGTGTGTGTAGGAGTTTGTGCGAGTGTGTGCGAGTGTGTATGCGAGTGTGTGTGTGTGTGTGCGAGTGTGTGCATGCGAGTGTGTGCGAGTGTGTATGCGAGTGTGTGTGTGAGTGTGAGTGCAAGTGTGTGCATGCGAGTTTGTGCGAGTGTGTGCGAGTGTGTGCGTGCGAGTGCGTGCGAGTGAGTGCGAATGTGTGCAAGAGTGTGCGAGTGTGTGCGAGTGTGTGTGTGCGAGTGTGTGTGCGTGCGATTGTGTATGAGTGTGTGCGAGTGTGTGTGTGCGAGTGTGTGTGCGTGCGATTGTGTATGAGTGTGTGTGAGTTTGTGCGAGTGTGTGCGTGCGAATGTGTGCGAGTGTGGGCGTGTGAGTGTGTGCTAGTGTGCGCAAGTGTGTGCGTGTGAGTGAGTGTGTGTGAGTTTGTGCGAGTGTTTGCGAGTGTGTGTGTGAGTGGGTAGGACTGTGTGTGCGAGTGTGTGCGAGTGTGTGCAAGTGTGTGCGAGTGAGTGTGAGTGAGTGAGTGTGTGCGAGTGTGTGCGAATGTGTGTGAGTGTGTGTGTGCGAGTTTGTGTGATTGTGTATGAGTGTGTGCGAGTGTGTGCGTGCGAGTGGGTGCGAGTGAGTGCGAGTGTGTGCAAATGTGTGCAAATGTGTGCGAGAGTGTGCGAGTGTTGTTGTGCGAGTGTGTGCGAGTGTGCGCGAGTGTGTGTGAGTGTATGCGAGAGTGTGTTCGTGTGAGTAAGTGTGTGAGTGAGTGTGAGTGTATGCTTACGAGTGTGTGCTAGTGTGTGTGAGTGTGTGCGAGTGTGCGCTAGTGTGTACATGTGAGTGAGTGTGTGTTTGAGTGTGTGCAAGTGTTTGCGAGAGTGTGTGTGAGTGTGTAGGACTGTGTGTGCGAGTGTGTGTGCGAGTGTGTGCGAATGTGTATGTGTGTATGTGCGAGTGTGTGCGAGTGTGTGCAAGTGTGTGTGCGAGTGTGTGTGAGTGTCTTCGAGTGTGTGTAGGAGTTTGTGCGAGTGTGTGCGAGTGTGTATGCGAGTCTGTGTTTGTGAGTGTGTGTGCGAGTGTGTGCATGCGAGTGTGTGCGAGTGTGTGCAAGTGTGTGCGAGTATGTGCGAGTGTGTGTGTGCTAGTGTGTGCAAGTGTGTGCGAGTGTGTGTGTGCTAGTGTGTGCCAGTGTGTGCCAGTGTGTGCGTACGAGTGTGTGCAAGTGAGTGCGAATGTGTGCGAATGTGTGCGTGCGAGTGTGCGCGAGTGTGTGTGCGTGAGTGTGTGCGTGTGAGTGTGTGCGAGTGTGTGAGTGCATGCGAGTGTGTGCGAGTGTGCTCAAGTGACTGCTTGCGAGTGTGAGCGAGTGTGTGTGCGAGTGAGTGTGTGCGAGTGTGTATGAGTGAGTGTGTTTGAGTGTGTGCCAGTTTGTGTGTGTGTGTGCGAGTGCGTGCGAATGTGTGCATGCAAGTGTGTGCGATTGTGTGCGAGTGTGTGCGAGTGTGTGTGCGAGTGTGTGCGAATGTGTATGTGTGTATGTGCGAGTGTGTGCGAGTGTGTGCAAGAGTGTGTGCGAGTGTGTGTGAGTGTGTGTAGGAGTTTGTGCGAGTGTGTGCGAGTGTGTATGCGAGTGTGTGTGTGTGCGAGTGTGTGCATGCGAGTGTGTGCGAGTGTGTATGCGAGTGTGTGTGTGAGTGTGAGTGCAAGTGTGTGCATGCGAGTTTGTGCGAGTGTGTGCGAGTGTGTGCGTGCGAGTGCGTGCGAGTGAGTGCGAATGTGTGCAAGAGTGTGCGAGTGTGTGCGAGTGTGTGTGTGCGAGTGTGTGTGCGTGCGATTGTGTATGAGTGTGTGCGAGTGTGTGTGTGCGAGTGTGTGTGCGTGCGATTGTGTATGAGTGTGTGTGAGTTTGTGCGAGTGTGTGCGTGCGAGTGAGTGCGAATGTGTGCGAGTGTGGGCGTGTGAGTGTGTGCTAGTGTGCGCAAGTGTGTGCGTGTGAGTGAGTGTGTGTGAGTTTGTGCGAGTGTTTGCGAGTGTGTGTGTGAGTGTGTAGGACTGTGTGTGCGAGTGTGTGCGAGTGTGTGCAAGTGTGTGCGAGTGAGTGCGAATGTGTGTGAGTGTGTGTGTGCGAGTTTGTGTGATTGTGTATGAGTGTGTGCGAGTGTGTGCGTGCGAGTGGGTGTGAGTGAGTGCGAGTGTGTGCAAATGTGTGCAAATGAGTGCGAGAGTGTGCGAGTGTTGTCGTGCAAGTGTGTGCGAGTGTGCGCGAGTGTGTGTGAGTGTATGCGAGAGTGTGTTCGTGTGAGTAAGTGTGTGAGTGAGTGTGAGTGTATGCTTACGAGTGTGTGCTAGTGTGTGTGAGTGTGTGCGAGTGTGCGCTAGTGTGTACATGTGAGTGAGTGTGTGTTTGAGTGTGTGCGAGTGTTTGCGAGAGTGTGTGTGAGTGTGTAGGACTGTGTGTGCGAGTGTGTGTGCGAGTGTGTGCGAATGTGTATGTGTGTATGTGCGAGTGTGTGCGAGTGTGTGCAAGTGTGTGTGCGAGTGTGTGTGAGTGTCTTCGAGTGTGTGTAGGAGTTTGTGCGAGTGTGTGCGAGTGTGTATGCGAGTCTGTGTTTGTGAGTGTGTGTGCGAGTGTGTGCATGCGAGTGTGTGCGAGTGTGTGCAAGTGTGTGCGAGTATGTGCGAGTGTGTGTGTGCTAGTGTGTGCCAGTGTGAGCCAGTGTGTGCGTACGAGTGTGTGCAAGTGAGTGCGAATGTGTGCGAATGTGTGCGTGCGAGTGTGCGCGAGTGTGTGTGTGTGAGTGTGTGCGTGTGAGTGTGTGCGAGTGTGTGAGTGCATGCGAGTGTGTGCGAGTGTGCTCGAGTGACTGCTTGCGAGTGTGAGCGAGTGTGTGTGCGAGTGAGTGTGTGCGAGTGTGTATGAGTGAGTGTGTTTGAGTGTGTGCCAGTTTGTGTGTGTGTGTGCGAGTGCGTGCGAATGTGTGCATGCAAGTGTGTGCGATTGTGTGCGAGTGTGTGCGAGTGTGTGCGTGAGTGTGTGTGCGTGTGTGTGTGTGTGTGAGTGTGTGCGAGTGTGTGCGAGTGTGTGCGAGTCTGTGCAAGCGTGTGCAAGTGTGTGCAAGTGTGTGCGAGTGTGAGCGAGTGTGTGTGCGAGTGTGTGCAAGTGTGTGCGAGTGAGTGTGAGTGAGTGAGTGTGTGCGAGTGTGTGCGAATGTGTGCGAGTGTGTGTGTTTGAGTTTGTGTGATTGTGTATGAGTGTGTGCGAGTGTGTGCGTGCGAGTGGGTGCGAGTGAGTGCGAGTGTGTGCAAATGTGTGCGAGAGTGTGCGCGTGTGGGCGTGCGAGTGTTTGCGAGTGTGCGCGAGTGTGTGTGAGTGTGTGCGAGAGTGTGTGCGTGTGAGTAAGCGTGTGAGTGAGTGTGAGTGTATGCTTACGAGTGTGTGCTAGTGTGCGTGAGTGTGTGCGAGTGTGCGCGAGTGTGTACGTGTGAGTCAGTGTGTGTGTGTGTGTGCGAGTGTTTGCGAGTGTGTGTGTGAGTGTGTAGGACTTTGTGTGCGAGTGTGTGTGCGAGTGTGTGCGAATGTGTATGTGTGTATGTGCGAGTGTGTGCGAGTGTGTGTGCGATTGTGTGTGAGTGTGTACGAGTGTGTGTAGGTGTTTGTGCGAGTGTGTGCGAGTGTGTATGCGAGTGTGTGTGTGTGAGTGTGTGCGAGTGTGTGCATGCGAGTGTGTGCGTGCAAGTGTGTGCGAGTGTGTGCGAGTATGTGCGAGTGTGTGCGAGTGTGTGTGTGCTAGTGTGTGCGAGTGTGTGCGAGTGTGTGTGAGCGAGTGTGTGCCAGTGTGTGCCAGTGTGTGCGTACCAGTGTGTGCAAGTGAGTGCGAATGTGTTCGAATGTGTGCGAATGTGTGCGTGCGAGTGTGCACGAGTGTGTGTGCAAGTGTGCACGAGTGTGTGTGCGAGTGTGTGCAAGTGTGTGCGTGTGAGTGTGTGATATTGTGTATGAGTTTGTGCGAGTGTGTGCGAGTGTGTGCGAGTGTGTGTGCGAGTGTGTGCAAGTGTGTGCGTGTGAGTGTGTGATATTGTGTATGAGTTTGTGTGAGTGTGTGCGAGTTTGTGCGTGCGAGTACGTGCGAGTGGTGCGAATGTGTGCGAGAGTGTGCAAGTGTGTGCGAGTGTGTGTGCGAGTGTGGGTGTGCGAGTGTGTGCTAGTGTGCGCAAGTGTGTGCGTGTGAGTGAGTGTGTGTGAGTTTGTGCTATTGTTTGCGAGTGTGTGTGTGAGTGTGTAGGACTGTGTGTGCGAGTGTGTGCGAGTGTGTGCAAGTGTGTGCGAGTGAGTGTGAGTGAGTGAGTGTGTGCGAGTGTGCGCGAATGTGTGCGAGTGTGTGTGTGCGAGTTTGTGTGATTGTGTATGAGTGTGTGCGAGAGTGTGCGTGCGAGTGGGTGCGAGTGAGTGCGAGTGTGTGCAAATGTGTGCGAGAGTGTGCGCGTGTGGGCGTGCGAGTGTTTGCGAGTGTGCGCGAGTGTGTGTGAGTGTGTGCGAGAGTGTGTGCGTGTGAGTAAGTGTGTGAGTGAGTGTGAGTGTATGCTTACGAGTGTGTGCTAGTGTGCGTGAGTGTGTGCGAGTGTGCGCGAGTGTGTACGTGTGAGTGAGTGTGTGTGTGAGTGTGTGCGAGTGTTTGCGAGTGTGTGTGTGAGTGTGTAGGACTGTGTGTGCGAGTGTGTGTGCGAGTGTGTGCGAATGTGTATGTGTGTATGTGCAAGTGTGTGCGAGTGTGTGTGCGAGTGTGTTTGAGTGTGTACGAGTGTTTGTAGGAGTTTGTGCGAGTGTGTGCGAGTGTGTATGCGAGTGTGTGTGTGTAAGTGTGTGCGAGTGTGTGCATGCGAGTGTGTGCATGCAAGTGTGTGTGAGTGTGTGCGAGTATGTGCGAGTGTGTGCAAGTGTGTGTGTGCTAGTGTGTGCAAGTGTGTGCGAGTGTGTATGCGAGTGTGTGTGTGTAAGTGTGTGCGAGTGTGTGCATGCGAGTGTGTGCATGCAAGTGTGTGCGAGTGTGTGTGAGTATGTGCGAGTGTGTGCAAGTGTGTGTGTGCTAGTGTGTGCAAGTGTGTGCGAGTGTGTGCGAGTGTGTGTGTGCGAGTGTGTGCCAGTGTGTGCTTGTGTGTGCGTACGAGTGTGTGCAAGTGAATGCGAATGTGTGCGAATGTGTGCGTGCGAGTGTGCACGAGTGTGCGCGAGTGTGTGTGCGTGAGTTTGTGCGTGTGAGTGTGTGCGAGTGTGTGCGTGCGAGTGTGTGCAAGTGTGCTCGAGTGACTGGATGCGAGTGTGTGCGAGTGTGTGTGTTTGTGCGAGTGAGTGTGTGCGAGTGTGTATGAGTGAGTATGTTTGAGTGTGTGCCAGTTTGTGTTTGTGTGTGCTATTGTGTGCGAATGTGTGCATGCAAGTGTGTGCGAGTGTGTGCGAGTGTGTGCGTGAGTGTGTGTGCGTGTGTGTGCGTGTGTGTGAGTGTGTGAGTGTGTGCGAGTGTGTGCGTGCGAGTGTGTGCGAGTGTGTGTGCGTGCGATTGTGTATGAGTGTGTGCGAGTGTGTGTGAGTTTGTGCGAGTGTGTGCATGCGAGTGAGTGCGATTGTGTGCGAGTGTGGGCGTGTGAGTGTGTGCTAGTGTGCGCAAGTGTGTGCGTGTGAGTGAGTGTGTGTGAGTTTGTGCGAGTGTTTGCGAGTGTGTGTGTGAGTGTGTAGGACTGTGTGTGCGAGTGTGTGCGAGTGTGTGCAAGTGTGTGCGAGTGAGTGTGAGTGAGTGAGTGTGTGCGAGTGTGTGCGAAGGTGTGCGAGTGTGTGTGTGTGAGTTTGTGTGATTGTGTATGAGTGTGTGCGAGTGTGTGCGTGCGAGTGGGTGCGAGTGAGTGCGAGTGTGTGCAAATGTGTGCGAGAGTGTGCGAGTGTTGTCGTGCGAGTGTGTGCGAGTGTGCGCGAGTGTGTGTGAGTGTATGCGAGAGTGTGTTCGTGTGAGTAAGTGTGTGAGTGAGTGTGAGTGTATGCTTACGAGTGTGTGCTAGTGTGTGTGAGTGTGTGCGAGTGTGCGCGAGTGTGTACATGTGAGTGAGTGTGTGTGTGAGTGTGTGCGAGTGTTTGTGAGAGTGTGTGTGAGTGTGTAGGACTGTGTGTGCGAGTGTGTGTGCGAGTGTGTGCGAATGTGTATGTGTGTATGTGCGAGTGTGTGCGAGTGTGTGCAAGTGTGTGTGCGAGTGTGTGTGAGTGTCTTCGAGTGTGTGTAGGAGTTTGTGCGAGTGTGTGCGAGTGTGTATGCGAGTCTGTGTTTGTGAGTGTGTGTGCGAGTGTGTGCATGCGAGTGTGTGCGAGTGTGTGCAAGTGTGTGCGAGTATGTGCGAGTGTGTGTGTGCTAGTGTGTGCAAGTGTGTGCGAGTGTGTGTGTGCGAGTGTGTGCCAGTGTGTGCCAGTGTGTGCATACGAGTGTGTGCAAGTGAGTGCGAATGTGTGCGAATGTGTGTGTGCGAGTGTGCGCGAGTGTGTGTGCATGAGTGTGTGCATGTGAGTGTGTGCGAGTGTGTGCGTGCATGCGAGTGTGTGCGAGTGTGCTCGAGTGACTGGGTGCGAGTGTGAGCGAGTGTGTGTGTGTGCGAGTGAGTGTGTGCGAGTGTGTATGAGTGAGTGTGTTTGAGTGTGTGCGAGTGTGTGCGAATGTGTGCATGCAAGTGTGTGCGATTGTGTGCGAGTGTGTGCGAGTGTGTGCGTGAGTGTGTGTGCGTGTGTGTGCGTGTATGTGAGTGTGTGCGAGTGTGTGCGAGTGTGTGCAAGCGTGTGCAAGTGTGTGCAAGTGTGTGCGAGTGTGTGTGCGAGTGTGTGCAAGTGTGTGCGAGTGAGTGTGTGCGATTGTGTATGAGTTTGTGCGAGTGTGTGCGTGCGAGTGCGTGCAAGTGAGTGCGAGTGTGTGCAAATGTGTGCGAGAGTGTGAGAGTGTGGGCGTTCGAGTGTGCGTGAGTGTGTACGTGTGAGTGAGTGTGTGTGTGAGTGTTTGTGAGTGTTTGCGAGTGTGTGTGAGTTTGTGCGAGTGTGTGCGTGCGAGTGCGTGCGAGTGAGTGCGAATGTGTGCGAGTGTGCACGAGTGAGTGGGTGCGAGTGTGTGAGTGTGTGCGAGTGTGTGTGAGTTTGTGCGATTGTGCGATTGTGTATGAGTGTGTGCGAGTGTGTGTGAGTTTGTGCGAGTGTCTGCGAGTGTGTGCGTGCGATTGCGTGCGAGTGAGTGCGAATGTGTGCAAGTGTGGGCGTGCGAGTGTGTGCTAGTGTGTGCAAGTGTGTGCGTGTGAGTGAGTGTGTGTGAGTTTGTGCGAATGTTTGCGAGTGTGTGTGAGTGTGTAGGACTGTGTGTGCGAGTGTGTGCGAGTGTGTGCAAGTGTGTGCGAGTGAGTGTGAGTGAGTGAGTGTGTGTGAGTGTGTGTGAGTGTGTGCATTAGTGAGTGTGTGCGAGTGTCTGCGAGTGTGTGTGTGATTGTGTGCGAGTGTGTGTGTGCAAGTGTGTGCGAGTGTGTGTGTGAGTGTGTGCGAGTGTGTGCGTGCGAGTGTGTGTGCGTGTGTGCGAGTGTGTGCGAGTATGTGCGAGTGTGTGCAAGTGTGTGTGTGCTAGTGTGTGCAAGTGTGTGCGAGTGTGTATGCGAGTGTGTGTGTGTAAGTGTGTGCGAGTGTGTGCATGCGAGTGTGTGCATGCAAGTGTGTGCGAGTGTGTGTGAGTATGTGCGAGTGTGTGCAAGTGTGTGTGTGCTAGTGTGTGCAAGTGTGTGCGAGTGTGTGCGAGTGTGTGTGTGCGAGTGTGTGCCAGTGTGTGCTTGTGTGTGCGTACGAGTGTGTGCAAGTGAATGCGAATGTGTGCGAATGTGTGCGTGCGAGTGTGCACGAGTGTGCGCGAGTGTGTGTGCGTGAGTTTGTGCGTGTGAGTGTGTGCGAGTGTGTGCGTGCGAGTGTGTGCAAGTGTGCTCGAGTGACTGGATGCGAGTGTGTGCGAGTGTGTGTGTTTGTGCGAGTGAGTGTGTGCGAGTGTGTATGAGTGAGTATGTTTGACTGTGTGCCAGTTTGTGTTTGTGTGTGCTATTGTGTGCGAATGTGTGCATGCAAGTGTGTGCGAGTGTGTGCGAGTGTGTGCGTGAGTGTGTGTGCGTGTGTGTGCGTGTGTGTGAGTGTGTGAGTGTGTGCGAGTGTGTGCGTGCGAGTGTGTGCGAGTGTGTGTGCGTGCGATTGTGTATGAGTGTGTGCGAGTGTGTGTGAGTTTGTGCGAGTGTGTGCATGCGAGTGAGTGCGATTGTGTGCGAGTGTGGGCGTGTGAGTGTGTGCTAGTGTGCGCAAGTGTGTGCGTGTGAGTGAGTGTGTGTGAGTTTGTGCGAGTGTTTGCGAGTGTGTGTGTGAGTGTGTAGGACTGTGTGTGCGAGTGTGTGCGAGTGTGTGCAAGTGTGTGCGAGTGAGTGTGAGTGAGTGAGTGTGTGCGAGTGTGTGCGAAGGTGTGCGAGTGTGTGTGTGTGAGTTTGTGTGATTGTGTATGAGTGTGTGCGAGTGTGTGCGTGCGAGTGGGTGCGAGTGAGTGCGAGTGTGTGCAAATGTGTGCGAGAGTGTGCGAGTGTTGTCGTGCGAGTGTGTGCGAGTGTGCGCGAGTGTGTGTGAGTGTATGCGAGAGTGTGTTCGTGTGAGTAAGTGTGTGAGTGAGTGTGAGTGTATGCTTATGAGTGTGTGCTAGTGTGTGTGAGTGTGTGCGAGTGTGCGCGAGTGTGTACATGTGAGTGAGTGTGTGTGTGAGTGTGTGCGAGTGTTTGTGAGAGTGTGTGTGAGTGTGTAGGACTGTGTGTGCGAGTGTGTGTGCGAGTGTGTGCGAATGTGTATGTGTGTATGTGCGAGTGTGTGCGAGTGTGTGCAAGTGTGTGTGCGAGTGTGTGTGAGTGTCTTCGAGTGTGTGTAGGAGTTTGTGCGAGTGTGTGCGAGTGTGTATGCGAGTCTGTGTTTGTGAGTGTGTGTGCGAGTGTGTGCATGCGAGTGTGTGCGAGTGTGTGCAAGTGTGTGCGAGTATGTGCGAGTGTGTGTGTGCTAGTGTGTGCAAGTGTGTGCGAGTGTGTGTGTGCGAGTGTGTGCCAGTGTGTGCCAGTGTGTGCGTACGAGTGTGTGCAAGTGAGTGCGAATGTGTGCGAATGTGTGTGTGCGAGTGTGCGCGAGTGTGTGTGCATGAGTGTGTGCATGTGAGTGTGTGCGAGTGTGTGCGTGCATGCGAGTGTGTGCGAGTGTGCTCGAGTGACTGGGTGCGAGTGTGAGCGAGTGTGTGTGTGTGCGAGTGAGTGTGTGCGAGTGTGTATGAGTGAGTGTGTTTGAGTGTGTGCGAGTGTGTGCGAATGTGTGCATGCAAGTGTGTGCGATTGTGTGCGAGTGTGTGCGAGTGTGTGCGTGAGTGTGTGTGCGTGTGTGTGCGTGTATGTGAGTGTGTGCGAGTGTGTGCGAGTGTGTGCAAGCGTGTGCAAGTGTGTGCAAGTGTGTGCGAGTGTGTGCGAGTGTGTGTGCGAGTGTGTGCAAGTGTGTGCGAGTGAGTGTGTGCGATTGTGTATGAGTTTGTGCGAGTGTGTGCGTGCGAGTGCGTGCAAGTGAGTGCGAGTGTGTGCAAATGTGTGCGAGAGTGTGAGAGTGTGGGCGTTCGAGTGTGCGTGAGTGTGTACGTGTGAGTGAGTGTGTGTGTGAGTGTTTGTGAGTGTTTGCGAGTGTGTGTGAGTTTGTGCGAGTGTGTGCGTGCGAGTGCGTGCGAGTGAGTGCGAATGTGTGCGAGTGTGCACGAGTGAGTGGGTGCGAGTGTGTGAGTGTGTGCGAGTGTGTGTGAGTTTGTGCGATTGTGCGATTGTGTATGAGTGTGTGCGAGTGTGTGTGAGTTTGTGCGAGTGTCTGCGAGTGTGTGCGTGCGATTGCGTGCGAGTGAGTGCGAATGTGTGCAAGTGTGGGCGTGCGAGTGTGTGCTAGTGTGTGCAAGTGTGTGCGTGTGAGTGAGTGTGTGTGAGTTTGTGCGAATGTTTGCGAGTGTGTGTGAGTGTGTAGGACTGTGTGTGCGAGTGTGTGCGAGTGTGTGCAAGTGTGTGCGAGTGAGTGTGAGTGAGTGAGTTTGTGTGAGTGTGTGTGAGTGTGTGCATTAGTGAGTGTGTGCGAGTGTCTGCGAGTGTGTGTGTGATTGTGTGCGAGTGTGTGTGTGCAAGTGTGTGCGAGTGTGTGTGTGAGTGTGTGCGAGTGTGTGCATGCGAGTGTGTGTGTGTGAGTATGTGCAAGTGTGTGCGAGTGTGTGCGAGTGTGTGTGTGCGAGTGTGTGCCAGTGTGTGCCAGTGTGTGCGTACGAGTGTGTGCGAGTGTGTGCGAATGTGTGCGAGTTTGTGCGTGTGAGTGTGCGCGAGTGTTTGCGTGCGAGTGTGTGCGAGTGTGCTCGAGTGACTGGGTGCGAGTGTGTGCGAGTGTGTGTGAGTGTGTGCGAGTGTGTATGAGTGAATGTGTGTGAGTGTGTGTGAGTTTGTGTGCGAGTGTGTGGAAGTGAGTGTGTGTGAATGTGTGCAAATGTGTGCAAGTGTGTGTGCGAGTGTGTGTGTGCGAGAGTGTGCAAGTGTATGCGTGCAAGTGTCTGCGTGCGAGTGTGTGCGTGCGAGTGTGTGAGTGTGTGCGTGCGAGTGTGTGCGAGTGTGTGTGCGAGAGTGTGCGAGTGTGTGCGAGTGTGTGCAAATGTGCCCGAGTGTGCGCGAGTGTGCACAAGTGAGTGGGTGCGAGTGTGTGAGTGTGTGCGAGTGTGTGTGAGTTTGTAGGACTGTATGTGCAAGTGTTTGCGAGTGTGTGCGAGTGTATTCGAGTGTGTGCGAGTGTGTGTGCGAGTGTGTGCGAGTGTGTGCAAATGTGCCCGAGTGTGCGCGAGTGTGCACGAGTGAGTGGGTGCGAGTGTGTGAGTGTGTGCGAGTGTGTGTGAGTTTGTGCGAGTGTGTGCGTGCGAGTGCGTGTGAGTGAGTGCGAATGTGTGCAAGTGTGGGTCTGCGGGTGTGTGCTAGTGTGTGCAATTGTGTGCGTGTGAGTGAGTGTGTGTGAGTATGTGCGAGTGTTTATGAGTGTGTGTGTGAGTGTGTAGGATTGTGTGTGCGAGTGTGTGCGATTGTGTGCAAGTGTGTGCAAGTGAGTGTGAGTGAGTGAGTGTGTGCGAGTGTGTGCGAATGTGTGCGAGTGTGTGTGTGCGAGTGTGTGTGATTGTGTATGAGTGTGTGCGAGTGTGTGCGTGTGAGTGGGTGCGAGTGAGTGCGAGTGTGTGCAAATGTGTGCGAGAGTGTGCGAGTTTGGGCGTGCGAGTGTGTGAGAGTGTGCGCGAGTGTGTGTGAGTGTGTGCGAGAGTGTGTGCGTGTGAGTAAGTGTGTGAGTGAGTGTGAGTGTATGCTTACGAGTGTGTGCTATTGTGCGTGAGTGTGTGCGAGTGTGCGCGAGTGTGTACTTGTGAGAGAGTGTGTGTGTGAGTGTGTGCGAGTGTTTGCGAGTGTGTGTGTGAGTGTGTAGGACTGTGTGTGTGAGTGTGTGTGCGAGTGTGTGCGAATGTGTATGTGTGTATGTGCGAGTGTGTGCGAGTGTGTGCGATTGTGTGTGCGAGTGTGTGTGAGTGTGTACGAGTGTGTGTAGGAGTTTGTGCGAGTGTGTGCGAGTGTGTATGTGAGTGTGCGTGTGAGTGTGTGTGCGAGTGTGTGCATGCGAGTGTGGGCATGCTAGTGTGTGCGAGTGTGTGCGAGTATGTGCGAGTGTGTGTGTGCTAGTGTGTGCAAGTGTGTGCGAGTGTGTGCGAGTGTGTGTGTGCCAGTGTGTGCCAGTGTGTGCCAGTGTGTGCGCACGAGTGTGTGCAAGTGAGTGCGAATGTGTGCAAATGTGTGCGAGAGTGTGCGAGTGTGGGCGTGCGAGTGTGTGCGAGTGTGCGCGAGTGTGTGTGAGTGTGTGCGAGAGTGTGTGCGTGTGAGTAAGTGTGTGAGTGAGTGTGAGTGTATGCTTACGAGTGTGTGCTAGTGTGCGTGAGTGTGTGTGAGTGTGCGCGAGTGTGTACGTGTGAGTGAGTGTGTGTGTGCGAGTGTTTGCGAGTGTGTGTGTGAGTGTGTAGGACTGTGTGTGCGAGTGAGTGTGCGAGTGTGTGCGAATGTGTATGTGTGTATGTGCGAGTGTTTGCGAGTGTGTGCAAGTGTGTGTGCGAGTGTGTTTGAGTGTGTACGAGTGTGTGTAGGAGTTTGTGTGAGTGTGAGCGAGTGTGTATGCGAGTGTGTGTGCGAGTGTGTGCATGCGAGTGTGTGCGAGTGTGTATGCGAGTGTGTGTGTTTGTGTGTGCGAGTGTGTGCATTCGAGTTTGTGCGAGTGTGTGCGTGCGAGTGCGTGCGAGTGAGTGTGAATGTGTGCGAGAGTGTGCGAGTGTGTGCAAGTGTGTGTGTGCGAGTGTGTGTGTGTGCGATTGTGTATGAGTGTGTGCGTGTGTGTGTGAGTTTGTGCAAGTGTGTGCGTGCGAGTGCGTGCGAGTGAGTGCGAATGTGTGTGAGTGTGGGCGTGCGAGTGTGTGCTAGTGTGCGCAAGTGTGTGCGTGTGAGTGAGTGTGTGTGAGTTTGTGCGAGTGTTTGCGAGTGTGTGTGTGTGAGTGTGTAGGACTGTGTGTGCGAGTGTGTGTGTGCGAGTGTGTGCCAGTGTGTGCCAGTGTGTGCGTACGAGTGTGTGCAAGTGAGTGCGAATGTGTGCGAATGTGTGCGTGCGAGTGTGCACGAGTGTGCGCGAGTGTGTGTGCGTGAGTTTGTGCGTGTGAGTGTGTGCGAGTGTGTGCGTGCGAGTGTGTGCAAGTGTGCTCGAGTGACTGGATGCGAGTGTGTGCGAGTGTGTGTGTTTGTGCGAGTGAGTGTGTGCGAGTGTGTATGAGTGAGTATGTTTGAGTGTGTGCCAGTTTGTGTTTGTGTGTGCTATTGTGTGCGAATGTGTGCATGCGAGTGTGTGCGAGTGTGTGCGTGAGTGTGTGTGCGTGTGTGTGCGTGTGTGTGAGTGTGTGAGTGTGTGCGAGTGTGTGCGTGCGAGTGTGTGCGAGTGTGTGTGCGTGCGATTGTTTATGAGTGTGTGCGAGTGTGTGTGAGTTTGTGCGAGTGTGTGCATGCGAGTGAGTGTGATTGTGTGCGAGTGTGGGCGTGTGAGTGTGTGCTAGTGTGCACAAGTGTGTGCGTGTGAGTGAGTGTGTGTGAGTTTGTGCGAGTGTTTGCGAGTGTGTGTGTGAGTGTGTAGGACTGTGTGTGCGAGTGTGTGCGAGTGTGTGCAAGTGTGTGCGAGTGAGTGTGAGTGAGTGTGTGCGAGTGTGTGCGAAGGTGTGCGAGTGTGTGTGTGCGAGTTTGTGTGATTGTGTATGAGTGTGTGCGAGTGTGTGCGTGCGAGTGGGTGCGAGTGAGTGCGAGTGTGTGCAAATGTGTGCGAGAGTGTGCGAGTGTTGTCGTGCGAGTGTGTGCGAGTGTGCGCGAGTGTGTGTGAGTGTATGCGAGAGTGTGTTCGTGTGAGTAAGTGTGTGAGTGAGTGTGAGTGTATGCTTACGAGTGTGTGCTAGTGTGTGTGAGTGTGTGCGAGTGTGCGCGAGTGTGTACATGTGAGAGAGTGTGTGTGTGAGTGTGTGCGAGTGTTTGCGAGAGTGTGTGTGAGTGTGTAGGACTGTGTGTGCGAGTGTGTGTGCGAGTGTGTGCGAATGTGTATGTGTGTATGTGCGAGTGTGTGCGAGTGTGTGCAAGTGTGTGTGCGAGTGTGTGTGAGTGTCTTCGAGTGTGTGTAGGAGTTTGTGCGAGTGTGTGCGAGTGTGTATGCGAGTCTGTGTTTGTGAGTGTGTGTGTGAGTGTATGCATGCGAGTGTGTGCGAGTGTGTGCAAGTGTGTGCGAGTATGTGCGAGTGTGTGTGTGCTAGTGTGTGCAAGTGTGTGCGAGTGTGTGTGTGCGAGTGTGTGCCAGTGTGTGCCAGTGTGTGCGTACGAGTGTGTGCAAGTGAGTGCGAATGTGTGCGAATGTGTGCGTGCGAGTGTGCGCGAGTGTGTGTGCATGAGTGTGTGCGTGTGAGTGTGTGCGAGTGTGTGCGTGCATGCGAGTGTGTGCGAGTGTGCTCGAGTGACTGGGTGCGAGTGTGAGCGAGTGTGTGTGTGTGCGAGTGAGTGTGTGCGAGTGTGTATGAGTGAGTGTGTTTGAGTGTGTGCGAGTGCGTGCGAATGTGTGCATGCAAGTGTGTGCGATTGTGTGCGAGTGTGTGCGAGTGTGTGCGTGAGTGTGTGTGCGTGTGTGTGCGTGTATGTGAGTGTGTGCGAGTGTGTGCGAGTGTGTGCAAGCGTGTGCAAGTGTGTGCAAGTGTGTGCGAGTGTGTGAGAGTGTGTGTGCGAGTGTGTGCAAGTGTGAGCGAGTGAGTGTGTGCGATTGTGTATGAGTTTGTGCGAGTGTGTGCGTGCGAGTGCGTGCAAGTGAGTGCGAGTGTGTGCAAATGTGTGCGAGAGTGTGAGAGTGTGGGCGTGCGAGTGTGCGTGAGTGTGTACGTGTGAGTGAGTGTGTGTGTGAGTGTTTGTGAGTGTTTGTGAGTGTGTGTGAGTTTGTGCGAGTGTGTGCGTGCGAGTGCGTGCGAGTGAGTGTGAATGTGTGCGAGTGTGCACGAGTGAGTGGGTGCGAGTGTGTGAGTGTGTGCGAGTGTGTGTGAGTTTGTGCGATTGTGCGATTGTGTATGAGTGTGTTCGAGTGTGTGTGAGTTTGTGCGAGTGTCTGCGAGTGTGTGCGAGTCTGTGCAAGCGTGTGCAAGTGTGTGCAAGTGTGTGCGAGTGTGTGCGAGTGTGTGTGCGAGTGTGTGCAAGTGTGTGCGAGTGAGTGTGTGCGATTGTGTATGAGTTTGTGCGAGTGTGTGCGAGTTTGTGCGTGCGAGTGGCGCGAATGTGTGCGAGAGTGTGCGAGTGTGTGCGAGTGTGTGTGTGCGAGTGTGTGTGCGTGCGATTGTGTATGAGTGTGTGAGAGTGTGTGTGAGTTTGTGCGAGTGTGTGCGAGTGTGTACGTGCGAGTGCGTGCGAGTGAGTGCGAATGTGTGTGCGTGTGGGCGTGCGAGTGTGTGCTAGTGTGCGCAAGTGTGTGCGTGTGAGTGAGTGTGTGTGAGTTTGTGCGATTGTTTGCAAGTGTGTTTGTGAGTGTGTAGGACTGTGTGTGCGAGTGTGTGCGAGTGTGTGCAAGTGTGTGCGAGTGAGTGTGAGTGAGTGAGTGTGTGCGAGTGTGTGCGAATGTGTGCGAGTGTGTGTGTTCGAGTTTGTGTGATTGTGTATGAGTGTGTGCGAGTGTGTGCGTGCGAGTGGGTGCGAGTGAGTGCGAGTGTGTGCAAATGTGTGCGAGAGTGTGCGAGTGTGGGCGTGCGAGTGTGTGCGAGTGTGGGCGTGCGAGTGTGTGCGAGTGTGCTCGAGTGTGTGTGAGTGTGTGCGAGAGTGTGTGCGTGTGAGTAAGTGTGTGAGTGAGTGTGAGTGTATGCTTACGAGTGTGTGCTAGTGTGCGTGAGTGTGTGCGAGTGTGTACGTGTGAGTCAGTGTGTGTGTGAGTGTGTGCGAGTGTTTGCGAGTGTGTGTGTGAGTGTGTAGGACTGTGTGTGCGAGTGTTTGTGCGAGTGTGTGCGAATGTGTTTGTGTGTATGTGCGAGTGTGTGCGAGTGTGTGTGCGAGTGTGTACGAGTGTGTACGAGTGTGTGTAGGAGTTTGTGCGAGTGTGTGCGAGTGTGTATGCGAGTGTGTGTGTGTGAGTGTGTGCGAGTGTGTGCATGCGAGTGTGTGCGTTCAAGTGTGTGCGAGTGTGTGCGAGTATGTGTGAGTGTGTGCGAGTGTGTGTGTGCTAGTGTGTGCGAGTGTGTGTGAGCGAGTGTGTGCCAGTGTGTGCCAGTGTGTGCGTACGAGTGTGTGCAAGTGAGTGCGAATGTGTGCGAATGTGTGCGAATGTGTGCGTGTGAGTGTGCACGAGTGTGCGTGAGTGTGTGTGCGTGAGTGTGTGCGTGTGAGTGTGTGCGAGTGTGTGTGTGCGAGTGTGTGCGAGTGTGCTCGAGTGACTGGGTGCGAGTGTGTGTGTGCGAGTGTGTGCCAGTGTGTGCCAATGTGTGCGTACGAGTGTGTGCAAGTGAGTGCGAATGTGTGCGAATGTGTGCGTGCGAGTGTGCGCAAGTGTGTGTGCGTGAGTGTGTGCGTGTGAGTGTGTGCGAGTATGTGCATGCGTGCGAGTGTGTGCGAGTGTGCTCGAGTGACTGGGTGCGAGTGTGTGTGTGTGCGAGTGAGTGTGTGCGAGTGTGTATGAGTGAGTGTGTTTGAGTGTGTGCCAGTTTGTGTGTGTGTGTGCGAGTGCGTGCGAATGTGTGCATGCAAGTGTGTGCGAGTGTGTGCGTGAGTGTGTGTGCGTGCGTGTGTGTGTGTGAGTGTGTGCGAGTGTGTGCGAGTGTGTGCGAGTCTGTGCAAGCGTGTGCAAGTGTGTGCAAGTGTGTGCGAGTGTGTGTGCGAGTGTCTGCAAGTGTGTGCGTGTGAGTGTGTGATATTGTGTATGAGTTTGTGCGAGTGTGTGCGAGTTTGTGCGTGCGAGTACGTGCTAGTGGTGCGAATGTGTGCGAGAGTGTGCAAGTGTGTGTGAGTGTGTGTGCGAGTGTGTTCGTGCGATTGTGTATGAGTGTGTGCGAGTGTGTGTGAGTTTGTGCGAGTGTGTGCGAGTGTGTACGTGCAAATGCGTGCGAGTGAGTGCGAATGTGTGCGAGTGTGGGCGTGCGAGTGTGTGCTAGTGTGCGCAAGTGTGTGCGTGTGAGTGAGTGTGTGTGAGTTTGTGCGATTGTTTGCGAGTGTGTGTGTGAGTGTGTAGGACTGTGTGTGCGAGTGTGTGCGAGTGTGTGCAAGTGTGTGCGAGTGAGTGTGAGTGAGTGAGTGTGTGCGAGTGTGTGCGAGTGTGTGTGTGCAAGTTTGTGTGATTGTGTATGAGTGTGTGCGAGTGTGTACGTGCGAGTGGGTGCGAGTGAGTGTGTGCAAATGTGTGCGAAAGTGTGCGCGTGTGGGCGTGCGAGTGTTTGCGAGTGTGCGCGAGTGTGTGTGAGTGTGTGCGAGAGTGTGTGCGTGTAAGTGTGTGAGTGAGTGTGAGTGTATGCTTACGAGTGTGTGCTAGTGTGCGTGAGTGTGTGCGAGTGTGCGCGAGTGTGTACGTGTGAGTGAGTGTGTGTGTGAGTGTGTGCGAGTGTTTGCGAGTGTGTGTGTGAGTGTGTAGGACTGTGTGTGCAAGTGTGTGCGAGTGTGTGTGCGAGTGTGTGTGAGTGTGTACGAGTGTGTAGGAGTTTGTGCGAGTGTGTGCGAGTGTGTCTGCGAGTGTGTGTGTGTAAGTGTGTGCGAGTGTGTGCATGCAAGTGTGGTCGTGCAAGTGTGTGCGAGTGTGTGCGAGTGTGTGCAAGTGTGTGTGTGCTAGTGTGTGCAAGTGTGTGCGAGTGTGTGCCAGTGTGTGCCTGTGTGTGCGTACGAGTGTGTGCAAGTAAGTGCGAATGTGTGCGAATGTGTGCGAATGTGTGCGTGCGAGTGTGCACGAGTGTTCGCGAGTGTGTGTGCGTGAGTGTGTGCGTGTGAGTGTGTGCGAGTGTGTGTGTGCGAGTGTGTGCGAGTGTGCTCGAGTGACTGGATGCGAGTGTGTGCGAGTGTGTGTGTGTGTGCGAGTGAGTGTGTGCGAGTGTGTATGAGTGAGTGTGTTTGAGTGTGTGCCAGTTTGTGTTTGTGTGTGCTAGTGTGTGCGAATGTGTGCATGCAAGTGTGTGCGAGTGTGTGCGAGTGTGTGCGTGAGTGTGTGTGCGTGTGTGTGCGTGTGTGTGAGTGTGTGCGAGTGTGTGCGAGTGTGTGCGTGCGAGTGTGTGCGAGTGTGTGTGCAAGTGTGTGCGTGCGAGTGTGTGCGAGTGTGTGCGTGCGAGTGTGTGCGAGTGTGCTCGAATGAGTGGGTGCGAGTGGGTGCGAGTGTGTATGAGTGAGTGTGTGTGAGTGTGTGCGTGGGTGCGAGTTTGTGTGCGAGTGAGTGTGTGTGAATGTGTGTGAGTGTGTGCGAGTGTGTGTAAGAGTGTGTGCGAGTGCGTGCGTGCGAGTGTCTGCGTGCGAGTGTGTGCGTGCGAGTGTGTGCGAGTGTGCTCGAGTGAGTGGGTGCGAGTGGGTGCGAGTGTGTATGAGTGAGTGTGTGTGAGTGTGTGCGAGTTTGTGTGCGAGTGAGTGTGTGTGAATGTGTGTGAGTGTGTGCGAGTGTGTGTAAGTGTGTGTGCGAGTGCGTGCGTGCGAGTGTGTGCGTGTGAGTGTGTGCGTGCGAGTGTGTGCAAGTGTGAGTGAGTGGGTGCGAGTGTGTGTGCGAGTGTGTGTGCGAGTGTGTGTGCGAGTGTGTGCGAGTGTGTGCAAATGTGCCCGAGTGTGCGCGAGTGTGCACGAGTGAGTGAGTGCGAGTGTGTATGAGTGAGTGTGTGTGCGTGTGTGCGAGTTAGTGTGCGAGTGAGTGTGTGCGAGCGTGTGCGAGTGTGTGCGAGTGTGTCTGTGCGAGTGTGTGTTCGAGTGTGTGCATGCGAGTGTGTCCGTGCGAGTGTGTGCAAATGTGAGTGCGAGAGTGTGCGAGTGTGTGCGAGTGTGTGCAAATGTGCCCGAGTGTGCGCGAATGTGCACGAGTGAGTGTGTGTGAGTGTGTGTGAGTGTGTGGATGTGAGTGTGTGCGAGTGTGTGTGAGTGTGTGTGCGAGTGTGTGTGCATGTGTGTGTGCATGTGTGTGTGTGAGTGTGAGCGAGTGTGTATGAGTGTGTGTGCGAGTGTGTGCAAGTGTGTGTGAGTGTGTGCGAGTGTGTGTGTGAGTGTGTGCGATTGTGCATAAGTGTGTGTGAGTGTGTGCCAGTGTGTGTGCGAGTGTGTGCGAGTGTGTGCGAGTGTGTGCGAGTGTGTTGGACTTTATGTGCGAGTGTGTATGAGTGTGTGTGTGTGAGTGTGTGAAAGTGTGTGCGAGTGTGTGCAAATGTGTGCGAGTGAGTGTGTGCGAGTGTGTGTGCGAGTGTGTGTGTGCGAGTGTGTGCGAGTGTGTGCGTGCGAGTGTGTGCGACTGTGTTCGAGTGTGTGCGAGTGTGTGAGTGTGAGTGTGTGCGAATGTGTGCGAGTGTGTGTGCGCGAGTGTGCCCGAGTGTGTGCATGCGAGTGTGTGCGAGTGTGCTCGAGTGAATGGGTGAGAGTGTGTGCGAGTGTGTGTGAGTGAGTAAGTGTGTGTGAGTGTGTATGAGTGAGTGTGTGTGAGTGTGTGTGTGCGAGTTTGTGTGCGAGTGTGTGCGAGTGAGGGTGTGCGAGTGTGTGCGAGTTTGTGTGTGAGTGTGTGTGCGAGTGTGTGCGTGCGAGTGTGTGTGTTCGAGTGTGTGCGCGCGAGTGTGTGCGCGCGAGTGTGTGAGTGTGTGTGCGAATGTGTGTGCGAGTGAGTGTGTGCGAATGCGTATGAGTGTATGTGCGAATGCGTATGAGTGTATGTGCGAATGTGTGTGTGCGAGTGTGTGCAAGTGTGTGCGAGTGTGTGCGAGTGTGTGTGTGCGAGTGTGTGTGCAATTGTGTATGAGTGTGTGCGAGTGTTTGTGAGTTTGTGCAAGTTTGTGCGAGTGTGCGTGCGAGTGCATGCGAGTGAGTGCGTGTGTGTGCGAGTGTGTGTATGTGAGTCTGTGTGCGATTGTGTATGAGTGTGTGCGAGTGTGTGAGTTTGTGCGAGTGTGTGCGTGTGTGTGCGAGTGCGTGCGAGTGCGCGCAAATGTGTGCGAGAGTGTGCGAGTGTGGGCGTGCGAGTGTGTGCTAGTGTGCGCGAGTGTGTGCGAGTGTGCGTGAGTAAGTGTGTGTGTGAGTGCGTGCGTGCGAGTGTTTCCGAGTGTGTGTGTGAGTGTGTAGGACTGTGTGTGCAAGTGTGTGCGAGTGTGTGTGTGAGTGTGTGTGCGAGTGTGTGTGTACGAGTGTGTTCGAGTGTGTGCAATTGTGTGCGAGTGTGTGTGCGAGTGCGTATGAGTGAGTGTGTGCGAGTGTGTGCGAGTGTGTGTTTGCGAGTGTGTGTGCGAGTGTGTGCGAGTGTGTGCGAGTGTGTATGAGTGTATGTGCGAGTGTGTGTGCGAGTGTGTGTGAGTATGTGTGTGAGTGTGTGTTTTAGAGTGTGTGCAAGTGTGTGTGAGTGTGTGTGCGAGTGCGTACGAGTGTGTGCGAGTGTGCACAAGTGTGTGTATGTGAGTGTGTGCGAGTGCTTGCGTGCGAGTGTGTGCGAGTGTGCTCGAGTGAGTGTGTGCGAGTGTGCATGAGTGTGTGCGTGCGAGTGTGCACGATTGTGCACGAGTGTGTGTGCATGTAAGTGTGTGCGTGCGAGTGTGTGCGAATGTGTGCGAGTGTGTGCGAGTGTGTGCGTGCGAGTGTGTGCGTGCAAGTGTTTGCGTGTGAGTGTGTGCAAGTGTGTGTGAGTGTGTGCGAGTGTGTGTGCGAGTGTGTGAGTGTGTGCGAGTGTGTGCGAGTGTGCGCGAGTGTGCACGAGTGAGTGGGTGCGATTGTGTATGAGTGAGTGTGTGCGAGTGCGTGCGGGTGTGTGTGCGAGTGTGAGTGAGTGTACACGGGTGTGTGCATGCGAGTGCGTGCGAGTGAGTGCAAGTGTGTGCAAATGTGTGCAAGTGTGTGAGTGTGTGTGAGTGTGCATGAGTGTGTGCGTGTGAGTGAGTGTGTGTGAGTCTGTGCGAGTGTGTGCTTGCGAGTGTCTGCTAGTGTGCACGAGTGTGTGAGTGTGTGCGAGAGTGCACGAGTGTGTGCGTGTGAGTAAGTGAGTGTGTGTGTGAGTGTGTGCGAGTGTGTGTGTGAGTGTGTACGACTGTGTGTGCGAGTGTGTGCGAGTGTATATGAGTGTATGTGCGAGTGTGTGCGAGTGTGTGTATCAGTGTGTTTGAGTGTGTGCAAGTGTGTGCGAGTGTGTGTGCGAGTACGTACAAGTGTGTGCGAGTGTGTGTGAGTGTGTGTGCGTGTGTGTGATTGTGTGGGAGTGTGTGTGAGCTTGTAGGACTGTATGTGCGAGTGTTTGCGAGTGTGTGCGAGTGTGTTCGAGTGTGTGTAAGTGTGTGAGTGTGTGCGAGTGTGTGTGCGAGTGTGTGTGCGAGAGTGTGCGAGTGTGTGCGAGTGTGTGCAAATGTGCCCGAGTGTGCTTGAGTGTACACGAGTGAGTGGGTGCGAGTGTGTAAGTGTGTGCGAGTGTGTGTGAGTTTGTAGGACTGTATGTGCAAGTGTTTGCGAGTGTGTGCGAGTGTATTCAAGTGTGTGCGAGTGTGTGTGCGAGTGTGTGCACATGTGCCCGAGTGTGCGCGAGTCTGCACGAGTGAGTGGGTGCGAGTGTGTGAGTGTGTGCGAGTGTGTGTGAGTTTGTGCGATTGTGTATGAGTGTGTGCGAGTATGTGTGAGTTTGTGCGAGTGTGTGCGAGTGTGTGCGTGCGAGTGCATGTGAGTGAATGTGAATGTGTGCAATTGTGGGCGTGCGAGTGTGTGCTAGTGTGTGCAAGTGTGTGCGTGTGAGTGAGTGTGTGTGAGTATGTGCGAGTGTTTGCGAGTGTGTGTGTGAGTGTGTAGGACTGTGTGTGCGAGTGTGTGCGAGTGTGTGCAAGTGTGTGCGAGTGAGTGTGAGTGAGTGAGTGTGTGCGAGTGTGTGCGAATGTGTGCGAGTTTGTGTGTGTGCGAGTGTGTGTGATTGTGTATGAGTGTGTGCGAGTGTGTCCGTGTGAGTTGGTGCGAGTGAGTGCGAGTGTGTGCAAATGTGTGTGAGAGTGTGCGAGTGTGGGCGTGCGAGTGTGTGCGAGTGTGCGCGAGTGTGTGTGAGTGTGTGCGAGAGTGTGTGCGTGTGAGTAAGTGTGTGAGTGAGTGTGACTGTATGCTTACGAGTGTGTGCTAGTGTGCGTGAGTGTGTGCGAGTGTGCGCGAGTGTGTACGTGTGAGTGAGTGTGTGAGTGTGTGCGAGTGTTTGCGAGTGTGTGTGAGTGTGTGTGCGAGAGTGTGCGAGTGTGTGCAAATGTGCCCGAGTGTGCACGAGTTCGTGGGTGCGAGTGTGTGTGTGCGAGTGTGTGTGAGTTTGTAGGACTGTATGTGCAAGTGTTTGCGAGTGTGTGCGAGTGTGTTCGAGTGTGTGCGAGTGTGTGTGCGAGTGTGTGTGCGAGAGTGTGCGAGTGTGTGCGTGTGTGTGCAAATGTGCCCGAGTGTGCGTGAGTGTGCACGAGTGAGTGGGTGCGAGTGGGTGCAAGTGTGAGTGCAAGTGTGTGCGTGTGAGTGTGTGCGAGTGTGTGTGGCGAGTGTGTGCGTGTGAGTGTGTGCGAGTGTGTGTGAGTGTGTGTGTGCGTGTGAGTGTGTGCGAGTGTGTGCAAGTGTGTGTGAGTGTGTGCGAGTGTGTGCAAGTGTGTGCGAGTGAGTGTGTGCGATTGTGTATGAGTTTGTGCGAGTGTGTGCGAGTTTGTGCGTGCGAGTGGTGCGAATGTGTGCGAGAGTGTGTGTGTGCGAGTGTGTGTGTGCGAGTGTGTGTGCGTGCGATTGTGTATGAGTGTGTGAGAGTGTGTGTGAGTTTGTGCGAGTGTGTGCGAGTGTGTACGTGCGAGTGCGTGCGAGTGCGAATGTGTGCGAGTGTGGGCGTGCGAGTGTGTGCTAGTGTGCGCAAGTGTGTGCGTGTGAGTGAGTGTGTGTGAGTTTGTGCGATTGTTTGCGAGTGTGTGTGAGTGTGTAGGACTGTGTGTGCGAGTGTGTGCGAGTGTGTGCAAGTGTGTGCGAGTGAGTGTGAGTGAGTGAGTGTGTGCGAGTGTGTGCGAATGTGTGCGAGTGTGTGTGTTCGAGTTTGTGTGATTGTGTATGAGTGTGTGCGAGTGTGTGCGTGCGAGTGGGTGCGAGTGAGTGCGAGTGTGTGCAAATGTGTGCGAGAGTGTGCGAGTGTGGGCGTGCGAGTGTGTGCGAGTGTGGGCGTGCGAGTGTGTGCGAGTGTGCTCGAGTGTGTGTGAGTGTGTGCGAGAGTGTGTGCGTGTGTGTACGTGTGAGTCAGTGTGTGTGTGAGTGTGTGCGAGTGTTTGCGAGTGTGTGTGTGAGTGTGTAGGACTGTGTGTGCGAGTGTGTGTGTGCGAGTGTGTGCGAATGTGTATGTGTGTATGTGCGAGTGTGTGCGAGTGTGTGTGCGAGTGTGTACGAGTGTGTACGAGTGTGTGTAGGAGTTTGTGCGAGTGTGTGCGAGTGTGTATGCGAGTGTGTGTGTGTGAGTGTGTGCGAGTGTGTGCATGCGAGTGTGTGCGTTCAAGTGTGTGCGAGTGTGTGCGAGTATGTGTGAGTGTGTGCGAGTGTGTGTGTGCTAGTGTGTGCGAGTGTGTGTGAGCGAGTGTGTGCCAGTGTGTGCCAGTGTGTGCGTACGAGTGTGTGCAAGTGAGTGCGAATGTGTGCGAATGTGTGCGAATGTGTGCGTGCGAGTGTGCACGAGTGTGCGTGAGTGTGTGTGCGTGAGTGTGTGCGTGTGAGTGTGTGCGAGTGTGTGTGTGCGAGTGTGTGCGAGTGTGCTCGAGTGACTGGGTGCGAGTGTGTGTGTGCGAGTGTGTGCCAGTGTGTGCCAATGTGTGCGTACGAGTGTGTGCAAGTGAGTGCGAATGTGTGCGAATGTGTGCGTGCGAGTGTGCGCAAGTGTGTGTGCGTGAGTGTGTGCGTGTGAGTGTGTGCGAGTGTGTGCATGCGTGCGAGTGTGTGCGAGTGTGCTCGAGTGACTGGGTGCGAGTGTGTGCGAGTGTGTGTGTGCGAGTGAGTGTGTGCGAGTGTGTATGAGTGAGTGTGTTTGAGTGTGTGCCAGTTTGTGTGTGTGTGTGCGAGTGCGTGCGAATGTGTGCATGCAAGTGTGTGCGAGTGTGTGCGTGAGTGTGTGTGCGTGTGTGTGTGTGTGTGAGTGTGTGCGAGTGTGTGCGAGTGTGTGCGAGTCTGTGCAAGCGTGTGCAAGTGTGTGCAAGTGTGTGCGAGTGTGTGCGAGTGTGTGTGCGAGTGTCTGCAAGTGTGTGCGTGTGAGTGTGTGATATTGTGTATGAGTTTGTGCGAGTGTGTGCGAGTTTGTGCGTGCGAGTACGTGCGAGTGGTGCGAATGTGTGCGAGAGTGTGCAAGTGTGTGTGAGTGTGTGTGCGAGTGTGTGTGCGTGCGATTGTGTATGAGTGTGTGCGAGTGTGTGTGAGTTTGTGCGAGTGTGTGCGAGTGTGTACGTGCAAGTGCGTGCGAGTGAGTGCGAATGTGTGCGAGTGTGGGCGTGCGAGTGTGTGCTAGTGTGCGCAAGTGTGTGCGTGTGAGTGAGTGTGTGTGAGTTTGTGCGATTGTTTGCGAGTGTGTGTGTGTAGGACTGTGTGTGCGAGTGTGTGCGAGTGTGTGCAAGTGTGTGCGAGTGAGTGTGAGTGAGTGAGTGTGTGCGAGTGTGTGCGAGTGTGTGTGTGCAAGTTTGTGTGATTGTGTATGAGTGTGTGCGAGTGTGTGCGTGCGAGTGGGTGCGAGTGAGTGTGTGCAAATGTGTGCGAGAGTGTGCGCGTGTGGGCGTGCGAGTGTTTGCGAGTGTGCGCGAGTGTGTGTGAGTAAGTGTGTGAGTGAGTGTGAGTGTATGCTTACGAGTGTGTGCTAGTGTGCGTGAGTGTGTGCGAGTGTGCGCAAGTGTGTACGTGTGAGTGAGTGTGTGTGTGAGTGTGTGCGAGTGTTTGCGAGTGTGTGTGTGAGTGTGTAGGACTGTGTGTTCGAGTGTGTGCGAGTGTGTGTGCGAGTGTGTGTGAGTGTGTACGAGTGTGTGTAGGAGTTTGTGCGAGTGTGTGCGAGTGTGTCTGCGAGTGTGTGTGTGTAAGTGTGTGCGAGTGTGTGCATGCGAGTGTGGTCGTGCAAGTGTGTGCGAGTGTGTGCGAGTGTGTGCAAGTGTGTGTGTGCTAGTGTGTGCAAGTGTGTGCGAGTGTGTGCCAGTGTGTGCTTGTGTGTGCGTACGAGTGTGTGCAAGTGAGTGCGAATGTGTGCGAATGTGTGCGAATGTGTGCGTGCGAGTGTGCACGAGTGTGCGCGAGTCTGTGTGCGTGAGTGTGTGCGTGTGAGTGTGTGCGAGTGTGTGTGTGCGAGTGTGCTCGAGTGACTGGATGCGAGTGTGTGCGAGTGTGTGTGTGTGTGCGAGTGAGTGTGTGCGAGTGTGTATGAGTGAGTGTGTTTGAGTGTGTGCCAGTTTGTGTTTGTGTGTGCTAGTGTGTGCGAATGTGTGCATGCAAGTGTGTGCGAGTGTGTGCGAGTGTGTGCGTGAGTGTGTGTGCGTGTGTGTGCGTGTGTGTGAGTGTGTGCGAGTGTGTGCGTGCGAGTGTGTGCGAGTGTGTGTGCAAGTGTGTGCGTGCGAGTGTGTGCGCGCGAGTGTGTGCGAGTGTGCTCGAATGAGTGGGTGCGAGTGGGTGCGAGTGTGTATGAGTGAGTGTGTGTGAGTGTGTGCGTGGGTGCGAGTTTGTGTGCGAGTGAGTGTGTGTGAATGTGTGTAAGTGTGTGCGAGTGTGTGTAAGAGTGTGTGCGAGTGCGTGCGTGCGAGTGTCTGCGTGCGAGTGTCTGCGTGCGAGTGTGTGCGAGTGTGCTCGAGTGAGTGGGTGCGAGTGGGTGCGAGTGTGCATGAGTGAGTGTGTGTGAGTGTGTGCGAGTTTGTGTGCGAGTGAGTGTGTGTGAATGTGTGTGAGTGTGTGCGAGTGTGTGTAAGTGTGTGTGCGAGTGCGTGCGTGCGAGTGTGTGTGTGTGAGTGTGTGCGTGCGAGTGTGTGCAAGTGTGAGTGAGTGTGTGCGAGTGTGTGTGCGAGTGTGTGTGCGAGTGTGTGTGCGAGAGTGTGCGAGTGTGTGCGAGTGTGTGCAAATGTGCCCGAGTGTGCGCGAGTGTGCACGAGTGAGTGAGTGCGAGTGTGTATGAGTGAGTGTGTGTGCGTGTGTGCGAGTTAGTGTGCGAGTGAGTGTGTGCGAGCGTGTGCGAGTGTGTCTGTGCGAGTGTGTGTTCGAGTGTGTGCATGCGAGTGTGTGCGTGCGAGTGTGTGCAAATGTGAGTGCGAGAGTGTGCGAGTGTGTGCGAGTGTGTGCAAATGTGCCCGAGTGTGCGCGAGTGTGCACGAGTGAGTGGGTGTGAGTGTGTGTGAGTGTGTGGATGTGAGTGTGTGCGAGCGTGTGCGAGTGTGTGTGAGTGTGTGTGCGAGTGTGTGTGCATGTGTGTGTGTGAGTGTGAGCGAGTGTGTATGAGTGTGTGTGCGAGTGTGTGCAAGTGTGTGTGAGTGTGTGCGAGTGTGTGTGTGAGTGTGTGTGAGTGTGTGCGAGTGTGTGCACGAGTGTGTGCGATTGTGCATAAGTGTGTGCGAGTGTGTGCCGGTGTGTGTGCGAGTGTGTGCGAGTGTGTGCGAGTGTGTGCGAGTGTGTAGGACTTTATGTGCGAGTGTGTATGAGTGTGTGTGTGTGAGTGTGTGAAAGTGTGTGCGAATGTGTGCAAATGTGTGCGAGTGAGTGTGTGCGAGTGTGTGTGCGAGTGTGTGTGTGCGAGTGTGTGCGAGTGTGTGCGTGCGAGTGTGTGCGACTGTGTTCGAGTGTGTGCGAGTGTGTGAGTGTGAGTGTGTGCGAATGTGTGCGAGTGTGTGCGAGTGTGTGCGCGCGAGTGTGCCCGAGTGTGTGCATGCGAGTGTGTGCGAGTGTGCTCGAGTGAATGGGTGAGAATGTGTGCGAGTGTGTGTGAGTGAGTAAGTGTGTGTGAGTGTGTATGAGTGAGTGTGTGTGAGTGTGTGTGTGCGAGTTTGTGTGCGAGTGTGTGGGAGTGAGTGTGTGCGAGTGTGTGCGAGTTTGTGTGTGAGTGTGTGTGCGAGTGTGTGCGTGCGAGTGTGTGTGTTCGAGTGTGTGCGCGCGAGTGTGTGCGCGCGAGTGTGTGAGTGTGTGTGCGAATGTGTGTGCGAGTGAGTGTGTGCGAGTGCGTATGAGTGTATGTGCGAGTTTGTGCCAGTGTGTGCGAATGTGTGTGTGCGAGTGTGTGCAAGTGTGTGCGAGTGTGTGCGAGTGTGTGTGTGCGAGTGTGTGTGCAATTGTGTATGAGTGTGTGCGAGTGTTTGTGAGTTTGTGCAAGTTTGTGCGAGTGTGCGTGCGAGTGCGCGTGCGAGTGAGTGCGGGTGTGTGCGAGTGTGTGTATGTGAGTCTGTGTGCGATTGTGTATGAGTGTGTGCGAGTGTGTGAGTTTGTGCGAGTGTGTGCGTGTGTGTGCGAGTGCGTGCGAGTGCGTGCAAATGTGTGCGAGAGTGTGCGAGTGTGGGTGTGCGAGTGTGTGCTAGTGTGCGCGAGTGTGTGCGAGTGTGCGTGAGTAAGTGTGTGTGTGAGTGCGTGCGTGCGAGTGTTTCCGAGTGTGTGTGTGAGTGTGTAGGACTGTGTGTGCGAGTGTGTGCGAGTGTGTGTGCGAGTGTGTGTGTACGAGTGTGTTCGAGTGTGTGTGTGCGAGTGTGTGTGCGAGTGCGTATGAGTGAGTGTGTGCGAGTGTGTGCGAGTGTGTGTTTGCGAGTGTGTGTGCGAGTGTGTGCGAGTGTGTATGAGTGTATGTGCGAGTGTGTGTGCGAGTGTGTGTGAGTATGTGTGTGAGTGTGTGTTTTAGAGTGTGTGCAAGTGTGTGTGAGTGTGTGTGCAAGTGCGTACGAGTGTGTGCGAGTGTGCACAAGTGTGTGTATGTGAGTGTGTGCGAGTGCTTGCGTGCGAGTGTGTGCGAGTGTGCTCGAGTGAGTGGGTGTGAGTGTGTGCGAGTGCGTGCATGAGTGTGTGCGTGCGAGTGTGCACGATTGTGCACGAGTGTGTGTGCATGTAAGTGTGTGCGTGCGAGTGTGTGCGAATGTGTGCGAGTGTGTGCGAGTGTGTGTGTGTGAGTGTGTGCAAGGGTGTGCGAGTGTGTGTGTGAGAGTGTGCATGCGAGTGTTTATGAATGTGTGCGAGTGTGTGCGAGTGTGTGTGTGAGTGTGTGTGAGTGTGTGTGTGAATGTGTGCGATTGTGTGTAGGGCTGTATGTGCGAGTGTGCTTGAGTGTGTTTGAGTGTGTGCGAGTGTGTGCGAGTGTGTGTGTGAGTGTATGCGAGTGTGTGTGCGAGTGTGTGCGTGCGAGTGTTTATGAATGTGTGCGAGTGTGTGCGAGTGTGTGTGTGAGTGTGTGTGAGTGTGTGTGTGAATGTGTGCGATTGTGTGTAGGGCTGTATGTGCGAGTGTGCTTGAGTGTGTTTGAGTGTGTGCGAGTGTGTGCGAGTGTGTGTGTGAGTGTGTGTGAGTGTGTGTGTGAATGTGTGCGATTGTGTGTAGGGCTGTATGTGCGAGTGTGTGCGAGTGTGTGAGTGTGTGCAAGTGTGTGTGAGTGTGTGTGAGTGTGAGTGAGTGTGAACGAGTGTGTGCGAGTGTGTGCGAGTGTGTGGGTGAGTGTGTGCGAGTGTGTGTGTGAATGTGTGCGATTGTGTGTAGGGCTGTATGTGCGAGTGTGTGCTAGTGTGTATGAGTGTGTGTGCGAGTGTGTGCAAGTGTGTGCGAGTGTGTGCGAGTGTGTGTGTGTGAGTGTGTACGAGTGTGTGCGTGCGAGTGTGTGCAACTGTGTGCGAATGTGTGCGTGCGAGTGTGTGCGTGCGAGTGTGTATGAGTGTGTGCGAGTGTGTGCGAGTGTGTGTGTGTGTGCGAATGTGTGTGTGAATGTGTGCGATTGTGTGTAAGGCTGTATGTGTGAGTGTGTATGAGTGTGTGTGCGAGTGTGTGCGAGTGTGTGCGAGTGTGTGTGAGTGTGTGCAAGGGTGTGCGAGTGTGTGTGTGAGAGTGTGCATGCGAGTGTGTACGAGTGTGTGCGTGCGAATGTATGCGAGTGTGTGTGCGAGTGTGTGTGTGCGAGTGTGTATGAGTGTGTGCGAGTGTGTGCGAGTGTGTGTGTGAGTGTGTGAGAGTATGTGTGTGAATGTGTGCGATTGTGTGTAGGGCTGTATGTGCGAGTGTGTGCGAGTGTGTAGGAGTGTGTGTGTGAGTGTGTGCAAGTGTGTGCGAGTGTGTGTGCGAGTGTGTGCGTGCGAGTGTGTACGAGTGTGTGCGTGCGAGTGTGTGCGACTGTGTGCGAGTGTGTGCGAGTGTGTGAGTGTGTGCAAGTGTGTGCAAGTGTGTGTGTGCGAGTGTGTGCGTACGAGTGCGTGCAAGTGAGTGCGAGTGTGTGCAGGAGTGTGTGCATGTGAGTGTGTGCAAGTGTGTGCGTGCGAGTGTATGCGAGTGTGCTCGAGTGAATGGGTGCGAGTGTGTGCGAGTGCGTGCATGAGTGTGTGCGTGCGAGTGTGCACGATTGTGCACGAGTGTGTGTGCATGTAAGTGTGTGCGTGCGAGTGTGTGCGAATGTGTGCGAGTGTGTGCGAGTGTGTGCATGCGAGTGTGTGCGTGCAAGTGTTGGCGTGTGAGTGTGTGCAAGTGTGTTTGAGTGTGTGCGAGTGTGTGTGCGAGTGTGTGAGTGTGTGCGAGTGTGTGCGAGTGTGCGCGAGTGTGCACGAGTGAGTGGGTGCGATTGTGTATGAGTGAGTGTGTGCGAGTGCGTGCGGGTGTGTGTGCGAGTGTGAGTGAGTGTACACGGGTGTGTGCATGCGAGTGCGTGCGAGTGAGTGCGAGTGTGTGCAAATGTGTGCGAGTGTGTGAGTGTGTGTGAGTGTGCATGAGTGTGTGCGTGTGAGTGAGTGTGTGTGAGTCTGTGCGAGTGTGTGCTTGCGAGTGTCTGCTAGTGTGCACGAGTGTGTGAGTGTGTGCGAGAGTGCACGAGTGTGTGCATGTGAGTAAGTGAGTGTGTGTGTGAGTGTGTGCGAGTGTGTGTGTGAGTGTGTACGACTGTGTGTGCGAGTGTGTGCGAGTGTATATGAGTGTATGTGCGAGTGTGTGCGAGTGTGTGTGTCAGTGTGTTTGAGTGTGTGCAAGTGTGTGCGAGTGTGTGTGCGAGTACGTACAAGTGTGTGCGAGTGTGTGTGAGTGTGTGTGCGCGTGTGTGATTGTGTGGGAGTGTGTGTGAGCTTGTAGGACTGTATGTGCGAGTGTTTGCGAGTGTGTGCGAGTGTGTTCGAGTGTGTGTGAGTGTGTGAGTGTGTGCGAGTGTGTGTGCGAGTGTGTGTGAGTGTGTGTGCAAGAGTGTGCGAGTGTGTGCGAGTGTGTGCAAATGTGCCCGAGTGTGCACGAGTGAGTGGGTGCGAGTGTGTGAGTGTGTGCGAGTGTGTGTGAGTTTGTAGGACTGTATGTGCAAGTGTTTGCGAGTGTGTGCGAGTGTGTTCGAGTGTGTGCGAGTGTGTGTGCGAGTGTGTGTGCGAGAGTGTGCGAGTGTGTGCGTGTGTGTGCAAATGTGCCCGAGTGTGCGCGAGTGTGCACGAGTGAGTGGGTGCGAGTGGGTGCGAGTGTGAGTGCAAGTGTGTGCGTGTGAGTGTGTGCGAGTGTGTGTGGTGAGTGTGTGCGTGTGAGTGTGTGCGAGTGTGTGTGAGTGTGTGTGTGCGTGTGAGTGTGTGCGAGTGTGTGCAAGTGTGTGTGAGTGTGTGCGAGTGTGTGTGCGAGTGTGTGTGAGTGAGAGTGTGCGAGTGTGTGCGAGTGTGTGTACGAGTGTGTGTGTGCAATTGTGTATAAGTGTGTGCGAGTGTGTGTGTGAGTGTGTGTGCGAGTGTGTGTGTGCGAGTGTGCTCGATTGTGTGTGAGTGTGTGTGAGTGTGAGTGAGTGTGTATGAGTGTGTGCGAGTGTGTGCGAGTGTGTGTGTGAGTGTGTGCGAGTGTGTGTGTGAATGTGTGCGATTGTGTGTAGGGCTGTATATGCTAGTGTGTGCTAGTGTGTATGAGTGTGTGTGCGAGTGTGTGCAAGTGTGTGTGAGTGTGTGCGAGTGTGTGTGTGCGAGTGTGTACGAGTGTGTGCGTGCGAGTGTGTGCAACTGTGTGCGAATGTGTGCGTGCGAGTGTGTGTGTGCGAGTGTGTACGAGTGTGTGCGTGCGAGTGTGTGCAACTGTGTGCGAATGTGTGCGTGCGAGTGTGTGTGTGCGAGTGTGTGCAAGGGTGTGCGAGTGTGTGTGTGAGAGTGTGCATGCGAGTGTGTACGAGTGTGTGCGTGCGAGTGTATGCGAGTGTGTGTGCGAGTGTGTGCGTGCGAGTGTTTATGAATGTGTGCGAGTGTGTGCGAGTGTGTGTGTGAGTGTGTGTGAGTGTGTGTGTGAATGTGTGCGATTGTGTGTAGGGCTGTATGTGCGAGTGTGCTTGAGTGTGTTTGAGTGTGTGCGAGTGTGTGTGTGAGTGTGTGTGAGTGTGTGTGTGAATGTGTGCGATTATGTGTAGGGCTGTATGTGCGAGTGTGTGCGAGTGTGTGAGTGTGTGCAAGTGTGTGTGAGTGTGTGTGAGTGTGAGTGAGTGTGAACGAGTGTGTGCGAGTGTGTGCGAGTGTGTGGGTGAGTGTGTGCGAGTGTGTGTGTGAATGTGTGCGATTGTGTGTAGGGCTGTATGTGCGAGTGTGTGCTAGTGTGTATGAGTGTGTGTGCGAGTGTGTGCAAGTGTGTGCGAGTGTGTGCGAGTGTGTGTGTGTGAGTGTGTACGAGTGTGTGCGTGCGAGTGTGTGCAACTGTGTGCGAATGTGTGCGTGCGAGTGTGTGCGTGCGAGTGTGTATGAGTGTGTGCGAGTGTGTGCGAGTGTGTGTGTGTGTGCGAATGTGTGTGTGAATGTGTGCGATTGTGTGTAAGGCTGTATGTGTTAGTGTGTATGAGTGTGTGTGCGAGTGTGTGCGAGTGTGTGCGAGTGTGTGTGTGTGATTGTGTGCAAGGGTGTGCGAGTGTGTGTGTGAGAGTGTGCATGCGAGTGTGTACGAGTGTGTGCGTGCGAGTGTATGCGAGTGTGTGTGCAAGTGTGTATGAGTGTGTGCGAGTGTGTGTGTGAGTGTGTGAGAGTGTGTGTGTGAATGTGTGCGATTGTGTGTAGGGCTGTATGTGCGAGTGTGTGCGAGTGTGTAGGAGTGTGTGTGTGAGTGTGTGCAAGTGTGTGCGAGTGTGTGTGCGAGTGTGTGCGTGCGAGTGTGTACGAGTGTGTGCGTGCGAGTGTGTGCGACTGTGTGCGAGTGTGTGCGAGTGTGTGAGTGTGTGCAAGTGTGTGCGAGTGTGTGCGTACGAGTGCGTGCAAGTGAGTGCGAGTGTGTGCAGGAGTGTGTGCATGTGAGTGTGTGCAAGTGTGTGCGTGCGAGTGTATGCGAGTGTGCTCGAGTGAATGGGTGCGAGTGTGTGCGAGTGTGTGTGAGTGTGTGCGAGTGAGTGTGTGCGAATGTGTGCGAGTGAGTGTGTGCGAATGTGTGCCAGTGAGTGTGTGTGAGTGTTTGCGAGTGTGTGTGCGAGTGTGTGTGCGAGTGTGTGTGGGAGTGTGTGCGTGTGAGTCTGTGCGTGCGAGTGTGTGCGAGTGTGCTCGATTGAATGGGTGCGAGTGTGTGCGAGTGAGTGTGTGCAAATGTGTGCGAGTGTTTGCGAGTGTGTGTGCGAGTGTGTGTGGGAGTGTGTGTGCGAGTGTGTGCGTGCGAGTGTGTGCGTGCGAGTGTGTGCGTGCGAGTGTGTGCGAGTGTGTGTGCGAATGTGTGTGCGAGTGTGTGCGAGTCTGTGTGTGTGAGTGTGTGCAAGTGTGTGCGAGCGAGTGAGTGCGATTGTGTGCCAGTGTGTGCGTACGAGTGTGTGCAAGTGAGTTTGAGTGCGTGCAAATGTGTGCGAGTTTGTGCGTGTGAGTGTGCGCGAGTGTGTGCGTGCGAGTGTGTGCGAGTGTGCTCGAGTGACTGGGTGTGAGTGTGTGCGAGTGTGTGCGAGTGAGTGTGTGCGAGTGTGTATGAGTGAGTGTGTGCGAGTGAGTGTGTGCGAATGTGTGCAAATGTGTGCGACTGTGTGTGTGCGAGTGTGTGCGACTGTATTCGTGCGAGTGTGTGCGTGCGAGTGTGTGCGAGTGTGTGTGTGTGCGTGTGTGCGAGTGTGTATGAGTGTATGTGCGAGTGTGTGCAAGTGTGTGCGAGTGAGTGTGAGTGAGTGAGTGTGAGTGTGTGCGAGGGTGTGCGAATGTGTGTGTGCGAGTGGGTGTGCGATTGTGTATGGTGTGTGCGAGTGTGTGTGTGAGTGTGTGCGAGTGTGTGCGTGCGAGTGCGTGCGAGTGTGTGCGAGTGTGTGCAAATGTGTGCGAGAGTGTGCAAGTGTGGGCGTGCGAGAGTATGCGAGTGTGTGTTAGTGTGTGCGAGTATGCGCGAGGGTGTGCGTGTGAGTGAGTGTGTGTGTGAGTGTGAGTGTGTGCATGTGAGTGAGTGTGTGTGTGAGTGTGTGCGAGTGTTTGCAAGTATGTGTGTAGGACTGTGTGTGAGTGTGTGTGCGAATGTGTATGAGTGTATATGCGAGTGTGTGTGCGAGGGTGTGTGAGTGTGTGCGAGTGTGTGTAGGAGTGTGTGCGAGTGTGTGTGATTATGTGTGTGAGTGTGTAGGACTGTATGTGCGAGTGTGTGCGAGTCTGTTCGAGTATGTGTGTGTGCGAGTGTGTGTGAGTGTGTGCAAGTGTGTGTGCGAGTGTGTGTGTGATTGTGTATGAGTGCGAGTGTGTGTGTGAGTGTGCGCAAGTGTGTTCGAGTGTGTATGCGAGTGTGTATGAGTGTGTGTGCGAGTGTGTGCGGGTGTGCATGAGTGAGTGTGTGCGAGTGTGTGGGAGTGTGTGTGTGTGAGTGTGTGCAAGTGTGTGTGAGTGTGTGCGTGCGAGTGTGTGCGAGTGTGTGTGTGTGAGTGTGTGTGAGTGTGTGCGTGCGTGTGTGTGCGAGTGTGTGTGTGCGAGACAGTACGAGTGTGTATGAGTGTGTGTGCGTGTGTGTGCAAGTGTGTGCGAGTGCGTGCGGGTGTGTGTGCGAGTGTGTGTGCGATTGTGTATGAGTGAGTGTGTGCGAGTGTGTGTCAAAGTGTGTGCGAGTGTGTGCGAGTGTGTGTGTGCGATTGTGTATGAGTGAGTGTGTGCGAGTGTGTGTGAAAGTGTGTGCGAGTGTGTGTGTTAGTGTGCACGGGTGTGTGCGTGCAAGTGAGTGCGAGTGTGTGCAAATGTGTGCAAGCATGTGCGAGTGTGTGTGAGTGTGCACGAGTGTGTGCGTGTGAGTAAGTGAGTGTGTGTCTGTGAGTGTGTGCGAGTCTGTGCGAGTGTGTGCTTGCAAGTGTGTGCGAGTGTGCGTGAGTGTGTGCGTGTGAGTAAGTGAGTGTGTGTGAGTGTGTGCGAGTGTGTGTGTGAGTGTGTATGACTGTGTGTGCAAGTGTGTGCGAGTTTGTTTGAGTGTGTGCGAGTGTGTGTGCGAGTGCGTACGAGTGCGTGCGAGTTTATATGAGTGTATTTGCAAGTGTGTGTGCGAGTGTGTGCGAGTGTGTGTGCGAGTGTGTGTGCGAGTGTGTTTGAGTGTGTTTGAGTGTGTGCGAGTGCGTACGAGTGCGTGCAAGTGTGTGCGAGTGTGTGTGAGTGTGTGTGATTGTGTGCGAGTGTGTGTGAGCTTGTAGGACTGTATGTGCGAGTGTTTGCGAATGTGTGCGAGTGTGTTCGAGTGTGTGTGAGTGTGTGTTAGTGCGTGCGAGTGTGTGTGCGAGTGTGTGTGCGAGTGTGTGCGAGTGTGTGCAAATGTGCCCGAGTGTGTGCGAGTGTGCACGAGTGAGTGGGTGCGAGTGTCTGCGAGTGTGTGTGCGAGTGTGTGCGTGTGAGTGTGTGCAAGCGTGTGCGAGTGTGTGTGAGTGTGTGTGCGAGTGTGTGTGTGCGTGTGAGTGTGTGCGAGTGTGTGTGCGTGTGAGCGTGTGCGAGTGTGTGTGAGTGTGTGTGAGTGTGTGTGCGTGTGAGTGTGTGCGAGTTTGTGCAAGTGTGTGTGAGTGTGTGTGTGCGAGTGTGTGTGAGTGAGTGTGTGCGAGTGTGTGCGAGTGTGTGCGAGTGTGTGTACGAGTGTATGTGAGTGTGTGTGAGAGTGTGAGTGTGCGAGTGTGTTCGATTGTGTGCGAGTGTGTGTGCGAGTGTGTGCGTGTGTGTGCAAATGTGCCCAAGTGTGCGCGAGTGTGCACGAGTGAGTGTGTGCGAGTGTGTGCGAGTGTGTGTGCGTGTGAGTGTGTGCGAGTGTGTGCAAGTGTGTAAGTGTGTGCGAGTGCGTGTGTGCGAGTGTGTGAGTGAGTGTGTGCGAGTGTGTACGAGTGTGTGTGTGCGATTGTGTATAAGTGTGTGCGAGTGTTTGCGAATGTGTGTGCGAGTGTGTGTGTGCGATTGTGTATGGTGTGTGCGAGTGTGTGCGAGTGTGTGTGTGCGATTGTGCATGAGTGAGTGTGTGCGAGTGTGTGTGAAAATGTGTGCGAGTGTGTGTGTGAGTGTGCACGGGTGTGTGCGTGCGAGTGTGTGCAAGTGAGTGCGAGTGTGTGCAAATGTGTGCGAGCGTGTGCGAGTGTGTGTGAGTGTGCATGAGTGTGTGCGTGTGAGTGAGTGTGTGTGAGTCTGTGCGAGTGTGTGCTTTCTAGTGTTTGTACTAGTGTGCACGAGTGTGAGAGTGTGTGCGAGAGTGCGCGAGTGTGTGTGCAAGTGTGTTTGAGTGTGTGCAAGTGTGTGCGAGTGTGTGTGCGTGTGCGTACGAATGTGTGCGAGTGTTTACGTGTGTGTGCGAGTGTGTGTGATTGTGTGCGAGTGTGTGTGAGCTTGTAGGACTGTATGTGCGAGTGTTTGTGAGTTTGTGTGAGTGTGTGTGAGTGTGTGAGAGTGTGTGTGTGAGTGTGTGTGCGAGAGTGTGCAATTGTGTGCGAGTGTGTGCAAATGTGCCCGAGTGTGCGCGAGCGTGCATGAGTGAGTGGGTGCGAGTGTGTGCGTGTGAGTGTGAGCGAGCATGTGCGAGTGTGTGTGCGAGTGTGTGTGCGTGTGAGTGTGTGCGAGTGTGTGCAAGTGTGTGTGAGTGTGTGCGAGTGTGTGTGTGTGAGAGTGTGTGCATGTGTGCATGAGTGAGTGGGTGCGAGTGTGTGCAAGTGTGTGTGTGCGTGTGAGTGTGTGCAAGCGTGTGCGAGTGTGTGTGCGAGTGTGTGTACGTGTGAGTGTGTGCGAGTGTGTGCGATTGTGTATAAGTGTGTGTGAGTGTGTGTGTGAGTGTGTGTGCGAGTGTGCTCGATTGTGTGTGAGTGCGAGTGAGTGTGTACGAGTGTGTGCGAGTGTGTGTGAATGTGTGCGATTGTGTGTAGGGCTGTATGTGCGAGTGTGTGCGAGTGTGTATGAGTGTGTGTGCGAGTGTATGCGAGAGTGTGTGTGCGAGTGTGTGCGAGTGTGTGCGTGCGAGTGTGTATGAGTGTGTGCGTGCGAGTGTGTGCGAGTGTGTGCGAGTGTGTGAGTGTGTGCGTGTGTGCGAGTGTGTGCCAGTGTGTGCGTACGAGTGCGTGCAAGTGAGTGTGAGTGTGCGTAAATGTGTGCGAGTGTGTGCATGCGAGTGTGCGTGAATGTGCACGAGTGTGTGCATGTGAGTGTGTGCGAGTGTGTGCGTGCAAGTGTGTGCGAGTGTGCTCGAGTGAATGGGTGTGAGTGTGTGCGAGTGTGTGTGAGTGTGTGCGAGTGAGTGTGTGCGAGTGTGTATGAGGGAGTGTGTGTGAGTGTGTGCGCGTGTGTATGAGTGTGTGTGCGAGTGTGTGCGTGCGAGTGTGTGCGTGCGAGTGTGTGCGAGTGTGTGTGAGTGTGTGCGAGTGTGTATCAGTGTATGTGCTAGTGTGTGCGAGTGTGTGCAAGTGTGTGCGAGTGAGTGTGTGCGAGTGAGTGCGAGAGTGTGCGAGTGTGTGCGAGTGTGTGTGCGATTGTGTATGAGTGTGTGCGAGTGTGTGTGAGTTTGTGCGAGTGTGTGGGTGTGTGCGTGCGAGTGTGTGCGAGTGTATGCGAGTGCATGCAAATGTGTGCGAGAGTGTGCGAGTCTGGGCGTGCGAGTGTGTGCTAGTGTGCGCGAGTGTGTGAGTGTGTGCGAGTGTGTGCGAGTGTGTGCATGCGAGTGCGTGCGAGTGAGTGCAAATGTGTGCGAGTGTGGGCGTGTGAGTGTGTGCGAGTGTGCGCAAGTGTGTGTGAGTGTGTGCGAGTGTGCGCGAATGTGTGCGTGTGAGTGAGTGTGTGTGTGATTGTGAGTGTGTGCTTGCGAGTGTGTGCTAGTGTGCATGAGTGTGTGCGAGTGTGCGCGAGTGTGTGCGTGTTAGTGAGTAAGTGTGTGCGAATGTGTGCGAGTGTGTGCGTGCGAGTGTGCGTGAGTTTGCACGAGTGTGTGCATGTGAGTGTGTGCGAGTGTGTGCGTGCAAGTGTGTGCGAGTGTGCTCGAGTGAATGGGTGTGAGTGTGTGCGAGTGTGTGTGAGTGTGTGCGAGTGAGTGTGTGCGAGTGTGTATGAGTGAGTGTGTGTGCGTGTGCGAGTGTGTGTGCGAGTGTGTGCGAGTGTGTGCGTGCGAGTGTGTGCGAGTGTGTGCGCGAGTGTGTGTGAGTGTGTGCGAGTGTGTATCAGTGTATTTGCTAGTGTGTGCGAGTGTGTGCAAGTGTGTGCGAGTGAGTGTGTGCGAGAGTGTGTGAGTGTGTGCGAGTGTGTGTGCGATTGTGTATGAGTGTGTGCGAGTGTGTGTGAGTTTGTGCGAGTGTTTGGGTGTGTGCGTGCGAGTGCGTGCGAGTGTAAGCGAGTGCATGCAAATGTGTGCGAGAGTGTGCGAGTCTGGGCGTGCGAGTGTGTGCTAGTGTGCGCGAGTGTGTGAGTGTGTGCGAGTGTGTGCGAGTGTGTGCGTGCGAGTGCGTGCGAGTGAGTGCAAATGTGTGCGAGTGTGGGCGTGTGAGTGTGTGCGAGTGTGCGCAAGTGTGTGTGAGTGTGTGCGAGTGTGCGCGAGTGTGTGCGTGTGAGTGAGTGTGTGTGTGATTGTGAGTGTGTGCTAGTGTGCATGAGTGTGTGCGAGTGTGTGTGTGCGAGTGTGTGCGAGTTTGTGTGCGAGTGAGTGTGTGCGAATGTGTGCGAGTGTGTGCGAGTGTGTGAGTGTGTGTGCGAGTGTGTGCGTGCGAGTGTGTGCGTGCAAGTGTCTGCGAGTGTGTGCGAGTGTGTGTGAGTGTGTGCGAGTGTGTGCGATTGTGTGCAAATGTGCCCAAGTGTGCGCGAGTGTGCACGAGTGAGTGGGTGTGAGTGTGTGCGAGTGTGTGCGTGTGAGTGTGTGCGAGCTTGTGCGAGTGTGTGAGTGTGTGTGCATTTGTGTGTGCGAGTGTGTGCGAGTGTGTATGAGTGTGTGTGCGAGTGTGTGCAAGTGTGTGTGAGTGTGTGTGTGATTGTGTGCGAGTGTGTGTGCGCGTGTGTGCAAGTGTGTGCGAGTGAGTGTGTGCAAGTGTGTGAGTTTGTATGTGAGTGTGTGCGAGTGTGTGTGCGAGTGTGTGCGACTGTGTGCATGTGAGAGTGTGCGAGTTTGTGTGTGTGAGTGTGTGCAAGTGTGTGCGATCGAGTGAGTGCGAGTGTGTGCCAGTGTGTGCGTATGAGTTTGTGCAAGTGAGTGCGAGTGTGTGCGAATGTGTGCGAGTTTGTGCGTGTGAGTGTGCACGTGTGTGTGTGAGTGTGTGTGAGTGTGTGCAAGTGTGTGTGCGAGTGTGTGTGTGCGAGAGTGTGTGTGATTGTGTATGAGTGCGAGTGTGTGAGTGTGTGCAAGTGTGTTCGAGTGTGTGTGCGAGTGTGTATGAGTGTGTGTGTGCGAGTGTGTGTGAGTGTGTGCATGAGTGAGTGTGTGCGAGTGTGTGTGAGTGTGTGTGTGAGTGTGTGCGAGTGTGTGTGAGTGTGTGCGAGTGTGTGCGAGTGTGTGCGTGCGTGAGTGTGTGCGAGTGTGTGTGCGTGTGTGTGCGAGTGTGTACGAGTGTGTGTGCGTGTGTGTGCAAGTGTGTGCGAGTGTGTGCAAATATGCTCGAGTGTGCACGAGTGAGTGGGTGCGAGTGTGTGAGTGTGTGCGAGTGTGTGTGAGTTTGTAGGACTGTATGTGCAAGTGTTTGCGAGTGTGTGCGAGTGTGTTCGAGTGTGTGCGAGTGTGTGTGCGAGTGTGTGTGCGAGAGTTTGCGAGTGTGTGCGAGTGTGTGCAAATGTGCCCGAGTGTGCGAGTGTGCACGAGTGAGTGGGTGCGAGTGGGTGCGAGTGTGAGTGCAAGTGTGTGCATGTGAGTGTGTGCGAGTGTGTGTGCGAGTGTGTGCGTGTGAGTGTGTGCGTGTGAGTGTGTGTGTGCGAGTGTGTGCAAGTGTGTGTGAGTGTGTGCGAGTGTGTGTGAGTGAGTGTGTGTGAGTGTGTGTGAGTGTGTGCGAGTTTGTGCGAGTGTGTGTACGAGTGTGTGTGCGATTGTGTATAAGTGTGTGCGAGTGTGTGTGTGAGTGTGTGTGCGAGTGTGTGTGTGCGAGTGTGCTCGATTGTGAGCGAGTGTGTTCGAGTGTGTGTGCGAGTGTGTGTGCGAGAGTTTGCGAGTGTGTGCGAGTGTGTGCAAATGTGCCCGAGTGTGCGAGTGTGCACGAGTGAGTGGGTGCGAGTGGGTGCGAGTGTGAGTGCAAGTGTGTGCATGTGAGTGTGTGCGAGTGTGCGTGCGAGTGTGTGCGTGTGAGTGTGTGCAAGTGTGTGTGAGTGTGTGCGAGTGTGTGTGCGAGTGTGTGTGAGTGAGTGTGTGTGAGTGTGTGCGAGTGTGTGCGAGTGTGTGTACGAGTGTGTGTGCGATTGTGTATAAGTGTGTGCGAGTGTGTGTGTGAGTGTGTGTGCGAGTGTGTGTGTGCGAGTGTGCTCGATTGTGAGCGAGTGTGTTCGAGTGTGTGCGAGTGTGTGTGCGAGTGTGTGTGCGAGAGTTTGCGAGTGTGTGCGAGTGTGTGCAAATGTGCCCGAGTGTGCGAGTGTGCACGAGTGAGTGGGTGCGAGTGGGTGCGAGTGTGAGTGCAAGTGTGTGCATGTGAGTGTGTGCGAGTGTGTGTGCGAGTGTGTGCGTGTGAGTGTGTGCGAGTGTGTGTGAGTGTGTGTGTGCGAGTGTGTGCAAGTGTGTGTTAGTGTGTGCGAGTGTGTGTGCGAGTGTGTGTGAGTGAGTGTGTGTGAGTGTGTGCGAGTGTGTGCGAGTGTGTGTACGAGTGTGTGTGCGATTGTGTATAAGTGTGTGCGAGTGTGTGTGTGAGTGTGTGTGCGAGTGTGTGTGTGCGAGTGTGCTCGATTGTGAGCGAGTGTGTTCGAGTGTGTGTGCGAGTGTGTGTGCGAGAGTTTGCGAGTGTGTGCGAGTGTGTGCAAATGTGCCCGAGTGTGCGAGTGTGCACGAGTGAGTGGGTGCGAGTGTGAGTGCAAGTGTGTGCATGTGAGTGTGTGCGAGTGTGTGTGCGAGTGTGTGCATGTGAGTGTGTGCGAGTGTGTGTGAGTGCGTGTGTGCGAGTGTGTGCAAGTGTGTGTGAGTGTGTGCGAGTGTGTGTGCGAGTGTGTGTGAGTGAGTGTGTGTGAGTGTGTGCGAGTGTGTGCGAGTGTGTGTACGAGTGTGTGTGCGATTGTGTATAAGTGTGTGCGAGTGTGTGTGTGAGTGTGTGTGCGAGTGTGTGTGTGCGAGTGTGCTCGATTGTGAGCGAGTGTGTTCGAGTGTGTGCGAGTGTGTGTGCGAGTATGTGTGCGAGAGTGTGCAAGTGTGTGCGAGTGTGTGCAAATGTGCCCGAGTGTGCGCGAGTGTGCACGAGTTTGTGTGTGAGTGTGTGCGAGTGTGTGTGCGAATGTGTGCGATTGTGTGTAGGGCTGTATGTGCGAGTGTGTGCTAGTGTGTATGAGTGTGTGTGCGAGTGTGTGCGAGTGTGTGCGAGTGTGTGTGTGTGCGAGTGTGTACGAGTGTGTGCGTGCGAGTGTGTGCAACTGTGTGCGAATGTGTGCGTGCGAGTGTGTGCGTGCGAGTGTGTATGAGTGTTTGCGAGTGTGTGCGAGTGTGTGTGTGATTGTGTGCGAATGTGTGTGTGAATGTGTGCGATTGTGTGTAAGGCTGTATGTGCGAGTGTGTGTGAGTGTGTATGAGTGTGTGTGCGAGTGTGTGCGAGTGTGTGTGTGCGAGTGTGTGCAAGGGTGTGCGAGTGTGTGTGTGAGAGTGTGCATGCGAGTGTGTAAGAGTGTGTGCGTGCGAGTGTATGCGAGTGTGTGTGCGAGTCTGTGCGTGCGAGTGTGTATGAGTGTGTGCGAGTGTGTGCGAGTGTGTGTGTGAGTGTGTGTGAGTGTGTGTGTGAATGTGTGCGATTGTGTGTAGGGCTGTATGTGCGTGTGTGTGAGTTTGTGCGAGTGTGTGTGCGTGCGAGTGCGTGCGAGTGTATGCGAGTGCATGCAAATGTGTGCGAGAGTGTGCGAGTCTGGGCGTGCGAGTGTGTGCTAGTGTGCGCGAGTGTGTGAGTGTGTGCAAGTGTGTGCGAGTGTGTGCGTGCGAGTGCGTGCGAGTGAGTGAAAATGTGTGCGAGTGTGGGCGTGTGAGTGTGTGCGAGTGTGCACAAGTGTGTGTGAGTGTGTGCGAGTGTGTGCATGCGAGTGAGTGTGTGTGTGATTGTGAGTGTGTGCTTGCGAGTGTGTGCTAGTGTGCATGAGTGTGTGCGAGTGTGCGCGAGTGTGTGCATGTTAGTGAGTGAGTGTGTGTGAGTGTGTGCGAGTGTTTGCGAATGTGTGTGTGTGAGGGTGTAGGACTGTGTGTGCGAGTGTGTGTGCGAGTGTGTGCGAATGTGTATCAGTGTATGTGCGGGTGTGTGTGCGAGTGTGTGTGCGAGTGTGTGTGAGTGTGTACGAGTGTGTGTAGGAGTGTGTGCGAGTGTGTGCGATTGTGTGTGTGAGTGTGTAGGACTGTATGTGCAAGTGTGTGTGAGTGTGTTTGAGTGTGTGTGTGTGAGTGTGTGTGAGTGTGTGCAAGTGTGTGTGTGCGAGTGTGTGCGAGTGTGTGTGTGAGTGTGTGCAATTGTGTGTATGCGAGTGTGTATGAGTGAGTGTGTTTGAGTGTGTTTGAGTGTGTGCGTGTGTGCGAGTTTGTGTGCGAGTGTGTGCGAGTGAGTGTGTGCGAATGTGTGCAAGTGTGTGCGAGTGTGTGCGAGTGTGTGCGTGCGAGTGTGTGCGAGTGTGTACGTGTGAGTGTGTGCGAGCGGGTGCGAGTGTGTGAGTGTGTGTGCGAGTGTGTGTGCGTGTGTGTGTGAGTGTGTGCGAGTGTGTATGAGTGTATGTGCGAGTGTGTGCAAGTATGTGCAAGTGTGTGCGAATGTGTGTGTGTGTGAGTGTGTGAAAGTGTGTGCGAGTGAGTGTGTGCGAGTGTGTGTGAGAGTGTGCGAGTGTGTGTGTGCGACTGTGTATGAGTGTGTGCGAGTGTGTGTGTGAGTTTGTGCGAGTGTGTGCGAGTGTTTGTGAGTGTGTGCGTGCAAATGCGTGCGAGTGAGAGCGAGTGTGTGCAAATGTGTGTGAGAGTGTGCGAGTGTGGGCGTGCGAGTGTGTGCTAGTGTGCGCGAGTGTGTGAGTGTGTGCGAGTGTGTGCATGTGAGTGAGTGTGTGTGTGAGTGTGTGCAAGTGTGTGCGTGCGAGTGTGTGCGAGTGTGTGCGAATCTGTGTGTGTGAGTGTGTGCAAGTGTGTGCGATTGTGTTCGAGTGTGTGTGTGCGAGTGAGTGCGAGTGTGTGCCAGTGTGTGCGTACGAGTGTGTGCAAGTGAGTGCGAGTGTGTGCAAATGTGTGCGAGTTTGTGCGTGTGAGTGTGTGCGAGTGTGTGCGAGTGTGTGTGAGTGTGTGCGAGTGTGTGTAGGAGTGTGTGCGAGTGTGTGCGATTATGTGTGTGAGTGTGTAGGACTGTATGTGCTAGTGTGTGTGAGTCTGTTCGAGTATGTGTGTGTGCGAGTGTGTGTGAGTGTGTGCAAGTATGTGTGTGCGAGTGTGTGTGTGATTGTGTATGAGTGTATGTGCGAGTGTGTGTGCGAGTGTGTGTGCGAGTGTGTGCGAGTGTGTGTGAGTGCGTGCGAGTGTGTGTAGGAGTGTGTGCGAGTGTGTGCGATTATGTGTGTGAGTGTGTAGGACTGTATGTGCTAGTGTGTGCGAGTCTGTTCGAGTATATGTGTGTGCGAGTGTGTGTGAGTGTGTGCAAGTGTGTGTGTGCGAGTGTGTGTGTGATTGTGTATGAGTGCGAGTGTGTGTGTGAGTGTGTGCAAGTGTGTTCGAGTGTGTATGCGAGTGTGTATGAGTGTGTGTGCGAGTGTGTGCGGGTGTGCATGAGTGAGTGTGTGCGAGTGTGTGGGAGTGTGTGTGTGAGTGTGTGCAAGTGTGTGTGAGTGTGTGCGTGCGAGTGTGTGTGAGTGTGTTTGTGAGTGTGTGCGAGTGTGTGTGAGTGTGTGCGTGCGAGTGTGTGCGAGTGTGTGCGTGCGTGTGTGTGCGAGTGTGTGTGCGAGAAAGTACGAGTGTGTATGAGTGTGTGTGTGTGTGCAAGTGTGTGCGAGTGCGTGCGGGTGTGTGTGCGAGTGTGTGCGAGTGTGTGCGAGTGTGTGTGTGCGATTGTGTATGAGTGAGTGTGTGCGAGTGTGTGCGAGTGTGTGTCAAAGTGTGTGCGAGTGTGTGCGAGTGTGTGTGTGCGATTGTGTATGAGTGAGTGTGTGCGAGTGTGTGTGAAAGTGTGTGCGAGTGTGCGTGTGAGTGAGTGCGAGTTTGTGCAAATGTGTGCGAGCATGTGCGAGTGTGTGTGAGTGTGCACGAGTGTGTGCGTGTGAGTAAGTGAGTGTGTTTGTGTGAGTGTGTGCGAGTGTGTGCAAGTGTGTAAGTGTGTGCGAGTGTGTGTGTGCGAGTGTGTGAGTGAGTGTGTGCGAGTGTGTACGAGTGTGTGTGTGCGATTGTGTATAAGTGTGTGCGAGTGTTTGCGAATGTGTGCGAGTGTGTGTGCAAGTGTGTGTGTGTGCGATTGTGTATGGTGTGTGCGAGTGTGTGTGAGTGTGTGCGAGTGTGTGCAAGTGTGTGCGTGCGAGTGAGTACGAGTGTGTGCAATGTGTGTGAGAGTGTGCAAGTGTGGGCGTGCGAGTGTGTGTGAGTGTGTGCGAGTATGCGTGAGGGTGTGCATGTGAGTGAGTGTGTGTGTGAGTGTGAGTGTGTGCTTGCGAGTGAGTGCTAGTGTGCGTGAGTGTGTGAGTGTGTGCGAGTGTACATGAGTGTGTGCGTGTGAGTGAGTGTGTGTGAGTGTGTGCGAGTGTTTGCGAGTGTGTGTGTGTATGTGCGAGTGTGTGTGCGAGTGTGTGCGAGTGTGTGCGACTGTGTGTGAGTGTGTGCGAGTGTGTGTAGGAGTGTGTGCGAGTGTGTGCGATTGTGTGTGTGTGTAGGACTGTATGTGCGAGTGTTTGTGAGTCTGTTCGAGTGTGTGTGTGTGCGAGTGTGAGTGTGTGCAAGTGTGTGTGTGCGAGTTTGTGTGTGATTGTGTATGAGTGCGAGTGTGTGTGTGATAGTGTGCAAGTGTGTTCGTGTGTGTGTGCGAGTGTGTATGAGTGTGTGTATGCGAGTGTGTGCATGAGTGAGTGTGTGCGAGTGTGTGCCAGTGTGTGTGTGAGTGTGTGTGAGTGTGTGTGAGTGTGTGCGTGCGAGTGTGTGCGAATGTGTGCGTGCGTGTGTGTGCGAGTGTGTGTGTGCGAATGTGTACGAGTGTGTATGAGTGTGTGTGCGTGTGTGTGCAAGTGTGTGCGAGTGCGTGTGGGTGTGGGTGCGAGTGTGTGCGAGTGTGTGCAAGTGTGTGTGTGCGATTGTGTATGAGTGAGTGTGTGCGAGTATGTGCGAGTGTGTGTCAAAGTGTGTGCGAGTGTGTGCGAGTGTGTGTTTGCGATTGTGTATGAGTGTGTGTGTGCGAGTGTGTGTGAAAATGTGTGCAAGTGTGTGTGTGAGTGTGCACGGGTGTGTGCGTGCGAGTGTGTGCAAGTGAGTGCGAGTGTGTGCAAATGTGTGCGAGCGTGTGCGAGTGTGTGTGAGTGTGCACGAGTGTGTGCGTGTGAGTGAGTGTGTGTGAGTCTGTGCGAGTGTGTGCTTGCGAGTGTGTGCTAGTGTGCGCGAGTGTGTGCGTGTGAGTAAGTGAGTGTGTGTGTGAGTGTGTGCGAGTGTGTGTGTGTGAGTGTGTACGACTGTGTGTGTGAGTGTGTGCGCGTGTGTGCGAGTGTATATGAGTGTATGTGCGAGTGTGTGTGCGAGTGTGTGCGAGTGTATGTGCGAGTGTGTTTGAGTGTGTGCAAGTGTGTGCGAGTGCGTACGAGTGTGTGCGAGTGTTTACGTGTGTGTGTGAGTGTGTGTGATTGTTTGCGAGTGTGTGTGAGCTTGTAGGACTGTATGTGCGAGTGTTTGCGAGTTTGTGTGAGTGTGTGTGAGTGTGTGCGAGTGTGTGTGCGAGTGTGTGTGAGTGTGTGTGCGAGAGTGTGCAAGTGTGTGCAAATGTGCCCGAGTGTGCGAGTGTGTGCGAGTGAGTGTGTGCGAATGTGTGCGAGTGAGTGTGTGTGAGTGTTTGCGAGTGTGTGTGCGAGTGTGTGTGCGAGTGTGTGCGAGTGTGTATTAGTGTATGTGCTAGTGTGTGCGAGTGTGTGTGAGTGTGTGCAAGTGTGTGCGAGTGAGTGTGTACGAGTGTGTGTGAGAGTGTGTGAGTGTGTGCGAGTGTGTGTGCGATTGTGTATGAGTGTGTGCGAGTGTGTGTGAGTTTGTGCGAGTGTGTGGGTGTGTGCATGCGAGTGCGTGCGAGTGTATGCGAGTGCATGCAAATGTGTGCGAGAGTGTGCGACTCTGGGCGTGCGAGTGTGTGCTAGTGTGCGCGAGTGTGTGAGTGTGTGCAAGTGTGTGCGAGTGTGTGCGTGCGAGTGCGTGCGAGTGAGTGAAAATGTGTGCGAGTGTGGGCGTGTGAGTGTGTGCGAGTGTGCACAAGTGTGTGTGAGTGTGTGCGAGTGTGTGCATGCGAGTGAGTGTGTGTGTGATTGTGAGTGTGTGCTTGCGAGTGTGTGCTAGTGTGCATGAGTGTGTGCGAGTGTGCACGAGTGTGTGCATGTTAGTGAGTGAGTGTGTGTGAGTGTGTGCGAGTGTTTGCGAATGTGTGTGTGTGTGAGGGTGTAGGACTGTGTGTGCGAGTGTGTGTGCGAGTGTGTGCGAATGTGTATCAGTGTATGTGCGGGTGTGTGTGCGAGTGTGTGTGCGAGTGTGTGTGAGTGTGTACGAGTGTGTGTAGGAGTGTGTGCGAGTGTGTGCGATTGTGTGTGTGAGTGTGTAGGACTGTATGTGCAAGTGTGTGTGAGTGTGTTTGAGTGTGTGTGTGTGAGTGTGTGTGAGTGTGTGCAAGTGTGTGTGTGCGAGTGTGTGCGAGTGTGTGTGTGAGTGTGTGCAATTGTGTGTATGCGAGTGTGTATGAGTGAGTGTGTTTGAGTGTGTTTGAGTGTGTGCGTGTGTGCGAGTTTGTGTGCGAGTGTGTGCGAGTGAGTGTGTGCGAATGTGTGCAAGTGTGTGCGAGTGTGTGCGAGTGTGTACGTGCGAGTGTGTGCGAGCGGGTGCGAGTGTGTGAGTGTGTGTGCGAGTGTGTGTGCGTGTGTGTGTGAGTGTGTGCGAGTGTGTATGAGTGTATGTGCGAGTGTGTGCAAGTATGTGCGAGTGTGTGCGAGTGTGTGTGTGTGCGAGTGTGTGAAAGTGTGTGCGAGTGAGTGTGTGCGAGTGTGTGTGAGAGTGTGCGAGTGTGTGCGAGTGTGTGTGTGCGACTGTGTATGAGTGTGTGCGAGTGTGTGTGTGAGTTTGTGCGAGTGTGTGCGAGTGTGTGTGAGTGTGTGCGTGCAAATGCGTGCGAGTGAGAGCGAGTGTGTGCAAATGTGTGTGAGAGTGTGCGAGTGTGGGCGTGCGAGTGTGTGCTAGTGTGCGCAAGTGTGTGAGTGTGTGCGAGTGTGTGCATGTGAGTGAGTGTGTGTGTGAGTGTGTGCAAGTGTGTGCGTGCGAGTGTGTGTAAGTGTGTGCGAATCTGTGTGTGTGAGTGTGTGCAAGTGTGTGCGATTGTGTGCGAGTGTGTGTGTGCGAGTGAGTGCGAGTGTGTGCGTACGAGTGTGTGCAAGTGAGTGCGAGTGTGTGCAAATGTGTGCGAGTTTGTGCGTGTGAGTGTGTGCGAGTGTGCTCGAGTGACTGGGTGCGAGTGTGTGTGAGTGTGTGCGAGTGAGTGTGTGCGATTGTGTATGAGTGAGTGTGTGTGAGTGTGTGCGTGTGTGCGAGTTTGTGTGCGAGTGTGTGCGAGTGAGTGTGTGCAAATGTGTGCGAGTGTGTGTGTGCGAGTGTGTGCGAGTGTATGTGTGCGAGTGTGTGCGTGCGAGTATGTGCGAGAGTGTGCGTGTGAGTGTGTGCGAGTGTGCTCGAGTGACTGGGTACGAGTGTGTTTGAGTGTGTGCGAGTGAGTGTGTGCGAGTGTGTATGAGTGAGTGTGTGTGAGTGTGTGCGTGTGTGCGAGTTTGTGTGCGAGTGTGTGCGAGTGAGTGTGTGCAAATGTGTGCGAGTGTGTGTGTGAGTGTGTGCGAGTGTATGTGTGCGAGTGTGTGCGTGCGAGTATGTGCGAGAGTGTGCGTGTGAGTGTGTGTGTGTGCGTGTGTGCGAGTGAGTATAAGTGTATGTGCGAGTGTGAGCAAGTGTGTGCGAGTGTGTGCGAGTGTGTGTGTGCGAGTGTGTGCAAGTGTGTGCGAGTGAGTGTGTGCGAGTGTGTGCGAGTGTGCATTAGTGTGTGCATGTGAGTGAGTGTGTGTGTGAGTGTGTGCGAGTGTTTGCAAGTATGTGTGTGTAGGACTGTGTGTGAGTGTGTGTGCGAATGTGTATGAGTGTATGTGCGAGTGTGTGTGCGAGTGTGTGTGCGAGTGTGTGCGAGTGTGTGTGAGTGTGTGCGAGTGTGTGTAGGAGTGTGTGCGAGTGTGTGCGATTATGTGTGTGAGTGTGTAGGACTGTATGTGCTAGTGTGTGCGAGTCTGTTCGAGTATGTGTGTGTGCGAGTGTGTGTGAGTGTGTGCAAGTGTATGTGTGCGAGTGTGTGTGTGATTGTGTATGAGTGCGAGTGTGTGTGTGAGTGTGTGCAAGTGTGTTCGAGTGTGTATGCGAGTGTGTATGAGTGTGTGCGAGTGAGTGTGTGCGAATGTGTGCAAGTGTGTGCGAGTGTGTGCGAGTGTGTACGTGCGAGTGTGTGCGAGCGGGTGCGAGTGTGTGAGTGTGTGTGCGAGTGTGTGTGCGTGTGTGTGTGAGTGTGTGCGAGTGTGTATGAGTGTATGTGCGAGTGTGTGCAAGTATGTGCGAGTGTGTGCGAGTGTGTGTGTGTGCGAGTGTGTGAAAGTGTGTGCGAGTGAGTGTGTGCGAGTGTGTGTGAGAGTGTGCGAGTGTGTGCGAGTGTGTGTGTGCGACTGTGTATGAGTGTGTGCGAGTGTGTGTGTGAGTTTGTGCGAGTGTGTGCGAGTGTGTGTGAGTGTGTGCGTGCAAATGCGTGCGAGTGAGAGCGAGTGTGTGCAAATGTGTGTGAGAGTGTGCGAGTGTGGGCGTGCGAGTGTGTGCTAGTGTGCGCAAGTGTGTGAGTGTGTGCGAGTGTGTGCATGTGAGTGAGTGTGTGTGTGAGTGTGTGCAAGTGTGTGCGTGCGAGTGTGTGTAAGTGTGTGCGAATCTGTGTGTGTGAGTGTGTGCAAGTGTGTGCGATTGTGTGCGAGTGTGTGTGTGCGAGTGAGTGCGAGTGTGTGCGTACGAGTGTGTGCAAGTGAGTGCGAGTGTGTGCAAATGTGTGCGAGTTTGTGCGTGTGAGTGTGTGCGAGTGTGCTCGAGTGACTGGGTGCGAGTGTGTGTGAGTGTGTGCGAGTGAGTGTGTGCGATTGTGTATGAGTGAGTGTGTGTGAGTGTGTGCGTGTGTGCGAGTTTGTGTGCGAGTGTGTGCGAGTGAGTGTGTGCAAATGTGTGCGAGTGTATGTGTGCGAGTGTGTGCGTGCGAGTATGTGCGAGAGTGTGCGTGTGAGTGTGTGTGTGTGCGTGTGTGCGAGTGAGTATAAGTGTATGTGCGAGTGTGAGCAAGTGTGTGCGAGTGTGTGCGAGTGTGTGTGTGCGAGTGTGTGCAAGTGTGTGCGAGTGAGTGTGTGCGAGTGTGTGCGAGTGTGCATTAGTGTGTGCATGTGAGTGAGTGTGTGTGTGAGTGTGTGCGAGTGTTTGCAAGTATGTGTGTGTAGGACTGTGTGTGAGTGTGTGTGCGAATGTGTATGAGTGTATGTGCGAGTGTGTGTGCGAGTGTGTGTGCGAGTGTGTGCGAGTGTGTGTGAGTGTGTGCGAGTGTGTGTAGGAGTGTGTGCGAGTGTGTGCGATTATGTGTGTGAGTGTGTAGGACTGTATGTGCTAGTGTGTGCGAGTCTGTTCGAGTATGTGTGTGTGCGAGTGTGTGTGAGTGTGTGCAAGTGTATGTGTGCGAGTGTGTGTGTGATTGTGTATGAGTGCGAGTGTGTGTGTGAGTGTGTGCAAGTGTGTTCGAGTGTGTATGCGAGTGTGTATGAGTGTGTGTGCGAGTGTGTGCGGGTGTGCATGAGTGAGTGTGTGCGAGTGTGTGGGAGTGTGTGTGTGTGAGTGTGTGCAAGTGTGTGTGAGTGTGTGCGTGCGAGTGTGTGTGAGTGTGTTTGTGAGTGTGTGCGAGTGTGTGTGAGTGTGTGCGTGCGAGTGTGTGCGAGTATGTGCGTGCGTGTGTGTGCGAGTGTGTGTGCGAGAAAGTACGAGTGTGTATGAGTGTGTGTGCGTGTGTGTGCAAGTGTGTGCGAGTGCGTGCGGGTGTGTGTGCGAGTGTGTGCGAGTGTGTGCGAGTGTGTGTGCGATTGTGTATGAGTGAGTGTGTGCGAGTGTGTGCGAGTGTGTGTCAACGTGTGTGCGAGTGTGTGCGAGTGTGTGTGTGCGATTGTGTATGAGTGAGTGTGTGCGAGTGTGTGTGAAAGTGTGTGCGAGTGTGTGTGTGAGTGTGCACGGGTGTGTGCGTGTGAGTGAGCGCGAGTTTGTGCAAATGTGTGCGAGCATGTGCGAGTGTGTGTGAGTGTGCACGAGTGTGTGCGTGTGAATAAGTGAGTGTGTTTGTGTGAGTGTGTGCGAGTGTGTGCAAGTGTGTGCGAGTGTGTGTGTGCGAGTGTGTGAGTGAGTGTGTGCGAGTGTGTACGAGTGTGTGTGTGCGATTGTGTATAAGTGTGTGCGAGTGTTTGCGAATGTGTGCGAGTGTGTGTGCAAGTGTGTGTGTGTGCGATTGTGTATGGTGTGTGCGAGTGTGTGTGTGAGTGTGTGCGAGTGTGTGCAAGTGTGTGCGTGCGAGTGCGTGCGAGTGAGTACGAGTGTGTGCAATGTGTGTGAGAGTGTGCAAGTGTGGGCGTGCGAGTGTGTGTGAGTGTGTGCGAGTATGCGTGAGGGTGTGCATGTGAGTGAGTGTGTGTGTGAGTGTGAGTGTGTGCTTGCGAGTGAGTGCTAGTGTGCGTGAGTGTGTGAGTGTGTGCGAGTGTACATGAGTGTGTGCGTGTGAGTGAGTGTGTGTGAGTGTGTGCGAGTGTGTGTGTGTATGTGCGAGTGTGTGTGCGAGTGTGTGCGAGTGTGTGCGAGTGTGTGTAGGAGTGTGTGCGAGTGTGTGCGATTGTGTGTGTGTGTAGGACTGTATGTGCGAGTGTTTGTGAGTCTGTTCGAGTGTGTGTGTGTGCGAGTGTTTGTGAGTGTGTGCAAGTGTGTGTGTGCGAGTTTGTGTGTGATTGTGTATGAGTGCGAGTGTGTGTGTGATAGTGTGCAAGTGTGTTCGTGTGTGTGTGCGAGTGTGTATGAGTGTGTGTATGCGAGTGTGTGCATGAGTGAGTGTGTGCGAGTGTGTGCCAGTGTGTGTGTGAGTGTGTGCGAGTGTGTGTGAGTGTGTGCGTGCGAGTGTGTGCGAATGTGTGCGTGCGTGTGTGTGCGAGTGTGTGTGTGCGAATGTGTACGAGTGTGTATGAGTGTGTGTGCGTGTGTGTGCAAGTGTGTGCGAGTGCGTGTGGGTGTGGGTGCGAGAGTGTGCGAGTGTGTGCAAGTGTGTGTGTGCGATTGTGTATGAGTGAGTGTGTGCGAGTATGTGCGAGTGTGTGTCAAAGTGTGTGCGAGTGTGTGCGAGTGTGTGTGTGCGATTGTGTATGAGTGTGTGTGTGTGCGAGTGTGTGTGAAAATGTGTGCGAGTGTGTGTGTGAGTGTGCACGGGTGTGTGCGTGCGAGTGTGTGCAAGTGAGTGCGAGTGTGTGCAAATATGTGCGAGCGTGTGCGAGTGTGTGTGAGAGTGCACGAGTGTGTGCGTGTGAGTGAGTGTGTGTGAGTCTGTGCGAGTGTGTGCTTGCGAGTGTGTGCTAGTGTGCGCGAGTGTGTGCGTGTGAGTAAGTGAGTGTGTGTGTGAGTGTGTGCGAGTGTGTGTGAGTGTGTACGACTGTGTGTGTGAGTGTGTGCGCGTGTGTGCGAGTGTATATGAGTGTATGTGCGAGTGTGTGTGCGAGTGTGTGCGAGTGTATGTGCGAGTGTGTTTGAGTGTGTGCAAGTGTGTGCGAGTGCGTACGAGTGTGTGCGAGTGTTTACGTGTGTGTGTGAGTGTGTGTGATTGTTTGCGAGTGTGTGTGAGCTTGTAGGACTGTATGTGCGAGTGTTTGCGAGTTTGTGTGAGTGTGTGTGAGTGTGTGCGAGTGTGTGTGCGAGTGTGTGTGAGTGTGTGTGCGAGAGTGTGCAAGTGTGTGCAAATGTGCCCGAGTGTGCGAGTGTGTGCGAGTGAGTGTGTGCGAATGTGTGCGAGTGAGTGTGTGAGAGTGTTTGCGAGTGTGTGTGCGAGTGTGTGTGCGAGTGTGTGCGAGTGTGTATTAGTGTATGTGCTAGTGTGTGCGAGTGTGTGCGAGTGTGTGCGAGTGTGTGCAAGTGTGTGCGAGTGAGTGTGTACGAGTGTGTGAGTGTGTGCGAGTGTGTGTGCGATTGTGTATGAGTGTGTGCGAGTGTGTGTGAGTTTGTGCGAGTGTGTGGGTGTGTGCATGCGAGTGCGTGCGAGTGTATGCGAGTGCATGCAAATGTGTGCGAGAGTGTGTGAGTCTGGGCGTGCGAGTGTGTGCTAGTGTGCGCGAGTGTGTGAGTGTGTGCAAGTGTGTGTGAGTGTGTGCGTGTGAGTGCGTGCGAGTGAGTGAAAATGTGTGCGAGTGTGGGCGTGTGAGTGTGTGCGAGTGTGCACAAGTGTGTGTGAGTGTGTGCGAGTGTGCGTGAGTGTGTGCATGCGAGTGAGTGTGTGTGTGATTGTGAGTGTGTGCTTGCGAGTGTGTGCTAGTGTGCATGAGTGTGTGCGAGTGTGCGCGAGTGTGTGCATGTTAGTGAGTGAGTGTGTGTGAGTGTGTGCGAGTGTTTGCGAATGTGTGTGTGTGAGGGTGTAGGACTGTGTGTGCGAGTGTGTGTGCGAGTGTGTGCGAATTTGTATCAGTGTATGTGCGGGTGTGTGTGCGAGTGTGTGTGCGAGTGTGTGTGAGTGTGTACGAGTGTGTGTAGGAGTGTGTGCGAGTGTGTGCGATTGTGTGTGTGAGTGTGTAGGACTGTATGTGCAAGTGTGTGTGAGTGTGTTTGAGTGTGTGTGTGTGAGTGTGTGTGAGTGTGTGCAAGTGTGTGTGTGCGAGTGTGTGCGAGTGTGTGTGTGAGTGTGTGCAATTGTGTGTATGCGAGTGTGTATGAGTGAGTGTGTTTGAGTGTGTTTGAGTGTGTGCGTGTGTGCGAGTTTGTGTGCGAGTGTGTGTGAGTGAGTGCGTGCGAATGTGTGCAAGTGTGTGCGAGTGTGTGCGAATGTGTGCGTGTGAGTGTGTGCGAGTGTGTACGTGCGAGTGTGTGCGAGCGGGTGCGAGTGTGTGAGTGTGTGTGCGTGTGTGTGTGAGTGTGTGCGAGTGTGTGCGAGCGGGTGCGAGTGTGTGAGTGTGTGTGCGAGTGTGTGTGCGTGTGTGTGTGAGTGTGTGCGAGTGTGTATGAGTGTATGTGCGAGTGTGTGCAAGTATGTGCGAGTGTGTGCGAGTGTGTGTGTGCGAGTGTGTGCAAGTGTGTGCGAGTGAGTGTGTGCGAGTGTGTGCGAGTGTGCATTAGTGTGTGCATGTGAGTGAGTGTGTGTGTGAGTGTGTGCGAGTGTTTGCAAGTATGTGTGTGTAGGACTGTGTGTGAGTGTGTGTGCGAATGTGTATGAGTGTATGTGCGAGTGTGTGTGCGAGTGTGTGTGCGAGTGTGTGCGAGTGTGTGTGAGTGTGTGCGAGTGTGTGTAGGAGTGTGTGCGAGTGTGTGCGATTATGTGTGTGAGTGTGTAGGACTGTATGTGCTAGTGTGTGCGAGTCTGTTCGAGTATGTGTGTGTGCGAGTGTGTGTGAGTGTGTGCAAGTGTATGTGTGCGAGTGTGTGTGTGATTGTGTATGAGTGCGAGTGTGTGTGTGAGTGTGTGCAAGTGTGTTCGAGTGTGTATGCGAGTGTGTATGAGTGTGTGTGCGAGTGTGTGCGGGTGTGCATGAGTGAGTGTGTGCGAGTGTGTGGGAGTGTGTGTGTGTGAGTGTGTGCAAGTGTGTGTGAGTGTGTGCGTGCGAGTGTGTGTGAGTGTGTTTGTGAGTGTGTGCGAGTGTGTGTGAGTGTGTGCGTGCGAGTGTGTGCGAGTATGTGCGTGCGTGTGTGTGCGAGTGTGTGTGCGAGAAAGTACGAGTGTGTATGAGTGTGTGTGCGTGTGTGTGCAAGTGTGTGCGAGTGCGTGCGGGTGTGTGTGCGAGTGTGTGCGAGTGTGTGCGAGTGTGTGTGTGCGATTGTGTATGAGTGAGTGTGTGCGAGTGTGTGCGAGTGTGTGTCAAAGTGTGTGCGAGTGTGTGCGAGTGTGTGTGTACGATTGTGTATGAGTGAGTGTGTGCGAGTGTGTGTGAAAGTGTGTGCGAGTGTGTGTGTGAGTGTGCACGGGTGTGTGCGTGTGAGTGAGTGCGAGTTTGTGCAAATGTGTGCGAGCATGTGCGAGTGTGTGTGAGTGTGCACGAGTGTGTGCGTGTGAATAAGTGAGTGTGTTTGTGTGAGTGTGTGCGAGTGTGTGCAAGTGTGTGCGAGTGTGTGTGTGCGAGTGTGTGAGTGAGTGTGTGCGAGTGTGTACGAGTGTGTGTGTGCGATTGTGTATAAGTGTGTGCGAGTGTTTGCGAATGTGTGCGAGTGTGTGTGCAAGTGTGTGTGTGTGCGATTGTGTATGGTGTGTGCGAGTGTGTGTGTGAGTGTGTGCGAGTGTGTGCAAGTGTGTGCGTGCGAGTGCGTGCGAGTGAGTACGAGTGTGTGCAATGTGTGTGAGAGTGTGCAAGTGTGGGCGTGCGAGTGTGTGTGAGTGTGTGCGAGTATGCGTGAGGGTGTGCATGTGAGTGAGTGTGTGTGTGAGTGTGAGTGTGTGCTTGCGAGTGAGTGCTAGTGTGCGTGAGTGTGTGAGTGTGTGCGAGTGTACATGAGTGTGTGCGTGTGAGTGAGTGCGTGCGTGTGTGTGCGAGTGTGTGTGTGCGAATGTGTACGAGTGTGTATGAGTGTGTGTGCGTGTGTGTGCAAGTGTGTGCGAGTGCGTGTGGGTGTGGGTGCGAGAGTGTGCGAGTGTGTGCAAGTGTGTGTGTGCGATTGTGTATGAGTGAGTGTGTGCGAGTATGTGCGAGTGTGTGTCAAAGTGTGTGCGAGTGTGTGCGAGTGTGTGTGTGCGATTGTGTATGAGTGTGTGTGTGTGCGAGTGTGTGTGAAAATGTGTGCGAGTGTGTGTGAGTGTGCACGGGTGTGTGCGTGCGAGTGTGTGCAAGTGAGTGCGAGTGTGTGCAAATGTGTGCGAGCGTGTGCGAGTGTGTGTGAGAGTGCACGAGTGTGTGCGTGTGAGTGAGTGTGTGTGAGTCTGTGCGAGTGTGTGCTTGCGAGTGTGTGCTAGTGTGCGCGAGTGTGTGCGTGTGAGTAAGTGAGTGTGTGTGTGAGTGTGTGCGAGTGTGTGTGAGTGTGTACGACTGTGTGTGTGAGTGTGTGCGCGTGTGTGCGAGTGTATATGAGTGTATGTGCGAGTGTGTGTGCGAGTGTGTGCGAGTGTATGTGCGAGTGTGTTTGAGTGTGTGCAAGTGTGTGCGAGTGCGTACGAGTGTGTGCGAGTGTTTACGTGTGTGTGTGAGTGTGTGTGATTGTTTGCGAGTGTGTGTGAGCTTGTAGGACTGTATGTGCGAGTGTTTGCGAGTTTGTGTGAGTGTGTGTGAGTGTGTGCGAGTGTGTGTGCGAGTGTGTGTGAGTGTGTGTGCGAGAGTGTGCAAGTGTGTGCAAATGTGCCCGAGTGTGCGAGTGTGTGCGAGTGAGTGTGTGCGAATGTGTGCGAGTGAGTGTGTGAGAGTGTTTGCGAGTGTGTGTGCGAGTGTGTGTGCGAGTGTGTGCGAGTGTGTATTAGTGTATGTGCTAGTGTGTGCGAGTGTGTGCGAGTGTGTGCGAGTGTGTGCAAGTGTGTGCGAGTGAGTGTGTACGAGTGTGTGAGTGTGTGCGAGTGTGTGTGCGATTGTGTATGAGTGTGTGCGAGTGTGTGTGAGTTTGTGCGAGTGTGTGGGTGTGTGCATGCGAGTGCGTGCGAGTGTATGCGAGTGCATGCAAATGTGTGCGAGAGTGTGTGAGTCTGGGCGTGCGAGTGTGTGCTAGTGTGCGCGAGTGTGTGAGTGTGTGCAAGTGTGTGTGAGTGTGTGCGTGTGAGTGCGTGCGAGTGAGTGAAAATGTGTGCGAGTGTGGGCGTGTGAGTGTGTGCGAGTGTGCACAAGTGTGTGTGAGTGTGTGCGAGTGTGCGTGAGTGTGTGCATGCGAGTGAGTGTGTGTGTGATTGTGAGTGTGTGCTTGCGAGTGTGTGCTAGTGTGCATGAGTGTGTGCGAGTGTGCGCGAGTGTGTGCATGTTAGTGAGTGAGTGTGTGTGAGTGTGTGCGAGTGTTTGCGAATGTGTGTGTGTGAGGGTGTAGGACTGTGTGTGCGAGTGTGTGTGCGAGTGTGTGCGAATTTGTATCAGTGTATGTGCGGGTGTGTGTGCGAGTGTGTGTGCGAGTGTGTGTGAGTGTGTACGAGTGTGTGTAGGAGTGTGTGCGAGTGTGTGCGATTGTGTGTGTGAGTGTGTAGGACTGTATGTGCAAGTGTGTGTGAGTGTGTTTGAGTGTGTGTGTGTGAGTGTGTGTGAGTGTGTGCAAGTGTGTGTGTGCGAGTGTGTGCGAGTGTGTGTGTGAGTGTGTGCAATTGTGTGTATGCGAGTGTGTATGAGTGAGTGTGTTTGAGTGTGTTTGAGTGTGTGCGTGTGTGCGAGTTTGTGTGCGAGTGTGTGTGAGTGAGTGCGTGCGAATGTGTGCAAGTGTGTGCGAGTGTGTGCGAATGTGTGCGTGTGAGTGTGTGCGAGTGTGTACGTGCGAGTGTGTGCGAGCGGGTGCGAGTGTGTGAGTGTCTGTGCGAGTGTGTGTGCGTGTGTGTGTGAGTGTGTGCGAGTGTGTGCGAGCGGGTGCGAGTGTGTGAGTGTGTGTGCGAGTGTGTGTGCGTGTGTGTGTGAGTGTGTGCGAGTGTGTATGAGTGTATGTGCGAGTGTGTGCAAGTATGTGCGAGTGTGTGCGAGTGTGTGTGTGCGAGTGTGTGCAAGTGTGTGCGAGTGAGTGTGTGCGAGTGTGTGTGAGAGTGTGCGAGTGTGTGCGAGTGTGTGTGTGCGACTGTGTATGAGTGTGTGCGAGTGTGTGTGTGAGTTTGTGCGAGTGTGTGCGAGTGTGTGTGAGTGTGTGCGTGCAAATGCGTGCGAGTGAGAGCGAGTGTGTGCAAATGTGTGTGAGAGTGTGCGAGTGTGGGCGTGCGAGTGTGTGCTAGTGTGCGCGAGTGTGTGAGTGTGTGCGAGTGTGTGCATGTGAGTGAGTGTGTGTGTGAGTGTGTGCAAGTGTGTACGTGCGAGTGTGTGCGAGTGTGTGCGAGTGTGTGCGAATCTGTGTGTGTGAGTGTGTGCAAGTGTGTGCGATTGTGTGCGAGTGTGTGTGTGCGAGTGAGTGCGAGTGTGTGCCAGTGTGTGCGTACGAGTGTGTGCAAGTGAGTGCGAGTGTGTGCAAATGTGTGCGAGTTTGTGCGTGTGAGTGTGTGCGAGTGTGCTCGAGTGACTGGGTGCGAGTGTGTGTGAGTGTGTGCGAGTGAGTGTGTGCGATTGTGTATGAGTGAGTGTGTGTGAGTGTGTGCGTATGTGCGAGTTTGTGTGCAAATGTGTGCGAGTGTGTGTGTGCGAGTGTGTGCGAGTGTGTGCGTGCGAGTATGTGCGAGAGTGTGCGTGTGAGTGTGTGCGAGTGTGCTCGAGTTACTGGGTACGAGTGTGTGTGAGTGTGTGCGAGTGAGTGTGTGCGAGTGTGTATGAGTGAGTGTGTGTGAGTGTGTGCGTGTGTGCGAGTTTGTGTGCGAGTGTGTGCGAGTGAGTGTGTGCAAATGTGTGCGAGTGTGTGTGTGCGAGTGTGTGCGAGTGTATGTGTGCGAGTGTGTGCGTGCGAGTATGTGCGAGAGTGTGCGTGTGAGTGTGTGTGAGTGTGTGTGCGTGTGTGCGAGTGAGTATAAGTGTATGTGCGAGTGTGTGCAAGTGTGTGCGAGTGTGTGCGAGTGTGTGTGTGCGAGTGTGTGTGTGCGAGTGTGTGCAAGTGTGTGCGAGTGAGTGTGTGCGAGTGTGTGCGAGTGTGCATTAGTGTGTGCATGTGAGTGAGTGTGTGTGTGAGTGTGTGCGAGTGTTTGCAAGTATGTGTGTAGGACTGTGTGTGAGTGTGTGTGCGAATGTGTATGAGTGTATGTGCGAGTGTGTGTGCGAGTGTGTGTGCGAGTGTGTGCGAGTGTGTGTGAGTGTGTGCGAGTGTGTGTAGGAGTGTGTGCGAGTGTGTGCGATTATGTGTGTGAGTGTGTAGGACTGTATGTGCTAGTGTGTGCGAATCTGTTCGAGTATGTGTGTGTGCGAGTGTGTGTGAGTGTGTGCAAGTATGTGTGTGCGAGTGTGTGTGTGATTGTGCATGAGTGCGAGTGTGTGTGTGAGTGTGTGCAAGTGTGTTCGAGTGTGTATGCGAGTGTGTATGAGTGTGTGTGCGAGTGTGTGCGGGTGTGCATGAGTGAGTGTGTGCGAGTGTGTGTGAGTGTGTGTGAGTGAGTGTGTGTGAGTGTGTGTGAGTGTGTGTGTGTGAGTGTGTGCGAGTGTGTGTGAGTGTCTGCGTGCGAGTGTGTGCGTGCGAGTGTGTGCGTGCGTGTGTGTGCGAGTGTGTGTGCGTGTGTGCGAGAAAGTACGAGTGTGTATGAGTGTGTGTGCGTGTGTGTGCAAGTGTGTGCGAGTGCGTGCGGGTGTGTGTGCGAGTGTGTGCGAGTGTGTGCGAGTGTGTGTGTGCGATTGTGTATGAGTGAGTGTGTGCGAGTGTGTGCGAGTGTGTGTCAAAGTGTGTGCGAGTGTGTGCGAGTGTGTGTGTGCGATTGTGTATGAGTGAGTGTGTGCGAGTGTGTGTGAAAGTGTGTGCGAGTGTGTGTGTGAGTGTGCACGGGTGTGTGCGTGCGAGTGAGTGCGAGTGTGTGCAAATGTGTGCGAGCATGTGCGAGTGTGTGTGAGTGTGCACGAGTGTGTTCGTGTGAGTAAGTGAGTGTGTGTGTGTGAGTGTGTGCGAGTTTGTGCGAGTGTGTGCTTGCGAGTGTGTGCGAGTGTGCGCGAGTGTGTGCGTGTGAGTAAGTGAGTGTGTGTGAGTGTGTGCGAGTGTGTGTGTGAGTGTGTACGACTGTATGTGCGAGTGTGTGTGCGAGTGTGTGCGAGTGTGTGTGTGCGAGTGAGTGCGAGTGTGTGCCAGTGTGTGCGTACGAGTGTGTGCAAGTGAGTGCGAGTGTGTGCAAATGTGTGCGAGTTTGTGCGTGTGAGTGTGTGCGAGTGTGCTCGAGTGACTGGGTGCGAGTGTGTGTGAGTGTGTGCGAGTGAGTGTGTGCGAGTGTGTATGAGTGACTGTGTGTGAGTGTGTGCGTGTGTGCGAGTTTGTGTGCGAGTGTGTGCGAGTGAGTGTGTGCAAATGTGTGCGAGTGTGTGTGTGCGAGTGTGTGTGAGTGTATGTGTGCGAGTGTGTGCGTGCGAGTATTTGCGAGAGTGTGCATGTGAGTGTGTGCGAGTGTGCTCGAGTGACTGGGTACGAGTGTGTGTGAGTGTGTGCGAGTGAGTGTGTGCGAGTGTATATGAGTGAGTGTGTGTGAGTGTGTGCGTGTGTGCGAGTTTGTGTGCGAGTGTGTGCGAGTGAGTGTGTGCAAATGTGTGCGAGTGTGTGTGTGCGAGTGTGTGCGAGTGTATGTGTGCGAGTGTGTGCGTGCGAGTATGTGCGAGAGTGTGCGTGTGAGTGTGTGCGAGTGTGTGTGTGTGCGAGTGTGCGAGTGAGTATAAGTGTATGTGCGAGTGTGTGCAAGTGTGTGCGAGTGTGTGCGAGTGTGTGTGTGAGTGTGTGTGTGCGAGTGTGTGCAAGTGTGTGCGAGTGAGTGTGTGCGAGTGTGTGCGAGTGTGCGTGAGTGTGTGCATGTGAGTGAGTGTGTGTGTGAGTATGTGCGAGTGTTTGCAAGTATGTGTGTGTAGGACTGTGTGTGAGTGTGTGTGCGAATGTGTATGAGTGTATGTGCGAGTGTGTGTGCGAGTGTGTGTGTGAATGTGTGCGAGTGTGTGTGAGTGTGTGCGAGTGTGTGTAGGAGTGTGTGCGAGTGTGTGCGATTATGTGTGTGAGTGTGTAGGACTGTATGTGCGAGTGTGTGCGAGTCTGTTCGAGTATGTGTGTGTGCGAGTGTGTGTGAGGGTGTGCAAGTGTGTGTGTGCGAGTGTGTGTGTGATTGTGTATGAGTGCGAGTGTGTGTGTGAGTGTGTGCAAGTGTGTTCGAGTGTGTATGCGAGTGTGTATGAGTGTGTGTGCGAGTGTGTGCGGGTGTGCATGAGTGAGTGTGTGCGAGTGTGTGGGAGTGTGTGTGAGTGTGTGCAAGTGTGCATGAGTGTGTGCGTGCGAGTGTGTGTGAGTGTGTGTGTGAGTGTGTGCGAGTGTGTGTGAGTGTGTGTGAGTGTGTGCGAGTGTGTGAGAGTGTGTGTGCGAGTGTGTGTGAGTGTGTGTGCGAGAGTGTGCGAGTGTGTGCAAATGTGCCCGAGTGTGCACGAGTGTGTATGAGTGAGTGGGTGCGATTGTGTGCGAGTGTGTGTGAGTGTGTGCGTGTGAGTGTGAGCGAGCGTGTGCGAGTGTGTGTGAGTGTGTGCGAGTGTGTGCGAGTGTGTGTGCGTGTGAGTGTGTGTGAGTGTGTGCGAGTGTGTGTGAGTGTGTGCGAGTGTGTGCATGTGTGTATGAGTGAGTGGGTGCGAGTGTGTGCAAGTGTGTGTGAGTGTGTGCATGTGAGGGTGTGCGAGCGTGTGCGAGTGTGTGTGCGAGTGTGTGTGTGTGTGAGTGTGTGCGAGTGTGTGCGATTGTGTATGAGTGTGTGCGAGTGTGTGTGTGAGTGTGAGTGAGTGTGTACGAGTGTGTGCGAGTGTGTGTGAATGTGTGCGATTGTGTGTAGCGCTGTATGTACGAGTGTGTGCGAGTGTGTATGAGTGTGTGTGCGAGTGTGTGTGAGTGTGTGCGAGAGTGTGTGTGCGAGTGTGTCCGAGTGTGTGCGTACGAGTGTGTATGAGTGTGTGCGTGCGAGTGTGTGCGAGTGTGTGCGAGTGTGTGAGTGTGTGCAAGTGTGTGCGAGTGTGTGCCAGTGTGTGCGTACGAGTGCGTGCAAGTGAGTGTGAGTGTGTGCGAATGTGTGCGAGTGTGTGCGTGCGAGTGTGCGTGAGTTTGCACGATTGTGTGCATGTGAGTGTGTGCGAGTGTGTGCGAGTGTGCTCGAGTGAATGGGTGTGAGTGTGTGCGAGTGTGTGTGAGTGTGTGCGAGTGAGTGTGTGCGAGTGTGTATGAGTGAGTGTGTGTGAGTGTGTGCGCGTGTGTGAGTTTGTGTGCGAGTGAGTGTGTGTGAATGTGTGCGAGTGAGTGTGTGTGAGTGTTTGCGAGTGTGTGTGCGAGTGTGTGTGCGAGTGTGTGCGAGTGTGTGCGTGCGAGTGTGTGCGTGCGAGTGTGTGCGAGTGTGTGTGCGAGTGTGTGTGAGTGTGTGTGAGTTTGTATCAGTGTATGTGCTAGTGTGTGCGAGTGTGTGCGAGTGTGTGCAAGTGTGTGCGAGTGAGTGTGTGTGAGTGTGTGTGAGAGTGTGCGAGTGTGTGTGCGATTGTGTATGAGTGTGTGCGAGTGTGTGTGATTTTGTGCGAGTGTGTGGGTGTGTGCGTGCGAGTGCGTGCGAGTGTATGCGAGTGCATGCAAATGTGTGTGAGAGTGTGCGAGTCTGGGCGTGTGAGTGTGTGCTAGTGTGCGCGAGTGTGTGAGTGTGTGCGAGTGTGTGCGAGTGTGTGCGTGCGAGTGCGTGCGAGTGAGTGCAAATGTGTGCGAGTGTGGGCGTGTGAGTGTGTGCGAGTGTGCACAAGTGTGTGTGAGTGTGTGCGAGTGTGCGCGAGTGTGTGCGTGTGAGTGAGTGTGTGTGTGATTGTGAGTGTGTGCTTGCGAGTGTGTGCTAGTGTGCATGAGTGTGTGCAAGTGTGCGCGAGTGTGTGCGTGTTAGTGAGTGAGTGTGTGTGAGTGTGTGCGAGTGTTTGCGAATGTGTGTGTGTGTGAGGGTGTAGGACTGTGTGTGCGAGTGTGTGTGCGAGTGTGTGCGAATGTGTATCAGTGTATGTGCGGGTGTGTGTGCGAGTGTGTGTGCGAGTGTGTGTGAGTGTGTACGAGTGTGTGTAGGAGTGTGTGCGAGTGTGTGCGATTGTGTGTGTGAGTGTGTAGGACTGTATGTGCAAGTGTGTGTGAGTGTGTTTGAGTGTGTGTGTGTGAGTGTGTGAGTGTGTGCAAGTGTGTGTGTGCGAGTGTGTGTGTGAGTGTGTGCAATTGTGTGTATGCGAGTGTGTATGAGTGAGTGTGTTTGTGTCTGTTTGAGTGTGTGCGAGTTTGTGTGCGAGTGTGTGCGAGTGAGTGTGCTCGAATGTGTGCAAGTGTGTGCGAGTGTGTGCGAGTGAGTGTGTTCGAATGTGTGCAAGTGCGTGCGAGTGTGTGCGAGCGGGTGCGAGTGTGTGAGTGTGTGTGCGAGTGTGTGTGCATGTGTGTGAGAGTGTGTGCGAGTGTGTATGAGTGTATGTGCGAGTGTGTGCAAGTGTGTGCGAGTGAGTGTGTGCGAGTGTGTGCGAGAGTGTGTAAGTGTGTGCGAGTGTGTGTGTGCGATTGTGTATGAGTGTGTGCGAGTGTGTGTGTGAGTTTGTGCGAGTGTGTGCGAGTGTGTGTGAGTGTGTGCGTGCAAATGCGTGTGAGGGAGAGCGAGTGTGTGCAAATGTGTGTGAGAGTGTGCAAGTGTGGGCGTGCGAGTGTGTGCTAGTGTGCTCGAGTGTGTGAGTGTGTGTGAGTGTGTGCATGTGAGTGAGTGTGTGTGTGAGTTTGTGCAAGTGTGTGCGTGCGAGTGTGTGTGAGTGTGTGTGTGCGATTGTGTATGAGTGTGTGCGAGTGTGTGTGTGAGTTTGTGCGAGTGTGTGCGAGTGTGTGTGAGTGTGTGCGTGCAAATGCGTGCGAGGGAGAGCGAGTGTGTGCAAATGTGTGTGAGAGTGTGCGAGTGTCGGCGTGCGAGTGTGTGCTAGTGTGCGCGAGTGTGTGAGTGTGTGTGAGTGTGTGCATGTGAGTGAGTGTGTGTGTGAGTGTGTGCAAGTGTGTGCGTGCGAGTGTGTGCGAGTGTGTGTGAGTGTGTGCAAATCTGTGTGTGTGAGTGTGTGCAATTGTGTGCGATTGTGTGCGAGTGTGTGCGAGTGAGTGCGAGTGTGTGCCAGTGTGTGCGTATGAGTGTGTGCAAGTGAGTGCGAGTGTGTGCAAATGTGTGCGAGTTTGTGCGTGTGAGTGTGTGCGAGTGTGCTCGAGTGACTGGGTACGAGTGTGTGTGAGTGTGTGCGAGTGAGTGTGTGCGATTGTGTATGAGTGAGTGTGTGAGTGTGTGCGTGTGTGCGAGTTTGTGTGCAAATGTGTGCGAGTGTGTGCGAGTGTGTGCGAGTGTGTGCGTGCGAGTATGTGCGAGAGTGTGCGTGTGAGTGTGTGCGAGTGTGCTTGAGTGACTGGGTACGAGTGTGTGTGAGTGTGTGCGAGTGAGTGTGTGCGAGTGTGTATGAGTGAGTGTGTGTGAGTGTGTGCGTGTGTGCGAGTTTGTGTGCGAGTGTGTGCGAGTGAGTGTGTGCAAATGTGTGCGAGTGTGTGTGTGCGAGTGTGTGCGAGTGTATGTGTGCGAGTGTGTGCGTGCGAGTATGTGCGAGAGTGTGCGTGTGAGTGTGTGTGAGTGTGTGTGCATGTGTGCGAGTGAGTATAAGTGTATGTGCGAGTGTGTGCAAGTGTGTGCGAGTGTGTGCGAGTATGTGTGTGCGAGTGTGTGTGTGCGAGTGTGTGCAAGTGTGTGCGAGTGAGTGTGTGCGAGTGTGTGCGAGTGTGCATTAGTGTGTGCATGTGAGTGAGTGTGTGTGTGAGTGTGTGCGAGTGTTTGCAAGTATGTGTGTGTAGGACTGTGTGTGAGTGTGTGTGCGAATGTGTATGAGTGTATGTGCGAGTGTGTGTGCGAGTGTGTGTGCGAGTGTGTGCGAGTGTGTGTGAGTGTGTGCGAGTGTGTGTAGGAGTGTGTGCGAGTGTGTGCGATTATGTGTGTGAGTGTGTAGGACTGTATGTGCTAGTGTGTGCGAGTCTGTTCGAGTATGTGTGTGTGCGAGTGTGTGTGAGTGTGTGCAAGTATGTGTGTGCGAGTGTGTGTGTGATTGTGTATGAGTGCGAGTGTGTGTGTGAGTGTGTGAAAGTGTGTTCGAGTGTGTATGCGAGTGTGTATGAGTGTGTGTGCGAGTGTGTGCGGGTGTGCATGAGTGAGTGTGTGCGAGTGTGTGTGAGTGTGTGTGAGTGAGTGTGTGCGAGTGTGTGTGAGTGTGTGTGTGTGAGTGTGTGCGAGTGTGTGTGAGTGTCTGCGTGCGAGTGTGTGCGTGCGAGTGTGTGCGTGCGTGTGTGTGCGAGTGTGTGTGCGTGTGTGCGAGAAAGTACGAGTGTGTATGAGTGTGTGTGCGTGTGTGTGCAAGTGTGTGCGAGTGCGTGCGGGTGTGTGTGCGAGTGTGTGCGAGTGTGTGCGAGTGTGTGTGTGCGATTGTGTATGAGTGAGTGTGTGCGAGTGTGTGTCAAAGTGTGTGCGAGTGTGTGCGAGTGAGTGTGTTCGAATGTGTGCAAGTGCGTGCGAGTGTGTGCGAGCGGGTGCGAGTGTGTGAGTGTGTGTGCGAGTGTGTGTGCATGTGTGTGAGAGTGTGTGCGAGTGTGTATGAGTGTATGTGCGAGTGTGTGCAAGTGTGTGCGAGTGAGTGTGTGCGAGTGTGTGCGAGAGTGTGTAAGTGTGTGCGAGTGTGTGTGTGCGATTGTGTATGAGTGTGTGCGAGTGTGTGTGTGAGTTTGTGCGAGTGTGTGCGAGTGTGTGTGAGTGTGTGCGTGCAAATGCGTGTGAGGGAGAGCGAGTGTGTGCAAATGTGTGTGAGAGTGTGCAAGTGTGGGCGTGCGAGTGTGTGCTAGTGTGCTCGAGTGTGTGAGTGTGTGTGAGTGTGTGCATGTGAGTGAGTGTGTGTGTGAGTTTGTGCAAGTGTGTGCGTGCGAGTGTGTGTGAGTGTGTGTGTGCGATTGTGTATGAGTGTGTGCGAGTGTGTGTGTGAGTTTGTGCGAGTGTGTGCGAGTGTGTGTGAGTGTGTGCGTGCAAATGCGTGCGAGGGAGAGCGAGTGTGTGCAAATGTGTGTGAGAGTGTGCGAGTGTGGGCGTGCGAGTGTGTGCTAGTGTGCGCGAGTGTGTGAGTGTGTGTGAGTGTGTGCATGTGAGTGAGTGTGTGTGTGAGTGTGTGCAAGTGTGTGCGTGCGAGTGTGTGCGAGTGTGTGTGAGTGTGTGCAAATCTGTGTGTGTGAGTGTGTGCAATTGTGTGCGATTGTGTGCGAGTGTGTGCGAGTGAGTGCGAGTGTGTGCCAGTGTGTGCGTATGAGTGTGTGCAAGTGAGTGCGAGTGTGTGCAAATGTGTGCGAGTTTGTGCGTGTGAGTGTGTGCGAGTGTGCTCGAGTGACTGGGTACGAGTGTGTGTGAGTGTGTGCGAGTGAGTGTGTGCGATTGTGTATGAGTGAGTGTGTGAGTGTGTGCGTGTGTGCGAGTTTGTGTGCAAATGTGTGCGAGTGTGTGCGAGTGTGTGCGAGTGTGTGCGTGCGAGTATGTGCGAGAGTGTGCGTGTGAGTGTGTGTGAGTGTGCTTGAGTGACTGGGTACGAGTGTGTGTGAGTGTGTGCGAGTGAGTGTGTGCGAGTGTGTATGAGTGAGTGTGTGTGAGTGTGTGCGTGTGTGCGAGTTTGTGTGCGAGTGTGTGCGAGTGAGTGTGTGCAAATGTGTGCGAGTGTGTGTGTGCGAGTGTGTGCGAGTGTATGTGTGCGAGTGTGTGCGTGCGAGTATGTGCGAGAGTGTGCGTGTGAGTGTGTGTGAGTGTGTGTGCATGTGTGCGAGTGAGTATAAGTGTATGTGCGAGTGTGTGCAAGTGTGTGCGAGTGTGTGCGAGTATGTGTGTGCGAGTGTGTGTGTGCGAGTGTGTGCAAGTGTGTGCGAGTGAGTGTGTGCGAGTGTGTGCGAGTGTGCATTAGTGTGTGCATGTGAGTGAGTGTGTGTGTGAGTGTGTGCGAGTGTTTGCAAGTATGTGTGTGTAGGACTGTGTGTGAGTGTGTGTGCGAATGTGTATGAGTGTATGTGCGAGTGTGTGTGCGAGTGTGTGTGCGAGTGTGTGCGAGTGTGTGTGAGTGTGTGCGAGTGTGTGTAGGAGTGTGTGCGAGTGTGTGCGATTATGTGTGTGAGTGTGTAGGACTGTATGTGCTAGTGTGTGCGAGTCTGTTCGAGTATGTGTGTGTGCGAGTGTGTGTGAGTGTGTGCAAGTATGTGTGTGCGAGTGTGTGTGTGATTGTGTATGAGTGCGAGTGTGTGTGTGAGTGTGTGCAAGTGTGTTCGAGTGTGTATGCAAGTGTGTATGAGTGTGTGTGCGAGTGTGTGCGGGTGTGCATGAGTGAGTGTGTGCGAGTGTGTGTGAGTGTGTGTGAGTGAGTGTGTGCGAGTGTGTGTGAGTGTGTGTGTGTGAGTGTGTGCGAGTGTGTGTGAGTGTCTGCATGCGAGTGTGTGCGTGCGAGTGTGTGCGTGCGTGTGTGTGCGAGTGTGTGTGCGTGTGTGCGAGAAAGTACGAGTGTGTATGAGTGTGTGTGCGTGTGTGTGCAAGTGTGTGCGAGTGCGTGCGGGTGTGTGTGCGAGTGTGTGCGAGTGTGTGCGAGTGTGTGTGTGCGATTGTGTATGAGTGAGTGTGTGCGAGTGTGTGTCAAAGTGTGTGCGAGTGTGTGCGAGTGTGTGTGTGCGATTGTGTATGAGTGAGTGTGTGCGAGTGTGTGTGAAAGTGTGTGCGAGTGTGTGTGTGAGTGTGCACGGGTGTGTGCGTGCGAGTGAGTGCGAGTGTGTGCAAATGTGTGCGAGCATGTGCGAGTGTGTGCTAGTGTGCGCGAGTGTGTGCGTGTGAGTAAGTGAGTGTGTGTGTGAGTGTGTGCGAGTGTGTGTGAGTGTGTACGACTGTGTGTGTGAGTGTGTGCGCGTGTGTGCGAGTGTATATGAGTGTATGTGCGAGTGTGTGTGCGAGTGTGTGCGAGTGTATGTGCGAGTGTGTTTGAGTGTGTGCAAGTGTGTGCGAGTGCGTACGAGTGTGTGCGAGTGTTTACGTGTGTGTGTGAGTGTGTGTGATTGTTTGCTAGTGTGTGTGAGCTTGTAGGACTGTATGTGCGAGTGTTTGCGAGTTTGTGTGAGTGTGTGTGAGTGTGTGCGAGTGTGTGTGCGAGTGTGTGTGAGTGTGTGTGCGAGAGTGTGCAAGTGTGTGCAAATGTGCCCGAGTGTGCGAGTGTGTGCGAGTGAGTGTGTGAGAGTGTTTGCGAGTGTGTGTGCGAGTGTGTGTGCGAGTGTGTGCGAGTGTGTATTAGTGTATGTGCTAGTGTGTGCGAGTGTGTGCGAGTGTGTGCGAGTGTGTGCAAGTGTGTGCGAGTGAGTGTGTACGAGTGTGTGTGCGAGTGTGTATGAGTGTGTGTATGCGAGTGTGTGCATGAGTGAGTGTGTGCGAGTGTGTGCCAGTGTGTGTGTGAGTGTGTGTGAGTGTGTGAGTGTGTGCGTGCGAGTGTGTGCGAATGTGTGCGTGCGTGTGTGTGCGAGTGTGTGTGTGTGCGAATGTGTACGAGTGTGTATGAGTGTGTGTGCGTGTGTGTGCAAGTGTGTGCGAGTGCGTGTGGGTGTGGGTGCGAGTGTGTGCGAGTGTGTGCAAGTGTGTGGGTGCGATTGTGTATGAGTGAGTGTGTGCGAGTATGTGCGAGTGTGTGTCAAAGTGTGTGCGAGTGTGTGTGTGCGATTGTGTATGAGTGTGTGTGTGCGAGTGTGTGTGAAAATGTGTGCGAGTGTGTGTGTGAGTGTGCACGGGTGTGTGCGTGCGAGTGTGTGCAAGTGAGTGCGAGTGTGTGCAAATGTGTGCGAGCGTGTGCGAGTGTGTGTGAGTGTGTGCGTGTGAGTGAGTGTGTGTGAGTCTGTGCGAGTGTGTGCTTCCGAGTGTGTGCTAGTGTGCGCGAGTGTGTGCGTGTGAGTAAGTGAGTGTGTGTGTGAGTGTGTGCGAGTGTGTGTGTGAGTGTGTACGACTGTGTGTGTGAGTGTGTGCGCGAGTGTATATGAGTGTATGTGCGAGTGTGTGTGCGAGTGTGTGCGAGTGTGTGTGCGAGTGTGTTTGAGTGTGTGCAAGTGTGTGCGAGTGTTTCTGCGAGTGCGTACGAGTGTGTGCGAGTGTTTACGTGTGTGTGTGAGTGTGTGTGATTGTTTGCGAGTGTGTGTGAGCTTGTAGGACTGTATGTGCGAGTGTTTGCGAGTTTGTGTGAGTGTGTGTGAGTGTGTGTGAGTGTGTGTGCGAGTGTGTGTGAGTGTGTGTGCGAGAGTGTGCAAGTGTGTGCAAATGTGCCCGAGTGTGCGAGTGTGTGCGAGTGAGTGTGTGCGAATGTGTGCGAGTGAGTGTGTGTGAGTGTTTGCGAGTGTGTGTACGAGTGTGTGTGCGAGTGTGTGCGAGTGTGTATTAGTGTATGTGCTAGTGTGTGCGAGTGTGTGCGAGTGTGTGCAAGTGTGTGCGAGTGAGTGTGTGCGAGTGTGTGTGAGAGTGTGTGAGTGTGTGCGAGTGTGTGTGCGATTGTGTATGAGTGTGTGCGAGTGTGTGTGAGTTTGTGCGAGTGTGTGGGTGTGTGCGTGCGAGTGCGTGCGAGTGTATGCGAGTGCATGCAAATGTGTGCGAGAGTGTGCGAGTCTGGGCGTGCGAGTGTGTGCTAGTGTGCGCGAGTGTGTGAGTGTGTGCAAGTGTGTGCGAGTGTGTGCGTGCGAGTGAGTGAAAATGTGTGTGAGTGTGGGCGTGTGAGTGTGTGCGAGTGTGCACAAGTGTGTGTGAGTGTGTGCGAGTGTGTGCATGCGAGTGAGTGTGTGTGTGATTGTGAGTGTGTGCTTGCGAGTGTGTGCTAGTGTGCATGAGTGTGTGCGAGTGTGCGCGAGTGTGTGCATGTTAGTGAGTGATTGTGTGTGAGTGTGTGCGAGTGTTTGCGAATGTGTGTGTGTGTGAGGGTGTAGGACTGTGTGTGCGAGTGTGTGTGCGAGTGTGTGCGAATGTGTATCAGTGTATGTGCGGGTGTGTGTGCGAGTGTGTGTGCGAGTGTGTGTGAGTGTGTACAAGTGTGTGTAGGAGTGTGTGCGAGTGTGTGCGATTGTGTGTGTGAGTGTGTAGGACTGTATGTGCAAGTGTGTGTGAGTGTGTTTGAGTGTGTGTGTGTGAGTTTGTGTGAGTGTGTGCAAGTGTGTGTGTGCGTGTGTGTGTGAGTGTGTGCGAGTGTGTATGAGTGTATGTGCGAGTGTGTGCAAGTATGAGCGAGTGTGTGCGAATGTGTGTGTGTGCGAGTGTGTGAAAGTGTGTGCGAGTGAGTGTGTGCGAGTGTGTGTGAGAGTGTGCGAGTGTGTGTGTGCGACTGTGTATGAGTGTGTGCGAGTGTGTGTGTGAGTTTGTGCGAGTGTGTGCGAGTGTTTGTGAGTGTGTGCGTGCAAATGCGTGCGAGTGAGAGCGAGTGTGTGCAAATGTGTGTGAGAGTGTGCGAGTGTGGGCGTGCGAGTGTGTGCTAGTGTGCGCGAGTGTGTGAGTGTGTGCGAGTGTGTGCATGTGAGTGAGTGTGTGTGAGTGTGTGCAAGTGTGTGCGTGCGAGTGTGTGCGAGTGTGTGCGAATCTGTGTGTGTGAGTGTGTGCAAGTGTGTGCGATTGTGTTCGAGTGTGTGTGTGCGAGTGAGTGCGAGTGTGTGCCAGTGTGTGCGTACGAGTGTGTGCAAGTGAGTGCGAGTGTGTGCAAATGTGTGCGAGTTTGTGCGTGTGACTGTGTGCGAGTGTGCTCGAGTGACTGGGTGCGAGTGTGTGTGAGTGTGTGCGAGTGAGTGTGTGCGATTGTGTATGAGTGAGTGTGTGTGAGTGTGTGCGTGTGTGCGAGTTTGTGTGCGAGTGTGTGTGAGTGAGTGTGTGCAAATGTGTGCGAGTGTGTGTGTGCGAGTGTGTGCGAGTGTATGTGTGCGAGTGTGTGCGTGCGAGTATGTGCGAGAGTGTGCGTGTGAGTGTGTGCGAGTGTGCTCGAGTGACTGGGTACGAGTGTGTGTGAGTGTGTGCGAGTGAGTGTGTGCGAGTGTGTATGAGTGAGTGTGTGCGTGTGTGCGAGTTTGTGTGCGAGTGTGTGCGAGTGAGTGCGAGTGTGTGCCAATGTGTGCGTGCGAGTGTGCGCGAGTGTGTGCGTGTGAGTGTGTGCAAGTGTGTGTGCGTGTGTGCGAGTTTGTGTGCGAGTGTGTGCGAGTGAGTGTGTGCAAATGTGTGCGAGTGTGTGTGTGCGAGTGAGTGTGTGCAAATGTGTGCGAGTGTGTGTGTGCGAGTGTGTGCGAGTGTGTGCGAGTGTGTGTGTGCGATTGTGTATGAGTGAGTGTGTGCGAGTGTGTGCGAGTGTGTGTCAAAGTGTGTGTGAGTGTGTGCGAGTGTGTGTGTGCGATTGTGTATGAGTGAGTGTGTGCGAGTGTGTGTGAAAGTGTGTGCGAGTGTGTGTGTGAGTGTGCACGGGTGTGTGCGTGCGAGTGAGTGCGAGTGTGTGCAAATGTGTGCGAGCATGTGCGAGTGTGTGTGAGTGTGCACGAGTGTGTTCGTGTGAGTAAGTGAGTGTGTGTGTGTGAGTGTGTGCGAGTTTGTGCGAGTGTGTGCTTGCGAGTGTGTGCGAGTGTGCGCGAGTGTGTGCGTGTGAGTAAGTGAGTGTGTGTGAGTGTGTGCGAGTGTGTGTGTGAGTGTGTACGACTGTATGTGCGAGTGTGTGTGCGAGTGTGTGCGAGTGTGTGTGTGCGAGTGAGTGCGAGTGTGTGCCAGTGTGTGCGTACGAGTGTGTGCAAGTGAGTGCGAGTGTGTGCAAATGTGTGCGAGTTTGTGCGTGTGAGTGTGTGCGAGTGTGCTCGAGTGACTGGGTGCGAGTGTGTGTGAGTGTGTGCGAGTGAGTGTGTGCGAGTGTGTATGAGTGACTGTGTGTGAGTGTGTGCGTGTGTGCGAGTTTGTGTGCGAGTGTGTGCGAGTGAGTGTGTGCAAATGTGTGCGAGTGTGTGTGTGCGAGTGTGTGTGAGTGTATGTGTGCGAGTGTGTGCGTGCGAGTATTTGCGAGAGTGTGCATGTGAGTGTGTGCGAGTGTGCTCGAGTGACTGGGTACGAGTGTGTGTGAGTGTGTGCGAGTGAGTGTGTGCGAGTGTATATGAGTGAGTGTGTGTGAGTGTGTGCGTGTGTGCGAGTTTGTGTGCGAGTGTGTGCGAGTGAGTGTGTGCAAATGTGTGCGAGTGTGTGTGTGCGAGTGTGTGCGAGTGTATGTGTGCGAGTGTGTGCGTGCGAGTATGTGCGAGAGTGTGCGTGTGAGTGTGTGCGAGTGTGTGTGTGTGCGAGTGTGCGAGTGAGTATAAGTGTATGTGCGAGTGTGTGCAAGTGTGTGCGAGTGTGTGCGAGTGTGTGTGTGAGTGTGAGTGTGTGCTTGCGAGTGAGTGCTAGTGTGCGTGAGTGTGTGAGTGTGTGCGAGTGTACATGAGTGTGTGCGTGTGAGTGAGTGTGTGTGAGTGTGTGCGAGTGTTTGCGAGTGTGTGTGTGTATGTGCGAGTGTGTGTGCGAGTGTGTGTGCGAGTGTGTGCGAGTGTGTGCGACTGTGTGTGAGTGTGTGCGAGTGTGTGTAGGAGTGTGTGCGAGTGTGTGCGATTGTGTGTGTGTGTAGGACTGTATGTGCGAGTGTTTGTGAGTCTGTTCGAGTGTGTGTGTGTGCGAGTGTTTGTGATTGTGTGCAAGTGTGTGTGTGCGAGTTTGTGTGTGATTGTGTATGAGTGCGAGTGTGTGTGTGATAGTGTGCAAGTGTGTTCGTGTGTGTGTGCGAGTGTGTATGAGTGTGTGTATGCGAGTGTGTGCATGAGTGAGTGTGTGCGAGTGTGTGCCAGTGTGTGTGTGAGTGTGTGTGAGTGTGTGTGAGTGTGTGCGTGCGAGTGTGTGCGAATGTGTGCGTGCGTGTGTGTTCGAGTGTGTGTGTGTGCGAATGTGTACGAGTGTGTATGAGTGTGTGTGCGTGTGTGTGCAAGTGTGTGCGAGTGTGTGTGGGTGTGGGTGCGAGTGTGTGCGAGTGTGTGCAAGTGTGTGTGTGCGATTGTGTATGAGTGAGTGTGTGCGAGTATGTGCGAGTGTGTGTCAAAGTGTGTGCGAGTGTGTGCGAGTGTGTGTGTGCGATTGTGTATGAGTGTGTGTGTGCGAGTGTGTGTGAAAATGTGTGCGAGTGTGTGTGTGAGTGTGCACGGGTGTGTGCGTGCGAGTGTGTGCAAGTGAGTGCGAGTGTGTGCAAATGTGTGCGAGCATGTGCGAGTGTGTGTGAGTGTGCACGAGTGTGTGCGTGTGAGTGAGTGTGTGTGAGTCTGTGCGAGTGTGTGCTTGCGAGTGTGTGCTAGTGTGCGCGAGTGTGTGCGTGTGAGTAAGTGAGTGTGTGTGTGAGTGTGTGCGAGTGTGTGTGTGTGAGTGTGTACGACTGTGTGTGTGAGTGTGTGCGCGTGTGTGCGAGTGTATATGAGTGTATGTGCGAGTGTGTGTGCGAGTGTGTGCGAGTGTATGTGCGAGTGTGTTTGAGTGTGTGCAAGTGTGTGCGAGTGCGTACGAGTGTGTGCGAGTGTTTACGTGTGTGTGTGAGTGTGTGTGATTGTTTGCGAGTGTGTGTGAGCTTGTAGGACTGTATGTGCGAGTGTTTGTGAGTTTGTGTGAGTGTGTGTGAGTGTGTGCGAGTGTGTGTGAGTGTGTGTGCGAGAGTGTGCAAGTGTGTGCAAATGTGCCCGAGTGTGCGAGTGTGTGCGAGTGAGTGTGTGCGAATGTGTGCGAGTGAGTGTGTGTGAGTGTTTGCGAGTGTGTGTGCGAGTGTGTGTGCGAGTGTGTGCGAGTGTGTATTAGTGTATGTGCTAGTGTGTGCGAGTGTGTGCGAGTGTGTGCAAGTGTGTGCGAGTGAGTGTGTACGAGTGTGTGTGAGAGTGTGTGAGTGTGTGCGAGTGTGTGTGCGATTGTTTATGAGTGTGTGCGAGTGTGTGTGAGTTTGTGCGAGTGTGTGGGTGTGTGCATGCGAGTGCGTGCGAGTGTATGCGAGTGCATGCAAATGTGTGCGAGAGTGTGCGAGTCTGGGCATGCGAGTGTGTGCTAGTGTGCGCGAGTGTGTGAGTGTGTGCAAGTGTGTGCGAGTGTGTGCGTGCGAGTGCGTGCGAGTGAGTGAAAATGTGTGCGAGTGTGGGCGTGTGAGTGTGTGTGAGTGTGCACAAGTGTGTGTGAGTGTGTGCGAGTGTGTGCATGCGAGTGAGTGTGTGTGTGATTGTGAGTGTGTGCTTGCGAGTGTGTGCTAGTGTGCATGAGTGTGTGCGAGTGTGCGCGAGTGTGTGCATGTTAGTGAGTGAGTGTGTGTGAGTGTGTGCGAGTGTTTGCGAATGTGTGTGTGTGTGAGGGTGTAGGACTGTGTGTGCGAGTGTGTGTGCGAGTGTGTGCGAATGTGTATCAGTGTATGTGCGGGTGTGTGTGCGAGTGTGTGTGCGAGTGTGTGTGAGTGTGTACGAGTGTGTGTAGGAGTGTGTGCGAGTGTGTGCGATTGTGTGTGTGAGTGTGTAGGACTGTATGTGCAAGTGTGTGTGAGTGTGTTTGAGTGTGTGTGTGTGAGTGTGTGTGAGTGTGTGCAAGTGTGTGTGTGCGAGTGTGTGCGAGTGTGTGTGTGAGTGTGTGCAATTGTGTGTATGCGAGTGTGTATGAGTGAGTGTGTTTGAGTGTGTTTGAGTGTGTGTGTGTGTGCGAGTTTGTGTGCGAGTGTGTGCGAGTGAGTGTGTGCGAATGTGTGCAAGTGTGTGCGAGTGTGTGCGTGCGAGTGTGTGCGAGTGTGTACGTGCGAGTGTGTGCGAGCGGGTGCGAGTGTTTGAGTGTGTGTGCGATTGTGTGTGCGTGTGTGTGTGAGTGTGTGCGAGTGTGTATGAGTGTATGTGCGAGTGTGTGCAAGTATGTGCGAGTGTGTGCGAGTGTGTGTGTGTGCGAGTGTGTGAAAGTGTGTGCGAGTGAGTGTGTGCGAGTGTGTGTGAGAGTGTGCGAGTGTGTGCGAGTGTGTGTGTGCGACTGTGTATGAGTGTGTGCGAGTGTGTGTGTGAGTTTGTGCGAGTGTGTGCGAGTGTGTGTGAGTGTGTGCGTGCAAATGCGTGCGAGTGAGAGCGAGTGTGTGCAAATGTGTGTGAGAGTGTGCGAGTGTGGGCGTGAGAGTGTGTGCTAGTGTGCGCGAGTGTGTGAGTGTGTGCGAGTGTGTGCATGTGAGTGAGTGTGTGTGTGAGTGTGTGCAAGTGTGTGCGTGCGAGTGTGTGCGAGTGTGTGCGAATCTGTGTGTGTGAGTGTGTGCAAGTGTGTGCGATTGTGTGCGAGTGTGTGTGTGCGAGTGAGTGCGAGTGTGTGCCAGTGTGTGCGTACGAGTGTGTGCAAGTGAGTGCGAGTGTGTGCAAATGTGTGCGAGTTTGTGCGTGTGAGTGTGTGCGAGTGTGCTCGAGTGACTGGGTGCGAGTGTGTGTGAGTGTGTGCGAGTGAGTGTGTGCGATTGTGTATGAGTGAGTGTGTGTGAGTGTGTGCGTGTGTGTGAGTTTGTGTGCGAGTGTGTGCGAGTGAGTGTGTGCAAATGTGTGCGAGTGTGTGTGTGCGAGTGTGTGCGAGTGTATGTGTGCGAGTGTGTGCGTGCGAGTATGTGCGAGAGTGTGCGTGTGAGTGTGTGCGAGTGTGCTCGAGTGACTGGGTACGAGTGTGTGTGAGTGTGTGCGAGTGAGTGTGTGCGAGTGTGTATGAGTGAGTGTGTGTGAGTGTGTGCGTGTGTGCGAGTTTGTGTGCGAGTGTGTGCGAGTGAGTGTGTGCAAATGTGTGCGAGTGTGTGTGTGCGAGTGTGTGCGAGTGTGTGCGAGTGAGTGTGTGCAAATGTGTGCGAGTGTGTGTGTGCGAGTGTGTGCAAGTGTATGTGTGCGAGTGTGTGCGAGTATGTGCGAGAGTGTGCGTGTGAGTGTGTGTGTGTGCGTGTGTGCGAGTGAGTATAAGTGTATGTGCGAGCGTGAGCAAGTGTGTGCGAGTGTGTGCGAGTGTGTGTGTGCGAGTGTGTGTGTGCGAGTGTGTGCAAGTGTGTGCGAGTGAGTGTGTGCGAGTGTGTGCGAGTGTGCATTAGTGTGTGCATGTGAGTGAGTGTGTGTGTGAGTGTGTGCGAGTGTTTGCAAGTATGTGTGTGTAGGACTGTGTGTGAGTGTGTGTGCGAATGTGTATGAGTGTATGTGCGAGTGTGTGTGCGAGTGTGTGCGAGTGTGTGTAGGAGTGTGTGCGAGTGTGTGCGATTATGTGTGTGAGTGTGTAGGACTGTATGTGCTAGTGTGTGCGAGTCTGTTCGAGTATGTGTGTGTGCGAGTGTGTGTGAGTGTGTGCAAGTGTATGTGTGCGAGTGTGTGTGTGATTGTGTATGAGTGCGAGTGTGTGTGTGAGTGTGTGCAAGTGTGTTCGAGTGTGTATGCGAGTGTGTATGAGTGTGTGTGCGAGTGTGTGCGGGTGTGCATGAGTGAGTGTGTGCGAGTGTGTGGGAGAGTGTTTGTGGGAGTGTGTGCAAGTGTGTGTGAGTGTGTGCGTGCGAGTGTGTGTGAGTGTGTTTGTGAGTGTGTGCGAGTGTGTGTGAGTGTGTTTGTGAGTGTGTGCGAGTGTGTGTGAGTGTGTGCGTGCGAGTGTGTGCGAGTATGTGCGTGCGTGTGTGTGCGAGTGTGTGTGCGAGAAAGTACGAGTGTGTATGAGTGTGTGTGCGTGTGTGTGCAAGTGTGTGCGAGTGCGTGCGGGTGTGTGTGCGAGTGTGTGCGAGTGTGTGTGTGCGATTGTGTATGAGTGAGTGTGTGCGAGTGTGTGCGAGTGTGTGTCAACGTGTGTGCGAGTGTGTGCGAGTGTGTGTGTGCGATTGTGTATGAGTGAGTGTGTGCGAGTGTGTGTGAAAGTGTGTGCGAGTGTGTGTGTGAGTGTGCACGGGTGTGTGCGTGTGAGTGAGTGCGAGTTTGTGCAAATGTGTGCGAGCATGTGCGAGTGTGTGTGAGTGTGCACGAGTGTGTGCAAGTGAGTAAGTGAGTGTGTTTGTGTGAGTGTGTGCGAGTGTGTGCAAGTGTGTAAGTGTGTGCGAGTGTGTGTGTGCGAGTGTGTGAGTGAGTGTGTGCGAGTGTGTACGAGTGTGTGTGTGCGATTGTGTATAAGTGTGTGCGAGTGTTTGCGAATGTGTGCGAGTGTGTGTGCGAGTGTGTGTGTGTGCGATTGTGTATGGTGTGTGCGAGTGTGTGTGTGAGTGTGTGCGAGTGTGTGCAAGTGTGTGCGTGCGAGTGCGTGCGAGTGAGTACGAGTGTGTGCAATGTGTGTGAGAGTGTGCAAGTGTGGGCGTGCGAGTGTGTGTGAGTGTGTGCGAGTATGCGTGAGGGTGTGCATGTGAGTGAGTGTGTGTGTGAGTGTGAGTGTGTGCTTGCGAGTGAGTGCTAGTGTGCGTGAGTGTGTGAGTGTGTGCGAGTGTACATGAGTGTGTGCGTGTGAGTGAGTGTGTGTGAGTGTGTGCGAGTGTGTGTGTGTATGTGCGAGTGTGTGTGCGAGTGTGTGCGAGTGTGTGCGAGTGTGTGTGAGTGTGTGCGAGTGTGTGTAGGAGTGTGTGCGAGTGTGTGCGATTGTGTGTGTGTGTAGGACTGTATGTGCGAGTGTTTGTGAGTCTGTTCGAGTGTGTGTGTGTGCGAGTGTTTGTGAGTGTGTGCAAGTGTGTGTGTGCGAGTTTGTGTGTGATTGTGTATGAGTGCGAGTGTGTGTGTGATAGTGTGCAAGTGTGTTCGTGTGTGTGTGCGAGTGTGTATGAGTGTGTGTATGCGAGTGTGTGCATGAGTGAGTGTGTGCGAGTGTGTGCCAGTGTGTGTGTGAGTGTGTGCGTGCGAGTGTGTGCGAATGTGTGCGTGCGTGTGTGTGCGAGTGTGTGTGTGTGCGAATGTGTACGAGTGTGTATGAGTGTGTGTGCGTGTGTGTGCAAGTGTGTGGAGTGCGTGTGGGTGTGGGTGCGAGTGTGTGCGAGTGTGTGCAAGTGTGTGTGTGCGATTGTGTATGAGTGAGTGTGTGCGAGTATGTGCGAGTGTGTGTCAAAGTGTGTGCGAGTGTGTGCGAGTGTGTGTGTGCGATTGTGTATGAGTGTGTGTGTGTGCGAGTGTGTGTGAAAATATGTGCGAGTGTGTGTGTGAGTGTGCACGGGTGTGTGCATGCGAGTGTGTGCAAGTGAGTGCGAGTGTGTGCAAATGTGTGCGAGCGTGTGCGAGTGTGTGTGAGTGTGCACGAGTGTGTGCGTGTGAGTGAGTGTGTGTGAGTCTGTGCGAGTGTGTGCTTGCGAGTGTGTGCTAGTGTGCGCGAGTGTGTGCGTGTGAGTAAGTGAGTGTGTGTGTGAGTGTGTGCGAGTGTGTGTGAGTGTGTACGACTGTGTGTGTGAGTGTGTGCGCGTGTGTGCGAGTGTATATGAGTGTATGTGCGAGTGTGTGTGCGAGTGTGTGCGAGTGTATGTGCGAGTGTGTTTGAGTGTGTGCAAGTGTGTGCGAGTGCGTACGAGTGTGTGCGAGTGTTTACGTGTGTGTGTGAGTGTGTGTGATTGTTTGCGAGTGTGTGTGAGCTTGTAGGACTGTATGTGCGAGTGTTTGCGAGTTTGTGTGAGTGTGTGTGAGTGTGTGCGAGTGTGTGTGCGAGTGTGTGTGAGTGTGTGTGCGAGAGTGTGCAAGTGTGTGCAAATGTGCCCGAGTGTGCGAGTGTGTGCGAGTGAGTGTGTGCGAATGTGTGCGAGTGAGTGTGTGAGAGTGTTTGCGAGTGTGTGTGCGAGTGTGTGTGCGAGTGTGTATTAGTGTATGTGCTAGTGTGTGCGAGTGTGTGCGAGTGTGTGCAAGTGTGTGCGAGTGAGTGTGTACGAGTGTGTGAGTGTGTGCGAGTGTGTGTGCGATTGTGTATGAGTGTGTGCGAGTGTGTGTGAGTTTGTGCGAGTGTGTGGGTGTGTGCATGTGAGTGCGTGCGAGTGTATGCGAGTGCATGCAAATGTGTGCGAGAGTGTGCGAGTCTGGGCGTGCGAGTGTGTGCTAGTGTGCGCGAGTGTGTGAGTGTGTGCAAGTGTGTGTGAGTGTGTGCGTGCGAGTGCGTGCGAGTGAGTGAAAATGTGTGCGAGTGTGGGCGTGTGAGTGTGTGCGAGTGTGCACAAGTGTGTGTGAGTGTGTGCGAGTGTGCGCGAGTGTGTGCATGCGAGTGAGTGTGTGTGTGATTGTGAGTGTGTGCTTGCGAGTGTGTGCTAGTGTGCATGAGTGTGTGCGAGTGTGCGCGAGTGTGTGCATGTTAGTGAGTGAGTGTGTGTGAGTGTGTGCGAGTGTTTGCGAATGTGTGTGTGTGTGTGAGGGTGTAGGACTGTGTGTGCGAGTGTGTGTGCGAGTGTGTGCGAATTTGTATCAGTGTATGTGCGGGTGTGTGTGCGAGTGTGTGTGCGAGTGTGTGTGAGTGTGTACGAGTGTGTGTAGGAGTGGGTGCGAGTGGGTGCGATTGTGTGTGTGAGTGTGTAGGACTGTATGTGCAAGTGTGTGTGAGTGTGTTTGAGTGTGTGTGTGTGAGTGTGTGTGAGTGTGTGCAAGTGTGTGTGTGCGAGTGTGTGCGAGTGTGTGTGTGAGTGTGTGCAATTGTGTGTATGCGAGTGTGTATGAGTGAGTGTGTTTGAGTGTGTTTGAGTGTGTGCGTGTGTGCGAGTTTGTGTGCGAGTGTGTGCGAGTGAGTGTGTGCGAATGTGTGCAAGTGTGTGCGAGTGTGTGCGAGTGTGTGCGTGTGAGTGTGTGCGAGTGTGTACGTGCGAGTGTGTGCGAGCGGGTGCGAGTGTGTGTGCGAGTGTGTGTGCGTGTGTGTGTGAGTGTGTGCGAGTGTGTGCGAGTGGGTGCGAGTGTGTGAGTGTGTGTGCGAGTGTGTGTGCGTGTGTGTGTGAGTGTGTGCGAGTGTGTATGAGTGTATGTGCGAGTGTGTGCAAGTATGTGCGAGTGTGTGCGAGTGTGTGTGTGTGCGAGTGTGTGCAAGTGTGTGCGAGTGAGTGTGTGCGAGTGAGTGTGTGCGAGTGTGTGTGAGAGTGTGCGAGTGTGTGCAAGTGTGTGTGTGCGACTGTGTATGAGTGTGTGCGAGTGTGTGTGTGAGTTTGTGCGAGTGTGTGCGAGTGTGTGTGAGTGTGTGCGTGCAAATGCGTGCGAGTGAGAGCGAGTGTGTGCAAATGTGTGTGAGAGTGTGCGAGTGTGGGCGTGCGAGTGTGTGCTAGTGTGCGCGAGTGTGTGAGTGTGTGCGAGTGTGTGCATGTGAGTGAGTGTGTGTGTGAGTGTGTGAAAGTGTGTGCATGCGAGTGTGTGCGAGTGTGTGCGAGTGTGTGCGAATCTGTGTGTGTGAGTGTGTGCAAGTGTGTGCGATTGTGTGCGAGTGTATGTGTGCGAGTGAGTGCGAGTGTGTGCCAGTGTGTGCGTACGAGTGTGTGCAAGTGAGTGCGAGTGTGTGCAAATGTGTGCGAGTTTGTGCGTGTGAGTGTGTGCGAGTGTGCTCGAGTGACTGGGTGCGAGTGTGTGTGAGTGTGTGCGAGTGAGTGTGTGCGATTGTGTATGAGTGAGTGTGTGTGAGTGTGTGCGTGTGTGCGAGTTTGTGTGCAAATGTGTGCGAGTGTGTGTGTGCGAGTGTGTGCGTGCGAGTATGTGCGAGAGTGTGCGTGTGAGTGTGCGCGAGTGTGCTCGAGTTACTGGGTACGAGTGTGTGTGAGTGTGTGCGAGTGAGTGTGTGCGAGTGTGTATGAGTGAGTGTGTGTGAGTGTGTGCGTGTGTGCGAGTTTGTGTGCGAGTGTGTGCGAGTGAGTGTGTGCAAATGTGTGCGAGTGTGTGTGTGTGCGAGTGTGTGCGAGTGTATGTGTGCGAGTGTGTGCGTGCGAGTATGTGCGAGAGTGTGCGTGTGAGTGTGTGTGAGTGTGTGTGCATGTGTGCGAGTGAGTAAAAGTGTATGTGCGAGTGTGTGCAAGTGTGTGCGAGTGTGTGCGAGTGTGTGTGTGCGAGTGTGTGTGTGCGAGTGTGTGCAAGTGTGTGCGAGTGAGTGTGTGCGAGTGTGTGCGAGTGTGCATTAGTGTGTGCATGTGAGTGAGTGTGTGTGTGAGTGTGTGCGAGTGTTTGCAAGTATGTGTGTAGGACTGTGTGTGAGTGTGTGTGCGAATGTGTATGAGTGTATGTGCAAGTGTGTGTGCGAGTGTGTGTGTGAGTGTGTGCGAGTGTGTGTGAGTGTGTGCGAGTGTGTGTAGGAGTGTGTGCGAGTGTGTGCGATTATGTGTGTGAGTGTGTGGGACTGTATGTGCTAGTGTGTGCGAGTCTGTTCGAGTATGTGTGTGTGCGAGTGTGTGTGAGTGTGTGCAAGTATGTGTGTGCGAGTGTGTGTGTGATTGTGCATGAGTGCGAGTGTGTGTGTGAGTGTGTGCAAGTGTGTTCGAGTGTGTATGCGAGTGTGTATGAGTGTGTGTGCGAGTGTGTGCGGGTGTGCATGAGTGAGTGTGTGCGAGTGTGTGTGAGTGTGTGTGAGTGAGTGTGTGCGAGTGTGTGTGAGTGTGTGTGTGTGAGTGTGTGCGAGTGTGTGTGAGTGTCTGCGTGCGAGTGTGTGCGTGCGAGTGTGTGCGTGCGTGTGTGCGAGAAAGTACGAGTGTGTATGAGTGTGTGTGCGTGTGTGTGCAAGTGTGTGCGAGTGCGTGCGGGTGTGTGTGCGAGTGTGTGCGAGTGTGTGCGAGTGTGTGTGTGCGATTGTGTATGAGTGAGTGTGTGCGAGTGTGTGCGAGTGTGTGTCAAAGTGTGTGCGAGTGTGTGCGAGTGTGTGTGTGCGATTGTGTATGAGTGAGTGTGTGCGAGTGTGTGTGAAAGTGTGTGCGAGTGTGTGTGTGAGTGTGCACGGGTGTGTGCGTGCGAGTGAGTGCGAGTGTGTGCAAATGTGTGCGAGCATGTGCGAGTGTGTGTGAGTGTGCACGAGTGTGTTCGTGTGAGTAAGTGAGTGTGTGTGTGTGAGTGTGTGCGAGTTTGTGCGAGTGTGTGCTTGCGAGTGTGTGCGAGTGTGCGCGAGTGTGTGCGTGTGAGTAAGTGAGTGTGTGTGTGTGTGTGTGTGCGAGTGTGTGTGTGAGTGTGTACAACTGTATGTGCGAGTGTGTGTGCGAGTGTGTGTGTGCGAGTGAGTGCGAGTGTGTGCCAGTGTGTGCGTACGAGTGTGTGCAAGTGAGTGCGAGTGTGTGCAAATGTGTGCGAGTTTGTGCGTGTGAGTGTGTGCGAGTGTGCTCGAGTGACTGGGTGCGAGTGTGTGTGAGTGTGTGCGAGTGAGTGTGTGCGAGTGTGTATGAGTGACTGTGTGTGAGTGTGTGCGTGTGTGCGAGTTTGTGTGCGAGTGTGTGCGAGTGAGTGTGTGCAAATGTGTGCGAGTGTGTGTGTGCGAGTGTGTTTGAGTGTATGTGTGCGAGTGTGTGCGTGCGAGTATTTGCGAGAGTGTGCATGTGAGTGTGTGCGAGTGTGCTCGAGTGACTGGGTACGAGTGTGTGTGAGTGTGTGCGAGTGAGTGTGTGCGAGTGTATATGAGTGAGTGTGTGTGAGTGTGTGCGTGTGTGCGAGTTTGTGTGCGAGTGTGTGCGAGTGAGTGTGTGCAAATGTGTGCGAGTGTGTGTGTGCGAGTGTGTGCGAGTGTATGTGTGCGTGCGAGTATGTGCGAGAGTGTGCGTGTGAGTGTGTGCGAGTGTGTGTGTGTGCGAGTGTGCGAGTGAGTATAAGTGTATGTGCGAGTGTGTGCAAGTGTGTGCGAGTGTGTGCGAGTGTGTGTGTGCTAGTGTGTGTGTGTGCGAGTGTGTGCAAATGTGTGCGAGCATGTGCGAGTGTGTGTGAGTGTGCACGAGTGTGTTCGTGTGAGTAAGTGAGTGTGTGTGTGTGAGTGTGTGCGAGTTTGTGCGAGTGTGTGCTTGCGAGTGTGTGCGAGTGTGCGCGAGTGTGTGCGTGTGAGTAAGTGAGTGTGTGTGTGTGTGTGTGTGCGAGTGTGTGTGTGAGTGTGTACAACTGTATGTGCGAGTGTGTGTGCGAGTGTGTGTGTGCGAGTGAGTGCGAGTGTGTGCCAGTGTGTGCGTACGAGTGTGTGCAAGTGAGTGCGAGTGTGTGCAAATGTGTGCGAGTTTGTGCGTGTGAGTGTGTGCGAGTGTGCTCGAGTGACTGGGTGCGAGTGTGTGTGAGTGTGTGCGAGTGAGTGTGTGCGAGTGTGTATGAGTGACTGTGTGTGAGTGTGTGCGTGTGTGCGAGTTTGTGTGCGAGTGTGTGCGAGTGAGTGTGTGCAAATGTGTGCGAGTGTGTGTGTGCGAGTGTGTTTGAGTGTATGTGTGCGAGTGTGTGCGTGCGAGTATTTGCGAGAGTGTGCATGTGAGTGTGTGCGAGTGTGCTCGAGTGACTGGGTACGAGTGTGTGTGAGTGTGTGCGAGTGAGTGTGTGCGAGTGTATATGAGTGAGTGTGTGTGAGTGTGTGCGTGTGTGCGAGTTTGTGTGCGAGTGTGTGCGAGTGAGTGTGTGCAAATGTGTGCGAGTGTGTGTGTGCGAGTGTGTGCGAGTGTATGTGTGCGAGTGTGTGCGTGCGAGTATGTGCGAGAGTGTGCGTGTGAGTGTGTGCGAGTGTGTGTGTGTGCGAGTGTGCGAGTGAGTATAAGTGTATGTGCGAGTGTGTGCAAGTGTGTGCGAGTGTGTGCGAGTGTGTGTGTGCTAGTGTGTGTGTGCGAGTGTGTGCAAGTGTGTGCGAGTGAGTGTGTGCGAGTGTGTGCGAGTGTGCGTGAGTGTGTGCATGTGAGTGAGTGTGTGTGTGAGTGTGTGCGAGTGTTTGCAAGTATGTGTGTGTAGGACTGTGTGTGAGTGTGTGTGCGAATGTGTATGAGTGTATGTGCGAGTGTGTGTGCGAGTGTGTGTGTGAATGTGTGCGAGTGTGTGTGAGTGTGTGCGAGTGTGTGTAGGAGTGTGTGCGAGTGTGTGCGATTATGTGTGTGAGTGTGTAGGACTGTATGTGCGAGTGTGTGCGAGTCTGTTCGAGTATGTGTGTGTGCGAGTGTGTGTGAGTGTGTGCAAGTGTGTGTGTGCGAGTGTGTGTGTGATTGTGTATGAGTGCGAGTGTGTGTGTGAGTGTGTGCAAGTGTGTTCGAGTGTGTATGCGAGTGTGTATGAGTGTGTGTGCGAGTGTGTGCGGGTGTGCATGAGTGAGTGTGTGCGAGTGTGTGTGAGTGTGTGTGAGTGTGTGAAAGTGTGCATGAGTGTGTGCGTGCGAGTGTGTGTGAGTGTGTGTGTGAGTGTGTGCGAGTGTGTGTGAGTGTGTGTGAGTGTGTGCGAGTGTGTGAGAGTGTGTGTGCGAGTGTGTGTGAGTGTGTGTGCGAGAGTGTGCGAGTGTGTGCAAATGTGCACGAGTGTGCACGAGTGTGTATGAGTGAGTGGGTGCGATTGTGTGCGAGTGTGTGTGAGTGTGTGCGTGTGAGTGTGAGCGAGCGTGTGCGAGTGTGTGTGCGAGTGTGTGCGAGTGTGTGTGCGTGTGAGTGTGTGCGAGTGTGTGCGAATGTGTGTGAGTGTGTGCAAGTGTGTGTGTGTGAGTGTGTGCATGTGTGTATGAGTGAGTGGGTGCGAGTGTGTGCAAGTGTGTGTGAGTGTGTGCATGTGAGGGTGTGCGAGCGTGTGCGAGTGTGTGTGCGAGTGTGTGTGCGTGTGAGTGTGTGCGAGTGTGTGCGATTGTGTATGAGTGTGTGCGAGTGTGTGTGTGAGTGTGAGTGAGTGTGTACGAGTGTGTGCGAGTGTGTGTGAATGTGTGCGATTGTGTGTAGGGCTGTATGTACGAGTGTGTGCGAGTGTGTATGAGTGTGTGTGCGAGTGTGTGTGAGTGTGTGCGAGAGTGTGTGTGCGAGTGTGTCCGAGTGTGTGCGTACGAGTGTGTATGAGTGTGTGCGTGCGAGTGTGTGCGAGTGTGTGCGAGTGTGTGAGTGTGTGCAAGTGTGTGCGAGTGTGTGCCAGTGTGTGCGTACGAGTGCGTGCAAGTGAGTGTGAGTGTGTGCGAATGTGTGCGAGTGTGTGCGTGCGAGTGTGCGTGAGTTTGCACGATTGTGTGAATGTGAGTGTGTGCGAGTGTGTGCGAGTGTGCTCGAGTGAATGGGTGTGAGTGTGTGCGAGTGTGTGTGAGTGTGTGCGAGTGAGTGTGTGCGAGTGTGTATGAGTGAGTGTGTGTGAGTGTGTGCGCGTGTGTGAGTTTGTGTGCGAGTGAGTGTGTGTGAATGTGTGCGAGTGAGTGTGTGCGAGTGTTTGCGAGTGTGTGTGCGAGTGTGTGTGCGAGTGTGTGCGAGTGTGTGCATGCGAGTGTGTGCGTGCGAGTGTGTGCGAGTGTGTGTGCGAGTGTGTGTGAGTGTGTGCGAGTTTGTATCAGTGTATGTGCTAGTGTGTGCGAGTGTGTGCGAGTGTGTGCAAGTGTGTGCGAGTGAGTGTGTGCGAGTGTGTGTGAGAGTGTGCGAGTGTGTGTGCGATTGTGTATGAGTGTGTGCGAGTGTGTGTGAGTTTGTGCGAGTGTGTGGGTGTGTGCGTGCGAGTGCGTGCGAGTGTATGCGAGTGCATGCAAATGTGTGTGAGAGTGTGCGAGTCTGGGCGTGTGAGTGTGTGCTAGTGTGCGCGAGTGTGTGAGTGTGTGCGAGTGTGTGCGAGTGTGTGCGTGCGAGTGCGTGCGAGTGAGTGCAAATGTGTGCGAGTGTGGGCGTGTGAGTGTGTGCGAGTGTGCACAAGTGTGTGTGAGTGTGTGCGAGTGTGCGCGAGTGTGTGCGTGTGAGTGAGTGTGTGTGTGATTGTGAGTGTGTGCTTGCGAGTGTGTGCTAGTGTGCATGAGTGTGTGCAAGTGTGCGCGAGTGTGTGCGTGTTAGTGATTGAGTGTGTGTGAGTGTGTGCGAGTGTTTGCGAATGTGTGTGTGTGAGGGTGTAGGACTGTGTGTGTGAGTGTGTGTGCGAGTGTGTGCGAATGTGTATCAGTGTATGTGCGGGTGTGTGTGCGAGTGTGTGTGCGAGTGTGTGTGAGTGTGTACGAGTGTGTGTAGGAGTGTGTGCGAGTGTGTGCGATTGTGTGTGTGAGTGTGTAGGACTGTATGTGCAAGTGTGTGTGAGTGTGTTTGAGTGTGTGTGTGTGAGTGTGTGAGTGTGTGCAAGTGTGTGTGTGCGAGTGTGTGTGTGAGTGTGTGCAATTGTGTGTATGCGAGTGTGTATGAGTGAGTGTGTTTGTGTCTGTTTGAGTGTGTGCGAGTTTGTGTGCGAGTGTGTGCGAGTGAGTGTGCTCGAATGTGTGCAAGTGTGTGCGAGTGTGTGCGAGTGAGTGTGTTCGAATGTGTGCAAGTGCGTGCGAGTGTGTGCGAGCGGGTGCGAGTGTGTGAGTGTGTGTGCGAGTGTGTGTGCATGTGTGTGAGAGTGTGTGCGAGTGTGTATGAGTGTATGTGCGAGTGTGTGCAAGTGTGTGCGAGTGAGTGTGTGCGAGTGTGTGCGAGAGTGTGTAAGTGTGTGCGAGTGTGTGTGTGCGATTGTGTATGAGTGTGTGCGAGTGTGTGTGTGAGTTTGTGCGAGTGTGTGCGAGTGTGCGTGAGTGTGTGCGTGCAAATGCGTGTGAGGGAGAGCGAGTGTGTGCAAATGTGTGTGAGAGTGTGCAAGTGTGGGCGTGCGAGTGTGTGCTAGTGTGCTCGAGTGTGTGAGTGTGTGTGAGTGTGTGCATGTGAGTGAGTGTGTGTGTGAGTTTGTGCAAGTGTGTGCGTGCGAGTGTGTGCGAGTGTGTGTGTGCGATTGTGTATGAGTGTGTGCGAGTGTGTGTGTGAGTTTGTGCGAGTGTGTGCGAGTGTGTGTGAGTGTGTGCGTGCAAATGCGTGCGAGGGAGAGCGAGTGTGTGCAAATGTGTGTGAGAGTGTGCGAGTGTGGGCGTGCGAGTGTGTGCTAGTGTGCGCGAGTGTGTGAGTGTGTGCGAGTGTGTGCATGTGAGTGAGTGTGTGTGTGAGTGTGTGCAAGTGTGTGCGTGCGAGTGTGTGCGAGTGTGTGTGAGTGTGTGCGAATCTGTGTGTGTGAGTGTGTGCAATTGTGTGCGATTGTGTGCGAGTGTGTGCGAGTGAGTGCGAGTGTGTGCCAGTGTGTGCGTATGAGTGTGTGCAAGTGAGTGCGAGTGTGTGCAAATGTGTGCGAGTTTGTGCGTGTGAGTGTGTGCGAGTGTGCTCGAGTGACTGGGTGCGAGTGTGTGTGAGTGTGTGCGAGTGAGTGTGTGCGATTGTGTATGAGTGAGTGTGTGTGAGTGTGTGCGTGTGTGCGAGTTTGAGTACAAATGTGTGCGAGTGTGTGTGTGCGAGTGTGTGCGAGTGTGTGCGTGCGAGTATGTGCGAGAGTGTGCGTGTGAGTGTGTGCGAGTGTGCTCGAGTGACTGGGTACGAGTGTGTGTGAGTGTGTGCGAGTGAGTGTGTGCGAGTGTGTATGAGTGAGTGTGTGTGAGTGTGTGCGTGTGTGCGAGTTTGTGTGCGAGTGTGTGCGAGTGAGTGTGTGCAAATGTGTGCGAGTGTGTGTGTGCGAGTGTGTGCGAGTGTATGTGTGCGAGTGTGTGCGTGCGAGTATGTGCGAGAGTGTGCGTGTGAGTGTGTGTGAGTGTGTGTGCGTGTGTGCGAGTGAGTATAAGTGTATGTGCGAGTGTGTGCAAGTGTGTGCGAGTGTGTGCGAGTGTGTGTGTGCGAGTGTGTGTGTGCGAGTGTGTGCAAGTGTGTGCGAGTGAGTGTGTGCGAGTGTGTGCGAGTGTGCATTAGTGTGTGCATGTGAGTGAGTGTGTGTGTGAGTGTGTGCGAGTGTTTGCAAGTATGTGTGTAGGACTGTGTGTGAGTGTGTGTGCGAATGTGTATGAGTGTATGTGCGAGTGTGTGTGCGAGTGTGTGTGCGAGTGTGTGCGAGTGTGTGTGAGTGTGTGCGAGTGTGTGTAGGAGTGTGTGCGAGTGTGTGCGATTATGTGTGTGAGTGTGTAGGACTGTATGTGCTAGTGTGTGCGAGTCTGTTCGAGTATGTGTGTGTGCGAGTGTGTGTGAGTGTGTGCAAGTATGTGTGTGCGAGTGTGTGTGTGATTGTGTATGAGTGCGCGTGTGTGTGTGAGTGTGTGCAAGTGTGTTCGAGTGTGTATGCGAGTGTGTATGAGTGTGTGTGCGAGTGTGTGCGGGTGTGCATGAGTGAGTGTGTGCGAGTGTGTGTGAGTGTGTGTGAGTGAGTGTGTGCGAGTGTGTGTGAGTGTGTGTGTGTGAGTGTGTGCGAGTGTGTGTGAGTGTCTGCGTGCGAGTGTGTGCGTGCGAGTGTGTGCGTGCGTGTGTGTGCGAGTGTGTGTGCGTGTGTGCGAGAAAGTACGAGTGTGTATGAGTGTGTGTGCGTGTGTGTGCAAGTGTGTGCGAGTGCGTGCGGGTGTGTGTGCGAGTGTGTGCGAGTGTGTGCGAGTGTGTGTGTGCGATTGTGTATGAGTGAGTGTGTGCGAGTGTGTGCGAGTGTGTGTCAAAGTGTGTGCGAGTGTGTGCGAGTGTGTGTGTGCGATTGTGTATGAGTGAGTGTGTGCGAGTGTGTGTGAAAGTGTGTGCGAGTGTGTGTGTGAGTGTGCACGGGAGTGTGTGTGTGAGTGTGCACGGGTGTGTGCGTGCGAGTGAGTGCGAGTGTGTGCAAATGTGTGCGAGCATGTGCGAGTGTGTGCTAGTGTGCGCGAGTGTGTGCGTGTGAGTAAGTGAGTGTGTGTGTGAGTGTGTGCGAGTGTGTGTGAGTGTGTACGACTGTGTGTGTGAGTGTGTGCGCGTGTGTGTGAGTGTATATGAGTGTATGTGCGAGTGTGTGTGCGAGTGTATGTGCGAGTGTGTTTCAGTGTGTGCAAGTGTGTGCGAGTGCGTACGAGTGTGTGCGAGTGTTTACGTGTGTGTGTGAGTGTGTGTGATTGTTTGCGAGTGTGTGTGAGCTTGTAGGACTGTATGTGCGAGTGTTTGCGAGTTTGTGTGAGTGTGTGTGAGCGTGTGCGAGTGTGTGTGCGAGTGTGTGTGAGTGTGTGTGCGAGAGTGTGCAAGTGTGTGCAAATGTGCCCGAGTGTGCGAGTGTGTGCGAGTGAGTGTGTGCGAATGTGTGCGAGTGAGTGTGTGAGAGTGTTTGCGAGTGTGTGTGCGAGTGTGTGTGCGAGTGTGTGCGAGTGTGTATTAGTGTATGTGCTAGTGTGTGCGAGTGTGTGCGAGTGTGTGCGAGTGTGTGCAAGTGTGTGCGAGTGAGTGTGTACGAGTGTGTGAGTGTGTGCGAGTGTGTGTGCGATTGTGTATGAGTGTGTGCGAGTGTGTGTGAGTTTGTGCGAGTGTGTGGGTGTGTGCATGCGAGTGCGTGCGAGTGTATGCGAGTGCATGCAAATGTGTGCGAGAGTGTGCGAGTCTGGGCGTGCGAGTGTGTGCTAGTGTGCGCGAGTGTGTGAGTGTGTGCAAGTGTGTGTGAGTGTGTGCGTGCGAGTGTGTGCTAGTGTGCGCGAGTGTGTGAGTGTGTGCAAGTGTGTGTGAGTGTGTGCGTGCGAGTGCGTGCGAGTGAGTGAAAATGTGTGCGAGTGTGGGCGTGTGAGTGTGTGCGAGTGTGCACAAGTGTGTGTGAGTGTGTGCGAGTGTGCGCGAGTGTGTGCATGCGAGTGAGTGTGTGTGATTGTGAGTGTGTGCTTGCGAGTGTGTGCTAGTGTGCATGAGTGTGTGCGAGTGTGCGCGAGTGTGTGCATGTTAGTGAGTGAGTGTGTGTGAGTGTGTGCGAGTGTTTGCGAATGTGTGTGTGTGTGAGGGTGTAGGACTGTGTGTGCGAGTGTGTGTGCGAGTGTGTGCGAATTTGTATCAGTGTATGTGCGGGTTTGTGTGCGAGTGTGTGTGCGAGTGTGTGTGAGTGTGTACGAGTGTGTGTAGGAGTGTGTGCGAGTGTGTGCGATTGTGTGTGTGAGTGTGTAGGACTGTATGTGCAAGTGTGTGTGAGTGTGTTTGAGTGTGTGTGTGTGAGTGTGTGTGAGTGTGTGCAAGTGTGTGTGTGCGAGTGTGTGCGAGTGTGTGTGTGAGTGTGTGCAATTGTGTGTATGCGAGTGTGTATGAGTGAGTGTGTTTGAGTGTGTTTGAGTGTGTGCGTGTGTGCGAGTTTGTGTGCGAGTGTGTGCGAGTGAGTGTGTGCAAATGTGTGCAAGTGTGTGCGAGTGTGTGCGATTGTGTGCGTGTGAGTGTGTGCGAGTGTGTACGTGCGAGTGTGTGCGAGCGGGTGCGAGTGTGTGAGTGTGTGTGCGTGTGTGTGTGAGTGTGTGCGAGTGTGTGCGAGCGGGTGCGAGTGTGTGAGTGTGTGTGCGAGTGTGTGTGCGTGTGTGTGTGAGTGTGTGAGTGTGTATGAGTGTATGTGCGAGTGTGTGCAAGTATGTGCGAGTGTGTGCGAGTGTGTGTGTGTGCGAGTGTGTGCAAGTGTGTGCGGGTGAGTGTGTGCGAGTGTGTGTGAGAGTGTGCGAGTGTGTGCGAGTGTGTGTGTGCGACTGTGTATGAGTGTGTGCGAGTGTGTGTGTGAGTTTGTGCGAGTGTGTGCGAGTGTGTGTGAGTGTGTGCGTGCAAATGCGTGCGAGTGAGAGCGAGTGTGTGCAAATGTGTGTGAGAGTGTGCGAGTGTGGGCGTGCGAGTGTGTGCTAGTGTGCGCGAGTGTGTGAGTGTGTGCGAGTGTGTGCATGTGAGTGAGTGTGTGTGTGAGTGTGTGCAAGTGTGTGCGTGCGAGTGTGTGCGAGTGTGTGCGAGTGTGTGCGAATCTGTGTGTGTGAGTGTGTGCAAGTGTGTGCGATTGTGTGCGAGTGTGTGTCTGCGAGTGAGTGCGAGTGTGTGCCAGTGTGTGCGTACGAGTGTGTGCAAGTGAGTGCGAGTGTGTGCAAATGTGTGCGAGTTTGTGCGTGTGAGTGTGTGCGAGTGTGCTCGAGTGACTGGGTGCGAGTGTGTGTGAGTGTGTGCGAGTGAGTGTGTGCGATTGTGTATGAGTGAGTGTGTGTGAGTGTGTGCGTGTGTGCGAGTTTGTGTGCAAATGTGTGCGAGTGTGTGTGTGCGAGTGTGTGCGAGTGTGTGCGTGCGAGTATGTGCGAGAGTGTGCGTGTGAGTGTGTGCGAGTGTGCTCGAGTTACTGGGTACGAGTGTGTGTGAGTGTGTGCGAGTGAGTGTGTGCGAGTGTGTATGAGTGAGTGTGTGTGAGTGTGTGCGTGTGTGCGAGTTTGTGTGCGAGTGAGTGTGTGCAAATGTGTGCGAGTGTGTGTGTGCGAGTGTGTGCGAGTGTATGTGTGCGAGTGTGTGCGTGCGAGTATGTGCGAGAGTGTGCGTGTGAGTGTGTGTGAGTGTGTGTGCGTGTGTGCGAGTGAGTATAAGTGTATGTGCGAGTGTGTGCAAGTGTGTGCGAGTGTGTGCGAGTGTGTGTGTGCGAGTGTGTGTGTGCGAGTGTGTGCAAGTGTGTGCGAGTGAGTGTGTGCGAGTGTGTGCGAGTGTGCATTAGTGTGTGCTTGTGAGTGAGTGTGTGTGTGAGTGTGTGCGAGTGTTTGCAAGTATGTGAGTAGAACTGTGTGTGAGTGTGTGTGCGAATGTGTATGAGTGTATGTGCGAGTGTGTGTGCGAGTGTGTGTGCGAGTGTGTGCGAGTGTGTGTGAGTGTGTGCGAGTGTGTGTAGGAGTGTGTGCGAGTGTGTGCGATTATGTGTGTGAGTGTGTAGGACTGTATGTGCTAGTGTGTGCGAGTCTGTTCGAGTATGTGTGTGTGCGAGTGTGTGTGAGTGTGTGCAAGTATGTGTGTGCGAGTGTGTGTGTGATTGTGCATGAGTGCGAGTGTGTGTGTGAGTGTGTGCAAGTGTGTTCGAGTGTGTATGAGTGTGTGTGCGAGTGTGTGCGGGTGTGCATGAGTGAGTGTGTGCGAGTGTGTGTGAGTGTGTGTGAGTGAGTGTGTGCGAGTGTGTGTGAGTGTGTGTGTGTGAGTGTGTGCGAGTGTGTGTGAGTGTCTGCGTGCGAGTGTGTGCGTGCGAGTGTGTGCATGCGTGTGTGTGCGAGTGTGTGTGCATGTGTGCGAGAAAGTACGAGTGTGTATGAGTGTGTGTGCGTGTGTGTGCAAGTGTGTGCGAGTGCGTGCGGGTGTGTGTGCGAGTGTGTGCGAGTGTGTGCGAGTGTGTGTGTGCGATTGTGTATGAGTGAGTGTGTGCGAGTGTGTGCGAGTGTGTGTCAAAGTGTGTGCGAGTGTGTGCGAGTGTGTGTGTGCGATTGTGTATGAGTGAGTGTGTGCGAGTGTGTGTGAAAGTGTGTGCGAGTGTGTGTGTGAGTGTGCACGGGTGTGTGCGTGCGAGTGAGTGCGAGTGTGTGCAAATGTGTGCGAGCATGTGCGAGTGTGTGTGAGTGTGCACGAGTGTGTTCGTGTGAGTAAGTGAGTGTGTGTGTGTGAGTGTGTGCGAGTTTGTGCGAGTGTGTGCTTGCGAGTGTGTGCGAGTGTGCGCGAGTGTGTGCGTGTGAGTAAGTGAGTGTGTGTGTGAGTGTGTGCGAGTGTGTGTGTGAGTGTGTACGACTGTATGTGCGAGTGTGTGTGCGAGTGTGTGCGAGTGTGTGTGTGCGAGTGAGTGCGAGTGTGTGCCAGTGTGTGCGTACGAGTGTGTGCAAGTGAGTGCGAGTGTGTGCAAATGTGTGCGAGTTTGTGCGTGTGAGTGTGTGCGAGTGTGCTCGAGTGACTGGGTGCGAGTGTGTGTGAGTGTGTGCGAGTGAGTGTGTGCGAGTGTGTATGAGTGACTGTGTGTGAGTGTGTGCGTGTGTGCGAGTTTGTGTGCGAGTGTGTGCGAGTGAGTGTGTGCAAATGTGTGCGAGTGTGTGTGTGCGAGTGTGTGTGAGTGTATGTGTGCGAGTGTGTGCGTGCGAGTATTTGCGAGAGTGTGCATGTGAGTGTGTGCGAGTGTGCTCGAGTGACTGGGTACGAGTGTGTGTGAGTGTGTGCGAGTGAGTGTGTGCGAGTGTATATGAGTGAGTGTGTGTGAGTGTGTGCGTGTGTGCGAGTTTGTGTGCGAGTGTGTGCGAGTGAGTGTGTGCAAATGTGTGCGAGTGTGTGTGTGCGAGTGTGTGCGAGTGTATGTGTGCGAGTGTGTGCGTGCGAGTATGTGCGAGAGTGTGCGTGTGAGTGTGTGCGAGTGTGTGTGTGTGCGAGTGTGCGAGTGAGTATAAGTGTATGTGCGAGTGTGTGCAAGTGTGTGCGAGTGTGTGCGAGTGTGTGTGCGCGAGTGTGTGTGTGTGAGTGTGTGCAAGTGTGTGCGAGTGAGTGTGTGCGAGTGTGTGCGAGTGTGCGTGAGTGTGTGCATGTGAGTGAGTGTGTGTGTGAGTGTGTGCGAGTGTTTGCAAGTATGTGTGTGTAGGACTGTGTGTGAGTGTGTGTGCGAATGTGTATGAGTGTATGTGCGAGTGTGTGTGTGAATGTGTGCGAGTGTGTGTGAGTGTGTGCGAGTGTGTGTAGGAGTGTGTGCGAGTGTGTGCGATTATGTGTGTGAGTGTGTAGGACTGTATGTGCGAGTGTGTGCGAGTCTGTTCGAGTATGTGTGTGTGCGAGTGTGTGTGAGTGTGTGCAAGTGTGTGTGTGCGAGTGTGTGTGTGATTGTGTATGAGTGCGAGTGTGTGTGTGAGTGTGTGCAAGTGCGTTCGAGTGTGTATGCGAGTGTGTATGAGTGTGTGTGCGAGTGTGTGCGGGTGTGCATGAGTGAGTGTGTGCGAGTGTGTGGGAGTGTGTGTGAGTGTGTGCAAGTGTGCATGAGTGTGTGCGTGCGAGTGTGTGTGAGTGTGTGTGTGAGTGTGTGCGAGTGTGTGTGAGTGTGTGTGAGTGTGTGCGAGTGTGTGAGAGTGTGTGTGCGAGTGTGTGTGAGTGTGTGTGCGAGAGTGTGCGAGTGTTTGCAAATGTGCCCGAGTGTGCACGAGTGTGTATGAGTGAGTGGGTGCGATTGTGTGCGAGTGTGTGTGAGTGTGTGCGTGTGAGTGTGAGCGAGCGTGTGCGAGTGTGTGTGCGAGTGTGTGCGAGTGTGTGTGCGTGTGAGTGTGTGCGAGTGTGTGCGAGTGTGTGTGAGTGTGTGCGGGTGTGTGTGTGTGAGTGTGTGCATGTGTGTATGAGTGAGTGGGTGCGAGTGTGTGCAAGTGTGTGTGAGTGTGTGCATGTGAGGGTGTGCGAGCGTGTGCGAGTGTGTGTGCGAGTGTGTGTGCGTGTGAGTGTGTGCGAGTGTGTGCGATTGTGTATGAGTGTGTGCGAGTGTGTGTGTGAGTGTGAGTGAGTGTGTACGAGTGTGTGCGAGTGTGTGTGAGTGTGTGCGAGTGTGTGTGTGTGAATGTGTGCATGTGTGTATGAGTGAGTGGGTGCGAGTGTGTGCAAGTGTGTGTGAGTGTGTGCATGTGAGGGTGTGCGAGTGTGTGTGAGTGTCTGCGTGCGAGTGTGTGCGTGCGAGTGTGTGCGTGCGTGTGTGTGCGAGTGTGTGTGCGTGTGTGCGAGAAAGTACGAGTGTGTATGAGTGTGTGTGCGTGTGTGTGCAAGTGTGTGCGAGTGCGTGCGGGTGTGTGTGCGAGTGTGTGTGAGTGTGTGTGTGCGATTGTGTATGAGTGAGTGTGTGCGAGTGTGTGTGAAAGTGTGTGTGAGTGTGTGTGTGAGTGTGCACGGGTGTGTGCGTGCGAGTGAGTGCGATTGTGTGCAAATGTGTGCGAGCATGTGCGAGTGTGTGTGAGTGTGCACGAGTGTGTTCGTGTGAGTAAGTGAGTGTGTGTGTGTGAGTGTGTGCGAGTTTGTGCGAGTGTGTGCTTGCGAGTGTGTGCGAGTGTGCGCGAGTGTGTGCGTGTGAGTAAGTGAGTGTGTGTGTGAGTGTGTGCGAGTGTGTGTGTGAGTGTGTACGACTGTATGTGCGAGTGTGTGTGCGAGTGTGTGTGTGCGAGTGAGTGCGAGTGTGTGCCAGTGTGTGCGTACGAGTGTGTGCAAGTGAGTGCGAGTGTGTGCAAATGTGTGCGAGTTTGTGCGTGTGAGTGTGTGCGAGTGTGCTCGAGTGACTGGGTGCGAGTGTGTGTGAGTGTGTGCGAGTGAGTGTGTGCGAGTGTGTATGAGTGACTGTGTGTGAGTGTGTGCGTGTGTGCGAGTTTGTGTGCGAGTGTGTGCGAGTGAGTGTGTGCAAATGTGTGCGAGTGTGTGTGTGCGAGTGTGTGTGAGTGTATGTGTGCGAGTGTGTGCGTGCGAGTATTTGCGAGAGTGTGCATGTGAGTGTGTGCGAGTGTGCTCGAGTGACTGGGTACGAGTGTGTGTGAGTGTGTGCGAGTGAGTGTGTGCGAGTGTATATGAGTGAGTGTGTGTGAGTGTGTGCGTGTGTGCGAGTTTGTGTGCGAGTGTGTGCGAGTGAGTGTGTGCAAATGTGTGCGAGTGTGTGTGTGCGAGTGTGTGCGAGTGTATGTGTGCGAGTGTGTGCGTGCGAGTATGTGCGAGAGTGTGCGTGTGAGTGTGTGCGAGTGTGTGTGTGTGCGAGTGTGCTAGTGAGTATAAGTGTATGTGCGAGTGTGTGCAAGTGTGTGCGAGTGTGTGCGAGTGTGTGTGTGCGAGTGTGTGTGTGCGAGTGTGTGCAAGTGTGTGCGAGTGAGTGTGTGCGAGTGTGTGCGAGTGTGCGTGAGTGTGTGCATGTGAGTGAGTGTGTGCGAGTGTTTGCAAGTATGTGTGTGTAGGACTGTGTGTGAGTGTGTGTGCGAATGTGTATGAGTGTATGTGCGAGTGTGTGTGCGAGTGTGTGTGTGAATGTGTGCGAGTGTGTGTGAGTGTGTGCGAGTGTGTGTAGGAGTGTGTGCGAGTGTGTGCGATTATGTGTGTGAGTGTGTAGGACTGTATGTGCGAGTGTGTGCGAGTGTGTGTGAGTGTGTGCAAGTGTGTGTGTGCGAGTGTGTGTGTGATTGTGTATGAGTGCGAGTGTGTGTGTGAGTGTGTGCAAGTGTGTTCGAGTGTGTATGCGAGTGTGTATGAGTGTGTGTGCGAGTGTGTGCGGGTGTGCATGAGTGAGTGTGTGCGAGTGTGTGGGAGTGTGTGTGAGTGTGTGCAAGTGTGCATGAGTGTGTGCGTGCGAGTGTGTGTGAGTGTGTGTGTGAGTGTGTGCGAGTGTGTGTGAGTGTGTGTGAGTGTGTGCGAGTGTGTGAGAGTGTGTGTGCGAGTGTGTGTGAGTGTGTGTGCGAGAGTGTGCGAGTGTGTGCAAATGTGCCCGAGTGTGCACGAGTGTGTATGAGTGAGTGGGTGCGATTGTGTGCGAGTGTGTGTGAGTGTGTGCGTGTGAGTGTGAGCGAGCGTGTGCGAGTGTGTGTGCGAGTGTGTGCGAGTGTGTGTGCGTGTGAGTGTGTGCGAGTGTGTGCGAGTGTGTGTGAGTGTGTGCGAGTGTGTGTGTGTGTGAGTGTGTGCATGTGTGTATGAGTGAGTGGGTGCGAGTGTGTGCAAGTGTGTGTGAGTGTGTGCATGTGAGGGTGTGCGAGCGTGTGCGAGTGTGTGTGCGAGTGTGTGTGCGTGTGAGTGTGTGCGAGTGTGTGCGATTGTGTATGAGTGTGTGCGAGTGTGTGTGTGAGTGTGAGTGAGTGTGTACGAGTGTGTGCGAGTGTGTGTGAATGTGTGCGATTGTGTGTAGGGCTGTATGTACGAGTGTGTGCGAGTGTGTATGAGTGTGTGTGCGAGTGTGTGTGAGTGTGTGCGAGAGTGTGTGTGTGAGTGTGTCCGAGTGTGTGCGTACGAGTGTGTATGAGTGTGTGCGTGCGAGTGTGTGCGAGTGTGTGCGAGTGTGTGAGTGTGTGCGAGTGTGTGCGTACGAGTGCGTGCAAGTGAGTGTGAGTGTGTGCGAATGTGTGCGAGTGTGTGCGTGCGAGTGTGCGTGAGTTTGCACGATTGTGTGCATGTGAGTGTGTGCGAGTGTGTGCGAGTGTGCTCGAGTGAATGGGTGTGAGTGTGTGCGAGTGTGTGTGAGTGTGTGCGAGTGAGTGTGTGCGAGTGTGTATGAGTGAGTGTGTGTGAGTGTGTGCGCGTGTGTGAGTTTGTGTGCGAGTGAGTGTGTGTGAATGTGTGCGAGTGAGTGTGTGCGAGTGTTTGCGAGTGTGTGTGCGAGTGTGTGTGCGAGTGTGTGCGAGTGTGTGCGTGCGAGTGTGTGCGTGCGAGTGTGTGCGAGTGTGTGTGCGAGTGTGTGTGAGTGTGTGCGAGTTTGTATCAGTGTATGTGCTAGTGTGTGCGAGTGTGTGTGAGTGTGTGCAAGTGTGTGCGAGTGAGTGTGTGCGAGTGTGTGTGAGAGTGTGCGAGTGTGTGTGCGATTGTGTATGAGTGTGTGCGAGTGTGTGTGAGTTTGTGCGAGTGTGTGGGTGTGTGCGTGCGAGTGCATGCGAGTGTATGCGAGTGCATGCAAATGTGTGTGAGAGTGTGCGAGTCTGTGCGTGTGAGTGTGTGCTAGTGTGCGCGAGTGTGTGAGTGTGTGCGAGTGTGTGCGAGTGTGTGCGTGCGAGTGCGTGCGAGTGAGTGCAAATGTGTATCAGTGTATGTGCGGGTGTGTGTGCGAGTGTGTGTGCGAGTGTGTGTGAGTGTGTATGAGTGTGTGTAGGAGTGTGTGCGAGTGTGTGCGATTGTGTGTGTGAGTGTGTAGGACTGTATGTGCAAGTGTGTGTGAGTGTGTTTGAGTGTGTGTGTGTGAGTGTGTGAGTGTGTGCAAGTGTGTGTGTGCGAGTGTGTGTGTGAGTGTGTGCAATTGTGTGTATGCGAGTGTGTATGAGTGAGTGTGTTTGTGTCTGTTTGAGTGTGTGCGAGTTTGTGTGCGAGTGTGTGCGAGTGAGTGTGTTCGAATGTGTGCAAGTGTGTGCGAGTGTGTGCGAGTGAGTGTGTTCGAATGTGTGCAAGTGTGTGCGAGTGTGTGCGAGTGTGTGCGTGCGAGTGTGTGCGAGCGGGTGCGAGTGTGTGAGTGTGTGTGCGAGTGTGTGTGCATGTGTGTGAGAGTGTGTGCGAGTGTGTATGAGTGTATGTGCGAGTGTGTGCAAGTATGTGCGAGTGTGTGTGAGTGTGTGTGTGTGCGAGTGTGTGCAAGTGTGTGCGAGTGAGTGTGTGCGAGTGTGTGCAAGAGTGTGTAAGTGTGTGCGAGTGTGTGTGTGCGATTGTGTATGAGTGTGTGCGAGTGTGTGTGTGAGTTTGTGCGAGTGTGTGCGAGTGTGTGTGAGTGTGTGCGTGCAAATGCGTGTGAGGGAGAGCGAGTGTGTGCAAATGTGTGTGAGAGTGTGCAAGTGTGGGCGTGCGAGTGTGTGCTAGTGTGCTCGAGTGTGTGAGTGTGTGTGAGTGTGTGCATGTGAGTGAGTGTGTGTGTGAGTTTGTGCAAGTGTGTGCGTGCGAGTGTGTGCGAGTGTGTGTGTGCGATTGTGTATGAGTGTGTGCGAGTGTGTGTGTGAGTTTGTGCGAGTGTGTGCGAGTGTGTGTGAGTGTGTGCGTGAAAATGCGTGCGAGGGAGAGCGAGTGTGTGCAAATGTGTGTGAGAGTGTGCGAGTGTGGGCGTGCGAGTGTGTGCTAGTGTGCGCGAGTGTGTGAGTGTGTGCGAGTGTGTGCATGTGAGTGATTGTGTGTGTGAGTGTGTGCAAGTGTGTGCGTGCGAGTGTGTGCGAGTGTGTGCGAATCTGTGTGTGTGAGTGTGTGCAATTGTGTGCGATTGTGTGCGAGTGTGTGCGAGTGAGTGCGAGTGTGTGCCAGTGTGTGCGTATGAGTGTGTGCAAGTGAGTGCGAGTGTGTGCAAATGTGTGCGAGTTTGTGCATATGAGTGTGTGCGAGTGTGCTCGAGTGAGTGTGTGCGAGTGTGTATGAGTGAGTGTGTGTGAGTGTGTGCGAGTTTGTGTGCAAGTGTGTGCGAGTGAGTGTGTGCAAATGTGTGCGAGTGTGTGTGTGCGAGTGTGTGCGAGTGTATGTGTGTGAGTGTGTGCGTGCGAGTATGTGCGAGAGTGTGCGTGTGTGCGAGTGTGCTCGAGTGACTGGGTACGAGTGTGTGTGAGTGGGTGCGAGTGAGTGTGTGCGAGTGTGTATGAGTGAGTGTGTGTGAGTGTGTGCGTGTGTGCGAGTTTGTGTGCGAGTGTGTGCGAGTGAGTGTGTGCAAATGTGTGCAAGTGTGTGTGTGCGAGTGTGTGCGGGTGTATGTGTGCGATTGTGTGCGTGCGAGTATGTGCGAGAGTGTGCATGTGAGTGTGTGCGAGTGTGCTCGAGTGACTGGGTACGAGTGTGTGTGAGTGTGTGCGAGTGAGTGTGTGCGAGTGTGTATGAGTGAGTGTGTGTGAGTGTGTGCGAGTGTTTGCGAGTGTGTGTGTGAGTGTGTAGGACTGTGTGTGTGAGTGTGTGTGCGAGTGTGTGCGAATGTGTATGTGTGTATGTGCGAGTGTGTGCGAGTGTGTGCAAGTGTGTGTGCGAGTGTGTGTGAGTGTGTACGAGTGTGTGTAGGAGTTTGTGCGAGTGTGTATGCGAGTGTGTGCGTGTGAGTGTGTGTGCGAGTGTGTGCATGCGAGTGTGTGCGAGTGTGTATGCGAGTGTGTGTGTGAGTGTGTGTGCGAGTGTGTACATGCGAGTTTGTGCGAGTGTGTGCGAGTGTGTGCGTGCGAGTGCGTGCGAGTGAGTGCGAATGTGTGCGAGTGTGTGTGTGCGAGTGTGTGTGCGTGCGATTGTGTATGAGTGTGTGCGAGTGTGTGTGAGTTTGTGCGAGTGTGTGCGTGCGAGTGAGTGCGAATGTGTGCGAGTGTGGGCGTGCGAGTGTGTGCTAGTGTGCGCAAGTGTGTGCGTGTGAGTGAGTGTGTGTGAGTTTGTGCGAGTGTTTGCGAGTGTGTGTGTGAGTGTGTAGGACTGTGTGTGCTAGTGTGTGCGAGTGTGTGCAAGTGTGTGCGAGTGAGTGTGAGTGTGTGCGAGTGTGTGCGAGTGTGTGCGAATGTGTGCGAGTGTGTGTGTGCGAGTTTGTGTGATTGTGTATGATTGTGTGCGAGTGTGTGCGAGTGTGTGCAAATGTGTGCGAGAGTGTGCGAGTGTGGGTGTGCGAGTGTGTGCGAGTGTGCGCGAGTGTGTGTGAGTGTGTGCGAGAGTGTGTGCGTGTGAGTAAGTGTGTGAGTGAGTGTGAGTGTATGCTAGTGTGCGTGAGTGTGTGCGAGTGTGTGCGAGTGTGTACGTGTGAGTGAGTGTGTGTGTGAGTGTGTGCGAGTGTTTGCGAGTGTGTGAGTGTGTAGGACTGTGTGCGCGAGTGTGTGCGAGTGTGTGCAAGTGTGTGCGAGTGAGTGTGAGTGAGTGAGTGTGTGCGAGTGTGTGCGAATGTGTGCGAGTGTGTGTGTGCGAGTTTGTGTGATTGTGTATGAGTGTGTGCGAGTGTGTGCGTGCGAGTGGGTGTGAGTGAGTGCGAGTGTGTGCAAATGTGTGTGAGAGTGTGCGAGTGTGGGCGTGCGAGTGTGTGTGAGTGTGCGCGAGTTTGTGTGAGTGTGTGCGAGAGTGTGTGCGTGTGAGTAAGTGTGTGAGTGAGTGTGAGTGTATGCTTACGAGTGTGTGCTAGTGTGCGTGAGTGTGTGCGAGTGTGCGTGAGTGTGTACATGTGAGTGAGTGTGTGTGTGAGTGTGTGCGAGTGTTTGCGAGTGTGTGAGTGAGTGTGTAGGACTGTGTGTGCGAGTGTGTGTGCGAGTGTGTGCAAATGTGTATGTGTGTATGTGCGAGTGTGTGCGAGTGTGTGCAAGTGTGTGTGCGAGTGTGTGTGAGTGTGTACGAGTGTGTGTAGGAGTTTGTGCGAGTGTGTATGCAAGTGTGTGTGTGTGAGTGTGTGTGTGAGAGTGTGCATGCGAGTGTGTGCAAGTGTGCATGCGAGTGTGTGTGTGTGAGTGTGTGTGCGAGTGTGTGCGTGCGAGTGCGAATGTGTGCGAGAGTGTGCGAGTGTGTGCGAGTGTGTGTGTGCGAGTGTGTGTGCGTGCGATTGTGTATGAGTGTGTGCGAGTGTGTGTGAGTTTGTGCGAGTGTGTGCGTGCGAGTGCGTGCGAGTGAGTGCAAATGTGTGCGAATGTGGGTGTGCGAGTGTGTGCTAGTGTACGCAAGTGTGTGCGTGTTAGTGAGTGTGTGTGAGTTTGTGCGAGTGTTTACGAGTGTGTGTGTGAGTGTGTAGGACTGTGTGTGTGAGTGTGTGCAAGTGTGTGTGAGTGAGTGTGAGTGAGTGTGTGCGAGTGTGTGCGATTATGTGCGAGTGTGTGTGTGTGAGTTTGTGTGATTGTGTATGAGTGTGTGCGTGTGAGTGGGTGCGAGTGTGTGAAAATGTGTGCGAGAGTGTGAGAGTGTGGGCGTGCGAGTGTGCGCGAGTGTGTATGTGTGAGTGAGTGTGTGTGTGAGTGTTTGCGAGTGTTTGCGAGTGTGTGTGTGTGAGTGTGTAGGACTGTGTGTGCGAGTGTGGGCGAGTGTGTGTGAGTGTGTGCGAGTGTCTGCGAGTGTGTGTGTGATTGTGTGCGAGTGTGTGTGTGCAAGTGTGTGCGAGTGTGTGTGTGAGTCTGTGCGAGTGTGTGCGTGCGAGTGTGTGTGTGAGTGTGTGCAAGTGTGTGCGAGTGTGGCGAGTGTGTGCGATTGTGTGTGTGCGAGTGTGTGCCAGTGTGTGCCAGTGTGTGCGTATGAGTGTGTGCGAATGTGTGTGAATGTGTGCGAGTTTGTGCGTGTGAGTGTGCGTGAGTGTTTGCGTGCGAGTGTGTGCGAGTGTGCTCGAGTGACTGGGTGCGAGTGTGTGCGAGTGTGTGTGAGTGTGTGCGAGTGTGTATGAGTGAATGTGTGTGAGTGTGTGCGAGTTTGTGTGCGAGTGAGTGTGTGTGAATGTGTGCAAATGTGTGCGAGTGTGCGTGCGAGTGTGTGCGTGCGAGTGTGTGCGAGTGTGTGTGTGCGTGTGTGCGAGTGTGTATGAGTATATGTGCGAGTGTGTGCAGGTGTGTGCGAGTGTGTGTGTGCGAGTGTGTGTGTGCGAGTTTGTGTGTGCGAGTGTGTGTGTGCGAGTGTGTGCAAGCGTGTGTGAGTGAGTGTGTGCGAGTGTGTGCAAATGTGTGCGAGTGTGTGTGCGAGTGTGTGTGTGCAAGAGTGTGCGAGTGTATGCGTGCAAGTGTGTGCGTGCGAGTGTATGCGTGCGAGTGTGTGTGTGTGTGTGCGAGTGTGTATGAGTGTATGTGCGAGTGTGTGCAAGTGTGTGCGAGTGTGTGTGTGTGAGTGTGTGTGTGCGAGTGTTTGTGTGCGAGTGTGTGCAAGCGTGTGCGAGTGAGTGTGTGCGAGTGTGTGCGAGTGTGTGTGCGAGTGTGTGTGTGCCATTGTGTATGAGTGTGTGGAGTGTCTGTGAATTTGTGCGAGGGTGTGCGAGTGTGTGCGTGCGAGTGCGTGCGAGTGTGTGCAAATGTGTGGGAGAGTGTGCGAGTGTGGTCGTGCGAGTGTGTGCTAGTGTGCGCGAGTGTATGAGTGTGCGCGAGTCTGTGAGTGTGTAGGACTGTGTGTGCGAGTGTGTGCGAGTATTTTAGTGTGTGTGCGAGTGTGTGTGTTCGAGTGTGTTCGAGTGTGTGCACGTGTGTGCCAGTGTGTGTGTGCGAGTGCGAATGAGTAAGTGTGTGCAAATGTGTGTGAGTGTGTGTGAGTGTGTGTGTGCGAGTGTGTGCGTGCAACGGTGTGCGAGTGTGTGCGAGCGTGTGTGTGCGAGTGTGTATGAGTGTGTGTGCGAGTGAGGGTGAGTGAGTGTGAGTGTGTGCGAGTGTGTGCGAATGTGTGCGAGTGTGTGTGTGCGATTGTGTATGGTGTGTGCGAGTGTGTGCGTGCGAGTGCGTGCGAGTGTATGCGAGTGTGCGCGAGTGTGTGAGTGTGTGCGAGTGTGTGTGTGTGAGTGTGTGTGTGAGTGTGTGCGAATGTGTGCCAGTTTGTGTGCGAGTGTCTGCGAGTGAGTGTGTGCGAATGTGTGCGAGTGTGTGCGAGTGTGTGCGTGCGAGTGTGTGCTAGTGTGTGCGTGCGAGTGTGTGCGAGTGTGTGAGTGTGTGTGCGAGTGTGTGCATGCGAGTGTGTGCGAGTGTGTGCGTGCGAGTGTGTGCGAGTGTGCTCGAGTGAGTGGGTGCGAGTGGGTGCGAGTGTGTATGAGTGAGTGTGTGTGAGTGTGTGCGTGGGTGCAAGTTTGTGTGCGAGTGAGTGTGTGTGAAAGTGTGTGAGTGTGTGCGAGTGTGTGTAAGTGTGTGTGCGAGTGCATGCGTGCGAGTATGTCCGTGCGAGTGTGTGCGTGTGAGTATGTGCGAGTGTGCTCGAGTGAGTGGGTGCGAGTGGGTGCGAATGTGGATGAGTGAGTGTGTGTGAGTGTGTGCGTGGGTGCGAGTTTGTGTGTGAGTGAGTGTGTGTGAATGTGTGTGAGTGGGTGCGAGTGTGTGTAAGTGTGTGTGCGAGTGCGTGCGTGCGAGTGTGTGCGTGCGAGTGTGTGCAAGTGTAAGTGAGTGTGTGCGAGTGTGTGTGCGAGTGTGTGTGCGAGAGTGTGCGAGTGTGTGCGAGTGTGTGCAAATGTGCCCGAGTGTGCGCGAGTGTGCACGAGTGAGTGAGTGCGAGTGTGTATGAGTGAGTGTGTGTGCGTGTGTGCGAGTTAGTGTGCGAGTGAGTGTGTGCGAATGTGTGCGAGTGTGTGCGAGTGTTTCTGTGCGAGTGTGTGTGCGAGTGTGTGCGTGCGAGTGTGTGCGAGTGTGTGTGAGTGAGTGTGTGCGAGTGTGTGTACGAGTGTGTGCGATTGTGCATAAGTGTGTGCAAGTGTGTGTGCGAGTGTGTGTGCGAGAGTGTGCGAATTTGTGCGAGTGTGTGCAAATGTGCCCGAGTGTGCGCGAGTGTGCACGAGTGAGTGGGTGCGAGTGTGTGTGAGTGTGTTCATGTGAGTGTGTGCGAGTGTGTGCGAGTGTGTGTGAGTGTGTGTGCGAGTGTGTTTGAGTGTGAGCGAGTGTGTATGAGTGCGTGTGCGAGTGTGTGCAAGTGTGTGTGAGTGTGTGCGAGTGTGTGTGTGTGAGTGTGTGTGAGTGTGTGCGAGTGTGTGTACGAGTGTGTGCGATTGTGCATAAGTGTGTGCGAGTGTGTGCGATTGTGTGTGTGAGTGTGTAGGACTTTATGTGCGAGTGTGTATGAGTTTGTGTGTGAGTGTGTGAAAGTGTGTGCAAGTGTGTGCAAGTGTGTGCGAGTGAGTGTGTGCGAGTGTGTGTGCGAGTGTGTGCGTGCGAGTGTGTGCGTGCGAGTGTGTGCGAGTGTGTGCGACTGTGTGCGAGTGTGTGCGAGTGTGTGAGTGTGAGTGTGTGCGAATGTGTGCGAGTGTGTGTGCGCGAGTGTGCACGAGTGTGTGCATGTAAGTGTGTGCATGCGAGTGTGTGCGAGTGTGCTCAAGTGAATGGGTGAGAGTGTGTGCGAGTGTGTTTGAGTGTGTGCGAATAAGTGTGTGTGAGTGTGTATGAGTGAGTGTGTGTGAGTGTGTGTGTGAGTGTGTACGACTGTATGTGCGAGTGTGTGTGCGAGTGTGTGCGAGTGTGTGTGTGCGAGTGAGTGCGAGTGTGTGCCAGTGTGTGCGTACGAGTGTGTGCAAGTGAGTGCGAGTGTGTGCAAATGTGTGCGAGTTTGTGCGTGTGAGTGTGTGCGAGTGTGCTCGAGTGACTGGGTGCGAGTGTGTGTGAGTGTGTGCGAGTGAGTGTGTGCGAGTGTGTGTAGGAGTTTGTGCGAGTGTGTATGCAAGTGTGTGTGTGTGAGTGTGTGTGTGAGAGTGTGCATGCGAGTGTGTGCAAGTGTGCATGCGAGTGTGTGTGTGTGAGTGTGTGTGCGAGTGTGTGCGTGCGAGTGCGTGCGAGTGAGTGCGAATGTGTGCGAGAGTGTGCGAGTGTGTGCGAGTGTGTGTGTGCGAGTGTGTGTGCTTGCGATTGTGTATGAGTGTGTGCGAGTGTGTGTGAGTTTGTGCGAGTGTGTGCGTGCGAGTGCGTGCGAGTGAGTGCAAATGTGTGCGAATGTGGGTGTGCGAGTGTGTGCTAGTGTACGCAAGTGTGTGCGTGTTAGTGAGTGTGTGTGAGTTTGTGCGAGTGTTTACGAGTGTGTGTGTGAGTGTGTAGGACTGTGTGTGTGAGTGTGTGCAAGTGTGTGTGAGTGAGTGTGAGTGAGTGTGTGCGAGTGTGTGCGAATATGTGCGAGTGTGTGTGTGTGAGTTTGTGTGATTGTGTATGAGTGTGTGCGTGTGAGTGGGTGCGAGTGTGTGAAAATGTGTGCGAGAGTGTGAGAGTGTGGGCGTGCGAGTGTGCGCGAGTGTGTATGTGTGAGTGAGTGTGTGTGTGAGTGTTTGCGAGTGTTTGCGAGTGTGTGTGTGTGAGTGTGTAGGACTGTGTGTGCGAGTGTGGGCGAGTGTGTGTGAGTGTGTGCGAGTGTCTGCGAGTGTGTGTGTGATTGTGTGCGAGTGTGTGTGTGCAAGTGTGTGCGAGTGTGTGTGTGAGTGTGTGCGAGTGTGTGCGTGCGAGTGTGTGTGTGAGTGTGTGCAAGTGTGTGCGAGTGTGGCGAGTGTGTGCGATTGTGTGTGTGCGAGTGTGTGCCAGTGTGTGCCAGTGTGTGCATATGAGTGTGTGCGAATGTGTGTGAATGTGTGCGAGTTTGTGCGTGTGAGTGTGCGTGAGTGTTTGCGTGCGAGTGTGTGCGAGTGTGCTCGAGTGACTGGGTGCGAGTGTGTGCGAGTGTGTGTGAGTGTGTGCGAGTGTGTATGAGTGAATGTGTGTGAGTGTGTGCGAGTTTGTGTGCGAGTGTGTGCGAGTGAGTGTGTGTGAATGTGTGCAAATGTGTGCGAGTGTGCGTGCGAGTGTGTGCGTGCGAGTGTGTGCGAGTGTGTGTGTGCGTGTGTGCGAGTGTGTATGAGTATATGTGCGAGTGTGTGCAGGTGTGTGCGAGTGTGTGTGTGCGAGTGTGTGTGTGCGAGTTTGTGTGTGCGAGTGTGTGTGTGCGAGTGTGTGCAAGCGTGTGTGAGTGAGTGTGTGCGAGTGTGTGCAAATGTGTGCGAGTGTGTGTGCGAGTGTGTGTGTGCAAGAGTGTGCGAGTGTATGCGTGCAAGTGTGTGCGTGCGAGTGTATGCGTGCGAGTGTGTGTGTGTGTGTGCGAGTGTGTATGAGTGTATGTGCGAGTGTGTGCAAGTGTGTGCGAGTGTGTGTGTGTGAGTGTGTGTGTGCGAGTGTTTGTGTGCGAGTGTGTGCAAGCGTGTGCGAGTGAGTGTGTGCGAGTGTGTGCGAGTGTGTGTGCGAGTGTGTGTGTGCCATTGTGTATGAGTGTGTGGAGTGTCTGTGAATTTGTGCGAGGGTGTGCGAGTGTGTGCGTGCGAGTGCGTGCGAGTGTGTGCAAATGTGTGGGAGAGTGTGCGAGTGTGGTCGTGCGAGTGTGTGCTAGTGTGCGCGAGTGTATGAGTGTGCGCGAGTCTGTGAGTGTGTAGGACTGTGTGTGCGAGTGTGTGCGAGTATTTTAGTGTGTGTGCGAGTGTGTGTGTTCGAGTGTGTTCGAGTGTGTGCACGTGTGTGCCAGTGTGTGTGCGAGTGCGAATGAGTGAGTGTGTGCAAATGTGTGTGAGTGTGTGTGAGTGTGTGTGTGCGAGTGTGTGCGTGCAACGGTGTGCGAGTGTGTGCGAGCGTGTGTGTGCGAGTGTGTATGAGTGTGTGTGCGAGTGAGGGTGAGTGAGTGTGAGTGTGTGCGAGTGTGTGCGAATGTGTGCGAGTGTGTGTGTGCGATTGTGTATGGTGTGTGCGAGTGTGTGCGTGCGAGTGCGTGCGAGTGTATGCGAGTGTGCGCGAGTGTGTGAGTGTGTGCGAGTGTGTGTGTGTGAGTGTGTGTGTGAGTGTGTGCGAATGTGTGCCAGTTTGTGTGCGAGTGTCTGCGAGTGAGTGTGTGCGAATGTGTGCGAGTGTGTGCGAGTGTGTGCGTGCGAGTGTGTGCTAGTGTGTGCGTGCGAGTGTGTGCGAGTGTGTGAGTGTGTGTGCGAGTGTGTGCATGCGAGTGTGTGCGAGTGTGTGCGTGCGAGTGTGTGCGAGTGTGCTCGAGTGAGTGGGTGCGAGTGGGTGCGAGTGTGTATGAGTGAGTGTGTGTGAGTGTGTGCGTGGGTGCAAGTTTGTGTGCGAGTGAGTGTGTGTGAAAGTGTGTGAGTGTGTGCGAGTGTGTGTAAGTGTGTGTGCGAGTGCATGCGTGCGAGTATGTCCGTGCGAGTGTGTGCGTGTGAGTATGTGCGAGTGTGCTCGAGTGAGTGGGTGCGAGTGGGTGCGAATGTGGATGAGTGAGTGTGTGTGAGTGTGTGCGTGGGTGCGAGTTTGTGTGTGAGTGAGTGTGTGTGAATGTGTGTGAGTGGGTGCGAGTGTGTGTAAGTGTGTGTGCGAGTGCGTGCGTGCGAGTGTGTGCGTGCGAGTGTGTGCAAGTGTAAGTGAGTGTGTGCGAGTGTGTGTGCGAGTGTGTGTGCGAGAGTGTGCGAGTGTGTGCGAGTGTGTGCAAATGTGCCCGAGTGTGCGCGAGTGTGCACGAGTGAGTGAGTGCGAGTGTGTATGAGTGAGTGTGTGTGCGTGTGTGCGAGTTAGTGTGCGAGTGAGTGTGTGCGAATGTGTGCGAGTGTGTGCGAGTGTTTCTGTGCGAGTGTGTGTGCGAGTGTGTGCGTGCGAGTGTGTGCGAGTGTGTGTGAGTGAGTGTGTGCGAGTGTGTGTACGAGTGTGTGCGATTGTGCATAAGTGTGTGCAAGTGTGTGTGCGAGTGTGTGTGCGAGAGTGTGCGAATTTGTGCGAGTGTGTGCAAATGTGCCCGAGTGTGCGCGAGTGTGCACGAGTGAGTGGGTGCGAGTGTGTGTGAGTGTGTTCATGTGAGTGTGTGCGAGTGTGTGCGAGTGTGTGTGAGTGTGTGTGCGAGTGTGTTTGAGTGTGAGCGAGTGTGTATGAGTGCGTGTGCGAGTGTGTGCAAGTGTGTGTGAGTGTGTGCGAGTGTGTGTGTGAGTGTGTGTGAGTGTGTGCGAGTGTGTGTACGAGTGTGTGCGATTGTGCATAAGTGTGTGCGAGTGTGTGCGATTGTGTGTGTGAGTGTGTAGGACTTTATGTGCGAGTGTGTATGAGTTTGTGTGTGAGTGTGTGAAAGTGTGTGCAAGTGTGTGCAAGTGTGTGCGAGTGAGTGTGTGCGAGTGTGTGTGCGAGTGTGTGCGTGCGAGTGTGTGCGTGCGAGTGTGTGCGAGTGTGTGCGACTGTGTGCGAGTGTGTGCGAGTGTGTGAGTGTGAGTGTGTGCGAATGTGTGCGAGTGTGTGTGCGCGAGTGTGCACGAGTGTGTGCATGTAAGTGTGTGCATGCGAGTGTGTGCGAGTGTGCTCAAGTGAATGGGTGAGAGTGTGTGCGAGTGTGTTTGAGTGTGTGCGAATAAGTGTGTGTGAGTGTGTATGAGTGAGTGTGTGTGAGTGTGTGTGTGAGTGTGTACGACTGTATGTGCGAGTGTGTGTGCGAGTGTGTGCGAGTGTGTGTGTGCGAGTGAGTGCGAGTGTGTGCCAGTGTGTGCGTACGAGTGTGTGCAAGTGAGTGCGAGTGTGTGCAAATGTGTGCGAGTTTGTGCGTGTGAGTGTGTGCGAGTGTGCTCGAGTGACTGGGTGCGAGTGTGTGTGAGTGTGTGCGAGTGAGTGTGTGCGAGTGTGTATGAGTGACTGTGTGTGAGTGTGTGCGTGTGTGCGAGTTTGTGTGCGAGTGTGTGCGAGTGAGTGTGTGCAAATGTGTGCGAGTGTGTGTGTGCGAGTGTGTGTGAGTGTATGTGTGCGAGTGTGTGCGTGCGAGTATTTGCGAGAGTGTGCATGTGAGTGTGTGCGAGTGTGCTCGAGTGACTGGGTACGAGTGTGTGTGAGTGTGTGCGAGTGAGTGTGTGCGAGTGTATATGAGTGAGTGTGTGTGAGTGTGTGCGTGTGTGCGAGTTTGTGTGCGAGTGTGTGCGAGTGAGTGTGTGCAAATGTGTGCGAGTGTGTGTGTGTGAGTGTGTGCGAGTGTATGTGTGCGAGTGTGTGCGTGCGAGTATGTGCGAGAGTGTGCGTGTGAGTGTGTGCGAGTGTGTGTGTGTGCGAGTGTGCGAGTGAGTATAAGTGTATGTGCGAGTGTGTGCAAGTGTGTGCGAGTGTGTGCGAGTGTGTGTGCGCGAGTGTGTGTGTGTGAGTGTGTGCAAGTGTGTGCGAGTGAGTGTGTGCGAGTGTGTGCGAGTGTGCGTGAGTGTGTGCATGTGAGTGAGTGTGTGTGTGAGTGTGTGCGAGTGTTTGCAAGTATGTGTGTGTAGGACTGTGTGTGAGTGTGTGTGCGAATGTGTATGAGTGTATGTGCGAGTGTGTGTGTGAATGTGTGCGAGTGTGTGTGAGTGTGTGCGAGTGTGTGTAGGAGTGTGTGCGAGTGTGTGCGATTATGTGTGTGAGTGTGTAGGACTGTATGTGCGAGTGTGTGCGAGTCTGTTCGAGTATGTGTGTGTGCGAGTGTGTGTGAGTGTGTGCAAGTGTGTGTGTGCGAGTGTGTGTGTGATTGTGTATGAGTGCGAGTGTGTGTGTGAGTGTGTGCAAGTGTGTTCGAGTGTGTATGCGAGTGTGTATGAGTGTGTGTGCGAGTGTGTGCGGGTGTGCATGAGTGAGTGTGTGCGAGTGTGTGGGAGTGTGTGTGAGTGTGTGCAAGTGTGCATGAGTGTGTGCGTGCGAGTGTGTGTGAGTGTGTGTGTGAGTGTGTGCGAGTGTGTGTGAGTGTGTGTGAGTGTGTGCGAGTGTGTGAGAGTGTGTGTGCGAGTGTGTGTGAGTGTGTGTGCGAGAGTGTGCGAGTGTTTGCAAATGTGCCCGAGTGTGCACGAGTGTGTATGAGTGAGTGGGTGCGATTGTGTGCGAGTGTGTGTGAGTGTGTGCGTGTGAGTGTGAGCGAGCGTGTGCGAGTGTGTGTGCGAGTGTGTGCGAGTGTGTGTGCGTGTGAGTGTGTGCGAGTGTGTGCGAGTGTGTGTGAGTGTGTGCGAGTGTGTGTGTGTGAGTGTGTGCATGTGTGTATGAGTGAGTGGGTGCGAGTGTGTGCAAGTGTGTGTGAGTGTGTGCATGTGAGGGTGTGCGAGCGTGTGCGAGTGTGTGTGCGAGTGTGTGTGCGTGTGAGTGTGTGCGAGTGTGTGCGATTGTGTATGAGTGTGTGCGAGTGTGTGTGTGAGTGTGAGTGAGTGTGTACGAGTGTGTGCGAGTGTGTGTGAATGTGTGCGATTGTGTGTAGGGCTGTATGTGCGAGTGTGTATGAGTGTGTGTGCGAGTGTGTGTGAGTGTGTGCGAGAGTGTGTGTGCGAGTGTGTCCGAGTGTGTGCGTACGAGTGTGTATGAGTGTGTGCGTGCGAGTGTGTGCGAGTGTGTGCGAGTGTGTGAGTGTGTGCAAGTGTGTGCGAGTGTGTGCCAGTGTGTGCGTACGAGTGCGTGCAAGTGAGTGTGAGTGTGTGCGAATGTGTGCGAGTGTGTGCGTGCGAGTGTGCGTGAGTTTGCACGATTGTGTGCATGTGAGTGTGTGCGAGTGTGCTCGAGTGAATGGGTGTGAGTGTGTGCGAGTGTGTGTGAGTGTGTGCGAGTGAGTGTGTGCGAGTGTGTATGAGTGAGTGTGTGTGAGTGTGTGCGCGTGTGTGAGTTTGTGTGCGAGTGAGTGTGTGTGAATGTGTGCGAGTGAGTGTGTGCGAGTGTTTGCGAGTGTGTGTGCGAGTGTGTGTGTGAGTGTGTGCGAGTGTGTGCGTGCGAGTGTGTGCGTGCGAGTGTGTGCGAGTGTGTGTGCGAGTGTGTGTGAGTGTGTGCGAGTGAGTGTGTGCGAGTGTGTGTGAGTGTGCGAGTGTGTGTGCGATTGTGTATGAGTGTGTGCGAGTGTGTGTGAGTTTGTGCGAGTGTGTGGGTGTGTGTGTGCGAGTGCGTGCGAGTGTATGCGAGTGCATGCAATTGTGTGTGAGAGTGTGCGAGTCTGGGCGATTGAGTGTGTGCTAGTGTGCGCGAGTGTGTGAGTGTGTGCGAGTGTGTGCGAGTGTGTGCGTGCGAGTGCGTGCGAGTGAGTGCAAATGTGTGCGAGTGTGGGCGTGTGAGTGTGTGCGAGTGTGCACAAGTGTGTGTGAGTGTGTGCGAGTGTGCGCGAGTGTGTGCGTGTGAGTGAGTGTGTGTGTGATTGTGAGTGTGTGCTTGCGAGTGTGTGCTAGTGTGCATGAGTGTGTGCAAGTGTGCGCGAGTGTGTGCGTGTTAGTGAGTGAGTGTGTGTGAGTGTGTGCAAGTGTTTGCGAATGTGTGTGTGTGTGAGGGTGTAGGACTGTGTGTGCGAGTGTGTGTGCGAGTGTGTGCGAATGTGTATCAGTGTATGTGCGGGTGTGTGTGCGAGTGTGTGTGCGAGTGTGTGTGAGTGTGTACGAGTGTGTGTAGGAGTGTGTGCGAGTGTGTGCGATTGTGTGTGTGAGTGTGTAGGACTGTATGTGCAAGTGTGTGTGAGTGTGTTTGAGTGTGTGTGTGTGAGTGTGTGAGTGTGTGCAAGTGTGTGTGTGCGAGTGTGTGTGTGAGTGTGTGCAATTGTGTGTATGCGAGTGTGTATGAGTGAGTGTGTTTGTGTCTGTTTGAGTGTGTGCGAGTTTGTGTGCGAGTGTGTGCGAGTGAATGTGTTCGAATGTGTGCGAGTGTGTGCGAGTGTGTGCGAGTGAGTGTGTTCGAATGTGTGCAAGTGCGTGCGAGTGTGTGCGAGCGGGTGCGAGTGTGTGAGAGTGTGTGCGAGTGTGTGTGCATGTGTGTGAGAGTGTGTGCGAGTGTGTATGAGTGTATGTGCGAGTGTGTGCAAGTGTGTGCGAGTGAGTGTGTGCGAGAGTGTGTAAGTGTGTGCGAGTGTGTGTGTGCGATTGTGTATGAGTGTGTGCGAGTGTGTGTGTGAGTTTGTGCGAGTGTGTGCGAGTGTGTGTGAGTGTGTGCGTGCAAATGCGTGTGAGGGAGAGCGAGTGTGTGCAAATGTGTGTGAGAGTGTGCAAGTGTGGGCGTGCGAGTGTGTGCTAGTGTGCTCGAGTGTGTGAGTGTGTGTGAGTGTGTGCATGTGAGTGAGTGTGTGTGTGAGTTTGTGCAAGTGTGTGCGTGCGAGTGTGTGCAAGTGTGTGTGCGATTGTGTATGAGTGTGTGCGAGTGTGTGTGTGAGTTTGTGCGAGTGTGTGCGAGTGTGTGTGAGTGTGTGCGTGCAAATGCGTGCGAGGGAGAGCGAGTGTGTGCAAATGTGTGTGAGAGTGTGCGAGTGTGGGCGTGCGAGTGTGTGCTAGTGTGCGCGAGTGTGTGAGTGTGTGCGAGTGTGTGCATGTGAGTGAGTGTGTGAGTGTGTGCAAGTGTGTGCGTGCGAGTGTGTGCGGGTGTGTGCGAGTGTGTGCGAATCTGTGTGTGTGAGTGTGTGCAATTGTGTGCGATTGTGTGCGAGTGTGTGCGAGTGAGTGCGAGTGTGTGCCAGTGTGTGCGTATGAGTGTGTGCAAGTGAGTGCGAGTGTGTGCAAATGTGTGCGAGTTTGTGCGTGTGAGTGTGTGCGAGTGTGCTCGAGTGACTGGGTGCGAGTGTGTGTGAGTGTGTGCGAGTGAGTGTGTGCGATTGTGTATGAGTGAGTGTGTGTGAGTGTGTGCGTGTGTGCGAGTTTGTGTGCAAATGTGTGCGAGTGTGTGTGTGCGAGTGTGTGCGAGTGTGTGCGTGCGAGTATGTGCGAGATTGTGCGTGTGAGTGTGTGCGAGTGTGCTCGAGTGACTGGGTACGAGTGTGTGTGAGTGTGTGCGAGTGAGTGTGTGCGAGAGTGTATGAGTGAGTGTGTGTGAGTGTGTGCGTGTGTGCGAGTTTGTGTGCGAGTGTGTGCGAGTGAGTGTGTGCAAATGTGTGCGAGTGTGTGTGTGCGAGTGTGTGCGAGTGTATGTGTGCGAGTGTGTGCGTGCGAGTATGTGCGAGAGTGTGCGTGTGAGTGTGTGTGAGTGTGTGTGCGTGTGTGCGAGTGAGTATAAGTGTATGTGCGAGTGTGTGCAAGTGTGTGCGAGTGTGTGCGAGTGTGTGTGTGCGAGTGTGTGTGTGCGAGTGTGTGCAAGTGTGTGCGAGTGAGTGTGTGCGAGTGTGTGCGAGTGTGCATTAGTGTGTGCATGTGAGTGAGTGTGTGTGTGAGTGTGTGCGAGTGTTTGCAAGTATGTGTGTGTAGGACTGTGTGTGAGTGTGTGTGCGAATGTGTATGAGTGTATGTGCGAGTGTGTGTGCGAGTGTGTGTGCGAGTGTGTGCAAGTGTGTGTGAGTGTGTGCGAGTGTGTGTAGGAGTGTGTGCGAGTGTGTGCGATTATGTGTGTGAGTGTGTAGGACTGTATGTGCTAGTGTGTGCGAGTCTGTTCGAGTATGTGTGTGTGCGAGTGTGTGTGAGTGTGTGCAAGTATGTGTGTGCGAGTGTGTGTGTGATTGTGTATGAGTGCGAGTGTGTGTGTGAGTGTGTGCAAGTGTGTTCGAGTGTGTATGCGAGTGTGTATGAGTGTGTGTGCGAGTGTGTGCGGGTGTGCATGAGTGAGTGTGTGCGAGTGTGTGTGAGTGTGTGTGAGTGAGTGTGTGCGAGTGTGTGTGTGTGAGTGTGTGCGAGTGTGTGTGAGTGTCTGCGTGCGAGTGTGTGCGTGCGAGTGTGTGCGTGCGTGTGTGTGCGAGTGTGTGTGCGTGTGTGCGAGAAAGTACGAGTGTGTATGAGTGTGTGTGCGTGTGTGTGCAAGTGTGTGCGAGTGCGTGCGGGTGTGTGTGCGAGTGTGTGCGAGTGTGTGTGTGCGATTGTGTATGAGTGAGTGTGTGCGAGTGTGTGCGAGTGTGTGTCAAAGTGTGTGCGAGTGTGTGCGAGTGTGTGTGTGCGATTGTGTATGAGTGAGTGTGTGCGAGTGTGTGTGAAAGTGTGTGCGAGTGTGTGTGTGAGTGTGCACGGGTGTGTGCGTGCGAGTGAGTGCGATTGTGTGCAAATGTGTGCGAGCATGTGCGAGTGTGTGTGAGTGTGCACGAGTGTGTTCGTGTGAGTAAGTGAGTGTGTGTGTGTGAGTGTGTGCGAGTTTGTGCGAGTGTGTGCTTGCGAGTGTGTGCGAGTGTGCGCGAGTGTGTGCGTGTGAGTAAGTGAGTGTGTGTGTGAGTGTGTGCGAGTGTGTGTGTGAGTGTGTACGACTGTATGTGCGAGTGTGTGTGCGAGTGTGTGTGTGCGAGTGAGTGCGAGTGTGTGCCAGTGTGTGCGTACGAGTGTGTGCAAGTGAGTGCGAGTGTGTGCAAATGTGTGCGAGTTTGTGCGTGTGAGTGTGTGCGAGTGTGCTCGAGTGACTGGGTGCGAGTGTGTGTGAGTGTGTGCGAGTGAGTGTGTGCGAGTGTGTATGAGTGACTGTGTGTGAGTGTGTGCGTGTGTGCGAGTTTGTGTGCGAGTGTGTGCGAGTGAGTGTGTGCAAATGTGTGCGAGTGTGTGTGTGCGAGTGTGTGTGAGTGTATGTGTGCGAGTGTGTGCGTGCGAGTATTTGCGAGAGTGTGCATGTGAGTGTGTGCGAGTGTGCTCGAGTGACTGGGTACGAGTGTGTGTGAGTGTGTGCGAGTGAGTGTGTGCGAGTGTATATGAGTGAGTGTGTGTGAGTGTGTGCGTGTGTGCGAGTTTGTGTGCGAGTGTGTGCGAGTGAGTGTGTGCAAATGTGTGCGAGTGTGTGTGTGCGAGTGTGTGCGAGTGTATGTGTGCGAGTGTGTGCGTGCGAGTATGTGTGAGAGTGTGCGTGTGAGTGTGTGCGAGTGTGTGTGTGTGCGAGTGTGCTAGTGAGTATAAGTGTATGTGCGAGTGTGTGCAAGTGTGTGCGAGTGTGTGCGAGTGTGTGTGTGCGAGTGTGTGTGTGTGCGAGTGTGTGCAAGTGTGTGCGAGTGAGTGTGTGCGAGTGTGTGCGAGTGTGCGTGAGTGTGTGCATGTGAGTGAGTGTGTGCGAGTGTTTGCAAGTATGTGTGTGTAGGACTGTGTGTGAGTGTGTGTGCGAATGTGTATGAGTGTATGTGCGAGTGTGTGTGCGAGTGTGTGTGTGAATGTGTGCGAGTGTGTGTGAGTGTGTGCGAGTGTGTGTAGGAGTGTGTGCGAGTGTGTGCGATTATGTGTGTGAGTGTGTAGGACTGTATGTGCGAGTGTGTGCGAGTCTGTTCGAGTATGTGTGTGTGCGAGTGTGTGTGAGTGTGTGCAAGTGTGTGTGTGCGAGTGTGTGTGTGATTGTGTATGAGTGCGAGTGTGTGTGTGAGTGTGTGCAAGTGTGTTCGAGTGTGTATGCGAGTGTGTATGAGTGTGTGTGCGAGTGTGTGCGGGTGTGCATGAGTGAGTGTGTGCGAGTGTGTGGGAGTGTGTGTGAGTGTGTGCAAGTGTGCATGAGTGTGTGCGTGCGAGTGTGTGTGAGTGTGTGTGTGAGTGTGTGCGAGTGTGTGTGAGTGTGTGTGAGTGTGTGCGAGTGTGTGAGAGTGTGTGTGCGAGTGTGTGTGAGTGTGTGTGCGAGAGTGTGCGAGTGTGTGCAAATGTGCCCGAGTGTGCACGAGTGTGTATGAGTGAGTGGGTGCGATTGTGTGCGAGTGTGTGTGAGTGTGTGCGTGTGAGCGAGCGTGTGCGAGTGTGTGTGCGAGTGTGTGCGAGTGTGTGTGCGTGTGAGTGTGTGCGAGTGTGTGCGAGTGTGTGTGAGTGTGTGCGAGTGTGTGTGTGTGTGAGTGTGTGCATGTGTGTATGAGTGAGTGGGTGCGAGTGTGTGCAAGTGTGTGTGAGTGTGTGCATGTGAGGGTGTGCGAGCGTGTGCGAGTGTGTGTGCGAGTGTGTGTGCGTGTGAGTGTGTGCGAGTGTGTGCGATTGTGTATGAGTGTGTGCGAGTGTGTGTGTGAGTGTGAGTGAGTGTGTACGAGTGTGTGCGAGTGTGTGTGAATGTGTGCGATTGTGTGTAGGGCTGTATGTACGAGTGTGTGCGAGTGTGTATGAGTGTGTGTGCGAGTGTGTGTGAGTGTGTGCGAGAGTGTGTGTGTGAGTGTGTCCGAGTGTGTGCGTAAGAGTGTGTATGAGTGTGTGCGTGCGAGTGTGTGCGAGTGTGTGCGAGTGTGTGAGTGTGTGCGAGTGTGTGCGTACGAGTGCGTGCAAGTGAGTGTGAGTGTGTGCGAATGTGTGCGAGTGTGTGCGTGCGAGTGTGCGTGAGTTTGCACGATTGTGTGCATGTGAGTGTGTGCGAGTGTGTGCGAGTGTGCTCGAGTGAATGGGTGTGAGTGTGTGCGAGTGTGTGTGAGTGTGTGCGAGTGAGTGTGTGCGAGTGTGTATGAGTGAGTGTGTGTGAGTGTGTGCGCGTGTGTGAGTTTGTGTGCGAGTGAGTGTGTGTGAATGTGTGCGAGTGAGTGTGTGCGAGTGTTTGCGAGTGTGTGTGCGAGTGTGTGTGCGAGTGTGTGCGAGTGTGTGCGTGCGAGTGTGTGCGTGCGAGTGTGTGCGAGTGTGTGTGCGAGTGTGTGTGAGTGTGTGCGAGTTTGTATCAGTGTATGTGCTAGTGTGTGCGAGTGTGTGTGAGTGTGTGCAAGTGTGTGCGAGTGAGTGTGTGCGAGTGTGTGTGAGAGTGTGCGAGTGTGTGTGCGATTGTGTATGAGTGTGTGCGAGTGTGTGTGAGTTTGTGCGAGTGTGTGGGTGTGTGCGTGCGAGTGCATGCGAGTGTATGCGAGTGCATGCAAATGTGTGTGAGAGTGTGCGAGTCTGTGCGTGTGAGTGTGTGCTAGTGTGCGCGAGTGTGTGAGTGTGTGCGAGTGTGTGCGAGTGTGTGCGTGCGAGTGCGTGCGAGTGAGTGCAAATGTGTGCGAGTGTGGGCGTGTGAGTGTGTGCGAGTGTGCACAAGTGTGTGTGAGTGTGTGTGAGTGTGCGCGAGTGTGTGCGTGTGAGTGAGTGTGTGTGTGATTGTGAGTGTGTGCTTGCGAGTGTGTGCTAGTGTGCATGAGTGTGTGCAAGTGTGCGCGAGTGTGTGCGTGTTAGTGAGTGAGTGTGTGTGAGTGTGTGCGAGTGTTTGCGAATGTGTGTGTGTGTGAGGGTGTAGGACTGTGTGTGCGAGTGTGTGTGCGAGTGTGTGCGAATGTGTATCAGTGTATGTGCGGGTGTGTGTGCGAGTGTGTGTGCGAGTGTGTGTGAGTGTGTACGAGTGTGTGTAGGAGTGTGTGCGAGTGTGTGCGATTGTGTGTGTGAGTGTGTAGGACTGTATGTGCAAGTGTGTGTGAGTGTGTTTGAGTGTGTGTGTGTGAGTGTGTGAGTGTGTGCAAGTGTGTGTGTGCGAGTGTGTGTGTGAGTGTGTGCAATTGTGTGTATGCGAGTGTGTATGAGTGAGTGTGTTTGTGTCTGTTTGAGTGTGTGCGAGTTTGTGTGCGAGTGTGTGCGAGTGAGTGTGTTCGAATGTGTGCAAGTGTGTGCGAGTGTGTGCGAGTGAGTGTGTTCGAATGTGTGCAAGTGTGTGCGAGTGTGTGCGAGTGTGTGCGTGCGAGTGTGTGCGAGCGGGTGCGAGTGTGTGAGTGTGTGTGCGAGTGTGTGTGCATGTGTGTGAGAGTGTGTGCGAGTGTGTATGAGTGTATGTGCGAGTGTGTGCAAGTATGTGCGAGTGTGTGTGAGTGTGTGTGTGTGCGAGTGTGTGCAAGTGTGTGCGAGTGAGTGTGTGCGAGTGTGTGCAAGAGTGTGTAAGTGTGTGCGAGTGTGTGTGTGCGATTGTGTATGAGTGTGTGCGAGTGTGTGTGTGAGTTTGTGCGAGTGTGTGCGAGTGTGTGTGAGTGTGTGCGTGCAAATGCGTGTGAGGGAGAGCGAGTGTGTGCAAATGTGTGTGAGAGTGTGCAAGTGTGGGCGTGCGAGTGTGTGCTAGTGTGCTCGAGTGTGTGAGTGTGTGTGAGTGTGTGCATGTGAGTGAGTGTGTGTGTGAGTTTGTGCAAGTGTGTGCGTGCGAGTGTGTGCGAGTGTGTGTGTGCGATTGTGTATGAGTGTGTGCGAGTGTGTGTGTGAGTTTGTGCGAGTGTGTGCGAGTGTGTGTGAGTGTGTGCGTGCAAATGCGTGCGAGGGAGAGCGAGTGTGTGCAAATGTGTGTGAGAGTGTGCGAGTGTGGGCGTGCGAGTGTGTGCTAGTGTGCGCGAGTGTGTGAGTGTGTGCGAGTGTGTGCATGTGAGTGAGTGTGTGTGTGAGTGTGTGCAAGTGTGTGCGTGCGAGTGTGTGCGAGTGTGTGCGAATCTGTGTGTGTGAGTGTGTGCAATTGTGTGCGATTGTGTGCGAGTGTGTGCGAGTGAGTGCGAGTGTGTGCCAGTGTGTGCGTATGAGTGTGTGCAAGTGAGTGCGAGTGTGTGCAAATGTGTGCGAGTTTGTGCATATGAGTGTGTGCGAGTGTGCTCGAGTGAGTGTGTGCGAGTGTGTATGAGTGAGTGTGTGTGAGTGTGTGCGAGTTTGTGTGCAAGTGTGTGCGAGTGAGTGTGTGCAAATGTGTGCGAGTGTGTGTGTGCGAGTGTGTGCGAGTGTATGTGTGTGAGTGTGTGCGAGTGTGCTCGAGTGACTGGGTACGAGTGTGTGTGAGTGGGTGCGAGTGAGTGTGTGCGAGTGTGTATGAGTGAGTGTGTGTGAGTGTGTGCGTGTGTGCGAGTTTGTGTGCGAGTGTGTGCGAGTGAGTGTGTGCAAATGTGTGCAAGTGTGTGTGTGCGAGTGTGTGCGGGTGTATGTGTGCGATTGTGTGCGTGCGAGTATGTGCGAGAGTGTGCATGTGAGTGTGTGCGAGTGTGCTCGAGTGACTGGGTACGAGTGTGTGTGAGTGTGTGCGAGTGAGTGTGTGCGAGTGTGTATGAGTGAGTGTGTGTGAGTGTGTGCGAGTGTTTGCGAGTGTGTGTGTGAGTGTGTAGGACTGTGTGTGTGAGTGTGTGTGCGAGTGTGTGCGAATGTGTATGTGTGTATGTGCGAGTGTGTGCGAGTGTGTGCAAGTGTGTGTGCGAGTGTGTGTGAGTGTGTACGAGTGTGTGTAGGAGTTTGTGCGAGTGTGTATGCGAGTGTGTGCGTGTGAGTGTGTGTGCGAGTGTGTGCATGCGAGTGTGTGCGAGTGTGTATGCGAGTGTGTGTGTGAGTGTGTGTGCGAGTGTGTACATGCGAGTTTGTGCGAGTGTGTGCGAGTGTGTGCGTGCGAGTGCGTGCGAGTGAGTGCGAATGTGTGCGAGTGTGTGTGTGCGAGTGTGTGTGCGTGCGATTGTGTATGAGTGTGTGCGAGTGTGTGTGAGTTTGTGCGAGTGTGTGCGTGCGAGTGAGTGCGAATGTGTGCGAGTGTGGGCGTGCGAGTGTGTGCTAGTGTGCGCAAGTGTGTGCGTGTGAGTGAGTGTGTGTGAGTTTGTGCGAGTGTTTGCGAGTGTGTGTGTGAGTGTGGAGGACTGTGTGTGCTAGTGTGTGCGAGTGTGTGCAAGTGTGTGCGAGTGAGTGTGAGTGTGTGCGAGTGTGTGCGAGTGTGTGCGAATGTGTGCGAGTGTGTGTGTGCGAGTTTGTGTGATTGTGTATGATTGTGTGCGAGTGTGTGCGAGTGTGTGCAAATGTGTGCGAGAGTGTGCGAGTGTGGGTGTGCGAGTGTGTGCGAGTGTGCGCGAGTGTGTGTGAGTGTGTGCGAGAGTGTGTGCGTGTGAGTAAGTGTGTGAGTGAGTGTGAGTGTATGCTAGTGTGCGTGAGTGTGTGCGAGTGTGTGCGAGTGTGTACGTGTGAGTGAGTGTGTGTGTGAGTGTGTGCGAGTGTTTGCGAGTGTGTGAGTGTGTAGGACTGTGTGTGCGAGTGTGTGCGAGTGTGTGCAAGTGTGTGCGAGTGAGTGTGAGTGAGTGAGTGTGTGCGAGTGTGTGCGAATGTGTGCGAGTGTGTGTGTGCGAGTTTGTGTGATTGTGTATGAGTGTGTGCGAGTGTGTGCGTGCGAGTGGGTGTGAGTGAGTGTGAGTGTGTGCAAATGTGTGTGAGAGTGTGCGAGTGTGGGCGTGCGAGTGTGTGTGAGTGTGCGCGAGTGTGTGTGAGTGTGTGCGAGAGTGTGTGCGTGTGAGTAAGTGTGTGAGTGAGTGTGAGTGTATGCTTACGAGTGTGTGCTAGTGTGCGTGAGTGTGTGCGAGTGTGCGTGAGTGTGTACATGTGAGTGAGTGTGTGTGTGAGTGTGTGCAAGTGTTTGCGAGTGTGTGAGTGAGTGTGTAGGACTGTGTGTGCGAGTGTGTGTGCGAGTGTGTGCAAATGTGTATGTGTGTATGTGCGAGTGTGTGCGAGTGTGTGCAAGTGTGTGTGCGAGTGTGTGTGAGTGTGTACGAGTGTGTGTAGGAGTTTGTGCGAGTGTGTATGCAAGTGTGTGTGTGTGAGTGTGTGTGTGAGAGTGTGCATGCGAGTGTGTGCAAGTGTGCATGCGAGTGTGTGTGTGTGAGTGTGTGTGCGAGTGTGTGCGTGCGAGTGCGTGCGAGTGAGTGCGAATGTGTGCGAGAGTGTGCGAGTGTGTGCGAGTGTGTGTGTGCGAGTGTGTGTGCGTGCGATTGTGTATGAGTGTGTGCGAGTGTGTGTGAGTTTGTGCGAGTGTGTGCGTGCGAGTGCGTGCGAGTGAGTGCAAATGTGTGCGAATGTGGGTGTGCGAGTGTGTGCTAGTGTACGCAAGTGTGTGCGTGTTAGTGAGTGTGTGTGAGTTTGTGCGAGTGTTTACGAGTGTGTGTGTGAGTGTGTAGGACTGTGTGTGCGAGTGTGTGCAAGTGTGTGTGAGTGAGTGTGAGTGAGTGTGTGCGAGTGTGTGCGAATATGTGCGAGTGTGTGTGTGTGAGTTTGTGTGATTGTGTATGAGTGTGTGCGAGTGTGTGCGTGTGAGTGGGTGCGAGTGTGTGAAAATGTGTGCGAGAGTGTGAGAGTGTGGGCGTGCGAGTGTGCGCGAGTGTGTATGTGTGAGTGAGTGTGTGTGTGAGTGTTTGCGAGTGTTTGCGAGTGTGTGTGTGTGAGTGTGTAGGACTGTGTGTGCGAGTGTGGGCGAGTGTGTGTGAGTGTGTGCGAGTGTCTGCGAGTGTGTGTGTGATTGTGTGCGAGTGTGTGTGTGCAAGTGTGTGCAAGTGTGTGCGAGTGTGGCGAGTGTGTGCGATTGTGTGTGTGCGAGTGTGTGCCAGTGTGTGCCAGTGTGTGCGTATGAGTGTGTGCGAATGTGTGTGAATGTGTGCGAGTTTGTGCGTGTGAGTGTGCGTGAGTGTTTGCGTGCGAGTGTGTGCGAGTGTGCTCGAGTGACTGGGTGCGAGTGTGTGCGAGTGTGTGTGAGTGTGTGCGAGTGTGTATGAGTGAATGTGTGTGAGTGTGTGCGAGTTTGTGTGCGAGTGTGTGCGAGTGAGTGTGTGTGAATGTGTGCAAATGTGTGCGAGTGTGCGTGCGAGTGTGTGCGAGTGTGTGTGTGCGTGTGTGCGAGTGTGTATGAGTATATGTGCGAGTGTGTGCAGGTGTGTGCGAGTGTGTGTGTGCGAGTGTGTGTGTGCGAGTTTGTGTGTGCGAGTGTGTGGGTGCGAGTGTGTGCAAGCGTGTGTGAGTGAGTGTGTGCGAGAGTGTGCAAATGTGTGCGAGTGTGTGTGCGAGTGTGTGTGTGCAAGAGTGTGCGAGTGTATGCGTGCAAGTGTGTGCGTGCGAGTGTATGCGTGCGAGTGTGTGTGTGTGTGTGCGAGTGTGTTTGAGTGTATGTGCGAGTGTGTGCAAGTGTGTGCGAGTGTGTGTGTGTGAGTGTGTGTGTGCGAGTGTTTGTGTGCGAGTGTGTGCAAGCGTGTGCGAGTGAGTGTGTGCGAGTGTGTGCGAGTGTGTGTGCGAGTGTGTGTTTGCCATTGTGTATGAGTGTGTGGAGTGTCTGTGAATTTGTGCGAGGGTGTGCGAGTGTGTGCGTGCGAGTGCGTGCGAGTGTGTGCAAATGTGTGGGAGAGTGTGCGAGTGTGGTCGTGCGAGTGTGTGCTAGTGTGCGCGAGTGTATGAGTGTGCGCGAGTCTGTGAGTGTGTAGGACTGTGTGTGCGAGTGTGTGCGAGTATTTTAGTGTGTGTGCAAGTGTGTGTGTTCGAGTGTGTTCGAGTGTGTGCACGTGTGTGCCAGTGTGTGTGTGCGAGTGCAAATGAGTGAGTGTGTGCAAATGTGTGTGAGTGTGTGTGAGTGTGTGTGTGCGAGTGTGTGCGTGCAACGGTGTGCGAGTGTGTGCGAGCGTGTGTGTGCGAGTGTGTATGAGTGTGTGTGCGAGTGAGGGTGAGTGAGTGTGAGTGTGTGCGAGTGTGTGCGAATGTGTGCGAGTGTGTGTGTGCGATTGTGTATGGTGTGTGCGAGTGTGTGCGTGCGAGTGCGTGCGAGTGTATGCGAGTGTGCGCGAGTGTGTGAGTGTGTGCGAGTGTGTGTGTGTGAGTGTGTGTGTGAGTGTGTGCGAATGTGTGCCAGTTTGTGTGCGAGTGTCTGCGAGTGAGTGTGTGCGAATGTGTGCGAGTGTGTGCGAGTGTGTGCGTGCGAGTGTGTGCTAGTGTGTGCGTGCGAGTGTGTGCGAGTGTGTGAGTGTGTGTGCGAGTGTGTGCATGCGAGTGTGTGCGAGTGTGTGCGTGCGAGTGTGTGCGAGTGTGCTCGAGTGAGTGGGTGCGAGTGGGTGCGAGTGTGTATGAGTGAGTGTGTGTGAGTGTGTGCGTGGGTGCAAGTTTGTGTGCGAGTGAGTGTGTGTGAATGTGTGTGAGTGTGTGCGAGTGTGTGTAAGTGTGTGTGCGAGTGCATGCGTGCGAGTATGTCCGTGCGAGTGTGTGCGTGTGAGTATGTGCGAGTGTGCTCGAGTGAGTGGGTGCGAGTGGGTGCGAATGTGGATGAGTGAGTGTGTGTGAGTGTGTGCGTGGGTGCGAGTTTGTGTGTGAGTGAGTGTGTGTGAATGTGTGTGAGTGGGTGCGAGTGTGTGTAAGTGTGTGTGCGAGTGCGTGCGTGCGAGTGTGTGCGTGCGAGTGTGTGCAAGTGTAAGTGAGTGTGTGCGAGTGTGTGTGCGAGTGTGTGTGCGAGAGTGTGCGAGTGTGTGCGAGTGTGTGCAAATGTGCCCGAGTGTGCGCGAGTGTGCACGAGTGAGTGAGTGCGAGTGTGTATGAGTGAGTGTGTGTGCGTGTGTGCGAGTTAGTGTGCGAGTGAGTGTGTGCGAATGTGTGCGAGTGTGTGCGAGTGTTTCTGTGCGAGTGTGTGTGCGAGTGTGTGCGTGCGAGTGTGTGCGAGTGTGTGTGAGTGAGTGTGTGCGAGTGTGTGTACGAGTGTGTGCGATTGTGCATAAGTGTGTGCAAGTGTGTGTGCGAGTGTGTGTGCGAGAGTGTGCGAATTTGTGCGAGTGTGTGCAAATGTGCCCGAGTGTGCGCGAGTGTGCACGAGTGAGTGGGTGCGAGTGTGTGTGAGTGTGTTCATGTGAGTGTGTGCGAGTGTGTGCGAGTGTGTGTGAGTGTGTGTGCGAGTGTGTGTGAGTGTGAGCGAGTGTGTATGAGTGCGTGTGCGAGTGTGTGCAAGTGTGTGTGAGTGTGTGCGAGTGTGTGTGTGAGTGTGTGCGAGTGTGTGTACGAGTGTGTGCGATTGTGCATAAGTGTGTGCGAGTGTGTGCGATTGTGTGTGTGAGTGTGTAGGACTTTATGTGCGAGTGTGTATGAGTTTGTGTGTGAGTGTGTGAAAGTGTGTGCAAGTGTGTGCAAGTGTGTGCGAGTGAGTGTGTGCGAGTGTGTGTGCGAGTGTGTGCGTGCGAGTGTGTGCGTGCGAGTGTGTGCGAGTGTGTGCGACTGTGTGCGAGTGTGTGCGAGTGTGTGAGTGTGAGTGTGTGCGAATGTGTGCGAGTGTGTGTGCGCGAGTGTGCACGAGTGTGTGCATGTAAGTGTGTGCATGCGAGTGTGTGCGAGTGTGCTCAAGTGAATGGGTGAGAGTGTGTGCGAGTGTGTTTGAGTGTGTGCGAATAAGTGTGTGTGAGTGTGTATGAGTGAGTGTGTGTGAGTGTGTGTGTGCGAGTTTGTGTGCGAGTTTGTTTGAGTGAGTGTGTGCGAGTGTGTGTGAGTTTGTGTGCGAGTGTTTGTGCGAGTGTGTGCGTGCGAGTGTGTGTGTTCGAGTGTGTGCACGCGAGTGTGTGTGCGCGAGTGTGTGTGCGAATGTGTGTGCGTGTGAGTGTGTGTGAGTGTGTATGAGTGTATGTGCGAGTGTGTGCCAGTGTGTGCGAGTGTGTGTGTGCGAGTGTGTGCAAGTGTGTGCGAGTGTGTGCGAGTGTGTGTGTGCGAGTGTGTGTGCAATTGTGTATGAGTGTGTGCGAGTGTTTGTGAGTTTGTGCAAGTGTGTGCGAGTGTGCGTGCGAGTGTATGCGAGTGAGTGCGGGTGTGTGCGAGTGTGTGTGCGAGTGTGTGCGTGCGAGTGTGTGCGAGTGTGTGCGTGCGAGTGTGTGCGTGCGAGTGTGTGCGACTGTGTGTGAGTGTGTGAGTGTGAGTGTGTGCGAATGTGTGCGAGTGTGTTTGCGCGAGTGTGCACGAGTGTGTGCATGTAAGTGTGTGCATGCGAGTGTGTGCGAGTGTGCTCAAGTGAATGGGTGAGAGTGTGTGCGAGTGTGTTTGAGTGTGTGCGAATAAGTGTGTGTGAGTGTGTATGAGTGAGTGTGTGTGAGTGTGTGTGTGCGAGTTTGTGTGCGAGTGTGTTTGAGTGAGTGTGTGCGAGTGTGTGTGAGTTTGTGTGCGAGTGTTTGTGCGAGTGTGTGCATGCGAGTGTGTGTGTTCGAGTGTGTGCACGCGAGTGTGTGCGCGCGAGTGTGTGTGCGAATGTGTGTGCGTGTGAGTGTGTGTGAGTGTGTATGAGTGTATGTGCGAGTGTGTGCCAGTGTGTGCGAGTATGTGTGTGCGAGTGTGTGCAAGTGTGTGCGAGTGTGTGCGAGTGTGTGTGTGCGAGTGTGTGTGCAATTGTGTATGAGTGTGTGTGAGTGTTTGTGAGTTTGTGCAAGTGTGTGCGAGTGTGCGTGCGAGTGTATGCGAGTGAGTGCGGGTGTGTGCGAGTGTGTGTATGCGAGTCTGTGTGTGATTGTGTATGAGTGTGTGCGAGTGTGTGAGTTTGTGCGAGTGTGTGCGTGTGTGTGCGAGTGCGTGCGAGTGCGTGCGAGTTCGTGCAAATGTGTGCGAGAGTGTGCGAGTGTGTGTGTGTGAGTGTGTGTGTGTGAGTGTGCGCGAGTGTGTGCGTGTGAGTGTGTGTGAGTGTGTGTGTGCGATTGTGTATTGTGTGTGCGAGTGTGTGCGTGCGAGTGCGTGCTAGTGTATGCGAGTGTGCGCGATTGTGTGTGAGTGTGTGCGAGTGTGTGTGTGTGAGTGTGTGTGTGTGAGTGTGTGCGAATGTGTGCCAGTTTGTGCGTATGAGTGTGTGCAAGTGAGTGCGAGTGTGTGCGAATGTGTGCGTGCGAGTGTGCGCGAGAGTGTGCGTGTGAGTGTGTGCGAGTGTGTGTGTGCGAGTGTGTGCGAGTGTGCTCGAGTGACTGGGTGCAAGTGTGTGCGAGTATGTGTGAGTGAGTGTGTGTGAGTGTCTGCGTGTGTGCAAGTTTGTGTGCGAGTGTGTGGGGGTTTGTGTGCGAGTGTGTGCGAGTGAGTGTGTGCGAATGTGTGCGAGTGTGTGCGAGTGTGTGCGTGCGAGTGTGTGCTAGTGTGTGCGTGCGAGTGTGAGCGAGTGTGTGAGTGTGTGTGCGAGTGTGTGCGTGCAAGTGTGTGCGTGCAAGTGTGTGCGAGTGTGCTCGAGTGAGTGGGTGCGAGTGGGTGCGAGTGTGTGTGATTGTGTGCGTGGTTGCGAGTTTGTGTGCGAGTGAGTGTGTGTGAATGTGTGTGAGTGTGTGCGAGTGTGTGCGTGCGAGTGTGTGCAAGTGTGTGCGAGTATGTGCGAGTGTGTGTGTGCGAGTGTGTGCGAGTGTTTGCCAGTGTGTGCGTACGAATGTGTGCAAGTGAGTGCGAATGTGTGCGTGCGAGTGTGCACGAGTGTGCACGAGTGTGTGTGCGTGAGTGTGTGCATGTGAGTGTGTGCATGCGTGCGAGTGTGTGCGAGTGTGCTCGAGTGACTGGGTGCGAGTGTGTGTGTGTGTGCGAGTGAGTGTGTGCGAGTGTATATGAGTGAGTGTGTTTGAGTGTGTGCCAGTTTGTGTGTGGGTGCGAGTGTGTGAGTGTGTGTGAGTTTGTAGGACTGTATGTGCGAGTGTTTGCGAGTGTGTGCGAGTGTGTTCGAGTGTGTGCGGGTGTGTGCAAATGTGCCCGAGTGTGCGCGAGTTTGCACGAGTGAGTGGGTGCGAGTGTGTGCTTGTGAGTGTGTGTGAGTGTGTGTGCGAGTGTGTGTGGGTGTGTGCGAGTGTGTGCAAGTGTGTGTGAGTGTGTGCGAGTGTGTGTGTGTGTGAGTGTGTGTGAGTGAGTGTGTGTGAGTGTGTGCGAGTGTGTGCGAGTGTGTGTTAGAGTGTGTGTGTGCGATTGTGTATAAGTGTGTGCGAGTGTGTGTGAGTTTGTGCGAGTGTGTGCGAGTGTGTGCGTGTGAGTGCGTGCGAGTGAGTGCGAATGTGTGCGAGTGTGTGTGTGCGAGTGTGTGTGCATGCGATTGTGTATGAGTGTGCGCGAGTGTGTGTGAGTTTGTGCGAGTGTGTGCGAGTGTGTGCGTGCGAGTGCATGCGAGTGAGTGCAAATGTGTGCGAGTGTGGGCGTGCGAGTGTGTGCTAGTGTGCGCAAGCGTGTGCATGTGAGTGAGTGAGTGTGTGTGAGCTTGTGCAAGTGTTTGCGAGTATGTGTGTGAGTGTGTAGGACTGTGTGTGCGAGTGTGTGCGAGTGTGTGCAAGTGTGTGCGAGTGAGTGTGAGTGAGTGCATGTGTGCAAGTGTGAGCGAATGTGTGCGAGTGTGTGTGTGCGAGTTTGTGTGATTGTGTATGAGTGTGTGCGTGCGATTGGGTGCGAGTGAGTGCGAGTGTGTGTGCGAGTGTGTGCGAGTGTGTGCAAGTGTGTGAGTGTGTGCGAGTGTGTGTAGGAGTGTGTGCGAGTGTGTGCGGTTGTGTGTGTGAGTGTGTAGGACTGTATGTGCGAGTGTGTGCGAGTCTGTTCGAGTTTGTGTGTGTGCGAGTGTGTGTGTGATTGTGTATGAGTGCGAGTGTGTGTGAGTGTGTGCAAGTGTTTTCGAGTGTGTGTGCGTGTTTGTATGAGTGTGTGTGTGCGAGTGTGTGCGAGTGTGTGTGTGCGAGTGTGTGCGAGTGTGTGTGAGTGTGTGCATGAGTGAGTGTGTGCGAGTGTGTGCGAGTGTGTGTGTGTGTGAGTGTGTGCGAGTGTGTGTGAGTGTGTGCGAGTGTGTGCGAGTGTGTGCGTGCGTGTCTGTGTGTGCGAGTGTGTGTGCGTGTGTGTGCGAGTGTGTACAAGTGTGTGTGTGCGTGTGTGTGCGTGTGTGTGCAAGTGTTTGCGAGTGCGTGCGGGTGTGTGCGAGTGCGTGCGGGTGTGTGCGAGTGCGTGCGAGTGAGTGCAAGTGTGTGCAAATGTGTGCAAGCGTGTGTGAGTGTGTGTGAGTGTGTGTGAGTCTGTGCGAGTGTGTGCTTGCGAGAGTGTGCTAGTGTGCACGAGTGTGTGAGTGTGTGCGAGAGTGCGCGAGTGTGTGCGTGTGAGTAAGTGAGTGTGTGCGAGTGTGAGTGTGTACGACTGTGTGTGCGAGTGTGTGCGCGTGTGTGCGAGTGTATATGAGTGTATGTGCGACTGTGTGTGCGAGTGTGTGCGCGTGTGTGTGAGTGTATATGAGTGTATGTGCGAGTGTGTGTGCGAGTGCGTACGAGTGTGTGCGAGTGTGTGTGAGTGTGTGTGTGAGTGTGAGATTGTGTGGGAGTGTGTGTGAGCTTGTATGACTGTATGTGCGAGTGTTTGCGAGTGTGTGCGAGTGTGTTCGAGTGTGTGTAAGTGTGTGAGTGTGTGCGAGTGTGTGTGCGAGTGTGTGCGAGTGTGTGTGCGAGAGTGTGCGAGTGTGTGCGAGTGTGTGCAAATGTGCCCGAGTGTGCGTGAGTGTACACGAGTGAGTGGGTGCGAGTGTGTGAGCGTGTGCGAGTGTGTGTGAGTTTGTAGGACTGTATGTGCAAGTGTTTGCAGTGTGTGCGAGTGTATTCGAGTGTGTGCGAGTGTGTGTGCGAGTGTGTGCGAGCGTGTGCACATGTGCCCGAGTGTGCGCGAGTGTGCACGAGTGAGTGGGTGCGAGTGTGTGAGTGTGTGTGAGTGTGTGTGAGTTTGTGCGATTGTGTATGAGTGTGTGCGAGTATGTGTGAGTTTGTGCGAGTGTGTGCGAGTGTGTGCGTGCGAGTGCGTGCGAGTGAATGTGAATGTGTGCAATTGTGGGCGTGCAAGTGTGTGCTAGTGTGTGCAACTGTGTGCGTGTGATCGAGTGTGTGTGAGTATGTGCGAGTGTTTGCGAGTGTGTGTGTGAGTGTGTAGGACTGTGTGTGCGAGTGTGTGCGAGTGAGTGTGAGTGAGTGAGTGTGTGCGAGTGTGTGCAAATGTGTGCGAGTGTTTGTGTGCGAGTGTGTGTGATTGTGTATGAGTGTGTGCGAGTGTGTGCGTGTGAATGGGTGCGAGTGAGTGCGAGTGTGTGCAAATGTGTGCGAGAGTGTGTGAGTGTGGGCGTGCGAGTGTGTGCAAGTGTGCGCGAGTGTGTGTGAGTGTGTGCGAGAGTGTGTGCATGTGAGTAAGTGTGTGAGTGAATGTGAGTGTATGCTTACGAGTGTGTGCTAGTGTGTGTGAGTGTGTGCGAGTGTGCGCGAGTGTGTACGTGTGAGTGAGTGTGTGTGTGAGTGTGTGCGAGTGTGCGCGAGTGTGTACGTGTGAGTGTGTAGGACTGTTTGTGCGAGTGTGTGTGCGAGTGTGTGCGAATGTGTATGTGTGTATGTGCGAGTGTGTGCGAGTGTGTGCGAGTGTGTGTGAGTGTTTACGAGTGTGTGTAGGAGTTTGTGCGAGTGTGTGCGAGTGTGTATGCGAGTGTGTGTGTGTGAGTGTGTGCGAGTGTGTGCATGCGAGTGTGTGCGAGTGTGTGCGAGTATGTGCGAGTGTGTGCGAGTGTGTGCCAGTGTGTGCGTACGAGTGTGTGCAAGTGAGTGCAATTGTGTGCGTGCGAGTGTGCATGAGTGTGCTCGAGTGTGTGTGCATGAGTGTGTGCATGTGAGTGTGTGCGTGCGTGCGTGCGAGTGTGTGCGAGTGTGCTCAAGTGACTGGGTGCGAGTGTTTGCGAGTGTGTGTGTGTGTGTGCAAGTGAGTGTGTGCGAGTGTGTATGAGTGAGTGTGTTTGAGTGTGTGCCAGTTTGTGTGTGGGTGCGAGTGTGTGAGTGTGTGTGAGTTTGTAGGACTGTATGTGTGAGTGTTTGTGAGTGTGTGCGAGTGTGTTCGAGTGTGTGCGAGTGTGTGTGCGAGTGTGTGTGCGAGAGTGTGTGAGTGTGTGCGAGTGTGTGCAAATGTGCCCGAGTGTGCGCGAGTGTGCACGAGTGAGTGGGTGCGAGTGTGTGCGAGTGTGTGTGTGAGTGTGTGCGTGTGAGTGTGTGCATGTGAGTGTGTGCGAGTGTGTGTGCGAGTGTGTGCTTGTGAGTGTGTGCGACTGTGTGTGAGCGTGTGTGTGAGTGTGTGTGCGTGTGAGTGTGTGCGAGTGTGTGCAAGTGTGTGTGAGTGTGTGCGAGTGTGTGTGTGTGAGTGTGTGTGAGTGTGTGTGCGAATGTGTGTGCGTGTGAGTGTGTGCGAGTGTGTGCATGTGTGTGTGAGTGTGTGCGAGTGTGTGTGTGTGAGTGTGTGTGAGTGAGTGTGTGCGAGTGTGTGCGACTGTGTGTGTGCGATTGTGTATAAGTGTGTGTGAGTGTGTGTGAGTTTGTGCGAGTGTGTGCGAGTGTGTGCGTGCGAGTGCGTGCGAGTGAGTGCGAATGTGTGCGAGTGTGTGTGTGCGAGTGTGTGTGCGTGCAATTGTGTATGAGTGTGTGCGAGTGTGTGTGAGTTTGTGCGAGTGTGTGCGTGCGAGTGCGTGCGAGTGAGTGCGAATGTGTGCAAGTGTGTGCGTGTGAGTGAGTGTGTGTGAGTTTGTGCGAGTGTTTGCGAGTGTGTGTGTGAGTGTGTAGGACTGTGTGCGAGTGTGTGCAATTGTGTGTGAGTGAGTGTGTGCGAGTGTGCGTGAGAGTGTGCGAGTGTGTGCGAGTGTGTGTGTGCGATTGTGTATGAATGTGTGCGAGTGTGTGTGAGTTTGTGCAAGTGTGTGCGACTGTGTGTGAGTGTGTGCGTGCAAATGTGTGCGAGTGAGAGCGAGTGTGTGCAAATGTGTGTGAGAGTGTGCGAGTGTGGGCGTGAGAGTGTGTGCTAGTGTGCGCGAGTGTGTGAGTGTGTGCGAGTGTGTGCATGTGAGTGAGTGTGTGTGTGAGTGTGTGCAAGTGTGTGCGTGCGAGTGTGTGCGAGTGTGTGCGAGTGTGTGCGAATCTGTGTGTGTGAGTGTGTGCAAGTGTGTGCGATTGTGTGCGAGTGTGTGTGTGCGAGTGAGTGCGAGTTTGTGCCAGTGTGTGCGTACGAGTGTGTGCAAGTAATTGCGAGTGTGTGCAAATGTGTGCGAGTTTGTGCGTGTGAGTGTGCGAGTGTGCTCGAGTGACTGGGTACGAGTGTGTGTGAGTGTGTGTGAGTGAGTGTGTGCGAGTGTGTATGAGTGAGTGTGTGTGAGTGTGTGCGTGTGTGCGAGTTTGTGTGCGAGTGTGTGCGAGTGAGTGTGTGCATATGTGTACGAGTGTGTGTGTGCGAGTGTGTGCGTGCGAGTATGTGCGAGAGTGTGCGTGTGAGTGTGTGCGAGTGTGCTCGAGTGACTGGGTACGAGTGTGTGTGTGAGTGTGTGCGAGTGAGTGTGTGCGAGTGTGTATGAGTGAGTGTGTGTGAGTGTGTGCATGTGTGCGAGTTTGTGTGCGAGTGTGTGCGAGTGAGTGTGTGCAAATGTATGCGAGTGTGTGTGTGCGAGTGTGTGCGAGTGTATGTGTGCGAGTGTGTGCGTGCGAGTATGTGCGAGAGTGTGCGTGTGTGCGAGTGTGTGTGTGTGCGTGTGTGCGAGTGAGTATAAGTGTATGTGCGAGTGTGTGCAAGTGTGTGCGAGTGTGTGTGCGTGAGTGTGTGCATGTGAGTGTGTGCGTGCGTGCGAGTGTGCTCGAGTGACTGGGTGCGAGTGTGTGTGTTTGTGTGCGAGTGAGTGTGTGCGAGTGTGTATGAGTGAGTGTGTTTGAGTGTGTGCCAGTTTGTGTGTGGGTGCGAGTGTGTGTGAGTGTGTGTGAGTTTGTAGGACTGTATGTGCGAGTATTTGCGAGTGTGTGCGAGTGTGTTCGAGTGTGTGCGAGTGTGTGTGCGAGAGTGTGCGAGTGTGTGCGAGTGTGTGCGTGCGAGTGCGTGCGAGTGAGTGCGAATGTGTGCGAGTGTGTGCGTGTGAGTGAGTGTGTGTGAGTTTGTGCGAGTGTGTGTGTGAGTGTGTAGGACTGTGTGCGAGTGTGTGCAAGTGTGCTCGAGTGAGTGTGTGCGAGTGTGCGCGAGAGTGTGCGAGTGTGTGCGAGTGTGTGTGTGCGATTGTGTATGAATGTGTGCGAGTGTGTGTGTGAGTTTGTGCGAGTGTGTGCGAGTGTGTGTGAGTGTGTGCGTGCAAATGTGTGCGAGTGAGAGCGAGTGTGTGCAAATGTGTGTGAGTGTGTGTGTGCGAGTTTGTGCGAGTGTGTGCGTGCGAGTGCGTGTGAGTGAGTGCGAATGTGTGCGAGTGTGTGCGTGTGAGTGAGTGTGTGTGAGTTTGTGCGAGTGTTTGCGAGTGTGTGTGTGAGTGTGTAGGACTGTGTGCGAGTGTGTGCAAGTGTGTGCGAGTGAGTGTGTGCGAGTGTGCGCGAGAGTGTGCGAGTGTGTGCGAGTGTGTGTGTGCGATTGTGTATGAATGTGTGCGAGTGTGTGTGTGAGTTTGTGCGAGTGTGTGCGAGTGTGTGTGAGTGTGTGCGTGCAAATGTGTGCGAGTGAGAGCGAGTGTGTGCAAATGTGTGTGAGAGTGTGCGAGTGTGGGCGTGAGAGTGTGTGCTAGTGTGCGCGAGTGTGTGAGTGTGTGCGAGTGTGTGCATGTGAGTGAGTGTGTGTGTGAGTGTGTGCAAGTGTGTGCGTGCGAGTGTGTGCGAGTGTGTGCGAGTGTGTGCGAATCTGTGTGTGTGAGTGTGTGCAAGTGTGTGCGATTGTGTGCGAGTGTGTGTGTGCGAGTGAGTGCGAGTGTGTGCCAGTGTGTGCGTACGAGTGTGTGCAAGTAATTGCGAGTGTGTGCAAATGTGTGCGAGTTTGTGCGGGTGAGTGTGCGAGTGTGCTCGAGTGACTGGGTACGAGTGTGTGTGAGTGTGTGCGAGTGAGTGTGTGCGAGTGTGTATGAGTGAGTGTGTGTGAGTGTGTGCGTGTGTGCGAGTTTGTGTGCGAGTGTGTGCGAGTGAGTGTGTGCAAATGTGTGCGAGTGTGTGTGTGCGAGTGTGTGCGAGTGTACGTGTGCGAGTGTGTGCGTGCGAGAGTGTCCGTGTGAGTGTGTGCGAGTGTGCTCGAGTGACTGGGTACGAGTGTGTGTGAGTGTGTGCGAGTGAGTGTGTGCGAGTGTGTATGAGTGAGTGTGTGTGAGTGTGTGCGTGTGTGCGAGTTTGTGTGCGAGTGTGTGCGAGTGAGTGTGTGCAAATGTGTGCAAGTGTGTGTGTACGAGTGTGTGCGAGTGTATGTGTGCGTGCGAGTATGTGCGAGAGTGTGCGTGTGTGCGAGTGTGTGTGTGTGCGTGTGTGCGAGTGAGTATAAGTGTATGTGCGAGTGTGTGCAAGTGTGTGCGAGTGTGTGTGCGTGAGTGTGTGCATGTGAGTGTGTGCGTGCGTGCGAGTGTGTGCGAGTGTGCTCGAGTGACTGGGTGCGAGTGTGTGTGTTTGTGTGCGAGTGAGTGTGTGCGAGTGTGTATGAGTGAGTGTGTTTGAGTGTGTGCCAGTTTGTGTGTGGGTGCGAGTGTGTGTGAGTGTGTGTGAGTTTGTAGGACTGTATGTGCGAGTATTTGCGAGTGTGTGCGAGTGTGTTCGAGTGTGTGCGAGTGTGTGTGCGAGTGTGTGTGCGAGAGTGTGCGAGTGTGTGCGAGTGTGTGCAAATGTGCCCGAGTGTGCGCGAGTTTGCACGAGTGAGTGGGTGCGAGTGTGTGTGCGAGTGTGTGCGTGTGAGTGTGTGCGTGTGAGTGTGTGCGAGTGTGTGTGCGAGTGTGTGCTTGTGAGTGTGTGCAAGTGTGTGCGAGTGTGTGTGGGTGTGAGTGTGTGTGAGTGTGTGCAAGTGTGTGTGTGCGAGTGTGTGCGAGTGTGTGCGAGTGTGTGTTAGAGTGTGTGTGTGCGATTGTGTATAAGTGTGTGCGAGTGTGTGTGAGTTTGTGCGAGTGTGTGCGAGTGTGTGCGAGTGCGTGCGAGTGATTGCGAATGTGTGTGAGTGTGTGTGTGCGAGTGTGTGTGCTTGCGATTGTGTATGAGTGTGTGCGAGTGTGTGTGAGTTTGTGCGAGTGTGTGCGTGCGAGTGCGTGCGAGTGAGTGCGAATGTGTGCGAGTGTGGGCGTGCGAGTGTGTGCTAGTTTGCGCAAGTGTGTGCGTGTGAGTGTGTGCGAATGTGTGTGAATGTGTGCGAGTTTGTGCGTGTGAGTGTGCGTGAGTGTGTGTGAGTGTGTGCGAGTGTGTGTGTGTGAGTGTGTGTGTGAGTGTGTGCGAATGTGTGCCAGTTTGTGTGCGAGTGTCTGCGAGTGAGTGTGTGCGAATGTGTGCGAATGTGTGCGAGTGTGTGCGTGCGAGTGTGTGCTAGTGTGTGCGTGCGAGTGTGTGCGAGTGTGTGAGTGTGTGTGCGAGTGTGTGCATGCGAGTGTGTGCGAGTGTGTGCGTGCGAGTGTGTGCGAGTGTGCTCGAGTGAGTGGGTGCGAGTGGGTGCGAGTGTGTATGAGTGAGTGTGTGTGAGTGTGTGCGTGGGTGCAAGTTTGTGTGCGAGTGAGTGTGTGTGAATGTGTGTGAGTGTGTGCGAGTGTGTGTAAGTGTGTGTGCGAGTGCATGCGTGCGAGTGTGTCCGTGCGAGTGTGTGCGTGTGAGTATGTGCGAGTGTGCTCGAGTGAGTGGGTGCGAGTGGGTGCGAATGTGGATGAGTGAGTGTGTGTGAGTGTGTGCGTGGGTGCGAGTTTGTGTGTGAGTGAGTGTGTGTGAATGTGTGTGAGTGGGTGCGAGTGTGTGTAAGTGTGTGTGCGAGTGCGTGCGTGCGAGTGTGTGCGTGCGAGTGTGTGCAAGTGTAAGTGAGTGTGTGCGAGTGTGTGTGCGAGTGTGTGTGCGAGAGTGTGCGAGTGTGTGCGAGTGTGTGCAAATGTGCCCGAGTGTGCGCGAGTGTGCACGAGTGAGTGAGTGCGAGTGTGTATGAGTGAGTGTGTGTGCGTGTGTGCGAGTTAGTGTGCGAGTGAGTGTGTGCGAATGTGTGCGAGTGTGTCTGTGCGAGTGTGTGTGCGAGTGTGTGCGTGCGAGTGTGTGCGTGCGAGTGTGTGTGAGTGTGAGTGAGTGTGTGCGAGTGTGTGTGCGAGTGTGTGCGAGTGTGTGCGAGTGTGTGTTAGAGTGTGTGTGTGCGATTGTGTATAAGTGTGTGCGAGTGTGTGTGAGTTTGTGCGAGTGTGTGCGAGTGTGTGCGAGTGCGTGCGAGTGATTGCGAATGTGTGTGAGTGTGTGTGTGCGAGTGTGTGTGCTTGCGATTGTGTATGAGTGTGTGCGAGTGTGTGTGAGTTTGTGCGAGTGTGTGCGTGCGAGTGAGTGCGAATGTGTGCGAGTGTGGGCGTGCGAGTGTGTGCTAGTTTGCGCAAGTGTGTGCGTGTGAGTGAGTGTGTGTGCGTTTGTGCAAGTGTTTGCGAGTGTGTGTGTGAGTGTGTAGGACTGTGTGTGCGAGTGTGTGAGAGTGTGTGCGAATGTGTATGTGTGTATGTGCGAGTGTGTGCGAGTGTGTGCAAGTGTGTGTGCGAGTGTGTGTGAGTGTGTACGAGTGTGTGTAGGAGTTTGTGCGAGTGTGTGGGAGTGTGTATGCGAGTGTGTGTGTGTGAGTGTGTATACGAGTGTGTGCATGCGAGTGTGTGCGCGTGTGTGCGTGCGAGTGTGTGCGAGTGTGTGCGAGTATGTGCGAGTGTGTGTGTGCTAGTGTGTGCAAGTGTGTGCGTATGAGTGTGTGCGAATGTGTGTGAATGTGTGCGAGTTTGTGCGTGTGAGTGTGCGTGAGTGTTTGCGTGCGAGTGTGTGCGAGTGTGCTCGAGTGACTGGGTGCGAGTGTGTGTGAGTGTGTGTGAGTGTGTGCGAGTGTGTATGAGTGAATGTGTGTGAGTGTGTGCGAGTTTGTGTGCGAGTGTGTGCGAGTGAGTGTGTGTGAATGTGTGCAAATGTGTGCGAGTGTGCGTGCGAGTGTGTGCGTGCGAGTGTGTGCGAGTGTGTGTGTGCGTGTGTGCGAGTGTGTATGAGTATATGTGCGAGTGTGTGCAGGTGTGTGCGAGTGTGTGTGTGCGAGTGTGTGTGTGCGAGTTTGTGTGTGCGAGTGTGTGTGTGCGAGTGTGTGCAAGCGTGTGTGAGTGAGTGTGTGCGAGTGTGTGCAAATGTGTGCGAGTGTGTGTGCGAGTGTGTGTGTGCAAGAGTGTGCGAGTGTATGCGTGCAAGTGTGTGCGTGCGAGTGTATGCGTGCGAGTGTGTGTGTGTGTGTGCGAGTGTGTATGAGTGTATGTGCGAGTGTGTGCAAGTGTGTGCGAGTGTGTGTGTGTGAGTGTGTGTGTGCGAGTGTTTGTGTGCGAGTGTGTGCAAGCGTGTGCGAGTGAGTGTGTGCGAGTGTGTGCGAGTGTGTGTGCGAGTGTGTGTGTGCCATTGTGTATGAGTGTGTGGAGTGTCTGTGAATTTGTGCGAGGGTGTGCGAGTGTGTGCGTGCGAGTGCGTGCGAGTGTGTGCAAATGTGTGGGAGAGTGTGCGAGTGTGGTCGTGCGAGTGTGTGCTAGTGTGCGCGAGTGTATGAGTGTGCGCGAGTCTGTGAGTGTGTAGGACTGTGTGTGCGAGTGTGTGCGAGTATTTTAGTGTGTGTGCGAGTGTGTGTGTTCGAGTGTGTTCGAGTGTGTGCACGTGTGTGCCAGTGTGTGTGTGCGAGTGCGAATGAGTGAGTGTGTGCAAATGTGTGTGAGTGTTAGTGAGTGTGTGTGTGCGAGTGTGTGCGTGCAACGGTGTGCGAGTGTGTGCGAGCGTGTGTGTGCGAGTGTGTATGAGTGTGTGTGCGAGTGAGGGTGAGTGAGTGTGAGTGTGTGCGAGTGTGTGCGAATGTGTGCGAGTGTGTGTGTGCGATTGTGTATGGTGTGTGCGTGCGAGTGCGTGCGAGTGTATGCGAGTGTGCGCGAGTGTGTGTGAGTGTGTGCGAGTGTGTGTGTGTGAGTGTGTGTGTGAGTGTGTGCGAATGTGTGCCAGTTTGTGTGCGAGTGTCTGCGAGTGAGTGTGTGCGAATGTGTGCGAGTGTGTGCGAGTGTGTGCGTGCGAGTGTGTGCTAGTGTGTGCGTGCGAGTGTGTGCGAGTGTGTGAGTGTGTGTGCGAGTGTGTGCATGCGAGTGTGTGCGAGTGTGTGCGTGCGAGTGTGTGCGAGTGTGCTCGAGTGAGTGGGTGCGAGTGGGTGCGAGTGTGTATGAGTGAGTGTGTGTGAGTGTGTGCGTGGGTGCAAGTTTGTGTGCGAGTGAGTGTGTGTGAATGTGTGTGAGTGTGTGCGAGTGTGTGTAAGTGTGTGTGCGAGTGCATGCGTGCGAGTGTGTCCGTGCGAGTGTGTGCGTGTGAGTATGTGCGAGTGTGCTCGAGTGAGTGGGTGCGAGTGGGTGCGAATGTGGATGAGTGAGTGTGTGTGAGTGTGTGCGTGGGTGCGAGTTTGTGTGTGAGTGAGTGTGTGTGAATGTGTGTGAGTGGGTGCGAGTGTGTGTAAGTGTGTGTGCGAGTGCGTGCGTGCGAGTGTGTGCGTGCGAGTGTGTGCAAGTGTAAGTGAGTGTGTGCGAGTGTGTGTGCGAGTGTGTGTGCGAGAGTGTGCGAGTGTGTGCGAGTGTGTGCAAATGTGCCCGAGTGTGCGCGAGTGTGCACGAGTGAGTGAGTGCGAGTGTGTATGAGTGAGTGTGTGTGCGTGTGTGCGAGTTAGTGTGCGAGTGAGTGTGTGCGAATGTGTGCGAGTGTGTGCGAGTGTTTCTGTGCGAGTGTGTGTGCGAGTGTGTGCGTGCGAGTGTGTGCGAGTGTGTGTGAGTGAGTGTGTGCGAGTGTGTGTACGAGTGTGTGCGATTGTGCATAAGTGTGTGCAAGTGTGTGTGCGAGTGTGTGTGCGAGAGTGTGCGAATTTGTGCGAGTGTGTGCAAATTTGCCCGAGTGTGCGCGAGTGTGCACGAGTGAGTGGGTGCGAGTGTGTGTGAGTGTGTTCATGTGAGTGTGTGCGAGTGTGTGCGAGTGTGTGTGAGTGTGTGTGCGAGTGTGTGTGAGTGTGAGCGAGTGTGTATGAGTGCGTGTGCGAGTGTGTGCAAGTGTGTGTGAGTGTGTGCGAGTGTGTGTGTGAGTGTGTGTGAGTGTGTGCGAGTGTGTGTACGAGTGTGTGCGATTGTGCATAAGTGTGTGCGAGTGTGTGCGAGTGTGTGTGAGTGTGTGCGAGTGTGTGCGATTGTGTGTGTGAGTGTGTAGGACTTTATGTGCGAGTGTGTATGAGTTTGTGTGTGAGTGTGTGAAAGTGTGTGCAAGTGTGTGCAAGTGTGTGCGAGTGAGTGTGTGCGAGTGTGTGTGCGAGTGTGTGCGTGCGAGTGTGTGCGAGTGTGTGCGACTGTGTGCGAGTGTGTGCGAGTGTGTGAGTGTGAGTGTGTGCGAATGTGTGCGAGTGTGTGTGCGCGAGTGTGCACGAGTGTGTGCATGTAAGTGTGTGCATGCGAGTGTGTGCGAGTGAGTGCGGGTGTGTGCGAGTGTGTGTGCGAGTGTGTGCGTGCGAGTGTGTGCGAGTGTGTGCGTGCGAGTGTGTGCGTGCGAGTGTGTGCGACTGTGTGTGAGTGTGTGAGTGTGAGTGTGTGCGAATGTGTGCGAGTGTGTTTGCGCGAGTGTGCACGAGTGTGTGCATGTGTGTGCATGCGAGTGTGTGCGAGTGTGCTCAAGTGAATGCGTGAGAGTGTGTGCGAGTGTGTTTGAGTGTGTGCGAATAAGTGTGTGTGAGTGTGTATGAGTGAGTGTGTGTGAGTGTGTGTGTGCGAGTTTGTGTGCGAGTGTGTTTGAGTGAGTGTGTGCGAGTGTGTGTGAGTTTGTGTGCGAGTGTTTGTGCGAGTGTGTGCGTGCGAGTGTGTGTGTTCGAGTGTGTGCACGCGAGTGTGTGCGCGCGAGTGTGTGTGCGAATGTGTGTGCGTGTGAGTGTGTGTGAGTGTGTATGAGTGTATGTGCGAGTGTGTGCCAGTGTGTGCGAGTGTGTGTGTGCGAGTGTGTGCAAGTGTGTGCGAGTGTGTGCGAGTGTGTGTGTGCGAGTGTGTGTGCAATTGTGTATGAGTGTGTGCGAGTGTTTGTGAGTTTGTGCAAGTGTGTGCGAGTGTGCGTGCGAGTGTATGCGAGTGAGTGCGGGTGTGTGCGAGTGTGTGTATGCGAGTCTGTGTGTGATTGTGTATGAGTGTGTGCGAGTGTGTGAGTTTGTGCGAGTGTGTGCGTGTGTGTGCGAGTGCGTGCGAGTGCGTGCGAGTTCGTGCAAATGTGTGCGAGAGTGTGCGAGTGTGTGTGTGTGAGTGTGTGTGTGTGAGTGTGTGCGAATGTGTGCCAGTTTGTGCGTACGAGTGTGTGCAAGTGAGTGCGAGTGTGTGTGAATGTGTGTGTGCGAGTGTGCGCGAGTGTGTGCGTGTGAGTGTGTGTGAGTGTGTGTGTGCGATTGTGTATTGTGTGTGCGAGTGTGTGCGTGCGAGTGCGTGCTAGTGTATGCGAGTGTGCGCGATTGTGTGTGAGTGTGTGCGAGTGTGTGTGTGTGAGTGTGTGTGTGTGAGTGTGTGCGAATGTGTGCCAGTTTGTGCGTATGAGTGTGTGCAAGTGAGTGCGAGTGTGTGCGAATGTGTGCGTGCGAGTGTGCGCGAGAGTGTGCGTGTGAGTGTGTGCGAGTGTGTGTGTGCGAGTGTGTGCGAGTGTGCTCGAGTGACTGGGTGCAAGTGTGTGCGAGTATGTGTGAGTGAGTGTGTGTGAGTGTCTGCGTGTGTGCAAGTTTGTGTGCGAGTGTGTGGGGGTTTGTGTGCGAGTGTGTGCGAGTGAGTGTGTGCGAATGTGTGCGAGTGTGTGCGAGTGTGTGCGTGCGAGTGTGTGCTAGTGTGTGCGTGCGAGTGTGTGCGAGTGTGTGAGTGTGTGTGCGAGTGTGTGCGTGCAAGTGTGTGCGTGCAAGTGTGTGCGAGTGTGCTCGAGTGAGTGGGTGCGAGTGAGTGCGAGTGTGTGTGATTGTGTGCGTGGTTGCGAGTTTGTGTGCGAGTGAGTGTGTGTGAATGTGTGTGAGTGTGTGCGAGTGTGTGTAAGTGTGTGTGCGAGTGCGTGCGTGCGAGTGTGTGCGTGCGAGTGTGTGCGAGTGTGTGCGAGTGTGCTCGAGTGAGTGGGTGCGAGTGTGTATGAGTGAGTGTGTGTGAGTGTGTGTGAGTGTGTGCGAGTGTGTGTAAGTGTGTGTGCGAGTGCGGGTGTGTGCGAGTGTGTGTATGCGAGTCTGTGTGTGATTGTGTATGAGTGTGTGCGAGTGTGTGAGTTTGTTCGAGTGTGTGCGTGTGTGTGCGAGTGCGTGCGAGTGCGTGCAAATGTGTGCGAGTGTGTGCTTGCATGTGTGTGCTAGTATGCACTAGTGTGTGAGTGTGTGCGAGAGTGCGCGAGTGTGTGCATGTGAGTGTGTGCGAGTGTGTGTGTGAGTGTGTATGACTGTGTGTGCGAGTGTGTGCGCGTGTGTGCGAGTGTATGTGCGAGTGTGTGTGCGAGTGTGTGCGAGTGTGTGTGCGAGTGTGTGTGCGAGTGTGTTTGAGTGTGTGCAAGTGTGTGCAAGTGTGTGTGCGAGTGCGAGTCCGTACCAGTGTGTGCGAGTGTGTGTAAGTATGTGTGCGAGTGTGTGATTGTGTGGGAGTGTGTGTGAGCTTGTAGCACTGTATGTGCGAGTGTTTGTGAGTGTGTGCGGGTGTGTTCGAGTGTGTGTAAGTGTGTGAGTGCGAGTGTGTGCGTGTGAGTGAGTGTGTGTGTGAGTGTGTGCAAGTGTTTGCGAGTGTGTGTGTGAGTGTGTGCGAATGTGTATGTGTGTATGTGCGAGTGTGTGCGAGTGTGTGTGCGAGTGTGTGTGAGTGTGTACGAGTGTGTGTTGGAGTTTGTGCGAGTGTGTGCAAGTGTGTGTGTGTGAGTGTGTGTGTGAGTGTGTGCATGCGAGTGTGTGCGAGTGTGTGCGTGCGAGTGTGTGCAAGTGTGTGCGAGTATGTGCGAGTGTGTGTGTGCGAGTGTGTGCGAGTGTTTGCCAGTGTGTGCGTACGAATGTGTGCAAGTGAGTGCGAATGTGTGCGTGCGAGTGTGCACGAGTGTGCACGAGTGTGTGTGCGTGAGTGTGTGCATGTGAGTGTGTGCATGCGTGCGAGTGTGTGCGAGTGTGCTCGAGTGACTGGGTGCGAGTGTGTGTGTGTGTGCGAGTGAGTGTGTGCGAGTGTATATGAGTGACTGTGTTTGAGTGTGTGCCAGTTTGTGTGTGGGTGCGAGTGTGTGAGTGTGTGTGAGTTTGTAGGACTGTATGTGCGAGTGTTTGCGAGTGTGTGCGAGTGTGTTCGAGTGTGTGCGGGTGTGTGCAAATGTGCCCGAGTGTGCGCGAGTTTGCACGAGTGAGTGGGTGCGAGTGTGTGCTTGTGAGTGTGTGTGAGTGTGTGTGCGAGTGTGTGTGGGTGTGTGCGAGTGAGTGCAAGTGTGTGTGAGTGTGTGCGAGTGTGTGTGTGAGTGTGTGTGAGTGAGTGTGTGTGAGTGTGTGCGAGTGTGTGCGAGTGTGTGTTAGAGTGTGTGTGTGCGATTGTGTATAAGTGTGTGCGAGTGTGTGTGAGTTTGTGCGAGTGTGTGCGAGTGTGTGCGTGTGAGTGCGTGCGAGTGAGTGCGAATGTGTGCGAGTGTGTGTGTGCGAGTGTGTGTGCATGCGATTGTGTATGAGTGTGCGTGAGTGTGTGTGAGTTTGTGCGAGTGTGTGCGAGTGTGTGCGTGCGAGTGCATGCGAGTGAGTGCAAATGTGTGCGAGTGTGGGCGTGCGAGTGTGTGCTAGTGTGCGCAAGCGTGTGCATGTGAGTGAGTGTGTGTGAGCTTGTGCAAGTGTTTGCGAGTGTGTGTGTGAGTGTGTAGGACTGTGTGTGCGAGTGTGTGCGAGTGTGTGCAAGTGTGTGCGAGTGAGTGTGAGTGAGTGCGTGTGTGCGAGTGTGTGCGAATGTGAGCGAGTGTGTGTGTGCGAGTTTGTGTGATTGTGTATGGGTGTGTGCGTGCGAGTGGGTGCGAGTGAGTGCGAATGTGTGTGCGAGTGTGTGTGCGAGTGTGTGCGAGTGTGTGCGAGTGTGTGAGTGTGTGCGAGTGTGTGTAGGAGTGTGTGCGAGTGTGTGCAGTTGTGTGTGTGAGTGTGTAGGACTGTATGTGCGAGTGTGTGCGAGTCTGTTCGAGTGTGTGTGTGCGAGTGTGTGTGTGATTGTGTATGAGTGCGAGTGTGTGTGTGCAAGTGTGTTCGAGTGTGTGTGCGAGTGTGTATGAGTGTGTGTGTGCGAGTGTGTGCGAGTGTGTGTGTGTGAGTGTGTGCATGAGGGAGTGTGTGCGAGTGTGTGTGTGTGTGTGAGTGTGTGCGAGTGTGTGTGAGTGTGTGCGAGTGTGTGCGTGCGTGTGTATGTGTGTGTGCGTGTGTGTGCGAGTGTGTACGAGTGTGTGTGCGTGTGTGTGCGTGTGTGTGCAAGTGTTTGCGAGTGCGTGTGTGTGTGAGTGTGTGCGAGTGTGTGTGCGAGTGTGTGTGAGTGTGTACGAGTGTGTGTTGGAGTTTGTGCGAGTGTGTGCAAGTGTGTGTGTGTGAGTGTGTGTGCGAGTGTGTGCATGCGAGTGTGTGCGAGTGTGTGCGTGCGAGTGTGTGCAAGTGTGTGCGAGTATGTGCGAGTGTGTGTGTGCGAGTGTGTGCGAGTGTTTGCCAGTGTGTGCGTACGAATGTGTGCAAGTGAGTGCGAATGTGTGCGTGCGAGTGTGCACGAGTGTGCACGAGTGTGTGTGCGTGAGTGTGTGCATGTGAGTGTGTGCATGCGTGCGAGTGTGTGCGAGTGTGCTCGAGTGACTGGGTGCGAGTGTGTGTGTGTGTGCGAGTGAGTGTGTGCGAGTGTATATGAGTGAGTGTGTTTGAGTGTGTGCCAGTTTGTGTGTGGGTGCGAGTGTGTGAGTGTGTGTGAGTTTGTAGGACTGTATGTGCGAGTGTTTGCGAGTGTGTGCGAGTGTGTTCGAGTGTGTGCGGGTGTGTGCAAATGTGCCCGAGTGTGCGCGAGTTTGCACGAGTGAGTGGGTGCGAGTGTGTGCTTGTGAGTGTGTGTGAGTGTGTGTGCGAGTGTGTGTGGGTGTGTGCGAGTGAGTGCAAGTGTGTGTGAGTGTGTGCGAGTGTGTGTGTGAGTGTGTGTGAGTGAGTGTGTGTGAGTGTGTGCGAGTGTGTGCGAGTGTGTGTTAGAGTGTGTGTGTGCGATTGTGTATAAGTGTGTGCGAGTGTGTGTGAGTTTGTGCGAGTGTGTGCGAGTGTGTGCGTGTGAGTGCGTGCGAGTGAGTGCGAATGTGTGCGAGTGTGTGTGTGCGAGTGTGTGTGCATGCGATTGTGTATGAGTGTGCGTGAGTGTGTGTGAGTTTGTGCGAGTGTGTGCGAGTGTGTGCGTGCGAGTGCATGCGAGTGAGTGCAAATGTGTGCGAGTGTGGGCGTGCGAGTGTGTGCTAGTGTGCGCAAGCGTGTGCATGTGAGTGAGTGTGTGTGAGCTTGTGCAAGTGTTTGCGAGTGTGTGTGTGAGTGTGTAGGACTGTGTGTGCGAGTGTGTGCGAGTGTGTGCAAGTGTGTGCGAGTGAGTGTGAGTGAGTGCGTGTGTGCGAGTGTGTGCGAATGTGAGCGAGTGTGTGTGTGCGAGTTTATGTGATTGTGTATGGGTGTGTGCGTGCGAGTGGGTGCGAGTGAGTGCGAATGTGTGTGCGAGTGTGTGTGCGAGTGTGTGCGAGTGTGTGCGAGTGTGTGAGTGTGTGCGAGTGTGTGTAGGAGTGTGTGCGAGTGTGTGCAGTTGTGTGTGTGAGTGTGTAGGACTGTATGTGCGAGTGTGTGCGAGTCTGTTCGAGTGTGTGTGTGCGAGTGTGTGTGTGATTGTGTATGAGTGCGAGTGTGTGTGAGTGTGTGCAAGTGTGTTCGAGTGTGTGTGCGAGTGTGTATGAGTGTGTGTGTGCGAGTGTGTGCGAGTGTGTGTGTGTGAGTGTGTGCATGAGGGAGTGTGTGCGAGTGTGTGTGTGTGTGTGAGTGTGTGCGAGTGTGTGTGAGTGTGTGCGAGTGTGTGCGTGCGTGTGTGTGTGTGCATGTGTGTGTGCGTGTGTGTGCGAGTGTGTACGAGTGTGTGTGCGTGTGTGTGCGTGTGTGTGCAAGTGTTTGCGAGTGCGTGCGTGTGTGTGTGAGTGTGTGCGAGTGTGTGCGTGCGTGTGTGTGTGTGCGTGTGTGTGTGCGTGTGTGTGCGAGTGTGTACGAGTGTGTGTGCGTGTGTGTGTGTGTGTGTGCAAGTGTTTGCGAGTGCGTGCATGTGTGTGTGAGTGTGTGCGAGTGTGTGCGAGTGTGTGCGACTGTGTGTGTGCGATTATGTATGAGTGAGTGTGTGCGAGTGTGTGCGAGTGTGTGTCAAAGTGTGTGCGAGTGTGTGCGTGCGATTGTGTATGAGTGAATGTGTGCGAGTGTGTGTGAAAGTGTGTGCGAGTGTGTGTGAGTGTGCACGGGTGTGTGCATGCGAGTGAGTGCGAGTGTGTGCAAATGTGTGCGAGCGTCTGTGAGTGTGTGAGTGTGTGTGAGTGTGCACGAGTGTGTGCGTGTGAGTGAGTGTGTGTGAGTCTGTGCGAGTGTGTGCTTGCGAGTGTGTGCTAGTGTGCGCGAGTGTGTGCGTGTGAGTAAGTGAGTGTGTGCAAGTGTGTGTGTGAGTGTGTACGACTGTGTGTGCGAGTGTGTGCGCGTGTGTGCGAGTGTATATGAGTGTATGTGCGAGTGTGTGTGAGTGTGTGCGAGTGTGTGTGCGAGTGTGTTTGAGTGTGCACGAGTGTGCGCGAGTGTGTGTGCGTGAGTGTGTGCATGTGAGTGTGTGCGTGCGTGCGTGCGAGTGTGTGCGAGTGTGCTCGAGTGACTGGGTGCGAGTGTGTGTGTTTGTGTGCGAGTGAGTGTGTGCGAGTGTGTATGAGTGAGTGTGTTTGAGTGTCTGCCAGTTTGTGTGTGGGTGCGAGTGTGCGAGTGTGTGTGTGATTGTGTATGAGTGCGAGTGTGTGTGAGTGTGTGCAAGTGTGTTCGAGTGTGTGTGCGAGTGTGTATGAGTGTGTGTGTGCGAGTGTGTGCGAGTGTGTGTGTGTGAGTGTGTGCATGAGGGAGTGTGTGCGAGTGTGTGTGTGTGTGTGAGTGTGTGCGAGTGTGTGTGAGTGTGTGCGAGTGTGTGCGTGCGTGTGTGTGTGTGTGTGTGTGTGTGCGTGTGTGCGCGAGTGTGTACGAGTGTGTGTGCGTGTGTGTGCGTGTGTGTGCAAGTGTTTGCGAGTGCGTGCGTGTGTGTGTGAGTGTGTGCGAGTGTGTGCGTGCGTGTGTGTGTGTGCGTGTGTGTGTGCGTGTGTGTGCGAGTGTGTACGAGTGTGTGTGCGTGTGTGTGTGTGTGTGTGCAAGTGTTTGCGAGTGTGTGCGGGTGTGTGTGAGTGTGTGCGAGTGTGTGCGAGTGTGTGCGACTGTGTGTGTGCGATTATGTATGAGTGAGTGTGTGCGAGTGTGTGCGAGTGTGTGTCAAAGTGTGTGCGAGTGTGTGCGTGCGATTGTGTATGAGTGAATGTGTGCGAGTGTGTGTGAAAGTGTGTGCGAGTGTGTGTGAGTGTGCACGGGTGTGTGCATGCGAGTGAGTGCGAGTGTGTGCAAATGTGTGCGAGCGTCTGTGAGTGTGTGAGTGTGTGTGAGTGTGCACGAGTGTGTGCGTGTGAGTGAGTGTGTGTGAGTCTGTGCGAGTGTGTGCTTGCGAGTGTGTGCTAGTGTGCGCGAGTGTGTGCGTGTGAGTAAGTGAGTGTGTGCAAGTGTGTGTGTGAGTGTGTACGACTGTGTGTGCGAGTGTGTGCGCGTGTGTGCGAGTGTATATGAGTGTATGTGCGAGTGTGTGTGAGTGTGTGCGAGTGTGTGTGCGAGTGTGTTTGAGTGTGCACGAGTGTGCGCGAGTGTGTGTGCGTGAGTGTGTGCATGTGAGTGTGTGCGTGCGTGCGTGCGAGTGTGTGCGAGTGTGCTCGAGTGACTGGGTGCGAGTGTGTGTGTTTGTGTGCGAGTGAGTGTGTGCGAGTGTGTATGAGTGAGTGTGTTTGAGTGTCTGCCAGTTTGTGTGTGGGTGCGAGTGTGTGAGTGTGTGTGAGCTTGTAGGACTGTATGTGCGAGTATTTGCGAGTGTGTGCGAGTGTGTTCGAGTGTGTGCGAGTGTGTGTGCGAGAGTGTGCGAGTGTATGCGAATGTGTGCAAATGTGCCCGAGTGTGCGCGAGTTTGCACGAATGAGTGGGTGCGAGTGTGTGTGAGTGTGTGTGCGAGTGTGTGCATGTGAGTGTGTGCGTGTGAGTGTGTGCGAGTGTGTGTGCTAGTGTGTGCTTGTGAGTGTGTGTGAGTGTGTGTGTGAGTGTGTGTGGGTGTGAGTGTGTGTGAGTGTGTGCAAGTGTGTGTGAGTGTGTGTGAGTGTGTGTGTGTGAGTGTGTGTGAGTGAGTGTGTGCGAGTGTGTGCGAGTGTGTGTTAGAGTGTGTGTGTGCGATTTTGTATAAGTGTGTGCGAGTGTGTGTGAGTTTGTGCGAGTGTGTGCGTGCGAGTGCGTGCGAGTGAGTGCGAATGTGTGCGAGTGTGTGTGTGCGAGTGTGTGTGCTTGCGATTGTGTATGAGTGTGTGCGAGTGTGTGTGAGTTTGTGCGAGTGTGTGCGTGCGAGTGCTTGCGAGTGAGTGCGAATGTGTGCGAGTGTGGGCGTGCGAGTGTGTGCTAGTGTGCGCAAGTGTGTGCGTGTGAGTGAGTGTGTGTGAGTTTGTGCAAGTGTTTGCGAGTGTGTGTGTGAGTGTGTAGGACTGTGTGTGCGAGTGTGTGCGAGTGTGTGCAAGTGTGTGCGAGTGTGTGTGAGTGTGTGCATGAGTGAGTGTGTGCGAGTCTGTGCGAGTGTGTGTGTGTGTGTGAGTGTGTGCGAGTGTGTGTGAGTGTGTGCGAGTGTGTGCGAGTGTGTGCGTGCATGTGTGTGTGTGCGAGTGTGTGTGCGTGTGTGTGCGAGTGTGTACGAGTGTGTGTGAGTGTGTGTGCGTGTGTGTGCAAGTGTTTGCGAGTGCGTGCGGGTGTGTGCGAGTGTGTGCGAGTGTGTGCGAGTGTGTGCGAGTGTGTATGAGTGACTGTGTGCGATTGCGTGCGGATTTGTGTGCGAGTGTGTGCGAGTGTGTGCGAGTGTGTGTGATTGTGTATGAGTGAGTGTGTGCGAGTGTGTGTCAAAGTGTGTGCGAGTGTGTGCGAGTGTGTGCGTGCGATTGTGTATGAGTGAGTGTGTGCGATTGTGTGTGAAAGTGTGTGCGAGTGTGTGTGAGTGTGCACGGGTGTGTGCATGCGAGTGCATGCGAGTGAGTGCGAGTGTGTGAAATGTGTGCGAGCGTCTGTGAGTGTGTGAGTGTGTGTGAGTGTGCATGAGTGTGTGCGTGTGAGTGAGTGTGTGTGAGTCTGTGCGAGTGTGTGCTTGCGAGTGTGTGCTAGTGTGCGCGAGTGTGTGCATGTGAGTAAGTGAGTGTGTGCGAGTGTGTGTGTGAGTGTGTACGAATGTGTGTGCGAGTGTGTGCGCGTGTGTGCGAGTGTATATGAGTGTATGTGCGAGTGTGTGTGCGAGTGTGTGCAAGTGTGTGTGCGAGTGTGTGTGAGTGTGCACGAGTGTGCACGAGTGTGTGTGCGTGAGTGTGTGCATGTGAGTGTATGCGTGCGTCCGTGCGAGTGTGTGCGAGTGTGCTCGAGTGACTGGGTGCGAGTGTGTGTGTTTGTGTGCGAGTGAGTGTGTGCGAGTGTGTATGAGTGAGTGTGTTTGAGTGTGTGCCAGTTTGTGTTTGTGTGTGAGTGTGTGTGAGTGTGCACGAGTGTGTGGGTGCGAGTGTGTGTGAGTGTGTGTCAGTTTGTAGGACTGTATGTGCGAGTATTTGCGAGTGTGTGCGAGTGTGTGTGCGAGAGTGTGCGAGTGTTTGCGAGTGTGTGCAAATGTGCCCGAGTGTGCGCGAGTTTGCACGAGTGAGTGGGTGCGAGTGTGAGTGTGTGTGCGAGTGTGTGCGTGTGAGTGTGTGCGAGTGTGTGTGCGAGTGTGTGCTTGTGAGTGTGTGCAATTGTGTGCGAGTGTGTGTGGGTGTGAGTGTGTGTGAGTGTGTGCAAGTGTGTGTGTGCGAGTGTGTGCGAGTATGTGTTAGAGTGTGTGTGTGCGATTGTGTATAAGTGTGTGCGAGTGTGTGTGAGTTTGTGCGAGTGTGTGCGAGTGTGTGCGTGCGAGTGTGTGTGAGTGGGTGCGAATGTGTGCGAGTGTGTGTGTGCTAGAGTGTGTGCTTGCGATTGTGTGTGAGTGTGTGCGAGTGTGTGTGAGTTTGTGCGAGTGTGTGCGTGCGAGTGCGTGCAAGTGAGTGCGAATGTGTGCGAGTGTGGGCGTGCGAGTTTGTGCTAGTGTGCACAAGTGTGTGCGTGTGAGTGTGTGTGAGTTTGTGCAAGTGTTTGCGAGTATGTGTGTGAGTGTGTAGGACTGTGTGTGCGAGTGTGTGCGAGTGTGTGCAAGTGTGTGCGAGTGAGTGTGAGTGAGTGCATGTGTGCAAGTGTGAGCGAATGTGTGCGAGTGTGTGTGTGCGAGTTTGTGTGATTGTGTATGCGTGTGTGCGTGCGATTGGGTGCGAGTGAGTGCGAGTGTGTGTGCGAGTGTGTGCGAGTGTGTGCGAGTGTGTGAGTGTGTGCGAGTGTGTGTAGGAGTGTGTGCGAGTGTGTGCGGTTGTGTGTGTGAGTGTGTAGGACTGTATGTGCGAGTGTGTGCGAGTCTGTTCGAGTTTGTGTGTGTGCGAGTGTGTGTGTGATTGTGTATGAGTGCGAGTGTGTGTGAGTGTGTGCAAGTGTTTTCGAGTGTGTGTGCGTGTTTGTATGAGTGTGTGTGTGCGAGTGTGTGCGAGTGTGTGTGTGCGAGTGTGTGCGAGTGTGTGTGAGTGTGTGCATGAGTGAGTGTGTGCGAGTGTGTGCGAGTGTGTGTGTGTGTGAGTGTGTGCGAGTGTGTGTGAGTGTGTGCGAGTGTGTGCGAGTGTGTGCGTGCGTGTCTGTGTGTGCGAGTGTGTGTGCGTGTGTGTGCGAGTGTGTACAAGTGTGTGTGTGCGTGTGTGTGCGTGTGTGTGCAAGTGTTTGCGAGTGCGTGCGGGTGTGTGCGAGTGCGTGCGGGTGTGTGCGAGTGCGTGCGAGTGAGTGCAAGTGTGTGCAAATGTGTGCAAGCGTGTGTGAGTGTGTGTGAGTGTGTGTGAGTCTGTGCGAGTGTGTGCTTGCGAGAGTGTGCTAGTGTGCACGAGTGTGTGAGTGTGTGCGAGAGTGCGCGAGTGTGTGCGTGTGAGTAAGTGAGTGTGTGCGAGTGTGAGTGTGTACGACTGTGTGTGCGAGTGTGTGCGCGTGTGTGCGAGTGTATATGAGTGTATGTGCGACTGTGTGTGCGAGTGTGTGCGCGTGTGTGTGAGTGTATATGAGTGTATGTCCGAGTGTGTGTGCGAGTGCGTACGAGTGTGTGCGAGTGTGTGTGAGTGTGTGTGCGAGTGTGAGATTGTGTGGGAGTGTGTGTGAGCTTGTATGACTGTATGTGCGAGTGTTTGCGAGTGTGTGCGAGTGTGTTCGAGTGTGTGTAAGTGTGTGAGTGTGTGCGAGTGTGTGTGCGAGTGTGTGCGAGTGTGTGTGCGAGAGTGTGCGAGTGTGTGCGAGTGTGTGCAAATGTGCCCGAGTGTGCGTGAGTGTACACGAGTGAGTGGGTGCGAGTGTGTGAGCGTGTGCGAGTGTGTGTGAGTTTGTAGGACTGTATGTGCAAGTGTTTGCAGTGTGTGCGAGTGTATTCGAGTGTGTGCGAGTGTGTGTGCGAGTGTGTGCGAGCGTGTGCACATGTGCCCGAGTGTGCGCGAGTGTGCACGAGTGAGTGGGTGCGAGTGTGTGAGTGTGTGTGAGTGTGTGTGAGTTTGTGCGATTGTGTATGAGTGTGTGCGAGTATGTGTGAGTTTGTGCGAGTGTGTGCGTGCGAGTGCGTGCGAGTGAATGTGAATGTGTGCAATTGTGGGCGTGCAAGTGTGTGCTAGTGTGTGCAACTGTGTGCGTGTGATCGAGTGTGTGTGAGTATGTGCGAGTGTTTGCGAGTGTGTGTGTGAGTGTGTAGGACTGTGTGTGCGAGTGTGTGCGAGTGAGTGTGAGTGAGTGAGTGTGTGCGAGTGTGTGCAAATGTGTGCGAGTGTTTGTGTGCGAGTGTGTGTGATTGTGTATGAGTGTGTGCGAGTGTGTGCGTGTGAGTGGGTGCGAGTGAGTGCGAGTGTGTGCAAATGTGTGCGAGAGTGTGCGAGTGTGGGCGTGCGAGTGTGTGCAAGTGTGCGCGAGTGTGTGTGAGTGTGTGCGAGAGTGTGTGCATGTGAGTAAGTGTGTGAGTGAATGTGAGTGTATGCTTACGAGTGTGTGCTAGTGTGTGTGAGTGTGTGCGAGTGTGTACGTGTGAGTGAGTGTGTGTGTGAGTGTGTGCGAGTGTTTGCGAGTGTGTGTGTGAGTGTGTAGGACTGTTTGTGCGAGTGTGTGTGCGAGTGTGTGCGAATGTGTATGTGTGTATGTGCGAGTGTGTGCGAGTGTGTGCGAGTGTGTGTGAGTGTTTACGAGTGTGTGTAGGAGTTTGTGCGAGTGTGTGCGAGTGTGTATGCGAGTGTGTGTGTGTGAGTGTGTGCGAGTGTGTGCATGCGAGTGTGTGCGAGTGTGTGCGAGTGTGTGCCAGTGTGTGCGTACGAGTGTGTGCAAGTGAGTGCGATTGTGTGCGTGCGAGTGTGCATGAGTGTGCTCGAGTGTGTGTGCATGAGTGTGTGCATGTGAGTGTGTACGTGCGTGCGTGCGAGTGTGTGCGAGTGTGCTCAAGTGACTGGGTGCGAGTGTTTGCGAGTGTGTGTGTGTGTGTGCAAGTGAGTGTGTGCGAGTGTGTATGAGTGAGTGTGTTTGAGTGTGTGCCAGTTTGTGTGTGGGTGCGAGTGTGTGAGTGTGTGTGAGTGTGTGTGAGTTTGTAGGACTGTATGTGTGAGTGTTTGTGAGTGTGTGCGAGTGTGTTCGAGTGTGTGCGAGTGTGTGTGCGAGTGTGTGTGCGAGAGTGTGTGAGTGTGTGCGAGTGTGTGCAAATGTGCCCGAGTGTGCGCGAGTGTGCACGAGTGAGTGGGTGCGAGTGTGTGCGATTGTGTGTGTGAGTGTGTGCGTGTGAGTGTGTGCATGTGAGTGTGTGCGAGTGTGTGTGCGAGTGTGTGCTTGTGAGTGTGTGCGACTGTGTGTGAGCGTGTGTGTGAGTGTGTGTGCGTGTGAGTGTGTGCGAGTGTGTGCAAGTGTGTGTGAGTGTGTGCGAGTGTGTGTGTGTGAGTGTGTGTGAGTGTGTGTGCGAATGTGTGTGCGTGTGAGTGTGTGCGAGTGTGTGCATGTGTGTGTGAGTGTGTGCGAGTGTGTGTGTGTGAATGTGTGTGAGTGAGTGTGTGCGAGTGTGTGCGACTGTGTGTGTGCGATTGTGTATAAGTGTGTGTGAGTGTGTGTGAGTTTGTGCGAGTGTGTGCGAGTGTGTGCGTGCGAGTGCGTGCGAGTGAGTGCGAATGTGTGCGAGTGTGTGTGTGCGAGTGTGTGTGCGTGCAATTGTGTATGAGTGTGTGCGAGTGTGTGTGAGTTTGTGCGAGTGTGTGCGTGCGAGTGCGTGCGAGTGAGTGCGAATGTGTGCAAGTGTGTGCGTGTGAGTGAGTGTGTGTGAGTTTGTGCGAGTGTTTGCGAGTGTGTGTGTGAGTGTGTAGGACTGTGTGCGAGTGTGTGCAAGTGTGTGCGAGTGAGTGTGTGCGAGTGTGCGTGAGAGTGTGCGAGTGTGTGCGAGTGTGTGTGTGCGATTGTGTATGAATGTGTGCGAGTGTGTGTGTGAGTTTGTGCGAGTGTGTGCGAGTGTGTGTGAGTGTGTGCGTGCAAATGTGTGCGAGTGAGAGCGAGTGTGTGCAAATGTGTGTGAGAGTGTGCGAGTGTGGGCGTGAGAGTGTGTGCTAGTGTGCGCGAGTGTGTGAGTGTGTGCGAGTGTGTGCATGTGAGTGAGTGTGTGTGTGAGTGTGTGCAAGTGTGTGCGTGCGAGTGTGTGCGAGTGTGTGCGAGTGTGTGCGAATCTGTGTGTGTGAGTGTGTGCAAGTGTGTGCGATTGTGTGCGAGTGTGTGTGTGCGAGTGAGTGCGAGTGTGTGCCAGTGTGTGCGTACGAGTGTGTGCAAGTAATTGCGAGTGTGTGCAAATGTGTGCGAGTTTGTGCGTGTGAGTGTGCGAGTGTGCTCGAGTGACTGGGTACGAGTGTGTGTGAGTGTGTGCGAGTGAGTGTGTGCGAGTGTGTATGAGTGAGTGTGTGTGAGTGTGTGCGTGTGTGCGAGTTTGTGTGCGAGTGTGTGCGAGTGAGTGTGTGCAAATGTGTACGAGTGTGTGTGTGCGAGTGTGTGCGTGCGAGTATGTGCGAGAGTGTGCGTGTGAGTGTGTGCGAGTGTGCTCGAGTGACTGGGTACGAGTGTGTGTGAGTGTGTGCGAGTGAGTGTGTGCGAGTGTGTATGAGTGAGTGTGTGTGAGTGTGTGCATGTGTGCGAGTTTGTGTGCGAGTGTGTGCGAGTGAGTGTGTGCAAATGTGTGCGAGTGTGTGTGTGCGAGTGTGTGCGAGTGTATGTGTGCGAGTGTGTGCGTGCGAGTATGTGCGAGAGTGTGCGTGTGAGTGTGTGCGAGTGTGTGTGTGAGTGTGCATGAGTGTGTGCGAGTGTTTGCGAGTGTGTGTGTGAGTGTGTAGGACTGTGTGTGCGAGTGTGTGCGAGTGAGTGTGAGTGAGTGAGTGTGTGCGAGTGTGTGCGAATGTGTGCGATTGTGTGTGTGCGAGTTTGCGTGATTGTGTATGAGTGTGTGCGAGTGTGTGCATGCGAGTGGGTGCGAGTGAGTGCGAGTGTGTGCAAATGTGTGCGAGAGTGTGCGAGTGTGGGCGTGCGAGTGTGTGCGAGTGTGCGCGAGTGTGTGTGAGTGTGTGCGAGAGTGTGTGCATGTGAGTAAGTGTGTGAGTGAGTGTGAGTGTATGCTTACGAGTGTGTGCTAGTGTGCGTGAGTGTGTGCGAGTGTGCACGAGTGTGTACGTGTGAGTGAGTGTGTGTGTGAGTGTGTGCGAGTGTTTGCGAGTGTGTGTGTGAGTGTGTAGGACTGTGTGTGCGAGTGTGTGTGCGAGTGTGTGCGAATGTGTATGTGTGTATGTGCGAGTGTATGCGATTGTGTGTGCGAGTGTGTGTGAGTGTGTACGAGTGTGTGTAGGAGTTTGTGCGAGTGTGTGTGAGTGTGTATGCGAGTGTGTGTGCGAGTGTGTGCATGCGAGTGTGTGCGTGCAAGAGAGTGTGAGTGTGTGCGAGTATGTGCGAGTGTGTGCGAGTGTGTGTGAGTGTTTACGAGTGTGTGTAGGAGTTTGTGCGAGTGTGTGCGAGTGTGTATGCGAGTTTGTGTGTGTGAGTGTATGCGAGTGTGTGCGAGTGTGTGCGAGTATGTGCGAGTGTGTGCGAGTGTGTGCCAGTGTGTGCGTACGAGTGTGTGCAAGTGAGGGCGATTGTGTGCGTGCGAGTGTGCATAAGTGTGCTCGAGTGTGTGTGCATGAGTGTGTGCATGTGAGTGTGTGCGTGCGTGCGTGCGAGTGTGTGCGAGTGTGCTCAAGTGACTGGGTGCGAGTGTTTGCGAGTGTGTGTGTGTGTGTGCAAGTGAGTGTGTGCGAGTGTGTATGAGTGAGTGTGTTTGAGTGTGTGCCAGTTTGTGTGTGGGTGCGAGTGTGTGAGTGTGTGTGAGTGTGTGTGAGTTTGTAGGACTGTATGTGTGAGTGTTTGCGAGTGTGTTCGAGTGTGTGCGAGTGTGTGTGCGAGTGTGTGTGCGAGAGTGTGTGAGTGTGTGCGAGTGTGTGCAAATGTGCCCGAGTGTGCGCGAGTGTGCACGAGTGAGTGGGTGCGAGTGTGTGCGAGTGTGTGTGTGAGTGTGTGCGTGTGAGTGTGTGCGTGTGAGTGTGTGCGAGTGTGTGTGCGAGTGTGTGCTTGTGAGTGTGTGCGACTGTGTGTGAGCGTGTGTGTGAGTGTGTGTGCGTGTGAGTGTGTGCGAGTGTGTGCAAGTGTGTGTGAGTGTGTGCGAGTGTGTGTGTGTGAGTGTGTGTGAGTGTGTGTGCGAATGTGTGTGCGTGTGAGTGTGTGCGAGTGTGTGCAAGTGTGTGTGAGTGTGTGCGAGTGTGTGTGTGTGAGTGTGTGTGAGTGAGTGTGTGCGAGTGTGTGCGACTGTGTGTGTGCGATTGTGTATAAGTGTGTGTGAGTGTGTGTGAGTTTGTGCGAGTGTGTGCGTGCGAGTGCGTGCGAGTGAGTGCGAATGTGTGCGAGTGTGTGTGTGCGAGTGTGTGTGCGTGCAATTGTGTATGAGTGTGTGCGAGTGTGTGTGAGTTTGTGCGAGTGTGTGCGTGCGAGTGCGTGCGAGTGAGTGCGAATGTGTGCGAGTGTGTGCGTGTGAGTGAGTGTGTGTGAGTTTGTGCGAGTGTTTGCGAGTGTGTGTGTGAGTGTGTAGGACTGTGTGCGAGTGTGTGCAAGTGTGTGCGAGTGAGTGTGTGCGAGTGTGCGCGAGAGTGTGCGAGTGTGTGCGAGTGTGTGTGTGTGATTGTGTATGAATGTGTGCGAGTGTGTGTGTGAGTTTGTTCGAGTGTGTGCGAGTGTGTGTGAGTGTGTGCGTGCAAATGTGTGCGAGTGAGAGCGAGTGTGTGCAAATGTGTGTGAGAGTGTGCGAGTGTGGGCGTGAGAGTGTGTGCTAGTGTGCGCGAGTGTGTGCGAGTGTGTGCGAGTGTGTGCATGTGAGTGAGTGTGTGTGTGAGTGTGTGCAAGTGTGTGCGTGCGAGTGTGTGCGAGTGTGTGCGAGTGTGTGCGAATCTGTGTGTGTGAGTGTGTGCAAGTGTGTGCAATTGTGTGCGAGTGTGTGTGTGCGAGTGAGTGCGAGTGTGTGCCAGTGTGTGCGTACGAGTGTGTGCAAGTAATTGCGAGTGTGTGCAAATGTGTGCGAGTTTGTGCGTGTGAGTGTGCGAGTGTGCTCGAGTGACTGGGTACGAGTGTGTGTGAGTGTGTGCGAGTGAGTGTGTGCGAGTGTGTATGAGTGAGTGTGTGTGAGTGTGTGCGAGTTTGTGTGCGAGTGTGTGCGAGTGAGTGTGTGCAAATGTGTGCGAGTGTGTGTGTGCGAGTTTGTGTGAGTGTGTGCGTGCGAGTGCGTGCGAGTGAGTGCGAATGTGTGCGAGTGTGTGCGTGTGAGTGAGTGTGTGTGAGTTTGTGCGAGTGTTTGCGAGTGTGTGTGTGAGTGTGTAGGACTGTGTGCGAGTGTGTGCAAGTGTGTGCGAGTGAGTGTGTGCGAGTGTGCGCGAGAGTGTGCGAGTGTGTGCGAGTGTGTGTGTGCGATTGTGTATGAATGTGTGCGAGTGTGTGTGTGAGTTTGTGTGAGTGTGTGCGAGTGTGTGTGAGTGTGTGCGTGCAAATGTGTGCGAGTGAGAGCGAGTGTGTGCAAATGTGTGTGAGAGTGTGCGAGTGTGGGCGTGAGAGTGTGTGCTAGTGTGCGCGAGTGTGTGAGTGTGTGCGAGTGTGTGCATGTGAGTGAGTGTGTGTGTGAGTGTGTGCAAGTGTGTGCGTGCGAGTGTGTGCGAGTGTGTGCGAGTGTGTGCGAATCTGTGTGTGTGAGTGTGTGCAAGTGTGTGCAATTGTGTGCGAGTGTGTGTGTGCGAGTGAGTGCGAGTGTGTGCCAGTGTGTGCGTACGAGTGTGTGCAAGTAATTGCGAGTGTGTGCAAATGTGTGCGAGTTTGTGCGTGTGAGTGTGCGAGTGTGCTCGAGTGACTGGGTACGAGTGTGTGTGAGTGTGTGCGAGTGAGTGTGTGCGAGTGTGTATGAGTGAGTGTGTGTGAGTGTGTGCGAGTTTGTGTGCGAGTGTGTGCGAGTGAGTGTGTGCAAATGTGTGCGAGTGTGTGTGTGCGAGTTTGTGTGAGTGTGTGCGTGCGAGTGCGTGCGAGTGAGTGCGAATGTGTGCGAGTGTGTGCGTGTGAGTGAGTGTGTGTGAGTTTGTGCGAGTGTTTGCGAGTGTGTGTGTGAGTGTGTAGGACTGTGTGCGAGTGTGTGCAAGTGTGTGCGAGTGAGTGTGTGCGAGTGTGCGCGAGAGTGTGCGAGTGTGTGCGAGTGTGTGTGTGCGATTGTGTATGAATGTGTGCGAGTGTGTGTGTGAGTTTGTGTGAGTGTGTGCGAGTGTGTGTGAGTGTGTGCGTGCAAATGTGTGCGAGTGAGAGCGAGTGTGTGCAAATGTGTGTGAGAGTGTGCGAGTGTGGGCGTGAGAGTGTGTGCTAGTGTGCGCGAGTGTGTGAGTGTGTGCGAGTGTGTGCATGTGAGTGAGTGTGTGTGTGAGTGTGTGCAAGTGTGTGTGTGCGAGTGTGTGCGAGTGTGTGCGAGTGTGTGCGAATCTGTGTGTGTGAGTGTGTGCAAGTGTGTGCGATTGTGTGCGAGTGTGTGTGTGCAAGTAATTGCGAGTGTGTGCAAATGTGTGCGAGTTTGTGCGTGTGAGTGTGCGAGTGTGCTCGAGTGACTGGGTACGAGTGTGTGTGAGTGTGTGCGAGTGAGTGTGTGCGAGTGTGTATGAGTGAGTGTGTGTGAGTGTGTGCGTGTGTGCGAGTTTGTGTGCGAGTGTGTGCGAGTGAGTGTGTGCAAATGTGTACGAGTGTGTGTGTGCGAGTGTGTGCGTGCGAGTATGTGCGAGAGTGTGCGTGTGAGTGTGTGCGAGTGTGCTCGAGTGACTGGGTACGAGTGTGTGTGAGTGTGTGCGAGTGAGTGTGTGCGAGTGTGTATGAGTGAGTGTGTGTGAGTGTGTGCATGTGTGCGAGTTTGTGTGCGAGTGTGTGCGAGTGAGTGTGTGCAAATGTGTGCGAGTGTGTGTGTGCGAGTGTGTGCGAGTGTATGTGTGCGAGTGTGTGCGTGCGAGTATGTGCGAGAGTGTGCGTGTGTGCGAGTGTGTGTGTGTGCGTGTGTGCGAGTGAGTATAAGTGTATGTGCGAGTGTGTGCAAGTGTGTGCGAGTGTGTGTGCGTGAGTGTGTGCATGTGAGTGTGTGCGTGCGTGCGAGTGTGTGCGAGTGTGCTCGAGTGACTGGGTGCGAGTGTGTGTGTTTGTGTGCGAGTGAGTGTGTGCGAGTGTGTATGAGTGAGTGTGTTTGAGTGTGTGCCAGTTTGTGTGTGGGTGCGAGTGTGTGTGAGTGTGTGTGAGTTTGTAGGACTGTATGTGCGAGTATTTGCGAGTGTGTGCGAGTGTGTTCGAGTGTGTGCGAGTGTGTGTGCGAGTGTGTGTGCGAGAGTGTGCGAGTGTGTGCGAGTGTGTGCAAATGTGCCCGAGTGTGCGCGAGTTTGCACGAGTGAGTGGGTGCGAGTGTGTGTGCGAGTGTGTGCGTGTGAGTGTGTGCGTGTGAGTGTGTGCGAGTGTGTGTGCGAGTGTGTGCTTGTGAGTGTGTGCAAGTGTGTGCGAGTGTGTGTGGGTGTGAGTGTGTGTGAGTGTGTGCAAGTGTGTGTGTGCGAGTGTGTGCGAGTGTGTGCGAGTGTGTGTTAGAGTGTGTGTGTGCGATTGTGTATAAGTGTGTGCGAGTGTGTGTGAGTTTGTGCGAGTGTGTGCGAGTGTGTGCGAGTGCGTGCGAGTGATTGCGAATGTGTGTGAGTGTGTGTGTGCGAGTGTGTGTGCTTGCGATTGTGTATGAGTGTTTGCGAGTGTGTGTGAGTTTGTGCGAGTGTGTGCGTGCGAGTGCGTGCGAGTGAGTGCGAATGTGTGCGAGTGTGGGCGTGCGAGTGTGTGCTAGTTTGCGCAAGTGTGTGCGTGTGAGTGAGTGTGTGTGCGTTTGTGCAAGTGTTTGCGAGTGTGTGTGTGAGTGTGTAGGACTGTGTGTGCGAGTGTGTGCGAGTGTGTGCGAATGTGTATGTGTGTATGTGCGAGTGTGTGCGAGTGTGTGCAAGTGTGTGTGCGAGTGTGTGTGAGTGTGTACGAGTGTGTGTAGGAGTTTGTGCGAGTGTGTATGTGAGTGTGTGTGTGTGAGTGTGTGTGCGAGTGTGTGCATGCGAGTGTGTGCGAGTGTGTATGCGAGTGTGTGTGTGAGTGTGTGTGCGAGTGTGTGCATGCAAGTTTGTGCGAGTGTGTGCGAGTGTGTGCGTGCGAGTGCGTGCGAGTGAGTGCGAATGTGTGCGAGAGTGTGCGAGTGTGTGCGAGTGTGTGTGTGCGAATGTGTGTGCGTGCGATTGTGTATGAGTGTGTGCGAGTGTGTGTGAGTTTGTGCGAGTGTGTGCGTGCGAGTGCGTGCGAGTGAGTGCGAATGTGTGCGAGTGTGGGCGTGCGAGTGTGTGCTAGTGTGCGCAAGTGTGTGCGTGTGAGTGAGTGTGTGTGAGTTTGTGCGAGTGTTTGTGAGTGTGTGTGTGAGTGTGTAGGACTGTGTGTGCGAGTGTGTGCAAGTGTGTGCGAGTGAGTGTGAGTGAGTGCGTGTGTGCAAGTGTGTGCGAATGTGTGCGAGTGTGTGTGTGCGAGTTTGTGTGATTGTGTATGAGTGTGTGCGTGCGAGTGGGTGCGAGTGAGTGCGAGTGTGTGTGCGAGTGTGTGTGCGAGTGTGTGCGAGTGTGTGAGTGTGTGCGAGTGTGTGTAGGAGTGTGTGCGTGTGTGTGCGGTTGTGTGTGTGAGTGTGTAGGACTGTATGTGCGAGTGTGTGCGAGTCTGTTCGAGTTTGTGTGTGTGCGAGTGTGTGTGTGCGAGTGTGTGTGTGATTGTGTATGAGTGTGAGTGTGTGTGAGTGTGTGCAAGTGTGTTCGAGTGTGTGTGCGAGTGTGTATGAGTGTGTGTGTGCGAGTGTGTGCGAGTGTGTGTGTGCGAGTGTGTGCGAGTGTGTGTGAGTGTGTGCATGAGTGAGTGTGTGCGAGTGTGTGCGAGTGTGTGTGTGTGTGTGAGTGTGTGCGAGTGTGTGTGAGTGTGTTCGAGTGTGTGCGAGTGTGTGCGAGTGTGTGCGAGTGTGTGCGTGCGTGTATGTGTGTGCGAGTGTGTGTGCGTGTGTGTGCGAGTGTGTACGAGTGTGTGCGCGTGTGTGTGCAAGTGTTTGCAAGTGCGTGCGGGTGTGTGCGAGTGCTTGCAGGTGTGTGCGAGTGCGTGCGAGTGAGTGCAAGTGTGTGCAAATGTGTGCGAGCGTGTGTGAGTGTGTGAGTGTGTGTGAGTCTGTGCGAGTGTGTGCTTGCGAGTGTGTGCTAGTGTGCACGAGTGTGTGAGTGTGTGTGAGAGTGCGCGAGTGTGTGCGTGTGAGTAAGTGAGTGTGTGCGAGTGTGTGTGTGTGTACGACTGTGTGTGCGAGTGTGTGCGCGTGTGTGCGAGTGTATATGAGTGTATGTGCGAGTGTGTGTGCGAGTGTGTGCGAGTGTGTGTGCGAGTGTGTTTGAGTGTGTGCAAGTGTGTGCGAGAGTGCGTACGAGTGTGTTTGAGTGTGTGTGCGAGTGTGTGATTGTGTGGGAGTGTGCGTGAGCTTGTAGGACTGTATGTGCGAGTGTTTGCGAGTGTGTGCGAGTGTGTTCGAGTGTGTGTAAGTGTGTGAGTGTGTACGAGTGTGTGTGCGAGTGTGTGCGAGTGTGTGTGCGAGAGTGTGTGAGTGTGTGCGAGTGTGTTCAAATGTGCCCGAGTGTGCGTGAGTGTACACGAGTGAGTGGGTGCGAGTGTGTGAGTGTGTGCGAGTGTGTGTGAGTTTGTAGGACTGTATGTGCAAGTGTTTGCGAGTGTGTGCGAGTGTATTCGAGTGTGTGCGAGTGTGTGTGCGAGTGTGTGTGAGTGTGTGCACATGTGCCCGAGTGTGCGCGAGTGTGCACGAGTGAGTGGGTGTGATTGTGTGCGAGTGTGTTTGAGTTTGTGCGATTGTGTATGAGTGTGTGCGAGTATGTGTGAGTTTGTGTGAGTGTGTGCGAGTGTGTGCGTGCGAGTGCGTGTGAGTGAATGTGAATGTGTGCAATTGTGGGCGTGCGAGTGTGTGCTAGTGTGTGCAAGTGTGTGCGTGTGAGTGAGTGTGTGTGAGTACGTGCGAGTGTTTGCGAGTGTGTGTGTGAGTGTGTAGGACTGTGTGTGCGAGTGTGTGCGAGTGTGTGCAAGTGTGTGCGAGTGAGTGTGAGTGAGTGAGTGTGTGCGAGTGTGTGCGAATGTGTGCGAGTGTGTGTGTGCGAGTGTGTGTGATTGTGTATGAGTGTGTGCGAGTGTGTGCGTGTGAGTGGGTGCGAGTGAGTGCAAATGTGTGCGAGAGTGTGCGAGTGTGGGCGTGCGAGTGTGTGCGAGTGTGCGCGAGTGTGTGCGAGTGTGTGCGAGAGTGTGTGCGTGTGAGTAAGTGTGTGAGTGAGTGTGAGTGTATGCTTACGAGTGTGTGCTAGTGTGCGTGAGTGTGTGCGAGTGTGCGCGAGTGTGTACGTGTGAGTGAGTGTGTGTGTGAGTGTGTGCGAGTGTTTGCGAGTGTGTGTGTGAGTGTGTAGGACTGTGTGTGCGAGTGTGTGTGCGAGTGTGTGCGAATGTGTATGTGTGTATGTGTGAGTGTGTGCGAGTGTGTGCGAGTGTGTGTGAGTGTGTACGAGTGTGTGTAGGAGTTTGTGCGAGTGTGTGCGAGTGTGTATGCGAGTGTGTGTGTGTGAATGTGTGTGCGAGTGTGTGCATGCGAGTGTGTGCGAGTGTGTGCGTGCGAGTGTGTGCGAGTGTGTGCGAGTATGTGCGAGTGTGTGCGAGTGTGTGCTAGTGTGTGCGTACGAGTGTGTACAAGTGAGTGCGATTGTGTGCGTGCGAGTGTGCACGAGTGTGCGCGAGTGTGTGTGCGTGAGTGTGTGCATGTGAGTTTGTGCGAGTGTGTGCGTGCAAGTGTGTGCGAGTGTGCTCGAGTGACTGGGTGCGAGTGTTTGCGAGTGTGTGTGTGCGAGTGAGTGTGTGCGAGTGTGTATAAGTGAGTGTGTTTGAGTGTGTGCCAGTTTGTGTGTGGGTGCGAGTGTGTGAGTGTGTGTGAGTGTGTGTGAGTTTGTAGGACTGTATGTGCGAGTGTTTGCGAGTGTGTGCGAGTGTGTTCGAATGTGTGCGAGTGTGTGTGCGAGTGTGTGTGCGAGTGTGTGCGAGTGTGTGCAAATGTGCCCGAGTGTGCGCGAGTGTGCACGAGTGAGTGGGTGCGAGTGGGTGCGAGTGTGAGTGCAAGTGTGTGCGTGTGAGTTTGTGCGAGTGTGTGTGGCGAGTGTGTGCATGTGAGTGTGTGCGAGTGTGTGTGAGTGTGTGTGTGCGTGTGAGTGTGTGCGAGTGTGTGCAAGTGTGTGTGAGTGTGTGCGAGTGTGTGTGCGAGTGTGTGTGAGTGAGAGTGTGCGAGTGTGTGCGAGTGTGTGTGAGTGTGTAGGACTGTGTGTGCGAGTGTGTGCGAGTGTGTGCAAGTGTGTGCGAGTGAGTGTAAGTGAGTGAGTGTGTGCGAGTGTGTGCGAATGTGTGCGAGTGTATGTGTGCGAGTTTGTGTGATTATGTATGAGTGTGTGCGTGCGAGTGGGTGTGAGTGAGTGCGAGTGAGTGCAAATGTGTGCGAGAGTGTGCGAGTGTGGGCGTGCGAGTGTGTGCGAGTGTGCGCGAGTGCGTGTGAGTGTGTGCGAGAGTGTGTGCGTGTGAGTAAGTGTGTGAGTGAGTGTGAGTGTATGCTTACGAGTGTGTGCTAGTGTGCGTGAGTGTGTGCGAGTGTGCGCGAGTGTGTACATGTGAGTGAGTGTGTGTGTGAGTGTGTGCGAGTGTTTGCGAGTGTGTGTGTGAGTGTATAGGACTGTGTGTGCGAGTGTGTGTGTGAGTGTGTGCGAATGTGTATGTGTGTATATGCGAGTGTGTGCGAGTGTGTGTGCGAGTGTGTGTGAGTGTGTACGAGTGTGTGTAGGAGTTTGTGCGAGTGTGTATGCGAGTGTGTGTGTGTGAGTGTGTGCAAGTGTGTGCATGCGAGTGTGTGCGTGCAAGTGTGTGCGAGTGTGTGCGAGTATGTGCGAGTGTGTGTGAGTGTGTGTGTGCTAGTGTGTGCAAGTGAGTGCGAGTGTGTGCGAGTGTGTGTGTGCGAGTGTGTGCCAGTGTGTGCCAGTGTGTGCATACGAGTGTGTGCAAGTGAGTGCGAATGTGTGCGAATGTGTGCGTGCGAGTGTGCACGAGTGTGCGCGCGTGTGTGTGCGTGAGTGTGTGAGTGTGAGTGTGTGCGAGTGTGTGCGTGCGAGTGTGTGCGAGTGTGCTCGAGTGACTGGGTGCGAGTGTGTGCGAGTGTGTGTGTGCTAGTGTGTGCAAGTGTGTGCGAGTGTGTGCGAGTGTGTGCGGGAGTGTGTGTGCATGTGTGTGCGTGTGTGTGAGTGTGTGAGTGTGTGCGAGTGTGTGCGAGTGTGTGCAAGCGTGTTCAAGTGTGTGCAAGTGTGTGCGAGTGTGTGCGAGTGTGTGTGCGAGTGTGTGCAAGTGTGTGCGAGTAAGTGTGTGCGATTGTGTATGAGTTTGTGCGAGTGTGTGCGTGCAAGTGCGTGCGAGTGAGTGCGAGTGTTTGCAAATGTGTGCGAGAGTGTCAGAGTGTGGGCGTGCGAGTGTGCGCGAGTGTGTACATGTGAGTGAGTGTGTGTGAGTGTTTACGAGTGTTTGCGAGTGTGTGTGTGAGTGTGTAGGACTGTGTGTGCGAGTGTGGGCGAGTGTGTGTGAGTGTGTGTGAGTGTGTGCATGAGTGAGTGTGTGCGAGTGTCTGCGAGTGTGTGTGTGATTGTGTGCGAGTGTGTGTGTGCAAGTGTGTGTGAGTGTGTGTGAGTGTGTGCGAGTGTATGCGTGCGAGTGTGTGTGTGAGTGTGTGTGAGTGTGTGTAGGAGTTTGTTCGAGTGTGTGCGAGTGTGTATGTGTGTGTGTTAGTGTGTGTGCGAGTGTGTGCATGCGAGTGTGTGCAAGTGTGTGCATGCGAGTGTGTACGAGTGTGTGCGAGTATGTGCGAGTGTGTGTGCTAGTGTGTGCAAGTGTGTGCGAGTGTGTTGTGCCAGTGTGTGCCAGCGTGTGCCAGTGTGTGCGTACGAGTGTGTGCAAGTGAGTGTGAATGTGTGTGAATGTGTGCGTGCGAGTGTGCACGAGTGTGCGCGAGTGTGTGTGCGTGAGTGTGTGCGTGTGAGTGTGTGCGAGTGTGTGCGTGCGAGTGTGTGCGAGTGTGCTCGAGTGACTGGGTGCGAGTGTGTGCGAGTGAGTGTGTGTGTGTGCGCGAGTGAGTGTGTGCGAGTGTGTATGAGTGAGTGTGTTTGAGTGTGTGCCAGTTTGTGCTTGTGTGTGCGAGTGCGTGCGAATGTGTGCATGCAAGTGTGTGCGAGTGTGTGCGAGTGTGTGCGTGTGTGTGCGTGTGTGTGAGTGTGTGCGAGTGTGTGCGAGTGTGTGCGAGTGTGTGCAAGCATGTGCAAGTGTGTGCAAGTGTGTGCGAGTGTGTGCGACTGTGTGTGCGAGTGTGTGCAAGTGTGTGCGAGTGAGTGTGTGCGATTGTGTATGAGTTTGTGCGAGTGTGTGCGATTGTGTGCGTGCGAGTGTGTGCGAGTGAGTGCGAGTGTGTGCAAATGTGTGCGAGAGTTTGAGAGTGTGGGCGTGCGAGTGTGCGCGAGTGTGTATGTGTGAGTGAGTGTGTGTGTGAGTGTTTGCGAGTGTTTGCGAGTGTGTGTGTGAGTGTGTAGGACTGTGTGTGCGAGTGTGTGTGAGTGTGTGCATGAGTGAGTGTGTGCGAGTGTCTGCGAGTGTGTGTGTGATTGTGTGCGAGTGTGTGTGTGCAAGTATGTGTGAGTGTGTGTGTGAGTGTGTGCGAGTGTGTGCATGCGAGTGTGTATGTGTGAGTGTGTGCAAGTGTGTGCGAGTGTGTGCGATTGTGTGTGTGCGAGTGTGGGCCAGTGTGTGCCAGTGTGTGCGTATCAGTGTGTGCGAGTGTGTGTGAATGTGTGCGAGTTTGTGCGTGTGAGTGTGCGTGAGTGTTTGCGTGCGAGTGTGTGTGAGTGTGCTCGAGTGACTGGGTGCGAGTGTGTGCGAGTGTGTGTGAGTGTGTGCGAGTGTGTATGAGTGAATGTGTGTGAGTGTGTGCGAATGTGTGCAAATGTGTGCGAGTGTGTGTGCAAGTGTGTGTGTGCGAGAGTGTGCAAGTGTATGCGTGCAAGTGTGTGCGTGCGAGTGTGTGCGTGCGAGTGTGTGCGAGTGTGTGTGTGCGTGTGTGCGAGTGTGTATAAGTATATGTGCGAGTGTGTGCAAGTGTGTGCGAGTGTGTGTGTGCGAGTGTGTGCAAGCGTGTGCAAGTGTGTGTGTGCGAGTGTGTGCAAGCGTGTGCGAGTGAGTGTGTGCGAGTGTGTGCAAATGTGTGCGAGTGTGTGTGCGAGTGTGTGTGTGCAAGAGTGTGCGAGTGTATGCGTGCAAGTGTGTGCGTGCGAGTGTATGCGTGCGAGTGTGTGTGTGTGTGCGAGTGTGTATGAGTGTATGTGCGAGTGTGTGCAAGTGTGTGCGAGAGTGTGTGTGTGAGTGTGTGTGTGCGAGTGTGTGTGCAAGTGTGTGCAAGCGTGTGCGAGTGAGTGTGTCCGAATGTGTGCAAATGTGTGCGAGTGTGTGTGCGAGTGTGTGTGTGCGAGAGTGTGCGAGTGTATGCGTGCAAGTGTGTGCGTGCGAGTGTGTGCGTGCGAGTGTGTGTGTGTGTGTGAGTGTGTGTGCGTGTGTGTGAGTGTGTATGAGTGTATGTGCGAGTGTGTCCAAGTGTGTGCAAGTGTGTGTGAGTGTGTGTGTGTGAGTCTTTGTGTGCGAGTGTGTGCAAGCGTGTGCGAGTGAGTGTGTGCGAGTGTGTGCGAGTGTGTGTGCGAGTGTGTGTGTGCCATTGTGTATGAGTGTGTGCGAGTGTCTGTGAATTTGTGCGAGTGTGTGCGAGTGTGTGCGTGCGAGTGCGTGCGAGTGTGTGCAAATGTGTGCGAGAGTGTGCGAGTGTGGGCGTGCGAGTTTGTGCTAGTGTGCGCGAGTGTATGAGTGTGTGCGAATGTGCGCGAGTCTGTGAGTGTGTAGGACTGTGTGTGCGAGTGTGTGCGAGTGTGTTAGTGTGTGTGCGAGTGTGTGTGTTCGAGTGTGTTCGAGTGTGTGCACGTGTGTGCCAGTGTGTGTGTGCGAGTGCGTATGAGTGAGTGTGTGCGAATGTGTGTGAGTGTGTGTGAGCGTGTGTGTGCGAGTGTGTGCGTGCAACGGTGTGCGAGTGTGTGCGAGCGTGTGTGTGCGAGTGTGTATGAGTGTGTGTGCGAGTGTGTGTGAGTGTGTGCGAGTATGTGGGAGTGTGTGCGAGTGTGTGGGTGCGAGTGTGTGCAAGTGTGTGCGAGAGAGGGTGAGTGAGTATGAGTGTGTGCGAGTGTGTGCGAATGTGTGCGAGTGTGTGCGATTGTTTATGGTGTGTGCGAGTGTGTGCGTGCGAGTGCGTGCGAGTGTATGCGAGTGTGCGCGAGTGTGTGTGAGTGTGTGCGAGTGTGTGTGTGTGAGTGTGTGCGAATGTGTGCCAGTTTGTGCGTACGAGTGTGTGCAAGTGAGTGCGAGTGTGTGCGAATGTGTGCGTGCGCGTGTGCACGAGTGTGTGCGTGTGAGTGTGTGCGAGTGTGTGTGCGAGTGTGTGTGAGTGTGCTCGAGTGACTGGGTGCAAGTGTGTGCGAGTATGTGTGAGTGATTGTGTGTGAGTGTCTGCGTGTGTGCGAGTTTGTGTGCGAGTGTGTGCGAGTTTGTGTGCGAGTGTGTGCGAGTGAGTGTGTGCGAATGTGTGCGAGTGTGTGCGAGTGTGTGTGTGCAAGTGTGTGCTAGTGTGTGCGTGTGAGTGTGAGCGAGTGTGTGAGTGTGTGTGCGAGTGTGTGCGTGCGAGTGTGTGCGAGTGTGTGCGTGCGAGTGTGTGCGAGTGTGCTCGAGTGAGTGGGTGCGAGTGTGAGCGAGTGAGTGTATGAGTGACTGTGTGTGAGTGTGTGCGTGGGTGCGAGTTTGTGTGCGAGTGAGTGTGTGTGAATGTGTGTGAGTGTGTGCGAGTGTGTGTAAGTGTGTGTGCGAGTGCGTGCGTGCGAGTGTGTCTGTGCGAGTGTGTGCGTGCGAGTGTGTGCGAGTGTGCTCGAGTGAGTGGGTGCGAGTGGGTGCGAGTGTGTATGAGTGAGTGTGTGTGAGTGTGTGCGTGGGTGCGAGTTTGTGTGTGTGTGAATGTGTGTGAGTGTGTGCGAGTGTGTGTAAGTGTGTGTGCGAGTGCGTGCGTGCGAGTGTGTGCGTGCGAGCGTGTGCGTGCGAGTGTGTGCAAGTGTGAGTGAGTGTGTGCGAGTGTGTGTGCGAGTGTGTGTGCGAGTGTGTGTGCAAGAGTGTGCGAGTGTGTGCGAGTGTGTGCAAATGTGCCCGAGTGTGCGCTAGTGTGCACGAGTGAGTGAGTGCGAGTGTGTATGAGTGAGTGTGTGTGCGTGTGTGCGAGTTAGTGTGCGAGTGAGTGTGTGCGAATGTGTGCGAGTGTGTGCGAGTGTTTCTGTGCGAGTGTGTGTGCGAGTGTGTGCGTACGAGTGTGTGCGTGTGAGTGTGTGTGAGTGTGAGTGAGTGTGTGCGAGTGTGTGTGCGAGTGTGTGTGCGAGAGTGTGCGAGTGTGTGCGAGCGTGTGCAAATGTGCCCGAGTGTGCACGAGTGAGTGGGTGCGAGTGTGTGTGTGTGCATGTGAGTGTGTGCGAGTGTGTGCGAGTGTGTGTGAGTGTGTGTGCGAGTGTGTGTGTGTGAGTGTGAGCGAGTGTGTATGAGTGCGTTTGCGAGTGTGTGCAAGTGTGTGTGAGTGTGTGCGAGTGTGTGTGTGAGTGTGTGTGAGTGTGTGCGAGTGTGTGTACGAGTGTGTGCGATTGTGCATAAGTGTGTGCGAGTGTGTGCGAGTGTGTGTGAGTGTGTGCGAGTGTGTGCGAGTGTGTGTGAGTGTGTGCGAGTGTGTGCGATTCTGTGTGTGAGTGTGTAGGACTTTATGTGCGAGTGTGTATGAGTGTGTGTGTGAGTGTGTGAAAGTGTGTGCGAGTGTGTGCAAGTGTGTGCGAGTGAGTGTGTGCGAGTGTGTGTGCGAGTGTGTACGTGCGAGTGTGTGCGAGTGTGTGCGTGCGAGTGTGTGCGAGTGTGTGCGACTTTGTGCAAGTGTGTGCGAGTGTGTGAGTGTGAGTGTGTGCGAATGTGTGCGAGTGTGTTTGCGCGAGTGTGCACGAGTGTGTGCATGTAAGTGTGTGCATGTGAGTGTGTGCGAGTGTGCTCAAGTGAATGGGTGAGAGTGTGTGCGAGTGTGTGTGAGTGTGTGCGAGTAAGTGTGTGTGAGTGTGTATGAGTGAGTGTGTGTGAGTGTGTGTGTGCGAGTTTGTGTGCGAGTGTGTGTGAGTGAGTGTGTGCTAGTGTGTGCGAGTTTGTGTGCGAGTGTTTGTGCGAATGTGTGCGTGCGAGTGTGTGTGTTCGAGTGTGTGCGCGCGAGTGTGTGCGCGCAAGTGTGTGTGCGAATGTGTGTGCGTGTGAGTGTGTGTAAGTGTGTATGAGTGTATGTGCGAGTGTGTGCCAGTGTGTGCGAGTGTGTGTGTGCGAGTGTGTGCAAGTGTGTGCGAGTGTGTGCGAGTGTGTGTGTGCGAGTGTGTGTGCAATTGTGTATGAGTGTGTGCGAGTGTTTGTGAGTTTGTGCAAGTGTGTGCGAGTGTGCGTGCGAGTGCATGCGAGTGAGTGCGGGTGTGTGCGAGTGTGTGTATGCGAGTCTGTGTGTGATTGTGTATGAGTGTGTGTGAGTTTGTGCGAGTGTGTGCGTGTGTGTGCGAGTGCGTGCGAATGCGTGCGAGTTCGTGCAAATGTGTGCGAGAGTGTGCGAGTGTGTGTGTGTGAGTGTGTGCGAATGTGTGCCAGTTTGTGCGTACGAGTGTGTGCAAGTGAGTGCGAGTGTGTGTGAATGTGTGCGTGCGAGTGTGCGCGATTGTGTGCGTGTGAGTGTGTGCGAGTGTGTGTGTGCGACTGTGTGCGAATGTGTGCGAGTGTGTGTGTGCGATTGTGTATGGTGTGTGCGAGTGTGTGCGTGTGAGTGCGTGCGAGTGTATGCGAGTGTGCGCGAGTGTGTGTGAGTGTGTGCGAGTGTGTGTGTGTGAGTGTGTGTGTGTGAGTGTGTGCGAATGTGTGCCAGTTTGTGCGTACGAGTGTGTGCAAGTGAGTGCGAGTGTGTGCCAATGTGTGCGTGCGAGTGTGCGCGAGTGTGTGTGTGCGAGTGTGTGCGAGTGTGCTCGAGTGACTGGGTGCAAGTGTGTGCGAGTATGTGTGAGTGAGTGTGTGTGAGTGTCTGCGTGTGTGCGAGTTTGTGTGCGAGTGTGTGCGAGTTTGTGTGCGAGTGTGTGCGAGTGAGTGTGTGCGAATGTGTGCGAGTGTGTGCAAGTGTGTGCGTTCGAGTGTGTGCTAGTGTGTGCGTGCGAGTGTGTGCGAGTGTGTGAGTGTGTGTGCGAGTGTGTGCGTGCGAGTGTGTGCGTGCGAGTGCGTGCGAGTGTGCTCGAGTGAGTGGGTGCGAGTGTGTGTGAGTGTGTGCGTGGGTGCGAGTTTGTGTGCGAGTGAGTGTGTGTGAATGTGTGTGAGTGTGTGCGAGTGTGTGTAAGTGTGTGTGCGAGTGCGTGCGTGCGAGTGTGTGCGTGCGAGTGTGTGCGTGCGAGTGTGTGCGAGTGTGCTCGAGTGAGTGGGTGCGAGTGTGTATGAGTGAGTGTGTGTGAGTGTGTGCGTGGGTGCGAGATTGTGTGCGAGTGAGTGTGTGTGAATGTGTGTGAGTGTGTGCGAGTGTGTGTAAGTGTGTGTGCGAGTGTGTGCGTGCGAGTGTTTGCGTGCGAGTGTGTGCGTGCGAGTGTGTGCAAGTGTGAGTGAGTGTGTGCGAGTGTGTGTGTGAGTGTGTGTGCAAGTGTGTGTGCGAGAGTGTGCGAGTGTGTGCGAGTGTGTGCAAATGTGCCCGAGTGTGCGCGAGTGTGCACGAGTGAGTGAGTGCGAGTGTGTATAAGTGAGTGTGTGTGCATGTGTGTGAGTTAGTGTGCGAGTGAGTGTGTGCGAATGTGTGCGAGTGTGTGCGAGTGTTTCTGTGCGAGTGTGTGTGCGAGTGTGTGCGTGCGAGTGTGTGCGTGCGAGTGTGTGTGAGTGTGAGTGAGTGTGTGCGAGTGTGTGTGCGAGTGTGTGCGAGTGTGTGCAAATGTGCCCGAGTGTGCGCGAGTGTGCACGAGTGAGTGGGTGCGAGTGTGTGTGAGTGTGTGCATGTAAGTGTGTGCGAGCGTGTGCGAGTGTGTGTGAGTGTGTTTGCGAGTGTGTGTGTGAGTGTGAGCGAGTGTGTATGAGTGTGTGTGCGAGTGTGTGCAAGTGTGTGTGAGTGTGTGCGAGTGTGTGTGTGAGTGTTTGTGAGTGTGTGCGAGTGTGTGTACGAGTGTGTGCGATTGTGCATAAGTGTGTGCGAGTGTGTGCGAGTGTGTGTGCGAGTGTGTGTGAGTGTGTGCGAGTGTGTGCGATTGTGTGTGTGAGTGTGTAGGACTTTCTGTGCGAGTGTTTATGAGTGTGTGAGTGTGTGAAAGTGTGTGCGAGTGTGTGCAAGTGTGTGCGAGTGAGTTTGTGTGAGTGTTTGTGCGAGTGTGTGCATGCGAGTGTGTGCGAGTGTGTGCGTGCGAGTGTGTGCGACTGTGTGCGAGTGTGTGCGAGTGTGTGAGTGTGAGTGTGTGCGAATGTGTGCGAGTGTGTGTGTGCGAGTGTGCACAAGTTTGTGCATGTAAGTGTGTGCATGCGAGTGTGTGCGAGTGTGCTCGAGTGAATGGGTGAGAGTGTTTGCGATTGTGTGTGAGTGTGTGCGAGTAAGTGTGTGTGAGTGTGTATGAGTGAGTGTGTGTGAGTGTGTGTGTGCGAGTTTGTGTGCGAGTGTGTGTGAGTGAGTGTGCAAGTGTGTGCATGCGAGTGTGTGTTCGAGTGTGTGCGCGCGAGTGTGTGTGCGAATGTGTGTGCGTGTGAGTGTGTGCGAGTGTGTATGAGTGTATGTGTGAGTGTGTGCCAGTGTGTGCGAGTGTGTGTGTGCGAGTCTGTGCAAGTGTGTGCGAGTGTGTGTGTGCGAGTGTGTGTGCAATTGTGTATGAGTGTGTGCGAGTGTTTGTGAGTTTGTGCAAGTTTGTGCGAGAGTGCGTGCGAGTGCGTGCAAATGTGTGCGAGAGTGTGCGAGTGTGTGTGTGAGTGTGTGTGTGAGTGTGTGCGAATGTGTGCCAGTTTGTGCGTACGAGTGTGTGCAAGTGAGTGCGTGTGAGTGTGTGCGAGTGTGTGCGTGTGAGTGTGTGCGAGTGTGTGTTTGCGAGTGTGTGCGAGTGTGCTAGAGTGACTGGGTGCAAGTGTGTGCGAGTATGTGTGAGTGAGTGTGTGGGAGTGTCTGCGTGTGTGCGATTTTGTGTGTGAGTGTGTGCGAGTTTGTGTGCGAGTGTGTGCGAGTGAGTGTGTGCGAATGTGTGCGAGTGTGTGCGAGTGTGTGCGTGCGAGTGTGTGCTAGTGTGTGCGTGCGAGTGTGTGCGAGTGTGTGAGTGTGTGTGCGAGTGTGTGCGTGCGAGTGTGTGCGAGTGTGTGCGAATGTGCTCGAGTGAGTGGGTGCGAGTGGGTGCGAGTGTGTATGAGTGAGTGTGTGTGAGTGTGAGCGTGGGTGCGAGTTTGTGTGCGAGTGAGTGTGTGTGAATGTGTGTGAGTGTGTGCGAGTGTGTGTAAGTGTGTGTGCGAGTGTGTGCGTGCGAGTGTTTGCGTGCGAGTGTGTGCGTGCGAGTGTGTGCAAGTGTGAGTGAGTGTGTGCGAGTGTGTGTGTGAGTGTGTGTGCAAGTGTGTGTGCGAGAGTGTGCGAGTGTGTGCGAGTGTGTGCAAATGTGCCCGAGTGTGCGCGAGTGTGCACGAGTGAGTGAGTGCGAGTGTGTATAAGTGAGTGTGTGTGCATGTGTGCGAGTTAGTGTGCGAGTGAGTGTGTGCGAATGTGTGCGAGTGTGTGCGAGTGTTTCTGAGCGAGTGTGTGTGCGAGTGTGTGCGTGCGAGTGTGTGCGTGCGAGTGTGTGTGAGTGTGAGTGAGTGTGTGCGAGTGTGTGTGCGAGTGTGTGTGCGAGTGTGTGCGAGTGTGTGCAAATGTGCCCGAGTGTGCGCGAGTGTGCACGAGTGAGTGGGTGCGAGTGTGTGTGAGTGTGTGCATGTAAGTGTGTGCGAGTGTGTGTGAGTGTGTTTGCGAGTGTGTGTGTGAGTGTGAGCGAGTGTGTATGAGTGTGTGTGCGAGTGTGTGCAAGTGTGTGTGAGTGTGTGCGAGTGTGTGTGTGAGTGTTTGTGAGTGTGTGCGAGTGTGTGTACGAGTGTGTGCGATTGTGCATAAGTGTGTGCGAGTGTGTGCGAGTGTGTGTGCGAGTGTGTGTGAGTGTGTGCGAGTGTGTGCGATTGTGTGTGTGAGTGTGTAGGACTTTCTGTGCGAGTGTTTATGAGTGTGTGAGTGTGTGAAAGTGTGTGCGAGTGTGTGCAAGTGTGTGCGAGTGAGTTTGTGTGAGTGTTTGTGCGAGTGTGTGCATGCGAGTGTGTGCGAGTGTGTGCGTGCGAGTGTGTGCGACTGTGTGCGAGTGTGTGCGAGTGTGTGAGTGTGAGTGTGTGCGAATGTGTGCGAGTGTGTGTGTGCGAGTGTGCACAAGTTTGTGCATGTAAGTGTGTGCATGCGAGTGTGTGCGAGTGTGCTCGAGTGAATGGGTGAGAGTGTTTGCGATTGTGTGTGAGTGTGTGCGAGTAAGTGTGTGTGAGTGTGTATGAGTGAGTGTGTGTGAGTGTGTGTGTGCGAGTTTGTGTGCGAGTGTGTGTGAGTGAGTGTGCAAGTGTGTGCATGCGAGTGTGTGTTCGAGTGTGTGCGCGCGAGTGTGTGTGCGAATGTGTGTGCGTGTGAGTGTGTGCGAGTGTGTATGAGTGTATGTGTGAGTGTGTGCCAGTGTGTGCGAGTGTGTGTGTGCGAGTCTGTGCAAGTGTGTGCGAGTGTGTGCGAGTGTGTGTGTGCGAGTGTGTGTGCAATTGTGTATGAGTGTGTGCGAGTGTTTGTGAGTTTGTGCAAGTTTGTGCGAGAGTGCGTGCGAGTGCGTGCAAATGTGTGCGAGAGTGTGCGAGTGTGTGTGTGAGTGTGTGTGTGAGTGTGTGCGAATGTGTGCCAGTTTGTGCGTACGAGTGTGTGCAAGTGAGTGCGTGTGAGTGTGTGCGAGTGTGTGCGCGAGTGTGTGTTTGCGAGTGTGTGCGAGTGTGCTAGAGTGACTGGGTGCAAGTGTGTGCGAGTATGTGTGAGTGAGTGTGTGGGAGTGTCTGCGTGTGTGCGATTTTGTGTGTGAGTGTGTGCGAGTTTGTGTGCGAGTGTGTGCGAGTGAGTGTGTGCGAATGTGTGCGAGTGTGTGCGAGTGTGTGCGTGCGAGTGTGTGCTAGTGTGTGCGTGCGAGTGTGTGCGAGTGTGTGAGTGTGTGTGCGAGTGTGTGCGTGCGAGTGTGTGCGAGTGTGTGCGAATGTGCTCGAGTGAGTGGGTGCGAGTGGGTGCGAGTGTGTATGAGTGAGTGTGTGTGAGTGTGAGCGTGGGTGCGAGTTTGTGTGCGAGTGAGTGTGTGTGAATGTGTGTGAGTGTGTGTGAGTGTGTGTAGTGTGTGTGCGAGTGCGTGCGTGCGAGTGTGTGCATGCGAGTGTGTGCGTGTGAGTGTGTGCGAGTGTGCTCGAGTGAGTGGGTGCGAGTGGGTGCGAGTGTGTATGAGTGAGTGTGTGTGAGTGTGTGCGTGGGTGCGAGTTTGTGTGCGAGTGAGTGTGTGTGAATGTGTGTGAGTGTGTGCGAGTGTGTTTAAGTGTGTGTGCGAGTGCGTGCGTGAGAGTGTGTGCGTGCGAGTGTGTGCGTGCGAGTGTGTGCAAGTGCGAGTGTGTGTGTGCGAGTGTGTGTGCAATTGTGTATGAGTGTGTGCGAGTGTTTGTGAGTTTGTGCAAGTGTGTGCGAGTGTGCGTGCGAGTGCATGCGAGTGAGTGCGGGTGTGTGCGAGTGTGTGTATGCGAGTCTGTGTGTGATTGTGTATGAGTGTGTGCGAGTGTGTGAGTTTGTGCGAGTGTGTGCGTGTGTGTGCGAGTGCGTGCGAATGCGTGCGTGTTCGTGCAAATGTGTGCGAGAGTGTGTGAGTGGGTGTGTGTGAGTGTGTGCGAATGTGTGCCAGTTTGTGCGTACGAGTGTGTGCAAGTGAGTGCGAGTGTGTGTGAATGTGTGCATGCGAGTGTGCGCGAGTGTGTGCATGTGAGTGTGTGCGAATGTGTGTGTGCGACTGTGTGCGAATGTGTGCGAGTGTGTGTGTGCGATTGTGTATGGTGTGTGCGAGTGTGTGCGTGTGAGTGCGTGCGAGTGTATGCGAGTGTGCGCGAGTGTGTGTGAGTGTGTGCGAGTGTGTGTGTGTGAGTGTGTGTGTGTGAGTGTGTGAGTGTGTGTGCCAGTTTGTGCGTACGAGTGTGTGCAAGTGAGTGCGAGTGTGTGCCAATGTGTGCGTGCGAGTGTGCGCGAGTGTGTGTGTGCGAGTGTGTGCGAGTGTGCTCGAGTGACTGGGTGCAAGTGTGTGCGAGTATGTGTGAGTGAGTGTGTGTGAGTGTCTGTGTGTGTGCGAGTTTGTGTGCGAGTGTGTGCGAGTTTGTGTGCGAGTGTGTGCGAGTGAGTGTGTGCAAATGTGTGCGAGTGTGTGCGAGTGTGTGCGTTCGAGTGTGTGCTAGTGTGTGCGTGCGAGTGTGTGCGAGTGTGTGAGTGTGTGTGCGAGTGTGTGCTCGAGTGTGTGCGTGCGAGTGTGTGCGAGTGTGCTCGAGTGAGTGGGTGCGAGTGGGTGCGAGTGTGTGTGAGTGTGTGCGTGGGTGCGAGTTTGTGTGCGAGTGAGTGTGTGTGAATGTGTGTGAGTGTGTGCGAGTGTGTGTAAGTGTGTGTGCGAGTGCGTGCGTGCGAGTGTGTGCGTGCGAGTGTGTGCGTGCGAGTGTGTGCGAGTGTGCTCGAGTGAGTGGGTGCGAGTGTGTATGAGTGAGTGTGTGTGAGTGTGTGCGTGGGTGCGAGATTGTGTGCGAGTGAGTGTGTGTGAATGTGTGTGAGTGTGTGCGAGTGTGTGTAAGTGTGTGTGCGAGTGTGTGCGTGCGAGTGTTTGCGTGCGAGTGTGTGCGTGCGAGTGTGTGCAAGTGTGAGTGAGTGTGTGCGAGTGTGTGTGCGAGTGTGTGTGCGAGAGTGTGCGAGTGTGTGCGAGTGTGTGCAAATGTGCCCGAGTGTGCGCGAGTGTGCACGAGTGAGTGAGTGTGTATAAGTGAGTGTGTGTGCGAGTTAGTGTGCGAGTGAGTGTGTGCGAATGTGTGCGAGTGTGTGCGAGTGTTTCTGTGCGAGTGTGTGTGCGAGTCTGTGCAAGTGTGTGCGAGTGTGTGCGAGTTTGTGTGTGCGAGTGTGTGTGCAATTGTGTATGAGTGTGTGCGAGTGTTTGTGAGTTTGTGCAAGTGTGTGCGTGTGTGCGTGCGAGTGCATGCGAGTGAGTGCGGGTGTGTGCGAGTGTGTGTATGCGAGTCTGTGTGTGATTGTGTATGAGTGTGTGCGAGTGTGTGAGTTTGTGCGAGTGTGTGCGTGTGTGTGCGAGTGCGTGTGAGTGCGTGCAAATGTGTGCGAGAGTGTGCGAGTGTGTGTGTGAGTGTGTGTGTGAGTGTGTGCGAATGTGTGCCAGTTTGTGCGTACGAGTGTGTGCAAGTGAGTGCGTGTGAGTGTGTGCGAGTGTGTGCGTGTGAGTGTGTGCGAGTGTGTGTGTGCGAGTGTGTGCGAGTGTGCTAGAGTGACTGGGTGCAAGTGTGTGCGAGTATGTGTGAGTGAGTGTGCGTGAGTGTCTGCGTGTGTGCGAGTTTGTGTGCGAGTGTGTGCGAGTTTGTGTGCGAGTGTGTGCGAGTGAGTGTGTGCGAATGTGTGCGAGTGTGTGCGAGTGTGTGCGTGCGAGTGTGTGCTAGTGTGTGCGTGCGAATGTGTGCGAGTGTGTGAGTGTGTGTGCGAGTGTGTGCGTGCGAGTGTGTGCGAGTGTGTGCGAATGTGCTCCAGTGAGTGGGTGCGAGTGGGTGCGAGTGTGTATGAGTGAGTGTGTGCGAGTGTGTGTGTGCGAGTGTGTGCGAGTGTGCTAGAGTGACTGGGTGCAAGTGTGTGCGAGTATGTGTGAGTGAGTGTGTGTGAGTGTCTGCGTGTGTGCGAGTTTGTGTGCGAGTGTGTGCGAGTTTGTGTGCGAGATTGTGCGAGTGAGTGTGTGCGAATGTGTGCGAGTGTGTGCGAGTGTGTGCGTGCGAGTGTGTGCTAGTGTGTGCGTGCGAGTGTGTGCGAGTGTGTGAGTGTGTGTGCGAGTGTGTGCAAATGTGCTCGAGTGAGTGGGTGCGAGTGGGTGCGAGTGTGTATGAGTGAGTGTGTGTGAGTGTGAGCGTGGGTGCGAGTTTGTGTGCGAGTGAGTGTGTGTGAATGTGTGTGAGTGTGTGCGAGTGTGTGGAAGTGTGTGTGCGAGTGCGTGCGTGAGAGTGTGTGCGTGCGAGTGTGTGCGTGCGAGTGTGTGCAAGTGTGAGTGAGTGTGTGCGAGTGTGTGTGCGAGTGTGTGTGCGAGAGTGTGCGAGTGTGTGAGTGTGTGCAAATGTGCCCGAGTGTGCGCCAGTGTGCACGAGTGAGTGAGTGCGAGTGTGTATGAGTGAGTGTGTGTGCGTGTGTGTTAGTGTGCGAGTGAGTTTGTGCGAATGTGTGCGAGTGTGTGCGAGTGTTTCTGTGCTAGTGTGTGTGCGAGTGTGTGTGTGCGAGTGCGTGCGTGCGAGTGTGTGCGTGCGAGTGTGTGCGTGTGAGTGTGTGCGAGTGTGCTCGAGTGAGTGGGTGCGAGTGGGTGCGAGTGTGTATGAGTGAGTGTGTGTGAGTGTGTGCGTGGGTGCGAGTTTGTGTGCGAGTGAGTGTGTGTGAATGTGTGTGAGTGTGTGTGAGTGTGTGTAAGTGTGTGTGCGAGTGCGTGCGTGAGAGTGTGTGCGTGCGAGTGTGTGCGTGCGAGTGTGTGCAAGTGTGAGTGAGTGTGTGCGAGTGTGTGTGCGAGTGTGTGTGCGAGTGTGTGTGCGAGAGTGTGCTAGTGTGTGCGAGTGTGTGCAAATGTGCCCAAGTGTGCGCGAGTGAGTGAGTGCGAGTGTGTATGAGTGAGTGTGTGTGCATGTGTGCGAGTTAGTGTGCGAGTGAGTGTGTGCGAATGTGTGCGAGTGTGTGCGAGTGTGTCTGTGCGAGTGTGTGTGCGAGTGTGTGCGTGCGAGTGTGTGCGTGCGAGTTTGTGTGAGTGTGAGTGAGTGTGTGCGAGTGTGTGTGCGAGTGTGTGTGCGAGAGTGTGCGAGTGTGTGCGAGTGTGTGCGAGTGTGCACGAGTGAGTGGGTGCGAGTGTGTGTGAGTGTGTGCATGTGAGTGTGTGCGAGTTTGTGCGAGTGTGTGTGAGTGTGTGTGCGAGTGTGTGTGTGAGTGTGAGCGAGTGTGTATGAGTGTGTGTGCGAGTGTGTGCAAGTGTGTGTGAGTGTGTGCGAGTGTGTGTGTGAGTGTGTTTGAGTGTGTGCGAGTGTGTGTACGAGTGTGTGCGATTGTGCATAAGTGTGTGCGAGTGTGTGCGAGTGTGTGTGCGAGTGTGTGTGAGTGTGTGCGAGTGTGTGCGATTGTGTGTGTGAGTGTGTAGGACTTTATGTGCGAGTGTGTATGAGTGTGTGTGTGAGTGTGTAAAAGTGTGTGCGTGTGTGTGCAAGTGTGTGCGAGTGAGTGTGTGCGAGTGTGTGTGTGAGTGTGTGCGTGCGAGTGTGTGCGAGTGTGTGCGTGCGAGTGTGTGCGAGTGTGTGCGACTGTGTGCGAGTGAGTGCGAGTGTGTGAGTGTGTGCGAATGTGTGCGAGTGTGTGTGCGCGAGTGTGCACGAGTGTGTGCATGTAAGTGTGTGCATGCGAGGGTGTGCGAGTGTGCTCGAGTGAATGGGTGAGAGTGTGTGCGAGTGTGTGTGAGTGTGTGCGAGTAAGTGTGTGTGAGTGTGTATGAGTGAGTGTGTGTGAGTGTGTGTGTGCGAGTTTGTGTGCGAGTGTGTGTGAGTGAGTGTGTGCGAGTGTGTGCGAGTTTGTGTGCGAGTGTTTGTGCAAGTGTATGCGTGCGAGTGTGTGTTCGAGTGTGTGCGCGCGAGTGTGTGCGCGCGAGTGTGTGAGTGTGTGTGCGAATGTGTGTGCCTGTGAGTGTGTGCGAGTGTGTTTGAGTGTATGTGCGAGTGTGAGCCAGTGTGTGCGAGTGTTAGTGTGTGAGTGTGTGCAAGTGTGTGCGAGTGTGTGCGAGTGTGTGTGTGTGAGTGTGTGTGCAATTGTGTATGAGTGTGTGCAAGTGTTTGTGAGTCTGTGCAAGTGTGTGCGAGTGTGCGTGCGAGTGAGTGCGGGTGTGTGCGAGTGTGTGTATGTGAGTCTGTGTGTGATTGTGTATGAGTGTGTGCGAGTGTGTGAGTTTGTGCGAGTGTGTGCGTGTGTGTGCGAGTGCGTGCGAGTGCGTTCAAATGTGTGCGATAGTGTGCGAGTGTGTGCGTGCGAGTGTGTGCTAGTGTGCGCGAGTGTGTGAGTGTGTGCTAGTGTGCGTGAGTAAGTGTGCGTGTGAGTGCGTGTGTGTGTTTCCGAGTGTGTGTGTGAGTGTGTAGGACTGTGTGTGCGAGTGTGTGCGAGTGTGTGTGCGAGTGTGTGTGTACGAGTTTGTTCGTGTGTGTGCAATTGTGTGCGAGTGTGTGTGCGAGTGCGTATGAGTGAGTGTGTGCGAGTGTGTGCGAGCGTGTGTTTGCGAGTGTGTGTGCGAGTGTGTGCGAGTGTGTGCGAGTGTGTATGAGTGTATGTGCGAGTGTGTGTGCGAGTGTGTGTGCGAGTGTGTGCGTGCAAGTGTTTGCGTGCGAGTGTGTGCGAGTGTGTGCAAGTGTGTGTGAGTGTGTGCAAGTGTGTGTGCGAGTGTGTGCGAGTGTGTGCAAATGTGCCCGAGTGTGCGCGAGTGTGCACGAGTGAGTGGGTGCGAGTTTGTGCGAGTGTGTATGAGTGAGTGTGTGTGAGTGTGTGCGTGTGTGCGAGTTTGTGTGCGAGTGAGTGTGTGCGAATGTGTGCGAGTGTGTGCGAGTGTGTGAGTGTGTGTGAGTGTGCACGGGTGTGTGTGTGCGAGTGCGTGCGAGTGAGTGCGAGTGTGTGCAAATGTGTGCGAGCGTGTGTGAGTGTGTGAGTGTGTGTGAGTGTGCACGAGTGTGTGCGTGTGAGTGATTGTGTGTGAGTCTGTGCGAGTGTGTGCTTGCGAGTGTGTGCTAGTGTGCACGAGTGTGTGATTGTGTGCGAGAGTGCACGAGTGTGTGCGTGTGAGTAAGTGAGTGTGTGTGTGAGTGTTTGCGAGTGTGTGTGTGAGTGTGTATGACTGTGTGTGTGAGTGTGTGCGCGTGTGTGCGAGTGTATGTGCGAGTGTGTGCGAGTGTGTGTACGAGTGTGTGTGTGAGTGTGTTTGAGTGTGTGCAAGTGTGTGCGAGTACGTACGAGTGTGTGCGAGTGTGTGTAAGTATGTGTGCGAGTGTGTGATTGTGTGGGAGTGTGTGTGAGCTTGTAGCACTGTATGTGCGAGTGTTTGTGAGTGTGTGCGGGTGTGTTCGAGTGTGTGTAAGTGTGTGAGTGTGTGTGAGTGTGAGTGCGAGTGTGTGCGTGTGAGTGAGTGTGTGTGTGAGTGTGTGCAAGTGTTTGCGAGTGTGTGTGTGAGTGTGTAGGACTGTGTGTGCGAGTGTGTGTGCGAGTGTGTGCGAATGTGTATATGTGTGTGTGCGAGTGTTTGTGAGTGTGTACGAGTGTGTGTTGGAGTTTGTGCGAGTGTGTGCGAGTGTGTGTGTGTGAGTATGTGTGCGAGTGTGTGCATGCGAGTGTGTGCGAGTGTGTGCATGCGAGTGTGTGCAAGTGTGTGCGAGTGAGTGTGTGCGAGTGTGTGTGCGAGTGTGTGCGTGCGAGTGTGTGCGAGTGTGTGCGTGCGAGTGTGTGCGACTGTGTGCGAGTGTGTGCGAGTGTGTGAGTGTGAGTGTGTGCGAATGTGTGCGAGTGTGTTTGCGCGAGTGTGCACGAGTGTGTGCATGTAAGTGTGTGCATGCGAGTGTGTGCGAGTGTGCTCAAGTGAATGGGTGAGAGTGTGTGCGAGTGTGTGTGAGAGTGTGCGAGTAAGTGTGTGTGAGTGTGTATGAGTGAGTGTGTGTGAGTGTGTGTGTGCGAGTTTGTGTGCGAGTGTGTGTGAGTGAGTGTGTGCGAGTGTGTGCGAGTTTGTGTGCGAGTGTTTGTGCGAATGTGTGCGTGCGAGTGTGTGTGTTCGAGTGTGTGCACGCGAGTGTGTGCGCGCAAGTGTGTGTGCGAATGTGTGTGCGTGTGAGTGTGTGTGAGTGTGTATGAGTGTATGTGCGAGTGTGTGCGAGTGTGTGTGTGCAAGTGTGTGCGAGTGTGTGCGAGTTTTTGTGTGCCAGTGTGTGTGCAAGTGTGTGCGAGTGTGTGCGAGTGTTTGTGAGTTTGTGCAAGTGTGTGCGAGTGTGCATGCGAGTGCATGCGAGTGAGTGCGGGTGTGTGCGAGTGTGTGTATGCGAGTCTGTGTGTGATTGTGTATGAGTGTGTGCGAGTGTGTGAGTTTGTGCGAGTGTGTGCGTGTGTGTGCGAGTGCGTGCAAATGCGTGCGAGTTCGTGCAAATGTGTGCGAGAGTGTGCGAGTGTGTGTGTGTGAGTGTGTGCGAATGTGTGCGAGTGTGTGTGTGCGATTGTGTATGGTGTGTGCGAGTGTGTGCGTGTGAGTGCGTGCGAGTGTATGCGAGTGTGCGCGAGTGTGTGTGAGTGTGTGCGAGTGTGTGTGTGTGAGTGTGTGTGTGTGAGTGTGTGCGAATGTGTGCCAGTTTGTGCGTACGAGTGTGTGCAAGTGAGTGCGAGTGTGTGCCAATGTGTGCGTGCGAGTGTGCGCAAGTGTGTGCGTGTGAGTTTGTGCGAGTGTGTGTGTGCGAGTGTGTGCGAGTGTGCTCGAGTGACTGGGTGCAAGTGTGTGCGAGTATGTGTGAGTGAGTGTGTGTGGGTGTCTGCGTGTGTGCGAGTTTGTGTGCGAGTGTGTGCGAGTTTGTGTGCGAGTGTGTGCGAGTGTTTGTGAGTTTGTGCAAGTGTGTGCGTATGTGCGTGCGAGTGCATGCGAGTGAGTGCGGGTGTGTGCGAGTGTGTGTATGCGAGTCTGTGTGTGATTGTGTATGAGTGTGTGCGAGTGTGTGAGTTTGTGCGAGTGTGTGCGTGTGTGTGCGTGCAAATGTGTGCGAGAGTGTGCGAGTGTGTGTGTGAGTGTGTGTGTGAGTGTGTGCGAATGTGTGCCAGTTTGTGCGTACGAGTGTGTGCAAGTGAGTGCGTGTGAGTGTGTGCGAGTGTGTGCGTGTGAGTGTGTGCGAGTGTGTGTGTGCGAGTGTGTGCGAGTGTGCTAGAGTGACTGGGTGCAAGTGTGTGCGAGTATGTGTGAGTGAGTGTGTGTGAGTGTCTGCGTGTGTGCGAGTTTGTGTGCGAGTGTGTGCAAGTTTGTGTGCGAGTGTGTGCGAGTGAGTGTGTGCGAATGTGTGCGAGTGTGTGCGAGTGTGTGCGTGCGAGTGTGTGCTAGTGTGTGCGTGCGAGTGTGTGCGAGTGTGTGAGTGTGTGTGCGAGTGTGTGCGTGCGAGTGTGTGCGAGTGTGTGCGAATGTGCTCGAGTGAGTGGGTGCGAGTGGGTGCGAGTGTGTATGAGTGAGTGTGTGTGAGTGTGAGCGTGGGTGCGAGTTTGTGTGCGAGTGAGTGTGTGTGAATGTGTGTGAGTGTGTGCGAGTGTGCTAGAGTGACTGGGTGCAAGTGTGTGCGAGTATGTGTGAGTGAGTGTGTGTGAGTGTCTGCGTGTGTGCGAGTTTGTGTGCGAGTGTGTGCAAGTTTGTGTGCGAGTGTGTGCGAGTGAGTGTGTGCGAATGTGTGCGAGTGTGTGCGAGTGTGTGCGTGCGAGTGTGTGCTAGTGTGTGCGTGCGAGTGTGTGCGAGTGTGTGAGTGTGTGTGCGAGTGTGTGCGTGCGAGTGTGTGCGAGTGTGTGCGAATGTGCTCGAGTGAGTGGGTGCGAGTGGGTGCGAGTGTGTATGAGTGAGTGTGTCTGAGTGTGAGCGTGGGTGCGAGTTTGTGTGCGAGTGAGTGTGTGTGAATGTGTGTGAGTGTGTGCGAGTGTGTGTAGTGTGTGTGCGAGTGCGTGCGTGCGAGTGTGTGCGTGCGAGTGTGTGCGTGTGAGTGTGTGCGAGTGTGCTCGAGTGAGTGGGTGCGAGTGGGTGCGAGTGTGTATGAGTGAGTGTGTGTGAGTGTGTGCGTGGGTGCGAGTTTGTGTGCGAGTGAGTGTGTGTGAATGTGTGTGAGTGTGTGCGAGTGTGTGTAAGTGTGTGTGCGAGTGCGTGCGTGAGAGTGTGTGCGTGCGAGTGTGTGCGTGCGAGTGTGTGCAAGTGTGAGTGAGTGTGTGTGCGTGTGTGTTAGTGTGCGAGTGAGTGTGTGCGAATGTGTGCGAGTGTTTGCGAGTGTTTCTGTGCGAGTGTGTGTGCGAGTGTGTGTGTGCGAGTGCGTGCGTGCGAGTGTGTGCGTGCGAGTGTGTGCGTGTGAGTGTGTGCGAGTGTGCTCGAGTGAGTGGGTGCGAGTGGGTGCGAGTGTGTATGAGTGAGTGTGTGTGAGTGTGTGCGTGGGTGCGAGTTTGTGTGCGAGTGAGTGTGAATGTGTGTGAGTGTGTGTGAGTGTGTGTAAGTGTGTGTGCGAGTGCGTGCGTGAGAGTGTGTGCGTGTGAGTGTGTGCGTGCGAGTGTGTGCAAGTGTGAGTGAGTGTGTGCGAGTGTGTGTGCGAGTGTGTGTGCGAGTGTGTGTGCGAGAGTGTGCGAGTGTGTGCGAGTGTGTGCAAATGTGCCCGAGTGTGCGCGAGTGTGCACGAGTGAGTGAGTGCGAGTGTGTATGAGTGAGTGTGTGTGCGTGTGTGCGAGTTAGTGTGCGAGTGAGTGTGTGCGAATGTGTGCGAGTGTGTGCGAGTGTGTCTGTGCAAGAGTGTGTGCGTGCGAGTGTGTGCGTGCGAGTGTGTGTGAGTGTGAGTGAGTGTGTGCGAGTGTCTGTGCGAGTGTGTGTGCGAGAGTGTGCGAGTGTGTGCGAGTGTGTGCAAATGTGCCCGAGTGTGCGCGAGTGTGCACGAGTGAGTGGGTGCGAGTGTGTGTGAGTGTGTGCATGTGAGTGTGTGCGAGTTTGTGCGAGTGTGTGTGAGTGTGTGTGCGATTGTGTGTGTGAGTGTGAGCGAGTGTGTATGAGTGTGTGTGCGAGTGTGTGCAAGTGTGTGCGAGTGTGTGCGAGAGTGTGTGTGAGTGTGTTTGAGTGTGTGCGAGTGTGTGTACGAGTGTGTGCGATTGTGCATAAGTGTGTGCGAGTGTGTGCGAGTGTGTGTGCGAGTGTGTGTGAGTGTGTGCGAGTGTGTGCGATTGTGTGTGTGAGTGTGTAGGACTTTATGTGCGAGTGTGTATGAGTGTGTGTGAGTGTGTGAAAGTGTGTGTGAGTGTGTGCAAGTGTGTGCGAGTGAGTGTGTGCGAGTGTGTGTGTGAGTGTGTGCGTGCGAGTGTGTGCGAGTGTGTGCGTGCGAGTGTGTGCGAGTGTGTGCGACTGTGTGCGAGTGAGTGCGAGTGTGTGAGTGTGTGCGAATGTGTGCGAGTGTGTGTGCGCGCATGTAAGTGTGTGCATGCGAGTGTGTGCGAGTGTGCTCGAGTGAATGGGTGAGAGTGTGTGCGAGTGTGTGTGAGTGTGTGCGAGTAAGTGTGTGTGAGTGTGTATGAGTGAGTGTGTGTGAGTGTTTGTGTGCGAGTTTGTGTGCGAGTGTGTGTGAGTGAGTGTGTGCGAGTGTGTGCGAGTTTGTGTGCGAGTGTTTGTGCGAGTGTGTGCGTGCGAGTGTGTGTTCGAGTGTGTGGGCGCGAGTGTGTGCGCGCGAGTGTGTGAGTGTGTGTGCGAATGTGTGTGCGTGTGAGTGTTTGCGAGTGTGTATGAGTGTATGTGCGAGTGTGAGCCAGTGTGTGCGAGTGTTAGTGTGCAAGTGTGTGCAAGTGTGTGCGAGTGTGTGCGAGTGTGTGTGTGTGTGAGTGTGTGTGCAATTGTGTATGAGTGTGTGCGAGTGTTTGTGAGTTTGTGCAAGTGTGTGCGAGTGTGCGTGCGAGTGAGTGCGGGTGTGTGCGAGTGTGTGTATGCGAGTCTGTGTGTGATTGTGTATGAGTGTGTGCGAGTGTGTGAGTTTGTGCGAGTGTGTGCGTGTGTGTGCGAGTGCGTGTGAGTGCGTTCATATGTGTGCGATAGTGTGCGAGTGTGTGCGTGCGAGTGTGTGCTAGTGTGCGCGAGTGTGTGAGTGTGTGCTAGTGTGCGTGAGTAAGTGTGCGTGTGAGTGCGTGCGTGTGTTTCCGAGTGTGTGTGTGAGTGTGTAGGACTGTGTGTGCGAGTGTGTGCGAGTTTGTGTGAGAGTGTGTGTGTACGAGTTTGTTCGAGTGTGTGCAATTGTGTGCGAGTGTGTGTGCGAGTGCGTATGAGTGAGTGTGTGCGAGTGTGTGCGAGCGTGTGTTTGCGAGTGTGTGTGCGAGTGTGTGCGCGAGTGTGTGCGAGTGTGTATGAGTGTATGTGCGAGTGTGTGTGCGAGTGTGTGTGCGAGTGTGTGCGTGCAAGTGTTTGCGTGCGAGTGTGTGCGAGTGTGTGCAAGTGTGTGTGAGTGTGTGCAAGTGTGTGTGCGAGTGTGTGCGAGTGTGTGCAAATGTGCCCGAGTGTGCGCGAGTGTGCACGAGTGAGTGGGTGCGAGTTTGTGCGAGTGTGTATGAGTGAGTGTGTGTGAGTGTGTGCGTGTGTGCGAGTTTGTGTGCGAGTGAGTGTGTGCGAATGTGTGCGAGTGTGTGCGAGTGTGTGAGTGTGTGTGAGTGTGCACGGGTGTGTGTGTGCGAGTGCGTGCGAGTGAGTGTGAGTGTGTGCAAATGTGTGCGAGCGTGTGTGAGTGTGTGAGTGTGTGTGAGTGTGCACGAGTGTGTGCGTGTGAGTGATTGTGTGTGAGTCTGTGCGAGTGTGTGCTTGCGAGTGTGTGCTAGTGTGCACGAGTGTGTGATTGTGTGCGAGAGTGCACGAGTGTGTGCGTGTGAGTAAGTGAGTGTGTGTGTGAGTGTTTGCGAGTGTGTGTGTGAGTGTGTATGACTGTGTGTGCGAGTGTGTGCGCGTGTGTGCGAGTGTATGTGCGAGTGTGTGCGAGTGTGTGTACGAGTGTGTGTGTGAGTGTGTTTGAGTGTGTGCAAGTGTGTGCGAGTGCGTACGAGTGTGTGCGAGTGTGTGTAAGTATGTGTGCGAGTGTGTGATTGTGTGGGAGTGTGTGTGAGCTTGTAGCACTGTATGTGCGATTGTTTGTGAGTGTGTGCGGGTGTGTTCGAGTGTGTGTAAGTGTGTGAGTGTGTGTGAGTGCGAGTGTGTGTGTGTGAGTGAGTGTGTGTGTGAGTGTGTGCAAGTGTTTGCGAGTGTGTGTGTGAGTGTGTAGGACTGTGTGTGCGAGTGTGTGTGCGAGTGTGTGCGAATGTTTATATGTGTATGTGCGAGTGTGTGTGCGAGTGTTTGTGAGTGAGTACGAGTGTGTGTTGGAGTTTGTGCGAGTGTGTGCGAGTGTGTGTGTGAGTGTGTGTGCGAGTGTGTGCGAGTGTGTGCGTGCGAGTGTGTGCAAGTGTGTGCGAGTGAGTGTGTGCGAGTGTGTGTGCGAGTGTGTGCGTGCGAGTGTGTGCGAGTGTGTGCGTGCGAGTGTGTGCGACTGTGTGCGAGTGTGTGCGAGTGTGTGAGTGTGAGTGTGTGCGAATGTGTGCGAGTGTGTTTGCGCGAGTGTGCACGAGTGTGTGCATGTAAGTGTGTGCATGCGAGTGTGTGCGAGTGTGCTCAAGTGAATGGGTGAGAGTGTGTGCGAGTGTGTGTGAGTGTGTGCGAGTAAGTGTGTGTGAGTGTGTATGAGTGAGTGTGTGTGAGTGTGTGTGTGCGAGTTTGTGTGCGAGTGTGTGTGAGTGAGTGTGTGCGAGTGTGTGCGAGTTTGTGTGCGAGTGTTTGTGCGAATGTGTGCGTGCGAGTGTGTGTGTTCGAGTGTGTGCACGCGAGTGTGTGCGCGCAAGTGTGTGTGCGAATGTGTGTGCGTGTGAGTGTGTGTGAGTGTGTATGAGTGTATGTGCGAGTGTGTGCCAGTGTGTGCGAGTGTGTGTGTGCGAGTGTGTGCAAGTGTGTGCGAGTGTGTGCGAGTGTGTGTGTGCCAGTGTGTGTGCAATTGTGTATGAGTGTGTGCGAGTGTTTGTGAGTTTGTGCAAGTGTGTGCGAGTGTGCGTGCGAGTGCATGCGAGTGAGTGCGGGTGTGTGCGAGTGTGTGTATGCGAGTCTGTGTGTGATTGTGTATGAGTGTGTGCGAGTGTGTGAGTTTGTGCGAGTGTGTGCGTGTGTGTGTGAGTGCGTGCGAATGCGTGCGAGTTCGTGCAAATGTGTGCGAGAGTGTGCGAGTGTGTGCGTGTGAGTGCGTGCGAGTGTATGCGAGTGTGCGCGAGTGTGTGTGAGTGTGTGCGAGTGTGTGTGTGTGAGTGTGTGTGTGAGTGTGTGCGAATGTGTGCCAGTTTGTGCGTACGAGTGTGTGCAAGTGAGTGCGAGTGTGTGCCAATGTGTGCGTGCGAGTGTGCGCAAGTGTGTGCGTGTGAGTGTGTGCGAGTGTGTGTGTGCGAGTGTGTGCGAGTGTCCTCGAGTGACTGGGTGCAAGTGTGTGCGAGTATGTGTGAGTGAGTGTGTGTGAGTGTCTGCGTGTGTGCGAGTTTGTGTGCGAGTGTGTGCGAGTTTGTGTGCGAGTGTGTGCGAGTGAGTGTGTGCGAATGTGTGCAAGTGTGTGCGAGTGTGTGCGTGCGAGTGTGTGCGTGCGAGTGTGTGCGAGTGTGCTCGAGTGAGTGGGTGCGAGTGGGTGCGAGTGTGTGTGCGAGTGAGTGTGTGTGAATGTGTGTGAGTGTGTGCGAGTGTGTGTAAGTGTGTGTGCGAGTGCGTGCGTGCGAGTGTGTGCATGCGAGTGTGTGCTAGTGTGTGCGTGCGAGTGTGTGCGAGTGTGTTAGTGTGTGTGCGAGTGTGTGCGTGCGAGTGTGTGCGTGCGAGTGTGTGCGAGTGTGCTCGAGTGAGTGGGTGCGAGTGGGTGCGAGTGTGTGTGAGTGTGTGCGAATGTGTGCGAGTGTGTGCGAGTGTGTGTGAGTGTGCACGGGTGTGTGTGTGCGAGTGCGTGCGAGTGAGTGTGAGTGTGTGCAAATGTGTGCGAGCGTGTGTGAGTGTGTGAGTGTGTGTGAGTGTGCACGAGTGTGTGCGTGTGAGTGATTGTGTGTGAGTTTGTGCGAGCGTGTGCGTGTGTGTGCGAGTGCGTGCGAGTGCGTGCAAATGTGTGCGAGAGTGTGCGAGTGTGTGTGTGTGAGTGTGTGTGTGAGTGTGTGCGAATGTGTGCCAGTTTGTGCGTACGAGTGTGTGCAAGTGAGTGCAAGTGTGTGCGAATGTGTGCGTGCGAGTGTGCGCGAGTGTGTGCGTGTGAGTGTGTGCGAGTGTGTGTGTGCGAGTGTGTGCAAGTGTGTTCGAGTGACTGGGTGCAAGTGTGTGCGAGTATGTGTGAGTGAGTGTGTGTGAGTGTCTGCGTGTGTGCGAGTTTGTGTGCGAGTTTGTGTGCGAGTGTGTGCGAGTTTGTGTGCGAGTGTGTGCGAGTGAGTGTGTGCGAAAGTGTGCGAGTGTGTGCGAGTGTGTGCGTGCGAGTGTGTGCTAGTGTGTGCGTGCGAGTGTGTGCGAGTGTGTGAGTGTGTGTGCGAGTGTGTGCGTGCGAGTGTGTGTGAATGTGCTCGAGTGAGTGGGTGCGAGTGGGTGCGAGTGTGTATGAGTGAGTGTGTGTGAGTGTGAGCGTGGGTGCGAGTTTGTGTGCGAGTGAGTGTGTGTGAATGTGTGTGAGTGTGTGCGAGTGTGTGTAAGTGTGTGTGCGAGTGCGTGCATGCGAGTGTGTGCGTGCGAGTGTGTGCGTGTGAGTGTGTGCGAGTGTGCTCGAGTGAGTAGGTGCGAGTGGGTGCGAGTGTGTATGAGTGAGTGTGTGTGAGTGTGTGCCTGGGTGCGAGTTTGTGTGCGAGTGAGTGTGTGTGAATGTGTGTGAGTGTGTGCGAGTGTGTGTAAGTGTGTGTGCGAGTGCGTGCGTGAGAGTGTGCGTGCGAGTGTGTGCGTGCGAGTGTGTGCAAGTGTGAGTGAGTGTGTGCGAGTGTGTGTGCGAGTGTGTGTGCGAGTGTGTGTGCGAGAGTGTGCGAGTGTGTGCAAATGTGCCCGAGTGTGCGCGAGTGTGCACGAGTGAGTGAGTGCGAGTGTGTATGAGTGAGTGTGTGTGCGTGTGTGCGAGTTAGTGTGCGAATGAGTGTGTGCGAATGTGTGCGAGTGTGTGCGAGTGTGTCTGTGCGAGTGTGTGTGCGAGTGTGTGCGTGCGAGTGTGTGCGTGCGAGTGTGTGTGAGTGTGAGTGAGTGTGTGCGAGTGTGTGTGCGAGTGTGTTTGCGAGACTGTGCGAGTGTGTGCAAATGTGCCCGAGTGTGCGCGAGTGTGCATGAGTGAGTGGGTGCGAGTGTGTGTGAGTGTGTGCATGTGAGTGTGTGCGAGTGTGTGTGAGTGTGTGTGAGTGTGTGTGCGAGTGTGTGTGTGAGTGTGTGTGAGTGTGTGCGAGTGTGTGTACGAGTGTGTGCGATTGTGCATAAGTGTGTGCGAGTGTGTGCGAGTGTGTGTGCGAGTGTGTGTGCGAGTGTGTGTGAGTGTGTGCGATTGTGTGTGTGAGTGTGTAGGACTTTATGTGCGAGTGTGTATGAGTGTGTGTGTGAGTGTGTGAAAGTGTGTGCGAGTGTGTGCAAGTGTGTGCGAGTGTGTGAGTGTGTGTGCGAGTGTGTGCGTGCGAGTGTGTGCGTGCGAGTGTGTGCGAGTGTGCTCGAGTGAGTGGGTGCGAGTGGGTGCGAGTGTGTGTGAGTGTGTGCGTGGGTGCGAGTTTGTGTGCGACTGAGTGTGTGTGAATGTGTGTGAGTGTGTGCGAGTGTGTGTAAGTGTGTGTGCGAGTGCGTGCGTGCGAGTGTGTGCGTGCGAGTGTGTGCGTGCGAGTGTGTGCGAGTGTGCTCGAGTGAGTGGGTGCGAGTGTGTATGAGTGAGTGTGTGTGAGTGTGTGCGTGGGTGCGAGATTGTGTGCGAGTGAGTGTGTGTGAATGTGTGTGAGTGTGTGCGAGTGTGTGTAAGTGTGTGTGCGAGTGCGTGCGTGCGAGTGTTTGCGTGCGAGTGTGTGCGTGTGAGTGTGTGCAAGTGTGAGTGAGTGTGTGCGAGTGTGTGTGCGAGAGTGTGCGAGTGTGTGCGAGTGTGTGCAAATGTGCCCGAGTGTGCGCGAGTGTGCACGAGTGAGTGAGTGCGAGTGTGTATGAGTGAGTGTGTGTGCGTGTGTGCGAGTTAGTGTGCGAGTGAGTGTGTGCGAATGTGTGCGAGTGTGTGCGAGTGTTTCTGTGCGAGTGTGTGTGCGAGTGTGTGCGTGCGAGTGTGTGCGTGCGAGTGTGTGTGAGTGTGAGTGAGTGTGTGCGAGTGTGTGTGCGAGTGTGTGTGCGAGTGTGTGCGAGTGTGTGCAAATGTGCCCGAGTGTGCGCGAGTGTGCACGAGTGAGTGGGTGCGAGTGTGTGTGAGTGTGTGCATGTAAGTGTGTGCGAGCGTGTGCGAGTGTGTGTGAGTGTGTGCGTGAGTGTGTGTGTGAGTGTGAGCGAGTGTGTATGAGTGTGTGTGCGAGTGCGTGCAAGTGTGTGTGAGTGTGTGCGAGTGTGTGTGTGAGTGTGTGTGAGTGTGTGCGAGTGTGTGTACGAGTGTGTGCGATTGTGCATAAGTGTGTGCGAGTGTGTGCGAGTGTGTGTGCGAGTGTGTGTGAGTGTGTGCGAGTGTGTGCGATTGTGTGTGTGAGTGTGTAGGACTTTCTGTGTGAGTGTTTATGAGTGTGTGTGTGAATGTGTGAAAGTGTGTGCGAGTGTGTGCAAGTGTGTGCGAGTGAGTTTGTGTGAGTGTGTGTGCGAGTGTGTGCGTGCGAGTGTGTGCGAGTGTGTGCATGCGAGTGTGTGCGACTGTGTGCGAGTGTGTATGAGTGTATGTGCGAGTGTGTGCCAGTGTGTGCGAGTGTGTGTGTGTGAGTCTGTGCAAGTGTGTGCGAGTGTGTGCGAGTGTGTGTGTGCGAGTGTGTGTGCAATTGTGTATGAGTGTGTGCGAGTGTTTGTGAGTTTGTGTAAGTGTGTGCGAGTGTGCGTGCGAGTGCATGCGAGTGAGTGCGGGTGTGTGCGAGTGTGTGTATGCGAGTCTGTGTGTGATTGTGTATGAGTGTGTGCGAGTGTGTAAGTTTGTGCGAGTGTGTGCGTGTGTGTGCGAGTGCGTGCGAGTGCGTGCAAATGTGTGCGAGAGTGTGCGATTGTGTGTGTGTGAGTGTGTGTGTGAGTGTGTGCGAATGTGTGCCAGTTTGTGCGTACGAGTGTGTGCAAGTGAGTGCGAGTGTGTGCGAATGTGTGCGTGCGAGTGTGCGCGAGTGTGTGCGTGTGAGTGTGCGAGTATGTGCGAGTGTGCTCGAGTGACTGGGTGCAAGTGTGTGCGAGTATGTGTGAGTGAGTGTGTGTGAGTGTCTGCGTGTGTGCGAGTTTGTGTGCGAGTTTGTGTGCGAGTGTGTGCGAGTGAGTGTGTGCGAATGTGTGCGAGTGTGTGCGAGTGTGTGCGTGCGAGTGTGTGCTAGTGTGTGCGTGTGAGTGTGTGCGAGTGTGTGAGTGTGTGTGCGAGTGTGTGCGTGCGAGTGTGTGCGAGTGTGTGCGAATGTGCTCGAGTGAGTGGGTGCGAGTGGGTGCGAGTGTGTATGAGTGAGTGTGTGTGAGTGTGAGCGTGGGTGCGAGTTTGTGTGCGAGTAAGTGTGTGTGAATGTGTGTGAGTGTGTGCCAGTGTGTGTAAGTGTGTGTGCGAGTGCGTGCGTGCGAGTGTGTGCGTGCGAGTGTGTGCGAGTGTGTATGAGTGTATGTGCGAGTGTGTGCCAGTGTGTGCGAGTGTTTGTGTGCGAGTGTGTGCAAGTGTGTGCGAGTGTGTGTGTGCGAGTCTGTGTGCAATTGTGTATGAGTGTGTGCGAGTGTTTGTGAGTTTGTGCAAGTGTGTGCGAGTGTGCGTGCGAGTGAGTGCGGGTGTGTGCGAGTGTGTGTATGCGAGTCTGTGTGTGATTGTGTATGAGTGTGTGCGAGTGTGTGAGTTTGTGCGAGTGTGTGCGTGTGTGTGCGAGTGCGTGCGAGTGCGTGCAAATGTGTGCGAGAGTGTGCGAGTGTGGGCGTGCGAGTGTGTGCTAGTGTGCACGAGTGTGTGAGTGTGTGCGAGTGTGTGTGAGTAAGTGTGAGTGTGAGTGCGTGCGTGCGAGTGTTTCCGAGTGTGTGTGTGAGTGTGTAGGACTGTGTGTGCGAGTGTGTGTGCGAGTGTGTGTGTACGAGTTTGTTCGAGTGTGTGCAATTGTTTGCTAGTGTGTGTGCGAGTGCGTATGAGTGAGTGTGTGCGAGTGTGTGCGAGCGTGTGTTTGCGAGTGTGTGTGCGAGTGTGTGCGTGTGTGTATGAGTGTATGTGCGAGTGTGTGTGCGAGTGTGTGCGTGCAAGTGTTTGCGTGCGAGTGTGTGCGAGTGTGTGCAAGTGTGTGTGAGTGTGTGCGAGTGTGTGTGCGAGTGTGTGCGAGTGTGTGCAAATGTGCCCGAGTGTGAGCGAGTGTGCACGAGTGAGTGTGTGCGAGTTTGTGCGAGTGTGTATGAGTGAGTGTGTGTGAGTGTGTGCGTGTGTGCGAGTTTGTGTGCGAGTGAGTGTGTGCGAATGTGTGCGAGTGTGTGCGAGTGTGTGAGTGTGTGTGAGTGTGCACGGGTGTGTGTGTGCGAGTGCATGCGAGTGAGTGCGAGTGTGTGCAAATGTGTGCGACCGTGTGTGAGTGTGTGAGTGTGTGTGAGTGTGCACGAGTGTTTGCGTGTGAGTGATTGTGTGTGAGTCTGTGCGAGTGTGTGCTTGCGAGTGTGTGCTAGTGTGGACGAGTGTGTGAGTGTGTGCGAGAGTGCGTGAGTGTGAGTGAGTAAGTGAGTGTGTGTGTGAGTGTGTGCGAGTGTGTGTGTGAGTGTGTATGACTGTGTGTACGAGTGTGTGCACGTGTGTGCGAGTGTATGTGCGAGTGTGTGCGAGTGTGTGTGCGAGTGTGTGTGTGAGTGTGTTTGAGTGTGTGCAAGTGTGTGCGAGTGTGTGTGCGAGTGCGTACGAGTGTGTGCGTGTGTGTGTAAGTATTTGTGAGAGTGTGTGATTGTGTGGGAGTCTGTGTGAGCTTGTACACTGTATGTGCGAGTGTTTGTGAGTGTGTGCGGGTGTGTTCGAGTGTGTGTAAGTGTGTGAGTGTGTGTGAGTGTGTGCAAGTGTTTGCGAGTGTGTGTGTGAGTGTGTAGGACTGTGTGTGCGAGTGTGTGTGCGAGTGTGTGCGAATGTGTATGTGTGTATGTGCGAGTGTGTGCGAGTGTGTGCGAGTGTGTGTGCGAGTGTTTGTGAGTGTGTACGAGTGTGTGTTGGAGTTTGTGCGAGTGTGTGCAAGTGTGTGCGAGTATGTGCGAGTGTGTGTGTGCGAGTGTGTGCGAGTGTGTGCCAGTGTGTGCGTACGAGTGTGTGCAAGTGAGTGTGAATGTGTGCGAATGTGTGCGTGCGAGTGTGCACGAGTGTGCGCGAGTGTGTGTGCGTGAGTGTGTGCATGTGAGTGTGTGCGTGCGTGCGAGTGTGTGCGAGTGTGCTCGAGTGACTGGGTGCGAGTGTGTGTGTGCGAGTGAGTGTGTGCGGGTGTATATGAGTGAGTGTGTTTGAGTGTGTGCCAGTTTGTGTGTGGGTGCGAGTGTGTGAGTGTGTGTGAGTGTGTGTGAGTTTGTAGGACTGTATGTGCGAGTGTTTGCGAGTGTGTGCGAGTGTGTTCGAGTGTGTGCGACTGTGTGTGCGAGTGTGTGTGCGAGAGTGTGCGAGTGTGTGCGAGTGTGTGCAAATGTGCCCGAGTGTGCGCGAGTTTGCACGAGTGTGTGGGTGCGAGTGTGTGCTTGTGAGTGTGTGTGAGTGTGTGTGCGAGTGTGTGCTTGTGAGTGTGTGTGAGTGTGTGTGCGAGTGTGTGTGGGTGTGAGTGTGTGCGAGTGTGTGCAATTGTGTGTGAGTGTGTGCGAGTGTGTGTGTGTGAGTGTGTGTGAGTGAGTGTGTGTGAGTGTGTGCGAGTGTGTGCGAGTGTGTGTTAGAGTGTGTGTGTGCGATTTTGTATAAGTGTGTGCGAGTGTGTGTGAGTTTGTGCGAGTGTGTGCGAGTGTGTGCGTGCGAGTGCGTGCGAGTGAGTGCGAATGTGTGTGAGTGTGTGTGTGCGAGTGTGTGTGCATGCGATTGTGTATGAGTGTGCGCGAGTGTGTGTGAGTTTGTGCGAGTGTGTGTGAGTGTGTGCGTGCGAGTGCATGCGAGTGAGTGCGAATGTGTGCGAGTGTGGGCGTGCGAGTGTGTGCTAGTGTGCGCAAGTTTGTGCGTGTGAGTGAGTGTGTAGGACTGTGTGTGCGAGTGTGTGCGAGTGTGTGCAAGTGTGTGCGAGTGAGTGTGAGTGAGTGCGTGTGTGTGCGAATGTGTGCGAGTGTGTGTGCGAGTTTGTGTGATTGTGTATGAGTGTGTGCGTGCGAGTGGGTGCGAGTGAGTGCGAGTGTGTGTGCGAGTGTGTGCGAGTGTGTGCAAGTGTGTGAGTGTGTGTGAGTGTGTAGGACTGTATGTGCGAGTGTGTGCGAGTCTGTTCGAGTGTGCGAGTGTGTGTGAGTGTGTGTGTGTGATTGTGTATGAGTGCGAGTGTGTGTGAGTGTGTGGAAGTGTGTTCGAGTGTGTGTGCGAGTGTGTATGAGTGTGTGTGTGCGAGTATGTGCGAGTGTGTGTGTGCGAGTGTGTGCGAGTGTGTGTGAGTGTGTGCATGAGTGAGTGTGTGCGAGTGTGTGTGTGTGTGTGTGTGTGAGTATGTGCGAGTGTGTGTGAGTGTGTGCGAGTGTGTGCGATTATGTGTGTGAGTGTGTAGGACTGTGTGTGCGAGTGTGTGCGAGTGTGTGCAAGTGTGTGCGGGTGAGTGTGAGTGAGTGAGTGTGTGCGAGTGTGTGCGAATGTGTGCGAGTGTGTGTGTGTGAGTGTGTGTGATTGTGTATGAGTGTGTGCGAGTGTGTGCGTGCGAGTGGGTGCGAGTGTGTGCAAATGTGTGCGAGAGTGTGCGAGTGTGGGCGTGCAAGTGTGTGCGAGTGTGCGTGAGTGTGTGCGAGAGTGTGTGCGTGTGAGTAAGTGTGTGAGTGAGTGTGAGTGTATGCTTACGAGTTTGTGCTAGTGTGCGTGAGTGTGTGCGAGTGTGCGCGAGTGTGTACGTGTGAGTGAGTGTGTGTGTGCGAGTGTTTGCGAGCGTGTGTGTGAGTGTGTAGGACTGTGTGTGCGAGTGTGTGTGCGAGTGTGTGCGAATGTGTGTGCGAGTGTGTGTGAGTGTGCACGAGTGTGTGTAGGAGTTTGTGCGAGTGTGTGCGAGTGTGTATGCGAGTGTGTGTGTGTGAGTGTGTGTGCGAGTGTGTGCATGCGAGTGTGTGCGAGTGTGTGCGTGCGAGTGTGTGCGAGTGTGTGCGAGTATGTGCGAGTGTGTGCCAGTGTGTGCGTACGAGTGTGTGCAAGTGAGTGCGATTTTGTGCGTGCGAGTGTGCACGAGTGTGTGTGAGTGTGTGTGCGTGAGTGTGTGCATGTGAGTGTGTGCGAGTGTGTGCGTGCGTGCGTGCGAGTGTGTGCGAGTGTGCTCGAGTGACTGGGTGCGAGTGTTTGCGAGTGTGTGTGTGTGTGCGAGTGAGTGTGTGCGAGTGTGTATGAGTGAGTGTGTTTGAGTGTGTGCCAGTTTGTGTGTGGGTGCGAGTGTGTGAGTGTGTGTGAGTGTGTGTGAGTTTGTAGGACTGTATGTGCGAGTGTTTGTGAGTGTGTGCGAGTGTGTTCGAGTGTGTGCGAGTGTGTGTGCGAGTGTGTGTGCGAGAGTGTGCGAGTGTGTGCGAGTGTGTGCAAATGTGCCCGAGTGTGCGCGAGTGTGCACGAGTGAGTGGGTGCGAGTGTGTGCGAATGTGTGTGCAAGTGTGTGCGTGTGAGTGTGTGCGTGTGAGTGTGTGCGAGTGTGTGCTCGTGAGTGTGTGCGAGTGTGTGTGAGCGTGTGTGTGAGTGTGTGTGCGTGTGAGTGTGTGCGAGTGTGTGCAAGTGTGTGTGAGTGTGTGCGAGTGTGTGTGTGTGAGTGTGTGTGCGAGTGTGTGCGAGTGTGTGCAAATGTGCCCGAGTGTGCGCGAGTGTGCACGAGTGAGTGGGTGCGAGTGTGTGTGAGTGAGTGTGTGCGAGTGTGTGTGAGCGTGTGTGTGAGTGTGTGTGCTCGTGAGTGTGTGCGAGTGTGTGTGAGCGTGTGTGTGAGTGTGTGTGCGTGTGAGTGTGTGCGAGTGTGTGTGAGTGTGAGTGAGTGTGTGCGAGTGTGTGTGCGAGTGTGTGTGCGAGTGTGTGCGAGTGTGTGCAAATGTGCCCGAGTGTGCGCGAGTGTGCACGAGTGAGTGGGTGCGAGTGTGTGTGAGTGTGTGCATGTAAGTGTGTGCGAGCGTGTGCGAGTGTGTGTGAGTGTGTGTGTGAGTGTGTGTGTGTGAGTGTGAGCGAGTGTGTATGAGTGTGTGTGCGAGTGCGTGCAAGTGTGTGTGAGTGTGTGCGAGTGTGTGTGTGAGTGTGTGTGAGTGTGTGCGAGTGTGTGTACGAGTGTGTGCGATTGTGCATAAGTGTGTGCGAGTGTGTGCGAGTGTGTGTGCGAGTGTGTGTGAGTGTGTGCGAGTGTGTGCGATTGTGTGTGTGAGTGTGTAGGACTTTCTGTGTGAGTGTTTATGAGTGTGTGTGTGAATGTGTGAAAGTGTGTGCGAGTGTGTGCAAGTGTGTGCGAGTGAGTTTGTGTGAGTGTGTGTGCGAGTGTGTGCGTGCGAGTGTGTGCGAGTGTGTGCATGCGAGTGTGTGCGACTGTGTGCGAGTGTGTATGAGTGTATGTGCGAGTGTGTGCCAGTGTGTGCGAGTGTGTGTGTGTGAGTCTGTGCAAGTGTGTGCGAGTGTGTGCGAGTGTGTGTGTGCGAGTGTGTGTGCAATTGTGTATGAGTGTGTGCGAGTGTTTGTGAGTTTGTGTAAGTGTGTGCGAGTGTGCGTGCGAGTGCATGCGAGTGAGTGCGGGTGTGTGCGAGTGTGTGTATGCGAGTCTGTGTGTGATTGTGTATGAGTGTGTGCGAGTGTGTAAGTTTGTGCGAGTGTGTGCGTGTGTGTGCGAGTGCGTGCGAGTGCGTGCAAATGTGTGCGAGAGTGTGCGATTGTGTGTGTGTGAGTGTGTGTGTGAGTGTGTGCGAATGTGTGCCAGTTTGTGCGTACGAGTGTGTGCAAGTGAGTGCGAGTGTGTGCGAATGTGTGCGTGCGAGTGTGCGTGAGTGTGTGCGTGTGAGTGTGCGAGTATGTGCGAGTGTGCTCGAGTGACTGGGTGCAAGTGTGTGCGAGTATGTGTGAGTGAGTGTGTGTGAGTGTCTGCGTGTGTGCGAGTTTGTGTGCGAGTGTGTGCGAGTTTGTGTGCGAGTGTGTGCGAGTGAGTGTGTGCGAATGTGTGCGAGTGTGTGCGAGTGTGTGCGTGCGAGTGTGTGCTAGTGTGTGCGTGCGAGTGTGTGCGAGTGTGTGAGTGTGTGTGCGAGTGTGTGCGTGCGAGTGTGTGCGAGTGTGTGCGAATGTGCTCGAGTGAGTGGGTGCGAGTGGGTGCGAGTGTGTATGAGTGAGTGTGTGTGAGTGTGAGCGTGGGTGCGAGTTTGTGTGCGAGTAAGTGTGTGTGAATGTGTGTGAGTGTGTGCCAGTGTGTGTAAGTGTGTGTGCGAGTGCGTGCGTGCGAGTGTGTGCGTGCGAGTGTGTGCGAGTGTGTATGAGTGTATGTGCGAGTGTGTGCCAGTGTGTGCGAGTGTTTGTGTGCGAGTGTGTGCAAGTGTGTGCGAGTGTGTGTGTGCGAGTCTGTGTGCAATTGTGTATGAGTGTGTGCGAGTGTTTGTGAGTTTGTGCAAGTGTGTGCGAGTGTGCGTGCGAGTGAGTGCGGGTGTGTGCGAGTGTGTGTATGCGAGTCTGTGTGTGATTGTGTATGAGTGTGTGCGAGTGTGTGAGTTTGTGCGAGTGTGTGCGTGTGTGTGCGAGTGCGTGCGAGTGCGTGCAAATGTGTGCGAGAGTGTGCGAGTGTGGGCGTGCGAGTGTGTGCTAGTGTGCACGAGTGTGTGAGTGTGTGCGAGTGTGTGTGAGTAAGTGTGAGTGTGAGTGCGTGCGTGCGAGTGTTTCCGAGTGTGTGTGTGAGTGTGTAGGACTGTGTGTGCGAGTGTGTGCGAGTGTGTGTGCGAGTGTGTGTGTACGAGTTTGTTCGAGTGTGTGCAATTGTTTGCTAGTGTGTGTGCGAGTGCGTATGAGTGAGTGTGTGCGAGTGTGTGCGAGCGTGTGTTTGCGAGTGTGTGTGCGAGTGTGTGCGTGTGTGTATGAGTGTATGTGCGAGTGTGTGTGCGAGTGTGTGCGTGCAAGTGTTTGCGTGCGAGTGTGTGCGAGTGTGTGCAAGTGTGTGTGAGTGTGTGCGAGTGTGTGTGCGAGTGTGTGCGAGTGTGTGCAAATGTGCCCGAGTGTGAGCGAGTGTGCACGAGTGAGTGTGTGCGAGTTTGTGCGAGTGTGTATGAGTGAGTGTGTGTGAGTGTGTGCGTGTGTGCGAGTTTGTGTGCGAGTGAGTGTGTGCGAATGTGTGCGAGTGTGTGCGAGTGTGTGAGTGTGTGTGAGTGTGCACGGGTGTGTGTGTGCGAGTGCATGCGAGTGAGTGCGAGTGTGTGCAAATGTGTGCGAGCGTGTGTGAGTGTGTGAGTGTGTGTGAGTGTGCACGAGTGTTTGCGTGTGAGTGATTGTGTGTGAGTCTGTGCGAGTGTGTGCTTGCGAGTGTGTGCTAGTGTGGACGAGTGTGTGAGTGTGTGCGAGAGTGCGCGAGTGTGAGTGAGTAAGTGAGTGTGTGTGTGAGTGTGTGCGAGTGTGTGTGTGAGTGTGTATGACTGTGTGTACGAGTGTGTGCACGTGTGTGCGAGTGTATGTGCGAGTGTGTGCGAGTGTGTGTGCGAGTGTGTGTGTGAGTGTGTTTGAGTGTGTGCAAGTGTGTGCGAGTGTGTGTGCGAGTGCGTACGAGTGTGTGCGTGTGTGTGTAAGTATTTGTGAGAGTGTGTGATTGTGTGCGAGTCTGTGTGAGCTTGTACACTGTATGTGCGAGTGTTTGTGAGTGTGTGCGGGTGTGTTCGAGTGTGTGTAAGTGTGTGAGTGTGTGTGAGTGTGTGCAAGTGTTTGCGAGTGTGTGTGTGAGTGTGTAGGACTGTGTGTGCGAGTGTGTGTGCGAGTGTGTGCGAATGTGTATGTGTGTATGTGCGAGTGTGTGCGAGTGTGTGCGAGTGTGTGTGCGAGTGTTTGTGAGTGTGTACGAGTGTGTGTTGGAGTTTGTGCGAGTGTGTGCAAGTGTGTGCGAGTATGTGCGAGTGTGTGTGTGCGAGTGTGTGCGAGTGTGTGCCAGTGTGTGCGTACGAGTGTGTGCAAGTGAGTGTGAATGTGTGCGAATGTGTGCGTGCGAGTGTGCACGAGTGTGCGCGAGTGTGTGTGCGTGAGTGTGTGCATGTGAGTGTGTGCGTGCGTGCGACTGTGTGCGAGTGTGCTCGAGTGACTGGGTGCGAGTGTGTGTGTGCGAGTGAGTGTGTGCGGGTGTATATGAGTGAGTGTGTTTGAGTGTGTGCCAGTTTGTGTGTGGGTGCGAGTGTGTGAGTGTGTGTGAGTGTGTTTGAGTTTGTAGGACTGTATGTGCGAGTGTTTGCGAGTGTGTGCGAGTGTGTTCGAGTGTGTGCGACTGTGTGTGCGAGTGTGTGTGCGAGAGTGTGCGAGTGTGTGCGAGTGTGTGCAAATGTGCCCGAGTGTGCGCGAGTTTGCACGAGTGTGTGGGTGCGAGTGTGTGCTTGTGAGTGTGTGTGAGTGTGTGTGCGAGTGTGTGCTTGTGAGTGTGTGTGAGTGTGTGTGCGAGTGTGTGTGGGTGTGAGTGTGTGCGAGTGTGTGCAATTGTGTGTGAGTGTGTGCGAGTGTGTGTGTGTGAGTGTGTGTGAGTGAGTGTGTGTGAGTGTGTGCGAGTGTGTGCGAGTGTGTGTTAGAGTGTGTGTGTGCGATTTTGTATCAGTGTGTGCGAGTGTGTGTGAGTTTGTGCGAGTGTGTGCGAGTGTGTGCGTGCGAGTGCGTGCGAGTGAGTGCGAATGTGTGTGAGTGTGTGTGTGCGAGTGTGTGTGCATGCGATTGTGTATGAGTGTGCGCGAGTGTGTGTGAGTTTGTGCGAGTGTGTGTGAGTGTGTGCGTGCGAGTGCATGCGAGTGAGTGCGAATGTGTGCGAGTGTGGGCGTGCGAGTGTGTGCTAGTGTGCGCAAGTTTGTGCGTGTGAGTGAGTGTGTAGGACTGTGTGTGCGAGTGTGTGCGAGTGTGTGCAAGTGTGTGCGAGTGAGTGTGAGTGAGTGCGTGTGTGTGCGAATGTGTGCGAGTGTGTGTGCGAGTTTGTGTGATTGTGTATGAGTGTGTGCGTGCGAGTGGGTGCGAGTGAGTGCGAGTGTGTGTGCGAGTGTGTGCGAGTGTGTGCAAGTGTGTGAGTGTGTGTGAGTGTGTAGGACTGTATGTGCGAGTGTGTGCGAGTCTGTTCGAGTGTGCGAGTGTGTGTGAGTGTGTGTGTGATTGTGTATGAGTGCGAGTGTGTGTGAGTGTGTGGAAGTGTGTTCGAGTGTGTGTGCGAGTGTGTATGAGTGTGTGTGTGCGAGTATGTGCGAGTGTGTGTGTGCGAGTGTGTGCGAGTGTGTGTGAGTGTGTGCATGAGTGAGTGTGTGCGAGTGTGTGTGTGTGTGTGTGAGTATGTGCGAGTGTGTGTGAGTGTGTGTGAGTGTGTGCGATTATGTGTGTGAGTGTGTAGGACTGTGTGTGCGAGTGTGTGCGAGTGTGTGCAAGTGTGTGCGGGTGAGTGTGAGTGAGTGAGTGTGTGCGAGTGTGTGCGAATGTGTGCGAGTGTGTGTGTGTGAGTGTGTGTGATTGTGTATGAGTGTGTGCGAGTGTGTGCGTGCGAGTGGGTGCGAGTGTGTGCAAATGTGTGCGAGAGTGTGCGAGTGTGGGCGTGCAAGTGTGTGCGAGTGTGCGTGAGTGTGTGCGAGAGTGTGTGCGTGTGAGTAAGTGTGTGAGTGAGTGTGAGTGTATGCTTACGAGTGTGTGCTAGTGTGCGTGAGTGTGTGCGAGTGTGCGCGAGTGTGTACGTGTGAGTGAGTGTGTGTGTGAGTGTGTGCGAGTGTTTGCGAGCGTGTGTGTGAGTGTGTAGGACTGTGTGTGCGAGTGTGTGTGCGAGTGTGTGCGAATGTGTGTGCGAGTGTGTGCGAGTGTGTGTGAGTGTGCACGAGTGTGTGTAGGAGTTTGTGCGAGTGTGTGCGAGTGTGTATGCGAGTGAGTGTGTGCGAGTGTGTGAGTTTGTGCGAGTGTGTGCGAATGTGTGTGCGAGTGTGTGCGAGTGTGTGTGAGTGTGCACGAGTGTGTGTAGGAGTTTGTGCGAGTGTGTGCGAGTGTGTGCGTGCGAGTGTGTGCGAGTGTGTGCGAGTATGTGCGAGTGTGTGCCAGTGTGTGCGTACGAGTGTGTGCAAGTGAGTGCGATTTTGTGCGTGCGAGTGTGCACGAGTGTGTGTGAGTGTGTGTGCGTGAGTGTGTGCATGTGAGTGTGTGCGAGTGTGTGCGTGCGTGCGTGCGAGTGTGTGCGAGTGTGCTCGAGTGACTGGGTGCGAGTGTTTGCGAGTGTGTGTGTGTGTGCGAGTGAGTGTGTGCGAGTGTGTATGAGTGAGTGTGTTTGAGTGTGTGCCAGTTTGTGTGTGGGTGCGAGTGTGTGAGTGTGTGTGAGTGTGTGTGAGTTTGTAGGACTGTATGTGCGAGTGTTTGTGAGTGTGTGCGAGTGTGTTCGAGTGTGTGCGAGTGTGTGTGCGAGTGTGTGTGCGAGAGTGTGCGAGTGTGTGCGAGTGTGTGCAAATGTGCCCGAGTGTGCGCGAGTGTGCACGAGTGAGTGGGTGCGAGTGTGTGCGAATGTGTGTGCGAGTGTTTTCGTGTGAGTGTGTGCGTGTGAGTGTGTGCGAGTGTGTGCTCGTGAGTGTGTGCGAGTGTGTGTGAGCGTGTGTGTGAGTGTGTGTGCGTGTGAGTGTGTGCGAGTGTGTGCAAGTGTGTGTGAGTGTGTGCGAGTGTGTGTGAGTGTGTGTGAGTGTGTGTGCAAATGTGTGTGCGTGTGAGTGTGTGCGAGTGTGTGCAAGTGTGTGTGCGAGTGTGTGTGTGTGAGTGTGTGTGAGTGAGTGTGTGCGAGTGTGTGCGACTGTGTGTGCGATTGTGTATAAGTGTGTGCGAGTGTGTGTGAGTTTGTGCGAGTGTGTGCGAGTGTGTGCGTGCGAGTGCGTGCGAGTGAGTGCGGATGTGTGCGAGTGTGTGTGTGCGAGTGTGTGTGCGTGCGATTGTGTATGAGTGTGTGTGAGTGTGTGTGAGTTTGTGCGAGTGTGTGCGTGCGAGTGCATGCGAGTGAGTGCGAATGTGTGCGAGTGTGGGCGTGTGAGTGTGTGCTAGTGTGCGCAAGTGTGTGCGTGTGTGTGAGTTTGTGCAAGTGTTTGCGAGTGTGTGTGTGAGTGTGTAGGACTGTGTGTGCGATTGTGTGCAAGTGTGTGTGATTGAGTGTGAGTGAGTGCGTGTGTGCGAGTGTGTGCGCGTGTGTGCGAGTGTATGTGCGAGTGTGTGCGAGTGTGTGTGCGAGTGTGTGTGTGAGTGTGTTTGAGTGTGTGCAAGTGTGTGCGAGTGCGTACGAGTGTGTGCGAGTGTGTGTAAGTATGTGTGCGAGTGTGTGATTGTGTGGGAGTGTGTGTGACCTTGTAGCACTGTATGTGCGAGTGTTTGTGAGTGTGTGCGGGTGTGTTCGAGTGTGTGCGAGTGTGTGTGCGAGTGTGTGTGCAAGAGTGTGCGAGTGTGTGCGAGTGTGTGCAAATGTGCCCGAGTGTGCGCAAGTGTGCACGAGTGAGTGGGTGCGAGTGTGTGCGAATGTGTGCGCGAGTGTGTGCGTGTGAGTGTGTGCGTGTGAGTGTGTGCGAGTGTGTGCTTGTGAGTGTGTGCGAGTGTGTGTGAGCGTGTGTGTGAGTGTGTGTGCGTGTGAGTGTGTGCGAGTGTGTGCAAGTGTGTGTGAGTGTGTGCGAGTGTGTGTGTGAGTGTGTGTGAGTGTGTGTGCAAATGTGTGTGTGTGTGAGTGTGTGCGAGTGTGTGCGAGTGTGTGTGTGTGAGTGTGTGTGAGTGAGTGTGTGCGAGTGTGTGCGACTGTGTGTGTGCGATTGTGTATAAGTGTGTGCGAGTGTGTGTGAGTTTGTGCGAGTGTGTGCGAGTGTGTGCGTGCGAGTGCGTGCGAGTGAGTGCGGATGTGTGCGAGTGTGTGTGTGCGAGTGTGTGTGCGTGCGATTGTGTATGAGTGTGTGTGAGTTTGTGTGAGTGTGTGCGTGCGAGTGCATGCGAGTGAGTGCGAATGTGTGCGAGTGTGGGCGTGTGAGTGTGTGCTAGTGTGCGCAAGTGTGTGCGTGTGTGTGAGTTTGTGCAAGTGTTTGCGAGTGTGTGTGTGAGTGTGTAGGACTGTGTGTGCGAGTGTGTGTGCGAGTTTGTGCGAATGTGTATATGTGTATGTGCGAGTGTGTGCGAGTGTGTGTGCGAGTGTTTGTGAGTGTGTACGAGTGTGTGTTGGAGTTTGTGCGAGTGTGTGCGAGTGTGTGTGTGTGAGTGTGTGTGCGAGTGTGTGCGTGCGAGTGTGTGCGAGTGTGTGCGTGCGAGTGTGTGCGACTCTGTGCGAGTGTGTGCGAGTGTGTGAGTGTGAGTGTGTGCGAATGTGTGCGAGTGTGTTTGCGCGAGTGTGCACGAGTGTGTGCATGTAAGTGTGTGCATGCGAGTGTGTGCGAGTGTGCTCAAGTGAATGGGTGAGAGTGTGTGCGAGTGTGTGTGAGTGTGTGCGAGTAAGTGTGTGTGAGTGTGTATGAGTGAGTGTGTGTGAGTGTGTGTGTGCGAGTTTGTGTGCGAGTGTGTGTGAGTGAGTGTGTGCGAGTGTGTGCGAGTTTGTGTGCGAGTGTTTGTGCGAATGTGTGCGTGCGAGTGTGTGTGTTCGAGTGTGTGCGCGCGAGTGTGTGCGCGCAAATGTGTGTGCGAATGTGTGTGCGTGTGAGTGTGTGTGAGTGTGTATGAGTGTATGTGCGAGTGTGTGCCAGTGTGTGCGAGTGTGTGTGTGTGAGTGTGTGCAAGTGTGTGCGAGTGTGTGCGAGTGTGTGTGTGCAAGTGTGTGTGCAATTGTGTATGAGTGTGTGCGAGTGTTTGTGAGTTTGTGCAAGTGTGTGCGAGTGTGCGTGCGAGTGAGTGCGGGTGTGTGCGAGTGTGTGTATGCGAGTCTGTGTGTGATTGTGTATGAGTGTGTGCGAGTGTGTGAGTTTGTGCGAGTGTGTGTGAGTGTGTGCGAATGTGTGCCAGTTTGTGCGTACGAGTGTGTGCAAGTGAGTGTGAGTGTGTGTGAATGTGTGCGTGCGATTGTGCGCGAGTGTGTGCGTGTGAGTGTGTGCGAGTGTGTGTGTGCGAGTGTGTGCGAATGTGTGCGAGTGTGTGTGTGCGATTGTGTATGGTGTGTGCGAGTGTGTGCGTGTGAGTGCGTGCGAGTGTATGCGAGTGTGCACGAGTGTGTGTGAGTGTTTGCGAGTGTGTGTGTGTGAGTGTGTGTGTGTGAGTGTGTGCGAATGTGTGCCAGTTTGTGCGTACGAGTGTGTGCAAGTGAGTGCGAGTGTGTGCCAATGTGTGCGTGTGAGTGTGCGCGAGTGTGTGCGTGTGAGTGTGTGCGAGTGTGTGTGTGCGAGTGTGTGCGAGTGTGCTCGAGTGACTGGGTGCAAGTGTGTGCGAGTATGTGTGAGTGAGTGTGTGTGAGTGTCTGCGTGTGTGCGAGTTTTTGTGCGAGTGTGTGCGAGTTTGTGTGCGAGTGTGTGCGAGTGTGTGCGAGTGTTTGCGTGCGAGTGTGTGCTAGTGTGTGCGTGCGAGTGTGTGCGAGTGTGTGAGTGTGTGTGCGAGTGTGTGCATGCGAGTGTGTGCGAGTGTGCTCGAGTGAGTGGGTGCGAGTGGGTGCGAGTGTGTGTGAGTGTGTGCGTGGGTGCGAGTTTGTGTGCGAGTGAGTGTGTGTGAATGTGTGTGAGTGTGTGCGAGTGTGTGTAAGTGTGTGTGCGAGTGCGTGCGTGCGAGTGTGTGCGTGCGAGTGTGTGCGTGCGAGTGTGTGCGAGTGTGCTAGAGTGAGTGGGTGCGAGTGTGTATGAGTGAGTGTGTGTGAGTGTGTGCGTGGGTGCGAGATTGTGTGCGAGTGAGTGTGTGTGAATGTGTGTGAGTGTGTGCGAGTGTGTGTAAGTGTGTGTGCAAGTGCGTGCGTGCGAGTGTGTGCGTGCGAGTGTGTGCAAGTGTGAGTGAGTGTGTGCGAGTGTGTGTGCGAGTGTGTGTGCGAGTGTGTGTGCGAGAGTGTGCGAGTGTGTGCGAGTGTGTGCAAATGTGCCCGAGTGTGCGTGAGTGTGTACGAGTGAGTGAGTGCGAGTGTGTATGAGTGAGTGTGTGTGCGTGTGTGCGAGTTAGTGTGCGAGTGAGTGTGTGCGAATGTGTGCGAGTGTGTGCGAGTGTTTCTGAGCGAGTGTGTGTGCAAGTGTGTGCGTGCGATTGTGTGCGTGCGAGTGTGTGTGAGTGTGAGTGAGTGTGTGCGAGTGTGTGTGCGAGTGTGTGCGAGTGTGTGCAAATGTGCCCGAGTGTGCGCGAGTGTGCACGAGTGAGTGGGTGCGAGTGTGTGTGAGTGTGTGCATGTAAGTGTGTGCGAGCGTGTGCGAGTGTGTGTGAGTGTGTGTGCGAGTGTTTGTGTGAGTGTGAGCGAGTGTGTATGAGTGTGTGTGCGAGTGTGTGCAAGTGTGTGTGAGTGTGTGCGAGTGTGTGTGTGAGTGTGTGTGAGTGTGTGCGAGTGTGTGTATGAGTGTGTGCGATTGTGCATAAGTGTGTGCGAGTGTGTGCGAGTGTGTGTGCGAGTGTGTGTGAGTGTGTGCGATTGTGTGTGTGAGTGTGTAGGACTTTCTGTGCGAGTGTTTATGAGTGTGTGTGTGAGTGTGTGAAAGTGTGTGCGAGTGTGTGCAAGTGTGTGCGAGTGAGTTTGTGTGAGTGTGTGTGCGAGTGTGTGCGTGCGAGTGTGTGCGAGTGTGTGCATGCGAGTGTGTGCGACTGTGTGCGAGTGTGTGAGTGTGAGTGTGTGCGAATGTGTGCGAGTGTGTGTGCGCGAGTGTGCACGAGTTTGTGCATGTAAGTGTGTGCATGCGAGTGTGTGCGAGTGTGCTCGAGTGAATGGGTGAGAGTGTTTGCGATTGTGTGTGAGTGTGTGTGTGTGAGTTTGTGTGCGAGTGTGTGTAAGTGAGTGTGTGCGAGTGTGTGCGAGTTTGTGTGCGAGTGTTTGTGCGAGTGTGTGCGTGCGAGTGTGTGTTCGAGTGTGTGCGCGCGAGTGTGTGCGCGCGAGTGTGTGTGCGAATGTGTGTGCGTGTGAGTGTGTGCGAGTGTGTATGAGTGTATGTGCGAGTGTGTGCCAGTGTGTGCGAGTGTGTGTGTGTGAGTCTGTGCAAGTGTGTGCGAGTGTGTGCGAGTGTGTGTGCAATTGTGTATGAGGGTGTGCGAGTGTTTGTGAGTTTGTGCAAGTGTGTGCGAGTGTGCGTGCGAGTGCATGCGAGTGAGTGCGGGTGTGTGCGAGTGTGTGTATGCGAGTCTGTGTGTGATTGTGTATGAGTGTGTGCGAGTGTGTGAGTTTGTGCGAGTGTGTACGTGTGTGTGCGAGTGCGTGCGAGTGCGTGCGAGAGTGTGCGAGTGTGTGTGTGTGAGTGTGTGCGAATGTGTGCCAGTTTGTGCGTACGAGTGTGTGCAAGTGAGTGCGAGTGTCTGCGAATGTGTGCGTGCGAGTGTGCGCGAGTGTGTGCGTGTGAGTGAGTGTGTGTGAGTTTGTGCAAGTGTTTGCGAGTGTGTGTGTGAGTGTGTAGGACTTTGTGTGCGAGTGTGTGCAAGTGTGTGCAAGTGTGTGCGAGTGAGTGTGAGTGAGTGCGTGTGTGCAAGTGTGTGCGAATGTGTGCGAGTGTGTGTGTGCGAGTTTGTGTAATTGTGTATGAGTGTGTGCATGCGAGTGGGTGCGAGTGAGTGCGAGTGTGTGTGCGAGTGTGTGTGCGAGTGTGTGCGAGTGTGTGCGAGTCTGTTCGAGTTTGTGTGTGTGCGCGAGTGTGTGTGTGCGAGTGTGTGTGTGATTGTGTATGAGAGAGAGTGTGTGTGAGTGTGTGCAAGTGTGTTCGAGTGTGTGTGCGAGTGCGTATGAGTGTGTGTGTGCGAGTGTGTGCGAGTGTGTGTGTGCGAGTGTGTGTGTGCGAGTGTGTGCGAGTGTGTGTGTGCGAGTGTGTGTGAGTGTGTGCATGAGTGAGTGTGTGCGAGTGTGTGCGAGTGTGTGTGTGTGATTGTGTGCGAGTGTGTGTGAGTGTGTGCGAGTGTGTGCGTGCGTGTTTGTGTGTGCGAGTGTGTGTGCGTGTGTGTGCGAGTGTGTATGAGTGTGTGTGCGTGTGTGTGCGTGTTTGTGCAAGTGTTTGCGAGTGCGTGCGGGTGTGTGTGAGTGCGTGCGGGTGTGTGCGAGTGCGTGTGAGTGAGTGCAAGTGTGTGCAAATGTGAGGGAGCGTGTGTGAGTGTGTGAGTGTGTGTGAGTCTGTGCGAGTGTGTGCTTGCGAGGGTGTGCTAGTGTGCACGAGTGTGTGAGTGTGTGCGAGAGTGCGCGAGTGTGTGCGTGTGAGTAAGTGAGTGTGTGCGAGTGTGTGTGTGAGTGTGTACGACTGTGTGTGCGAGTGTGTGCGCGTGTGTGCGAGTGTATATGAGTGTATGTGCGAGTGTGTGTGCGAGTGTGTGTGAGTGTGTGTGCGAGTGTGTTTGAGTGTGTGCAAGTGTGTGCGAGTGTGTGTGCGAGTACGTATGAGTGTGTGCGAGTGTGTGTGAGTGTGTGTGCGAGTGTGTGATTGTGTGGGAGTGTGTGTGAGCTTGTAGGACTGTATGTGCGAGTGTTTGCGAGTGTGTGCGAGAGTGTTCAAGTATGTGTAAGTTAGTGAGTGTGTGCGAGTGTGTGTGCGAGTGTGTGTGACTGTGTGTGCGAGAGTGTGCGAGTGTGTGCGAGTGTGTGCAAATGTGCCCGAGTGTGCGTGAGTGTACACGAGTGAGTGGGTGCGAGTGTGTGTGACTTTGTAGGACTGTATGTGCAAGTGTTTGCGAGTGTGTGCGAGTGTATTCGAGTGTGTGTGCGAGTGTGTGCGAGTGTGTGCACATGGCCCGAGTGTGCGCGAGTGTGCACGAGTGAGTGTGTGCGAGTGTGTGCGAGTGTGTGTGAGTTTGTGCGATTGTGTATGAGTGTGTGCGAGTATGTGTGAGTTTGTGCGAGTGTGTGCGAGTGTGTGCATGCGAGTGCGTGCGAGTGAATGTGAATGTGTGCAATTGTGGGCATGCAAGTGTGTGCTAGTGTGTGCAACTGTGTGCGTGTGAGTGAGTGTGTGTATGTGCGAGTGTTTGCGAGTGTGTGTGTGAGTGTGTAGGACTGTGTGTGCGAGTGTGTGCGAGTGTGTGCAAGTGTGTGCGATTGTGTGCGTGCGAGTGTGCACGAGTGTGCGTGAGTGTGTGTGCGTGAGTGTGTGCATTTGAGTGTGTGCGAGTGTGTGCGTGCGTGCGAGTGTGTGCGAGTGTGCGCGAGTGACTGGGTGCGAGTGTTTGCGAGTGTGTGTGTGAGTGAGTGTGTGCGAGTGTGTATGAGTGAGTGTGTTTGAGTGTGTGCCAGTTTGTGTGCGGGTGCGAGTGTGTGAGTGTGTGCGAGTGTGTGTGAGTTTGTAGGACTGTATGTGTGAGTGTTTGTGAGTGTGTGCGAGTGTGTTTGAGTGTGTGCGAGTGTGTGTGCGAGTGTGTGTGCGAGAGTGTGCGAGTGTGTGCAAATGTGCCCGAGTGTGCGCGAGTGTGCACGAGTGAGTGGGTGCGAGTGTGTGCGAATGTGTGTGCGAGTGTGTGCAAATGTGTGCAAGCGTGTGTGAGTGTGTGAGTGTGTGTGAGTCTGTGCGAGTGTGTGCTTGCGAGGGTGTGCTAGTGTGCACGAGTGTGTGAGTGTGTGCGAGAGTGCGCGAGTGTGTGCGTGTGAGTAAGTGAGTGTGTGCGAGTGTGTGTGTGAGTGTGTACGACTGTGTGTGCGAGTGTGTGCGCGTGTGTGCGAGTGTATATGAGTGTATGTGCGAGTGTGTGTGCGAGTGTGTGTGAGTGTGTGTGCGAGTGTGTTTGAGTGTGTGCAAGTGTGTGCGAGTGTGTGTGCGAGTGCGTATGAGTGTGTGCGAGTGTGTGTGAGTGTGTGTGCGAGTGTGTGATTGTGTGGGAGTGTGTGTGAGCTTGTAGGACTGTATGTGCGAGTGTTTGCGAGTGTGTGCGAGAGTGTTCAAGTATGTGTAAGTTAGTGAGTGTGTGCGAGTGTGTGTGCGAGTGTGTGTGACTGTGTGTGCGAGAGTGTGCGAGTGTGTGCGAGTGTGTGCAAATGTGCCCGAGTGTGCGTGAGTGTACACGAGTGAGTGGGTGCGAGTGTGTGAGTGCGTGCGAGTGTGTGTGACTTTGTAGGACTGTATGTGCAAGTGTTTGCGAGTGTGTGCGAGTGTATTCGAGTGTGTGTGCGAGTGTGTGCGAGTGTGTGCACATGGCCCGAGTGTGCGTGAGTGTGCACGAGTGAGTGTGTGCGAGTGTGTGAGTGTGTGCGAGTGTGTGTGAGTTTGTGCGATTGTGTATGAGTGTGTGCGAGTATGTGTGAGTTTGTGCGAGTGTGTGCGAGTGTGTGCGTGCGAGTGCGTGCAAGTGAATGTGAATGTGTGCAATTGTGGGCGTGCAAGTGTGTGCTAGTGTGTGCAACTGTGTGCGTGTGAGTGAGTGTGTGTATGTGCGAGTGTTTGCGAGTGTGTGTGTGAGTGTGTAGGACTGTGTGTGCGAGTGTGTGCGAGTGTGTGCAAGTGTGTGCGATTGTGTGCGTGAGAGTGTGCACGAGTGTGCGTGAGTGTGTGTGCGTGAGTGTGTGCATTTGAGTGTGTGCGAGTGTGTGCGTGCGTGCGAGTGTGTGCGAGTGTGCGCGAGTGACTGGGTGCGAGTGTTTGCGAGTGTGTGTGCGAGTGAGTGTGTGCGAGTGTGTATGAGTGAGTGTGTTTGAGTGTGTGCCAGTTTGTGTGCGGGTGCGAGTGTGTGAGTGTGTGCGAGTGTGTGTGAGTTTGTAGGACTGTATGTGTGAGTGTTTGTGAGTGTGTGCGAGTGTGTTTGAGTGTGTGCGAGTGTGTGTGCGAGTGTGTGTGCGAGAGTGTGCGAGTGTGTGCGAGTGTGTGCAAATGTGCCCGAGTGTGCGCGAGTGTGCACGAGTGAGTGGGTGCGAGTGTGTGCGAATGTGTGTGCGAGTGTGTGCGTGTGAGTGTGTGCGTGTGAGTGTGTGCGAGTGTGTGTGCGAGTGTGTGCTTGTGAGTGTGTGCGAGTGTGTGTGAGTGTGTGTGTGAGTGTGTGTGCGTGTGAGTGTGTGCGAGTGTGTGCAAGTGTGTGTGAGTGTGTGCGAGTGTGTGTGTGAGTGTGTGTGAGTGTGTGTGCGAATGTGTGTGCGTGTGAGTGTGTGCGAGTGTGTGCAAGTGTGTGTGAGTGTGTGCGAGTGTGTGTGTGTGAGTGTGTGTGAGTGAGTGTGTGCGAGTGTGTGCGACTGTGTGTGTGCGATTGTGTATAAGTGTGTGCGAGTGTGTGTGAGTTTTTGCGAGTGTGTGCGAGTGTGTGCGTGCGAGTGCGTGCGAGTGAGTGCGGATGTGTGCGAGTGTGTGTGTGCGAGTGTGTGTGCGTGCGATTGTGTATGAGTGTGTGTGAGTGTGTGTGAGTTTGTGCGAGTGTGTGCGTGCGAGTGCATGCGAGTGAGTGCGAATGTGTGCGAGTGTGGGCATGTGAGTGTGTGCTAGTGTGCGCAAGTGTGTGCGTGTGTGTGAGTTTGTGCAAGTGTTTGCGAGTGTGTGTGTGAGTGTGTAGGACTGTGTGTGCGATTGTGTGCAAGTGTGTGTGATTGAGTGTGAGTGAGTGCGTGTGTGCAAGTGTGTGCGCGTGTGTGCGAGTGTATGTGCGAGTGTGTGCGAGTGTGTGTGCGAGTGTGTGTGTGAGTGTGTTTGAGTGTGTGCAAGTGTGTGCGAGTGCGTACGAGTGTGTGCGAGTGTGTGTAAGTATGTGTGCGAGTGTGTGATTGTGTGGGAGTGTGTGTGAGCTTGTAGCACTGTATGTGCGAGTGTTTGCGCGAGTGTGTGCATGCGAGTGTGTGCGAGTGTGTGCGAATGCGTGCGACTGTGTGTGTGTGATTGTGTATGAGTGAGTGTGTGCGAGTGTGTGCCGATGTGTTTGCGAGTGTGTGCGAGTGTGTGAGTGTGTGCGAGTGTGTGTGTGCGATTGTGTATGAGTGAGTGTGTGCGCGTGTGTGCGAGTGTGTGTCAAAGTGTGTGCGAGTGCGTGCGGATGTGTTTGCGAGTGTGTGCGAGTGTGTGCGAGTGTGTGCGTGCGATTGTGTATGAGTGAGTGTGTGCGAGTGTGTGTGAAAGTGCGTGCGAGTGTGTACGGGTGTGTGCATGCGAGTGCGTGCGAATGAGTGCGAGTGTGTGCAAATGTGTGCGAGCGTCTGTGAGTGTGTGTGAGTGTGCACGAGTGTGTGCGTGTGAGTGAGTGTGTGTGAGTCTGTGCGAGTGTGTGCTTGCGAGTGTGTGCTAGTGTGCGCGAGTGTGTGCGTGTGAGTAAGTGAGGGTGTGCGAGTGTGTGTGTGAGTATGTACGACTGTGTGTGCGAGTGTGTGCGCGTGTGTGCGAGTGTATATGAGTGTATGTGCGAGTGTGTGTGCGAGTGTGTACGAGTGTGTGCGAGTGTGTTTGAGTGTGCACGAGTGTGCACGAGTGTGTGTGCGTGAGTGTGTGCATGTGAGTGTGTGCGTGCGAGTGTGTGCGAGTGTGCTCGAGTGACTGGGTGCGAGTGTTTGTGTTTGTGTGCGAGTGAGTGTGTGCGAGTGTGTATGAGTGAGTGTGTTTGAGTGTGTGCCAGTTTGTGTGTGGGTGCGAGTGTGTGTGAGTGTGTGTGAGTTTGTAGGACTGTATGTTCGAGTATTTGCGAGTGTGTGCGAGTGTGTTCGAGTGTGTGCGAGTGTGTGTGCGAGAGTGTGCGAGTGTGTGCGAGTGTGTGCAAATGTGCCCGAGTGTGCGCGAGTTTGCATGAGTGAGTGGGTGTGAGTGTGTGCGAGTGTGTGTGCGAGTGTGTGCGTGTGAGTGTGTGCGTGTGAATGTGTGCGAGTGTGTGTGCGAGTGTGTGCTTGTGAGTGTGTGCAAGTGTGTGCGAGTGTGTGTGGGTGTGAGTGTGTGTGAGTGTGTGCAAGTGTTTGTGTGCGAGTGTGTGCGAGTGTGTGCGAGTCTGTTCGAGTTTGTGTGTGTGCGCGAGTGTGTGTGTGCGAGTGTGTGTGTGATTGTGTATGAGAGCGAGTGTGTGTGAGTGTGTGCAAGTGTGTTCGAGTGTGTGTGCGAGTGCGTATGAGTGTGTGTGCGAGTGTGTGCGAGTGTGTGTGTGCGAGTGTGTGTGAGTGTGTGCATGAGTGAGTGTGTGCGAGTGTGTGCGAGTGTGTGTGTGTGATTGTGTGCGAGTGTGTGTGAGTGTGTGCGAGTGTGTGCGTGCGTGTTTGTGTGTGCGAGTGTGTGTGCGTGTGTGTGCGAGTGTGTATGAGTGTGTGTGCGTGTGTGTGCGTGTTTGTGCAAGTGTTTGCGAGTGCGTGCGGGTGTGTGTGAGTGCGTGCGGGTGTGTGCGAGTGCGTGTGAGTGAGTGCAAGTGTGTGCAAATGTGAGGGAGCGTGTGTGAGTGTGTGAGTGTGTGTGAGTCTGTGCGAGTGTGTGCTTGCGAGGGTGTGCTAGTGTGCACGAGTGTGTGAGTGTGTGCGAGAGTGCGCGAGTGTGTGCGTGTGAGTAAGTGAGTGTGTGCGAGTGTGTGTGTGAGTGTGTACGACTGTGTGTGCGAGTGTGTGCGCGTGTGTGCGAGTGTATATGAGTGTATGTGCGAGTGTGTGTGCGAGTGTGTGTGAGTGTGTGCGAGTGTGTTTGAGTGTGTGCAAGTGTGTGCGAGTGTGTGTGCGAGTGCGTATGAGTGTGTGCGAGTGTGTGTGAGTGTGTGTGCGAGTGTGTGATTGTGTGGGAGTGTGTGTGAGCTTGTAGGACTGTATGTGCGAGTGTTTGCGAGTGTGTGCGAGAGTGTTCAAGTATGTGTAAGTTAGTGAGTGTGTGCGAGTGTGTGTGCGAGTGTGTGTGACTGTGTGTGCAAGAGTGTGCGAGTGTGTGCGAGTGTGTGCAAATGTGCCCGAGTGTGCATGAGTGTACACGAGTGAGTTGGTGCGAGTGTGTGAGTGCGTGCGAGTGTGTGTGACTTTGTAGGACTGTATGTGCAAGTGTTTGCGAGTGTGTGCGAGTGTATTCGAGTGTGTGTGCGAGTGTGTGCGAGTGTGTGCACATGGCCCGAGTGTGCGCGAGTGTGCACGAGTGAGTGTGTGCGAGTGTGTGAGTGTGTGCGAGTGTGTGTGAGTTTGTGCGATTGTGTATGAGTGTGTGCGAGTATGTGTGAGTTTGTGCGAGTGTGTGCGAGTGTGTGCGTGCGAGTGCGTGCGAGTGAATGTGAATGTGTGCAATTGTGGGCGTGCAAGTGTGTGCTAGTGTGTGCAACTGTGTGCGTGTGAGTGAGTGTGTGTATGTGCGAGTGTTTGCGAGTGTGTGTGTGAGTGTGTAGGACTGTGTGTGCGAGTGTGTGCGAGTGTGTGCAAGTGTGTGCGATTGTGTGCGTGCGAGTGTGCACGAGTGTGCGTGAGTGTGTGTGCGTGAGTGTGTGCATTTGAGTGTGTGCGAGTGTGTGCGTGCGTGCGAGTGTGTGCGAGTGTGTGCGAGTGTGCGCGAGTGACTGGGTGCGAGTGTTTGCGAGTGTGTGTGCGAGTGAGTGTGTGCGAGTGTGTATGAGTGAGTGTGTTTGAGTGTGTGCCAGTTTGTGTGCGGGTGCGAGTGTGTGAGTGTGTGCGAGTGTGTGTGAGTTTGTAGGACTGTATGTGTGAGTGTTTGTGAGTGTGTGCGAGTGTGTTTGAGTGTGTGCGAGTGTGTGTGCGAGTGTGTGTGCGAGAGTGTGCGAGTGTGTGCGAGTGTGTGCAAATGTGCCCGAGTGTGCGCGAGTGTGCACGAGTGAGTGGGTGCGAGTGTGTGCGAATGTGTGTGCAAGTGTGTGCAAATGTGTGCAAGCGTGTGTGAGTGTGTGAGTGTGTGTGAGTCTGTGCGAGTGTGTGCTTGCGAGGGTGTGCTAGTGTGCACGAGTGTGTGAGTGTGTGCGAGAGTGCGCGAGTGTGTGCGTGTGAGTAAGTGAGTGTGTGCGAGTGTGTGTGTGAGTGTGTACGACTGTGTGTGCGAGTGTGTGCGCGTGTGTGCGAGTGTATATGAGTGTATGTGCGAGTGTGTGTGCGAGTGTGTGTGAGTGTGTGTGCGAGTGTGTTTGAGTGTGTGCAAGTGTGTGCGAGTGTGTGTGCGAGTGCGTATGAGTGTGTGCGAGTGTGTGTGAGTGTGTGTGCGAGTGTGTGATTGTGTGGGAGTGTGTGTGAGCTTGTAGGACTGTATGTGCGAGTGTTTGCGAGTGTGTGCGAGAGTGTTCAAGTATGTGTAAGTTAGTGAGTGTGTGCGAGTGTGTGTGCGAGTGTGTGTGACTGTGTGTGCGAGAGTGTGCGAGTGTGTGCGAGTGTGTGCAAATGTGCCCGAGTGTGCGTGAGTGTACACGAGTGAGTGGGTGCGAGTGTGTGAGTGCGTGCGAGTGTGTGTGACTTTGTAGGACTGTATGTGCAAGTGTTTGCGAGTGTGTGCGAGTGTATTCGAGTGTGTGTGCGAGTGTGTGCGAGTGTGTGCACATGGCCCGAGTGTGCGCGAGTGTGCACGAGTGAGTGTGTGCGAGTGTGTGAGTGTGTGCGAGTGTGTGTGAGTTTGTGCGATTGTGTATGAGTGTGTGCGAGTATGTGTGAGTTTGTGCGAGTGTGTGCGAGTGTGTGCGTGCGAGTGCGTGCGAGTGAATGTGAATGTGTGCAATTGTGGGCGTGCAAGTGTGTGCTAGTGTGTGCAACTGTGTGCGTGTGAGTGAGTGTGTGTATGTGCGAGTGTTTGCGAGTGTGTGTGTGAGTGTGTAGGACTGTGTGTGCGAGTGTGTGCGAGTGTGTGCAAGTGTGTGCGATTGTGTGCGTGCGAGTGTGCACGAGTGTGCGTGAGTGTGTGTGCGTGAGTGTGTGCATTTGAGTGTGTGCGAGTGTGTGCGTGCGTGCGAGTGTGTGCGAGTGTGCGCGAGTGACTGGGTGCGAGTGTTTGCGAGTGTGTGTGCGAGTGAGTGTGTGCGAGTGTGTATGAGTGAGTGTGTTTGAGTGTGTGCCAGTTTGTGTGCGGGTGCGAGTGTGTGAGTGTGTGCGAGTGTGTGTGAGTTTGTAGGACTGTATGTGTGAGTGTTTGTGAGTGTGTGCGAGTGTGTTTGAGTGTGTGCGAGTGTGTGTGCGAGTGTGTGTGCGAGAGTGTGCGAGTGTGTGCGAGTGTGTGCAAATGTGCCCGAGTGTGCGCGAGTGTGCACGAGTGAGTGGGTGCGAGTGTGTGCGAATGTGTGTGCGAGTGTGTGCGTGTGAGTGTGTGCGTGTGAGTGTGTGCGAGTGTGTGTGCGAGTGTGTGCTTGTGAGTGTGTGCGAGTGTGTGTGAGCGTGTGTGTGAGTGTGCGTGCGTGTGAGTGTGTGCGAGTGTGTGCAAGTGTGTGTGAGTGTGTGCGAGTGTGTGTGTGAGTGTGTGTGAGTGTGTGTGCGAATGTGTGTGCGTGTGAGTGTGTGCGAGTGTGTGCAAGTGTGTGTGAGTGTGTGCGAGTGTGTGTGTGTGAGTGTGTGTGAGTGAGTGTGTGCGAGTGTGTGCGACTGTGTGTGTGCGATTGTGTATAAGTGTGTGCGAGTGTGTGTGAGTTTGTGCGAGTGTGTGCGAGTGTGTGCGTGCGAGTGCGTGCGAGTGAGTGCGGATGTGTGCGAGTGTGTGTGTGCGAGTGTGTGTGCGTGCGATTGTGTATGAGTGTGTGTGAGTGTGTGTGAGTTTGTGCGAGTGTGTGCGTGCCAGTGCATGCGAGTGAGTGCGAATGTGTGCGAGTGTGGGCATGTGAGTGTGTGCTAGTGTGCGCAAGTGTGTGCGTGTGTGTGAGTTTGTGCAAGTGTTTGCGAGTGTGTGTGTGAGTGTGTAGGACTGTGTGTGCGATTGTGTGCAAGTGTGTGTGATTGAGTGTGAGTGAGTGCGTGTGTGCAAGTGTGTGCGCGTGTGTGCGAGTGTATGTGCGAGTGTGTGCGAGTGTGTGTGCGAGTGTGTGTGTGAGTGTGTTTGAGTGTGTGCAAGTGTGTGCGAGTGCGTACGAGTGTGTGCGAGTGTGTGTAAGTATGTGTGCGAGTGTGTGATTGTGTGGGAGTGTGTGTGAGCTTGTAGCACTGTATGTGCGAGTGTTTGCGCGAGTGTGTGCATGCGAGTGTGTGCGAGTGTGTGCGAATGCGTGCGACTGTGTGTGTGTGATTGTGTATGAGTGAGTGTGTGCGAGTGTGTGCCGATGTGTTTGCGAGTGTGTGCGAGTGTGTGAGTGTGTGCGAGTGTGTGTGTGCGATTGTGTATGAGTGAGTGTGTGCGCGTGTGTGCGAGTGTGTGTCAAAGTGTGTGCGAGTGCGTGCGGATGTGTTTGCGAGTGTGTGCGAGTGTGTGCGAGTGTGTGCGTGCGATTGTGTATGAGTGAGTGTGTGCGAGTGTGTGTGAAAGTGCGTGCGAGTGTGTACGGGTGTGTGAATGCGAGTGCGTGCGAATGAGTGCGAGTGTGTGCAAATGTGTGCGAGCGTCTGTGAGTGTGTGTGAGTGTGCACGAGTGTGTGCGTGTGAGTGAGTGTGTGTGAGTCTGTGCGAGTGTGTGCTTGCGAGTGTGTGCTAGTGTGCGCGAGTGTGTGCGTGTTAGTAAGTGAGGGTGTGCGAGTGTGTGTGTGAGTATGTACGACTGTGTGTGCGAGTGTGTGCGCGTGTGTGCGAGTGTATATGAGTGTATGTGCGAGTGTGTGTGCGAGTGTGTACGAGTGTGTGCGAGTGTGTTTGAGTGTGCACGAGTGTGCACGAGTGTGTGTGCGTGAGTGTGTGCATGTGAGTGTGTGCGTGCGAGTGTGTGCGAGTGTGCTCGAGTGACTGGGTGCGAGTGTTTGTGTTTGTGTGCGAGTGAGTGTGTGCGAGTGTGTATGAGTGAGTGTGTTTGAGTGTGTGCCAGTTTGTGTGTGGGTGCGAGTGTGTGTGAGTGTGTGTGAGTTTGTAGGACTGTATGTTCGAGTATTTGCGAGTGTGTGCGAGTGTGTTCGAGTGTGTGCGAGTGTGTGTGCGAGAGTGTGCGAGTGTGTGCGAGTGTGTGCAAATGTGCCCGAGTGTGCGCGAGTTTGCATGAGTGAGTGGGTGTGAGTGTGTGCGAGTGTGTGTGCGAGTGTGTGCATGTGAGTGTGTGCGTGTGAATGTGTGCGAGTGTGTGTGCGAGTGTGTGCTTGTGAGTGTGTGCAAGTGTGTGCGAGTGTGTGTGGGTGTGAGTGTGTGTGAGTGTGTGCAAGTGTTTGTGTGCGAGTGTGTGCGAGTGTGTGCGAGTGTGTGTTAGAGTGTGTGTGTGCGATTGTGTATAAGTGTGTGCGAGTGTGTGTGAGTTTGTGCGAGTGTGTGTGAGTGTGTGCGTGCGAGTGCGTGCGAGTGAGTGCGAATGTGTGCGAGTGTGTGTGTGCGAGTGTGTGTGCTTGCGATTGTGTATGAGTGTGTGCGAGTGTGTGTGAGTTTGTGCGAGTGTGTGCGTGCGAGTGCGTGCGTGTGAGTGCGAATGTGTGCGAGTGTGGGCGTGCGAGTGTGTGCTAGTGTGCGCAAGTGTGTGCGTGTGAGTGAGTGTGTGTGAGTTTGTGCAAGTGTTTGCGAGTGTGTGTGTGAGTGTGTAGGACTTTGTGTGCGAGTGTGTGCAAGTGTGTGCAAGTGTGTGCGAGTGAGAGTGAGTGAGTGCATGTGTGCAAGTGTGTGCGAATGTGTGCGAGTGTGTGTGTGCGAGTTTGTGTAATTGTGTATGAGTGTGTGCATGCGAGTGGGTGCGAGTGAGTGCGAGTGTGTGTGCGAGTGTGTGTGCGAGTGTGTGCGAGTGTGTGCGAGTGTGTGAGTGTGTGCGAGTGTGTGTAGGAGTGTGTGAGAGTGTGTGCGGTTGTGTGTGTGAGTGTGTAGGACTGTATGTGCGAGTGTGTGCGAGTCTGTTCGAGTTTGTGTGTGTGCACGAGTGTGTGTGTGCGAGTGTGTGTGTGATTGTGTATGAGTGCGAGTGTGTGTGAGTGTGTGCAAGTGTGTTCGAGTGTGTGTGCGAGTGCGTATGAGTGTGTGTGTGCGAGTGTGTGCGAGTGTGTGTGTGCGAGTGTGTGTGAGTGTGTGCATGAGTGAGTGTGTGCGAGTGTGTGCGAGTGTGTGTGTGTGATTGTGTGCGAGTGTGTGTGAGTGTGTGCGAGTGTGTTCGAGTGTGTGCGTGCGTGTTTGTGTGTGCGAGTGTGTGTGCGTGTGTGTGCGAGTGTGTATGAGTGTGTGTGCGTGTGTGTGCGTGTTTGTGCAAGTGTTTGCGAGTGCGTGCGGGTGTGTGTGAGTGCGTGCGGGTGTGTGCGAGTGCGTGTGAGTGAGTGCAAGTGTGTGCAAATGTGAGCGAGCGTGTGTGAGTGTGTGTGAGTCTGTGCGAGTGTGTGCTTGCGAGGGTGTGCTAGTGTGCACGAGTGTGTGAGTGTGTGCGAGAGTGCGCGAGTGTGTGCGTGTGAGTAAGTGAGTGTGTGTGAGTGTGTGTGTGAGTGTGTACGACTGTGTGTGCGAGTGTGTGCGCGTGTGTGCGAGTGTATATGAGTGTATGTGCGAGTGTGTGTGAGTGTGTGTGCGAGTGTGTTTGAGTGTGTGCAAGTGTGTGCGAGTGTGTGTGCGAGTGCGTATGAGTGTGTGCGAGTGTGTGTGAGTGTGTGTGCGAGTGTGTGATTGTGTGGGAGTGTGTGTGAGCTTGTAGGACTGTATGTGCGAGTGTTTGCGAGTGTGTGCGAGAGTGTTCAAGTATGTGTAAGTTTGTGAGTGTGTGCGAGTGTGTGTGCGAGTGTGTGTGACTGTGTGTGCGAGAGTGTGCGAGTGTGTGCGAGTGTGTGCAAATGTGCCCGAGTGTGCGTGAGTGTACACGAGTGAGTGGGTGCGAGTGTGTGAGTGCGTGCGAGTGTGTGTGACTTTGTAGGACTGTATGTGCAAGTGTTTGCGAGTGTGTGCGAGTGTATTCGAGTGTGTGTGCGAGTGTGTGCGAGTGTGTGCACATGGCCCGAGTGTGCGCGAGTGTGCACGAGTGAGTGTGTGCGAGTGTGTGAGTGTGTGCGAGTGTGTGTGAGTTTGTGCGATTGTGTATGAGTGTGTGCGAGTATGTGTGAGTTTGTGCGAGTGTGTGCGAGTGTGTGCATGCGAGTGCGTGCGAGTGAATGTGAATGTGTGCAATTGTGGGCGTGCAAGTGTGTGCTAGTGTGTGCAACTGTGTGCGTGTGAGTGAGTGTGTGTATGTGCGAGTGTTTGCGAGTGTGTGTGTGAGTGTGTAGGACTGTGTGTGCGAGTGTGTGCGAGTGTGTGCAAGTGTGTGCGAGTGAGTGTGAGTGAGTGAGTGTGTGCGAGTCTGTGCGAATGTGTGCGAGTGTGTGTGTGTGAGTGTGTGTGATTGTGTATGAGTGTGTGCGAGTGTGTGCGTGCGAGTGGGTGCGAGTGTGTGCAAATGTGTGCGAGAGTGTGCGAGTGTGGGCGTGCAAGTGTGTGCGAGTGTGCGTGAGTGTGTGCGAGAGTGTGTGCGTGTGAGTAAGTGTGTGAGTGAGTGTGAGTGTATGCTTACGAGTGTGTGCTATTGTGCGTGAGTGTGTGCGAGTGTGCGCGAGTGTGTACGTGTGAGTGAGTGTGTGTGTGAGTGTGTGCGAGTGTTTGCGAGCGTGTGTGTGAGTGTGTAGGACTGTGTGTGCGAGTGTGTGTGCGAGTGTGTGCGAATGTGTGTGCGAGTGTGTGCGAGTGTGTGTGCGAGTGTGTGTGAGTGTGCACGAGTGTGTGTAGGAGTTTGTGCGAGTGTGTGCGAGTGTGTATGCGAGTGTGTGTGTGTGAGTGTGTGTGCGAGTGTGTGCATGCGAGTGTGTGCGAGTGTGTGCGTGCGAGTGTGTGCGAGTGTGTGCGAGTATGTGCGAGTGTGTGCCAGTGTGTGCGTACGAGTGTGTGCAAGTGAGTGCGATTTTGTGCGTGCGAGTGTGCACGAGTGTGTGTGAGTGTGTGTGCGTGAGTGTGTGCATGTGAGTGTGTGCGAGTGTGTGCGTGCGTGCGAGTGTGTGTGAGTGTGCTCGAGTGACTGGGTGCGAGTGTTTGCGAGTGTGTGTGTGTGTGCGAGTGAGTGTGTGCGAGTGTGTATGAGTGAGTGTGTGTGAGTGTGTGCCAGTTTGTGTGTGGGTGCGAGTGTGTGAGTGTGTGTGAGTGTGTGTGAGTTTGTAGGACTGTATGTGCGAGTGTTTGTGAGTGTGTGCGAGTGTGTTCGAGTGTGTGCGAGTGTGTGTGCGAGTGTGTGTGCGAGAGTGTGCGAGTGTGTGCGAGTGTGTGCAAATGTGCCCGAGTGTGCGCGAGTGTGCACGAGTGAGTGGGTGCGAGTGTGTGCGAATGTGTGTGCGAGTGTGTGCGTGTGAGTGTGTGCGTGTGAGTGTGTGCGAGTGTGTGCTCGTGAGTGTGTGCGAGTGTGTGTGAGCGTGTGTGTGAGTGTGTGTGCGTGCGAGTGCGTGCGAGTGAGTGCGGATGTGTGCGCGTGTGTGTGTGCGAGTGTGTGTGCGTGCGATTGTGTATGAGTGTGTGTGAGTGTGTGTGAGTTTGTGCGAGTGTGTGCGTGTGAGTGCGAATGTGTGCGAGTGTGGGCGTGTGAGTGTGTGCTAGTGTGCGCAAGTGTGTGCGTGTGTGTGAGTTTGTGCAAGTGTTTGCGAGTGTGTGTGTGAGTGTGTAGGACTGTGTGTGCGATTGTGTGCAAGTGTGTGTGATTGAGTGTGAGTGAGTGCGTGTGTGCGAGTGTGTGCGCGTGTGTGCGAGTGTATGTGCGAGTGTGTGTGAGTGTGTGTGCGAGTGTGTGTGTGAGTGTGTTTGAGTGTGTGCAAGTGTGTGCGAGTGCGTACGAGTGTGTGCGAGTGTGTGTAAGTATGTGTGCGAGTGTGTGATTGTGTGGGAGTGTGTGTGAGCTTGTAGCACTGTATGTGCGAGTGTTTGTGAGTGTGTGCGGGTGTGTTCGAGTGTGTGCGAGTGTGTGTGCGAGTGTGTGTGCGAGAGTGTGCGAGTGTGTGCGAGTGTGTGCAAATGTGCCCGAGTGTGCGCAAGTGTGCACTAGTGAGTGGGTGCGAGTGTGTGCGAATGTGTGCGCGAGTGTGTGCGTGTGAGTGTGTGCGTGTGAGTGTGTGCGAGTGTGTGCTTGTGAGTGTGTGCGAGTGTGTGTGAGCGTGTGTGTGAGTGTGTGTGCGTGTGAGTGTGTGCGAGTGTGTGCAAGTGTGTGTGAGTGTGTGCGAGTGTGTGTGTGAGTGTGTGTGAGTGTGTGTGCAAATGTGTGTGCGTGTGAGTGTGTGCGAGTGTGTGCGAGTGTGTGTGTGAGTGTGTGTGAGTGAGTGTGTGCGAGTGTGTGCGACTGTGTGTGTGCGATTGTGTATAAGTGTGTGCGAGTGTGTGTGAGTTTGTGCGAGTGTGTGCGAGTGTGTGCGTGCGAGTGCGTGCGAGTGAGTGCGGATGTGTGCGAGTGTGTGTGTGCGAGTGTGTGTGCGTGCAATTGTGTATGAGTGTGTGTGAGTGTGTGTGAGTTTGTGCGAGTGTGTGCGTGCGAGTGCATGCGAGTGAGTGCGAATGTGTGCGAGTGTGGGCGTGTGAGTGTGTGCTAGTGTGCGCAAGTGTGTGCGTGTGTGTGAGTTTGTGCAAGTGTTTGCGAGTGTGTGTGTGAGTGTGTAGGACTGTGTGTGCGAGTGTGTGTGCGAGTGTGTGCGAATGTGTATATGTGTATGTGCGAGTGTGTGCGAGTGTGTGTGCGAGTGTTTGTGAGTGTGTACGAGTGTGTGTTGGAGTTTGTGCGAGTATGTGCGAGTGTGTGTGTGAGTGTGTGTGCGAGTGTGTGCATGCGAGTGTGTGCGAGTGTGTGTGTGCGAGTGTGTGCAAGTGTGTGCGAGTGAGTGTGTGCGAGTGTGTGTGCGAGTGTGTGTGTGAGAGTGTGTGCGTGCAAGTGTGTGCGACTGTGTGCGAGTGTGTGCGAGTGTGTGATTGTGAGTGTGTGCGAATGTGTGCGAGTGTGTTTGCGCGAGTGTGCACGAGTGTGTGCATGTAAGTGTGTGCATGCGAGTGTGTGCGAGTGTGTGTGCGAGTGTGTGCGAATGTGTATATGTGTATGTGCGAGTGTGTGCGAGTGTGTGTGCGAGTGTTTGTGAGTGTGTACGAGTGTGTGTTGGAGTTTGTGCGAGTGTGTGCGAGTGTGTGTGTGTGAGTGTGTGTGCGAGTGTGTGCATGTGTGTGCGAGTGAGTGTGTGCGAGTGTGTGTGCGAGTGTGTGTGCGAGTGTGTGCGTGCGAGTGTGTGCGAGTGTGTGCGTGCGAGTGTGTGCGACTGTGTGCGAATGTGTGCGAGTGTGTGAGTGTGAGTGTGTGCGAATGTGTGCGAGTGTGTGTGCGCGAGTGTGCACGAGTGTGTGCATGTAAGTGTGTGCATGCGAGTGTGTGCGAGTGTGCTCAAGTGAATGGGTGAGAGTGTGTGCGAGTGTGTGTGAGTGTGTGCGAGTAAGTGTGTGTGAGTGTGTATGAGTGAGTGTGTGTGAGTGTGTGTGTGCGAGTTTGTGTGCGAGTGTGTGTGAGTGAGTGTGTGCGAGTGTGTGCGAGTTTGTGTGCGAGTGTTTGTGCGAATGTGTGCGTGCGAGTGTGTGTGTTCGAGTGTGTGCGCGCGAGTGTGTGCGCGCAAGTGTGTGTGCGAATGTGTGTGCGTGTGAGTGTGTGTGAGTGTGTATGAGTGTATGTGCGAGTGTGTGCCAGTGTGTGCGAGTGTGTGTGTGCGAGTGTGTGCAAGTGTGTGCGAGTGTGTGCGAGTGTGTGTGTGCAAGTGTGTGTGCAATTGTGTATGAGTGTGTGCGAGTGTTTGTGAGTTTGTGCAAGTGTGTGCGAGTGTGCGTGCGAGTGAGTGCGGGTGTGTGCGAGTGTGTGAGTTTGTGCGAGTGTGTGTGAGTGTGTGCGAATGTGTGCCAGTTTGTGCGTACGAGTGTGTGCAAGTGAGTGCGAGTGTGTGTGAATGTGTGCGTGCGATTGTGCGCGAGTGTGTGCGTGTGAGTGTGTGCGAGTGTGTGTGTGCGAGTGTGTGCGAATGTGTGCGAGTGTGTGTGTGCGATTGTGTATGGTGTGTGCGAGTGTGTGCGTGTGAGTGCGTGCGAGTGTATACGAGTGTGCACGAGTGTGTGTGAGTGTTTGCGAGTGTGTGTGTGTGAGTGTGTGTGTGTGAGTGTGTGCGAGTGTGTGTGAGTTTGTGCGATTGTGTGAGTTTGTGCGAGTGTGTGCGAGTGTGTGCGTGCGAGTGCGTGCGTGTGAGTGCGAATGTGTGCGAGTGTGGGCGTGCGAGTGTGTGCTAGTGTGCGCAAGTGTGTGCGTGTGAGTGAGTGTGTGTGAGTTTGTGCAAGTGTTTGCGAGTGTGTGTGTGAGTGTGTAGGACTTTGTGTGCGAGTGTGTGCAAGTGTGTGCAAGTGTGTGCGAGTGAGAGTGAGTGAATGCATGTGTGCAAGTGTGTGCGAATGTGTGCGAGTGTGTGTGTGCGAGTTTGTGTAATTGTGTATGAGTGTGTGCATGCGAGTGGGTGCGAGTGAGTGCGAGTGTGTGTGCGAGTGTGTGTGCGAGTGTGTGCGAGTGTGTGCGAGTGTGTGAGTGTGTGCGAGTGTGTGTAGGAGTGTGTGAGAGTGTGTGCGGTTGTGTGTGTGAGTGTGTAGGACTGTATGTGCGAGTGTGTGCGAGTCTGTTCGAGTTTGTGTGTGTGCACGAGTGTGTGTGTGCGAGTGTGTGTGTGATTGTGTATGAGTGCGAGTGTGTGTGAGTGTGTGCAAGTGTGTTCGAGTGTGTGTGCGAGTGCGTATGAGTGTGTGTGTGCGAGTGTGTGCGAGTGTGTGTGTGCGAGTGTGTGTGAGTGTGTGCATGAGTGAGTGTGTGCGAGTGTGTGTGTGTGATTGTGTGCGAGTGTGTGTGAGTGTGTGCGAGTGTGTTCGAGTGTGTGCGTGCGTGTTTGTGTGTGCGAGTGTGTGTGCGTGTGTGTGCGAGTGTGTATGAGTGTGTGTGCGTGTGTGTGCGTGTTTGTGCAAGTGTTTGCGAGTGCGTGCGGGTGTGTGTGAGTGCGTGCGGGTGTGTGCGAGTGCGTGTGAGTGAGTGCAAGTGTGTGCAAATGTGAGCGAGCGTGTGTGAGTGTGTGTGAGTCTGTGCGAGTGTGTGCTTGCGAGGGTGTGCTAGTGTGCACGAGTGTGTGAGTGTGTGCGAGAGTGCGCGAGTGTGTGCGTGTGAGTAAGTGAGTGTGTGTGAGTGTGTGTGTGAGTGTGTACGACTGTGTGTGCGAGTGTGTGCGCGTGTGTGCGAGTGTATATGAGTGTATGTGCGAGTGTGTGTGAGTGTGTGTGCGAGTGTGTTTGAGTGTGTGCAAGTGTGTGCGAGTGTGTGTGCGAGTGCGTATGAGTGTGTGCGAGTGTGTGTGAGTGTGTGTGCGAGTGTGTGATTGTGTGGGAGTGTGTGTGAGCTTGTAGGACTGTATGTGCGAGTGTTTGCGAGTGTGTGCGAGAGTGTTCAAGTATGTGTAAGTTTGTGAGTGTGTGCGAGTGTGTGTGCGAGTGTGTGTGACTGTGTGTGCGAGAGTGTGCGAGTGTGTGCGAGTGTGTGCAAATGTGCCCGAGTGTGCGTGAGTGTACACGAGTGAGTGGGTGCGAGTGTGTGAGTGCGTGCGAGTGTGTGTGACTTTGTAGGACTGTATGTGCAAGTGTTTGCGAGTGTGTGCGAGTGTATTCGAGTGTGTGTGCGAGTGTGTGCGAGTGTGTGCACATGGCCCGAGTGTGCGCGAGTGTGCACGAGTGAGTGTGTGCGAGTGTGTGAGTGTGTGCGAGTGTGTGTGAGTTTGTGCGATTGTGTATGAGTGTGTGCGAGTATGTGTGAGTTTGTGCGAGTGTGTGCGAGTGTGTGCATGCGAGTGCGTGCGAGTGAATGTGAATGTGTGCAATTGTGGGCGTGCAAGTGTGTGCTAGTGTGTGCAACTGTGTGCGTGTGAGTGAGTGTGTGTATGTGCGAGTGTTTGCGAGTGTGTGTGTGAGTGTGTAGGACTGTGTGTGCGAGTGTGTGCGAGTGTGTGCAAGTGTGTGCGAGTGAGTGTGAGTGAGTGAGTGTGTGCGAGTCTGTGCGAATGTGTGCGAGTGTGTGTGTGTGAGTGTGTGTGATTGTGTATGAGTGTGTGCGAGTGTGTGCGTGCGAGTGGGTGCGAGTGTGTGCAAATGTGTGCGAGAGTGTGCGAGTGTGGGCGTGCAAGTGTGTGCGAGTGTGCGTGAGTGTGTGCGAGAGTGTGTGCGTGTGAGTAAGTGTGTGAGTGAGTGTGAGTGTATGCTTACGAGTGTGTGCTATTGTGCGTGAGTGTGTGCGAGTGTGCGCGAGTGTGTACGTGTGAGTGAGTGTGTGTGTGAGTGTGTGCGAGTGTTTGCGAGCGTGTGTGTGAGTGTGTAGGACTGTGTGTGCGAGTGTGTGTGCGAGTGTGTGCGAATGTGTGTGCGAGTGTGTGCGAGTGTGTGTGCGAGTGTGTGTGAGTGTGCACGAGTGTGTGTAGGAGTTTGTGCGAGTGTGTGCGAGTGTGTATGCGAGTGTGTGTGTGTGAGTGTGTGTGCGAGTGTGTGCATGCGAGTGTGTGCGAGTGTGTGCGTGCGAGTGTGTGCGAGTGTGTGCGAGTATGTGCGAGTGTGTGCCAGTGTGTGCGTACGAGTGTGTGCAAGTGAGTGCGATTTTGTGCGTGCGAGTGTGCACGAGTGTGTGTGAGTGTGTGTGCGTGAGTGTGTGCATGTGAGTGTGTGCGAGTGTGTGCGTGCGTGCGAGTGTGTGTGAGTGTGCTCGAGTGACTGGGTGCGAGTGTTTGCGAGTGTGTGTGTGTGTGCGAGTGAGTGTGTGCGAGTGTGTATGAGTGAGTGTGTGTGAGTGTGTGCCAGTTTGTGTGTGGGTGCGAGTGTGTGAGTGTGTGTGAGTGTGTGTGAGTTTGTAGGACTGTATGTGCGAGTGTTTGTGAGTGTGTGCGAGTGTGTTCGAGTGTGTGCGAGTGTGTGTGCGAGTGTGTGTGCGAGAGTGTGCGAGTGTGTGCGAGTGTGTGCAAATGTGCCCGAGTGTGCGCGAGTGTGCACGAGTGAGTGGGTGCGAGTGTGTGCGAATGTGTGTGCGAGTGTGTGCGTGTGAGTGTGTGCGTGTGAGTGTGTGCGAGTGTGTGCTCGTGAGTGTGTGCGAGTGTGTGTGAGCGTGTGTGTGAGTGTGTGTGCGTGCGAGTGCGTGCGAGTGAGTGCGGATGTGTGCGCGTGTGTGTGTGCGAGTGTGTGTGCGTGCGATTGTGTATGAGTGTGTGTGAGTGTGTGTGAGTTTGTGCGAGTGTGTGCGTGTGAGTGCGAATGTGTGCGAGTGTGGGCGTGTGAGTGTGTGCTAGTGTGCGCAAGTGTGTGCGTGTGTGTGAGTTTGTGCAAGTGTTTGCGAGTGTGTGTGTGAGTGTGTAGGACTGTGTGTGCGATTGTGTGCAAGTGTGTGTGATTGAGTGTGAGTGAGTGCGTGTGTGCGAGTGTGTGCGCGTGTGTGCGAGTGTATGTGCGAGTGTGTGTGAGTGTGTGTGCGAGTGTGTGTGTGAGTGTGTTTGAGTGTGTGCAAGTGTGTGCGAGTGCGTACGAGTGTGTGCGAGTGTGTGTAAGTATGTGTGCGAGTGTGTGATTGTGTGGGAGTGTGTGTGAGCTTGTAGCACTGTATGTGCGAGTGTTTGTGAGTGTGTGCGGGTGTGTTCGAGTGTGTGCGAGTGTGTGTGCGAGTGTGTGTGCGAGAGTGTGCGAGTGTGTGCGAGTGTGTGCAAATGTGCCCGAGTGTGCGCAAGTGTGCACGAGTGAGTGGGTGCGAGTGTGTGCGAATGTGTGCGCGAGTGTGTGCGTGTGAGTGTGTGCGTGTGAGTGTGTGCGAGTGTGTGCTTGTGAGTGTGTGCGAGTGTGTGTGAGCGTGTGTGTGAGTGTGTGTGCGTGTGAGTGTGTGCGAGTGTGTGTGAGTGTGTGTGAGTGTGTGCGAGTGTGTGTGTGAGTGTGTGTGAGTGTGTGTGCAAATGTGTGTGCGTGTGAGTGTGTGCGAGTGTGTGCGAGTGTGTGTGTGAGTGTGTGTGAGTGAGTGTGTGCGAGTGTGTGCGACTGTGTGTGTGCGATTGTGTATAAGTGTGTGCGAGTGTGTGTGAGTTTGTGCGAGTGTGTGCGAGTGTGTGCGTGCGAGTGCGTGCGAGTGAGTGCGGATGTGTGCGAGTGTGTGTGTGCGAGTGTGTGTGCGTGCAATTGTGTATGAGTGTGTGTGAGTGTGTGTGAGTTTGTGCGAGTGTGTGCGTGCGAGTGCATGCGAGTGAGTGCGAATGTGTGCGAGTGTGGGCGTGTGAGTGTGTGCTAGTGTGCGCAAGTGTGTGCGTGTGTGTGAGTTTGTGCAAGTGTTTGCGAGTGTGTGTGTGAGTGTGTAGGACTGTGTGTGCGAGTGTGTGCGAATGTGTATATGTGTATGTGCGAGTGTGTGCGAGTGTGTGTGCGAGTGTTTGTGAGTGTGTACGAGTGTGTGTTGGAGTTTGTGCGAGTATGTGCGAGTGTGTGTGTGAGTGTGTGTGCGAGTGTGTGCATGCGAGTGTGTGCGAGTGTGTGTGTGCGAGTGTGTGCAAGTGTGTGCGAGTGAGTGTGTGCGAGTGTGTGTGCGAGTGTGTGTGTGAGAGTGTGTGCGTGCAAGTGTGTGCGACTGTGTGCGAGTGTGTGCGAGTGTGTGATTGTGAGTGTGTGCGAATGTGTGCGAGTGTGTTTGCGCGAGTGTGCACGAGTGTGTGCATGTAAGTGTGTGCATGCGAGTGTGTGCGAGTGTGTGTGCGAGTGTGTGCGAATGTGTATATGTGTATGTGCGAGTGTGTGCGAGTGTGTGTGCGAGTGTTTGTGAGTGTGTACGAGTGTGTGTTGGAGTTTGTGCGAGTGTGTGCGAGTGTGTGTGTGTGAGTGTGTGTGCGAGTGTGTGCATGTGTGTGCGAGTGAGTGTGTGCGAGTGTGTGTGCGAGTGTGTGTGCGAGTGTGTGCGTGCGAGTGTGTGCGAGTGTGTGCGTGCGAGTGTGTGCGACTCTGTGCGAGTGTGTGCGAGTGTGTGAGTGTGAGTGTGTGCGAATGTGTGCGAGTGTGTGTGCGCGAGTGTGCACGAGTGTGTGCATGTAAGTGTGTGCATGCGAGTGTGTGCGAGTGTGCTCAAGTGAATGGGTGAGAGTGTGTGCGAGTGTGTGTGAGTGTGTGCGAGTAAGTGTGTGTGAGTGTGTATGAGTGAGTGTGTGTGAGTGTGTGTGTGCGAGTTTGTGTGCGAGTGTGTGTGAGTGAGTGTGTGCGAGTGTGTGCGAGTTTGTGTGCGAGTGTTTGTGCGAATGTGTGCGTGCGAGTGTGTGTGTTCGAGTGTGTGCGCGCGAGTGTGTGCGCGCAAGTGTGTGTGCGAATGTGTGTGCGTGTGAGTGTGTGTGAGTGTGTATGAGTGTATGTGCGAGTGTGTGCCAGTGTGTGCGAGTGTGTGTGTGCGAGTGTGTGCAAGTGTGTGCGAGTGTGTGCGAGTGTGTGTGTGCAAGTGTGTGTGCAATTGTGTATGAGTGTGTGCGAGTGTTTGTGAGTTTGTGCAAGTGTGTGCGAGTGTGCGTGCGAGTGAGTGCGGGTGTGTGCGAGTGTGTGAGTTTGTGCGAGTGTGTGTGAGTGTGTGCGAATGTGTGCCAGTTTGTGCGTACGAGTGTGTGCAAGTGAGTGCGAGTGTGTGTGAATGTGTGCGTGCGATTGTGCGCGAGTGTGTGCGTGTGAGTGTGTGCGAGTGTGTGTGTGCGAGTGTGTGCGAATGTGTGCGAGTGTGTGTGTGCGATTGTGTATGGTGTGTGCGAGTGTGTGCGTGTGAGTGCGTGCGAGTGTATACGAGTGTGCACGAGTGTGTGTGAGTGTTTGCGAGTGTGTGTGTGTGAGTGTGTGTGTGTGAGTGTGTGCGAATGTGTGCCAGTTTGTGCGTACGAGTGTGTGCAAGTGAGTGCGAGTGTGTGCCAATGTGTGCGTGTGAGTGTGCGCGAGTGTGTGCGTGCGAGTGTGTGCGAGTGTGTGTGTGCGAGTGTGTGCGAGTGTGCTCGAGTGACTGGGTGCAAGTGTGTGCGAGTATGTGTGAGTGAGTGTGTGTGAGTGTCTGCGTGTGTGCGAGTTTTTGTGCGAGTGTGTGCGAGTTTGTGTGCGAGTGTGTGCGAGTGTGTGCGAGTGTTTGCGTGCGAGTGTGTGCTAGTGTGTGCGTGCGAGTGTGTGCGAGTGTGTGAGTGTGTGTGCGAGTGTGTGCGTGCGAGTGTGTGCGAGTGTGCTCGAGTGAGTGGGTGCGAGTGGGTGCGAGTGTGTGTGAATGTGTGCGTGGGTGCGAGTTTGTGTGCGAGTGAGTGTGTGTGAATGTGTGTGAGTGTGTGCGAGTGTGTGTAAGTGTGTGTGCGAGTGCGTGCGTGCGAGTGTGTGCGTGCGAGTGTGTGTGTGCGAGTGTGTGCGAGTGTGCTAGAGTGAGTGGGTGCGAGTGTGTATGAGTGAGTGTGTGTGAGTGTGTGCGTGGGTGCGAGATTGTGTGCGAGTGAGTGTGTGTGAATGTGTGTGAGTGTGTGCGAGTGTGTGTAAGTGTGTGTGCAAGTGCGTGCATGCGAGTGTGTGCGTGCGAGTGTGTGCAAGTGTGAGTGAGTGTGTGCGAGTGTGTGTGCGAGTGTGTGTGCGAGTGTGTGTGCGAGAGTGTGCGAGTGTGTGCGAGTGTGTGCAAATGTGCCCGAGTGTGCGTGAGTGTGCACGAGTGAGTGAGTGCGAGTGTGTATGAGTGAGTGTGTGTGCGTGTGTGCGAGTTAGTGTGCGAGTGAGTGTGTGCGAATGTGTGCGAGTGTGTGCGAGTGTTTCTGAGCGAGTGTGTGTGCAAGTGTGTGCGTGCGAGTGTGTGCGTGCGAGTGTGTGTGAGTGTGAGTGAGTGTGTGCGAGTGTGTGTGCGAGTGTGTGCGAGTGTGTGCAAATGTGCCCGAGTGTGCGCGAGTGTGCACGAGTGAGTGGGTGCGAGTGTTTGTGAGTGTGTGCATGTAAGTGTGTGCGAGCGTGTGCGAGTGTGTGTGAGTGTGTGTGCGAGTGTGTGTGTGAGTGTGAGCGAGTGTGTATGAGTGTGTGTGCGAGTGTGTGCAAGTGTGTGTGAGTGTGTGCGAGTGTGTGTGTGAGTGTGTGTGAGTGTGTGCGAGTGTGTGTACGAGTGTGTGCGATTGTGCATAAGTGTGTGCGAGTGTGTGCGAGTGTGTGTGCGAGTGTGTGTGAGTGTGTGTGAGTGTGTGCGATTGTGTGTGTGAGTGTGTAGGACTTTCTGTGCGAGTGTTTATGAGTGTGTGTGTGAGTGTGTGAAAGTGTGTGCGAGTGTGTGCAAGTGTGTGCGAGTGAGTTTGTGTGAGTGTGTGTGCGAGTGTGTGCGTGCGAGTGTGTGCGAGTGTGTGCATGCGAGTGTGTGCGAGTGTGTGCGAGTGTGTGCGAGTGTGTGAGTGTGAGTGTGTGCGAATGTGTGCGAGTGTGTGTGCGCGAGTGTGCACGAGTTTGTGCATGTAAGTGTGTGCATGCGAGTGTGTGCGAGTGTGCTCGAGTGAATGGGTGAGAGTGTTTGCGATTGTGTGTGAGTGTGTGCGAGTAAGTGTGTGTGAGTGTGTATGAGTGAGTGTGTGTGAGTGTGTGTGTGTGAGTTTGTGTGCGAGTGTGTGTAAGTGAGTGTGTGCGAGTGTGTGCGAGTTTGTGTGCGAGTGTTTGTGCGAGTGTGTGCGTGCGAGTGTGTGTTCGAGTGTGTGCGCGCGAGTGTGTGCGCGCGAGTGTGTGTGCGAATGTGTGTGCGTGTGAGTGTGTGCGAGTGTGTATGAGTGTATGTGCGAGTGTGTGCCAGTGTGTGCGAGTGTGTGTGTGTGAGTCTGTGCAAGTGTGTGCGAGTGTGTGCGAGTGTGTGTGCAATTGTGTATGAGTGTGTGCGAGTGTTTGTGAGTTTGTGCAAGTGTGTGCGAGTGTGCGTGCGAGTGCATGCGAGTGAGTGCGGGTTTGTGCAAGTGTGTGTATGCGAGTCTGTGTGTGATTGTGTATGAGTGTGTGCGAGTGTGTGAGTTTGTGCGAGTGTGTGCGTGTGTGTGCGAGTGCGTGCGAGTGCGTGCGAGAGTGTGCGAGTGTGTGTGTGTGAGTGTGTGCGAATGTGTGCCAGTTTGTGCGTACGAGTGTGTGCAAGTGAGTGCGAGTGTGTGCGAATGTGTACGTGCGAGTGTGCGCGAGTGTGTGCGTGTGAGTGAGTGTGTGTGAGTTTGTGCAAGTGTTTGCGAGTGTGTGTGTGAGTGTGTAGGACTTTGTGTGCGAGTGTGTGCAAGTGTGTGCAAGTGTGTGCGAGTGAGTGTGATTGAGTGCGTGTGTGCAAGTGTGTGCGAATGTTTGCGAGTGTGTGTGTGCGAGTTTGTGTAATTGTGTATGAGTGTGTGCATGCGAGTGGGTGCGAGTGAGTGCGAGTGTGTGTGCGAGTGTGTGTGCGAGTGTGTGCGAGTGTGTGCGAGTGTGTGAGTGTGTGCGAGTGTGTGTAGGAGTGTGTGAGAGTGTGTGCGGTTGTGTGTGTGAGTGTGTAGGACTGTATGTGCGAGTGTGTGCGAGTCTGTTCGAGTTTGTGTGTGTGCGCGAGTGTGTGTGTGCGAGTGTGTGTGTGATTGTGTATGAGTGCGAGTGTGTGTGAGTGTGTGCAAGTGTGTTCGAGTGTGTGTGCGAGTGCGTATGAGTGTGTGTGTGCGAGTGTGTGCGAGTGTGTGTGTGCGAGTGTGTGTGAGTGTGTGCATGAGTGAGTGTGTGCGAGTGTGTGCGAGTGTGTGTGTGTGATTGTGTGCGAGTGTGTGTGAGTGTGTGCGAGTGTGTGCGAGTGTGTGCGTGCGTGTTTGTGTGTGCGAGTGTGTGTGCGTGTGTGTGCGAGTGTGTATGAGTGTGTGTGCGTGTGTGTGCGTGTTTGTGCAAGTGTTTGCGAGTGCGTGCGGGTGTGTGTGAGTGCGTGCGGGTGTGTGCGAGTGCGTGTGAGTGAGTGCAAGTGTGTGCAAATGTGAGCGAGCGTGTGTGAGTGTGTGAGTGTGTGAGTGTGTGTGAGTCTGTGCGAGTGTGTGCTTGCGAGGGTGTGCTAGTGTGCACGAGTGTGTGAGTGTGTGCGAGAGTGCGCGAGTGTGTGCGTGTGAGTAAGTGAGTGTGTGCGAGTGTGTGTGTGAGTGTGTACGACTGTGTGTGCGAGTGTGTGCGCGTGTGTGCGAGTGTATATGAGTGTATGTGCGAGTGTGTGTGCGAGTGTGTGTGAGTGTGTGTGCGAGTGTGTTTGAGTGTGTGCAAGTGTGTGCGAGTGTGTGTGCGAGTGCGTATGAGTGTGTGCGAATGTGTGTGAGTGTGTGTGCGAGTGTGTGATTGTGTGGGAGTGTGTGTGAGCTTGTAGGACTGTATGTGCGAGTGTTTGCGAGTGTGTGCGAGAGTGTTCAAGTATGTGTAAGTTAGTGAGTGTGTGCGAGTGTGTGTGCGAGTGTGTGTGACTGTGTGTGCGAGAGTGTGCGAGTGTGTGTGAGTGTGTGCAAATGTGCCCGAGTGTGCGTGAGTGTACACGAGTGAGTGGGTGCGAGTGTGTGAGTGCGTGCGAGTGTGTGTGACTTTGTAGGACTGTATGTGCAAGTGTTTGCGAGTGTGTGCGAGTGTATTCGAGTGTGTGTGCGAGTGTGTGCGAGTGTGTGCACATGGCCCGAGTGTGCGCGAGTGTGCACGAGTGAGTGTGTGCGAGTGTGTGAGTGTGTGCGAGTGTGTGTGAGTTTGTGCGATTGTGTATGAGTGTGTGCGAGTATGTGTGAGTTTGTGCGAGTGTGTGCGTGCGAGTGCGTGCGAGTGAATGTGAATGTGTGCAATTGTGGGCGTGCAAGTGTGTGCTAGTGTGTGCAACTGTGTGCGTGTGAGTGAGTGTGTGTATGTGCGAGTGTTTGCGAGTGTGTGTGTGAGTGTGTAGGACTGTGTGTGCGAGTGTGTGCGAGTGTGTGCAAGTGTGTGCGGGTGAGTGTGAGTGAGTGAGTGTGTGCGAGTGTGTGCGAATGTGTGCGAGTGTGTGTGTGTGAGTGTGTGTGATTGTGTATGAGTGTGTGCGAGTGTGTGCGTGCGAGTGGGTGCGAGTGTGTGCAAATGTGTGCGAGAGTGTGCGAGTGTGGGCGTGCAAGTGTGTGCGAGTGTGCGTGAGTGTGTGCGAGAGTGTGTGCGTGTGAGTAAGTGTGTGAGTGAGTGTGAGTGTATGCTTACGAGTGTGTGCTAGTGTGCGTGAGTGTGTGCGAGTGTGCGCGAGTGTGTACGTGTGAGTGAGTGTGTGTGTGAGTGTGTGCGAGTGTTTGCGAGCGTGTGTGTGAGTGTGTAGGACTGTGTGTGCGAGTGTGTGTGCGAGTGTGTGCGAATGTGTGTGCGAGTGTGTGCGAGTGTGTGTGCGAGTGTGTGTGAGTGTGCACGAGTGTGTGTAGGAGTTTGTGCGAGTGTGTGCGAGTGTGTATGCGAGTGTGTGTGTGTGAGTGTGTGTGCGAGTGTGTGCATGCGAGTGTGTGCGAGTGTGTGCGTGCGAGTGTGTGCGAGTGTGTGCGAGTATGTGCGAGTGTGTGCCAGTGTGTGCGTACGAGTGTGTGCAAGTGAGTGCGATTTTGTGCGTGCGAGTGTGCACGAGTGTGTGTGAGTGTGTGTGCGCGAGTGTGTGCATGTGAGTGTGTGCGAGTGTGTGCGTGCGTGCGTGCGAGTGTGTGCGAGTGTGCTCGAGTGACTGGGTGCGAGTGTTTGCGAGTGTGTGTGTGTGTGCGAGTGAGTGTGTGCGAGTGTGTATGAGTGAGTGTGTTTGAGTGTGTGCCAGTTTGTGTGTGGGTGCGAGTGTGTGAGTGTGTGTGAGTGTGTGTGAGTTTGTAGGACTGTATGTGCGAGTGTTTGTGAGTGTGTGCGAGTGTGTTCGAGTGTGTGCGAGTGTGTGTGCGAGTGTGTGTGCGAGAGTGTGCGAGTGTGTGCGAGTGTGTGCAAATGTGCCCGAGTGTGCGCGAGTGTGCACGAGTGAGTGGGTGCGAGTGTGTGCGAATGTGTGTGCGAGTGTGTGCGTGTGAGTGTGTGCGTGTGAGTGTGTGCGAGTGTGTGTGAGCGTGTGTGTGAGTGTGTGTGCGTGTGAGTGTGTGCGAGTGTGTGCAAGTGTGTGTGAGTGTGTGCGAGTGTGTGTGTGTGAGTGTGTGTGAGTGTGTGTGCAAATGTGTGTGCGTGTGAGTGTGTGCGAGTGTGTGCAAGTGTGTGTGCAAGTGTGTGTGTTTGAGTGTGTGTGAGTGAGTGTGTGCGAGTGTGTGCGACTGTGTGTGTGCGATTGTGTATAAGTGTGTGCGAGTGTGTGTGAGTTTGTGCGAGTGTGTGCGAGTGTGTGCGTGCGAGTGCGTGCGAGTGAGTGCGGATGTGTGCGAGTGTGTGTGTGCGAGTGTGTGTGCGTGCGATTGTGTATGAGTGTGTGTGAGTGTGTGTGAGTTTGTGCGAGTGTGTGCGTGCGAGTGCATGCGAGTGAGTGCGAATGTGTGCGAGTGTGGGCGTGTGAGTGTGTGCTAGTGTGCGCAAGTGTGTGCGTGTGTGTGAGTTTGTGCAAGTGTTTGCGAGTGTGTGTGTGAGTGTGTAGGACTGTGTGTGCGATTGTGTGCAAGTGTGTGTGATTGAGTGTGAGTGAGTGCGTGTGTGCGAGTGTGTGCGAGTGTATGTGCGAGTGTGTGCGAGTGTGTGTGCGAGTGTGTGTGTGAGTGTGTTTGAGTGTGTGCAAGTGTGTGCGAGTGCGTACGAGTGTGTGCGAGTGTGTGTAAGTATGTGTGCGAGTGTGTGATTGTGTGGGAGTGTGTGTGAGCTTGTAGCACTGTATGTGCGAGTGTTTGTGAGTGTGTGCGGGTGTGTTCGAGTGTGTGCGAGTGTGTGTGCGAGTGTGTGTGCGAGAGTGTGCGAGTGTGTGCGAGTGTGTGCAAATGTGCCCGAGTGTGCGCAAGTGTGCACGAGTGAGTGGGTGCGAGTGTGTGCGAATGTGTGCGCGAGTGTGTGCGTGTGAGTGTGTGCGTGTGAGTGTGTGCGAGTGTGTGCTTGTGAGTGTGTGTGAGTGTGTGTGAGCGTGTGTGTGAGTGTGTGTGCGTGTGAGTGTGTGCGAGTGTGTGCAAGTGTGTGTGAGTGTGTGCGAGTGTGTGTGTGAGTGTGTGTGAGTGTGTGTGCAAATGTGTGTGCGTGTGAGTGTGTGCGAGTGTGTGCGAGTGTGTGTGTGTGAGTGTGTGTGAGTGAGTGTGTGCGAGTGTGTGCGACTGTGTGTGTGCGATTGTGTATAAGTGTGTGCGAGTGTGTGTGAGTTTGTGCGAGTGTGTGCGAGTGTGTGCGTGCGAGTGCGTGCGAGTGAGTGCGGATGTGTGCGAGTGTGTGTGTGCGAGTGTGTGTGCGTGCGATTGTGTATGAGTGTGTGTGAGTGTGTGTGAGTTTGTGCGAGTGTGTGCGTGCGAGTGCATGCGAGTGAGTGCGAATGTGTGCGAGTGTGGGCGTGTGAGTGTGTGCTAGTGTGCGCAAGTGTGTGCGTGTGTGTGAGTTTGTGCAAGTGTTTGCGAGTGTGTGTGTGAGTGTGTAGGACTGTGTGTGCGAGTGTGTGTGCGGGTGTGTGCGAATGTGTATATGTGTATGTGCGAGTGTGTGCGAGTGTGTGTGCGAGTGTTTGTGAGTGTGTACGAGTGTGTGTTGGAGTTTGTGCGAGTGTGTGCGAGTGTGTGTGTGTGAGTGTGTGTGCGAGTGTGTGCATGTGTGTGCGAGTGAGTGTGTGCGAGTGTGTGCGACTGTGTGCGAGTGTGTGCGAGTGTGTGAGTGTGAGTGTGTGCGAATGTGTGCGAGTGTGTTTGCGCGAGTGTGCACGAGTGTGTGCATGTAAGTGTGTGCATGCGAGTGTGTGCGAGTGTGCTCAAGTGAATGGGTGAGAGTGTGTGCGAGTGTGTGTGAGTGTGTGCGAGTAAGTGTGTGTGAGTGTGTATGAGTGAGTGTGTGTGAGTGTGTGTGTGCGAGTTTGTGTGCGAGTGTGTGTGAGTGAGTGTGTGCGAGTGTGTGCGAGTTTGTGTGCGAGTGTTTGTGCGAGTGTGTGCGTGCGAGTGTGTGTGTTCGAGTGTGTGCGCGCGAGTGTGTGCGCGCAAGTGTGTGTGCGAATGTGTGTGCGTGTGAGTGTGTGTGAGTGTGTATGAGTGTATGTGCGAGTGTGTGCCAGTATGTGCGAGTGTGTGTGTGCGAGTGTGTGCAAGTGTGTGCGAGTGTGTGCGAGTGTGTGTGTGCAAGTGTGTGTGCAATTGTGTATGAGTGTGTGCGAGTGTTTGTGAGTTTGTGCAAGTGTGTGCGAGTGTGCGTGCGAGTGAGTGTATGCGAGTCTGTGTGTGATTGTGTATGAGTGTGTGCGAGTGTGTGAGTTTGTGCGAGTGTGTGTGAGTGTGTGCGAATGTGTGCCAGTTTGTGCGTACGAGTGTGTGCAAGTGAGTGCGAGTGTGTGTGAATGTGTGCGTGCGATTGTGCGCGAGTGTGTGCGTGTGAGTGTGTGCGAGTGTGTGTGTGCGAGTGTGTGCGAATGTGTGCGAGTGTGTGTGTGCGATTGTGTATGGTGTGTGCGAGTGTGTGCGTGTGTGCGAGTTTTTGTGCGAGTGTGTGCGAGTTTGTGTGCGAGTGTGTGCGAGTGTGTGCGAGTGTTTGCGTGCGAGTGTGTGCTAGTGTGTGCGTGCGAGTGTGTGCGAGTGTGTGAGTGTGTGTGCGAGTGTGTGCGTGCGAGTGTGTGCGAGTGTGCTCGAGTGAGTGGGTGCGAGTGGGTGCGAGTGTGTGTGAGTGTGTGCGTGGGTGCGAGTTTGTGTGCGAGTGAGTGTGTGTGAATGTGTGTGAGTGTGTGCGAGTGTGTGTAAGTGTGTGTGCGAGTGCGTGCGAGCGAGTGTGTGCGTGCGAGTGTGTGCGTGCGAGTGTGTGCGAGTGTGCTAGAGTGAGTGGGTGCGAGTGTGTATGAGTGAGTGTGTGTGAGTGTGTGCGTGGGTGCGAGATTGTGTGCGAGTGAGTGTGTGTGAATGTGTGTGAGTGTGTGCGAGTGTGTGTAAGTGTGTGTGCAAGTGCGTGCATGCGAGTGTGTGCGTGCGAGTGTGTGCAAGTGTGAGTGAGTGTGTGCGAGTGTGTGTGCGAGTGTGTGTGCGAGTGTGTGTGCGAGAGTGTGCGAGTGTGTGCGAGTGTGTGCAAATGTGCCCGAGTGTGCGTGAGTGTGCACGAGTGAGTGAGTGCGAGTGTGTATGAGTGAGTGTGTGTGCGTGTGTGCGAGTTAGTGTGCGAGTGAGTGTGTGCGAATGTGTGCGAGTGTGTGCGAGTGTTTCTGAGCGAGTGTGTGTGCAAGTGTGTGCGTGCGAGTGTGTGCGTGCGAGTGTGTGTGAGTGTGAGTGAGTGTGTGCGAGTGTGTGTGCGAGTGTGTGCGAGTGTGTGCAAATGTGCCCGAGTGTGCGCGAGTGTGCACGAGTGAGTGGGTGCGAGTGTTTGTGAGTGTGTGCATGTAAGTGTGTGCGAGCGTGTGCGAGTGTGTGTGAGTGTGTGTGCGAGTGTGTGTGTGAGTGTGAGCGAGTGTGTATGAGTGTGTGTGCGAGTGTGTGCAAGTGTGTGTGAGTGTGTGCGAGTGTGTGTGTGAGTGTGTGTGAGTGTGTGCGAGTGTGTGTACGAGTGTGTGCGATTGTGCATAAGTGTGTGCGAGTGTGTGCGAGTGTGTGTGCGAGTGTGTGTGAGTGTGTGTGAGTGTGTGCGATTGTGTGTGTGAGTGTGTAGGACTTTCTGTGCGAGTGTTTATGAGTGTGTGTGTGAGTGTGTGAAAGTGTGTGCGAGTGTGTGCAAGTGTGTGCGAGTGAGTTTGTGTGAGTGTGTGTGCGAGTGTGTGCGTGCGAGTGTGTGCGAGTGTGTGCATGCGAGTGTGTGCGACTGTGTGCGAGTGTGTGCGAGTGTGTGAGTGTGAGTGTGTGCGAATGTGTGCGAGTGTGTGTGCGCGAGTGTGCACGAGTTTGTGCATGTAAGTGTGTGCATGCGAGTGTGTGCGAGTGTGCTCGAGTGAATGGGTGAGAGTGTTTGCGATTGTGTGTGAGTGTGTGCGAGTAAGTGTGTGTGAGTGTGTATGAGTGAGTGTGTGTGAGTGTGTGTGTGTGAGTTTGTGTGCGAGTGTGTGTAAGTGAGTGTGTGCAAGTGTGTGCGAGTTTGTGTGCGAGTGTTTGTGCGAGTGTGTGCGTGCGAGTGTGTGTTCGAGTGTGTGCGCGCGAGTGTGTGCGCGCGAGTGTGTGTGCGAATGTGTGTGCGTGTGAGTGTGTGCGAGTGTGTATGAGTGTATGTGCGAGTGTGTGCCAGTGTGTGCGAGTGTGTGTGTGTGAGTCTGTGCAAGTGTGTGCGAGTGTGTGCGAGTGTGTGTGCAATTGTGTATGAGTGTGTGCGAGTGTTTGTGAGTTTGTGCAAGTGTGTGCGAGTGTGCGTGCGAGTGCATGCGAGTGAGTGCGGGTTTGTGCAAGTGTGTGTATGCGAGTCTGTGTGTGATTGTGTATGAGTGTGTGCGAGTGTGTGAGTTTGTGCGAGTGTGTGCGTGTGTGTGCGAGTGCGTGCGAGTGCGTGCGAGAGTGTGCGAGTGTGTGTGTGTGAGTGTGTGCGAATGTGTGCCAGTTTGTGCGTACGAGTGTGTGCAAGTGAGTGCGAGTGTGTGCGAATGTGTACGTGCGAGTGTGCGCGAGTGTGTGCGTGTGAGTGAGTGTGTGTGAGTTTGTGCAAGTGTTTGCGAGTGTGTGTGTGAGTGTGTAGGACTTTGTGTGCGAGTGTGTGCAAGTGTGTGCAAGTGTGTGCGTGTGAGTGTGTGTGAGTGTGTATGAGTGTATGTGTGAGTGTGCGCCAGTGTGTGCGAGTGTGTGTGTGCGAGTGTGTGCAAGTGTGTGCGAGTGTGTGCGAGTGTGTGTGTGCGAGTGTGTGTGCAATTGTGTATGAGTGTGTGCGAGTGTTTGTGAGTTTGTGCAAGTGTGTGCGAGTGTGCGTGCGAGTGCATGCGAGTGAGTGCGGGTGGTGCGAGTGTGTGTATGCGAGTCTGTGTGTGCTTGTGTATGAGTGTGTGCGAGTGTGTGAGTTTGTGCGAGTGTGTGCGTGTGTGTGCGAGTGCGTGCGAATGCGTGCGAGTTCATGCAAATGTGTGCGAGAGAGTGCGAGTGTGTGTGTGTGAGTGTGTGCGAATGTGTGCGAGTGTGTGTGTGCGATTGTGTATGGTGTGTGCGAGTGTGTGCGTGTGAGTGCGTGCGAGTGTATGCGAGTGTGCGCGAGTGTGTGTGAGTGTGTGCGAATGTGTGTCTGTGAGTGTGTGCGAATGTGTGCCAGTTTGTGCGTACGAGTGTGTGCAAGTGAGTGCGAGTGTGTGCCAATGTGTGCGTGCGAGTGTGCGCAAGTGTGTGCGTGTGAGTCTGTGCGAGTGTGTGTGTGCGAGTGTTTGCGAGTGTGCTCGAGTGACTGGGTGCAAGTGTGTGCGAGTATGTGTGAGTGAGTGTGTGTGAGTGTCTGCGTGTGTGCGAGTTTGTGTGTGAGTGTGTGCGAGTTTGTGTGCGAGTGTGTGCGAGTGAGTGTGTGCGAATGTGTGCGAGTGTGTGCGAGTGTGTGCGTGCGAGTGTGTGCTAGTGTGTGCGTACGAGTGTGTTAGTGTGTGTGCGAGTGTGTGCTTGCGAGTGTATGCGTGCGAGTGTGTGCGAGTGTGCTCGAGTGAGTGGGTGCGAGTGGGTGCGAGTGTGTGTGAGTGTGTGCGTGGGTGCGAGTTTGTGTGCGAGTGAGTGTGTGTGAATGTGTGTGATTGTGTGCGAGTGTGTGTAAGTGTGTGTGCGAGTGCGTGCGTGCGAGTGTGTGCGTACGAGTGTGTGCGTGCGATTGTGTGCGAGTGTGCTCGAGTGAGTGGGTGCGAGTGTGTATGAGTGAGTGTGTGTGAGTGTGTGCGTGGGTGCGAGATTGTGTGCGAGTGAGTGTGTGTGAATGTGTGTGAGTGTGTGCGAGTGTGTGTAAGTGTGTGTGCAAGTGCGTGCATGCGAGTGTTTGCGTGCGAGTGTGTGCGTGCGAGTGTGTGCAAGTGTGAGTGAGTGTGTGCGAGTGTGTGTGCGAGTGTGTGTGCGAGTGTGTGTGCGAGAGTGTGCGAGTGTGTGCAAGTGTGTGCAAATGTGCCCGAGTGTGCATGAGTGAGTGAGTGCGAGTGTGTATAAGTGAGTGTGTGTGCGTGTGTGCGATTTAGTGTGCGAGTGAGTGTGTGCGAATGTGTGCGAGTGTGTGCGAGTGTTTCTGTGCGAGTGTGTGTGCGAGTGTGTGCGTGCGAGTGTGTGCGTGCGAGTGTGTGTGAGTGTGAGTGAGTGTGTGCGAGTGTGTGTGCGAGTGTGTGCAAATGTGCCCGAGTGTGCGCGAGTGTGCACGAGTGAGTGGGTGCGAGTGTGTGTGAGTGTGTGCATGTAAGTGTGTGCGAGTGTGTGTGAGTGTGTGTGCGAGTGTGTGTGTGTGAGTGTGAGCGAGTGTGTATGAGTGTGTGTGCGAGTGTGTGCAAGTGTGTGTGAGTGTGTGCGAGTGTGTGTGTGAGTGTGTGTGAGTGTGTGCGAGTGTGTGTACGAGTGTGTGCGATTGTGCATAAGTGTGTGCGAGTGTGTGCGAGTGTGTGCGAGTGTGTGTGCGAGTGTGCATGAGTGTGTGCGAGTGTGTGCGATTGTGTGTGTGAGTGTGTAGGACTTTCTGTGCGAGTGTTTAGGAGTGTGTGTGTGAGTGTGTGAAAGTGTGTGCGAGTGTGTGACAGTGTGTGCGTGCGAGTGTGTGCGAGTGTGTGTGACTGTGTGCGAGTGTGTGCGAGTGTGTGAGTGTGTGCGAATGTGTGCGAGTGTGTGTGCGCGAGTGTGCACGAGTTTGTGCATGTAAGTGTGTGCATGCGAGTGTGTGCGAGTGTGCTCGAGTGAATGGGTGAGAGTGTTTGCGATTGTGTGTGAGTGTGTGCGAGTAAGTGTGTGTGAGTGTGTATGAGTGAGTGTGTGTGAGTGTGTGTGTGCGAGTTTGTGTGTGAGTGTGTGTGAGTGAGTGTGTGCGAGTGTGTGCGAGTTTGTGTGCGAGTGTTTGTGCGAGTGTGTGCATGCGAGTGTGTGTTCGAGTGTGTGCGCGCGAGTGTGTGTGCGAATGCGTGTGCGTGTGAGTGTGTGCGAGTGTGTATGAGTGTATGTGCGAGTGTGTGCCAGTGTGTGCGAGTGTGTGTGTGCGAGTCTGTGCAAGTGTGTGCGAGTGTGTGCGAGTGTGTGTGTGCGAGTGTGTGTGCAATTGTGTATGAGTGTGTGCGAGTGTTTGTGAGTTTGTGCAAGTGTGTGCGAGTGTGCGTGCGAGTGCATGCGAGTGAGTGCGGGTGTGTGCGAGTGTGTGCAAGTGTGAGTGAGTGTGTGCGAGTGTGTGTGCGAGTGTGTGTGCGAGTGTGTGCGCGAGTGTGCACGAGTGAGTGAGTGCGAGTGTGTATAAGTGAGTGTGTGTGCGTGTGTGCGAGTTAGTGTGCGAGTGAGTGTGTGCGAATGTGTGCGAGTGTGTGCGAGTGTTTCTGTGCGAGTGTGTGTGCGAGTGTGTGCGTGCGAGTGTGTGCGTGCGAGTGTGTGTGAGTGTGAGTGAGTGTGTGCGAGTGTGTGTGCGAGTGTGTGTGCGAGTGTGTGCGAGTGTGTGCAAATGTGCCCGAGTGTGCGCGAGTGTGCACGAGTGAGTGGGTGCGAGTGTGTGTGAGTGTGTGCATGTAAGTGTGTGCGAGCGTGTGCGAGTGTGTGTGAGTATGTGTGCGAGTGTGTGTGTGTGAGTGTGAGCGAGTGTGTGCGAGTTTGTGTGCGAGTGTGTTCGAGTTTGTGTGCGAGTGTCTGCGAGTGAGTGTGTGCGAATTTCTGCGAGTGTGTGCGAGTGTGTGCGTGCGAGTGTGTGCTAGTGTGTGCGTGCGAGTGTGTGCGAGTGTGTGAGTGTGTGTGCGAGTGTGTGCGTGCGAGTGTGTGCGTGCGAGTGTGTGCGTGCGAGTGTGTGCGAGTGTGGTCGAGTGAGTGGGTGCGAGTGTGTGTGAGTGTGTGCGTGGGTGCGAGTTTGTGTGCGAGTGAGTGTGTGTGAATGTGTGTGAGTGTGTGCAAGTGTGTGTAAGTGTGCGTGCGAGTTCGTGCGTGTGAGTGTGTGCGTGCAAGTGTGTGCGTGCGAGTGTGTGCGAGTGTGCTAGAGTGAGTGGGTGCGAGTGTGTATGAGTGAGTGTGTGTGAGTGTGTGCGTGGGTGCGAGATTGTGTGCGAGTGAGTGTGTGTGAATGTGTGTGAGTGTGTGCGAGTGTGTGTAAGTGTGTGTGCGAGTGCGTGCGTGCGAGTGTTTGCGTGCGAGTGTGTGCGTGCGAGTGTGTGCAAGTGTGAGTGAGTGTGTGCGAGTGTGTGTGCGAGTGTGTGTGCGAGAGTGTGCGAGTGTGTGCGAGTGTGTGCAAATGTGCCCGAGTGTGCGCGAGTGTGCACGAGTGAGTGAGTGCGAGTGTGTATAAGTGAGTGTGTGTGCGTGTGTGCGAGTTAGTGTGCGAGTGAGTGTGTGCGAATGTGTGCGAGTGTGTGCGAGTGTTTCTGTGTGAGTGTGTGTGCGAGTGTGTGCGTGCGAGTGTGTGCGTGCGAGTGTGTGTGAGTGTGAGTGAGTGTGTGCGAGTGTGTGTGCGAGTTTGTGTGCGAGTGTGTGCGAGTGTGTGCAAATGTGCCCGAGTGTGCGCGAGTGTGCACGAGTGAGTGGGTGCGAGTGTGTGTGAGTGTGTGCATGTAAGTGTGTGCGAGCATGTGCGAGTGTGTGTGAGTGTGTGTGCGAGTGTGTGTGTGTGAGTGTGAGCGAGTGTGTATGAGTGTGTGAGCGAGTGTGTGCAAGTGTGTGTGAGTGTGTGCGAGTGTGTGTGAGTGTGTGCGAGTGTGTGTGTGAGTGTGTGTGAGTGTGTGTGCGAGTGTGTGTAAGTGTGTGTGCGAGTGTGTGCGTGCGAATGTTTGCGTGCGAGTGTGTGTGTGCGAGTGTGTGTGCAATTGTGTATGAGTGTGTGCGAGTGTTTGTGAGTTTGTGCAAGTGTGTGCGAGTGTGCGTGCGAGTGAGTGCGGGTGTGTGCGAGTGTGTGTATGCGAGTCTGTGTGTGATTGTGTATGAGTGTGTGCGAATGTGTGAGTTTGTGCGAGTGTGTGCGTTTGTGTGCGAATGCGTGCGAGTGCGTGCAAATGTGTGCGAGAGTGTGCGAGTGTGGGTGTGCGAGTGTGTGCTAGTGTGCGCGAGTGTGTGAGTGTGTGCGAGTGTGCGTGAGTAAGTGTGCGTGTGAGTGCGTGCGTGCGAGTGTTTCCGAGTGTGTGTGTGAGTGTGTAGGACTGTGTGTGCGAGTGTGTGCGAGTGTGTGTGCGAGTGTGTGTGTACGAGTTTGTTAAAGTGTGTGCAATTGTGTGCGAGTGTGTGTGCGAGTGCGTATGAGTGAGTGTGTGCGAGTGTGTGCGAGTGTGTGCGAGTGTGTGTTTGCGAGTGTGTGTGCGAGTGTGTGCGAGTGTGTGTTTGCGAGTGTGTGTGCGAGTGTGTGCGAGTGTGTATGAGTGTATGTGCGAGTGTGTGTGCGAGTGTGTGCGTGCAATTGTTTGCGTGCGAGTGTGTGCGAGTGTGTGCAAGTGTGTGTGAGTGTGTGTGAGTGTGTGTGCGAGTGTGTGCGAGTGTGTGCAAACGTGCCCGAGTGTGCACGAGTGTGCACGAGTGAGTGGGTGCGAGTTTGTGCGAGTGTGTATGAGTGAGTGTGTGTGAGTGTGTGCGTGTGTGCGAGTTTGTGTGCGAGTGAATGTGTGCGAATGTTTGCGAGTGTGTGCGAGTGTGTGAGTGTGTGTGAGTGTGCACGGGTGTGTGTGTGCGAGTGCGTGCGAGTGAGTGCGAGTGTGTGCAAATGTGTGCGAGCATGTGTGAGTGTGTGTGAGTGTGCACGAGTGTGTGCGTGTGAGTGATTGTGTGTGAGTCTGTGTGAGTGTGTGCTTGCGAGTGTGTGCTAGTGTGCACGAGTGTGTGAGTGTGTGCGTGTGAGTAAGTGAGTGTGTGTGTGAGTGTGTGCGAGTGTGTGTGTGAGTGTGTATGACTGTGTGTGCGAGTGTATGTGCGAGTGTGTGCGAGTGTGTGTGCGAGTGTTTGTGAGTGTGTACGAGTGTGTGTTGGAGTTTGTGCGAGTGTGTGCGAGTGTGTGTGTGAGTGTGTGTGCGAGTGTGTGCATGCGAGTGTGTGCGAGTGTGTGTGTCCGAGTGTGTGCAAGTGTGTGCGAGTAAGTGTGTGCGAGTGTGTGTGCGAGTGTATGCGTGCGAGTGTGTGCGTGCGAGTGTGTGCGAGTGTGTGCGACTGTGTGCGAGTGTGTGCCAGTGTGTGAGTGTGTGCGAATGTGTGCGAGTGTGTTTGCGCGAGTGTGCACGAGTGTGTGCATGTAAGTGTGTGCATGCGAGTGTGTGCGAGTGTGCTCAAGTGAATGGGTGAGAGTGTGTGCGAGTGTGTGTGAGTGTGTGCGAGTAAGTGTGTGTGAGTGTGTATGAGTGAGTGTGTGTAAGTGTGTGTGTGCGAGTTTGTGTGCGAGTGTGTGTGAGTGAGTGTGTGCGAGTGTGTGCGAGTTTGTGTGCGAGTGTTTGTGCGAATGTGTGCGTGCGAGTGTGTGTTCGAGTGTGTGCGCGCGAGTGTGTGCGCGCAAGTGTGTGTGCGAATGTGTGTGCGTGTGAGTGTGTGTGAGTGTGTATGAGTGTATGTGCGAGTGTGCGCCAGTGTGTGCGAGTGTGTGTGCGAGTGTGTGCAAGTGTGTGCGAGTGTGTGCGAGTGTGTGTGTGCGAGTGTGTGTGCAATTGTGTATGAGTGTGTGCGAGTGTTTGTGAGTTTGTGCAAGTGTGTGCGAGTGTGCGTGCGAGTGCATGCGAGTGAGTGCGGGTGTGTGCGAGTGTGTGTATGCGAGTCTGTGTGTGCTTGTCTATGAGTGTGTGCGAGTGTGTGAGTTTGTGCGAGTGTGTGCGTGTGTGTGCGAGTGCGTGCGAATGCGTGCGAGTTCGTGCAAATGTGTGGAGAGTGTGCGAGTGTGTGTGTGTGAGTGTGTGCGAATGTGTGCGAGTGTGTGTGTGCGATTGTGTATGGTGTGTGCGAGTGTGTGCGTGTGAGTGCGTGCGAGTGTATGCGAGTGTGCGCGAGTGTGTGTGAGTGTGTGCGAGTGTGTGTGTGTGAGTGTGTGCGAATGTGTGCCAGTTTGTGCGTACGAGTGTGTGCAAGTGAGTGCGAGTGTGTGCCAATGTGTGCGTGCGAGTGTGCGCAAGTGTGTGCGTGTGAGTGTGTGCGAGTGTGTGTGTGCGAGTGTGTGCGAGTGTGCTCGAGTGACTGGGTACAAGTGTGTGCGAGTATGTGTGAGTGAGTGTGTGTGAGTGTCTGCGTGTGTGCGAGTTTGTGTGCGAGTGTGTGCGAGTTTGTGTGCGAGTGTGTGCGAGTGAGTGTGTGCGAATGTGTGCGAGTGTGTGCGTGCGAGTGTGTGCTAGTGTGTGCGTGCGAGTGTGTGCGAGTGTGTTAGTGTGTGTGCGAGTGTGTGCGTGCGAGTGTGTGCGAGTGTGCTCGAGTGAGTGGGTGCGAGTGGGTGCGAGTGTGTGTGAGTGTGTGCGTGGGTGCGAGTTTGTGTGCGAGTGAGTGTGTGTGAATGTGTGTGAGTGTGTGTGAGTGTGTGTAAGTGTGTGTGCGAGTGCGTGCGTGCGAGTGTGTGCGTGCGAGTGTGTGCGTGCGAGTGTGTGCGAGTGTGCTCGAGTGAGTGGGTGCGAGTGTGTATGAGTGAGTGTGTGTGAGTTTGTGCGTGGGTGCGAGATTGTGTGCGAGTGAGTGTGTGTGAATGTGTGTGAGTGTGTGCGAGTGTGTGTAAGTGTGTGTGCAAGTGCGTGCATGCGAGTGTTTGCGTGCGAGTGTGTGCGTGCGAGTGTGTGCAAGTGTGAGTGAGTGTGTGCGAGTGTGTGTGCGAGTGTGTGTGCGAGTGTGTGTGCGAGAGTGTGCGAGTGTGTGCGAGTGTGTGCAAATGTGCCCGAGTGTGCGCGAGTGTGCACGAGTGAGTGAGTGCGAGTGTGTATAAGTGAGTGTGTGTGCGTGTGTGCAAGTTAGTGTGCGAGTGAGTGTGTGCGAATGTGTGCGAGTGTGTGCGAGTGTTTCTGTGCGAGTGTGTGTGCGAGTGTGTGCGTGCGAGTGTGTGCGTGCGAGTGTGTGTGAGTGTGAGTGAGTGTGTGCGAGTGTGTGTGCGAGTGTGTGTGCGAGTGTGTGCGAGTGTGTGCAAATGTGCCCGAGTGTGCGCGAGTGTGCACGAGTGAGTGGGTGCGAGTGTGTGTGAGTGTGTGCATGTAAGTGTGTGCGAGCGTGTGCGAGTGTGTGTGAGTGTGTGTGCGAGTGTGTGTGTGTGAGTGTGAGCGAGTGTGTATGAGTGTGTGTGCGAGTGTGTGCAAGTGTGTGTGAGTGTGTGCGAGTGTGTGTGTGAGTGTGTGTGAGTGTGTGCGAGTGTGTGTACGAGTGTGTGCGATTGTGCATAAGTGTGTGCGAGTGTGTGCGAGTGTGTGTGCGAGTGTGCATGAGTGTGTGCGAGTGTGTGCGATTGTGTGTGTGAGTGTGTAGGACTTTCTGTGCGAGTGTTTAGGAGTGTGTGTGTGAGTGTGTGAAAGTGTGTGCGAGTGTGTGCAAGTGTGTGCGTGCGAGTGTGTGCGAGTGTGTGCGACTGTGTGCGAGTGTGTGCGAGTGTGTGAGTGTGTGCGAATGCGTGCGAGTGTGTGTGCGTGAGTGTGCACGAGTTTGTGCATGTAAGTGTGTGCATGCGAGTGTGTGCGAGTGTGCTCGAGTGAATGGGTGAGAGTGTTTGCGATTGTGTGTGAGTGTGTGTGAGTAAGTGTGTGTGAGTGTGTATGAGTGAGTGTGTGTGAGTGTTTGTGTGCGAGTTTGTGTGCGAGTGTGTGTGAGTGAGTGTGTGCGAGTGTGTGCGAGTTTGTGTGCAAGTGTTTGTGCGAGTGTGTGCGTGCGAGTGTGTGTTCGAGTGTGTGCGCGCGAGTGTGTGTGCGAATGTGTGTGCGTGTGAGTGTGTGCGAGTGTGTATGAGTGTATGTGCGAGTGTGTGCCAGTGTGTGCGAGTGTGTGTGTGCGAGTCTGTGCAAGTGTGTGCGAGTGTGTGTGTGCGAGTGTGTGTGCAATTGTGTATGAGTGTGTGCGAGTGTTTGTGAGTTTGTGCAAGTGGTGCGAGTGTGCGTGCGAGTGCATGCGAGTGAGTGCGGGTGTGTGCGAGTGTGTGCAAGTGTGAGTGAGTGTGTGCGAGTGTGTGTGCGAGTGTGTGTGCGAGTGTGTGCGCGAGTGTGCACGAGTGAGTGAGTGCGAGTGTGTATAAGTGAGTGTGTGTGCGTGTGTGCGAGTTAGTGTGCGAGTGAGTGTGTGCGAATGGGTGCGAGTGTGTGTGAGTGTGTGCGTGGGTGCGAGTTTGTGTGCGAGTGAGTGTGTGTGAATGTGTGTGAGTGTGTGTGAGTGTGTGTAAGTGTGTGTGCGAGTGCGTGCGTGCGAGTGTGTGCGTGCGAGTGTGTGCGTGCGAGTGTGTGCGAGTGTGCTCGAGTGAGTGGGTGCGAGTGTGTATGAGTGAGTGTGTGTGAGTGTGTGCGTGGGTGCGAGATTGTGTGTGAGTGAGTGTGTGTGAATGTTTGTGAGTGTGTGCGAGTGTGTGTTGGTGTGTGTGCAAGTGCGTGCATGCGAGTGTTTGCGTGCGAGTGTGTGCGTGCGAGTGTGTGCAAGTGTGAGTGAGTGTGTGCGAGTGTGTGTGCGAGTGTGTGCGAGTGTGTGCGAGTGTGTGCAAATGTGCCCGAGTGTGCGCGAGTGTGCATGAGTGAGTGAATGCGAGTGTGTATAAGTGAGTGTGTGTGCGTGTGTGCGAGTTAGTGTGCGAGTGAGTGTGTGCGAATGTGTGCGAGTGTGTGCGAGTGTTTCTGTGCGAGTGTGTGTGCGAGTGTGTGCGTGCGAGTGTGTGCGTGCGAGTGTGTGTGAGTGTGAGTGAGTGTGTGCGAGTGTGTGCGAGTGTGTGTGCGAGTGTGTGTGCGAGTGTGTGCGAGTGTGTGCAAATGTGCCCGAGTGTGCGTGAGTGTGCACGAGTGAGTGGGTGCGAGTGTGTGTGAGTGTGTGCATGTAAGTGTGTGCGAGCGTGTGCGAGTGTGTGTGAGTGTGTGTGCGAGTGTGTGTGTGTGAGTGTGAGCGAGTGTGTATGAGTGTGTGTGCGAGTGTGTGCAAGTGTGTGTGAGTGTGTGCGAGTGTGTGTGTGAGTGTGTGTGAGTGTGTGCGAGTGTGTGTACGAGTGTGTGCGATTGTGCATAAGTGTGTGCGAGTGTGTGCGAGTGTGTGTGCGAGTGTGCATGAGTGTGTGCGAGTGTGTGCTATTGTGTGTGTGAGTGTGTAGGACTTTCTGTGCGAGTGTTTAGGAGTGTGTGTGTGAGTGTGTGAAAGTGTGTGCGTGCGAGTGTGTGCGAGTGTGTGCGACTGTGTGCGAGTGTGTGAGTGTGTGCGAATGTGTGCGAGTGTGTGTGCGCGAGTGTGCACGAGTTTGTGCATGTAAGTGTGTGCATGCGAGTGTGTGCGAGTGTGCTCAAGTGAATGGGTGAGAGTGTTTGCGATTGTGTGTGAGTGTGTGCGAGTAAGTGTGTGTGAGTGTGTATGAGTGAGTGTGTGTGAGTGTGTGTGTGCGAGTTTGTGTGCAAGTGTGTGTGAGTGAGTGTGTGCGAGTGTGTGCGAGTTTGTGTGCGAGTGTTTGTGCGAGTGTGTGCGTGCGAGTGTGTGTTCGAGTGTGTGCGCGCGAGTGTGTGTGCGAATGTGTGTGCGTGTGAGTGTGTGCGAGTGTGTATGAGTGTATGTGCGAGTGTGTGCCAGTGTGTGCGAGTGTGTGTGTGCGAGTCTGTGCAAGTGTGTGCGAGTGTGTGTGTGCGAGTGTGTGTGCAATTGTGTATGAGTGTGTGCGAGTGTTTGTGAGTTTGTGCAAGTGTGTGCGAGTGTGCGTGCGAGTGCATGCGAGTGAGTGCGGGTGTGTGCGAGTGTGTGCAAGTGTGAGTGAGTGTGTGCGAGTGTGTGTGCGAGTGTGTGTGCGAGTGTGTGTGCGAGTGTGCACGAGTGAGTGAGTGCGAGTGTGTATAAGTGAGTGTGTGTGCGTGTGTGCGAGTTAGTGTGCGAGTGAGTGTGTGCGAATGTGTGCGAGTGTGTGCGAGTGTTTCTGTGCGAGTGTGTGTGCGAGTGTGTGCGTGCGAGTGTGTGCGTGCGAGTGTGTGTGAGTGTGAGTGAGTGTGTGCGAGTGTGTGTGCGAGTGTGTGTGCGAGTGTGTGCGAGTGTGTGCAAGTGTGCGCGAGTGTGCACGAGTGAGTGGGTGCGAGTGTGTGTGAGTGTGTGCATGTAAGTGTGTGCGAGTGTGTGCGAGTGTGTGTGAGTATGTGTGCGAGTGTGTGTGTGTGAGTGTGAGCGAGTGTGTATGAGTGTGTGTGCGAGTGTGTGCAAGTGTGTGTGAGTGTGTGCGAGTGTGTGTGTGAGTGTGTGTGAGTGTGTGCGAGTGTGTGTACGAGTGTGTGCGATTGTGCATAAGTGTGTGCGAGTGTGTGTGCGAGTGTGCATGAGTGTGTGCGAGTGTGTGCGATTGTGTGTGTGAGTTTGTAGGACTTTCTGTGCGAGTGTTTAGGAGTGTGTGTGTGAGTGTGTGAAAGTGTGTGCGAGTGTGTGCAAGTGTGTGCGTGCGAGTGTGTGCGACTGTGTGCGAGTGTGTGCGAGTGTGTGCCAATGTGTGCGTGCGAGTGTGTGCGAGTGTGTGCGTGTGAGTGTGTGCGAGTGTGTGTGTGCGAGTGTGTGCAAGTGTGCTCGAGTGACTGGGTGCAAGTGTGTGCGAGTATGTGTGAGTGAGTGTGTGTGAGTGTCTGCGTGTGTGCGAGTTTGTGTGCGAGTGTGTGCGAGTTTGTGTGCGAGTGTGTGCGAGTGAGTGTGTGTGAGTGTGTGTGTGCGAATGTGTGCCAGTTTGTGCGTACGAGTGTGTGCAAGTGAGTGGGAGTGTGTGCGAATGTGTGCGTGCGAGTGTGCGCGAGTGTGTGCGTGTGAGTGTGTGTGAGTGTGTGTGTCCGAGTGTGTGCGAGTGTGCTCGAGTGACTGGGTTCAAGTGTGTGCGAGTATGTGTGAGTGAGTGTGTGTGAGTGTCTGCGTGTGTGCGAGTTTGTGTGCGAGTGTGTGCGAGTTTGTGTGCGAGTGTGTGCGAGTGAGTGTGTGTGAATGTGTGCGAGTGTGTGCGAGTGTGTGCGTGCGAGTGTGTGCTAGTGTGTGCGTGCGAGTGTGTGCGAGTGTGTGAGTGTGTGTGCGAGTGTGTGCGTGCGAGTGTGTGCGAATGTGCTCGAGTGAGTGGGTGCGAGTGGGTGCGAGTGTGTATGAGTGAGTGTGTGTGAGTGTGAGCGTGGGTGCGAGTTTGTGTGCGAGTGAGTGTGTGTGAATGTGTGTGAGTGTGTGTGTGAGTGTGTGCAAGTGTGTGTGAGTGTGTGCGAGTGTGTGTACGAGTGTGTGCGATTGTGCATAAGTGTGTGCGAGTGTGTGCGAGTGTGTGTGCGAGTGTGCATGAGTGTGTGCGAGTGTGTGCGAGTGTGCATAAGTGTGTGCGAGTGTGCATGAGTGTGTGCGAGTGTGTGCGATTGTGTGTGTGAGTGTGTAGGACTTTCTGTGCGAGTGTTTAGGAGTGTGTGTGTGAGTGTGTGAAAGTGTGTGCGAGTGTGTGCAAGTGTGTGCGTGCGAGTGTGTGCGAGTGTGTGCGACTGTGTGCGAGTGTGTGCGACTGTGTGAGTGTGAGTGTGTGCGAATTTGTGCGAGTGTGTGTGCGCGAGTGTGCACGAGTTTGTGCATGTAAGTGTGTGCATGCGAGTGTGTGCGAGTGTGCTCGAGTGAATGGGTGAGAGTGTTTGCGATTGTGTGTGAGTGTGTGCGAGTAAGTGTGTGTGAGTGTGTGAGTGAGTGTGTGTGAGTGTGTGTGTGCGAGTTTGTGTGCGAGTGTGTGTGAGTGAGTGTGTGCGAGTGTGCGCGAGTTTGTGTGCGAGTGTTTGTGCGAGTGTGTGCGTGCGAGTGTGTGTTCGAGTGTGTGCGCGCGAGTGTCTGCGCGCGAGTGTGTGTGCGAATGTGTGTGCGTGTGAGTGTGTGCGAGTGTGTATGAGTGTATGTGCGAGTGTGTGCCAGTGTGTGCGAGTGTGTGTGTGCGAGTCTGTGCAAGTGTGTGCGAGTGTGTGCGAGTGTGTGTGTGCGAGTGTGTGTGCAATTGTGTATGAGTGTGTGCGAGTGTTTGTGAGTTTGTGCAAGTGTGTGCGAGTGTGCGTGCGAGTGCATGCGAGTGAGAGCGGGTGTGTGCGAGTGTGTGTATGCGAGTCTGTGTGTGACTGTGTATGAGTGTGTGCGAGTGTGTGAGTTTGTGCGAGTGTGTGCGTGTGTGTGCGAGTGCGTGCGAGTGCGTGCAAATGTGTGCGAGAGTGTGCGAGTGTGTGTGTGTGAGTGTGTGTGTGCGAATGTGTGCCAGTTTGTGCGTACGAGTGTGTGCAAGTGAGTGCGAGTGTGTGCGAATGTGTGCGTGCGAGTGTGTGCGTGTGAGTGTGTGCGAGTGTGTGTGTGCGAGTGTGTGAGAGTGTGCTCGAGTGACTGGGTGCAAGTGTGTGCGAGTATGTGTGAGTGAGTGTGTGTGAGTGTCTGCGTGTGTGAGAGTTTGTGTGCGAGTGTGTGCGAGTTTGTGTGCGAGTGTGTGCGAGTGAGTGTGTGCGAATGTGTGCGAGTGTGTGCGAGTGTGTGCGTGCGAGTGTGTGCTAGTGTGTGAGTGTGTGTGCGAGTGTGTGCGTGCGAGTGTGTGCGAGTGTGCTCGAGTGAGTGGGTGCGAGTGGGTGCGAGTGTGTGTGAGTGTGTGCGTGGGTGCGAGTTTGTGTGCGAGTGAGTGTGTGTGAATGTGTGTGAGTGTGTGCGAGTGTGTGTAAGTGTGTGTGCGAGTGCGTGCGAGCGAGTGTGTGCGTGCGAGTGTGTGCGTGCGAGTGTGTGCGAGTGTGCTAGAGTGAGTGGGTGCGAGTGTGTATGAGTGAGTGTGTGTGAGTGTGTGCGTGGGTGCGAGATTGTGTGCGAGTGAGTGTGTGTGAATGTGTGTGAGTGTGTGCGAGTGTGTGTAAGTGTGTGTGCAAGTGCGTGCATGCGAGTGTGTGCGTGCGAGTGTGTGCAAGTGTGAGTGAGTGTGTGCGAGTGTGTGTGCGAGTGTGTGTGCGAGTGTGTGTGCGAGAGTGTGCGAGTGTGTGCGAGTGTGTGCAAATGTGCCCGAGTGTGCGTGAGTGTGCACGAGTGAGTGAGTGCGAGTGTGTATGAGTGAGTGTGTGTGCGTGTGTGCGAGTTAGTGTGCGAGTGAGTGTGTGCGAATGTGTGCGAGTGTGTGCGAGTGTTTCTGAGCGAGTGTGTGTGCAAGTGTGTGCGTGCGAGTGTGTGCGTGCGAGTGTGTGTGAGTGTGAGTGAGTGTGTGCGAGTGTGTGTGCGAGTGTGTGCGAGTGTGTGCAAATGTGCCCGAGTGTGCGCGAGTGTGCACGAGTGAGTGGGTGCGAGTGTTTGTGAGTGTGTGCATGTAAGTGTGTGCGAGCGTGTGCGAGTGTGTGTGAGTGTGTGTGCGAGTGTGTGTGTGAGTGTGAGCGAGTGTGTATGAGTGTGTGTGCGAGTGTGTGCAAGTGTGTGTGAGTGTGTGCGAGTGTGTGTGTGAGTGTGTGTGAGTGTGTGCGAGTGTGTGTACGAGTGTGTGCGATTGTGCATAAGTGTGTGCGAGTGTGTGCGAGTGTGTGTGCGAGTGTGTGTGAGTGTGTGTGAGTGTGTGCGATTGTGTGTGTGAGTGTGTAGGACTTTCTGTGCGAGTGTTTATGAGTGTGTGTGTGAGTGTGTGAAAGTGTGTGCGAGTGTGTGCAAGTGTGTGCGAGTGAGTTTGTGTGAGTGTGTGTGCGAGTGTGTGCGTGCGAGTGTGTGCGAGTGTGTGCATGCGAGTGTGTGCGACTGTGTGCGAGTGTGTGCGAGTGTGCGAATGTGTGCGAGTGTGTGTGCGCGAGTGTGCACGAGTTTGTGCATGTAAGTGTGTGCATGCGAGTGTGTGCGAGTGTGCTCGAGTGAATGGGTGAGAGTGTTTGCGATTGTGTGTGAGTGTGTGCGAGTAAGTGTGTGTGAGTGTGTATGAGTGAGTGTGTGTGAGTGTGTGTGTGTGAGTTTGTGTGCGAGTGTGTGTAAGTGAGTGTGTGCAAGTGTGTGCGAGTTTGTGTGCGAGTGTTTGTGCGAGTGTGTGCGTGCGAGTGTGTGTTCGAGTGTGTGCGCGCGAGTGTGTGCGCGCGAGTGTGTGTGCGAATGTGTGTGCGTGTGAGTGTGTGCGAGTGTGTATGAGTGTATGTGCGAGTGTGTGCCAGTGTGTGCGAGTGTGTGTGTGTGAGTCTGTGCAAGTGTGTGCGAGTGTGTGCGAGTGTGTGTGCAATTGTGTATGAGTGTGTGCGAGTGTTTGTGAGTTTGTGCAAGTGTGTGCGAGTGTGCGTGCGAGTGCATGCGAGTGAGTGCGGGTTTGTGCAAGTGTGTGTATGCGAGTCTGTGTGTGATTGTGTATGAGTGTGTGCGAGTGTGTGAGTTTGTGCGAGTGTGTGCGTGTGTGTGCGAGTGCGTGCGAGTGCGTGCGAGAGTGTGCGAGTGTGTGTGTGTGAGTGTGTGCGAATGTGTGCCAGTTTGTGCGTACGAGTGTGTGCAAGTGAGTGCGAGTGTGTGCGAATGTGTACGTGCGAGTGTGCGCGAGTGTGTGTGTGTGAGTGAGTGTGTGTGAGTTTGTGCAAGTGTTTGCGAGTGTGTGTGTGAGTGTGTAGGACTTTGTGTGCGAGTGTGTGCAAGTGTGTGCAAGTGTGTGCGTGTGAGTGTGTGTGAGTGTGTATGAGTGTATGTGTGAGTGTGCGCCAGTGTGTGCGAGTGTGTGTGTGCGAGTGTGTGCAAGTGTGTGCGAGTGTGTGCGAGTGTGTGTGTGCGAGTGTGTGTGCAATTGTGTATGAGTGTGTGCGAGTGTTTGTGAGTTTGTGCAAGTGTGTGCGAGTGTGCGTGCGAGTGCATGCGAGTGAGTGCGGGTGGTGCGAGTGTGTGTATGCGAGTCTGTGTGTGCTTGTGTATGAGTGTGTGCGAGTGTGTGAGTTTGTGCGAGTGTGTGCGTGTGTGTGCGAGTGCGTGCGAATGCGTGCGAGTTCATGCAAATGTGTGCGAGAGAGTGCGAGTGTGTGTGTGTGAGTGTGTGCGAATGTGTGCGAGTGTGTGTGTGCGATTGTGTATGGTGTGTGCGAGTGTGTGCGTGTGAGTGCGTGCGAGTGTATGCGAGTGTGCGCGAGTGTGTGTGAGTGTGTGCGAATGTGTGTCTGTGAGTGTGTGCGAATGTGTGCCAGTTTGTGCGTACGAGTGTGTGCAAGTGAGTGCGAGTGTGTGCCAATGTGTGCGTGCGAGTGTGCGCAAGTGTGTGCGTGTGAGTCTGTGCGAGTGTGTGTGTGCGAGTGTTTGCGAGTGTGCTCGAGTGACTGGGTGCAAGTGTGTGCGAGTATGTGTGAGTGAGTGTGTGTGAGTGTCTGCGTGTGTGCGAGTTTGTGTGTGAGTGTGTGCGAGTTTGTGTGCGAGTGTGTGCGAGTGAGTGTGTGCGAATGTGTGCGAGTGTGTGCGAGTGTGTGCGTGCGAGTGTGTGCTAGTGTGTGCGTACGAGTGTGTTAGTGTGTGTGCGAGTGTGTGCTTGCGAGTGTATGCGTGCGAGTGTGTGCGAGTGTGCTCGAGTGAGTGGGTGCGAGTGGGTGCGAGTGTGTGTGAGTGTGTGCGTGGGTGCGAGTTTGTGTGCGAGTGAGTGTGTGTGAATGTGTGTGATTGTGTGCGAGTGTGTGTAAGTGTGTGTGCGAGTGCGTGCGTGCGAGTGTGTGCGTACGAGTGTGTGCGTGCGATTGTGTGCGAGTGTGCTCGAGTGAGTGGGTGCGAGTGTGTATGAGTGAGTGTGTGTGAGTGTGTGCGTGGGTGCGAGATTGTGTGCGAGTGAGTGTGTGTGAATGTGTGTGAGTGTGTGCGAGTGTGTGTAAGTGTGTGTGCAAGTGCGTGCATGCGAGTGTTTGCGTGCGAGTGTGTGCGTGCGAGTGTGTGCAAGTGTGAGTGAGTGTGTGCGAGTGTGTGTGCGAGTGTGTGTGCGAGTGTGTGTGCGAGAGTGTGCGAGTGTGTGCAAGTGTGTGCAAATGTGCCCGAGTGTGCATGAGTGAGTGAGTGCGAGTGTGTATAAGTGAGTGTGTGTGCGTGTGTGCGATTTAGTGTGCGAGTGAGTGTGTGCGAATGTGTGCGAGTGTGTGCGAGTGTTTCTGTGCGAGTGTGTGTGCGAGTGTGTGCGTGCGAGTGTGTGCGTGCGAGTGTGTGTGAGTGTGAGTGAGTGTGTGCGAGTGTGTGTGCGAGTGTGTGCAAATGTGCCCGAGTGTGCGCGAGTGTGCACGAGTGAGTGGGTGCGAGTGTGTGAGTGTGTGCATGTAAGTGTGTGCGAGTGTGTGTGAGTGTGTGTGCGAGTGTGTGTGTGTGAGTGTGAGCGAGTGTGTATGAGTGTGTGTGCGAGTGTGTGCAAGTGTGTGTGAGTGTGTGCGAGTGTGTGTGTGAGTGTGTGTGAGTGTGTGCGAGTGTGTGTACGAGTGTGTGCGATTGTGCATAAGTGTGTGCGAGTGTGTGCGAGTGTGTGCGAGTGTGTGTGCGAGTGTGCATGAGTGTGTGCGAGTGTGTGCGATTGTGTGTGTGAGTGTGTAGGACTTTCTGTGCGAGTGTTTAGGAGTGTGTGTGTGAGTGTGTGAAAGTGTGTGCGAGTGTGTGACAGTGTGTGCGTGCGAGTGTGTGCGAGTGTGTGTGACTGTGTGCGAGTGTGTGCGAGTGTGTGAGTGTGTGCGAATGTGTGCGAGTGTGTGTGCGCGAGTGTGCACGAGTTTGTGCATGTAAGTGTGTGCATGCGAGTGTGTGCGAGTGTGCTCGAGTGAATGGGTGAGAGTGTTTGCGATTGTGTGTGAGTGTGTGCGAGTAAGTGTGTGTGAGTGTGTATGAGTGAGTGTGTGTGAGTGTGTGTGTGCGAGTTTGTGTGTGAGTGTGTGTGAGTGAGTGTGTGCGAGTGTGTGCGAGTTTGTGTGCGAGTGTTTGTGCGAGTGTGTGCATGCGAGTGTGTGTTCGAGTGTGTGCGCGCGAGTGTGTGTGCGAATGCGTGTGCGTGTGAGTGTGTGCGAGTGTGTATGAGTGTATGTGCGAGTGTGTGCCAGTGTGTGCGAGTGTGTGTGTGCGAGTCTGTGCAAGTGTGTGCGAGTGTGTGCGAGTGTGTGTGTGCGAGTGTGTGTGCAATTGTGTATGAGTGTGTGCGAGTGTTTGTGAGTTTGTGCAAGTGTGTGCGAGTGTGCGTGCGAGTGCATGCGAGTGAGTGCGGGTGTGTGCGAGTGTGTGCAAGTGTGAGTGAGTGTGTGCGAGTGTGTGTGCGAGTGTGTGTGCGAGTGTGTGCGCGAGTGTGCACGAGTGAGTGAGTGCGAGTGTGTATAAGTGAGTGTGTGTGCGTGTGTGCGAGTTAGTGTGCGAGTGAGTGTGTGCGAATGTGTGCGAGTGTGTGCGAGTGTTTCTGTGCGAGTGTGTGTGCGAGTGTGTGCGTGCGAGTGTGTGCGTGCGAGTGTGTGTGAGTGTGAGTGAGTGTGTGCGAGTGTGTGTGCGAGTGTGTGTGCGAGTGTGTGCGAGTGTGTGCAAATGTGCCCGAGTGTGCGCGAGTGTGCACGAGTGAGTGGGTGCGAGTGTGTGTGAGTGTGTGCATGTAAGTGTGTGCGAGCGTGTGCGAGTGTGTGTGAGTATGTGTGCGAGTGTGTGTGTGTGAGTGTGAGCGAGTGTGTGCGAGTTTGTGTGCGAGTGTGTTCGAGTTTGTGTGCGAGTGTCTGCGAGTGAGTGTGTGCGAATTTCTGCGAGTGTGTGCGAGTGTGTGCGTGCGAGTGTGTGCTAGTGTGTGCGTGCGAGTGTGTGCGAGTGTGTGAGTGTGTGTGCGAGTGTGTGCGTGCGAGTGTGTGCGTGCGAGTGTGTGCGTGCGAGTGTGTGCGAGTGTGGTCGAGTGAGTGGGTGCGAGTGTGTGTGAGTGTGTGCGTGGGTGCGAGTTTGTGTGCGAGTGAGTGTGTGTGAATGTGTGTGAGTGTGTGCAAGTGTGTGTAAGTGTGCGTGCGAGTTCGTGCGTGTGAGTGTGTGCGTGCAAGTGTGTGCGTGCGAGTGTGTGCGAGTGTGCTAGAGTGAGTGGGTGCGAGTGTGTATGAGTGAGTGTGTGTGAGTGTGTGCGTGGGTGCGAGATTGTGTGCGAGTGAGTGTGTGTGAATGTGTGTGAGTGTGTGCGAGTGTGTGTAAGTGTGTGTGCGAGTGCGTGCGTGCGAGTGTTTGCGTGCGAGTGTGTGCGTGCGAGTGTGTGCAAGTGTGAGTGAGTGTGTGCGAGTGTGTGTGCGAGTGTGTGTGCGAGAGTGTGCGAGTGTGTGCGAGTGTGTGCAAATGTGCCCGAGTGTGCGCGAGTGTGCACGAGTGAGTGAGTGCGAGTGTGTATAAGTGAGTGTGTGTGCGTGTGTGCGAGTTAGTGTGCGAGTGAGTGTGTGCGAATGTGTGCGAGTGTGTGCGAGTGTTTCTGTGTGAGTGTGTGTGCGAGTGTGTGCGTGCGAGTGTGTGCGTGCGAGTGTGTGTGAGTGTGAGTGAGTGTGTGCGAGTGTGTGTGCGAGTTTGTGTGCGAGTGTGTGCGAGTGTGTGCAAATGTGCCCGAGTGTGCGCGAGTGTGCACGAGTGAGTGGGTGCGAGTGTGTGTGAGTGTGTGCATGTAAGTGTGTGCGAGCATGTGCGAGTGTGTGTGAGTGTGTGTGCGAGTGTGTGTGTGTGAGTGTGAGCGAGTGTGTATGAGTGTGTGAGCGAGTGTGTGCAAGTGTGTGTGAGTGTGTGCGAGTGTGTGTGAGTGTGTGCGAGTGTGTGTGTGAGTGTGTGTGAGTGTGTGTGCGAGTGTGTGTAAGTGTGTGTGCGAGTGTGTGCGTGCGAATGTTTGCGTGCGAGTGTGTGTGTGCGAGTGTGTGTGCAATTGTGTATGAGTGTGTGCGAGTGTTTGTGAGTTTGTGCAAGTGTGTGCGAGTGTGCGTGCGAGTGAGTGCGGGTGTGTGCGAGTGTGTGTATGCGAGTCTGTGTGTGATTGTGTATGAGTGTGTGCGAATGTGTGAGTTTGTGCGAGTGTGTGCGTTTGTGTGCGAATGCGTGCGAGTGCGTGCAAATGTGTGCGAGAGTGTGCGAGTGTGGGTGTGCGAGTGTGTGCTAGTGTGCGCGAGTGTGTGAGTGTGTGCGAGTGTGCGTGAGTAAGTGTGCGTGTGAGTGCGTGCGTGCGAGTGTTTCCGAGTGTGTGTGTGAGTGTGTAGGACTGTGTGTGCGAGTGTGTGCGAGTGTGTGTGCGAGTGTGTGTGTACGAGTTTGTTAAAGTGTGTGCAATTGTGTGCGAGTGTGTGTGCGAGTGCGTATGAGTGAGTGTGTGCGAGTGTGTGCGAGTGTGTGCGAGTGTGTGTTTGCGAGTGTGTGTGCGAGTGTGTGCGAGTGTGTGTTTGCGAGTGTGTGTGCGAGTGTGTGCGAGTGTGTATGAGTGTATGTGCGAGTGTGTGTGCGAGTGTGTGCGTGCAATTGTTTGCGTGCGAGTGTGTGCGAGTGTGTGCAAGTGTGTGTGAGTGTGTGTGAGTGTGTGTGCGAGTGTGTGCGAGTGTGTGCAAACGTGCCCGAGTGTGCACGAGTGTGCACGAGTGAGTGGGTGCGAGTTTGTGCGAGTGTGTATGAGTGAGTGTGTGTGAGTGTGTGCGTGTGTGCGAGTTTGTGTGCGAGTGAATGTGTGCGAATGTTTGCGAGTGTGTGCGAGTGTGTGAGTGTGTGTGAGTGTGCACGGGTGTGTGTGTGCGAGTGCGTGCGAGTGAGTGCGAGTGTGTGCAAATGTGTGCGAGCATGTGTGAGTGTGTGTGAGTGTGCACGAGTGTGTGCGTGTGAGTGATTGTGTGTGAGTCTGTGTGAGTGTGTGCTTGCGAGTGTGTGCTAGTGTGCACGAGTGTGTGAGTGTGTGCGTGTGAGTAAGTGAGTGTGTGTGTGAGTGTGTGCGAGTGTGTGTGTGAGTGTGTATGACTGTGTGTGCGAGTGTATGTGCGAGTGTGTGCGAGTGTGTGTGCGAGTGTTTGTGAGTGTGTACGAGTGTGTGTTGGAGTTTGTGCGAGTGTGTGCGAGTGTGTGTGTGAGTGTGTGTGCGAGTGTGTGCATGCGAGTGTGTGCGAGTGTGTGTGTCCGAGTGTGTGCAAGTGTGTGCGAGTAAGTGTGTGCGAGTGTGTGTGCGAGTGTATGCGTGCGAGTGTGTGCGTGCGAGTGTGTGCGAGTGTGTGCGACTGTGTGCGAGTGTGTGCCAGTGTGTGAGTGTGTGCGAATGTGTGCGAGTGTGTTTGCGCGAGTGTGCACGAGTGTGTGCATGTAAGTGTGTGCATGCGAGTGTGTGCGAGTGTGCTCAAGTGAATGGGTGAGAGTGTGTGCGAGTGTGTGTGAGTGTGTGCGAGTAAGTGTGTGTGAGTGTGTATGAGTGAGTGTGTGTAAGTGTGTGTGTGCGAGTTTGTGTGCGAGTGTGTGTGAGTGAGTGTGTGCGAGTGTGTGCGAGTTTGTGTGCGAGTGTTTGTGCGAATGTGTGCGTGCGAGTGTGTGTTCGAGTGTGTGCGCGCGAGTGTGTGCGCGCAAGTGTGTGTGCGAATGTGTGTGCGTGTGAGTGTGTGTGAGTGTGTATGAGTGTATGTGCGAGTGTGCGCCAGTGTGTGCGAGTGTGTGTGCGAGTGTGTGCAAGTGTGTGCGAGTGTGTGCGAGTGTGTGTGTGCGAGTGTGTGTGCAATTGTGTATGAGTGTGTGCGAGTGTTTGTGAGTTTGTGCAAGTGTGTGCGAGTGTGCGTGCGAGTGCATGCGAGTGAGTGCGGGTGTGTGCGAGTGTGTGTATGCGAGTCTGTGTGTGCTTGTGTATGAGTGTGTGCGAGTGTGTGAGTTTGTGCGAGTGTGTGCGTGTGTGTGCGAGTGCGTGCGAATGCGTGCGAGTTCGTGCAAATGTGTGGAGAGTGTGCGAGTGTGTGTGTGTGAGTGTGTGCGAATGTGTGCGAGTGTGTGTGTGCGATTGTGTATGGTGTGTGCGAGTGTGTGCGTGTGAGTGCGTGCGAGTGTATGCGAGTGTGCGCGAGTGTGTGTGAGTGTGTGCGAGTGTGTGTGTGTGAGTGTGTGCGAATGTGTGCCAGTTTGTGCGTACGAGTGTGTGCAAGTGAGTGCGAGTGTGTGCCAATGTGTGCGTGCGAGTGTGCGCAAGTGTGTGCGTGTGAGTGTGTGCGAGTGTGTGTGTGCGAGTGTGTGCGAGTGTGCTCGAGTGACTGGGTACAAGTGTGTGCGAGTATGTGTGAGTGAGTGTGTGTGAGTGTCTGCGTGTGTGCGAGTTTGTGTGCGAGTGTGTGCGAGTTTGTGTGCGAGTGTGTGCGAGTGAGTGTGTGCGAATGTGTGCGAGTGTGTGCGTGCGAGTGTGTGCTAGTGTGTGCGTGCGAGTGTGTGCGAGTGTGTTAGTGTGTGTGCGAGTGTGTGCGTGCGAGTGTGTGCGAGTGTGCTCGAGTGAGTGGGTGCGAGTGGGTGCGAGTGTGTGTGAGTGTGTGCGTGGGTGCGAGTTTGTGTGCGAGTGAGTGTGTGTGAATGTGTGTGAGTGTGTGTGAGTGTGTGTAAGTGTGTGTGCGAGTGCGTGCGTGCGAGTGTGTGCGTGCGAGTGTGTGCGTGCGAGTGTGTGCGAGTGTGCTCGAGTGAGTGGGTGCGAGTGTGTATGAGTGAGTGTGTGTGAGTTTGTGCGTGGGTGCGAGATTGTGTGCGAGTGAGTGTGTGTGAATGTGTGTGAGTGTGTGCGAGTGTGTGTAAGTGTGTGTGCAAGTGCGTGCATGCGAGTGTTTGCGTGCGAGTGTGTGCGTGCGAGTGTGTGCAAGTGTGAGTGAGTGTGTGCGAGTGTGTGTGCGAGTGTGTGTGCGAGTGTGTGTGCGAGAGTGTGCGAGTGTGTGCGAGTGTGTGCAAATGTGCCCGAGTGTGCGCGAGTGTGCACGAGTGAGTGAGTGCGAGTGTGTATAAGTGAGTGTGTGTGCGTGTGTGCAAGTTAGTGTGCGAGTGAGTGTGTGCGAATGTGTGCGAGTGTGTGCGAGTGTTTCTGTGCGAGTGTGTGTGCGAGTGTGTGCGTGCGAGTGTGTGCGTGCGAGTGTGTGTGAGTGTGAGTGAGTGTGTGCGAGTGTGTGTGCGAGTGTGTGTGCGAGTGTGTGCGAGTGTGTGCAAATGTGCCCGAGTGTGCGCGAGTGTGCACGAGTGAGTGGGTGCGAGTGTGTGTGAGTGTGTGCATGTAAGTGTGTGCGAGCGTGTGCGAGTGTGTGTGAGTGTGTGTGCGAGTGTGTGTGTGTGAGTGTGAGCGAGTGTGTATGAGTGTGTGTGCGAGTGTGTGCAAGTGTGTGTGAGTGTGTGCGAGTGTGTGTGTGAGTGTGTGTGAGTGTGTGCGAGTGTGTGTACGAGTGTGTGCGATTGTGCATAAGTGTGTGCGAGTGTGTGCGAGTGTGTGTGCGAGTGTGCATGAGTGTGTGCGAGTGTGTGCGATTGTGTGTGTGAGTGTGTAGGACTTTCTGTGCGAGTGTTTAGGAGTGTGTGTGTGAGTGTGTGAAAGTGTGTGCGAGTGTGTGCAAGTGTGTGCGTGCGAGTGTGTGCGAGTGTGTGCGACTGTGTGCGAGTGTGTGCGAGTGTGTGAGTGTGTGCGAATGCGTGCGAGTGTGTGTGCGTGAGTGTGCACGAGTTTGTGCATGTAAGTGTGTGCATGCGAGTGTGTGCGAGTGTGCTCGAGTGAATGGGTGAGAGTGTTTGCGATTGTGTGTGAGTGTGTGTGAGTAAGTGTGTGTGAGTGTGTATGAGTGAGTGTGTGTGAGTGTTTGTGTGCGAGTTTGTGTGCGAGTGTGTGTGAGTGAGTGTGTGCGAGTGTGTGCGAGTTTGTGTGCAAGTGTTTGTGCGAGTGTGTGCGTGCGAGTGTGTGTTCGAGTGTGTGCGCGCGAGTGTGTGTGCGAATGTGTGTGCGTGTGAGTGTGTGCGAGTGTGTATGAGTGTATGTGCGAGTGTGTGCCAGTGTGTGCGAGTGTGTGTGTGCGAGTCTGTGCAAGTGTGTGCGAGTGTGTGTGTGCGAGTGTGTGTGCAATTGTGTATGAGTGTGTGCGAGTGTTTGTGAGTTTGTGCAAGTGGTGCGAGTGTGCGTGCGAGTGCATGCGAGTGAGTGCGGGTGTGTGCGAGTGTGTGCAAGTGTGAGTGAGTGTGTGCGAGTGTGTGTGCGAGTGTGTGTGCGAGTGTGTGCGCGAGTGTGCACGAGTGAGTGAGTGCGAGTGTGTATAAGTGAGTGTGTGTGCGTGTGTGCGAGTTAGTGTGCGAGTGAGTGTGTGCGAATGGGTGCGAGTGTGTGTGAGTGTGTGCGTGGGTGCGAGTTTGTGTGCGAGTGAGTGTGTGTGAATGTGTGTGAGTGTGTGTGAGTGTGTGTAAGTGTGTGTGCGAGTGCGTGCGTGCGAGTGTGTGCGTGCGAGTGTGTGCGTGCGAGTGTGTGCGAGTGTGCTCGAGTGAGTGGGTGCGAGTGTGTATGAGTGAGTGTGTGTGAGTGTGTGCGTGGGTGCGAGATTGTGTGTGAGTGAGTGTGTGTGAATGTTTGTGAGTGTGTGCGAGTGTGTGTTGGTGTGTGTGCAAGTGCGTGCATGCGAGTGTTTGCGTGCGAGTGTGTGCGTGCGAGTGTGTGCAAGTGTGAGTGAGTGTGTGCGAGTGTGTGTGCGAGTGTGTGCGAGTGTGTGCGAGTGTGTGCAAATGTGCCCGAGTGTGCGCGAGTGTGCATGAGTGAGTGAATGCGAGTGTGTATAAGTGAGTGTGTGTGCGTGTGTGCGAGTTAGTGTGCGAGTGAGTGTGTGCGAATGTGTGCGAGTGTGTGCGAGTGTTTCTGTGCGAGTGTGTGTGCGAGTGTGTGCGTGCGAGTGTGTGCGTGCGAGTGTGTGTGAGTGTGAGTGAGTGTGTGCGAGTGTGTGCGAGTGTGTGTGCGAGTGTGTGTGCGAGTGTGTGCGAGTGTGTGCAAATGTGCCCGAGTGTGCGTGAGTGTGCACGAGTGAGTGGGTGCGAGTGTGTGTGAGTGTGTGCATGTAAGTGTGTGCGAGCGTGTGCGAGTGTGTGTGAGTGTGTGTGCGAGTGTGTGTGTGTGAGTGTGAGCGAGTGTGTATGAGTGTGTGTGCGAGTGTGTGCAAGTGTGTGTGAGTGTGTGCGAGTGTGTGTGTGAGTGTGTGTGAGTGTGTGCGAGTGTGTGTACGAGTGTGTGCGATTGTGCATAAGTGTGTGCGAGTGTGTGCGAGTGTGTGTGCGAGTGTGCATGAGTGTGTGCGAGTGTGTGCTATTGTGTGTGTGAGTGTGTAGGACTTTCTGTGCGAGTGTTTAGGAGTGTGTGTGTGAGTGTGTGAAAGTGTGTGCGTGCGAGTGTGTGCGAGTGTGTGCGACTGTGTGCGAGTGTGTGAGTGTGTGCGAATGTGTGCGAGCGTGTGTGCGCGAGTGTGCACGAGTTTGTGCATGTAAGTGTGTGCATGCGAGTGTGTGCGAGTGTGCTCAAGTGAATGGGTGAGAGTGTTTGCGATTGTGTGTGAGTGTGTGCGAGTAAGTGTGTGTGAGTGTGTATGAGTGAGTGTGTGTGAGTGTGTGTGTGCGAGTTTGTGTGCAAGTGTGTGTGAGTGAGTGTGTGCGAGTGTGTGCGAGTTTGTGTGCGAGTGTTTGTGCGAGTGTGTGCGTGCGAGTGTGTGTTCGAGTGTGTGCGCGCGAGTGTGTGTGCGAATGTGTGTGCGTGTGAGTGTGTGCGAGTGTGTATGAGTGTATGTGCGAGTGTGTGCCAGTGTGTGCGAGTGTGTGTGTGCGAGTCTGTGCAAGTGTGTGCGAGTGTGTGTGCAATTGTGTATGAGTGTGTGCGAGTGTTTGTGAGTTTGTGCAAGTGTGTGCGAGTGTGCGTGCGAGTGCATGCGAGTGAGTGCGGGTGTGTGCGAGTGTGTGCAAGTGTGAGTGAGTGTGTGCGAGTGTGTGTGCGAGTGTGTGTGCGAGTGTGTGTGCGAGTGTGCACGAGTGAGTGAGTGCGAGTGTGTATAAGTGAGTGTGTGTGCGTGTGTGCGAGTTAGTGTGCGAGTGAGTGTGTGCGAATGTGTGCGAGTGTGTGCGAGTGTTTCTGTGCGAGTGTGTGTGCGAGTGTGTGCGTGCGAGTGTGTGCGTGCGAGTGTGTGTGAGTGTGAGTGAGTGTGTGCGAGTGTGTGTGCGAGTGTGTGTGCGAGTGTGTGCGAGTGTGTGCAAGTGTGCGCGAGTGTGCACGAGTGAGTGGGTGCGAGTGTGTGTGAGTGTGTGCATGTAAGTGTGTGCGAGTGTGTGCGAGTGTGTGTGAGTATGTGTGCGAGTGTGTGTGTGTGAGTGTGAGCGAGTGTGTATGAGTGTGTGTGCGAGTGTGTGCAAGTGTGTGTGAGTGTGTGCGAGTGTGTGTGTGAGTGTGTGTGAGTGTGTGCGAGTGTGTGTACGAGTGTGTGCGATTGTGCATAAGTGTGTGCGAGTGTGTGTGCGAGTGTGCATGAGTGTGTGCGAGTGTGTGCGATTGTGTGTGTGAGTTTGTAGGACTTTCTGTGCGAGTGTTTAGGAGTGTGTGTGTGAGTGTGTGAAAGTGTGTGCGAGTGTGTGCAAGTGTGTGCGTGCGAGTGTGTGCGACTGTGTGCGAGTGTGTGCGAGTGTGTGCCAATGTGTGCGTGCGAGTGTGTGCGAGTGTGTGCGTGTGAGTGTGTGCGAGTGTGTGTGTGCGAGTGTGTGCAAGTGTGCTCGAGTGACTGGGTGCAAGTGTGTGCGAGTATGTGTGAGTGAGTGTGTGTGAGTGTCTGCGTGTGTGCGAGTTTGTGTGCGAGTGTGTGCGAGTTTGTGTGCGAGTGTGTGCGAGTGAGTGTGTGTGAGTGTGTGTGTGCGAATGTGTGCCAGTTTGTGCGTACGAGTGTGTGCAAGTGAGTGGGAGTGTGTGCGAATGTGTGCGTGCGAGTGTGCGCGAGTGTGTGCGTGTGAGTGTGTGTGAGTGTGTGTGTCCGAGTGTGTGCGAGTGTGCTCGAGTGACTGGGTTCAAGTGTGTGCGAGTATGTGTGAGTGAGTGTGTGTGAGTGTCTGCGTGTGTGCGAGTTTGTGTGCGAGTGTGTGCGAGTTTGTGTGCGAGTGTGTGCGAGTGAGTGTGTGTGAATGTGTGCGAGTGTGTGCGAGTGTGTGCGTGCGAGTGTGTGCTAGTGTGTGCGTGCGAGTGTGTGCGAGTGTGTGAGTGTGTGTGCGAGTGTGTGCGTGCGAGTGTGTGCGAATGTGCTCGAGTGAGTGGGTGCGAGTGGGTGCGAGTGTGTATGAGTGAGTGTGTGTGAGTGTGAGCGTGGGTGCGAGTTTGTGTGCGAGTGAGTGTGTGTGAATGTGTGTGAGTGTGTGTGTGAGTGTGTGCAAGTGTGTGTGAGTGTGTGCGAGTGTGTGTACGAGTGTGTGCGATTGTGCATAAGTGTGTGCGAGTGTGTGCGAGTGTGTGTGCGAGTGTGCATGAGTGTGTGCGAGTGTGTGCGAGTGTGCATAAGTGTGTGCGAGTGTGCATGAGTGTGTGCGAGTGTGTGCGATTGTGTGTGTGAGTGTGTAGGACTTTCTGTGCGAGTGTTTAGGAGTGTGTGTGTGAGTGTGTGAAAGTGTGTGCGAGTGTGTGCAAGTGTGTGCGTGCGAGTGTGTGCGAGTGTGTGCGACTGTGTGCGAGTGTGTGCGACTGTGTGAGTGTGAGTGTGTGCGAATTTGTGCGAGTGTGTGTGCGCGAGTGTGCACGAGTTTGTGCATGTAAGTGTGTGCATGCGAGTGTGTGCGAGTGTGCTCGAGTGAATGGGTGAGAGTGTTTGCGATTGTGTGTGAGTGTGTGCGAGTAAGTGTGTGTGAGTGTGTGAGTGAGTGTGTGTGAGTGTGTGTGTGCGAGTTTGTGTGCGAGTGTGTGTGAGTGAGTGTGTGCGAGTGTGCGCGAGTTTGTGTGCGAGTGTTTGTGCGAGTGTGTGCGTGCGAGTGTGTGTTCGAGTGTGTGCGCGCGAGTGTCTGCGCGCGAGTGTGTGTGCGAATGTGTGTGCGTGTGAGTGTGTGCGAGTGTGTATGAGTGTATGTGCGAGTGTGTGCCAGTGTGTGCGAGTGTGTGTGTGCGAGTCTGTGCAAGTGTGTGCGAGTGTGTGCGAGTGTGTGTGTGCGAGTGTGTGTGCAATTGTGTATGAGTGTGTGCGAGTGTTTGTGAGTTTGTGCAAGTGTGTGCGAGTGTGCGTGCGAGTGCATGCGAGTGAGAGCGGGTGTGTGCGAGTGTGTGTATGCGAGTCTGTGTGTGACTGTGTATGAGTGTGTGCGAGTGTGTGAGTTTGTGCGAGTGTGTGCGTGTGTGTGCGAGTGCGTGCGAGTGCGTGCAAATGTGTGCGAGAGTGTGCGAGTGTGTGTGTGTGAGTGTGTGTGTGCGAATGTGTGCCAGTTTGTGCGTACGAGTGTGTGCAAGTGAGTGCGAGTGTGTGCGAATGTGTGCGTGCGAGTGTGTGCGTGTGAGTGTGTGCGAGTGTGTGTGTGCGAGTGTGTGAGAGTGTGCTCGAGTGACTGGGTGCAAGTGTGTGCGAGTATGTGTGAGTGAGTGTGTGTGAGTGTCTGCGTGTGTGAGAGTTTGTGTGCGAGTGTGTGCGAGTTTGTGTGCGAGTGTGTGCGAGTGAGTGTGTGCGAATGTGTGCGAGTGTGTGCGAGTGTGTGCGTGCGAGTGTGTGCTAGTGTGTGTGTGCGAGTGTGTGCGAGTGTGTGAGTGTGTGTGCTAGTGTGTGCATGCGAATGTGTGCGAGTGTGTGCGAATGTGCTCGAGTGAGTGGGTGCGAGTGGGTGCGAGTGTGTATGAGTGAGTGTGTGTGAGTGTGAGCGTGGGTGCGAGTTTGTGTGCGAGTGAGTGTGTGTGAATGTATGTGAGTGTGTGCGAGTGTGTGTAAGTGTGTGTGCGAGTGCGTGCGTGCGAGTGTGTGCGTGTGAGTGTGTGCGAGTGTGCTCGAGTGAGTGGGTGCGATTGGGTGCGAGTGTGTATGAGTGAGTGTGTGTGAGTGTGTGCGTGGGTTCGAGTTTGTTTGCAAGTGAGTGTGTGTGAATGTGTGTGAGTGTGTGCGAGTGTGTGTAAGTGTGTGTGCGAGTGCGTGCGTGAGAGTGTGTGCGCGCGAGTGTGTGCATGCGAGTGTGTGCAAGTGTGAGTGAGTGTGTGCGAGTGTGTGTGCGAGTGTGTGTGCGAGTGTGTGTGCGAGAGTGTGCGAGTGTGTGCGAGTGTGTGCAAATGTGCCCGAGTGTGCGCGAGTGTGCACGAGTGAGTGAGTGCGAGTGTGTATGAGTGAGTGTGTGTGCGTGTGTGCAAGTTAGTGTGCGAGTGAGTGTGTGCGAATGTGTGCGAGTGTGTCTGTGCGAGTGTGTGTGCGAGTGTGTGCGTGCGAGTGTGTGCGTGCGAGTGTGTGTGAGTGTGAGTGAGTGTGTGCGAGTGTGCGAGTGTGTGTGCGAGAGTGTGCAAGTGTGTGCGAGTGTGTGCAAATGTGCCCGAGTGTGCGCGAGTGTGCACGAGTGAGTGGGTGCGAGTGTGTGTGAGTGTGTGCATGTGAGTGTGTGCGAGTGTGTGCGAGTGTGTTTGAGTGTGTGTGCGAGTGTGTGTGTGAGTGTGAGCGAGTGTGTATGAGTGTGTGTGCGAGTGTGTGCAAGTGTGTGTGAGTGTGTGTGATTGTGTGTGTGAGTGTTTGTGAGTGTGTGCGAGTGTGTGTACGAGTGTGTGCGATTGTGCATAAGTGTGCGAGTGTGTGCGAGTGTGTGTGCGAGTGTGTGTGAGTGTGTGCGAGTGTGTGCGATTGTGTGTGTAGGACTTTATGTGCGAGTGTGTATGAGTGTGTGTGTGAGTGTGTGAAAGTGTGTGCGAGTGTGTGCAAGTGTGTGCGAGTGAGTGTGTGCGAGTGTGTGTGCGAGTGTGTGCGTGCGAGTGTGTGCGAGTGTGTGCGTGCGAGTGTGTGCGAGTGTGTGCGAGTGTGTGCGTGCGAGTGTGTGCGAGTGTGTGCGTGCGAGTATGTGTGTTCGAGTGTGTGCACGCGAGTGTGTGCGCGTGAGTGTGAGTGTGTGTGCGAATGTGTGTGCGTGTGAGTGTGTGCGAGTGTGTATGAGTGTATGTGCGAGTGTGTGCCAGTGTGTGCGAGTGTTTGTGTGCGAGTGTGTGCAAGTGTGTGCGAGTGTGTGCGAGTGTGTGTGTGCGAGTGTGTGTGCAATTGTGTATGAGTGTGTGTGAGTGTTTGTGAGCTTGTGCAAGTGTGTGCGAGTGTGCGTGCGAGTGAGTGCGAGTGTGTGCGAGTGTGTCTATGCGAGTCTGTGTTTGATTGTGTATGAGTGTGTGCGTGTGTCTGCGAGTGCGTGCGAGTGCGTGCAAATGTGTGCGAGAGTGTGCGAGTGTGGGCGTGCAAGTGTGTGCTAGTGTGCGCGAGTGTGTGAGTGTGTGCGAGTGTGCGTGAGTAAGTGTGCGTGTGAGTGCGTGCATGCGAGTGTTTCCGAGTGTGTGTGTGAGTGTGTAGGACTGTGTGTGCGAGTGTGTGCGAGTGTGTGTGCGAGTGTGTGTGTACGAGTTTGTTCGAGTGTGTGCAATTGTGTGCAAGTGTGTGTGCGAGTGCGTATGAGTGAGTGTGTGCGAGTGTGTGCGAGTGTGTGTTTGCGAGTGTGTGTGCGAGTGTGTGCGAGTGTGTATGAGTGTATGTGCGAGTGTGTGTGCGAGTGTGTGCGTGCAAGTGTTTGCGTGCGAGTGTGTGCGAGTGTGTGCAAGTGTGTGTGAGTGTGTGCGAGTGTGTGTGCGAGTGTGTGCGAGTGTGTGCAAATGTGCCCGAGTGTGCGCGAGTGTGCACGAGTGAGTGGGTGCGAGTTTGTGCGAGTGTGTATGAGTGAGTGTGTGTGAGTGTGTGCGTGTGTGCGAGTTTGTGTGCGAGTGAGTGTGTGCGAATTTGTGCGAGTGTGTGTGAGTGTGTGAGTGTGTGTGAGTGTGCACGGGTGTGTGTGTGCGAGTGCGTGCGAGTGAGTGCGAGTGTGTGCAAATGTGTGCGAGCGTGTGTGAGTGTGTGAGTGTGTGTGAGTGTGCACGAGTGTGTGCGTGTGAGTGATTGTGTGTGAGTCTGTGCGAGTGTGTGCTTGCGAGTGTGTGCTAGTGTGCACGAGGGTGTGAGTGTGTGAGTGTGTGCGAGAGTGCGCGAGTGTGTGCGTGTGAGTAAGTGAGTGTGTGTGTGAGTGTGTGCGAGTGTGTGTGTGAGTGTGTATGACTGTGTGTGCGAGTGTGTGCGCGTGTGTGCGAGTGTGTGTGCGAGTGTGTGTGTGCGTGTGTTTGAGTGTGTGCAAGTGTGTGCGAGTGTGTGTGCGAGTGCGTACGAGTGTGTGTGAGTGTGTGTAAGTATGTGTGCGAGTGTGTGATTGTGTGGGAGTGTGTGTGAGCTTGTAGCACTGTATGTGCGAGTGTTTGTGAGTGTGTGCGGGTGTGTTCGAGTGTGTGTAAGTGTGTGAGTGTGTGTGAGTGTGAGTGCGAGTGTGTGCGTGTGAGTGAGTGTGTGTGTGAGTGTGTGCAAGTGTTTGCGAGTGTGTGTGAGTGTGTAGGACTGTGTGTGCGAGTGTGTATGCGAGTGTGTGCGAGTGTGTGTGCGAGGGTTTGTGAGTGTGTACGAGTGTGTGTTGGAGTTTGTGCGAGTGTGTGCGAGTGTGTGTGTGAGTGTGTGTGCGAGTGTGTGCGAGTGTGTGCGTGCGAGTGTGTGCAAGTGTGTGCAAGTGAGTGTGTGCGAGTGTGTGTGCGAGTGTGTGCGTGCGAGTGCGTGCGAGTGTGTGCGTGCGAGTGTGTGCGAGTGTGTGCGACTGTGTGCGTGTGTGTTTGCACGAGTGTGCACGAGTGTTTGCATGTAAGTGTGTGCATGCGAGTGTGTGCGAGTGTGCTCAAGTGAATGGGTGAGAGTGTGTGCGAGTGTGTGTGAGTGTGTGCGAGTAAGTGTGTGTGAGTGTGTATGAGTGAGTGTGTGTGAGTGTGTGTGTGCGAGTTTGTGTGCGAGTGTGTGTGAGTGAGTGTGTGCGAGTGTGTGCGAGTTTGTGTGCGATTGTTTGTGCGAATGTGTGCGTGTGAGTGTGTGTGTTCGAGTGTGTGCACGCGAGTGTATGCGCACAAGTGTGTGTGCGAATGTTTGTGCGTGTGAGTGTGTGTGAGTGTGTATGAGTGTATGTGCGAGTGTGTGCCAGTGTGTGCGAGTGTGTGTGTGCGAGTGTGTGCAAGTGTGTGCGAGTGTGTGCGAGTGTGTGTGTGCGAGTGTGTGTGTGCGAGTGAGTGTGCAATTGTGTATGAGTGTGTGCGAGTGTTTGTGAGTTTGTGCAAGTGTGTGCGAGTGTGCGTGCGAGTGCATGCGAGTGAGTGCGAGTGTGTGTATGCGAGTCTGTGTGTGATTGTGTATGAGTGTGTGCGAGTGTGTGAGTTTGTGCAAGTGTGTGCGTGTGTGTGCGAGTGCGTGCGAATGCGTGCGAGTTCGTGCAAATGTGTGCGAGAGTGTGCGAGTGTGTGTGTGTGAGTGTGTGCGAATGTGTGCGAGTGTGTGTGTGTGCGATTGTGTATGGTGTGTGCGAGTGTGTGCGTGTGAGTGCGTGCGAGTGTATGCGAGTGTGCGCGAGTGTGTGTGAGTGTGTGCGAGTGTGTGTGTGTGAGTGTGTGTGTGTGTGAGTGTGTGCGAATGTGTGCCAGTTTGTGCGTACGAGTGTGTGCAAGTGAGTGCGAGTGTGTGCCATTGTGTGCGTGCGAGTGTGCGCGAGTGTGTGCGTGTGAGTGTGTGCGAGTGTGTGTGTGCGAGTGTGTGCGAGTGTGCTCGAGTGACTGGGTGCAAGTGTGTGCGAGTATGTGTGAGTGAGTGTGTGAGTGTCTGCGTGTGTGCGAGTTTGTGTGCGAGTTTGTGTGCGAGTGTGTGCGAGTGTGTGCGAATGTGTGCGAGTGTGTGCGAGTGTGTGCGTGCGAGTGTGTGCTAGTGTGTGCGTGCGAGTGTGTGCAAGTGTGTGAGTGTGTGTGCGAGTGTGTGCGTGTGAGTGTGTGCGTGCGAGTGTGTGCGAGTGTGCTCGAGTGAGTGGGTGCGAGTGGGTGCGAGTGTGTGTGAGTGTGTGCGTGGGTGCGAGTTTGTGTGCGAGTGAGTGTGTGTGAATGTGTGTGAGTGTGTGCGAGTGTGTGTAAGTGTGTGTGCGAGTGCGTGCGTGAGAGTGTGTGCGTGCGAGTGTGTGCAAGTGTGAGTGAGTGTGTGCGAGTGTGTGTGCGAGTGTGTGTGCGAGTGTGTGTGCGAGAGTGTGCGAGTGTGTGCGAGTGTGTGCAAATGTGCCCGAGTGTGCGCGAGTGTGCACGAGTGAGTGAGTGCGAGTGTGTATGAGTGAGTGTGTGTGCGTGTGTGCGAGTTAGTGTGCGAGTGAGTGTGTGCGAATGTGTGCGAGTGTGTCTGTGCGAGTGTGTGTGCGAGTGTGTGCGTGCGAGTGTGTGCGTGCGAGTGTGTGTGAGTGTGAGTGAGTGTGTGCGAGTGTGTGTGCGAGTGTGTGTGCGAGAGTGTGTGAGTGTGTGCGCGTGTGTGCAAATGTGCCCGAGTGTGCGCGAGTGTGCACGAGTGAGTGGGTGCGAGTGTGTGTGAGTGTGTGCATGTGAGTGTGTGCGAGTGTGTGCGAGTGTGTGTGAGTGTGTGTGCGAGTGTGTGTGTGAGTGTGAGCGAGTGTGTATGAGTGTGTGTGCGAGTGTGTGCAAGTGTGTGTGAGTGTGTGCGAGTGTGTGTGTGAGTGTGTGCGATTGTGCATAAGTGTGTGTGAGTGTGTGCGAGTGTGTGTGCGAGTGTGTGTGAGTGTGTGCGAGTGTGTGCGATTGTGTGTGTGAGTGTGTAGGACTTTATGTGCGAGTGTGTATGAGTGTGTGTGTGAGTGTGTGAAAGTGTGTGCGAGTGTGTGCAAGTGTGTGCGAGTGAGTGTGTGCGAGTGTGTGTGCGAGTGTGTGCGTGCGAGTGTGTGCGAGTGTGTGCGTGCGAGTTTGTGCGAGTGTGTGCGAGTGTGTGTGAGTGTGTGAGTGTGAGTGTGTGCGAATGTGTGCGAGTGTGTGTGCGCGAGTGTGCACGAGTGTGTGCATGTAAGTGTGTGCATGTGAGTGTGTGCGAGTGTGCTCGAGTGAATGGGTGAGAGTGTGTGCGAGTGTGTGTGAGTGTGTGCGAGTTAGTGTGTGTGAGTGTGTGTGAGTGTGTGCGAGTAAGTGTGTGTGAGTGTGTGTGTGCGAGTTTGTGTGCGAGTGTGTGCGAGTTTGTGTGCGAGTGTGTGCGAGTTTGTGTGCGAGTGTGTGTGCGAGTGTGTGCGTGCGAGTGTGTGTGTGCGAGTGTGTGTGCGAGTGTGCATGAGTGTGTGCGAGTGTGTGCGATTGTGTGTGTGAGTGTGTAGGACTTTCTGTGCGAGTGTTTAGGAGTGTGTGTGTGAGTGTGTGAAAGTGTGTGCGAGTGTGTGCAAGTGTGTGCGTGCGAGTGTGTGCGAGTGTGTGCGACTGTGTGCGAGTGTGTGCGAGTGTGTGAGTGTGTGCGAATGTGTGCGAGTGTGTGTGCGCGAGTGTGCACGAGTTTGTGCATGTAAGTGTGTGCATGCGAGTGTGTGCGAGTGTGCTCGAGTGAATGGGTGAGAGTGTTTGCGATTGTGTGTGAGTGTGTGCGAGTAAGTGTGTGTGAGTGTGTGCGATTGTGTGTGTGAGTGTGTAGGACTTTATGTGCGAGTGTGTATGAGTGTGTGTGTGAGTGTGTGAAAGTGTGTGCGAGTGTGTGCAAGTGTGTGCGAGTGAGTGTGTGCGAGTGTGTGTGCGAGTGTGTGCGTGCGAGTGTGTGCGAGTGTGTGCGTGCGAGTGTGTGCGAGTGTGTGCGAGTGTGTGTGAGTGTGTGAGTGTGAGTGTGTGCGAATGTGTGCGAGTGTGTGTGCGCGAGTGTGCACGAGTGTGTGCATGTAAGTGTGTGCATGTGAGTGTGTGCGAGTGTGCTCGAGTGAATGGGTGAGAGTGTGTGCGAGTGTGTGTGAGTGTGTGCGAGTTAGTGTGTGTGAGTGTGTGTGAGTGTGTGCGAGTAAGTGTGTGTGAGTGTGTGTGTGCGAGTTTGTGTGCGAGTGTGTGCGAGTTTGTGTGCGAGTGTGTGCGAGTTTGTGTGCGAGTGTGTGTGCGAGTGTGTGCGTGCGAGTGTGTGTGTGCGAGTGTGTGTGCGAGTGTGCATGAGTGTGTGCGAGTGTGTGCGATTGTGTGTGTGAGTGTGTAGGACTTTCTGTGCGAGTGTTTAGGAGTGTGTGTGTGAGTGTGTGAAAGTGTGTGCGAGTGTGTGCAAGTGTGTGCGTGCGAGTGTGTGCGAGTGTGTGCGACTGTGTGCGAGTGTGTGCGAGTGTGTGAGTGTGTGCGAATGTGTGCGAGTGTGTGTGCGCGAGTGTGCACGAGTTTGTGCATGTAAGTGTGTGCATGCGAGTGTGTGCGAGTGTGCTCGAGTGAATGGGTGAGAGTGTTTGCGATTGTGTGTGAGTGTGTGCGAGTAAGTGTGTGTGAGTGTGTATGAGTGAGTGTGTGTGAGTGTGTGTGTGCGAGTTTGTGTGCGAGTGTGTGTGAGTGAGTGTGTGCGAGTGTGTGCGAGTTTGTGTGCGAGTGTTTGTGCGAGTGTGTGCGTGCGAGTTTGTGTTCGAGTGTGTGCGCGCGAGTGTGTGTGCGAATGTGTGTGCGTGTGAGTGTGTGTGAGTGTGTATGAGTGTATGTGCGAGTGTGTGCCAGTGTGTGCGAGTGTGTGTGTGCGAGTCTGTGCAAGTGTGTGCGAGTGTGTGTGTGCGAGTGTGTGTGCAATTGTGTATGAGTGTGTGCGAGTGTTTGTGAGTTTGTGCAAGTGTGTGCGAGTGTGCGTGCGAGTGCATGCGAGTGAGTGCGGGTGTGTGCGAGTGTGTGCAAGTGTGAGTGAGTGTGTGCGAGTGTGTGTTCGAGTGTGTGTGCGAGTGTGTGCGCGAGTGTGCACGAGTGAGTGAGTGCGAGTGTGTATAAGTGAGTGTGTGTGCGTGTGTGCGAGTTAGTGTGCGAGTGAGTATGTGCGAATGTGTGCGAGTGTGTGCGAGTGTTTCTGTGCGAGTGTGTGTGCGAGTGTGTGCGTGCGAGTGTGTGCGTGCGAGTGTGTGTGAGTGTGAGTGAGTGTGTGCGAGTGTGTGTGCGAGTGTGTGTGCGAGTGTGTGCGAGTGTGTGCAAATGTGCCCGAGTGTGCGCGAGTGTGCACGAGTGAGTGGGTGCGAGTGTGTGTGAGTGTGTGCATGTAAGTGTGTGCGAGCGTGTGCGAGTGTGTGTGAGTATGTGTGCGAGTGTGTGTGTGAGTGTGAGCGAGTGTGTATGAGTGTGTGTGCGAGTGTGTGCAAGTGTGTGTGAGTGTGTGCGAGTGTGTGTGAGTGTGTGTGAGTGTGTGCGAGTGTGTGTACGAGTGTGTGCGATTGTGCATAAGTGTGTGCGAGTGTGTGTGCGAGTGTGCATGAGTGTGTGCGAGTGTGTGCGATTGTGTGTGTGAGTTTGTAGGACTTTCTGTGCGAGTGTTTAGGAGTGTGTGTGTGAGTGTGTGAAAGTGTGTGCGAGTGTGTGCAAGTGTGTGCGTGCGAGTGTGTGCGACTGTGTGCGAGTGTGTGCGAGTGTGTGCCAATGTGTGCGTGCGAGTGTGTGCGAGTGTGTGCATGTGAGTGTGTGCGAGTGTGTGTGTGCGAGTGTGTGCAAGTGTGCTCGAGTGACTGGGTGCAAGTGTGTGCGAGTATGTGTGAGTGAGTGTGTGTGAGTGTCTGCGTGTGTGCGAGTTTGTGTGCGAGTGTGTGCGAGTTTGTGTGCGAGTGTGTGCGAGTGAGTGTGTGTGAGTGTGTGTGTGCGAATGTGTGCCAGTTTGTGCGTACGAGTGTGTGCAAGTGAGTGCGTGCGAGTGTGTGCAAGTGTGTGAGTGTGTGTGCGAGTGTGTGCGATTGTGCATAAGTGTGTGCGAGTGTGTGTGCGAGTGTGCATGAGTGTGTGCGAGTGTGTGCGATTGTGTGTGTGAGTTTGTAGGACTTTCTGTGCGAGTGTTTAGGAGTGTGTGTGTGAGTGTGTGAAAGTGTGTGCGAGTGTGTGCAAGTGTGTGCGTGCGAGTGTGTGCGACTGTGTGCGAGTGTGTGCGAGTGTGTGCCAATGTGTGCGTGCGAGTGTGTGCGAGTGTGTGCGTGTGAGTGTGTGCGAGTGTGTGTGTGCGAGTGTGTGCAAGTGTGCTCGAGTGACTGGGTGCAAGTGTGTGCGAGTATGTGTGAGTGAGTGTGTGTGAGTGTCTGCGTGTGTGCGAGTTTGTGTGCGAGTGTGTGCGAGTTTGTGTGCGAGTGTGTGCGAGTGAGTGTGTGTGAATGTGTGCGAGTGTGTGCGAGTGTGTGCGTGCGAGTGTGTGCTAGTGTGTGCGTGCGAGTGTGTGCAAGTGTGTGAGTGTGTGTGCGAGTGTGTGCGTGCGAGTGTGTGCGAATGTGCTCGAGTGAGTGGGTGCGAGTGGGTGCGAGTGTGTATGAGTGAGTGTGTGTGAGTGTGAGCGTGGGTGCGAGTTTGTGTGCGAGTGAGTGTGTGTGAATGTGTGTGAGTGTGTGTGTGAGTGTGTGCAAGTGTGTGTGAGTGTGTGCGAGTGTGTGTGTGAGTGTGTGTGAGTGTGTGCGAGTGTGTGTACGAGTGTGTGCGATTGTGCATAAGTGTGTGCGAGTGTGTGCGAGTGTGTGTGCGAGTGTGCATGAGTGTGTGCGAGTGTGTGCGATTGTGTGTGAGTGTGTAGGACTTTCTGTGCGAGTGTTTAGGAGTGTGTGTGTGAGTGTGTGAAAGTGTGTGTAAGTGTGTGCGAGTGTGTGCGAGTGTGTGCGAGTGTGTGAGTGTGAGTGTGTGCGAATGTGTGCGAGTGTGGGTGTGCGAGTGTGTGCAAGTGTGTGCGAGTGAGTGTGTGCGAGTGTGTGTGCGAGTGTGTGCGTGCGAGTGTGTGCGAGTGTGTGCGTGCGAGTGTGTGCGAGTGTGTGCGACTGTGTGCGAGTGTGTGCGAGTGTGTGAGTGTGTGCGAATGTGTGCGAGTGTGTTTGCGCGAGTGTGCACGAGTGTGTGCATGTAAGTGTGTGCATGCGAGTGTGTGCGAGTGTGCTCAAGTGAATGGGTGAGAGTGTGTGCGAGTGTGTGTGAGTGTGTGCGAGTAAGTGTGTGTGAGTGTGTATGAGTGAGTGTGTGTGAGTGTGTGTGTGCGAGTTTGTGTGCGAGTGTGTGTGAGTGAGTGTGTGCGAGTTTGTGTGCGAGTGTTTGTGCGAATGTGTGCGTGCGAGTGTGTGTTCGAGTGTGTGCGCGCGAGTGTGTGCGCGCAAGTGTGTGTGCGAATGTGTGTGCGTGTGAGTGTGTGTGAGTGTGTATGAGTGTATGTGCGAGTGTGCGCCAGTGTGTGCGAGTGTGTGGGTGCGAGTGTGTGCAAGTGTGTGCGAGTGTGTGCGAGTGTGTGTGTGCGAGTGTGTGTGCAATTGTGTATGAGTGTGTGCGAGTGTTTGTGAGTTTGTGCAAGTGTGTGCGAGTGTGCGTGCGAGTGCATGCGAGTGAGTGCGGGTGTGTGCGAGTGTGTGTATGCGAGTCTGTGTGTGCTTGTGTATGAGTGTGTGCGAGTGTGTGAGTTTGTGCGAGTGTGTGCGTGTGTGTGCGAGTGCGTGCGAATGCGTGCGAGTTCGTGCAAATGTGTGCGAGAGTGTGCGAGTGTGTGTGTGTGAGTGTGTGCGAATGTGTGCGAGTGTGTGTGTGCGATTGTGTATGGTGTGTGCGAGTGTGTGCGTGTGAGTGCGTGCGAGTGTATGCGAGTGTGCGCGAGTGTGTGTGAGTGTGTGCGAGTGTGTGTGTGTGAGTGTGTGCGAATGTGTGCCAGTTTGTGCGTACGAGTGTGTGCAAGTGAGTGCGAGTGTGTGCCAATGTGTGCGTGCGAGTGTGCGCAAGTGTGTGCGTGTGAGTGTGTGCGAGTGTGTGTGTGCGAGTGTGTGCGAGTGTGCTCGAGTGACTGGGTACAAGTGTGTGCGAGTATGTGTGAGTGAGTGTGTGTGAGTGTCTGCGTGTGTGCGAGTTTGTGTGCGAGTGTGTGCGAGTTTGTGTGCGAGTGTGTGCGAGTGAGTGTGTGCGAAAGTGTGCGAGTGTGTGCGTGCGAGTGTGTGCTAGTGTGTGCGTGCGAGTGTGTGCGAGTGTGTTAGTGTGTGTGCGAGTGTGTGCGTGCGAGTGTGTGCGAGTGTGCTCGAGTGAGTGGGTGCGAGTGGGTGCGAGTGTGTGTGAGTGTGTGCGTGGGTGCGAGTTTGTGTGCGAGTGAGTGTGTGTGAATGTGTGTGAGTGTGTGTGAGTGTGTGTAAGTGTGTGTGCGAGTGCGTGCGTGCGAGTGTGTGCGTGCGAGTGTGTGCGTGCGAGTGTGTGCGAGTGTGCTCGAGTGAGTGGGTGCGAGTGTGTATGAGTGAGTGTGTGTGAGTGTGCGTGGGTGCGAGATTGTGTGCGAGTGAGTGTGTGTGAATGTGTGTGAGTGTGTGCGAGTGTGTGTAAGTGTGTGTGCAAGTGCGTGCATGCGAGTGTTTGCGTGCGAGTGTGTGCGTGCGAGTGTGTGCAAGTGTGAGTGAGTGTGTGCGAGTGTGTGTGTGAGTGTGTGTGCGAGTGTGTGTGCGAGAGTGTGCGAGTGTGTTCGAGTGTGTGCAAATGTGCCCGAGTGTGCGCGAGTGTGCACGAGTGAGTGAGTGCGAGTGTGTATAAGTGAGTGTGTGTGATTGTGTGCGAGTTAGTGTGCGAGTGAGTGTGTGCGAATGTGTGCGAGTGTGTGCGAGTGTTTCTGTGCGAGTGTGTGTGCGAGTGTGTGCATGCGAGTGTGTGCGTGCGAGTGTGTGTGAGTGTGAGTGAGTGTGTGCGAGTGTGTGTGCGAGTGTGTGTGCGAGTGTGTGCGAGTGTGTGCAAATGTGCCCGAGTGTGCGCGAGTGTGCACGAGTGAGTGGGTGCGAGTGTGTGTGAGTGTGTGCATGTAAGTGTGTGCGAGCGTGTGCGAGTGTGTGTGAGTGTGTATGCGAGTGTGTGTGTGTGAGTGTGAGCGAGTGTGTATGAGTGTGTGTGCGAGTGTGTGCAAGTGTGTGTGAGTGTGTGCGAGTGTGTGTGTGAGTGTGTGTGAGTGTGTGCGAGTGTGTGTACGAGTGTGTGCGAGTGTGTGCGATTGTGTGTGTGAGTGTGTAGGACTTTCTTTGCGAGTGTTTAGGAGTGTGTGTGTGAGTGTGTGAAAGTGTGTGCGAGTGTGTGCAAGTGTGTGCGTGCGAGTGTGTGCGAGTGTGTGTGACTGTGTGCGAGTGTGTGCGAGTGTGTGAGTGTGTGCGAATGTGTGCGAGTGTGTGTGCGCAAGTGTGCACGAGTTTGTGCATGTAAGTGTGTGCATGCGAGTGTGTGCGAGTGTGCTCGAGTGAATGGGTGAGAGTGTTTGCGATTGTGTGTGAGTGTGTGCGAGTAAGTGTGTGTGAGTGTGTATGAGTGAGTGTGTGTGAGTGTGTGTGTGCGAGTTTGTGTGCGAGTGTGTGTGAGTGAGTGTGTGCGAGTGTGTGCGAGTTTGTGTGCGAGTGTTTGTGCGAGTGTGTGCGTGCGAGTGTGTGTTCGAGTGTGTGCGCGCGAGTGTGTGCGTGTGAGTGTGTGCGAGTGTGTATGAGTGTATGTGCGAGTGTGTGCCAGTGTGTGCGAGTGTGTGTGTGCGAGTCTGTGCAAGTGTGTGCGAGTGTGTGCGAGTGTGTGTGTGCGAGTGTGTGCGAGTGTGCTCGAGTGACTGGGTGCAAGTGTGTGCGAGTATGTGTGAGTGAGTGTGTGTGAGTGTCTGCGTGTGTGCGAGTTTGTGTGCGAGTGTGTGCGAGTTTGTGTGCGAGTGTCTGCGAGTGAGTGTGTGCGAATGTGTGCGAGTGTGTGCGAGTGTGTGCGTGCGAGTGTGTGCTAGTGTGCGCGTGCGAGTGTGTGCGAGTGTGTGAGTGTGTGTGCGAGTGTGTGAGTGTGTGCGAATGTGTGCGAGTGTGTTTGCGCGAGTGTGCACGAGTGTGTGCATGTAAGTGTGTGCATGCGAGTGTGTGCGAGTGTGCTCAAGTGAATGGGTGAGAGTGTGTGCGAGTGTGTGTGAGTGTGTGTGTGCGATTGTGTATGGTGTGTGCGAGTGTGTGCGTGTGAGTGCGTGCGAGTGTATGCGAGTGTGCGCGAGTGTGTGTGAGTGTGTGCGAGTGTGTGTGTGTGAGTGTGTGCGAATGTGTGCCAGTTTGTGCGTACGAGTGTGTGCGCGTGTGTGCGAGTGTATGTGCGAGTGTGTGCGAGTGTGTGTGCGAGTGTGTGTGTGAGTGTGTTTGAGTGTGTGCAAGTGTGTGCGAGTGTGTGTGCGAGTGCGTATGAGTGTGTGTGAGTGTGTGTAAGTATGTGTGCGAGTGTGTGATTGTGTGGGAGTGTGTGTGAGCTTGTAGCACTGTATGTGCGAGTGTTTGTGAGTGTGTGCGGGTGTGTTCGAGTGTGTGTAAGTGTGTGAGTGTGTGTGAGTGTGAGTGCGAGTGTGTGCGTGTGAGTGAGTGTGTGTGTGAGTGTGTGCAAGTGTTTGCGAGTGTGTGTGTGAGTGTGTAGGACTGTGTGTGCGAGTATGTGTGCGAGTGTGTGCGAATGTGTATGTGTGTATGTGCGAGTGTGTGCGAGTGTGTGCGAGTGTGTGTGCGAGTGTTTGTGAGTGTGTACGAGTGTGTGTTGGAGTTTGTGTGAGTGTGTGCGAGTGTGTGTGTGAGTGTGTGTGCGACTGTTTGCGAATGTGTGCCAGTTTGTGCGTACGAGTGTGTGCAAGTGAGTGCAAGTGTGTGCGAATGTGTGCGTGCGAGTGTGCACGAGTGTGTGCGTGTGAGTGTGTGCGAGTGTGTGTGTGCGAGTGTGTGCGAGTGTGCTCGAGTGACTGGGTGCAAGTGTGTGCGAGTATGTGTGAGTGAGTGTGTGTGAGTGTCTGCGTGTGTGCGAGTTTGTGTGCGAGTGTGTGCGAGTTTGTGTGCGAGTGTGTGCGAGTGAGTGTGTGCGAATGTGTGTGAGTGTGTGCGAGTGTGTGCGTGCGAGTGTGTGCTAGTGTGTGCGTGCGAGTGTGTGCGAGTGTGTGAGTGTGTGTGCGAGTGTGTGCGTGCGAGTGTGTGCGAGTGTGTGCGAATGTGCTCGAGTGAGTGGGTGCGAGTGGGTGCGAGTGTGTATGAGTGAGTGTGTGTGAGTGTGAGCGTGGGTGCGAGTTTGTGTGCGAGTGAGTGTGTGTGAATGTGTGTGAGTGTGTGCGAGTGTGTGTAAGTGTGTGTGCGAGTGCGTGCGTGCGAGTGTGTGCGTGCGAGTGTGTGCGTGTGAGTGTGTGCGAGTGTGCTCGAGTGAGTGGGTGCGAGTGGGTGCGAGTGTGTATGAGTGAGTGTGTGTGAGTGTGTGCGTGGGTGCGAGTTTGTGTGCGAGTGAGTGTGTGTGAATGTGTGTGAGTGTGTGCGAGTGTGTGTAAGTGTGTGTGCGAGTGCGTGCGTGAGTGTGTGTGCGTGCGAGTGTGTGCGTGCGAGTGTGTGCAAGTGTGAGTGAGTGTGTGCGAGTGTGTGTGCGAGTGTGTGTGCGAGTGTGTGTGCGAGAGTGTGCGAGTGTGTGCGAGTGTGTGCAAATGTGCCCGAGTGTGCGCGAGTGTGCATGAGTGAGTGAGTGCAAGTGTGTATGAGTGAGTGTGTGTGCATGTGTGCGAGTTAGTGTGCGAGTGAGTGTGTGCGAATGTGTGCGAGTGTGTGCGAGTGTGTCTGTGCGAGTGTGTGTGCGAGTGTGTGCGTGCGAGTGTGTGCGTGCGAGTGTGTGTGAGTGTGAGTGAGTGTGTGCGAGTGTGTGTGCGAGTGTGTGTGTGAGAGTGTGTGAGTGTGTGCGAGTGTGTGCAAATGTGCCCGAGTGTGCGCGAGTGTGCACGAGTGAGTGGGTGCGAGTGTGTGTGAGTGTGTGCATGTGAGTGTGTGCGAGTGTGTGCGAGTGTGTGTGAGTGTGTGTGCGAGTGTGTGTGTGAGTGTGAGCGAGTGTGTATGAGTGTGTGTGCGAGTGTGTGCAAGTGTGTGTGAGTGTGTGCGAGTGTGTGTGTGAGTGTGTGCGAGTGTGTGCGAGTGTGTGGACGAGTGTGTGCGATTGTGCATAAGTGTGTGCGAGTGTGTGCGAGTGTTTGTTCGAGTGTGTGTGAGTGTGTTCGATTGTGTGCGATTGTGTTTGTGAGTGTGTAGGACTTTATGTGCGAGTGTGTATGAGTGTGTGTGTGAGTGTGTGAAAGTGTGTGCGAGTGTGTGCAAGTGTGTGCGAGTGAGTGTGTGCGAGTGTGTGTGCGAGTGTGTGCGTGCGAGTGTGTGCGAGTGTGTGCGTGCGAGTGTGTGCGAGTGTGTGCGACTGTGTGCGAATGTGTGCGAGTGTGTGAGTGTGAGTGTGTGCGAATGTGTGCGAGTGTGTGTGTGCGAATGTGCCCGAGTGTGTGCATGTAAGTGTGTGCATGCGAGTGTGTGCGAGTGTGCTCGAGTGAATGGGTGAGAGTGTGTGCGAGTGTGTGTGAGTGTGTGCGAGTAAGTGTGTGTGAGTGTGTATGAGTGAGTGTGTGTGAGTGTGTGTGTGCGAGTTTGTGTGCGAGTGTGTGTGAGTGAGTGTGTGCGAGTGTGTGTGCGTGCGAGTGTGTGTGTTTGAGTTTGTGCGCGCGAGTGTGTGCGCACGAGTGTGTGAGTGTGTGTGCGAATGTGTGTGCGTGTGAGTGTGTGCGAGTGTGTATGAGTGTATGTGCGAGTGTGTGCCAGTGTGTGCGAGTGTTTGTGTGCGAGTGTGTGCAAGTTTGTGCGAGTGTGTGCGAGTGTGTGTGTGCGAGTGTGTGTGCAATTGTGTATGAGTGTGTGCGAGTGTTTGTGAGTTTGTGCAAGTGTGTGCGAGTGTGCGTGCGAGTGAGTGCGGGTGTGTGCGAGTGTGTGTATGCGAGTCTGTGTGTGATTGTGTATGAGTGTTTGCGAGTGTGTGAGTTTGTGCGAGTGTGTGCGTGTGTGCGAGTGTGAGTGAGTAAGTGTGCGTGTGAGTGCGTGCGTGCGAGTGTTTCCGAGTGTGTGTGTGAGTGTGTAGGACTGTGTGTGCGAGTGTGTGCGAGTGTGTGTGCGAGTGTGTAGGAGTGTATGTGCGAGTGTGTGTGCGAGTGTGTGCGTGCAAGTGTTTGCGTGCGAGTGTGTGCGAGTGTGTGCAAGTGTGTGTGAGTGTGTGCGAGTGTGTGTGCGAGTGTGTGCGAGTGTGTGCAAACGTGCCCGAGTGTGCGCGAGTGTGCACGAGTGAGTGGGTGCGAGTTTGTGCGAGTGTGTATGAGTGAGTGTGTGTGAGTGTGTGCGTGTGTGCGAGTTTGTGTGCGAGTGAGTGTGTGCGAATGTGTGCGAGTGTGTGCGAGTGTGTGAGTGTGTGTGAGTGTGCACGGGTGTGTGTGTGCGAGTGCGTGCGTGTGAATGCGAGTGTGTGCAAATGTGTGCGAGCGTGTGTGAGTGTGTGAGTGTGTGTGAGTGTGCACGAGTGTGTGCGTGTGAGTGATTGTGTGTTAGTCTGTGCGAGTGTGTGCTTGCGAGTGTGTGCTAGTGTGCACGAGTGTGTGAGTGTGTGCGAGAGTGCGCGAGTGTGTGCGTGTGAGTAAGTGAGTGTGTGTGTGAGTGTGTGCGAGTGTGTGTGTGAGTGTGTATGACTGTGTGTGCGAGTGTGTGCGCGTGTGTGCGAGTGTATGTGCGAGTGTGTGCGAGTGTGTGTGCGAGTGTGTGTGTGAGTGTGTTTGAGTGTGTGCAAGTGTGTGCGAGTGTGTGTGTGAGTGCGTATGAGTGTTTGTGAGTGTGTGTAAGTATGTGTGCGAGTGTGTGATTGTGTGGGAGTGTGTGTGAGCTTGTAGCACTGTATGTGCGAGTGTTTGTGAGTGTGTGCGGGTGTGTTCGAGTGTGTGTAAGTGTGTGAGTGTGTGTGAGTGTGAGTGCGAGTGTTTGCGTGTGAGTGAGTGTGTGTGTGAGTGTGTGCAAGTGTTTGCGAGTGTGTGTGTGAGTGTGTAGGACTGTGTGTGCGAGTGTGTGTGCGAGTGTGTGCGAATGTGTATGTGTGTATGTGCGAGTGTGTGCGAGTGTGTGCGAGTGTGTGTGCGAGTGTTTGTGAGTGTGTACGAGTGTGTGTTGGAGTTTGTGCGAGTGTGTGCGAGTGTGTGTGTGAGTGTGTGTGCGAGAGTGTGCATGCGAGTGTGTGCGAGTGTGTGTGTGCGAGTGTGTGCAAGTGTGTGCGAGTGAGTGTGTGCGAGTGTGTGTGCGAGTGTGTGCATGCGAGTGTGTGCGAGTGTGTGCGTGCGAGTGTGTGCGAGTGTGTGCGACTGTGTGCGAGTGTGTGCGTGCGAGTGTGTGCGAGTGTGTGCGTGCGAGTGTGTGCGAGTGTGTGCGACTGTGTGCGAGTGTGTGCGAGTGTGTGAGTGTGTGCGAATGTGTGCGAGTGTGTTTGCGCGAGTGTGCACGAGTGTGTGCATGTAAGTGTGTGCATGCGAGTGTGTGCGAGTGTGCTCAAGTGAATGGGTGAGAGTGTGTGCGAGTGTGTGTGAGTGTGTGTGTGCGATTGTGTATGGTGTGTGCGAGTGTGTGCGTGTGAGTGCGTGCGAGTGTATGCGAGTGTGCGCGAGTGTGTGTGAGTGTGTGCGAGTGTGTGTGTGTGAGTGTGTGCGAATGTGTGCCAGTTTGTGCGTACGAGTGTGTGCGCGTGTGTGCGAGTGTATGTGCGAGTGTGTGCGAGTGTGTGTGCGAGTGTGTGTGTGCGAGTGTGTGCGAGTGTGTGAGTGTGTGTGCGAGTGTGTGCGTGCGAGTGTGTGCGAGTGTGTGCGAATGTGCTCGAGTGAGTGGGTGCGAGTGGGTGCGAGTGTGTATGAGTGAGTGTGTGTGAGTGTGAGCGTGGGTGCGAGTTTGTGTGCGAGTGAGTGTGTGTGAATGTGTGTGAGTGTGTGCGAGTGTGTGTAAGTGTGTGTGCGAGTGCGTGCGTGCGAGTGTGTGCGTGCGAGTGTGTGCGTGTGAGTGTGTGCGAGTGTGCTCGAGTGAGTGGGTGCGAGTGGGTGCGAGTGTGTATGAGTGAGTGTGTGTGAGTGTGTGCGTGGGTGCGAGTTTGTGTGCGAGTGAGTGTGTGTGAATGTGTGTGAGTGTGTGCGAGTGTGTGTAAGTGTGTGTGCGAGTGCGTGCGTGAGTGTGTGTGCGTGCGAGTGTGTGCGTGCGAGTGTGTGCAAGTGTGAGTGAGTGTGTGCGAGTGTGTGTGCGAGTGTGTGTGCGAGTGTGTGTGCGAGAGTGTGCGAGTGTGTGCGAGTGTGTGCAAATGTGCCCGAGTGTGCGCGAGTGTGCATGAGTGAGTGAGTGCAAGTGTGTATGAGTGAGTGTGTGTGCATGTGTGCGAGTTAGTGTGCGAGTGAGTGTGTGCGAATGTGTGCGAGTGTGTGCGAGTGTGTCTGTGCGAGTGTGTGTGCGAGTGTGTGCGTGCGAGTGTGTGCGTGCGAGTGTGTGTGAGTGTGAGTGAGTGTGTGCGAGTGTGTGTGCGAGTGTGTGTGTGAGAGTGTGTGAGTGTGTGCGAGTGTGTGCAAATGTGCCCGAGTGTGCGCGAGTGTGCACGAGTGAGTGGGTGCGAGTGTGTGTGAGTGTGTGCATGTGAGTGTGTGCGAGTGTGTGCGAGTGTGTGTGAGTGTGTGTGCGAGTGTGTGTGTGAGTGTGAGCGAGTGTGTATGAGTGTGTGTGCGAGTGTGTGCAAGTGTGTGTGAGTGTGTGCGAGTGTGTGTGTGAGTGTGTGTGAGTGTGTGCGAGTGTGTGGACGAGTGTGTGCGATTGTGCATAAGTGTGTGCGAGTGTGTGCGAGTGTTTGTTCGAGTGTGTGTGAGTGTGTTCGATTGTGTGCGATTGTGTTTGTGAGTGTGTAGGACTTTATGTGCGAGTGTGTATGAGTGTGTGTGTGAGTGTGTGAAAGTGTGTGCGAGTGTGTGCAAGTGTGTGCGAGTGAGTGTGTGCGAGTGTGTGTGCGAGTGTGTGCGTGCGAGTGTGTGCGAGTGTGTGCGTGCGAGTGTGTGCGAGTGTGTGCGACTGTGTGCGAATGTGTGCGAGTGTGTGAGTGTGAGTGTGTGCGAATGTGTGCGAGTGTGTGTGTGCGAATGTGCCCGAGTGTGTGCATGTAAGTGTGTGCATGCGAGTGTGTGCGAGTGTGCTCGAGTGAATGGGTGAGAGTGTGTGCGAGTGTGTGTGAGTGTGTGCGAGTAAGTGTGTGTGAGTGTGTATGAGTGAGTGTGTGTGAGTGTGTGTGTGCGAGTTTGTGTGCGAGTGTGTGTGAGTGAGTGTGTGTGAGTGTGTGTGCGTGCGAGTGTGTGTGTTTGAGTTTGTGCGCGCGAGTGTGTGCGCACGAGTGTGTGAGTGTGTGTGCGAATGTGTGTGCGTGTGAGTGTGTGCGAGTGTGTATGAGTGTATGTGCGAGTGTGTGCCAGTGTGTGCGAGTGTTTGTGTGCGAGTGTGTGCAAGTTTGTGCGAGTGTGTGCGAGTGTGTGTGTGCGAGTGTGTGTGCAATTGTGTATGAGTGTGTGCGAGTGTTTGTGAGTTTGTGCAAGTGTGTGCGAGTGTGCGTGCGAGTGAGTGCGGGTGTGTGCGAGTGTGTGTATGCGAGTCTGTGTGTGATTGTGTATGAGTGTTTGCGAGTGTGTGAGTTTGTGCGAGTGTGTGCGTGTGTGCGAGTGTGAGTGAGTAAGTGTGCGTGTGAGTGCGTGCGTGCGAGTGTTTCCGAGTGTGTGTGTGAGTGTGTAGGACTGTGTGTGCGAGTGTGTGCGAGTGTGTGTGCGAGTGTGTAGGAGTGTATGTGCGAGTGTGTGTGCGAGTGTGTGCGTGCAAGTGTTTGCGTGCGAGTGTGTGCGAGTGTGTGCAAGTGTGTGTGAGTGTGTGCGAGTGTGTGTGCGAGTGTGTGCGAGTGTGTGCAAACGTGCCCGAGTGTGCGCGAGTGTGCACGAGTGAGTGGGTGCGAGTTTGTGCGAGTGTGTATGAGTGAGTGTGTGTGAGTGTGTGCGTGTGTGCGAGTTTGTGTGCGAGTGAGTGTGTGCGAATGTGTGCGAGTGTGTGCGAGTGTGTGAGTGTGTGTGAGTGTGCACGGGTGTGTGTGTGCGAGTGCGTGCGTGTGAATGCGAGTGTGTGCAAATGTGTGCGAGCGTGTGTGAGTGTGTGAGTGTGTGTGAGTGTGCACGAGTGTGTGCGTGTGAGTGATTGTGTGTTAGTCTGTGCGAGTGTGTGCTTGCGAGTGTGTGCTAGTGTGCACGAGTGTGTGAGTGTGTGCGAGAGTGTGCGAGTGTGTGCGTGTGAGTAAGTGAGTGTGTGTGTGAGTGTGTGCGAGTGTGTGTGTGAGTGTGTATGACTGTGTGTGCGAGTGTGTGCGCGTGTGTGCGAGTGTATGTGCGAGTGTGTGCGAGTGTGTGTGCGAGTGTGTGTGTGAGTGTGTTTGAGTGTGTGCAAGTGTGTGCGAGTGTGTGTGTGAGTGCGTATGAGTGTTTGTGAGTGTGTGTAAGTATGTGTGCGAGTGTGTGATTGTGTGGGAGTGTGTGTGAGCTTGTAGCACTGTATGTGCGAGTGTTTGTGAGTGTGTGCGGGTGTGTTCGAGTGTGTGTAAGTGTGTGAGTGTGTGTGAGTGTGAGTGCGAGTGTTTGCGTGTGAGTGAGTGTGTGTGTGAGTGTGTGCAAGTGTTTGCGAGTGTGTGTGTGAGTGTGTAGGACTGTGTGTGCGAGTGTGTGTGCGAGTGTGTGCGAATGTGTATGTGTGTATGTGCGAGTGTGTGCGAGTGTGTGCGAGTGTGTGTGCGAGTGTTTGTGAGTGTGTACGAGTGTGTGTTGGAGTTTGTGCGAGTGTGTGCGAGTGTGTGTGTGAGTGTGTGTGCGAGAGTGTGCATGCGAGTGTGTGCGAGTGTGTGTGTGCGAGTGTGTGCAAGTGTGTGCGAGTGAGTGTGTGCGAGTGTGTGTGCGAGTGTGTGCATGCGAGTGTGTGCGAGTGTGTGCGTGCGAGTGTGTGCGAGTGTGTGCGACTGTGTGCGAGTGTGTGCGTGCGAGTGTGTGCGAGTGTGTGCGTGCGAGTGTGTGCGAGTGTGTGCGACTGTGTGCGAGTGTGTGCGAGTGTGTGAGTGTGTGCGAATGTGTGCGAGTGTGTTTGCGCGAGTGTGCACGAGTGTGTGCATGTAAGTGTGTGCATGCGAGTGTGTGCGAGTGTGCTCAAGTGAATGGGTGAGAGTGTGTGCGAGTGTGTGTGAGTGTGTGTGTGCGATTGTGTATGGTGTGTGCGAGTGTGTGCGTGTGAGTGCGTGCGAGTGTATGCGAGTGTGCGCGAGTGTGTGTGAGTGTGTGCGAGTGTGTGTGTGTGAGTGTGTGCGAATGTGTGCCAGTTTGTGCGTACGAGTGTGTGCGCGTGTGTGCGAGTGTATGTGCGAGTGTGTGCGAGTGTGTGTGCGAGTGTGTGTGTGAGTGTGTTTGAGTGTGTGCAAGTGTGTGCGAGTGTGTGTGCGAGTGCGTATGAGTGTGTGTGAGTGTGTGTAAGTATGTGTGCGAGTGTGTGATTGTGTGGGAGTGTGTGTGAGCTTGTAGCACTGTATGTGCGAGTGTTTGTGAGTGTGTGCGGGTGTGTTCGAGTGTGTGTAAGTGTGTGAGTGTGTGTGAGTGTGAGTGCGAGTGTGTGCGTGTGAGTGAGTGTGTGTGTGAGTGTGTGCAAGTGTTTGCGAGTGTGTGTGTGAGTGTGTAGGACTGTGTGTGCGAGTATGTGTGCGAGTGTGTGCGAATGTGTATGTGTGTATGTGCGAGTGTGTGCGAGTGTGTGCGAGTGTGTGTGCGAGTGTTTGTGAGTGTGTACGAGTGTGTGTTGGAGTTTGTGTGAGTGTGTGCGAGTGTGTGTGTGAGTGTGTGTGCGACTGTTTGCGAATGTGTGCCAGTTTGTGCGTACGAGTGTGTGCAAGTGAGTGCAAGTGTGTGCGAATGTGTGCGTGCGAGTGTGCACGAGTGTGTGCGTGTGAGTGTGTGCGAGTGTGTGTGTGCGAGTGTGTGCGAGTGTGCTCGAGTGACTGGGTGCAAGTGTGTGCGAGTATGTGTGAGTGAGTGTGTGTGAGTGTCTGCGTGTGTGCGAGTTTGTGTGCGAGTGTGTGCGAGTTTGTGTGCGAGTGTGTGCGAGTGAGTGTGTGCGAATGTGTGTGAGTGTGTGCGAGTGTGTGCGTGCGAGTGTGTGCTAGTGTGTGCGTGCGAGTGTGTGCTAGTGTGTGCGTGCGAGTGTGTGCGAGTGTGTGAGTGTGTATGCGAGTGTGTGCGTGCGAGTGTGTGCGTGCGAGTGTGTGCGAGTGTGCTCGAGTGAGTGGGTGCGAGTGTGTGTGAGTGTGTGCGTGGGTGCGAGTTTGTGTGCGAGTGAGTGTGTGTGAATGTGTGTGAGTGTGTGCGAGTGTGTGTAAGTGTGTGTGCGAGTGCGTGCGTGCGAGTGTGTGCGTGCGAGTGTGTGCGTGCGAGTGTGTGCGAGTGTGCTCGAGTGAGTGGGTGCGAGTGTGTATGAGTGAGTGTGTGTGAGTGTGTGCGTGGGTGCGAGATTGTGTGCGAGTGAGTGTGTGTGAATGTGTGTGAGTGTGTGTGAGTGTGTGTAAGTGTGTGTGCGAGTGCGTGCGTGCGAGTGTTTGCGTGCGAGTGTGTGCGTGCGAGTGTGTGCAAGTGTGAGTGAGTGTGTGCGAGTGTGTGTGCGAGTGTGTGTGCGAGTGTGTGTGTGCGAGTGTGCGAGTGTGTGCGAGTGTGTGCAAATGTGCCCGAGTGTGCGCGAGTGTGCACGAGTGAGTGAGTGCGAGTGTGTAAAAGTGAGTGTGTGTGCGTGTGTGCGAGTTAGTGTGCGAGTGAGTGTGTGCGAATGTGTGCGAGTGTGTGCGAGTGTTTCTGTGCGAGTGTGTGTGCGAGTGTGTGCGTGCGAGTTTGTGCGTGCGAGTGTGTGTGAGTGTGAGTGAGTGTGTGCGAGTGTGTGCGAGTGTGTGTGCGAGTGTGTGCGAGTGTGTGCAAATGTGCCCGAGTGTGCGCGAGTGTGCACGAGTGAGTGGGTGCGAGTGTGTGTGAGTGTGTGCATGTAAGTGTGTGCGAGCATGTGCGAGTGTGTGTGAGTGTGTGTGCGAGTGTGTGTGTGTGAGTGTGAGCGAGTGTGTATGAGTGTGTGTGCGAGTGTGTGCAAGTGTGTGTGAGTGTGTGCGAGTGTGTGTGTGAGTGTGTGCGAGTGTGTGTACGAGTGGGTGCGATTGTGCATAAGTGTGTGCGAGTGTGTGTGCGAGTGTGCGTGAGTGTGTGCGAGTGTGTGCGATTGTGTGTGTGAGTGTGTAGGACTTTCTGTGTGAGTGTTTAGGAGTGTGTGTGTGAGTGTGTGAAAGTGTGTGCGAGTGTGTGCAAGTGTGTGCGAGTGAGTTTGTGTGAGTGTGTGTGCGAGTGTGTGCGTGCGAGTGTGTGCGAGTGTGTGCGTGCGAGTGTGTGTGACTGTGTGCGAGTGTGTGCGAGTGTGTGAGTGTGAGTGTGTGCGAATGTGTGCGAGTGTGTGTGCGCGAGTGTGTGCAAGTGTGTGCGAGTGTGTGCGAGTGTGTGTGCAATTGTGTATGAGTGTGTGCGAGTGTTTGTGAGTTTGTGCAAGTGTGTGCGAGTGTGCGTGCGAGTGAGTGCAGGTGTGTGCGAGTGTGTGTATGCGAGTCTGTGTGTGATTGTGTATGAGTGTGTGCGAATGTGTGAGTTTGTGCGAGTGTGTGCGTTTGTGTGCCAGTGCGTGCGAGTGCGTGCAAATGTGTGCGAGAGTGTGCGAGTGTGGGCGTGCGTGTGTGTGCTAGTGTGCGTGAGTGTGTGAATGTGTGCGAGTGTGCGTGAGTAAGTGTGCGTGTGAGTGCGTGCGTGCGAGTGTTTCCGAGTGTGTGTGTGAGTGTGTAGGACTGTGTGTGCGAGTGTGTGCGAGTGTGTGTGCGAGTGTGTGTGTACGAGTTTGTTCGAGTGTGTGCAATTGTGTGCGAGTGTGTGTGCGAGTGCGTATGAGTGAGTGTGTGCGAGTGTGTGCGAGTGTGTGCGAGTGTGTGTTTGCGAGTGTGTGTGCGAGTGTGTGCGAGTGTGTATGAGTGTATGTGCGAGTGTGTGTGCGAGTGTGTGCGTGCAAGTGTTTGCGTGCGAGTGTGTGCGATTGTGTGCAAGTGTGTGTGAGTGTGTGCGAGTGTGTGTGCGAGTGTGTGCGAGTGTGTGCAAACGTGCCCGAGTGTGCGCGAGTGTGCACGAGTGAGTGGGTGCGAGTTTGTGCGAGTGTGTATGAGTGAGTGTGTGTGAGTGTGTGCGTGTGTGCGAGTTTGTGTGCGAGTGAGTGTGTGCGAATGTGTGCGAGTGTGTGCGAGTGTGTGAGTGTGTGTGAGTGTGCACGGGTGTGTGTGTGCGAGTGCGTGCGAGTGAGTGCGAGTGTGTGCAAATGTGTGCGAGCGTGTGTGAGTGTGTGAGTGTGCACGAGTGTGTGCGTGTGAGTGATTGTGTGTGAGTCTGTGCGAGTGTGTGCTTGCGAGTGTTTGCTAGTGTGTACGAGTGTGTGAGTGTGTGCGAGAGTGCGCGAGTGTGTGCGTGTGAGTAAGTGTGTGTGTGTGTGAGTGTGTGCGAGTGTGTGTGTGAGTGTGTATGACTGTGTGTGCGAGTGTGTGCGCGTGTGTGCGAGTGTATGTGCGAGTGTGTGCGAGTGTGTGTGTGAGTGTGTTTGAGTGTGTGTGAGTGTGTGCGAGTGTGTGTGCGAGTGCGTACGAGTGTGTGTGAGTGTGTGTAAGTATGTGTGCGAGTGTGTGATTGTGTGGGAGTGTGTGTGAGCTTGTAGCACTGTATGTGCGAGTGTTTGTGAGTGTGTGCGGGTGTGTTCGAGTGTGTGTAAGTGTGTGAGTGTGTGTGAGTGTGAGTGCGAGTGTGTGCGTGTGAGTGAGTGTGTGTGTGAGTGTGTGCAAGTGTTTTCGAGTGTGTGTGTGAGTGTGTAGGACTGTGTGTGCGAGTGTGTGTGCGAGTGTGTGCGAATGTGTATGTGTGTATGTGCGAGTATGTGCGAGTGTGTGCGAGTGTGTGTGCGAGTGTGTGCAAATGTGCCCGAGTGTGCGCGAGTGTGCACGAGTGAGTGGGTGCGAGTTAGTGCGAGGGTGTATGAGTGAGTGTGTGTGAGTGTGTGCGTGTGTGCGAGTTTGTGTGCGAGTGAGTGTGTGCGAATGTGTGCGAGTGTGTGCGAGTGTGTGAGTGTGTGTGAGTGTGCACGGGTGTGTGTGTGCGAGTGCGTGCGAGTGAGTGCGAGTGTGTGCAAATGTGTGCGAGCGTGTGTGAGTGTGTGAGTGTGTGTGAGTGTGCACGAGTGTGTGCGTGTGAGTGATTGTGTGTGAGTCTGTGCGAGTGTGTGCTTGCGAGTGTGTGCTAGTGTGCACGAGTGTGAGAGTGTGTGCGAGAGTGCGCGAGTGTGTGCGTGTGAGTAAGTGAGTGTGTGTGTGAGTGTGTGCGAGTGTGTGTGTGAGTGTGTATGACTGTGTGTGCGAGTGTGTGCGCGTGTGTGCGAGTGTATGTGCGAGTGTGTGCGAGTGTGTGTGCGAGTTTGTGTGTGAGTGTGTTTGAGTGTGTGCAAGTGTGTGCGAGTGTGTGTGCGAGTGCGTACGAGTGTGTGCGAGTGTGTGTAAGTATGTGTGCGAGTGTGTGATTGTGTTTGAGTGTGTGTGAGCTTGTAGCACTGTATGTGCGAGTGTTTGTGAGTGTGTGCGGGTGTGTTCGAGTGTGTGTAAGTGTGTGAGTGTGTGTGAGTGTGAGTGCGAGTGTGTGCATGTGAGTGAGTGTGTGTGAGTTTGTGCAAGTGTTTTCGAGTGTGTGTGTGAGTGTGTAGGACTGTGTGTGCAAGTGTGTGTGCGAGTGTGTGCGAATGTGTATGTGTGTATGTGCGAGTGTGTGCGAGTGTGTGCGAGTGTGTGTGAGTGTGTGCGAGTGTGTGTGCGAGTGTTTGTGAGTGTGTACGGGTGTGTGTTGGAGTTTGTGCGAGTGTGTGCGAGTGTGTGCATGCGAGTGTGTGAGAGTGTGTGTGTGCGAGTGTGTGCAAGTGTGTGCGAGTGAGTGTGTGCGAGTGTGTGTGCGAGTGTGTGCGTGCGAGTGTGTGCGAGTGTGTGCTTGCGAGTGTGTGCGTGCGAGTGTGTGCGACTGTGTGCGAGTGTGTGTGAGTGTGTGAGTGTGAGTGTGTGCGAATGTGTGCGAGTGTGTTTGCGCGAGTGTGCACGAGTGTGTGCATGTAAGTGTGTGCATGCGAGTGTGTGCGAGTGTGCTCAAGTGAATGGGTGAGAGTGTGTGCGAGTGTGTGTGAGTGTGTGCGAGTAAGTGTGTGTGAGTGTGTATGAGTGAGTGTGTGTGAGTGTGTGTGTGCGAGTTTGTGTGCGAGTGTGTGTGAGTGAGTGTGTGCGAGTGTGTGCGAGTTTGTGTGCGAGTGTTTGTGCGAATGTGTGCGTGCGAGTGTGTGTGTTCGAGTGTGTGCGCGCGATTGTGTGCGCGCAAGTGTGTGTGCGAATGTGCGTGCGTGTGAGTGTGTGTGAGTGTGTATGAGTGTATGTGCGAGTGTGTGCCAGTGTGTGCGAGTGTGTGTGTGCGAGTGTGTGCAAGTGTGTGCGAGTGTGTGTGAGTGTGTGTGTGCGAGTGTGTGTGCACTTGTGTATGAGTGTGTGCGAGTGTTTGTGAGTTTGTGCAAGTGTGTGCGAGTGTGCGTGCGAGTGCATGCGAGTGAGTGCGGGTGTGTGCGAGTGTGTGTATGCGAGTCTGTGTGTGATTGTGTATGAGTGTGTGCGAGTGTGTGAGTTTGTGCGAGTGTGTGCGTGTGTGTGCGAGAGCGTGCGAATGCGTGCGAGTTCGTGCAAATGTGTGCGAGAGTGTGCGAGTGTGTGTGTGTGAGTGTGTGCGAATGTGTGCGAGTGTGTGTGTGCGATTGTGTATGGTGTGTGCGAGTGTGTGCAAGTGTGTGCGTGCGAGTGTATGCGAGTGTGCGCGAGTGTGTGTGAGTGTGTGCGAGTGTGTGTGTGTGAGTGTGTGTGTGTGAGTGTGTGCGAATGTGTGCCAGTTTGTGCGTACGAGTGTGTGCAAGTGAGTGCGAGTGTGTGCCAATGTGTGCGTGCGAGTGTGCGCGAGTGTGTGCGTGTGAGTGTGTGCGAGTGTGTGTGTGCGAGTGTGTGCGAGTGTGCTCGAGTGACTGGGTGCAAGTGTGTGCGAGTATGTGTGAGTGAGTGTGTGTGAGTGTCTGCGTGTGTGCGAGTTTGTGTGCGAGTGTGTGTGAGTTTGTGTGCGAGTATGTGCGAGTGAGTGTGTGCGAATGTGTGCGAGTGTGTGCGAGTGTGTGCGTGCGAGTGTGTGCTAGTGTGTGTGTGCGAGTGTGTGCGAGTGTGTGTGCGAGTGTGTGCGTGCGAGTGTGTGCGTGCGAGTGTGTGCGAGTGTGCTCGAGTGAGTGGGTGCGAGTGTGTGTGAGTGTGTGCGTGGGTGCGAGTTTGTGTGCGAGTGAGTGTGTGTGAATGTGTGTGAGTGTGTGCGAGTGTGTGTAAGTGTGTGTGCGAGTGCGTGCGTGCGAGTGTGTGCGTGCGAGTGTGTGCGAGTGTGCTCGAGTGAGTGGGTGCGAGTGTGTATGAGTGAGTGTGTGTGAGTGTGTGCGTGGGTGCGAGATTGTGTGCGAGTGAGTGTGTGTGAATGTGTGTGAGTGTGTGCGAGTGTGTGTAAGTGTGTGTGCGAGTGCGTGCGTGCGAGTGTTTGCGTGCGAGTGTGTGCGTGCGAGTGTGTGCAAGTGTGAGTGAGTGTGTGCGAGTGTGTGTGCGAGTGTGTGTGCGAGTGTGTGTGCGAGAGTGTGCGAGTGTGTGCGAGTGTGTGCAAATGTGCCCGAGTGTGTGCGAGTGTGCACGAGTGAGTGAGTGCGAGTGTGTATAAGTGAGTGTGTGTGCGAGTTAGTGTGCGAGTTAGTGTGTGCGAATGTGTGCGAGTGTGTGCGAGTGTTTCTGTGCGAGTGTGCGTGCGAGTGTGTGCGTGCGAGTGTGTGCGTGCGAGTGTGTGTGAGTGTGAGTGAGTGTGTGCGAGTGTGTGTGCAAGTGTGTGTGAGTGTGTGCGAGTGTGTGTACGAGTGTGTGCGATTGTGCATAAGTGTGTGCGAGTGTGTGCGAGTGTGTGTGCGAGTGTGCATGAGTGTGTGCGAGTGTGTGCGATTGTGTGTGAGTGTGTAGGACTTTCTGTGCGAGTGTTTAGGAGTGTGTGTGTGAGTGTGCGAGTGTGTGCAAGTGTGTGCGTGCGAGTGTGTGCGAGTGTGTGCGACTGTGTGCGAGTGTGTGCGACTGTGTGAGTGTGAGTGTGTGCGAATTTGTGCGAGTGTGTGTGCGCGAGTGTGCACGAGTTTGTGCATGTAAGTGTGTGCATGTGAGTGTGTGCGAGTGTGCTCGAGTGAATGGGTGAGAGTGTTTGCGATTGTGTGTGAGTGTGTGCGAGTAAGTGTGTGTGAGTGTGTATGAGTGAGTGTGTGTGAGTGTGTGTGTGCGAGTTTGTGTGCGAGTGTGTGTGAATGAGTGTGTGCGAGTGTGTGCGAGTTTGTGTGCGAGTGTTTGTGCGAGTGTGTGCTTGCGAGTGTGTGTTCGAGTGTGTGCGCGCGAGTGTGTGCCCGCGAGTGTGTGTGCGAATGTGTGTGCGTGTGAGTGTGTGCGAGTGTGTATGAGTGTATGTGTGAGTGTGTGCCAGTGTGTGCGAGTGTGTGTGTGCGAATCTGTGCAAGTGTGTGCGAGTGTGTGCGAGTGTGTGTGTGCGAGTGTGTGTGCAATTGTGTTTGAGTGTGTGCGAGTGTTTGTGAGTTTGTGCAAGTGTGTGCGAGTGTGCGTGCGAGTGCATGCGTGTGAGTGCGGGTGTGTGCGAGTGTGTGTGCGAGTGTGTGTGTGAGTGTGTTTGAGTGTGTGCGAGTGCGTACGAGTGTGTGCGAGTGTGTGTAAGTATGTGTGCGAGTGTGTGATTGTGTTTGAATGTGTGTGAGCTTGTAGCACTGTATGTGCGAGTGTTTGTGAGTGTGTGCAGGTGTGTTCGAGTGTATGTATGTGTGTGAGTGTGTGTGAGTGTGAGTGCGAGTGTGTGCATGTGAGTGATTGTGTATGTGAGTGTGTGCAAGTGTTTGCGAGTGTGTGTGTGAGTGTGTAGGACTGTGTGTGAGAGTGTGTGTGCGAGTGTGTGCGAATGTGTATGTGTGTATGTGCGAGTGTGTGCGAGTGTGTGTGAGTGTGTGCGAGTGTGTGTTCGAGTGTTTGTGAGTGTGTACGAGTGTGTGTTGGAGTTTGTGCGAGTGTGTGCGAGTGTGTGTGTGAGTGTGTGTGCGAGTGTGTGCATGCGAGTGTGTGCGAGTGTGTGTGTGCGAGTGTGTGCAAGTGTGTGCGAGTGAGTGTGCGCGAGTGTGTGTGAGTGTGTGCGAGTGTGTGTGTGTGAGTGTGTGTGTGTGAGTGTATGCGAATTTGTGCCAGTTTGTGCGTACGAGTGTGTGCAAGTGAGTGCGAGTGTGTGCCAATGTGTGCGTGTGAGTGTGTGCGAGTGTTTGTGTGCGAGTGTGTGCGAGTGTGCTCGAGTGACTGGGTGCAAGTGTGTGCGAGTATGTGTGAGTGAGTGTGTGTGAGTGTCTGCGTGTGTGCGAGTTTGTGTGCGAGTGTGTGCGAGTTTGTGTGCGAGTGTCTGCGAGTGAGTGTGTGCGAATTTCTGCGAGTGTGTGCGAGTGTGTGCGTGCGAGTGTGTGCTAGTGTGTGCGTGCGAGTGTGTGCGAGTGTGTGAGTGTTTGTGCGAGTGTGTGCGTGCGAGTGTGTGCGTGCGAGTGTGTGCGAGTGTGGTCGAGTGAGTGGGTGCGAGTGTGTGTGAGTGTGTGCGTGGGTGCGAGTTTGTGTGCGAGTGAGTGTGTGTGAATGTGTGTGAGTGTGTGCAAGTGTGTGTAAGTGTGCGTGCGAGTGCGTGCATGTGAGTGTGTGCGTGCAAGTGTGTGCGTGCGAGTGTGTGCGAGTGTGCTCGAGTGAGTGGGTGCGAGTGTGTATGAGTGAGTGTGTGTGAGTGTGTGCGTGGGTGCGAGATTGTGTGCGAGTGAGTGTGTGTGAATGTGTGTGAGTGTGTGCGAGTGTGTGTAAGTGTGTGTGCGAGTGCGTGCGTGCGAGTGTTTGCGTGCGAGTGTGTGCGTGCGAGTGTGTGCAAGTGTGAGTGATTGTGTGCGAGTGTGTGTGCGAGTGTGTGTGCGAGAGTGTGCGAGTGTGTGCAAATGTGCCCGAGTGTGCGCGAGTGTGCACGAGTGAGTGAGTGCGAGTGTGTATAAGTGAGTGTGTGTGCGTGTGTGCGAGTTAGTGTGCGAGTGAGTGTGTGCGAATGTGTGCGAGTGTGTGCGAGTGTTTCTGTGTGAGTGTGTGTGCGAGTGTGTGCGTGCGAGTGTGTGCGTGCGAGTGTGTGTGAGTGTGAGTGAGTGTGTGCGAGTGTGTGTGCGAGTGTGTGTGCGAGTGTGTGCGAGTGTGTGCAAATGTGCCCAAGTGTGCGCGAGTGTGCACGAGTGAGTGGGTGCGAGTGTGTGTGAGTGTGTGCATGTAAGTGTGTGCGAGCATGTGTGAGTGTGTGTGAGTGTGTGTGCGAGTGTGTGTGTGTGAGTGTGAGCGAGTGTGTATGAGTGTGTGAGCGAGTGTGTGCAAGTGTGTGTGAGTGTGTGCGAGTGTGTGTGAGTGTGTGCGAGTGTGTGTGTGAGTGTGTGTGAGTGTGTGCGAGTGTGTGTACGAGTGGGTGCGATTGTGCATGAGTGTGTGCGAGTGTGTGTGCGAGTGTGCATGAGTGTGTGCGAGTGTGTGTGCGATTGTGCATGAGTGTGTGCGAGTGTGTGTGCGAGTGTGTGTAAGTGTGTGTGCGAGTGCGTGCGTGCGAGTGTTTGCGTGCGAGTGTGTGTGTGCGAGTGTGTGTGCAATTGTGTATGAGTGTGTGCGAGTGTTTGTGAGTTTGTGCAAGTGTGTGCGAGTGTGCGTGCGAGTGAGTGCGGGTGTGTGCGAGTGTGTGTATGCGAGTCTGTGTGTGATTGTGTATGAGTGTGTGCGAATGTGTGAGTTTGTGCGAGTGTGTGCGTTTGTGTGCGAATGCGTGCGAGTGCGTGCAAATGTGTGCGAGAGTGTGCGAGTGTGGGTGTGCGAGTGTGTGCTAGTGTGCGCGAGTGTGTGAGTGTGTGCGAGTGTGCGTGAGTAAGTGTGCGTGTGAGTGCGTGCGTGCGAGTGTTTCCGAGTGTGTGTGTGAGTGTGTAGGACTGTGTGTGCGAGTGTGTGCGAGTGTGTGTGCGAGTGTGTGTGTACGAGTTTGTTAAAGTGTGTGCAATTGTGTGCGAGTGTGTGTGCGAGTGCGTATGAGTGAGTGTGTGCGAGTGTGTGCGAGTGTGTGCGAGTGTGTGTTTGCGAGTGTGTGTGCGAGTGTGTGCGAGTGTGTGTTTGCGAGTGTGTGTGCGAGTGTGTGCGAGTGTGTATGAGTGTATGTGCGAGTGTGTGTGCGAGTGTGTGCGTGCAATTGTTTGCGTGCGAGTGTGTGCGAGTGTGTGCAAGTGTGTGTGAGTGTGTGTGAGTGTGTGTGCGAGTGTGTGCGAGTGTGTGCAAATGTGCCCGAGTGTGCACGAGTGTGCACGAGTGAGTGGGTGCGAGTTTGTGCGAGTGTGTATGAGTGAGTGTGTGTGAGTGTGTGCGTGTGTGCGAGTTTGTGTGCGAGTGAATGTGTGCGAATGTTTGCGAGTGTGTGCGAGTGTGTGAGTGTGTGTGAGTGTGCACGGGTGTGTGTGTGCGAGTGCGTGCGAGTGAGTGCGAGTGTGTGCAAATGTGTGCGAGCATGTGTGAGTGTGTGAGTGTGTGTGAGTGTGCACGAGTGTGTGCGTGTGAGTGATTGTGTGTGAGTCTGTGTGAGTGTGTGCTTGCGAGTGTGTGCTAGTGTGCACGAGTGTGTGAGTGTGTGCGTGTGAGTAAGTGAGTGTGTGTGTGAGTGTGTGCGAGTGTGTGTGTGAGTGTGTATGACTGTGTGTGCGAGAGTGTGTGCGAGTGTGTGTACGAGTGTGTGTGTGAGTGTGTTTGAGTGTGTGCAAGTGTGTGCGAGTGTGTGTGCGAGTGCGTACGAGTGTGTGTGAGTGTGTGTAAGCATGTGTGCGAGTGTGTGATTGTGTGGGAGTGTGTGTGAGCTTGTAGCACTGTATGTGCGAGTGTTTGTGAGTGTGTGCGGGTGTGTTCGAGTGTGTGTAAGTGTGTGAGTGTGTGTGAGTGTGAGTGCGAGTGTGTGCGTGTGAGTGAGTGTGTGTGTGAGTGTGTGCAAGTGTTTGCGAGTGTGTGTGTGAGTGTGTAGGACTGTGTGTGCGAGTGTGTGTGCGAGTGTGTGCGAATGTGTATGTGTGTATGTGCGAGTGTGTGCGAGTGTGTGCGAGTGTGTGCGAGTGTGTGTGCGAGTGTTTGTGAGTGTGTACGAGTGTGTGTTGGAGTTTGTGCGAGTGTGTGTGAGTGTGTGTGTGAGTGTGTGTGCGAGTGTGTGCATGCGAGTGTGTGCGAGTGTGTGTGTCCGAGTGTGTGCGAGTGTGTGTGTCCGAGTGTGTGCAAGTGTGTGCGAGTGAGTGTGTGCGAGTGTGTGTGCGAGTGTATGCGTGCGAGTGTGTGCGTGCGAGTGTGTGCGAGTGTGTGCGACTGTGTGCGAGTGTGTGCCAGTGTGTGAGTGTGTGCGAATGTGTGCGAGTGTGTTTGCGCGAGTGTGCACGAGTGTGTGCATGTAAGTGTGTGCATGCGAGTGTGTGCGAGTGTGTTCAAGTGAATGGGTGAGAGTGTGTGCGAGTGTGTGTGAGTGTGTGCGAGTAAGTGTGTGTGAGTGTGTATGAGTGAGTGTGTGTAAGTGTGTGTGTGCGAGTTTGTGTGCGAGTGTGTGTGAGTGAGTGTGTGCGAGTGTGTGCGAGTTTGTGTGCGAGTGTTTGTGCGAATGTGTGCGTGCGAGTGTGTGTTCGAGTGTGTGCGCGCGAGTGTGTGCGCGCAAGTGTGTGTGCGAATGTGTGTGCGTGTGAGTGTGTGTGAGTGTGTATGAGTGTATGTGCGAGTGTGCGCCAGTGTGTGCGAGTGTGTGTGTGCGAGTGTGTGCAAGTGTGTGCGAGTGTGTGCGAGTGTGTGTGTGCGAGTGTGTGTGCAATTGTGTATGAGTGTGTGCGAGTGTTTGTGAGTTTGTGCAAGTGTGTGCGAGTGTGCGTGCGAGTGCATGCGAGTGAGTGCGGGTGTGTGCGAGTGTGTGTATGCGAGTCTGTGTGTGCTTGTGTATGAGTGTGTGCGAGTGTGTGAGTTTGTGCGAGTGTGTGCGTGTGTGTGCGAGTGCGTGCGAATGCGTGCGAGTTCGTGCAAATGTGTGGAGAGTGTGTGTGTGTGTGTGTGTGAGTGTGTGCGAATGTGTGCGAGTGTGTGTGTGCGATTGTGTATGGTGTGTGCGAGTGTGTGCGTGTGAGTGCGTGCGAGTGTATGCGAGTGTGCGCGAGTGTGTGTGAGTGTGTGCGAGTGTGTGTGTGTGAGTGTGTGCGAATGTGTGCCAGTTTGTGCGTACGAGTGTGTGCAAGTGAGTGCGAGTGTGTGCCAATGTGTGCGTGCGAGTGTGCGCAAGTGTGTGCATGTGAGTGTGTGCGAGTGTGTGTGTGCGAGTGTGTGCGAGTGTGCTCGAGTGACTGGGTACAAGTGTGTGCGAGTATGTGTGAGTGAGTGTGTGTGAGTGTCTGCGTGTGTGCGAGTTTGTGTGCGAGTGTGTGCGAGTTTGTGTGCGAGTGTGTGCGAGTGAGTGTGTGCGAATGTGTGCGAGTGTGTGCGTGCGAGTGTGTGCTAGTGTGTGCGTGCGAGTGTGTGCGAGTGTGTTAGTGTGTGTGCGAGTGTGTGCGTGCGAGTGTGTGCGAGTGTGCTCGAGTGAGTGGGTGCGAGTGGGTGCGAGTGTGTGTGAGTGTGTGCGTGGGTGCGAGTTTGTGTGCGAGTGAGTGTGTGTGAATGTGTGTGAGTGTGTGTGAGTGTGTGTAAGTGTGTGTGCGAGTGCGTGCGTGCGAGTGTGTGCGTGCGAGTGTGTGCGTGCGAGTGTGTGCGAGTGTGCTCGAGTGAGTGGGTGCGAGTGTGTATGAGTGAGTGTGTGTGAGTGTGTGCGTCGGTGCGAGATTGTGTGCGAGTGAGTGTGTGTGAATGTGTGTGAGTGTGTGCGAGTGTGTGTAAGTGTGTGTGCAAGTGCGTGCATGCGAGTGTTTGCGTGCGAGTGTGTGCGTGCGAGTGTGTGCAAGTGTGAGTGAGTGTGTGCGAGTGTGTGTGCGAGTGTGTGTGCGAGTGTGTGTGCGAGAGTGTGCGAGTGTGTGCGAGTGTGTGCAAATGTGCCCGAGTGTGCGCGAGTGTGCACGAGTGAGTGAGTGCGAGTGTGTATAAGTGAGTGTGTGTGCGTGTGTGCAAGTTAGTGTGCGAGTGAGTGTGTGCGAATGTGTGCGAGTGTGTGCGAGTGTTTCTGTGCGAGTGTGTGTGCGAGTGTGTGCGTGCGAGTGTGTGCGTGCGAGTGTGTGTGAGTGTGAGTGAGTGTGTGCGAGTGTGTGTGCGAGTGTGTGTGCGAGTGTGTGCGAGTGTGTGCAAATGTGCCCGAGTGTGCACGAGTGTGCACGAGTGAGTGGGTGCGAGTGTGTGTGAGTGTGTGCATGTAAGTGTGTGCGAGCGTGTGCGAGTGTGTGTGAGTGTGTGTGCGAGTGTGTGTGTGTGAGTGTGAGCGAGTGTGTATGAGTGTGTGTGCGAGTGTGTGCAAGTGTGTGTGAGTGTGTGCGAGTGTGTGTGTGAGTGTGTGTGAGTGTGTGCGAGTGTGTGTACGAGTGTGTGCGATTGTGCATAAGTGTGTGCGAGTGTGTGCGAGTGTGTGTGCGAGTGTGCATGAGTGTGTGCGAGTGTGTGCGATTGTGTGTGTGAGTGTGTAGGACTTTCTGTGCGAGTGTTTAGGAGTGTGTGTGTGAGTGTGTGAAAGTGTGTGCGAGTGTGTGCAAGTGTGTGCGTGCGAGTGTGTGCGAGTGTGTGCGACTGTGTGCGAGTGTGTGCGAGTGTGTGAGTGTGTGCGAATGCGTGCGAGTGTGTGTGCGTGAGTGTGCACGAGTTTGTGCATGTAAGTGTGTGCATGTGAGTGTGTGCGAGTGTGCTCAAGTGAATGGGTGAGAGTGTGTGCGAGTGTGTGTGAGTGTGTGCGAGTAAGTGTGTGTGAGTGTGTATGAGTGAGTGTGTGTGAGTGTGTGTGTGCGAGTTTGTGTGCGAGTGTGTGTGAGTGAGTGTGTGCGAGTGTGTGCGAGTTTGTGTGCAAGTGTTTGTGCGAGTGTGTGCGTGCGAGTGTGTGTTCGAGTGTGTGCGCGCGAGTGTGTGTGCGAATGTGTGTGCGTGTGAGTGTGTGCGAGTGTGTATGAGTGTATGTGCGAGTGTGTGCCAGTGTGTGCGAGTGTGTGTGTGCGAGTCTGTGCAAGTGTGTGCGAGTGTGTGTGTGCGAGTGTGTGTGCAATTGTGTATGAGTGTGTGCGAGTGTTTGTGAGTTTGTGCAAGTGTGTGCGAGTGTGCGTGCGAGTGCATGCGAGTGAGTGCGGGTGTGTGCGAGTGTGTGCAAGTGTGAGTGAGTGTGTGCGAGTGTGTGTGCGAGTGTGTGTGCGAGTGTGTGCTCGAGTGTGTGTAAGTGTGTGTGCAAGTGCGTGCATGCGAGTGTTTGCGTGCGAGTGTGTGCGTGCGAGTGTGTGCAAGTGTGAGTGAGTGTGTGCGAGTGTGTGTGCGAGTGTGTGTGCGAGTGTGTGTGCGAGAGTGTGCGAGTGTGTGCGAGTGTGTGCAAATGTGCCCGAGTGTGCGCGAGTGTGCATGAGTGAGTGAATGCGAGTGTGTATAAGTGAGTGTGTGTGCGTGTGTGCGAGTTAGTGTGCGAGTGAGTGTGTGCGAATGTGTGCGAGTGTGAGTGAGTGTGTGCGAGTGTGTGTGCGAGTGTGTGTGCGAGTGTGTGCGAGTGTGTGCAAATGTGCCCGAGTGTGCGTGAGTGTGCACGAGTGAGTGGGTGCGAGTGTGTGTGAGTGTGTGCATGTAAGTGTGTGCGAGCGTGTGCGAGTGTGTGTGAGTGTGTGTGCGAGTGTGTGTGTGTGAGTGTGAGCGAGTGTGTATGAGTGTGTGTGCGAGTGTGTGCAAGTGTGTGTGAGTGTGTGCGAGTGTGTGTGTGAGTGTGTGTGAGTGTGTGCGAGTGTGTGTACGAGTGTGTGCGATTGTGCATAAGTGTGTGCGAGTGTGTGCGACTGTGTGTGCGAGTGTGCATGAGTGTGTGCGAGTGTGTGCGATTGTGTGTGTGAGTGTGTAGGACTTTCTGTGCGAGTGTTTAGGAGTGTGTGTGTGAGTGTGTGAAAGTGTGTGCGTGCGAGTGTGTGCGAGTGTGTGCGACTGTGTGCGAGTGTGTGCGAGTGTGTGAGTGTGTGCGAATGTGTGCGAGTGTGTGTGCGCGAGTGTGCACGAGTTTGTGCATGTAAGTGTGTGCATGCGAGTGTGTGCGAGTGTGCTCGAGTGAATGGGTGAGAGTGTTTGCGATTTTGTGTGAGTGTGTGCGAGTAAGTGTGTGTGAGTGTGTATGAGTGAGTATGTGTGAGTGTGTGTGTGCGAGTTTGTGTGCGAGTGTGTGTGAGTGAGTGTGTGCGAGTGTGTGCGAGTTTGTGTGCGAGTGTTTGTGCGAGTGTGTGCGTGCGAGTGTGTGTTCGAGTGTGTGCGCGCGAGTGTGTGTGCGAATGTGTGTGCGTGTGAGTGTGTGCGAGTGTGTATGAGTGTATGTGCGAGTGTGTGCCAGTGTGTGCGAGTGTGTGTGTGCGAGTCTGTGCAAGTGTGTGCGAGTGTGTGTGTGCGAGTGTGTGTGCAATTGTGTATGAGTGTGTGCGAGTGTTTGTGAGTTTGTGCAAGTGTGTGCGAGTGTGCGTGCGAGTGCATGCGAGTGAGTGCGGGTGTGTGCGAGTGTGTGCAAGTGTGAGTGAGTGTGTGCGAGTGTGTGTCCGAGTGTGCGCGAGTGTGCACGAGTGAGTGAGTGCGAGTGTGTATAAGTGAGTGTGTGTGCGTGTGTGCGAGTTAGTGTGCGAGTGAGTGTGTGCGAATGTGTGCGAGTGTGTGCGAGTGTTTCTGTGCGAGTGTGTGTGCGAGTGTGTGCGTGCGAGTGTGTGCGTGCGAGTGTGTGTGAGTGTGAGTGAGTGTGTGCGAGTGTGTGTGCGAGTGTGTGTGCGAGTGTGTGCGAGTGTGTGCAAATGTGCCCGAGTGTGCGCGAGTGTGCACGAGTGAGTGGGTGCGAGTGTGTGTGAGTGTGTGCATGTAAGTGTGTGCGAGCGTGTGCGAGTGTGTGTGAGTATGTGTGCGAGTGTGTGTGTGTGAGTGTGAGCGAGTGTGTATGAGTGTGTGTGCGAGTGTGTGCAAGTGTGTGTGAGTGTGTGCGAGTGTGTGTGTGAGTGTGTGTGAGTGTGTGCGAGTGTGTGTACGAGTGTGTGCGATTGTGCATAAGTGTGTGCGAGTGTGTGTGCGAGTGTGCATGAGTGTGTGCGAGTGTGTGCGATTGTGTGTGTGAGTTTGTAGGACTTTCTGTGCGAGTGTTTAGGAGTGTGTGTGTGAGTGTGTGAAAGTGTGTGCGAGTGTGTGCAAGTGTGTGCGTGCGAGTGTGTGCGACTGTGTGCGAGTGTGTGCGAGTGTGTGCCAATGTGTGCGTGCGAGTGTGTGCGAGTGTGTGCATGTGAGTGTGTGCGAGTGTGTGTGTGCGAGTGTGTGCAAGTGTGCTCGAGTGACTGGGTGCAAGTGTGTGCGAGTATGTGTGAGTGAGTGTGTGTGAGTGTCTGCGTGTGTGCGAGTTTGTGTGCGAGTGTGTGCGAGTTTGTGTGCGAGTGTGTGCGAGTGAGTGTGTGTGAGTGTGTGTGTGCGAATGTGTGCCAGTTTGTGCGTACGAGTGTGTGCAAGTGAGTGGGAGTGTGTGCGAATGTGTGCGTGCGAGTGTGCGCGAGTGTGTGCGTGTGAGTGTGTGTGAGTGTGTGTGTCCGAGTGTGTGCGAGTGTGCTCGAGTGACTGGGTTCAAGTGTGTGCGAGTATGTGTGAGTGAGTGTGTGTGAGTGTCTGCGTGTGTGCGAGTTTGTGTGCGAGTGTGTGCGAGTTTGTGTGCGAGTGTGTGCGAGTGAGTGTCTGTGAATGTGTGCGAGTGTGTGCGAGTGTGTGCGTGCGAGTGTGTGCTAGTGTGTGCGTGCGAGTGTGTGCGAGTGTGTGAGTGTGTGTGCGAGTGTGTGCGTGCGAGTGTGTGCGAATGTGCTCGAGTGAGTGGGTGCGAGTGGGTGCGAGTGTGTATGAGTGAGTGTGTGTGAGTGTGAGCGTGGGTGCGAGTTTGTGTGCGAGTGAGTGTGTGTGAATGTGTGTGAGTGTGTGTGTGAGTGTGTGCAAGTGTGTGTGAGTGTGTGCGAGTGTGTGTACGAGTGTGTGCGATTGTGCATAAGTGTGTGCGAGTGTGTGCGAGTGTGTGTGCGAGTGTGCATGAGTGTGTGCGAGTGTGTGCGATTGTGTGTGAGTGTGTAGGACTTTCTGTGCGAGTGTTTAGGAGTGTGTGTGTGAGTGTGCGAGTGTGTGCAAGTGTGTGCGTGCGAGTGTGTGCGACTGTGTGCGAGTGTGTGCGACTGTGTGAGTGTGAGTGTGTGCGAATTTGTGCGAGTGTGTGTGCGCGAGTGTGCACGAGTTTGTGCATGTAAGTGTGTGCATGTGAGTGTGTGCGAGTGTGCTCGAGTGAATGGGTGAGAGTGTTTGCGATTGTGTGTGAGTGTGTGCGAGTAAGTGTGTGTGAGTGTGTATGAGTGAGTGTGTGTGAGTGTGTGTGTGCGAGTTTGTGTGCGAGTGTGTGTGAGTGAGTGTGTGCGAGTGTGTGCGAGTTTGTGTGCGAGTGTTTGTGCGAGTGTGTGCGTGCGAGTGTGTGTTCGAGTGTGTGCGCGCGAGTGTGTGCGCGCGAGTGTGTGTGCGAATGTGTATGCGTGTGAGTGTGTGCGAGTGTGTATGAGTGTATGTGCGAGTGTGTGCCAGTGTGTGCGAGTGTGTGTGTGCGAGTCTGTGCAAGTGTGTGCGAGTGTGTGCGAGTGTGTGTGCGAGTGTGTGTGCAATTGTGTATGAGTGTGTGCGAGTGTTTGTGAGTTTGTGCAATTGTGTGCGAGTGTGCGTGCGAGTGCATGCGAGTGAGAGCGGGTGTGTGCGAGTGTGTGTATGCGAGTCTGTGTGTGACTGTGTATGAGTGTGTGCGAGTGTGTGAGTTTGTGCGAGTGTGTGCGTGTGTGTGCGAGTGCGTGCGAGTGTGTGTGTGTGAGTGTGTGTGTGCGAATGTGTGCCAGTTTGTGCGTACGAGTGTGTGCAAGTGAGTGCGAGTGTGTGCGAATGTGTGCGTGCGAGTGTGTGCGTGTGAGTGTGTGCGAGTGTGTGTGTGCGAGTGTGTGAGAGTGTGCTCGAGTGACTGGGTGCAAGTGTGTGCGAGTATGTGTGAGTGAGTGTGTGTGAGTGTCTGCGTGTGTGAGAGTTTGTGTGCGAGTGTGTGCGAGTTTGTGTGCGAGTGTGTGCGAGTGAGTGTGTGCGAATGTGTGCGAGTGTGTGCGAGTGTGTGCGTGCGAGTGTGTGCTAGTGTGTGTGTGCGAGTGTGTGCGAGTGTGTGAGTGTGTGTGCTAGTGTGTGCGTGCGAATGTGTGCGAGTGTGTGCGAATGTGCTCGAGTGAGTGGGTGCGAGTGGGTGCGAGTGTGTATGAGTGAGTGTGTGTGAGAGTGAGCGTGGGTGCGAGTTTGTGTGCGAGTGAGTGTGTGTGAATGTGTGTGAGTGTGTGCGAGTTTTTGTGCGAGTGTGTGCGAGTTTGTGTGCGAGTGAGTGTGTGCGAATGTGTGCGAGTGTGTGCGAGTGTGTGCGAGTGTGTGTGTGCCAGTGTGTGTGCAATTGTGTATGAGTGTGTGCGAGTGTTTGTGAGTTTGTGCAAGTGTGTGCGAGTGTGCGTGCGAGTGCATGCGAGTGAGTGCGGGTGTGTGCGAGTGTGTGCAAGTGTGAGTGAGTGTGTGCGAGTGTGTGTCCGAGTGTGCGCGAGTGTGCACGAGTGAGTGAGTGCGAGTGTGTATAAGTGAGTGTGTGTGCGTGTGTGCGAGTTAGTGTGCGAGTGAGTGTGTGCGAATGTGTGCGAGTGTGTGCGAGTGTTTCTGTGCGAGTGTGTGTGCGAGTGTGTGCGTGCGAGTGTGTGCGTGCGAGTGTGTGTGAGTGTGAGTGAGTGTGTGCGAGTGTGTGTGCGAGTGTGTGTGCGAGTGTGTGCGAGTGTGTGCAAATGTGCCCGAGTGTGCGCGAGTGTGCACGAGTGAGTGGGTGCGAGTGTGTGTGAGTGTGTGCATGTAAGTGTGTGCGAGCGTGTGCGAGTGTGTGTGAGTATGTGTGCGAGTGTGTGTGTGTGAGTGTGAGCGAGTGTGTATGAGTGTGTGTGCGAGTGTGTGCAAGTGTGTGTGAGTGTGTGCGAGTGTGTGTGTGAGTGTGTGTGAGTGTGTGCGAGTGTGTGTACGAGTGTGTGCGATTGTGCATAAGTGTGTGCGAGTGTGTGTGCGAGTGTGCATGAGTGTGTGCGAGTGTGTGCGATTGTGTGTGTGAGTTTGTAGGACTTTCTGTGCGAGTGTTTAGGAGTGTGTGTGTGAGTGTGTGAAAGTGTGTGCGAGTGTGTGCAAGTGTGTGCGTGCGAGTGTGTGCGACTGTGTGCGAGTGTGTGCGAGTGTGTGCCAATGTGTGCGTGCGAGTGTGTGCGAGTGTGTGCATGTGAGTGTGTGCGAGTGTGTGTGTGCGAGTGTGTGCAAGTGTGCTCGAGTGACTGGGTGCAAGTGTGTGCGAGTATGTGTGAGTGAGTGTGTGTGAGTGTCTGCGTGTGTGCGAGTTTGTGTGCGAGTGTGTGCGAGTTTGTGTGCGAGTGTGTGCGAGTGAGTGTGTGTGAGTGTGTGTGTGCGAATGTGTGCCAGTTTGTGCGTACGAGTGTGTGCAAGTGAGTGGGAGTGTGTGCGAATGTGTGCGTGCGAGTGTGCGCGAGTGTGTGCGTGTGAGTGTGTGTGAGTGTGTGTGTCCGAGTGTGTGCGAGTGTGCTCGAGTGACTGGGTTCAAGTGTGTGCGAGTATGTGTGAGTGAGTGTGTGTGAGTGTCTGCGTGTGTGCGAGTTTGTGTGCGAGTGTGTGCGAGTTTGTGTGCGAGTGTGTGCGAGTGAGTGTCTGTGAATGTGTGCGAGTGTGTGCGAGTGTGTGCGTGCGAGTGTGTGCTAGTGTGTGCGTGCGAGTGTGTGCGAGTGTGTGAGTGTGTGTGCGAGTGTGTGCGTGCGAGTGTGTGCGAATGTGCTCGAGTGAGTGGGTGCGAGTGGGTGCGAGTGTGTATGAGTGAGTGTGTGTGAGTGTGAGCGTGGGTGCGAGTTTGTGTGCGAGTGAGTGTGTGTGAATGTGTGTGAGTGTGTGTGTGAGTGTGTGCAAGTGTGTGTGAGTGTGTGCGAGTGTGTGTACGAGTGTGTGCGATTGTGCATAAGTGTGTGCGAGTGTGTGCGAGTGTGTGTGCGAGTGTGCATGAGTGTGTGCGAGTGTGTGCGATTGTGTGTGAGTGTGTAGGACTTTCTGTGCGAGTGTTTAGGAGTGTGTGTGTGAGTGTGCGAGTGTGTGCAAGTGTGTGCGTGCGAGTGTGTGCGAGTGTGTGCGACTGTGTGCGAGTGTGTGCGACTGTGTGAGTGTGAGTGTGTGCGAATTTGTGCGAGTGTGTGTGCGCGAGTGTGCACGAGTTTGTGCATGTAAGTGTGTGCATGTGAGTGTGTGCGAGTGTGCTCGAGTGAATGGGTGAGAGTGTTTGCGATTGTGTGTGAGTGTGTGCGAGTAAGTGTGTGTGAGTGTGTATGAGTGAGTGTGTGTGAGTGTGTGTGTGCGAGTTTGTGTGCGAGTGTGTGTGAGTGAGTGTGTGTGAGTGTGTGCGAGTTTGTGTGCGAGTGTTTGTGCGAGTGTGTGCGTGCGAGTGTGTGTTCGAGTGTGTGCGCGCGAGTGTGTGCGCGCGAGTGTGTGTGCGAATGTGTATGCGTGTGAGTGTGTGCGAGTGTGTATGAGTGTATGTGCGAGTGTGTGCCAGTGTGTGCGAGTGTGTGTGTGCGAGTCTGTGCAAGTGTGTGCGAGTGTGTGCGAGTGTGTGTGCGAGTGTGTGTGCAATTGTGTATGAGTGTGTGCGAGTGTTTGTGAGTTTGTGCAATTGTGTGCGAGTGTGCGTGCGAGTGCATGCGAGTGAGAGCGGGTGTGTGCGAGTGTGTGTATGCGAGTCTGTGTGTGACTGTGTATGAGTGTGTGCGAGTGTGTGAGTTTGTGCGAGTGTGTGCGTGTGTGTGCGAGTGCGTGCGAGTGTGTGTGTGTGAGTGTGTGTGTGCGAATGTGTGCCAGTTTGTGCGTACGAGTGTGTGCAAGTGAGTGCGAGTGTGTGCGAATGTGTGCGTGCGAGTGTGTGCGTGTGAGTGTGTGCGAGTGTGTGTGTGCGAGTGTGTGAGAGTGTGCTCGAGTGACTGGGTGCAAGTGTGTGCGAGTATGTGTGAGTGAGTGTGTGTGAGTGTCTGCGTGTGTGAGAGTTTGTGTGCGAGTGTGTGCGAGTTTGTGTGCGAGTGTGTGCGAGTGAGTGTGTGCGAATGTGTGCGAGTGTGTGCGAGTGTGTGCGTGCGAGTGTGTGCTAGTGTGTGTGTGCGAGTGTGTGCGAGTGTGTGAGTGTGTGTGCTAGTGTGTGCGTGCGAATGTGTGCGAGTGTGTGCGAATGTGCTCGAGTGAGTGGGTGCGAGTGGGTGCGAGTGTGTATGAGTGAGTGTGTGTGAGTGTGAGCGTGGGTGCGAGTTTGTGTGCGAGTGAGTGTGTGTGAATGTATGTGAGTGTGTGCGAGTGTGTGTAAGTGTGTGTGCGAGTGCGTGCGTGCGAGTGTGTGCGTGTGAGTGTGTGCGAGTGTGCTCGAGTGAGTGGGTGCGATTGGGTGCGAGTGTGTATGAGTGAGTGTGTGTGAGTGTGTGCGTGGGTGCGAGTTTGTTTGCGAGTGAGTGTGTGTGAATGTGTGTGAGTGTGTGCGAGTGTGTGTAAGTGTGTGTGCGAGTGCGTGCGTGAGAGTGTGTGCGTGCGAGTGTGTGCGTGCGAGTGTGTGCAAGTGTGAGTGAGTGTGTGCGAGTGTGTGTGCGAGTGTGTGTGCGAGTGTGTGTGCGAGAGTGTGCGAGAGTGTGCGAGTGTGTGCGAGTGTGCCCGAGTGTGCGCGAGTGTGCACGAGTGAGTGAGTGCGAGTGTGTATGAGTGAGTGTGTGTGCGTGTGTGCAAGTTAGTGTGCGAGTGAGTGTGTGCGAATGTGTGCGAGTGTGTCTGTGCGAGTGTGTGTGCGAGTGTGTGCGTGCGAGTGTGTGCGTGCGAGTGTGTGTGAGTGTGAGTGAGTGTGTGCGAGTGTGTGTGCGAGTGTGTGTGCGAGAGTGTGCAAGTGTGTGCGAGTGTGTGCAAATGTGCCCGAGTGTGCGCGAGTGTGCACGAGTGAGTGGGTGCGAGTGTGTGCGAGTGTGTATGAGTGTGTGTGCGAGTGTGTGCAAGTGTGTGTGAGTGTGTGCGAGTGTGTGTGTGAGTGTTTGTGAGTGTGTGCGAGTGTGTGTACGAGTGTGTGCGATTGTGCATAAGTGTGTGCGAGTGTGTGCGAGTGTGTGTGCGAGTGTGTGTAAGTGTGTGCGAGTGTGTGCGATTGTGTGTGTGAGTGTGTAGGACTTTATGTGCGAGTGTGTATGAGTGTGTGTGTGAGTGTGTGAAAGTGTGTGCGAGTGTGTGCAAGTGTGTGCGAGTGAGTGTGTGCGAGTGTGTGTGCGAGTGTGTGCGTGCGAGTGTGTGCGAGTGTGTGCGTGCGAGTGTGTGCGAGTGTGTGCGAGTGTGTGAGTGTGAGTGTGCGAATGTGTGCGAGTGTGTGTGCGCGAGTGTGCACGAGTGTGTGCATGTAAGTGTGTGCATGCGAGTGTGTGCGAGTGTGCTCGAGTGAATGGGTGAGAGTGTGTGCGAGTGTGTGTGAGTGTGTGCGAGTTAGTGTGTGTGAGTGTGTGTGAGTGTGTGCGAGTAAGTGTGTGTGAGTGTGTGTGTGCGAGTTTGTGTGCGAGTGTGTGCGAGTTTGTGTGCGAGTGTGTGCGAGTTTGTGTGCGAGTGTGTGTGCGAGTGTGTGCGTGCGAGTATGTGTGTTCGAGTGTGTGCACGCGAGTGTGTGCGCGCGAGTGTGTGAGTGTGTGTGCGAATGTGTGTGCGTGTGAGTGTGTGTGAGTGTGTATGAGTGTATGTGCGAGTGTGTGCCAGTGTGTGCGAGTGTTTGTGTGCGAGTGTGTGCAAGTGTGTGCGAGTGTGTGCGAGTGTGTGTGTGCGAGTGTGTGTGCAATTGTGTATGAGTGTGTGTGAGTGTTTGTGAGCTTGTGCAAGTGTGTGCGAGTGTGCGTGCGAGTGAGTGCGGGTGTGTGCGAGTGTGTCTATGCGAGTCTGTGTTTGATTGTGTATGAGTGTGTGCGTGTGTCTGCGAGTGCGTGCGAGTGCGTGCAAATGTGTGCGAGAGTGTGCGAGTGTGGGCGTGCAAGTGTGTGCTAGTGTGCGCGAGTGTGTGAGTGTGTGCGAGTGTGCGTGAGTAAGTGTGCGTGTGAGTGCGTGCATGCGAGTGTTTCCGAGTGTGTGTGTGAGTGTGTAGGACTGTGTGTGCGAGTGTGTGCGAGTGTGTGTGCGAGTGTGTGTGTACGAGTTTGTTCGAGTGTGTGCAATTGTGTGCGAGTGTGTGTGTGAGTGCGTATGAGTGAGTGTGTGCGAGTGTGTGCGAGTGTGTGTTTGCGAGTGTGTGTGCGAGTGTGTGCGAGTGTGTATGAGTGTATGTGCGAGTGTGTGTGCGAGTGTGTGCGTGCAAGTGTTTGCGTGCGAGTGTGTGCGAGTGTGTGCAAGTGTGTGCGAGTGTGTGCGAGTGTGTGTGCGAGTGTGTGCGAGTGTGTGCAAATGTGCCCAAGTGTGCGCGTGTGTGCACGAGTGAGTGGGTGCGAGTTTGTGCGAGTGTGTATGAGTGAGTGTGTATGAGTGTGTGCGTGTGTGCGAGTTTGTGTGCGAGTGAGTGTGTGCGAATGTGTGCGAGTGTGTGTGAGTGTGTGAGTGTGTGTGAGTGTGCACGGGTGTGTGTGTGCGAGTGCGTGCGAGTGAGTGCGAGTGTGTGCAAATGTGTGCGAGCGTGTGTGAGTGTGTGTGAGTGTGCACGAGTGTGTGCGTGTGAGTGATTGTGTGTGAGTCTGAGCGAGTGTGTGCTTGCGAGTGTGTGCTAGTGTGCACGAGGGTGTGAGTGTGTGCGAGAGTGCGCGAGTGTGTGCGTGTGAGTAAGTGAGTGTGTGTGTGAGTGTGTGCGAGTGTGTGTGTGAGTGTGTATGACTGTGTGTGCGAGTGTGTGCACGTGTGTGCGAGTGTGTGTGTGAGTGTGTGTGTGCGTGTGTTTGAGTGTGTGCAAGTGTGTGCGAGTGTGTGTGCGAGTGCGTACGAGTGTGTGTGAGTGTGTGTAAGTATGTGTGCGAGTGTGTGATTGTGTGGGAGTGTGTGTGAGCTTGTAGCACTGTATGTGCGAGTGTTTGTGAGTGTGTGCGGGTGTGTTCGAGTGTGTGTAAGTGTGTGAGTGTGTGTGAGTGTGAGTGCGAGTGTGTGCGTGTGAGTGAGTGTGTGTGTGAGTGTGTGCAAGTGTTTGCGAGTGTGTGTGAGTGTGTAGGACTGTGTGTGCGAGTGTGTATGCGAGTGTGTGCGAGTGTGTGTGCGAGTGTTTGTGAGTGTGTACGAGTGTGTGTTGGAGTTTGTGCGAGTGTGTGCGAGTGTGTGTGTGAGTGTGTGTGCGAGTGTGTGCGAGTGTGTGCGTGCGAGTGTGTGCAAGTGTGTGCAAGTGAGTGTGTGCGAGTGTGTGTGCGAGTGTGTGCGTGCGAGTGCGTGCGAGTGTGTGCGTGCGAGTGTGTGCGAGTGTGTGCGACTGTGTGCGTGTGTGTTTGCACGAGTGTGCACGAGTGTTTGCATGTAAGTGTGTGCATGCGAGTGTGTGCGAGTGTGCTCAAGTGAATGGGTGAGAGTGTGTGCGAGTGTGTGTGAGTGTGTGCGAGTAAGTGTGTGTGAGTGTGTATGAGTGAGTGTGTGTGAGTGTGTGTGTGCGAGTTTGTGTGCGAGTGTGTGTGAGTGAGTGTGTGCGAGTGTGTGCGAGTTTGTGTGCGAGTGTTTGTGCGAATGTGTGCGTGTGAGTGTGTGTGTTCGAGTGTGTGCACGCGAGTGTGTGCGCACAAGTGTGTGTGCGAATGTTTGTGCGTGTGAGTGTGTGTGAGTGTGTATGAGTGTATGTGCGAGTGTGTGCCAGTGTGTGCGAGTGTGTGTGTGCGAGTGTGTGCAAGTGTGTGCGAGTGTGTGCGAGTGTGTGTGTGCGAGTGTGTGTGTGCGAGTGAGTGTGCAATTGTGTATGAGTGTGTGCGAGTGTTTGTGAGTTTGTGCAAGTGTGTGCGAGTGTGCGTGCGAGTGCATGCGAGTGAGTGCGGGTGTGTGCGAGTGTGTGTATGCGAGTCTGTGTGTGATTGTGTATGAGTGTGTGCGAGTGTGTGAGTTTGTGCGAGTGTGTGCGTGTGTGTGCGAGTGCGTGCGAATGCGTGCGAGTTCGTGCAAATGTGTGCGAGAGTGTGCGAGTGTGTGTGAGTGAGTGTGTGCGAATGTGTGCGAGTGTGTGTGTGTGCGATTGTGTATGGTGTGTGCGAGTGTGTGCGTGTGAGTGCGTGCGAGTGTATGCGAGTGTGCGCGAGTGTGTGTGAGTGTGTGCGAGTGTGTGTGTGTGAGTGTGTGTGTGTGTGAGTGTGTGCGAATGTGTGCCAGTTTGTGCGTACGAGTGTGTGCAAGTGAGTGCGAGTGTGTGCCAATGTGTGCGTGCGAGTGTGCGCGAGTGTGTGCGTGTGTGCTCGAGTGACTGGGTGCAAGTGTGTGCGAGTATGTGTGAGTGAGTGTGTGAGTGTCTGCGTGTGTGCGAGTTTGTGTGCGAGTTTGTGTGCGAGTGTGTGCGAGTGAGTGTGTGCGAATGTGTGCGAGTGTGTGCGAGTGTGTGCGTGCGAGTGTGTGCTAGTGTGTGCGTGCGAGTGTGTGCAAGTGTGTGAGTGTGTGTGCGAGTGTGTGCGTGTGAGTGTGTGCGTGCGAGTGTGTGCGAGTGTGCTCAAGTGAGTGGGTGCGAGTGGGTGCGAGTGTGTGTGAGTGTGTGCGTGGGTGCGAGTTTGTGTGCGAGTGAGTGTGTGTGACTGTGTGTGAGTGTGTGCGAGTGTGTGTAAGTGTGTGTGCGAGTGCGTGCGTGCGAGTGTGTGCGTGCGAGTGTGTGCGAGTGTGCTCGAGTGAGTGGGTGCGAGTGTGTATGAGTGAGTGTGTGTGAGTGTGTGCATGGGTGCGAGATTGTGTGCGAGTGAGTGTGTGTAAATGTGTGTGAGTGTGTGCGAGTAAGTGTGTGTGAGTGTGTATGAGTGAGTGTGTGTGAGCGTGTGTGTGCGAGTTTGTGTGCGAGTGTGTGTGAGTGAGTGTGTGCGAGTGTGTGCGAGTTTGTGTGCGAGTGTTTGTGCGAGTGTGTGCGTGCGAGTGTGTGTTCGAGTGTGTGCGCGCGAGTGTGTGCGCGCGAGTGTGTGTGCGAATGTGTGTGCGTGTGAGTGTGTGCGAGTGTGTATGAGTGTATGTGCGAGTGTGTGCCAGTGTGTGCGAGTGTGTGTGTGTGCGAGTCTGTGCAAGTGTGTGCGAGTGTGTGCGAGTGTGTGTGTGCGAGTGTGTGTGCAATTGTGTATGAGTGTGTGCGAGTGTTTGTGAGTTTGTGCAAGTGTGTGCGAGTGTGCGTGCGAGTGCATGCGAGTGAGTGCGGGTGTGTGCGAGTGTGTGTATGCGAGTCTGTGTGTGATTGTGTATGAGTGTGTGCGAGTGTGTGAGTTTGTGCGAGTGTGTGCTTGTGTGTGCGAGTGCGTGCGAGTGCGTGCAAATGTGTGCGAGACTGTGCGAGTGTGTGTGTGTGAGTGTGTGTGTGAGTGTGTGCGAATGTGTGCCAGTTTGCGCGTACGAGTGTGTGCAAGTGAGTGCGAGTGTGTGCGAATGTGTGCGTGCGAGTGTGCGCGAGTGTGTGCGTGTGAGTGTGTGCGAGTGTGTGTGTGCGAGTGTGTGCGAGTGTGCTCGAGTGACTGGGTGCAAGTGTGTGCGAGTATGTGTGAGTGAGTGTGTGTGAGTGTCTGCGTGTGTGAGAGTTTGTGTGCGAGTGTGTGCGAGTTTGTGTGCGAGTTTGTGCGAGTGAGTGTGTGCGAATGTGTGCGAGTGTGTGCGAGTGTGTGCGTGCGAGTGTGTGCTAGTGTGTGTGTGCGAGTGTGTGCGAGTGTGTGAGTGTGTGTGCTAGTGTGTGCGTGCGAATGTGTGCGAGTGTGTGCGAATGTGCTCGAGTGAGTGGGTGCGAGTGTGTATGAGTGAGTGTGTGTGAGTGTGAGCGTGGGTGCGAGTTTGTGTGTGAGTGAGTGTGTGTGAATGTGTGTGAGTGTGTGCGAGTGTGTGTAAGTGTGTGTGCGAGTGCGTGCGTGCGAGTGTGTGCGTGTGAGTGTGTGCGAGTGTGCTCGAGTGAGTGGGTGCGATTGGGTGCGAGTGTGTATGAGTGAGTGTGTGTGAGTGTGTGCGTGGGTGAGAGTTTGTGTGCGAGTGAGTGTGTGTGAATGTGTGTGAGTGTGTGCGAGTGTGTGTAAGTGTGTGTGCGAGTGCGTGCGTGAGAGTGTGTGCGTGCGAGTGTGTGCAAGTGTGAGTGAGTGTGTGCGAGTGTGTGTGCGAGTGTGTGTGCGAGTGTGTGTGCGAGAGTGTGCGAGTGTGTGCGAGTGTGTGCAAATGTGCCCGAGTGTGCGCGAGTGTGCACGAGTGAGTGAGTGCGAGTGTGTATGAGTGAGTGTGTGTGCGTGTGTGCGAGTTAGTGTGCGAGTGAGTGTGTGCGAATGTGTGCGAGTGTGTCTGTGCGAGTGTGTGTGCGAGTGTGTGCGTGCGAGTGTGTGCGTGCGAGTGTGTGTGAGTGTGAGTGAGTGTGTGCGAGTGTGTGTGCGAGTGTGTGTGCGAGAGTGTGCGAGTGTGTGCGCGTGTGTGCAAATGTGCCCGAGTGTGCGCGAGTGTGCACGAGTGAGTGGGTGCGAGTGTGTGTGAGTGTGTGCATGTGAGTGTGTGCGAGTGTGTGCGAGTGTGTGTGAGTGTGTGTGCGAGTGTGTGTGTGAGTGTGAGCGAGTGTGTATGAGTGTGTGTGCGAGTGTGTGCAAGTGTGTGTGAGTGTGTGCGAGTGTGTGTGTGAGTGTTTGTGAGTGTGTGCGAGTGTGTGTACGAGTGTGTGCGATTGTGCATAAGTGTGTGCGCGTGTGTGCGAGTGTGTGTGCGAGTGTGTGTGAGTGTGTGCGAGTGTGTGCGATTGTGTGTGTGAGTGTGTAGGACTTTATGTGCGAGTGTGTATGAGTGTGTGTGTGAGTGTGTGAAAGTGTGTGCGAGTGTGTGCAAGTGTGTGCGAGTGAGTGTGTGCGAGTGTGTGCGAGTGTGTGTGAGTGTGTGAGTGTGAGTGTGTGCGAATGTGTGCGAGTGTGTGTGCGCGAGTGTGCACGAGTGTGTGCATGTAAGTGTGTGCATGTGAGTGTGTGCGAGTGTGCTCGAGTGAATGGGTGAGAGTGTGTGCGAGTGTGTGTGAGTGTGTGCGAGTTAGTGTGTGTGAGTGTGTGTGAGTGTGTGCGAGTAAGTGTGTGTGAGTGTGTGTGTGCGAGTTTGTGTGCGAGTGTGTGCGAGTTTGTGTGCGAGTGTGTGCGAGTTTGTGTGCGAGTGTGTGTGCGAGTGTGTGCGTGCGAGTGTGTGTGTGCGAGTGTGTGCGAGTGTGTGTGCGAGTGTGCATGAGTGTGTGCGAGTGTGTGCGATTGTGTGTGTGAGTGTGTAGGACTTTCTGTGCGAGTGTTTAGGAGTGTGTGTGTGAGTGTGTGAAAGTGTGTGCGAGTGTGTGCAAGTGTGTGCGTGCGAGTGTGTGCGAGTGTGTGCGACTGTGTGCGAGTGTGTGCGAGTGTGTGAGTGTGTGCGAATGTGTGCGAGTGTGTGTGCGCGAGTGTGCACGAGTTTGTGCATGTAAGTGTGTGCATGCGAGTGTGTGCGAGTGTGCTCGAGTGAATGGGTGAGAGTGTTTGCGATTGTGTGTGAGTGTGTGCGAGTAAGTGTGTGTGAGTGTGTATGAGTGAGTGTGTGTGAGTGTGTGTGTGCGAGTTTGTGTGCGAGTGTGTGTGAGTGAGTGTGTGCGAGTGTGTGCGAGTTTGTGTGCGAGTGTTTGTGCGAGTGTGTGCGTGCGAGTTTGTGTTCGAGTGTGTGCGCGCGAGTGTGTGTGCGAATGTGTGTGCGTGTGAGTGTGTGTGAGTGTGTATGAGTGTATGTGCGAGTGTGTGCCAGTGTGTGCGAGTGTGTGTGTGCGAGTCTGTGCAAGTGTGTGCGAGTGTGTGTGTGCGAGTGTGTGTGCAATTGTGTATGAGTGTGTGCGAGTGTTTGTGAGTTTGTGCAAGTGTGTGCGAGTGTGCGTGCGAGTGCATGCGAGTGAGTGCGGGTGTGTGCGAGTGTGTGCAAGTGTGAGTGAGTGTGTGCGAGTGTGTGTGCGAGTGTGTGTGCGAGTGTGTGCGCGAGTGTGCACGAGTGAGTGAGTGCGAGTGTGTATAAGTGAGTGTGTGTGCGTGTGTGCGAGTTAGTGTGCGAGTGAGTGTGTGCGAATGTGTGCGAGTGTGTGCGAGTGTTTCTGTGCGAGTGTGTGTGCGAGTGTGTGCGTGCGAGTGTGTGCGTGCGAGTGTGTGTGAGTGTGAGTGAGTGTGTGCGAGTGTGTGTGCGAGTGTGTGTGCGAGTGTGTGCGAGTGTGTGCAAATGTGCCCGAGTGTGCGCGAGTGTGCACGAGTGAGTGGGTGAGAGTGTGTGCGAGTGTGTGAGTGTGTGCGAGTAAGTGTGTGTGAGTGTGTATGAGTGAGTGTGTGTGAGTGTGTGTGTGCGAGTTTGTGTGCGAGTGTGTGTGAGTGAGTGTGTGCGAGTGTGTGCGAGTTTGTGTGCGAGTGTTTGTGCGAATGTGTGCGTGTGAGTGTGTGTGTTCGAGTGTGTGCACGCGAGTGTGTGCGCACAAGTGTGTGTGCGAATGTTTGTGCGTGTGAGTGTGTGTGAGTGTGTATGAGTGTATGTGCGAGTGTGTGCCAGTGTGTGCGAGTGTGTGTGTGCGAGTGTGTGCAAGTGTGTGCGAGTGTGTGCGAGTGTGTGTGTGCGAGTGTGTGTGTGCGAGTGAGTGTGCAATTGTGTATGAGTGTGTGCGAGTGTTTGTGAGTTTGTGCAAGTGTGTGCGAGTGTGCGTGCGAGTGCATGCGAGTGAGTGCTGGTGTGTGCGAGTGTGTGTATGCGAGTCTGTGTGTGCTTGTGTATGAGTGTGTGCGAGTGTGTGTGAGTTTGTGCGAGTGTGTGCGTGCGAGTGCGTGCGAGTGAGTGCAAGTGTGTGCATGCGAGTGTGTGCGAGTGTGTGCGAGTGTGTGAGTGTGAGTGTGTGCGAATGTGTGCAAGTGTGGGTGTGCGAGTGTGTGCAAGTGTGTGCGAGTGAGTGTGTGCGAGTGTGTGTGCGAGTGTGTGCGTGCGAGTGTGTGCGAGTGTGTGCGTGCGAGTGTGTGCGAGTGTGTGCGACTGTGTGCGAGTGTGTGCGAGTGTGTGAGTGTGTGCGAATGTGTGCGAGTGTGTTTGCGCGAGTGTGCACGAGTGTGTGCATGTAAGTGTGTGCATGCGAGTGTGTGCGAGTGTGCTCAAGTGAATGGGTGAGAGTGTGTGCGAGAGTGTGTGAGTGTCTGCGTGTGTGCGAGTTTGTGTGCGAGTGTGTGCGAGTTTGTGTGCGAGTGTGTGCGAGTGAGTGTGTGAGAGTGTGTGTGTGCGAATGTGTGCCAGTTTGTGCGTACGAGTGTGTGCAAGTGAGTGCGTGCGAGTGTGTGCAAGTGTGTGAGTGTGTGTGCGAGTGTGTGCGATTGTGCATAAGTGTGTGCGAGTGTGTGTGTGAGTGTGCATGAGTGTGTGCGAGTGTGTGCGATTGTGTGTGTGAGTTTGTAGGACTTTCTGTGCGAGTGTTTAGGAGTGTGTGTGTGAGTGTGTGAAAGTGTGTGCGAGTGTGTGCAAGTGTGTGCGTGCGAGTGTGTGCGACTGTGTGCGAGTGTGTGCCAATGTGTGCGTGCGAGTGTGTGCGAGTGTGTGCATGTGAGTGTGTGCGAGTGTGTTGTGCGAGTGTGTGCAAGTGTGCTTGAGTGACTGGGTGCAAGTGTGTGCGAGTATGTGTGAGTGAGTGTGTGTGAGTGTCTGCGTGTGTGCGAGTTTGTGTGCGAGTGTGTGTGAATTTGTGTGCGAGTGTGTGCGAGTGAGTGTGTGTGAATGTGTGCGAGTGTGTGCGAGTGTGTGCGTGCGAGTGTGTGCTAGTGTGTGCGTGTGAGTGTGTGCAAGTGTGTGAGTGTGTGTGCGAGTGTGTGCGTGCGAGTGTGTGCAAATGTGCTCGAGTGAGTGGGTGCGAGTGGGTGCGAGTGTGTATGAGTGAGTGTGTGTGAGTGTGAGCGTGGGTGCGAGTTTGTGTGCGAGTGAGTGTGTGTGAATGTGTGTGAGTGTGTGTGTGAGTGTGTGCAAGTGTGTGTGAGTGTGTGCGAGTGTGTGTGTGAGTGTGTGTGAGTGTGTGTGAGTGTGTGTACGAGTGTGTGCGATTGTGCATAAGTGTGTGCGAGTGTGTGCGAGTGTGTGTGCGAGTGTGCATGAGTGTGTGCGAGTGTGTGCGATTGTGTGTGAGTGTGTAGGACTTTCTGTGCGAGTGTTTAGGAGTGTGTGTGTGAGTGTGTGAAAGTGTGTGCGAGTGTGTGCAAGTGTGTGCGTGCGAGTGTGTGCGAGTGTGTGCGAGTGTGTGAGTGTGAGTGTGTGCGAATGTGTGCGAGTGTGGGTGTGCGAGTGTGTGCAAGTGTGTGCGAGTGAGTGTGTGCGAGTGTGTGTGCGAGTGTGTGCGTGCGAGTGTGTGCGAGTGTGTGCGTGCGAGTGTGTGCGAGTGTGTGCGACTGTGTGTGAGTGTGTGCGAGTGTGTGAGTGTGTGCGAATGTGTGCGAGTGTGTTTGCGCGAGTGTGCACGAGTGTGTGCATGTAAGTGTGTGCATGCGAGTGTGTGCGAGTGTGCTCAAGTGAATGGGTGAGAGTGTGTGCGAGTGTGTGTGAGTGTGTGCGAGTAAGTGTGTGTGAGTGTGTATGAGTGAGTGTGTGTGAGTGTGTGTGTGCGAGTTTGTGTGCGAGTGTGTGTGAGTGTGTGCGAGTTTGTGTGCGAGTGTTTGTGCGAATGTGTGCGTGCGAGTGTGTGCGCGCGAGTGTGTGCGCGCGAGTGTGTGCGCGCAAGTGTGTGTGCGAATGTGTGTGCGTGTGAGTGTGTGTGAGTGTGTATGAGTGTATGTGCGAGTGTGCGCCAGTGTGTGCGAGTGTGTGGGTGCGAGTGTGCGCAAGTGTGTGCGAGTGTGTGCGAGTGTGTGTGTGCGAGTGTGTGTGCAATTGTGTATGAGTGTGTGCGAGTGTTTGTGAGTTTGTGCAAGTGTGTACGAGTGTGCGTGCGAGTGCATGCGAGTGAGTGCGGGTGTGTGCGAGTGTGTGTATGCGAGTCTGTGTGTGCTTGTGTATGAGTGTGTGCGAGTGTGTGAGTTTGTGCGAGTGTGTGCGTGTGTGTGCGAGTGCGTGCGAATGCGTGCGAGTTCGTGCAAATATGTGCGAGAGTGTGCGAGTGTGTGTGTGTGAGTGTGTGCGAATGTGTGCGAGTGTGTGTGTGCGATTGTGTATGGTGTGTGCGAGTGTGTGCGTGTGAGTGCGTGCGAGTGTATGCGAGTGTGCGCGAGTGTGTGCAAGTGTGTGCGAGTGTGTGTGTGTGAGTGTGTGCGAATGTGTGCCAGTTTGTGCGTACGAGTGTGTGCAAGTGAGTGCGAGTGTGTGCCAATGTGTGCGTGCGAGTGTGCGCAAGTGTGTGCGTGTGAGTGTGTGCGAGTGTGTGTGTGCGAGTGTGTGCGAGTGTGCTTGAGTGACTGGGTACAAGTGTGTGCGAGTATGTGTGAGTGAGTGTGTGTGAGTGTCTGCGTGTGTGCGAGTTTGTGTGCGAGTGTGTGCGAGTTTGTGTGCGAGTGTGTGCGAGTGAGTGTGTGCGAATGTGTGCGAGTGTGTGCGTGCGAGTGTGTGCTAGTGTGTGCGTGCGAGTGTGTGCGAGTGTGTTAGTGTGTGTGCGAGTGTGTGCGTGCGAGTGTGTGCGAGTGTGTGTGTGCGAGTGTGTGTGTGCGAGTGAGTGTGCAATTGTGTATGAGTGTGTGCGAGTGTTTGTGAGTTTGTGCAAGTGTGTGCGAGTGTGCGTGCGAGTGCATGCGAGTGAGTGCGGGTGTGTGCGAGTGTGTGTATGCGAGTCTGTGTGTGATTGTGTATGAGTGTGTGCGAGTGTGTGAGTTTGTGCGAGTGTGTGCGTGTGTGTGCGAGTGCGTGCGAATGCGTGCGAGTTCGTGCAAATGTGTGCGAGAGTGTGCGAGTGTGTGTGAGTGAGTGTGTGCGAATGTGTGCGAGTGTGTGTGTGTGCGATTGTGTATGGTGTGTGCGAGTGTGTGCGTGTGAGTGCGTGCGAGTGTATGCGAGTGTGCGCGAGTGTGTGTGAGTGTGTGCGAGTGTGTGTGTGTGAGTGTGTGTGTGTGTGAGTGTGTGCGAATGTGTGCCAGTTTGTGCGTACGAGTGTGTGCAAGTGAGTGCGAGTGTGTGCCAATGTGTGCGTGCGAGTGTGCGCGAGTGTGTGCGTGTGAGTGTGTGCGAGTGTGTGTGCAATTGTGTATGAGTGTGTGCGAGTGTTTGTGAGTTTGTGCAAGTGTGTGCGAGTGTGCGTGCGAGTGCATGCGAGTGAGTGCGGGTGTGTGCGAGTGTGTGCAAGTGTGAGTGAGTGTGTGCGAGTGTGTGTGCGAGTGTGTGTGCGAGTGTGTGCGCGAGTGTGCACGAGTGAGTGAGTGCGAGTGTGTATAAGTGAGTGTGTGTGCGTGTGTGCGAGTTAGTGTGCAAGTGAGTGTGTGCGAATGTGTGCGAGTGTGTGCGAGTGTTTCTGTGCGAGTGTGTGTGCGAGTGTGTGCGTGCGAGTGTGTGCGTGCGAGTGTGTGTGAGTGTGAGTGAGTGTGTGCGAGTGTGTGTGCGAGTGTGTGTGCGAGTGTGTGCGAGTGTGTGCAAATGTGCCCGAGTGTGCGCGAGTGTGCACGAGTGAGTGGGTGCGAGTGTGTGTGAGTGTGTGCATGTAAGTGTGTGCGAGCGTGTGCGAGTGTGTGTGAGTATGTGTGCGAGTGTGTGTGAGTGTGAGCGAGTGTGTATGAGTGTGTGTGCGAGTGTGTGCAAGTGTGTGTGAGTGTGTGCGAGTGTGTGTGTGAGTGTGTGTGAGTGTGTGCGAGTGTGTGTACGAGTGTGTGCGATTGTGCATAAGTGTGTGCGAGTGTGTGTGCGAGTGTGCATGAGTGTGTGCGAGTGTGTGCGATTGTGTGTGTGAGTTTGTAGGACTTTCTGTGCGAGTGTTTAGGAGTGTGTGTGAGTGTGTGAAAGTGTGTGCGAGTGTGTGCAAGTGTGTGCGTGCGAGTGTGTGCGACTGTGTGCGAGTGTGTGCGAGTGTGTGCCAATGTGTGCGTGCGAGTGTGTGCGAGTGTGTGCGTGTGAGTGTGTGCGAGTGTGTGTGTGCGAGTGTGTGCAAGTGTGCTCGAGTGACTGGGTGCAAGTGTGTGCGAGTATGTGTGAGTGAGTGTGTGTGAGTGTCTGCGTGTGTGCGAGTTTGTGTGCGAGTGTGTGCGAGTTTGTGTGCGAGTGTGTGCGAGTGAGTGTGTGTGAGTGTGTGTGTGCGAATGTGTGCCAGTTTGTGCGTACGAGTGTGTGCAAGTGAGTGCGTGCGAGTGTGTGCAAGTGTGTGAGTGTGTGTGCGAGTGTGTGCGATTGTGCATAAGTGTGTGCGAGTGTGTGTGCGAGTGTGCATGAGTGTGTGCGAGTGTGTGCGATTGTGTGTGTGAGTTTGTAGGACTTTCTGTGCGAGTGTTTAGGAGTTTGTGTGTGAGTGTGTGAAAGTGTGTGCGAGTGTGTGCAAGTGTGTGCGTGCGAGTGTGTGCGACTGTGTGCGAGTGTGTGCGAGTGTGTGCCAATGTGTGCGTGCGAGTGTGTGCGAGTGTGTGCGTGTGAGTGTGTGCGAGTGTGTGTGTGCGAGTGTGTGCAAGTGTGCTCGAGTGACTGGGTGCAAGTGTGTGCGAGTATGTGTGAGTGAGTGTGTGTGAGTGTCTGCGTGTGTGCGAGTTTGTGTGCGAGTGTGTGCGAGTTTGTGTGCGAGTGTGTGCGAGTGAGTGTGTGTGAATGTGTGCGAGTGTGTGCGAGTGTGTGCGTGCGAGTGTGTGCTAGTGTGTGCGTGCGAGTGTGTGCAAGTGTGTGAGTGTGTGTGCGAGTGTGTGCGTGCGAGTGTGTGCGAATGTGCTCGAGTGAGTGGGTGCGAGTGGGTGCGAGTGTGTATGAGTGAGTGTGTGTGAGTGTGAGCGTGGGTGCGAGTTTGTGTGCGAGTGAGTGTGTGTGAATGTGTGTGAGTGTGTGTGTGAGTGTGTGCAAGTGTGTGTGAGTGTGTGCGAGTGTGTGTGTGAGTGTGTGTGAGTGTGTGCGAGTGTGTGTATGAGTGTGTGCGATTGTGCATAAGTGTGTGCGAGTGTGTGCGAGTGTGTGTGCGAGTGTGTGCGTGCGAGTGTGTGCGAGTGTGTGCGTGCGAGTGTGTGCGAGTGTGTGCGACTGTGTGCGAGTGTGTGCGAGTGTGTGAGTGTGTGCGAATGTGTGCGAGTGTGTTTGCGCGAGTGTGCACGAGTGTGTGCATGTAAGTGTGTGCATGCGAGTGTGTGCGAGTGTGCTCAAGTGAATGGGTGAGAGTGTGTGCGAGAGTGTGTGAGTGTCTGCGTGTGTGCGAGTTTGTGTGCGAGTGTGTGCGAGTTTGTGTGCGAGTGTGTGCGAGTGAGTGTGTGTGAGTGTGTGTGTGCGAATGTGTGCCAGTTTGTGCGTACGAGTGTGTGCAAGTGAGTGCGTGCGAGTGTGTGCAAGTGTGTGAGTGTGTGTGCGAGTGTGTGCGATTGTGCATAAGTGTGTGCGAGTGTGTGTGTGAGTGTGCATGAGTGTGTGCGAGTGTGTGCGATTGTGTGTGTGAGTTTGTAGGACTTTCTGTGCGAGTGTTTAGGAGTGTGTGTGTGAGTGTGTGAAAGTGTGTGCGAGTGTGTGCAAGTGTGTGCGTGCGAGTGTGTGCGACTGTGTGCGAGTGTGTGCGAGTGTGTGCCAATGTGTGCGTGCGAGTGTGTGCGAGTGTGTGCATGTGAGTGTGTGCGAGTGTGTGTGTGCGAGTGTGTGCAAGTGTGCTCGAGTGACTGGGTGCAAGTGTGTGCGAGTATGTGTGAGTGAGTGTGTGTGAGTGTCTGCGTGTGTGCGAGTTTGTGTGCGAGTGTGTGTGAATTTGTGTGCGAGTGTGTGCGAGTGAGTGTGTGTGAATGTGTGCGAGTGTGTGCGAGTTTGTGCGTGCGAGTGTGTGCTAGTGTGTGCGTGCGAGTGTGTGCAAGTGTGTGAGTGTGTGTGCGAGTGTGTGCGTGCGAGTGTGTGCGAATGTGCTCGAGTGAGTGGGTGCGAGTGGGTGCGAGTGTGTATGAGTGAGTGTGTGTGAGTGTGAGCGTGGGTGCGAGTTTGTGTGCGAGTGAGTGTGTGTGAATGTGTGTGAGTGTGTGTGTGAGTGTGTGCAAGTGTGTGTGAGTGTGTGCGAGTGTGTGTGTGAGTGTGTGTGAGTGTGTGTGAGTGTGTGTACGAGTGTGTGCGATTGTGCATAAGTGTGTGCGAGTGTGTGCGAGTGTGTGTGCGAGTGTGCATGAGTGTGTGCGAGTGTGTGCGATTGTGTGTGAGTGTGTAGGACTTTCTGTGCGAGTGTTTAGGAGTGTGTGTGTGAGTGTGTGAAAGTGTGTGCGAGTGTGTGCAAGTGTGTGCGTGCGAGTGTGTGCGAGTGTGTGCGAGTGTGTGAGTGTGAGTGTGTGCGAATGTGTGCAAGTGTGGGTGTGCGAGTGTGTGCAAGTATGTGCGAGTGAGTGTGTGCGAGTGTGTGTGCGAGTGTGTGCGTGCGAGTGTGTGCGAGTGTGTGCGTGCGAGTGTGTGCGAGTGTGTGCGACTGTGTGTGAGTGTGTGCGAGTGTGTGAGTGTGTGCGAATGTGTGCGAGTGTGTTTGCGCGAGTGTGCACGAGTGTGTGCATGTAAGTGTGTGCATGCGAGTGTGTGCGAGTGTGCTCAAGTGAATGGGTGAGAGTGTGTGCGAGTGTGTGTGAGTGTGTGCGAGTAAGTGTGTGTGAGTGTGTATGAGTGAGTGTGTGTGAGTGTGTGTGTGCGAGTTTGTGTGCGAGTGTGTGTGAGTGAGTGTGTGCGAGTTTGTGTGCGAGTGTTTGTGCGAATGTGTGCGTGCGAGTGTGTGTTCGAGTGTGTGCGCGCGAGTGTGTGCGCGCAAGTGTGTGTGCGAATGTGTGTGCGTGTGAGTGTGTGTGAGTGTGTATGAGTGTATGTGCGAGTGTGCGCCAGTGTGTGCGAGTGTGTGGGTGCGAGTGTGCGCAAGTGTGTGCGAGTGTGTGCGAGTGTGTGTGTGCGAGTGTGTGTGCAATTGTGTATGAGTGTGTGCGAGTGTTTGTGAGTTTGTGCAAGTGTGTACGAGTGTGCGTGCGAGTGCATGCGAGTGAGTGCGGGTGTGTGCGAGTGTGTGTATGCGAGTCTGTGTGTGCTTGTGTATGAGTGTGTGCGAGTGTGTGAGTTTGTGCGAGTGTGTGCGTGTGTGTGCGAGTGCGTGCGAATGCGTGCGAGTTCGTGCAAATATGTGCGAGAGTGTGCGAGTGTGTGTGTGTGAGTGTGTGCGAATGTGTGCGAGTGTGTGTGTGCGATTGTGTATGGTGTGTGCGAGTGTGTGCGTGTGAGTGCGTGCGAGTGTATGCGAGTGTGCGCGAGTGTGTGCAAGTGTGTGCGAGTGTGTGTGTGTGAGTGTGTGCGAATGTGTGCCAGTTTGTGCGTACGAGTGTGTGCAAGTGAGTGCGAGTGTGTGCCAATGTGTGCGTGCGAGTGTGCGCAAGTGTGTGCGTGTGAGTGTGTGTGAGTGTGTGTGTGCGAGTGTGTGCGAGTGTGCTTGAGTGACTGGGTACAAGTGTGTGCGAGTATGTGTGAGTGAGTGTGTGTGAGTGTCTGCGTGTGTGCGAGTTTGTGTGCGAGTGTGTGCGAGTTTGTGTGCGAGTGTGTGCGAGTGAGTGTGTGCGAATGTGTGCGAGTGTGTGCGTGCGAGTGTGTGCTAGTGTGTGCGTGCGAGTGTGTGCGAGTGTGTTAGTGTGTGTGCGAGTGTGTGCGTGCGAGTGTGTGCGAGTGTGTGTGTGCGAGTGTGTGTGTGCGAGTGAGTGTGCAATTGTGTATGAGTGTGTGCGAGTGTTTGTGAGTTTGTGCAAGTGTGTGCGAGTGTGCGTGCGAGTGCATGCGAGTGAGTGCGGGTGTGTGCGAGTGTGTGTATGCGAGTCTGTGTGTGATTGTGTATGAGTGTGTGCGAGTGTGTGAGTTTGTGCGAGTGTGTGCGTGTGTGTGCGAGTGCATGCGAATGCGTGCGAGTTCGTGCAAATGTGTGCGAGAGTGTGCGAGTGTGTGTGAGTGAGTGTGTGCGAATGTGTGCGAGGGTGTGTGTGTGCGATTGTGTATGGTGTGTGCGAGTGTGTGCGTGTGAGTGCGTGCGAGTGTATGCGAGTGTGCGCGAGTGTGTGTGAGTGTGTGCGAGTGTGTGTGTGTGAGTGTGTGTGTGTGTGAGTGTGTGCGAATGTGTGCCAGTTTGTGCGTACGAGTGTGTGCAAGTGAGTGCGAGTGTGTGCCAATGTGTGCGTGCGAGTGTGCGCGAGTGTGTGCGTGTGAGTGTGTGCGAGTGTGTGTGCAATTGTGTATGAGTGTGTGCGAGTGTTTGTGAGTTTGTGCAAGTGTGTGCGAGTGTGCGTGCGAGTGCATGCGAGTGAGTGCGGGTGTGTGCGAGTGTGTGCAAGTGTGAGTGAGTGTGTGCGAGTGTGTGTGCGAGTGTGTGTGCGAGTGTGTGCGCGAGTGTGCACGAGTGAGTGAGTGCGAGTGTGTATAAGTGAGTGTGTGTGCGTGTGTGCGAGTTAGTGTGCAAGTGAGTGTGTGCGAATGTGTGCGAGTGTGTGTGAGTGTTTCTGTGCGAGTGTGTGTGCGAGTGTGTGCGTGCGAGTGTGTGCGTGCGAGTGTGTGTGAGTGTGAGTGAGTGTGTGCGAGTGTGTGTGCGAGTGTGTGTGCGAGTGTGTGCGAGTGTGTGCAAATGTGCCCGAGTGTGCGCGAGTGTGCACGAGTGAGTGGGTGCGAGTGTGTGTGAGTGTGTGCATGTAAGTGTGTGCGAGCGTGTGCGAGTGTGTGTGAGTATGTGTGCGAGTGTGTGTGTGTGTGAGTGTGAGCGAGTGTGTATGAGTGTGTGTGCGAGTGTGTGCAAGTGTGTGTGAGTGTGTGCGAGTGTGTGTGTGAGTGTGTGTGAGTGTGTGCGAGTGTGTGTACGAGTGTGTGCGATTGTGCATAAGTGTGTGCGAGTGTGTGTGCGAGTGTGCATGAGTGTGTGCGAGTGTGTGCGATTGTGTGTGTGAGTTTGTAGGACTTTCTGTGCGAGTGTTTAGGAGTGTGTGTGTGAGTGTGTGAAAGTGTGTGCGAGTGTGTGCAAGTGTGTGCGTGCGAGTGTGTGCGACTGTGTGCGAGTGTGTGCGAGTGTGTGCCAATGTGTGCGTGCGAGTGTGTGCGAGTGTGTGCGTGTGAGTGTGTGCGAGTGTGTGTGTGCGAGTGTGTGCAAGTGTGCTCGAGTGACTGGGTGCAAGTGTGTGCGAGTATGTGTGAGTGAGTGTGTGTGAGTGTCTGCGTGTGTGCGAGTTTGTGTGCGAGTGTGTGCGAGTTTGTGTGCGAGTGTGTGCGAGTGAGTGTGTGTGAGTGTGTGTGTGCGAATGTGTGCCAGTTTGTGCGTACGAGTGTGTGCAAGTGAGTGCGTGCGAGTGTGTGCAAGTGTGTGAGTGTGTGTGCGAGTGTGTGCGATTGTGCATAAGTGTGTGCGAGTGTGTGTGCGAGTGTGCATGAGTGTGTGCGAGTGTGTGCGATTGTGTGTGTGAGTTTGTAGGACTTTCTGTGCGAGTGTTTAGGAGTGTGTGTGTGAGTGTGTGAAAGTGTGTGCGAGTGTGTGCAAGTGTGTGCGTGCGAGTGTGTGCGACTGTGTGCGAGTGTGTGCGAGTGTGTGCCAATGTGTGCGTGCGAGTGTGTGCGAGTGTGTGCGTGTGAGTGTGTGCGAGTGTGTGTGTGCGAGTGTGTGCAAGTGTGCTCGAGTGACTGGGTGCAAGTGTGTGCGAGTATGTGTGAGTGAGTGTGTGTGAGTGTCTGCGTGTGTGCGAGTTTGTGTGCGAGTGTGTGCGAGTTTGTGTGCGAGTGTGTGCGAGTGAGTGTGTGTGAATGTGTGCGAGTGTGTGCGAGTGTGTGCGTGCGAGTGTGTGCTAGTGTGTGCGTGCGAGTGTGTGCAAGTGTGTGAGTGTGTGTGCGAGTGTGTGCGTGCGAGTGTGTGCGAATGTGCTCGAGTGAGTGGGTGCGAGTGGGTGCGAGTGTGTATGAGTGAGTGTGTGTGAGTGTGAGCGTGGGTGCGAGTTTGTGTGCGAGTGAGTGTGTGTGAATGTGTGTGAGTGTGTGTGTGAGTGTGTGCAAGTGTGTGTGAGTGTGTGCGAGTGTGTGTGTGAGTGTGTGTGAGTGTGTGCGAGTGTGTGTACGAGTGTGTGCGATTGTGCATAAGTGTGTGCGAGTGTGTGCGAGTGTGTGTGCGAGTGTGCATGAGTGTGTGCGAGTGTGTGCGATTGTGTGTGAGTGTGTAGGACTTTCTGTGCGAGTGTTTAGGAGTGTGTGTGTGAGTGTGTGAAAGTGTGTGCGAGTGTGTGCAAGTGTGTGCATGCGAGTGTGTGCGAGTGTGTGCGAGTGTGTGAGTGTGAGTGTGTGCGAATGTGTGCAAGTGTGGGTGTGCGAGTGTGTGCAAGTGTGTGCGAGTGAGTGTGTGCGAGTGTGTGTGCGAGTGTGTGCGTGCGAGTGTGTGCGAGTGTGTGCGTGCGAGTGTGTGCGAGTGTGTGCGACTGTGTGCGAGTGTGTGCGAGTGTGTGAGTGTGTGCGAATGTGTGCGAGTGTGTTTGCGCGAGTGTGCACGAGTGTGTGCATGTAAGTGTGTGCATGCGAGTGTGTGCGAGTGTGCTCAAGTGAATGGGTGAGAGTGTGTGCGAGAGTGTGTGAGTGTCTGCGTGTGTGCGAGTTTGTGTGCGAGTGTGTGCGAGTTTGTGTGCGAGTGTGTGCGAGTGAGTGTGTGTGAGTGTGTGTGTGCGAATGTGTGCCAGTTTGTGCGTACGAGTGTGTGCAAGTGAGTGCGTGCGAGTGTGTGCAAGTGTGTGAGTGTGTGTGCGAGTGTGTGCGATTGTGCATAAGTGTGTGCGAGTGTGTGTGTGAGTGTGCATGAGTGTGTGCGAGTGTGTGCGATTGTGTGTGTGAGTTTGTAGGACTTTCTGTGCGAGTGTTTAGGAGTGTGTGTGTGAGTGTGTGAAAGTGTGTGCGAGTGTGTGCAAGTGTGTGCGTGCGAGTGTGTGCGACTGTGTGCGAGTGTGTGCGAGTGTGTGCCAATGTGTGCGTGCGAGTGTGTGCGAGTGTGTGCATGTGAGTGTGTGCGAGTGTGTGTGTGCGAGTGTGTGCAAGTGTGCTCGAGTGACTGGGTGCAAGTGTGTGCGAGTATGTGTGAGTGAGTGTGTGTGAGTGTCTGCGTGTGTGCGAGTTTGTGTGCGAGTGTGTGTGAATTTGTGTGCGAGTGTGTGCGAGTGAGTGTGTGTGAATGTGTGCGAGTGTGTGCGAGTGTGTGCGTGCGAGGGTGTGCTAGTGTGTGCGTGCGAGTGTGTGAGTGTGTGTGCGAGTGTGTGCGTGCGAGTGTGTGCGAATGTGCTCGAGTGAGTGGGTGCGAGTGGGTGCGAGTGTGTATGAGTGAGTGTGTGTGAGTGTGAGCGTGGGTGCGAGTTTGTGTGCGAGTGAGTGTGTGTGAATGTGTGTGAGTGTGTGTGTGAGTGTGTGCAAGTGTGTGTGAGTGTGTGCGAGTGTGTGTGTGAGTGTGTGTGAGTGTGTGTGAGTGTGTGTACGAGTGTGTGCGATTGTGCATAAGTGTGTGCGAGTGTGTGCGAGTGTGTGTGCGAGTGTGCATGAGTGTGTGCGAGTGTGTGCGATTGTGTGTGAGTGTGTAGGACTTTCTGTGCGAGTGTTTAGGAGTGTGTGTGTGAGTGTGTGAAAGTGTGTGCGAGTGTGTGCAAGTGTGTGCGTGCGAGTGTGTGCGAGTGTGTGCGAGTGTGTGAGTGTGAGTGTGTGCGAATGTGTGCGAGTGTGGGTGTGCGAGTGTGTGCAAGTGTGTGCGAGTGAGTGTGTGCGAGTGTGTGTGCGAGTGTGTGCGTGCGAGTGTGTGCGAGTGTGTGCGTGCGAGTGTGTGCGAGTGTGTGCGACTGTGTGTGAGTGTGTGCGAGTGTGTGAGTGTGTGCGAATGTGTGCGAGTGTGTTTGCGCGAGTGTGCACGAGTGTGTGCATGTAAGTGTGTGCATGCGAGTGTGTGCGAGTGTGCTCAAGTGAATGGGTGAGAGTGTGTGCGAGTGTGTGTGAGTGTGTGCGAGTAAGTGTGTGTGAGTGTGTATGAGTGAGTGTGTGTGAGTGTTTGTGTGCGAGTTTGTGTGCGAGTGTGTGTGAGTGAGTGTGTGCGAGTTTGTGTGCGAGTGTTTGTGCGAATGTGTGCGTGCGAGTGTGTGTTCGAGTGTGTGCGCGCGAGTGTGTGCGCGCAAGTGTGTGTGCGAATGTGTGTGCGTGTGAGTGTGTGTGAGTGTGTATGAGTGTATGTGCGAGTGTGCGCCAGTGTGTGCGAGTGTGTGGGTGCGAGTGTGCGCAAGTGTGTGCGAGTGTGTGCGAGTGTGTGTGTGCGAGTGTGTGTGCAATTGTGTATGAGTGTGTGCGAGTGTTTGTGAGTTTGTGCAAGTGTGTGCGAGTGTGCGTGCGAGTGCATGCGAGTGAGTGCGGGTGTGTGCGAGTGTGTGTATGCGAGTCTGTGTGTGCTTGTGTATGAGTGTGTGCGAGTGTGTGAGTTTGTGCGAGTGTGTGCGTGTGTGTGCGAGTGCGTGCGAATGCGTGCGAGTTCGTGCAAATATGTGCGAGAGTGTGCGAGTGTGTGTGTGTGAGTGTGTGCGAATGTGTGCGAGTGTGTGTGTGCGATTGTGTATGGTGTGTGCGAGTGTGTGCGTGTGAGTGCGTGCGAGTGTATGCGAGTGTGCGCGAGTGTGTGCAAGTGTGTGCGAGTGTGTGTGTGTGAGTGTGTGCGAATGTGTGCCAGTTTGTGCGTACGAGTGTGTGCAAGTGAGTGCGAGTGTGTGCCAATGTGTGCGTGCGAGTGTGCGCAAGTGTGTGCGTGTGAGTGTGTGCGAGTGTGTGTGTGCGAGTGTGTGCGAGTGTGCTTGAGTGACTGGGTACAAGTGTGTGCGAGTATGTGTGAGTGAGTGTGTGTGAGTGTCTGCGTGTGTGCGAGTTTGTGTGCGAGTGTGTGCGAGTTTGTGTGCGAGTGTGTGCGAGTGAGTGTGTGCGAATGTGTGCGACTGTGTGCGTGCGAGTGTGTGCTAGTGTGTGCGTGCGAGTGTGTGCGAGTGTGTGTGTGCGAGTGTGTGTGTGCGAGTGAGTGTGCAATTGTGTATGAGTGTGTGCGAGTGTTTGTGAGTTTGTGCAAGTGTGTGCGAGTGTGCGTGCGAGTGCATGCGAGTGAGTGCGGGTGTGTGCGAGTGTGTGTATGCGAGTCTGTGTGTGATTGTGTATGAGTGTGTGCGAGTGTGTGAGTTTGTGCGAGTGTGTGCGTGTGTGTGCGAGTGCGTGCGAATGCGTGCGAGTTCGTGCAAATGTGTGCGAGAGTGTGCGAGTGTGTGTGAGTGAGTGTGTGCGAATGTGTGCGAGTGTGTGTGTGTGCGATTGTGTATGGTGTGTGCGAGTGTGTGCGTGTGAGTGCGTGCGAGTGTATGCGAGTGTGCGCGAGTGTGTGTGAGTGTGTGCGAGTGTGTGTGTGTGAGTGTGTGTGTGTGTGAGTGTGTGCGAATGTGTGCCAGTTTGTGCGTACGAGTGTGTGCAAGTGAGTGCGAGTGTGTGCCAATGTGTGCGTGCGAGTGTGCGCGAGTGAGTGTGTGTGAATGTGTGCGAGTGTGTGCGAGTGTGTGCGTGCGAGTGTGTGCTAGTGTGTGCGTGCGAGTGTGTGCAAGTGTGTGAGTGTGTGTGCGAGTGTGTGCGTGCGAGTGTGTGCGAATGTGCTCGAGTGAGTGGGTGCGAGTGGGTGCGAGTGTGTATGAGTGAGTGTGTGTGAGTGTGAGCGTGGGTGCGAGTTTGTGTGCGAGTGAGTGTGTGTGAATGTGTGTGAGTGTGTGTGTGAGTGTGTGCAAGTGTGTGTGAGTGTGTGCGAGTGTGTGTGTGAGTGTGTGTGAGTGTGTGTGAGTGTGTGTACGAGTGTGTGCGATTGTGCATAAGTGTGTGCGAGTGTGTGCGAGTGTGTGTGCTAGTGTGCATGAGTGTGTGCGAGTGTGTGCGATTGTGTGTGAGTGTGTAGGACTTTCTGTGCGAGTGTTTAGGAGTGTGTGTGTGAGTGTGTGAAAGTGTGTGCGAGTGTGTGCAAGTGTGTGCGTGCGAGTGTGTGCGAGTGTGTGCGAGTGTGTGAGTGTGAGTGTGTGCGAATGTGTGCGAGTGTGGGTGTGCGAGTGTGTGCAAGTGTGTGCGAGTGAGTGTGTGCGAGTGTGTGTGCGAGTGTGTGCGTGTGAGTGTGTGCGAGTGTGTGAGTGTGTGCGAATGTGTGCGAGTGTGTTTGCGCGAGTGTGCACGAGTGTGTGCATGTAAGTGTGTGCATGCGAGTGTGTGCGAGTGTGCTCAAGTGAATGGGTGAGAGTGTGTGCGAGTGTGTGTGAGTGTGTGCGAGTAAGTGTGTGTGAGTGTGTATGAGTGAGTGTGTGTGAGTGTGTGTGTGCGAGTTTGTGTGCGAGTGTGTGTGAGTGAGTGTGTGCGAGTTTGTGTGCGAGTGTTTGTGCGAATGTGTGCGTGCGAGTGTGTGTTCGAGTGTGTGCGCGCGAGTGTGTGCGCGCAAGTGTGTGTGCGAATGTGTGTGCGTGTGAGTGTGTGTGAGTGTGTATGAGTGTATGTGCGAGTGTGCGCCAGTGTGTGCGAGTGTGTGGGTGCGAGTGTGCGCAAGTGTGTGCGAGTGTGTGCGAGTGTGTGTGTGCGAGTGTGTGTGCAATTGTGTATGAGTGTGTGCGAGTGTTTGTGAGTTTGTGCAAGTGTGTGCGAGTGTGCGTGCGAGTGCATGCGAGTGAGTGCGGGTGTGTGCGAGTGTGTGTATGCGAGTCTGTGTGTGCTTGTGTATGAGTGTGTGCGAGTGTGTGAGTTTGTGCGAGTGTGTGCGTGTGTGTGCGAGTGCGTGCGAATGCGTGCGAGTTCGTGCAAATATGTGCGAGAGTGTGCGAGTGTGTGTGTGTGAGTGTGTGCGAATGTGTGCGAGTGTGTGTGTGCGATTGTGTATGGTGTGTGCGAGTGTGTGCGTGTGAGTGCGTGCGAGTGTATGCGAGTGTGCGCGAGTGTGTGCAAGTGTGTGCGAGTGTGTGTGTGTGAGTGTGTGCGAATGTGTGCCAGTTTGTGCGTACGAGTGTGTGCAAGTGAGTGCGAGTGTGTGCCAATGTGTGCATGCGAGTGTGCGCAAGTGTGTGCGTGTGAGTGTGTGCGAGTGTGTGTGTGCGAGTGTGTGCGAGTGTGCTTGAGTGACTGGGTACAAGTGTGTGCGAGTATGTGTGAGTGAGTGTGTGTGAGTGTCTGCGTGTGTGCGAGTTTGTGTGCGAGTGTGTGCGAGTTTGTGTGCGAGTGTGTGCGAGTGAGTGTGTGCGAATGTGTGCGAGTGTGTGCGTGCGAGTGTGTGCTAGTGTGTGCGTGCGAGTGTGTGCGAGTGTGTTAGTGTGTGTGCGAGTGTGTGCGTGCGAGTGTGTGCGAGTGTGTGTGTGCGAGTGTGTGTGTGCGAGTGAGTGTGCAATTGTGTATGAGTGTGTGCGAGTGTTTGTGAGTTTGTGCAAGTGTGTGCGAGTGTGCGTGCGAGTGCATGCGAGTGAGTGCGGGTGTGTGCGAGTGTGTGTATGCGAGTCTGTGTGTGATTGTGTATGAGTGTGTGCGAGTGTGTGAGTTTGTGCGAGTGTGTGCGTGTGTGTGCGAGTGCGTGCGAATGCGTGCGAGTTCGTGCAAATGTGTGCGAGAGTGTGCGAGTGTGTGTGAGTGAGTGTGTGCGAATGTGTGCGAGTGTGTGAGTGTGCGATTGTGTATGGTGTGTGCGAGTGTGTGCGTGTGAGTGCGTGCGAGTGTATGCGAGTGTGCGCGAGTGTGTGTGAGTGTGTGCGAGTGTGTGTGTGTGAGTGTGTGTGTGTGTGAGTGTGTGCGAATGTGTGCCAGTTTGTGCGTACGAGTGTGTGCAAGTGAGTGCGAGTGTGTGCCAATGTGTGCGTGCGAGTGTGCGCGAGTGTGTGCGTGTGAGTGTGTGCGAGTGTGTGTGTGCGAGTGTGTGCGAGTGTGCTCGAGTGACTGGGTGCAAGTGTGTGCGAGTATGTGTGAGTGAGTGTGTGAGTGTCTGCGTGTGTGCGAGTTTGTGTGCGAGTTTGTGTGCGAGTGTGTGCGAGTGAGTGTGTGCGAATGTGTGCGAGTGTGTGCGAGTGTGTGCGTGCGAGTGTGTGCTAGTGTGTGCGTGCGAGTGTGTGCAAGTGTGTGAGTGTGTGTGCGAGTGTGTGCGTGTGAGTGTGTGCGTGCGAGTGTGTGCGAGTGTGCTCGAGTGAGTGGGTGCGAGTGGGTGCGAGTGTGTGTGAGTGTGTGCGTGGGTGCGAGTTTGTGTGCGAGTGAGTGTGTGTGACTGTGTGTGAGTGTGTGCGAGTGTGTGTAAGTGTGTGTGCGAGTGCGTGCGTGCGAGTGTGTGCGAGTGTGCTCGAGTGAGTGGGTGCGAGTGTGTATGAGTGAGTGTGTGTGAGTGTGTGCATGGGTGCGAGATTGTGTGCGAGTGAGTGTGTGTAAATGTGTGAGTGTGTGCGAGTAAGTGTGTGTGAGTGTGTATGAGTGAGTGTGTGTGAGCGTGTGTGTGCGAGTTTGTGTGCGAGTGTGTGTGAGTGAGTGTGTGCGAGTGTGTGCGAGTTTGTGTGCGAGTGTTTGTGCGAGTGTGTGCGTGCGAGTGTGTGTTCGAGTGTGTGCGCGCGAGTGTGTGCGCGCGAGTGTGTGCTAGTGTGTGTGTGCGAGTGTGTGCGAGTGTGTGCGAGTGTGTGAGTGTGTGTGCTAGTGTGTGCGTGCGAATGTGTGCGAGTGTGTGCGAATGTGCTCGAGTGAGTGGGTGCGAGTGTGTATGAGTGAGTGTGTGTGAGTGTGAGCGTGGGTGCGAGTTTGTGTGTGAGTGAGTGTGTGTGAATATGTGTGAGTGTGTGCGAGTGTGTGTAAGTGTGTGTGCGAGTGCGTGCGTGCGAGTGTGTGCGTGTGAGTGTGTGCGAGTGTGCTCGAGTGAGTGGGTGCGATTGGGTGCGAGTGTGTATGAGTGAGTGTGTGTGAGTGTGTGCGTGGGTGCGAGTTTGTGTGCGAGTGAGTGTGTGTGAATGTGTGTGAGTGTGTGCGAATGTGTGTAAGTGTGTGTGCGAGTGCGTGCGTGAGAGTGTGTGCGTGCGAGTGTGTGCAAGTGTGAGTGAGTGTGTGCGAGTGTGTGTGCGAGTGTGTGTGCGAGAGTGTGCGAGTGTGTGCGAGTGTGTGCAAATGTGCCCGAGTGTGCGCGAGTGTGCACGAGTGAGTGAGTGCGAGTGTGTATGAGTGAGTGTGTGTGCGTGTGTGCGAGTTAGTGTGCGAGTGAGTGTGTGCGAATGTGTGCGAGTGTGTCTGTGCGAGTGTGTGTGCGAGTGTGTGCGTGCGAGTGTGTGCGTGCGAGTGTGTGTGAGTGTGAGTGAGTGTGTGCGAGTGTGTGTGCGAGTGTGTGTGCGAGAGTGTGCGAGTGTGTGCGCGTGTGTGCAAATGTGCCCGAGTGTGCGCGAGTGTGCACGAGTGAGTGGGTGCGAGTGTGTGTGAGTGTGTGCATGTGAGTGTGTGCGAGTGTGTGCGAGTGTGTGTGAGTGTGTGTGCGAGTGTGTGTGTGAGTGTGAGCGAGTGTGTATGAGTGTGTGTGCGAGTGTGTGCAAGTGTGTGTGAGTGTGTGCGAGTGTGTGTGTGAGTGTTTGTGAGTGTGTGCGAGTGTGTGTACGAGTGTGTGCGATTGTGCATAAGTGTGTGCGCGTGTGTGCGAGTGTGTGTGCGAGTGTGTGTGAGTGTGTGCGAGTGTGTGCGATTGTGTGTGTGAGTGTGTAGGACTTTATGTGCGAGTGTGTATGAGTGTGTGTGTGAGTGTGTGAAAGTGTGTGCGAGTGTGTGCAAGTGTGTGCGAGTGAGTGTGTGCGAGCGTGTGCGAGTGTGTGTGAGTGTGTGAGTGTGAGTGTGTGCGAATGTGTGCGAGTGTGTGTGCGCGAGTGTGCACGAGTGTGTGCATGTAAGTGTGTGCATGTGAGTGTGTGCGAGTGTGCTCGAGTGAATGGGTGAGAGTGTGTGCGAGTGTGTGTGAGTGTGTGCGAGTTAGTGTGTGTGAGTGTGTGTGAGTGTGTGCGAGTAAGTGTGTGTGAGTGTGTGTGTGCGAGTTTGTGTGCGAGTGTGTGCGAGTTTGTGTGCGAGTGTGTGCGAGTTTGTGTGCGAGTGTGTGTGCGAGTGTGTGCGTGCAAGTGTGTGTGTGCGAGTGTGTGCGAGTGTGTGTGCGAGTGTGCATGAGTGTGTGCGAGTGTGTGCGATTGTGTGTGTGAGTGTGTAGGACTTTCTGTGCGAGTGTTTAGGAGTGTGTGTGTGAGTGTGTGAAAGTGTGTGCGAGTGTGTGCAAGTGTGTGCGTGCGAGTGTGTGCGAGTGTGTGCGACTGTGTGCGAGTGTGTGCGAGTTTGTGAGTGTGTGCGAATGTGTGCGAGTGTGTGTGCGCGAGTGTGCACGAGTTTGTGCATGTAAGTGTGTGCATGCGAGTGTGTGCGAGTGTGCTCGAGTGAATGGGTGAGAGTGTTTGCGATTGTGTGTGAGTGTGTGCGAGTAAGTGTGTGTGAGTGTGTATGAGTGAGTGTGTGTGAGTGTGTGTGTGCGAGTTTGTGTGCGAGTGTGTGTGAGTGAGTGTGTGCGAGTGTGTGCGAGTTTGTGTGCGAGTGTTTGTGCGAGTGTGTGCGTGCGAGTTTGTGTTCGAGTGTGTGCGCGCGAGTGTGTGTGCGAATGTGTGTGCGTGTGAGTGTGTGTGAGTGTGTATGAGTGTATGTGCGAGTGTGTGCCAGTGTGTGCGAGTGTGTGTGTGCGAGTCTGTGCAAGTGTGTGCGAGTGTGTGTGTGCGAGTGTGTGTGCAATTGTGTATGAGTGTGTGCGAGTGTTTGTGAGTTTGTGCAAGTGTGTGCGAGTGTGCGTGCGAGTGCATGCGAGTGAGTGCGGGTGTGTGCGAGTGTGTGCAAGTGTGAGTGAGTGTGTGCGAGTGTGTGTGCGAGTGTGTGTGCGAGTGTGTGCGCGAGTGTGCACGAGTGAGTGAGTGCGAGTGTGTATAAGTGAGTGTGTGTGCGTGTGTGCGAGTTAGTGTGCGAGTGAGTGTGTGCGAATGTGTGCGAGTGTGTGCGAGTGTTTCTGTGCGAGTGTGTGTGCGAGTGTGTGCGTGCGAGTGTGTGTGAGTGTGAGTGAGTGTGTGCGAGTGTGTGTGCGAGTGTGTGTGCGAGTGTGTGCGAGTGTGTGCAAATGTGCCCGAGTGTGCGCGAGTGTGCACGAGTGAGTGGGTGCGAGTGTGTGTGAGTGTGTGCATGTAAGTGTGTGCGAGCGTGTGCGAGTGTGTGTGAGTATGTGTGCGAGTGTGTGTGTGTGTGAGTGTGAGCGAGTGTGTATGAGTGTGTGTGCGAGTGTGTGCAAGTGTATGTGAGTGTGTGCGAGTGTGTGTGTGAGTGTGTGTGAGTGTGTGCGAGTGTGTGTACGAGTGTGTGCGATTGTGCATAAGTGTGTGCGAGTGTGTGTGCGAGTGTGCATGAGTGTGTGCGAGTGTGTGCGATTGTGTGTGTGAGTTTGTAGGACTTTCTGTGCGAGTGTTTAGGAGTGTGTGTGTGAGTGTGTGAAAGTGTGTGCGAGTGTGTGCAAGTGTGTGCGTGCGAGTGTGTGCGACTGTGTGCGAGTGTGTGCGAGTGTGTGCCAATGTGTGCGTGCGAGTGTGTGCGAGTGTGTGCGTGTGAGTGTGTGCGAGTGTGTGTGTGCGAGTGTGTGCAAGTGTGCTCGAGTGACTGGGTGCAAGTGTGTGCGAGTATGTGTGAGTGAGTGTGTGTGAGTGTCTGCGTGTGTGCGAGTTTGTGTGCGAGTGTGTGCGAGTTTGTGTGCGAGTGTGTGCGAGTGAGTGTGTGTGAGTGTGTGTGTGCGAATGTGTGCCAGTTTGTGCGTACGAGTGTGTGCAAGTGAGTGCGTGCGAGTGTGTGCAAGTGTGTGAGTGTGTGTGCGAGTGTGTGCGATTGTGCATAAGTGTGTGCGAGTGTGTGTGTGAGTGTGCATGAGTGTGTGCGAGTGTGTGCGATTGTGTGTGTGAGTTTGTAGGACTTTCTGTGCGAGTGTTTAGGAGTGTGTGTGTGAGTGTGTGAAAGTGTGTGCGAGTGTGTGCAAGTGTGTGCGTGCGAGTGTGTGCGACTGTGTGCGAGTGTGTGCGAGTGTGTGCCAATGTGTGCGTGCGAGTGTGTGCGAGTGTGTGCATGTGAGTGTGTGCGAGTGTGTGTGTGCGAGTGTGTGCAAGTGTGCTCGAGTGACTGGGTGCAAGTGTGTGCGAGTATGTGTGAGTGTGTGTGAGTGTCTGCGTGTGTGCGAGTTTGTGTGCGAGTGTGTGCGAGTTTGTGTGCGAGTGTGTGCGAGTGAGTGTGTGTGAATGTGTGCGAGTGTGTGCGAGTGTGTGCATGCGAGTGTGTGCTAGTGTGTGCGTGCGAGTGTGTGCAAGTGTGTGAGTGTGTGTGCGAGTGTGTGCTAGTGTGTGCGTGCGAGTGTGTGCAAGTGTGTGAGTGTGTGTGCGAATGTGCTCGAGTGAGTGGGTGCGAGTGGGTGCGAGTGTGTATGAGTGAGTGTGTGTGAGTGTGAGCGTGGGTGCGAGTTTGTGTGCGAGTGAGTGTGTGTGAATGTGTGTGAGTGTGTGTGTGAGTGTGTGCAAGTGTGTGTGAGTGTGTGCGAGTGTGTGTGTGAGTGTGTGTGAGTGTGTGTGAGTGTGTGTACGAGTGTGTGCGATTGTGCATAAGTGTGTGCGAGTGTGTGCGAGTGTGTGTGCGAGTGTGCATGAGTGTGTGCGAGTGTTTGCGATTGTGTGTGAGTGTGTAGGACTTTCTGTGCGAGTGTTTAGGAGTGTGTGTGTGAGTGTGTGAAAGTGTGTGCGAGTGTGTGCAAGTGTGTGCGTGCGAGTGTGTGCGTGTGTGTGCGAGTGTGTGCGAGTGTGTGAGTGTGAGTGTGTGCGAATGTGTGCGAGTGTGGGTGTGCGAGTGTGTGCAAGTGTGTGCGAGTGAGTGTGTGCGAGTGTGTGTGCGAGTGTGTGCATGCGAGTGTGTGCGAGTGTGTGCGTGCGAGTGTGTGCGAGTGTGTGCGACTGTGTGTGAGTGTGTGCGAGTGTGTGAGTGTGTGCGAATGTGTGCGAGTGTGTTTGCGCGAGTGTGCACGAGTGTGTGCATGTAAGTGTGTGCATGCGAGTGTGTGCGAGTGTGCTCAAGTGAATGGGTGAGAGTGTGTGCGAGTGTGTGTGAGTGTGTGCGAGTAAGTGTATGTGAGTGTGTATGAGTGAGTGTGTGTGAGTGTGTGTGTGCGAGTTTGTGTGCGAGTGTGTGTGAGTGAGTGTGTGCGAGTTTGTGTGCGAGTGTTTGTGCGAATGTGTGCGTGCGAGTGTGTGTTCGAGTGTGTGCGCGCGAGTGTGTGCGCGCAAGTGTGTGTGCGAATGTGTGTGCGTGTGAGTGTGTGTGAGTGTGTATGAGTGTATGTGCGAGTGTGCGCCAGTGTGTGCGAGTGTGTGGGTGCGAGTGTGCGCAAGTGTGTGCGAGTGTGTGCGAGTGTGTGTGTGCGAGTGTGTGTGCAATTGTGTATGAGTGTGTGCGAGTGTTTGTGAGTTTGTGCAAGTGTGTGCGAGTGTGCGTGCGAGTGCATGCGAGTGAGTGCGGGTGTGTGCGAGTGTGTGTATGCGAGTCTGTGTGTGCTTGTGTATGAGTGTGTGCGAGTGTGTGAGTTTGTGCGAGTGTGTGCGTGTGTGTGCGAGTGCGTGCGAATGCGTGCGAGTTTGTGCAAATGTGTGCGAGAGTGTGCGAGTGTGTGTGTGTGAGTGTGTGCGAATGTGTGCGAGTGTGTGTGTGCGATTGTGTATGGTGTGTGCGAGTGTGTGCGTGTGAGTGCGTGCGAGTGTATGCGAGTGTGCGCGAGTGTGTGTGAGTGTGTGCGAGTGTGTGTGTGTGAGTGTGTGCGAATGTGTGCCAGTTTGTGCGTACGAGTGTGTGCAAGTGAGTGCGAGTGTGTGCCAATGTGTGCGTGCGAGTGTGCGCAAGTGTGTGCGTGTGAGTGTGTGCGAGTGTGTGTGTGCGAGTGTGTGCGAGTGTGCTTGAGTGACTGGGTACAAGTGTGTGCGAGTATGTGTGAGTGAGTGTGTGTGAGTGTCTGCGTGTGTGCGAGTTTGTGTGCGAGTGTGTGCGAGTTTGTGTGCGAGTGTGTGCGAGTGAGTGTGTGCGAATGTGTGCGAGTGTGTGCGTGCGAGTGTGTGCTAGTGTGTGCGTGCGAGTGTGTGCGAGTGTGTTAGTGTGTGTGCGAGTGTGCTCGAGTGAGTGGGTGCGAGTGGGTGCGAGTGTGTGTGAGTGTGTGCGTGGGTGCGAGTTTGTGTACGAGTGTGTGCGATTGTGCATAAGTGTGTGCGAGTGTGTGCAAATGTGCCCGAGTGTGCGCGAGTGTGCACGAGTGAGTGAGTGCGAGTGTGTATGAGTGAGTGTGTGTGCGTGTGTGCAAGTTAGTGTGCGAGTGAGTGTGTGCGAATGTGTGCGAGTGTGTCTGTGCGAGTGTGTGTGCGAGTGTGTGCGTGCGAGTGTGTGCGTGCGAGTGTGTGTGAGTGTGAGTGAGTGTGTGCGAGTGTGTGTGCGAGTGTGTGTGCGAGAGTGTGCAAGTGTGTGCGAGTGTGTGCAAATGTGCCCGAGTGTGCGCGAGTGTGCACGAGTGAGTGGGTGCGAGTGTGTGTGAGTGTGTGCATGTGAGTGTGTGCGAGTGTGTGCGAGTGTGTGTGAGTGTGTGTGCGAGTGTGTGTGTGAGTGTGAGCGAGTGTGTATGAGTGTGTGTGCGAGTGTGTGCAAGTGTGTGTGAGTGTGTGCGAGTGTGTGTGTGAGTGTTTGTGAGTGTGTGCGAGTGTGTGTACGAGTGTGTGCGATTGTGCATAAGTGTGTGCGAGTGTGTGTGAGTGTGTGTGCGAGTGTGTGTGAGTGTGTGCGAGTGTGTGCGATTGTGTGTGTGAGTGTGTAGGACTTTATGTGCGAGTGTGTATAAGTGTGTGTGTGAGTGTGTGAAAGTGTGTGCGAGTGTGTGCAAGTGTGTGCGAGTGAGTGTGTGCGAGTGTGTGTGCGAGTGTGTGCGTGCGAGTGTGTGCGAGTGTGTGCGAGTGTGTGAGTGTGAGTGTGCGAATGTGTGTGAGTGTGTGTGCGCGAGTGTGCACGAGTGTGTGCATGTAAGTGTGTGCATGCGAGTGTGTGCGAGTGTGCTCGAGTGAATGGGTGAGAGTGTGTGCGAGTGTGTGTGAGTGTGTGCGAGTTATTGTGTGTGAGTGTGTGTGAGTGTGTGCGAGTAAGTGTGTGTGAGTGTGTGTGTGCGAGTTTGTGTGCGAGTGTGTGCGAGTTTGTGTGCGAGTGTGTGCGAGTTTGTGTGCGAGTGTGTGTGCGAGTGTGTGCGTGCGAGTGTGTGTGTTCGAGTGTGTGCACGCGAGTGTGTGCGCGCGAGTGTGTGAGTGTGTGTGCGAATGTGTGTGCGTGTGAGTGTGTGCGAGTGTGTATGAGTGTATGTGCGAGTGTGTGCCAGTGTGTGCGAGTGTTTGTGTGCGAGTGTGTGCAAGTGTGTGCGAGTGTGTGCGAGTGTGTGTGTGCGAGTGTGTGTGCAATTGTGTATGAGTGTGTGTGAGTGTTTGTGAGCTTGTGCAAGTGTGTGCGAGTGTGCGTGCGAGTGAGTGCGGGTGTGTGCGAGTGTGTCTATGCGAGTCTGAGTGTGATTGTGTATGAGTGTGTGCGTGTGTCTGCGAGTGCGTGCGAGTGCGTGCAAATGTGTGCGAGAGTGTGCGAGTGTGGGCGTGCAAGTGTGTGCTAGTGTGCGCGAGTGTGTGAGTGTGTGCGAGTGTGCGTGAGTAAGTGTGCGTGTGAGTGCGTGCATGCGAGTGTTTCCGAGTGTGTGTGTGAGTGTGTAGGACTGTGTGTGCGAGTGTGTGTGCGAGTGTGTGTGTACGAGTTTGTTCGAGTGTGTGCAATTGTGTGCGAGTGTGTGTGCGAGTGCGTATGAGTGAGTGTGTGCGAGTGTGTGGAGTGTGTGTTTGCGAGTGTGTGTGCGAGTGTGTGCGAGTGTGTATGAGTGTATGTGTGAGTGTGTGTGCTAGTGTGTGCGTGCAAGTGTTTGCGTGCGAGTGTGTGCGAGTGTGTGCAAGTGTGTGTGAGTGTGTGCGAGTGTGTGTGCGAGTGTGTGCGAGTGTGTGCAAATGTGCCCGAGTGTGCGCGAGTGTGCACGAGTGAGTGGGTGCGAGTTTGTGCGAGTGTGTATGAGTGAGTGTGTGTGAGTGTGTGCGTGTGTGCGAGTTTGTGTGCGAGTGAGTGTGTGCGAATGTGTGCGAGTGTGTGCAAGTGTGTGAGTGTGTGTGAGTGTGCACGGGTGTGTGTGTGCGAGTGCGTGCGAGTGAGTGCGAGTGTGTGCAAATGTGTGCGAGCGTGTGTGAGTGTGTGAGTGTGTGTGAGTGTGCACGAGTGTGTGCGTGTGAGTGATTGTGTGTGAGTCTGTGCGAGTGTGTGCTTGCGAGTGTGTGCTAGTGTGCATGAGGGTGTGAGTGTGTGAGTGTGTGCGAGAGTGCGCGAGTGTGTGCGTGTGAGTAAGTGAGTGTGTGTGTGAGTGTGTGCGAGTGTGTGTGTGAGTGTGTATGACTGTGTGTGCGAGTGTGTGCGCGTGTGTGCGAGTGTGTGTGCGAGTGTGTGTGTGCGTGTGTTTGAGTGTGTGCAAGTGTGTGAGTGTGTGTGAGTGTGCACGGGTGTGTGTGTGCGAGTGCGTGCGAGTGAGTGCGAGTGTGTGCAAATGTGTGCGAGCGTGTGTGAGTGTGTGAGTGTGTGTGAGTGTGCACGAGTGTGTGCGTGTGAGTGATTGTGTGTGAGTCTGTGCGAGTGTGTGCTTGCGAGTGTGTGCTAGTGTGCATGAGGGTGTGAGTGTGTGAGTGTGTGCGAGAGTGCGCGAGTGTGTGCGTGTGAGTAAGTGAGTGTGTGTGTGAGTGTGTGCGAGTGTGTGTGTGAGTGTGTATGACTGTGTGTGCGAGTGTGTGCGCGTGTGTGCGAGTGTGTGTGCGAGTGTGTGTGTGCGTGTGTTTGAGTGTGTGCAAGTGTGTGCGAGTGTGTGTGCGAGTGCGTACGAGTGTGTGTGAGTGTGTGTAAGTATGTGTGCGAGTGTGTGATTGTGTGGGAGTGTGTGTGAGCTTGTAGCACTGTATGTGCGAGTGTTTGTGAGTGTGTGCGGGTGTGTTCGAGTGTGTAAGTGTGTGAGTGTGTGTGAGCGTGAGTGCGAGTGTGTGCATGTGAGTGAGTGTGTGTGTGAGTGTGTGCAAGTGTTTGCGAGTGTGTGTGAGTGTGTAGGACTGTGTGTGCGAGTGTGTGTGCGAGTGTGTGCGAGTGTGTGTGCGAGTGTTTGTGAGTGTGTACGAGTGTGTGTTGGAGTTTGTGCGAGTGTGTGCGAGTGTGTGTGTGAGTGTGTGTGCGAGTGTGTGCAAGTGTGTGCAAGTGAGTGTGTGCGAGTGTGTGTGCGAGTGTGTGTGTGCGAGTGCGTGCGAGTGTGTGCGTGCGAGTGTGTGCGAGTGTGTGCGACTGTGTGCGTGTGTGTTTGCACGAGTGTGCACGAGTGTTTGCATGTAAGTGTGTGCGTGCGAGTGTGTGCGAGTGTGCTCAAGTGAATGGGTGAGAGTGTGAGCGAGTGTGTGTGAGTGTGTGCGAGTAAGTGTGTGTGAGTGTGTATGAGTGAGTGTGTGTGAGTGTGTGTGTGCGAGTTTGTGTGCGAGTGTGTGTGAGTGAGTGTGTGCGAGTGTGTGCGAGTTTGTGTGCGAGTGTTTGTGCGAATGTGTGCGTGCGAGTGTGTGTGTTCGAGTGTGTGCGCGCGAGTGTGTGCGCGCAAGTGTGTGTGCGAATGTTTGTGCGTGTGAGTGTGTGTGAGTGTGTATGAGTGTATGTGCGAGTGTGTGCCAGTGTGTGCGAGTGTGTGTGTGCGAGTGTGTGCAAGTGTGTGCGAGTGTGTGCAAGTGTGTGTGTGCGAGTGTGTGTGTGCGAGTGAGTGTGCAATTGTGTATGAGTGTGTGCGAGTGTTTGTGAGTTTGTGCAAGTGTGTGCGAGTGTGCGTGCGAGTGCATGCGAGTGAGTGCGGGTGTGTGCGAGTGTGTGTATGCGAGTCTGTGTGTGATTGTGTATGAGTGTGTGCGAGTGTGTGAGTTTGTGCGAGTGTGTGCGTGTGTGTGCGAGTGCGTGCGAATGCGTGCGAGTTCGTGCAAATGTGTGCGAGAGTGTGCGAGTGTGTGTGTGTGAGTGTTTGCGAATGTGTGCGAGTGTGTGTGTGTGCGATTGTGTATGGTGTGTGCGAGTGTGTGCGTGTGAGTGCGTGCGAGTGTATGCGAGTGTGCGCGAGTGTGTGCGAGTGTGTGTGTGTGAGTGTGTGTGTGTGAGTGTGTGCGAATGTGTGCCAGTTTGTGCGTACGAGTGTGTGCAAGTGAGTGCGAGTGTGTGCCAATGTGTGCGTGCGAGTGTGCGCGAGTGTGTGCGTGTGAGTGTGTGCGAGTGTGTGTGTGCGAGTGTGTGCGAGTGTGCTCGAGTGACTGGGTGCAAGTGTGTGCGAGTATGTGTGAGTGAGTGTGTGAGTGTCTGCGTGTGTGCGAGTTTGTGTGCGAGTTTGTGTGCGAGTGTGTGCGAGTGAGTGTGTGCGAATGTGTGCGAGTGTGTGCGAGTGTGTGCGTGCGAGTGTGTGCTAGTGTGTGCGTGCGAGTGTGTGCAAGTGTGTGAGTGTGTGTGCGAGTGTGTGCGTGTGAGTGTGTGCGTGCGAGTGTGTGCGAGTGTGCTCGAGTGAGTGGGTGTGAGTGTGTGCGTGGGTGCGAGATTGTGTGCGAGTGAGTGTGTGTAAATGTGTGTGAGTGTGTGCGAGTAAGTGTGTATGAGTGAGTGTGTGTGAGCGTGTGTGTGCGAGTTTGTGTGCGAGTGTTTGTGCGAGTGTGTGCGTGCGAGTGTGTGTTCAAGTGTGTGCGCGCGAGTGTGTGCGCGCGAGTGTGTGTGCGAATGTGTGTGCGTGTGAGTGTGTGCGAGTGTGTATGAGTGTATGTGCGAGTGTGTGCCAGTGTGTGCGAGTGTGTGTGTGTGCGAGTCTGTGCAAGTGTGTGCGAGTGTGTGCGAGTGTGTGTGTGCGAGTGTGTGTGCAATTGTGTATGAGTGTGTGCGAGTGTTTGTGAGTTTGTGCAAGTGTGTGCGAGTGTGCGTGCGAGTGCATGCGAGTGAGTGCGGGTGTGTGCGAGTGTGTGTATGCGAGTCTGTGTGTGATTGTGTATGAGTGTGTGCGAGTGTGTGAGTTTGTGCGAGTGTGTGCTTGTGTGTGCGAGTGCGTGCGAGTGCGTGCAAATGTGTGCGAGAGTGTGCGAGTGTGTGTGTGTGAGTGTGTGTGTGAGTGTGTGCGAATGTGTGCCAGTTTGTGCATACGAGTGTGTGCAAGTGAGTGCGAGTGTGTGCGAATGTGTGCGTGCGAGTGTGCGCGAGTGTGTGCGTGTGAGTGTGTGCGAGTGTGTGTGTGCGAGTGTGCTCGAGTGACTGGGTGCAAGTGTGTGCGAGTATGTGTGAGTGAGTGTGTGTGAGTGTCTGCGTGTGTGAGAGTTTGTGTGCGAGTGTGTGCGAGTTTGTGTGCGAGTTTGTGCGAGTGAGTGTGTGCGAATGTGTGCGAGTGTGTGCGAGTGTGTGCGTGCGAGTGTGTGCTAGTGTGCGTGTGCGAGTGTGTGCGAGTGTGTGAGTGTGTGTGCTAGTGTGTGCGTGCGAATGTGTGCGAGTGTGTGCGAATGTGCTCGAGTGAGTGGGTGCGAGTGGGTGCGAGTGTGTATGAGTGAGTGTGTGTGAGTGTGAGCGTGGGTGCGAGTTTGTGTGCGAGTGAGTGTGTGTGAATGTGTGTGAGTGTGTGCGAGTGTGTGTAAGTGTGTGTGCGAGTGCGTGCGTGCGAGTGTGTGCGTGCGAGTGTGTGCGTGCGAGTGTGTGCGAGTGTGCTCGAGTGAGTGGGTGCGAGTGTGTATGAGTGAGTTTGTGTGAGTGTGTGCGTGGGTGCGAGTTTGTGTGCAAGTGAGTGTGTGTGAATGTGTGTGAGTGTGTGCGAGTGTGTGTAAGTGTGTGTGCGAGTGCGTGCGTGCGAGTGTGTGCGTGCGAGTGTGTGCGTGCGAGTGTGTGCGAGTGTGCTCGAGTGAGTGGGTGCGAGTGTGTATGAGTGAGTGTGTGTGAGTGTGTGCGTGGGTGCAAGTTTGTGTGCGAGTGAGTGTGTGTGAATGTGTGTGAGTGTGTGCGAGTGTGTGTAAGTGTGTGTGCGAGTGCGTGCGTGAGAGTGTGTGCGTGCGAGTGTGTGCAAGTGTGAGTGAGTGTGTGCGAGTGTGTGTGCGAGTGTGTGTGCGAGTGTGTGTGCGAGAGTGTGCGAGTGTGTGCGAGTGTGTGCAAATGTGCCCGAGTGTGCGCGAGTGTGCACGAGTGAGTGAGTGCGAGTGTGTATGAGTGAGTGTGTGTGCGTGTGTGCGAGTTAGTGTGCGAGTGAGTGTGTGCGAATGTGTGTGAGTGTGTCTGTGCGAGTGTGTGTGCGAGTGTGTGCGTGCGAGTGTGTGCGTGCGAGTGTGTGTGAGTGTGAGTGAGTGTGTGCGAGTGTGTGTGCGAGTGTGTGTGCGAGAGTGTGCGAGTGTGTGCGCGTGTGTGCAATTGTGCCCGAGTGTGCGCGAGTGTGCACGAGTGAGTGGGTGCGAGTGTGTGTGAGTGTGTGCATGTGAGTGTGTGCGAGTGTGTGCGAGTGTGTGTGAGTGTGTGTGCGAGTGTGTGTGTGAGTGTGAGCGAGTGTGTATGAGTGTGTGTGCGAGTGTGTGCAAGTGTGTGTGAGTGTGTGCGAGTGTGTGTGTGAGTGTTTGTGAGTGTGTGCGAGTGTGTGTACGAGTGTGTGCGATTGTGGATAAGTGTGTGCGAGTGTGTGCGAGTGTGTGTGCGAGTGTGTGTGAGTGTGTGCGAGTGTGTGCGATTGTGTGTGTGAGTGTGTAGGACTTTATGTGCGAGTGTGTATGAGTGTGTGTGTGAGTGTGTGAAAGTGTGTGCGAGTGTGTGCAAGTGTGTGCGAGTGAGTGTGTGCGAGTGTGTGTGCGAGTGTGTGCGTGCGAGTGTGTGCGAGTGTGTGCGTGCGAGTGTGTGCGAGTGTGTGCGAGTGTGTGCGAGTGTGTGAGTGTGAGTGTGTGCGAATGTGTGCGAGTGTGTGTGCGCGAGTGTGCACGAGTGTGTGCATGTAAGTGTGTGCATGCGAGTGTGTGCGAGTGTGCTCGAGTGAATGGGTGAGAGTGTGTGCGAGTGTGTGTGAGTGTGTGCGAGTTAGTGTGTGTGAGTGTGTGTGAGTGTGTGCGAGTAAGTGTGTGTGAGTGTGTGTGTGCGAGTTTGTGTGCGAGTGTGTGCGAGTTTGTGTGCGAGTGTGTGCGAGTTTGTGTGCGAGTGTGTGTGCGAGTGTGTGCGTGCGAGTGTGTGTGTTCGAGTGTGTGCACGCGAGTGTGTGCGCGCGAGTGTGTGAGTGTGTGTGCGAATGTGTGTGCGTGTGAGTGTGTGCGAGTGTGTATGAGTGTATGTGCGAGTGTGTGCCAGTGTGTGCGAGTGTTTGTGTGCGAGTGTGTGCAAGTGTGTGCGAGTGTGTGCGAGTGTGTGTGTGCAATTGTGTATGAGTGTGTGTGAGTGTTTGTGAGCTTGTGCAAGTGTGTGCGAGTGTGCATGCGAGTGAGTGCGGGTGTGTGCGAGTGTGTCTATGCGAGTCTGTGTGTGATTGTGTATGAATGTGTGCATGTGTCTGCGAGTGCGTGCGAGTGCGTGCAAATGTGTGCGAGAGTGTGCGAGTGTGGGCGTGCAAGTGTGTGCTAGTGTGCGCGAGTGTGTGAGTGTGTGCGAGTGTGCGTGAGTAAGTGTGCGTGTGAGTGCGTGCATGCGAGTGTTTCCGAGTGTGTGTGTGAGTGTGTAGGACTGTGTGTGCGAGTGTGTGCGAGTGTGTGTGCGAGTGTGTGTGTACGAGTTTGTTCGAGTGTGTGCAATTGTGTGCGAGTGTGTGTGCGAGTGCGTATGAGTGAGTGTGTGCGAGTGTGTGCGAGTGTGTGTTTGCGAGTGTGTGTGCGAGTGTGTGCGAGTGTGTATGAGTGCATGTGCGAGTGTGTGTGCGAGTGTGTGCGTGCAAGTGTTTGCGTGCGAGTGTGTGAGAGTGTGTGCAAGTGTGTGTGAGTGTGTGCGAGTGTGTGTGCGAGTGTGTGCGAGTGTGTGCAAATGTGCCCGAGTGTGCGCGAGTGTGCACGAGTGAGTGGGTGCGAGTTTGTGCGAGTGTGTATGAGTGAGTGTGTGTGAGTGTGTGCGAGTTTGTGTGCGAGTGAGTGTGTGCGAATGTGTGCGAGTGTGTGAGTGTGTGTGAGTGTGCACGGGTGTGTGTGTGCGAGTGCGTGCGAGTGAGTGCGAGTGTGTGCAAATGTGTGCGAGCGTGTGTGAGTGTGTGAGTGTGTGTGAGTGTGCACGAGTGTGTGCGTGTGAGTGATTGTGTGTGAGTCTGTGCGAGTGTGTGCTTGCGAGTGTGTGCTAGTGTGCACGAGTGTGTGAGTGTGTGAGTGTGTGCGAGAGTGCGCGAGTGTGTGCGTGTGAGTAAGTGAGTGTGTGTGTGAGTGTGTGCGAGTGTGTGTGTGAGTGTGTATGACTGTGTGTGCGAGTGTGTGCGCGTGTGTGCGAGTGTATGTGCGAGTGTGTGCGAGTGTGTGTGCGAGTGTGTGTGTGAGTGTGTTTGAGTGTGTGCAAGTGTGTGCGAGTGTGTGTGCGAGTGCGTACGAGTGTGTGCGAGTGTGTATGAGTGTATGTGCGAGTGTGTGCCAGTGTGTGCGAGTGTTTGTGTGCGAGTGTGTGCAAGTGTGTGCGAGTGTGTGCGAGTGTGTGTGTGCGAGTGTGTGTGCAATTGTGTATGAGTGTGTGTGAGTGTTTGTGAGCTTGTGCAAGTGTGTGCGAGTGTGCATGCGAGTGAGTGCGGGTGTGTGCGAGTGTGTCTATGCGAGTCTGTGTGTGATTGTGTATGAATGTGTGCATGTGTCTGCGAGTGCGTGCGAGTGCGTGCAAATGTGTGCGAGAGTGTGCGAGTGTGGGCGTGCAAGTGTGTGCTAGTGTGCGCGAGTGTGTGAGTGTGTGCGAGTGTGCGTGAGTAAGTGTGCGTGTGAGTGCGTGCATGCGAGTGTTTCCGAGTGTGTGTGTGAGTGTGTAGGACTGTGTGTGCGAGTGTGTGCGAGTGTGTGTGCGAGTGTGTGTGTACGAGTTTGTTCGAGTGTGTGCAATTGTGTGCGAGTGTGTGTGCGAGTGCGTATGAGTGAGTGTGTGCGAGTGTGTGCGAGTGTGTGTTTGCGAGTGTGTGTGCGAGTGTGTGCGAGTGTGTATGAGTGCATGTGCGAGTGTGTGTGCGAGTGTGTGCGTGCAAGTGTTTGCGTGCGAGTGTGTGAGAGTGTGTGCAAGTGTGTGTGAGTGTGTGCGAGTGTGTGTGCGAGTGTGTGCGAGTGTGTGCAAATGTGCCCGAGTGTGCGCGAGTGTGCACGAGTGAGTGGGTGCGAGTTTGTGCGAGTGTGTATGAGTGAGTGTGTGTGAGTGTGTGCGAGTTTGTGTGCGAGTGAGTGTGTGCGAATGTGTGCGAGTGTGTGCGAGTGTGTGAGTGTGTGTGAGTGTGCACGGGTGTGTGTGTGCGAGTGCGTGCGAGTGAGTGCGAGTGTGTGCAAATGTGTGCGAGCGTGTGTGAGTGTGTGAGTGTGTGTGAGTGTGCACGAGTGTGTGCGTGTGAGTGATTGTGTGTGAGTCTGTGCGAGTGTGTGCTTGCGAGTGTGTGCTAGTGTGCACGAGTGTGTGAGTGTGTGAGTGTGTGCGAGAGTGCGCGAGTGTGTGCGTGTGAGTAAGTGAGTGTGTGTGTGAGTGTGTGCGAGTGTGTGTGTGAGTGTGTATGACTGTGTGTGCGAGTGTGTGCGCGTGTGTGCGAGTGTGTGTGCGAGTGTGTGTGTGAGTGTGTTTGAGTGTGTGCAAGTGTGTGCGAGTGTGTGTGCGAGTGCGTACGAGTGTGTGTGAGTGTGTGTAAGTATGTGTGCAAGTGTGTGATTGTGTGGGAGTGTGTGTGAGCTTGTAGCACTGTATGTGCGAGTGTTTGTGAGTGTGTGCGGGTGTGTTCGAGTGTGTGTAAGTGTGTGAGTGTGTGTGAGTGTGAGTGCGAGTGTGTGCGTGTGAGTGAGTGTGTGTGTGAGTGTGTGCAAGTGTTTGCGAGTGTGTGTGTGAGTGTGTAGGACTGTGTGTGCGAGTGTGTGTGCGAGTGTGTGCGAGTGTGTGTGCGAGTGTTTGTGAGTGTGTACGAGTGTGTGTTGGAGTTTGTGCGAGTGTGTGCGAGTTTGTGTGTGAGTGTGGGTGCGAGTGTGTGCGAGTGTGTGCGTGCGAGTGTGTGCAAGTGTGTGCAAGTGAGTGTGTGCGAGTGTGTGTGCGAGTGTGTGCGTGCGAGTGCGTGCGAGTGTGTGCGTGCGAGTGTGTGTGAGTGTGTGCGACTGTGTGCGTGTGTGTTTGCACGAGTGTGCACGAGTGTTTGCATGTAAGTGTGTGCATGGGAGTGTGTGCGAGTGTGCTCAAGTGAATGGGTGAGAGTGTGTGCGAGTGTGTGTGAGTGTGTGCGAGTAAGTGTGTGTGAGTGTGTATGAGTGAGTGTGTGTGAGTGTGTGTGTGCGAGTTTGTGTGCGAGTGTGTGTGAGTGAGTGTGTGCGAGTGTGTGCGAGTTTGTGTGCGAGTGTTTGTGCGAATGTGTGCGTGCGAGTGTGTGTGTTCGAGTGTGTGCGCGCGAGTGTGTGCGCGCAAATGTGTGTGCGAATGTTTGTGCGTGTGAGTGTGTGTGAGTGTGTATGAGTGTATGTGCGAGTGTGTGCCAGTGTGTGCGAGTGTGTGTGTGCGAGTGTGTGCAAGTGTGTGCGAGTGTGTGCGAGTGTGTGTGTGCGAGTGTGTGTGTGCGAGTGAGTGTGCAATTGTGTATGAGTGTGTGCGAGTGTTTGTGAGTGTGCGTGCGAGTGCATGCGAGTGAGTGCGGGTGTGTGCGAGTGTGTGTATGCGAGTCTGTGTGTGATTGTGTATGAGTGTGTGCGAGTGTGTGAGTTTGTGCGAGTGTGTGCGTGTGTGTGCGAGTGCATGCGAATGCGTGCGAGTTCGTGCAAATGTGTGCGAGAGTGTGCGAGTGTGTGTGTGTGAGTGTGTGCGAATGTGTGCCAGTTTGTGCGTACGAGTGTGTGCAAGTGTAGTGCGAGTGTGTGCCAATGTGTGTGTGCGAGTGTGCGCGAGTGTGTGCGTGTGAGTGTGTGCGAGTGTGTGTGTGCGAGTGTGTGCGAGTGTGCTCGAGTGACTGGGTGCAAGTGTGTGCGAGTATGTGTGAGTGAGTGTGTGAGTGTCTGCGTGTGTGCGAGTTTGTGTGCGAGTTTGTGTGCGGGTGTGTGCGAGTGAGTGTGTGCGAATGTGTGCGAGTGTGTGCGAGTGTGTGCGTGCGAGTGTGTGCTAGTGTGTGCGTGCGAGTGTGTGCAAGTGTGTGAGTGTGTGTGCGAGTGTGTGCATGTGAGTGTGTGCGTGCGAGTGTGTGCGAATGTGCTCGAGTGAGTGGGTGCGAGTGGGTGCGAGTGTGTGTGAGTGTGTGCGTGGGTGCGAGTTTGTGTGCGAGTGAGTGTGTGTGACTGTGTGTGAGTGTGTGCGAGTGTGTGTAAGTGTGTGTGCGAGTGCGTGCGTGCGAGTGTGTGCGTGCGAGTGTGTGCGAGTGTGCTCGAGTGAGTGGGTGCGAGTGTGTATGAGTGAGTGTGTGTGAGTGTGTGCGTGGGTGCGAGATTGTGTGCGAGTGAGTGTGTGTAAATGTGTGTGAGTGTGTGCGAGTAAGTGTGTGTGAGTGTGTATGAGTGAGTGTGTGTGAGCGTGTGTGTGCGAGTTTGTGTGCGAGTGTGTGTGAGTGAGTGTGTGCGAGTGTGTGCGAGTTTGTGTGCGAGTGTTTGTGCGAGTGTGTGCGTGCGAGTGTGTGTTCGAGTGTGTGCGCGCGAGTGTGTGCGCGCGAGTGTGTGTGCGAATGTGTGTGCGTGTGAGTGTGTGCGAGTGTGTATGAGTGTATGTGCGAGTGTGTGCCAGTGTGTGCGATTGTGTGTGTGTGCGAGTCTGTGCAAGTGTGTGCGAGTGTGTGCGAGTGTGTGTGTGCGAGTGTGTGTGCAATTGTGTATGAGTGTGTGCGAGTGTTTGTGAGTTTGTGCAAGTGTGTGCGAGTGTGCGTGCGAGTGCATGCGAGTGAGTGCGGGTGTGTGCGAGTGTGTGTATGCGAGTCTGTGTGTGATTGTGTATGAGTGTGTGCGAGTGTGTGAGTTTGTGCGAGTGTGTGCTTGTGTGTGCGAGTGCGTGCGAGTGCGTGCAAATGTGTGCGAGAGTGTGCGAGTGTGTGTGTGTCAGTGTGTGTGTGAGTGTGTGCGAATGTGTGCCAGTTTGTGCGTACGAGTGTGTGCAAGTGAGTGCGAGTGTGTGCGAATGTGTGCGTGCGAGTGTGCGCGAGTGTGTGCGTGTGAGTGTGTGCGAGTGTGTGTGTGCGAGTGTGTGCGAGTGTGCTCGAGTGACTGGGTGCAAGTGTGTGCGAGTATGTGTGAGTGAGTGTGTGTGAGTGTCTGCGTGTGTGAGAGTTTGTGTGCGAGTGTGTGCGAGTTTGTGTGCGAGTTTGTGCGAGTGAGTGTGTGCGAATGTGTGCGAGTGTGTGCGAGTGTGTGCGTGCGAGTGTGTGCTAGTGTGTGTGTGCGAGTGTGTGCGAGTGTGTGCGAGTGTGTGAGTGTGTGTGCTAGTGTGTGCGTGCGAATGTGTGCGAGTGTGTGCGAATGTGCTCGAGTGAGTGGGTGCGAGTGTGTATGAGTGAGTGTGTGTGAGTGTGAGCGTGGGTGCGAGTTTGTGTGTGAGTGAGTGTGTGTGAATGTGTGTGAGTGTGTGCGAGTGTGTGTAAGTGTGTGTGCGAATGCGTGCGTGCGAGTGTGTGCGTGTGAGTGTGTGCGAGTGTGCTCGAGTGAGTGGGTGCGATTGGGTGCGAGTGTGTATGAGTGAGTGTGTGTGAGTGTGTGCGTGGGTGCGAGTTTGTGTGCGAGTGAGTGTGTGTGAATGTGTGTGAGTGTGTGCGAGTGTGTGTAAGTGTGTGTGCGAGTGCGTGCGTGAGAGTGTGTGCGTGCGAGTGTGTGCAAGTGTGAGTGAGTGTGTGCGAGTGTGTGTGCGAGTGTGTGTGCGAGTGTGTGTGCGAGAGTGTGCGAGTGTGTGCGAGTGTGTGCAAATGTGCCCGAGTGTGCGCGAGTGTGCACGAGTGAGTGAGTGCGAGTGTGTATGAGTGAGTGTGTGTGCGTGTGTGCGAGTTAGTGTGCGAGTGAGTGTGTGCGAATGTGTGCGAGTGTGTCTGTGCGAGTGTGTGTGCGAGTGTGTGCGTGCAAGTGTGTGCGTGCGAGTGTGTGTGAGTGTGAGTGAGTGTGTGCGAGTGTGTGTGCGAGTGTGTGTGCGAGAGTGTGCGAGTGTGTGCGCGTGTGTGCAAATGTGCCCGAGTGTGCGCGAGTGTGCACGAGTGAGTGGGTGCGAGTGTGTGTGAGTGTGTGCATGTGAGTGTGTGCGAGTGTGTGCGAGTGTGTGTGAGTGTGTGTGCGAGTGTATGTGTGAGTGTGAGCGAGTGTGTATGAGTGTGTGTGCGAGTGTGTGCAAGTGTGTGTGAGTGTGTGCGAGTGTGTGTGTGAGTGTTTGTGAGTGTGTGCGAGTGTGTGTACGAGTGTGTGCGATTGTGCATAAGTGTGTGCGAGTGTGTGCGAGTGTGTGTGCGAGTGTGTGTGAGTGTGTGCGAGTGTGTGCGATTGTGTGTGTGAGTGTGTAGGACTTTATGTGCGAGTGTGTATGAGTGTGTGTGTGAGTGTGTGAAAGTGTGTGCGAGTGTGTGCAAGTGTGTGCGAGTGAGTGTGTGCGAGTGTGTGTGCGAGTGTGTGCGTGCGAGTGTGTGCGAGTGTGTGCGTGCGAGTGTGTGCGAGTGTGTGCGAGTGTGTGCGAGTGTGTGAGTGTGAGTGTGTGCGAATGTGTGCGAGTGTGTGTGCGCGAGTGTGCACGAGTGTGTGCATGTAAGTGTGTGCATGCGAGTGTGTGCGAGTGTGCTCGAGTGAATGGGTGAGAGTGTGTGCGAGTGTGTGTGAGTGTGTGCGAGTTAGTGTGTGTGAGTGTGTGTGAGTGTGTGCGAGTAAGTGTGTGTGAGTGTGTGTGTGCGAGTTTGTGTGCGAGTGTGTGCGAGTTTGTGTGCGAGTGTGTGCGAGTTTGTGTGCGAGTGTGTGTGCGAGTGTGTGCGTGCGAGTGTGTGTGTTCGAGTGTGTGCACGCGAGTGTGTGCGCGCGAGTGTGTGAGTGTGTGTGCGAATGTGTGTGCGTGTGAGTGTGTGCGAGTGTGTATGAGTGTATGTGCGAGTGTGTGCCAGTGTGTGCGAGTGTTTGTGTGCGAGTGTGTGCAAGTGTGTGCGAGTGTGTGTGAGTGTGTGTGTGCGAGTGTGTGTGCAATTGTGTATGAGTGTGTGTGAGTGTTTGTGAGCTTGTGCAAGTGTGTGCGAGTGTGCATGCGAGTGAGTGCGGGTGTGTGCGAGTGTGTCTATGCGAGTCTGTGTGTGATTGTGTATGAATGTGTGCATGTGTCTGCGAGTGCGTGCGAGTGCGTGCAAATGTGTGCGAGAGTGTGCGAGTGTGGGCGTGCAAGTGTGTGCTAGTGTGCGCGAGTGTGTGAGTGTGTGCGAGTGTGCGTGAGTAAGTGTGCGTGTGAGTGCGTGCATGCGAGTGTTTCCGAGTGTGTGTGTGAGTGTGTAGGACTGTGTGTGCGAGTGTGTGCGAGTGTGTGTGCGAGTGTGTATGAGTGTATGTGCGAGTGTGTGCCAGTGTGTGCGAGTGTGTGTGTGTGCGAGTCTGTGCAAGTGTGTGCGAGTGTGTGCGAGTGTGTGTGTGCGAGTGTGTGTGCAATTGTGTATGAGTGTGTGCGAGTGTTTGTGAGTTTGTGCAAGTGTGTGCGAGTGTGCGTGCGAGTGCATGCGAGTGAGTGCGGGTGTGTGCGAGTGTGTGTATGCGAGTCTGTGTGTGATTGTGTATGAGTGTGTGCGAGTGTGTGAGTTTGTGCGAGTGTGTGCTTGTGTGTGCGAGTGCGTGCGAGTGCGTGCAAATGTGTGCGAGAGTGTGCGAGTGTGTGTGTGTGAGTGTGTGTGTGAGTGTGTGCGAATGTGTGCCAGTTTGTGCGTACGAGTGTGTGCAAGTGAGTGCGAGTGTGTGCGAATGTGTGCGTGCGAGTGTGCGCGAGTGTGTGCGTGTGAGTGTGTGCGAGTGTGTGTGTGCGAGTGTGTGCGAGTGTGCTCGAGTGACTGGGTGCAAGTGTGTGCGAGTATGTGTGAGTGAGTGTGTGTGAGTGTCTGCGTGTGTGAGAGTTTGTGTGCGAGTGTGTGCGAGTTTGTGTGCGAGTTTGTGCGAGTGAGTGTGTGCGAATGTGTGCGAGTGTGTGCGAGTGTGTGCGTGCGAGTGTGTGCTAGTGTGTGTGTGCGAGTGTGTGCGAGTGTGTGCGAGTGTGTGAGTGTGTGTGCTAGTGTGTGCGTGCGAATGTGTGCGAGTGTGTGCGAATGTGCTCGAGTGAGTGGGTGCGAGTGTGCATGAGTGAGTGTGTGTGAGTGTGAGCGTGGGTGCGAGTTTGTGTGTGAGTGAGTGTGTGTGAATGTGTGTGAGTGTGTGCGAGTGTGTGTAAGTGTGTGTGCGAATGCGTGCGTGCGAGTGTGTGCGTGTGAGTGTGTGCGAGTGTGCTCGAGTGAGTGGGTGCGATTGGGTGCGAGTGTGTATGAGTGAGTGTGTGTGAGTGTGTGCGTGGGTGCGAGTTTGTGTGCGATTGAGTGTGTGTGAATGTGTGTGAGTGTGTGCGAGTGTGTGCGAGTGTGTGTAAGTGTGTGTGCGAGTGCGTGCGTGAGAGTGTGTGCGTGCGAGTGTGTGCAAGTGTGAGTGAGTGTGTGCGAGTGTGTGTGCGAGTGTGTGTGCGAGTGTGTGTGCGAGAGTGTGCGAGTGTGTGCGAGTGTGTGCAAATGTGCCCGAGTGTGCGCGAGTGTGCACGAGTGAGTGAGTGCGAGTGTGTATGAGTGAGTGTGTGTGCGTGTGTGCGAGTTAGTGTGCGAGTGAGTGTGTGCGAATGTGTGCGAGTGTGTCTGTGCGAGTGTGTGTGCGAGTGTGTGCGTGCAAGTGTGTGCGTGCGAGTGTGTGTGAGTGTGTGTGAGTGTGTGCGAGTGTGTGTGCGAGTGTGTGAGTGTGTGCGCGTGTGTGCAAATGTGCCCGAGTGTGCGCGAGTGTGCACGAGTGAGTGGGTGCGAGTGTGTGTGAGTGTGTGCATGTGAGTGTGTGCGAGTGTGTGCGAGTGTGTGTGAGTGTGTGTGCGAGTGTGTGTGTGAGTGTGAGCGAGTGTGTATGAGTGTGTGTGCGAGTGTGTGCAAGTGTGTGTGAGTGTGTGCGAGTGTGTGTGTGAGTGTTTGTGAGTGTGTGCGAGTGTGTGTACGAGTGTGTGCGATTGTGCATAAGTGTGTGCGAGTGTGTGCGAGTGTGTGTGCGAGTGTGTGTGAGTGTGTGCGAGTGTGTGCGATTGTGTGTGTGAGTGTGTAGGACTTTATGTGCGAGTGTGTATGAGTGTGTGTGTGAGTGTGTGAAAGTGTGTGCGAGTGTGTGCAAGTGTGTGCGAGTGAGTGTGTGCGAGTGTGTGTGCGAGTGTGTGCGTGCGAGTGTGTGCGAGTGTGTGCGTGCGAGTGTGTGCGAGTGTGTGCGAGTGTGTGCGAGTGTGTGAGTGTGAGTGTGTGCGAATGTGTGCGAGTGTGTGTGCGCGAGTGTGCACGAGTGTGTGCATGTAAGTGTGTGCATGCGAGTGTGTGCGAGTGTGCTCGAGTGAATGGGTGAGAGTGTGTGCGAGTGTGTGTGAGTGTGTGCGAGTTAGTGTGTGTGAGTGTGTGTGAGTGTGTGCGAGTAAGTGTGTGTGAGTGTGTGTGTGCGAGTTTGTGTGCGAGTGTGTGCGAGTTTGTGTGCGAGTGTGTGCGAGTTTGTGTGCGAGTGTGTGTGCGAGTGTGTGCGTGCGAGTGTGTGTGTTCGAGTGTGTGCACGCGAGTGTGTGCGCGCGAGTGTGTGAGTGTGTGTGCGAATGTGTGTGCGTGTGAGTGTGTGCGAGTGTGTATGAGTGTATGTGCGAGTGTGTGCCAGTGTGTGCGAGTGTTTGTGTGCGAGTGTGTGCAAGTGTGTGCGAGTGTGTGTGAGTGTGTGTGTGCGAGTGTGTGTGCAATTGTGTATGAGTGTGTGTGAGTGTTTGTGAGCTTGTGCAAGTGTGTGCGAGTGTGCATGCGAGTGAGTGCGGGTGTGTGCGAGTGTGTCTATGCGAGTCTGTGTGTGATTGTGTATGAATGTGTGCATGTGTCTGCGAGTGCGTGCGAGTGCGTGCAAATGTGTGCGAGAGTGTGCGAGTGTGGGCGTGCAAGTGTGTGCTAGTGTGCGCGAGTGTGTGAGTGTGTGCGAGTGTGCGTGAGTAAGTGTGCGTGTGAGTGCGTGCATGCGAGTGTTTCCGAGTGTGTGTGTGAGTGTGTAGGACTGTGTGTGCGAGTGTGTGCGAGTGTGTGTGCGAGTGTGTGTGTACGAGTTTGTTCGAGTGTGTGCAATTGTGTGCGAGTGTGTGTGCGAGTGCGTATGAGTGAGTGTGTGCGAGTGTGTGCGAGTGTGTGTTTGCGAGTGTGTGTGCGAGTGTGTGCGAGTGTGTATGAGTGTATGTGCGAGTGTGTGTGCGAGTGTGTGCGTGCAAGTGTTTGCGTGCGAGTGTGTGAGAGTGTGTGCAAGTGTGTGTGAGTGTGTGCGAGTGTGTGTGCGAGTGTGTGCGAGTGTGTGCAAATGTGCCCGAGTGTGCGCGAGTGTGCACGAGTGAGTGGGTGCGAGTTTGTGCGAGTGTGTATGAGTGAGTGTGTGTGAGTGTGTGCGAGTTTGTGTGCGAGTGAGTGTGTGCGAATGTGTGCGAGTGTGTGCGAGTGTGTGAGTGTGTGTGAGTGTGCACGGGTGTGTGTGTGCGAGTGCGTGCGAGTGAGTGCGAGTGTGTGCAAATGTGTGCGAGCGTGTGTGAGTGTGTGAGTGTGTGTGAGTGTGCACGAGTGTGTGCGTGTGAGTGATTGTGTGTGAGTCTGTGCGAGTGTGTGCTTGCGAGTGTGTGCTAGTGTGCACGAGTGTGTGAGTGTGTGAGTGTGTGCGAGAGTGCGCGAGTGTGTGCGTGTGAGTAAGTGAGTGTGTGTGTGAGTGTGTGCGAGTGTGTGTGTGAGTGTGTATGACTGTGTGTGCGAGTGTGTGCGCGTGTGTGCGAGTGTGTGTGCGAGTGTGTGTGTGAGTGTGTTTGAGTGTGTGCAAGTGTGTGCGAGTGTGTGTGCGAGTGCGTACGAGTGTGTGTGAGTGTGTGTAAGTATGTGTGCGAGTGTGTGATTGTGTGGGAGTGTGTGTGAGCTTGTAGCACTGTATGTGCGAGTGTTTGTGAGTGTGTGCGGGTGTGTTCGAGTGTGTGTAAGTGTGTGAGTGTGTGTGAGTGTGAGTGCGAGTGTGTGCGTGTGAGTGAGTGTGTGTGTGAGTGTGTGCAAGTGTTTGCGAGTGTGTGTGTGAGTGTGTAGGACTGTGTGTGCGAGTGTGTGTGCGAGTGTGTGCGAGTGTGTGTGTGAGTGTTTGTGAGTGTGTACGAGTGTGTGTTGGAGTTTGTGCGAGTGTGTGCGAGTTTGTGTGTGAGTGTGTGTGCGAGTGTGTGCGAGTGTGTGCGTGCGAGTGTGTGCAAGTGTGTGCAAGTGAGTGTGTGCGAGTGTGTGTGCGAGTGTGTGCGTGCGAGTGCGTGCGAGTGTGTGCGTGCGAGTGTGTGTGAGTGTGTGCGACTGTGTGCGTGTGTGTTTGCACGAGTGTGCACGAGTGTTTGCATGTAAGTGTGTGCATGGGAGTGTGTGCGAGTGTGCTCAAGTGAATGGGTGAGAGTGTGTGCGAGTGTGTGTGAGTGTGTGCGAGTAAGTGTGTGTGAGTGTGTATGAGTGAGTGTGTGTGAGTGTGTGTGTGCGAGTTTGTGTGCGAGTGTGTGTGAGTGAGTGTGTGCGAGTGTGTGCGAGTTTGTGTGCGAGTGTTTGTGCGAATGTGTGCGTGCGAGTGTGTGTGTTCGAGTGTGTGCGCGCGAGTGTGTGCGCGCAAATGTGTGTGCGAATGTTTGTGCGTGTGAGTGTGTGTGAGTGTGTATGAGTGTATGTGCGAGTGTGTGCCAGTGTGTGCGAGTGTGTGTGTGCGAGTGTGTGCAAGTGTGTGCGAGTGTGTGCGAGTGTGTGTGTGCGAGTGTGTGTGTGCGAGTGTGTGCAAGTGTGTGCGAGTGTGTGCGAGTGTGTGTGTGCGAGTGTGTGTGTGCGAGTGAGTGTGCAATTGTGTATGAGTGTGTGCGAGTGTTTGTGAGTGTGCGTGCGAGTGCATGTGAGTGAGTGCGGGTGTGTGCGAGTGTGTGTATGCGAGTCTGTGTGTGATTGTGTATGAGTGTGTGCGAGTGTGTGAGTTTGTGCGAGTGTGTGCGTGTGTGTGCGAGTGCATGCGAATGCGTGCGAGTTCGTGCAAATGTGTGCGAGAGTGTGCGAGTGTGTGTGTGTGAGTGTGTGCGAATGTGTGCCAGTTTGTGCGTACGAGTGTGTGCAAGTGTAGTGCGAGTGTGTGCCAATGTGTGCGTGCGAGTGTGCGCGAGTGTGTGCGTGTGAGTGTGTGCGAGTGTGTGTGTGCGAGTGTGTGCGAGTGTGCTCGAGTGACTGGGTGCAAGTGTGTGCGAGTATGTGTGAGTGAGTGTGTGAGTGTCTGCGTGTGTGCGAGTTTGTGTGCGAGTTTGTGTGCGAGTGTGTGCGAGTGAGTGTGTGCGAATGTGTGCGAGTGTGTGCGAGTGTGTGCGTGCGAGTGTGTGCTAGTGTGTGCATGTGAGTGTGTGCAAGTGTGTGAGTGTGTGTGCGAGTGTGTGCGTGTGAGTGTGTGCGTGCGAGTGTGTGCGAATGTGCTCGAGTGAGTGGGTGCGAGTGGGTGCGAGTGTGTGTGAGTGTGTGCGTGGGTGCGAGTTTGTGTGCGAGTGAGTGTGTGTGACTGTGTGTGAGTGTGTGCGAGTGTGTGTAAGTGTGTGTGCGAGTGCGTGCGTGCGAGTGTGTGCGTGCGAGTGTGTGCGAGTGTGCTCGAGTGAGTGGGTGCGAGTGTGTATGAGTGAGTGTGTGTGAGTGTGTGCGTGGGTGCGAGATTGTGTGCGAGTGAGTGTGTGTAAATGTGTGTGAGTGTGTGCGAGTAAGTGTGTGTGAGTGTGTATGAGTGAGTGTGTGTGAGCGTGTGTGTGCGAGTTTGTGTGCGAGTGTGTGTGAGTGAGTGTGTGCGAGTGTGTGCGAGTTTGTGTGCGAGTGTTTGTGCGAGTGTGTGCGTGCGAGTGTGTGTTCGAGTGTGTGCGCACGAGTGTGTGCGCGCGAGTGTGTGTGCGAATGTGTGTGCGTGTGAGTGTGTGCGAGTGTGTATGAGTGTATGTGCGAGTGTGTGCCAGTGTGTGCGAGTGTGTGTGTGTGCGAGTCTGTGCAAGTGTGTGCGAGTGTGTGCGAGTGTGTGTGTGCGAGTGTGTGTGCAATTGTGTATGAGTGTGTGCGAGTGTTTGTGAGTTTGTGCAAGTGTGTGCGAGTGTGCGTGCGAGTGCATGCGAGTGAGTGCGGGTGTGTGCGAGTGTGTGTATGCGAGTCTGTGTGTGCTTGTGTATGAGTGTGTGCGAGTGTGTGAGTTTGTGCGAGTGTGTGCGAATGTGTGCGAGAGTGTGCGAGTGTGTGTGTGTGAGTGTGTGCGAGTATGTGTGAGTGAGTGTGTGTGAGTGTCTGCGTGTGTGAGAGTTTGTGTGCGAGTGTGTGCGAGTTTGTGTGCGAGTTTGTGCGAGTGAGTGTGTGCGAATGTTTGCGAGTGTGTGCGAGTGTGTGCGTGCGAGTGTGTGCTAGTGTGTGTGTGCGAGTGTGTGCGAGTGTGTGCGAGTGTGTGAGTGTGTGTGCTAGTGTGTGCGTGCGAATGTGTGCGAGTGTGTGCGAATGTGCTCGAGTGAGTGGGTGCGAGTGTGTATGAGTGAGTGTGTGTGAGTGTGAGCGTGGGTGCGAGTTTGTGTGTGAGTGAGTGTGTGTGAATGTGTGTGAGTGTGTGCGAGTGTGTGTAAGTGTGTGTGCGAATGCGTGCGTGCGAGTGTGTGCGTGTGAGTGTGTGCGAGTGTGCTCGAGTGAGTGGGTGCGATTGGGTGCGAGTGTGTATGAGTGAGTGTGTGTGAATGTGTGTGAGTGTGTGCGAGTGTGTGTAAGTGTGTGTGCGAGTGCGTGCGTGAGAGTGTGTGCGTGCGAGTGTGTGCAAGTGTGAGTGAGTGTGTGCGAGTGTGTGTGCGAGTGTGTGTGCGAGTGTGTGTGCGAGAGTGTGCGAGTGTGTGCGAGTGTGTGCAAATGTGCCCGAGTGTGCGCGAGTGTGCACGAGTGAGTGAGTGCGAGTGTGTATGAGTGAGTGTGTGTGCGTGTGTGCGAGTTAGTGTGCGAGTGAGTGTGTGCGAATGTGTGCGAGTGTGTCTGTGCGAGTGTGTGTGCGAGTGTGTGCGTGCAAGTGTGTGCGTGCGAGTGTGTGTGAGTGTGAGTGAGTGTGTGCGAGTGTGTGTGCGAGTGTGTGTGCGAGAGTGTGCGAGTGTGTGCGCGTGTGTGCAAATGTGCCCGAGTGTGCGCGAGTGTGCACGAGTGAGTGGGTGCGAGTGTGTGTGAGTGTGTGCATGTGAGTGTGTGCGAGTGTGTGCGAGTGTGTGTGAGTGTGTGTGCGAGTGTGTGTGTGAGTGTGAGCGAGTGTGTATGAGTGTGTGTGCGAGTGTGTGCAAGTGTGTGTGAGTGTGTGCGAGTGTGTGTGTGAGTGTTTGTGAGTGTGTGCGAGTGTGTGTACGAGTGTGTGCGATTGTGCATAAGTGTGTGCGAGTGTGTGCGAGTGTGTGTGCGAGTGTGTGTGAGTGTGTGCGAGTGTGTGCGATTGTGTGTGTGAGTGTGTAGGACTTTATGTGCGAGTGTGTATGAGTGTGTGTGTGAGTGTGTGAAAGTGTGTGCGAGTGTGTGCAAGTGTGTGCGAGTGAGTGTGTGCGAGTGTGTGTGCGAGTGTGTGCGTGCAAGTGTGTGCGAGTGTGTGCGTGCGAGTGTGTGCGAGTGTGTGCGAGTGTGTGTGAGTGTGTGAGTGTGAGTGTGTGCGAATGTGTGCGAGTGTGTGTGCGCGTGTGTGCATGTAAGTGTGTGCATGTGAGTGTGTGCGAGTGTGCTCGAGTGAATGGGTGAGAGTGTGTGCGAGTGTGTGTGAGTGTGTGCGAGTTAGTGTGTGTGAGTGTGTCTGAGTGTGTGCGAGTAAGTGTGTGTGAGTGTGTGTGTGCGAGTTTGTGTGCGAGTGTGTGCGAGTTTGTGTGCGAGTGTGTGCGAGTTTGTGTGCGAGTGTGTGTGCGAGTGTGTGCGTGCGAGTGTGTGTGTGCGAGTGTGTGCGAGTGTGTGTGCGAGTGTGCATGAGTGTGCGCGAGTGTGTGCGATTGTGTGTGTGAGTGTGTAGGACTTTCTGTGCGAGTGTTTAGGAGTGTGTGTGTGAGTGTGTGAAAGTGTGTGCGAGTGTGTGCAAGTGTGTGCGTGCGAGTGTGTGCGAGTGTGTGCGACTGTGTGCGAGTGTGTGAGTGTGTGCGAATGTGTGCGAGTGTGTGTGCGCGAGTGTGCACGAGTTTGTGCATGTAAGTGTGTGCATGCGAGTGTGTGCGAGTGTGCTCGAGTGAATGGGTGAGAGTGTTTGCGATTGTGTGTGAGTGTGTGCGAGTAAGTGTGTGTGAGTGTGTATGAGTGAGTGTGTGTGAGTGTGTGTGTGCGAGTTTGTGTGCGAGTGTGTGTGAGTGAGTGTGTGCGAGTGTGTGCGAGTTTGTGTGCGAGTGTTTGTGCGAGTGTGTGCGTGCGAGTTTGTGTTCGAGTGTGTGCGCGCGAGTGTGTGTGCGAATGTGTGTGCGTGTGAGTGTGTGTGAGTGTGTATGAGTGTATGTGCGAGTGTGTGCCAGTGTGTGCGAGTGTGTGTGTGCGAGTCTGTGCAAGTGTGTGCGAGTGTGTGTGTGCGAGTGTGTGTGCAATTGTGTATGAGTGTGTGCGAGTGTTTGTGAGTTTGTGCAAGTGTGTGCGAGTGTGCGTGCGAGTGCATGCGAGTGAGTGCGGGTGTGTGCGAGTGTGTGCAAGTGTGAGTGAGTGTGTGCGAGTGTGTGTGCGAGTGTGTGTGCGAGTGTGTGCGCGAGTGTGCACGAGTGAGTGAGTGCGAGTGTGTATAAGTGAGTGTGTGTGCGTGTGTGCGAGTTAGTGTGCGAGTGAGTGTGTGCGAATGTGTGCGAGTGTGTGCGAGTGTTTCTGTGCGAGTGTGTGTGCGAGTGTGTGCGTGCGAGTGTGTGCGTGCGAGTGTGTGTGAGTGTGAGTGAGTGTGTGCGAGTGTGTGTGCGAGTGTGTGTGCGAGTGTGTGCGAGTGTGTGCAAATGTGCCCGAGTGTGCGCGAGTGTGCACGAGTGAGTGGGTGCGAGTGTGTGTGAGTGTGTGCATGTAAGTGTGTGCGAGCGTGTGCGAGTGTGTGTGAGTATGTGTGCGAGTGTGTGTGTGTGTGAGTGTGAGCGAGTGTGTATGAGTGTGTGTGCGAGTGTGTGCAAGTGTGTGTGAGTGTGTGCGAGTGTGTGTGTGAGTGTGTGTGAGTGTGTGCGAGTGTGTGTACGAGTGTGTGCGATTGTGCATAAGTGTGTGCGAGTGTGTGTGCGAGTGTGCATGAGTGTGTGCGAGTGTGTGCGATTGTGTGTGTGAGTTTGTAGGACTTTCTGTGCGAGTGTTTAGGAGTGTGTGTGTGAGTGTGTGAAAGTGTGTGCGAGTGTGTGCAAGTGTGTGCGTGCGAGTGTGTGCGACTGTGTGCGAGTGTGTGCGAGTGTGTGCCAATGTGTGCGTGCGAGTGTGTGCGAGTGTGTGCGTGTGAGTGTGTGCGAGTGTGTGTGTGCGAGTGTGTGCAAGTGTGCTCGAGTGACTGGGTGCAAGTGTGTGCGAGTATGTGTGAGTGAGTGTGTGTGAGTGTCTGCGTGTGTGCGAGTTTGTGTGCGAGTGTGTGCGAGTTTGTGTGCGAGTGTGTGCGAGTGAGTGTGTGTGAGTGTGTGTGTGCGAATGTGTGCCAGTTTGTGCGTACGAGTGTGTGCAAGTGAGTGCGTGCGAGTGTGTGCAAGTGTGTGAGTGTGTGTGCGAGTGTGTGCGATTCTGCATAAGTGTGTGCGAGTGTGTGTGCGAGTGTGCATGAGTGTGTGCGAGTGTGTGCGATTGTGTGTGTGAGTTTGTAGGACTTTCTGTGCTAGTGTTTAGGAGTGTGTGTGTGAGTGTGTGAAAGTGTGTGCGAGTGTGTGCAAGTGTGTGCGTGCGAGTGTGTGCGACTGTGTGCGAGTGTGTGCGAGTGTGTGCCAATGTGTGCGTGCGAGTGTGTGCGAGTGTGTGCGTGTGAGTGTGTGCGAGTGTGTGTGTGCGAGTGTGTGCAAGTGTGCTCGAGTGACTGGGTGCAAGTGTGTGCGAGTATGTGTGAGTGAGTGTGTGTGAGTGTCTGCGTGTGTGCGAGTTTGTGTGCGAGTGTGTGCGAGTTTGTGTGCGAGTGTGTGCGAGTGAGTGTGTGTGAATGTGTGCGAGTGTGTGCGAGTGTGTGCGTGCGAGTGTGTGCTAGTGTGTGCGTGCGAGTGTGTGCAAGTGTGTGAGTGTGTGTGCGAGTGTGTGCGTGCGAGTGTGTGCGAATGTGCTCGAGTGAGTGGGTGCGAGTGGGTGCGAGTGTGTATGAGTGAGTGTGTGTGAGTGTGAGCGTGGGTGCGAGTTTGTGTGCGAGTGAGTGTGTGTGAATGTGTGTGAGTGTGTGTGTGAGTGTGTGCAAGTGTGTGTGAGTGTGTGCGAGTGTGTGTGTGAGTGTGTGTGAGTGTGTGCGAGTGTGTGTACGAGTGTGTGCGATTGTGCATAAGTGTGTGCGAGTGTGTGCGAGTGTGTGTGCGAGTGTGCATGAGTGTGTGCGAGTGTGTGCGATTGTGTGTGAGTGTGTAGGACTTTCTGTGCGAGTGTTTAGGAGTGTGTGTGTGAGTGTGTGAAAGTGTGTGCGAGTGTGTGCGAGTGTGTGCGAGTGTGTGCGAGTGTGTGCGAGTGTGTGAGTGTGAGTGTGTGCGAATGTGTGCGAGTGTGGGTGTGCGAGTGTGTGCAAGTGTGTGCGAGTGAGTGTGTGCGAGTGTGTGTGCGAGTGTGTGCGTGCGAGTGTGTGCGAGTGTGTGCGTGCGAGTGTGTGCGACTGTGTGCGAGTGTGTGCGAGTGTGTGAGTGTGTGCGAATGTGTGCGAGTGTGTTTGCGCGAGTGTGCACGAGTGTGTGCATGTAAGTGTGTGCATGCGAGTGTGTGCGAGTGTGCTCAAGTGAATGGGTGAGAGTGTGTGCGAGTGTGTGTGAGTGTGTGCGAGTAAGTGTGTGTGAGTGTGTATGAGTGAGTGTGTGTGAGTGTGTGTGTGCGAGTTTGTGTGCGAGTGTGTGTGAGTGAGTGTGTGCGAGTTTGTGTGCGAGTGTTTGTGCGAATGTGTGCGTGCGAGTGTGTGTTCGAGTGTGTGCGCGCGAGTGTGTGCGCGCAAGTGTGTGTGCGAATGTGTGTGCGTGTGAGTGTGTGTGAGTGTGTATGAGTGTATGTGCGAGTGTGCGCCAGTGTGTGCGAGTGTGTGGGTGCGAGTGTGTGCAAGTGTGTGCGAGTGTGTGCGAGTGTGTGTGTGCGAGTGTGTGTGCAATTGTGTATGAGTGTGTGCGAGTGTTTGTGAGTTTGTGCAAGTGTGTGCGAGTGTGCGTGCGAGTGCATGCGAGTGAGTGCGGGTGTGTGCGAGTGTGTGTATGCGAGTCTGTGTGTGCTTGTGTATGAGTGTGTGCGAGTGTGTGAGTTTGTGCGAGTGTGTGCGTGTGTGTGCGAGTGCGTGCGAATGCGTGCGAGTTCGTGCAAATGTGTGCGAGAGTGTGCGAGTGTGTGTGTGTGAGTGTGTGCGAATGTGTGCGAGTGTGTGTGTGCGATTGTGTATGGTGTGTGCGAGTGTGTGCGTGTGAGTGCGTGCGAGTGTATGCGAGTGTGCGCGAGTGTGTGTGAGTGTGTGCGAGTGTGTGTGTGTGAGTGTGTGCGAATGTGTGCCAGTTTGTGCGTACGAGTGTGTGCAAGTGAGTGCGAGTGTGTGCCAATGTGTGCGTGCGAGTGTGCGCAAGTGTGTGCGTGTGAGTGTGTGCGAGTGTGTGTGTGCGAGTGTGTGCGAGTGTGCTCGAGTGACTGGGTACAAGTGTGTGCGAGTATGTGTGAGTGAGTGTGTGTGAGTGTCTGCGTGTGTGCGAGTTTGTGTGCGAGTGTGTGCGAGTTTGTGTGCGAGTGTGTGCGAGTGAGTGTGTGCGAAAGTGTGCGAGTGTGTGCGTGCGAGTGTGTGCTAGTGTGTGCGTGCGAGTGTGTGCGAGTGTGTTAGTGTGTGTGCGAGTGTGTGCGTGCGAGTGTGTGCGAGTGTGCTCGAGTGAGTGGGTGCGAGTGGGTGCGAGTGTGTGTGAGTGTGTGTAAGTGTGTGTGCGAGTGCGTGCGTGCGAGTGTGTGCGTGCGAGTGTGTGCGTGCGAGTGTGTGCGAGTGTGCTCGAGTGAGTGGGTGCGAGTGTGTATGAGTGAGTGTGTGTGAGTGTGTGCGTGGGTGCGAGATTGTGTGCGAGTGAGTGTGTGTGAATGTGTGTGAGTGTGTGCGAGTGTGTGTAAGTGTGTGTGCAAGTGCGTGCATGCGAGTGTTTGCGTGCGAGTGTGTGCGTGCGAGTGTGTGCAAGTGTGAGTGAGTGTGTGCGAGTGTGTGTGCGAGTGTGTGTGCGAGTGTGTGTGCGAGAGTGTGCGAGTGTGTTCGAGTGTGTGCAAATGTGCCCGAGTGTGCGCGAGTGTGCACGAGTGAGTGAGTGCGAGTGTGTATAAGTGAGTGTGTGTGATTGTGTGCGAGTTAGTGTGCGAGTGAGTGTGTGCGAATGTGTGCGAGTGTGTGCGAGTGTTTCTGTGCGAGTGTGTGTGCGAGTGTGTGCATGCGAGTGTGTGTGAGTGTGAGTGAGTGTGTGCGAGTGTGTGTGCGAGTGTGTGTGCGAGTGTGTGCGAGTGTGTGCAAATGTGCCCGAGTGTGCGCGAGTGTGCACGAGTGAGTGGGTGCGAGTGTGTGTGAGTGTGTGCATGTAAGTGTGTGCGAGCGTGTGCGAGTGTGTGTGAGTGTGTGTGCGAGTGTGTGTGTGTGAGTGTGAGCGAGTGTGTATGAGTGTGTGTGCGAGTGTGTGCAAGTGTGTGTGAGTGTGTGCGAGTGTGTGTGTGAGTGTGTGTGAGTGTGTGCGAGTGTGTGTACGAGTGTGTGCGATTGTGCATAAGTGTGTGCGAGTGTGTGTGCGAGTGTGCATGAGTGTGTGCGAGTGTGTGCGATTGTGTGTGTGAGCGTGTAGGACTTTCTGTGCGAGTGTTTAGGAGTGTGTGTGTGAGTGTGTGAAAGTGTGTGCGAGTGTGTGCAAGTGTGTGCGTGCGAGTGTGTGCGAGTGTGTGCGACTGTGTGCGAGTGTGTGCGAGTGTGTGAGTGTGTGCGAATGTGTGCGAGTGTGTGTGCGCGAGTGTGCACGAGTTTGTGCATGTAAGTGTGTGCATGCGAGTGTGTGCGAGTGTGCTCGAGTGAATGGGTGAGAGTGTTTGCGATTGTGTGTGAGTGTGTGCGAGTAAGTGTGTGTGAGTGTGTATGAGTGAGTGTGTGTGAGTGTGTGTGTGCGAGTTTGTGTGCGAGTGTGTGTGAGTGAGTGTGTGCGAGTGTGTGCGAGTTTGTGTGCGAGTGTTTGTGCGAGTGTGTGCGTGCGAGTGTGTGTTCGAGTGTGTGCGCGCGAGTGTGTGTGCGAATGTGTTTGCGTGTGAGTGTGTGCGAGTGTGTATGAGTGTATGTGCGAGTGTGTGCCAGTGTGTGCGAGTGTGTGTGTGCGAGTCTGTGCAAGTGTGTGCGAGTGTGTGTGTGCGAGTGTGTGTGCAATTGTGTATGAGTGTGTGCGAGTGTTTGTGAGTTTGTGCGAGTGTGCGTGCGAGTGCATGCGAGTGATTGCGGGTGTGTGCGAGTGTGTGCAAGTGTGAGTGAGTGTGTGCGAGTGTGTGTGCGAGTGTGTGTGCGAGTGTGTGCGTGAGTGTGCACGAGTGAGTGAGTGCGAGTGTGTATAAGTGAGTGTGTGTGCGTGTGTGCGAGTTAGTGTGCGAGTGAGTGTGTGCGAATGTGTGCGAGTGTGTGCGAGTGTTTCTGTGCGAGTGTGTGTGCGAGTGTGTGCGTGCGAGTGTGTGCGTGCGAGTGTGTGTGAGTGTGAGTGAGTGTGTGCGAGTGTGTGTGCGAGTGTGTGCGAGTGTGTGCAAATGTGCCCGAGTGTGCGCGAATGTGCACGAGTGAGTGGGTGCGAGTGTGTGTGAGTGTGTGCATGTAAGTGTGTGCGAGCGTGTGCGAGTGTGTGTGAGTATGTGTGCGAGTGTGTGTGTGTGAGTGTGAGCGAGTGTGTATGAGTGTGTGTGCGAGTGTGTGCAAGTGTGTGTGAGTGTGTGCGAGTGTGTGTGAGTGTGTGCGAGTGTGTGTACGAGTGTGTGCGATTGTGCATAAGTGTGTGCGAGTGTGTGTGCGAGTGTGCATGAGTGTGTGCGAGTGTGTGCGATTGTGTGTGTGAGTTTGTAGGACTTTCTGTGCGAGTGTTTAGGAGTGTGTGTGTGAGTGTGTGAAAGTGTGTGCGAGTGTGTGCAAGTGTGTGCGTGCGAGTGTGTGCGACTGTGTGCGAGTGTGTGCGAGTGTGTGCCAATGTGTGCGTGCGAGTGTGTGCGAGTGTGTGCGTGTGAATGTGTGCGAGTGTGTGTGTGAGTGTGTGCAAGTGTGCTCGAGTGACTGGGTGCAAGTGTGTGCGAGTATGTGTGAGTGAGTGTGTGTGAGTGTCTGCGTGTGTGCGAGTTTGTGTGCGAGTGTGTGCGAGTTTGTGTGCGAGTGTGTGCGAGTGAGTGTGTGTGAGTGTGTGTGTGCGAATGTGTGCCAGTTTGTGCGTACGAGTGTGTGCAAGTGAGTGCGAGTGTGTGCGAATGTGTGCGTGCGAGTGTGCGCGAGTGTGTGCGTGTGAGTGTGTGTGAGTGTGTGTGTGCGAGTGTGTGCGAGTGTGTTCGAGTGACTGGGTTCAAGTGTGTGCGAGTATGTGTGAGTGAGTGTGTGTGAGTGTCTGCGTGTGTGCGAGTTTGTGTGCGAGTGTGTGCGAGTTTGTGTGCGAGTGTGTGCGAGTGAGTGTGTGTGAATGTGTGCGAGTGTGTGCGAGTGTGTGCGTGCGAGTGTGTGCTAGTGTGTGCGTGCGAGTGTGTGCGAGTGTGTGAGTGTGTGTGCGAGTGTGTGCGTGCGAGTGTGTGCGAATGTGATCGATTGAGTGGGTGCGAGTGGGTGCGAGTGTGTATGAGTGAGTGTGTGTGAGTGTGAGCGTGGGTGCGAGTTTGTGTGCGAGTGAGTGTGTGTGAATGTGTGTGAGTGTGTGTGTGAGTGTGTGCAAGTGTGTGTGAGTGTGTGCGAGTGTGTGTGTGAGTGTGTGTGAGTGTGTGCGAGTGTGTGTACGAGTGTGTGCGATTGTGCATAAGTGTGTGCGAGTGTGTGCGAGTGTGTGTGCGAGTGTGTGCGAGTGTGTGTACGAGTGTGTGCGATTGTGCATAAGTGTGTGCGAGTGTGTGCGAGTGTGTGTGCGAGTGTGCATGAGTGTGTGCGAGTGTGTGCGATTGTGTGTGAGTGTGTAGGACTTTCTGTGCGAGTGTTTAGGAGTGTGTGTGTGAGTGTGTGAAAGTGTGTGCGAGTGTGTGCAAGTGTGTGCGTGCGAGTGTGTGCGAGTGTGTGCGACTGTGTGCGAGTGTGTGCGAGTGTGTGAGTGTGAGTGTGTGCGAATTTGTGCGAGTGTGTGTGCGCGAGTGTGCACGAGTTTGTGCATGTAAGTGTGTGCATGCGAGTGTGTGCGAGTGTGCTCGAGTGAATGGGTGAGAGTGTTTGCGATTGTGTGTGAGTGTGTGCGAGTAAGTGTGTGTGAGTGTGTATGAGTGAGTGTGTGTGAGTGTGTGTGTGCGAGTTTGTGTGCGAGTGTGTGTGAGTGAGTGTGTGCGAGTGTGTGCGAGTTTGTGTGCGAGTGTTTGTGCGAGTGTGTGCGTGCGAGTGTGTGTTCGAGTGTGTGCGCGCGAGTGTGTGCGCGCGAGTGTGTGTGCGAATGTGTGTGCGTGTGAGTGTGTGCGAGTGTGTATGAGTGTATGTGCGAGTGTGTGCCAGTGTGTGCGAGTGTGTGTGTGCGAGTCTGTGCAAGTGTGTGCGAGTGTGTCCGAGTGTGTGTGTGCGAGTGTGTGTGCAATTGTGTATGAGTGTGTGCGAGTGTTTTTGAGTTTGTGCAAGTGTGTGCGAGTGTGCGTGCGAGTGCATGCGAGTGAGTGCGGGTGTGTGCGAGTGTGTGTATGCGAGTCTGTGTGTGACTGTGTATGAGTGTGTGCGAGTGTGTGAGTTTGTGCGAGTGTGTGCGTGTGTGTGCGAGTGCGTGCGAGTGTGTGTGCGAGAGTGTGCGAGTGTGTGCGAGTGTGTGCAAATGTGCCCGAGTGTGCGCGAGTGTGCACGAGTGAGTGAGTGCGAGTGTGTATGAGTGAGTGTGTGTGCGTGTGTGCAAGTTAGTGTGCGAGTGAGTGTGTGCAAATGTGTGCGAGTGTGTCTGTGCGAGTGTGTGCGTGCGAGTGTGTGCGTGCGAGTGTGTGTGAGTGTGAGTGAGTGTGTGCGAGTGTGTGTGCGAGTGTGTGTGCGAGAGTGTGCAAGTGTGTGCGAGTGTGTGCAAATGTGCCCGAGTGTGCGCGAGTGTGCACGAGTGAGTGGGTGCGAGTGTGTGTGAGTGTGTGCATGTGAGTGTGTGCGAGTGTGTGCGAGTGTGTGTGAGTGTGTGTGCGAGTGTGTGTGTGAGTGTGAGCGAGTGTGTATGAGTGTGTGTGCGAGTGTGTGCAAGTGTGTGTGAGTGTGTGCGAGTGTGTGTGTGAGTGTTTGTGAGTGTGTGCGAGTGTGTGTACGAGTGTGTGCGATTGTGCATAAGTGTGTGCGAGTGTGTGTGAGTGTGTGTGCGAGTGTGTGTGAGTGTGTGCGAGTGTGTGCGATTGTGTGTGTGAGTGTGTAGGACTTTATGTGCGAGTGTGTATGAGTGTGTGTGTGAGTGTGTGAAAGTGTGTGCGAGTGTGTGCAAGTGTGTGCGAGTGAGTGTGTGCGAGTGTGTGTGCGAGTGTGTGCGTGCGAGTGTGTGCGAGTGTGTGCGTGCGAGTGTGTGAGTGTGAGTGTGCGAATGTGTGCGAGTGTGTGTGCGCGAGTGTGCACGAGTGTGTGCATGTAAGTGTGTGCATGCGAGTGTGTGCGAGTGTGCTCGAGTGAATGGGTGAGAGTGTGTGCGAGTGTGTGTGAGTGTGTGCGAGTTAGTGTGTGTGAGTGTGTGTGAGTGTGTGCGAGTAAGTGTGTGTGAGTGTGTGTGTGCGAGTTTGTGTGCGAGTGTGTGCGAGTTTGTGTGCGAGTGTGTGCGAGTTTGTGTGCGAGTGTGTGTGCGAGTGTGTGCGTGCGAGTGTGTGTGTTCGAGTGTGTGCACGCGAGTGTGTGCGCGCGAGTGTGTGAGTGTGTGTGCGAATGTGTGTGCGTGTGAGTGTGTGCGAGTGTGTATGAGTGTATGTGCGAGTGTGTGCCAGTGTGTGCGAGTGTTTGTGTGCGAGTGTGTGCAAGTGTGTGCGAGTGTGTGCGAGTGTGTGTGTGCGAGTGTGTGTGCAATTGTGTATGAGTGTGTGTGAGTGTTTGTGAGCTTGTGCAAGTGTGTGCGAGTGTGCGTGCGAGTGAGTGCGGGTGTGTGCGAGTGTGTCTATGCGAGTCTGTGTGTGATTGTGTATGAGTGTGTGCGTGTGTCTGCGAGTGCGTGCGAGTGCGTGCAAATGTGTGCGAGAGTGTGCGAGTGTGGGCGTGCAAGTGTGTGCTAGTGTGCGCGAGTGTGTGAGTGTGTGCGAGTGTGCGTGAGTAAGTGTGCGTGTGAGTGCGTGCATGCGAGTGTTTCCGAGTGTGTGTGTGAGTGTGTAGGACTGTGTGTGCGAGTGTGTGTGCGAGTGTGTGTGTACGAGTTTGTTTGAGTGTGTGCAATTGTGTGCGAGTGTGTGTGCGAGTGCGTATGAGTGAGTGTGTGCGAGTGTGTGCGAGTGTGTGTTTGCGAGTGTGTGTGCGAGTGTGTGCGAGTGTGTATGAGTGTATGTGCGAGTGTGTGTGCGAGTGTGTGCGTGCAAGTGTTTGCGTGCGAGTGTGTGCGAGTGTGTGCAAGTGTGTGTGAGTGTGTGCGAGTGTGTGTGCGAGTGTGTGCGAGTGTGTGCAAATGTGCCCGAGTGTGCGCGAGTGTGCACGAGTGAGTGGGTGCGAGTTTGTGCGAGTGTGTATGAGTGAGTGTGTGTGAGTGTGTGCGTGTGTGCGAGTTTGTGTGCGAGTGATTGTGTGCGAATGTGTGCGAGTGTGTGCGAGTGTGTGAGTGTGTGTGAGTGTGCACGGGTGTGTGTGTTCGAGTGCGTGCGAGTGAGTGCGAGTGTGTGCAAATGTGTGCGAGCGTGTGTGAGTGTGTGAGTGTGTGTGAGTGTGCACGAGTGTGTGCGTGTGAGTGATTGTGTGTGAGTCTGTGCGAGTGTGTGCTTGCGAGTGTGTGCTAGTGTGCATGAGGGTGTGAGTGTGTGAGTGTGTGCGAGAGTGCGCGAGTGTGTGCGTGTGAGTAAGTGAGTGTGTGTGTGAGTGTGTGCGAGTGTGTGTGTGAGTGTGTATGACTGTGTGTGCGAGTGTGTGCGCGTGTGTGCGAGTGTGTGTGCGAGTGTGTGTGTGCGTGTGTTTGAGTGTGTGCAAGTGTGTGCGAGTGTGTGTGCGAGTGCGTACGAGTGTGTGTGAGTGTGTGTAAGTATGTGTGCGAGTGTGTGATTGTGTGGGAGTGTGTGTGAGCTTGTAGCACTGTATGTGCGAGTGTTTGTGAGTGTGTGCGGGTGTGTTCGAGTGTGTAAGTGTGTGAGTGTGTGTGAGCGTGAGTGCGAGTGTGTGCATGTGAGTGAGTGTGTGTGTGAGTGTGTGCAAGTGTTTGCGAGTGTGTGTGAGTGTGTAGGACTGTGTGTGCGAGTGTGTGTGCGAGTGTGTGCGAGTGTGTGTGCGAGTGTTTGTGAGTGTGTACGAGTGTGTGTTGGAGTTTGTGCGAGTGTGTGCGAGTGTGTGTGTGAGTGTGTGTGCGAGTGTGTGCGAGTGTGTGCGTGCGAGTGTGTGCAAGTGTGTGCAAGTGAGTGTGTGCGAGTGTGTGTGCGAGTGTGTGCGTGCGAGTGCGTGCGAGTGTGTGCGTGCGAGTGTGTGCGAGTGTGTGCGACTGTGTGCGTGTGTGTTTGCACGAGTGTGCACGAGTGTTTGCATGTAAGTGTGTGCATGCGAGTGTGTGCGAGTGTGCTCAAGTGAATGGGTGAGAGTGTGAGCGAGTGTGTGTGAGTGTGTGCGAGTAAGTGTGTGTGAGTGTGTATGAGTGAGTGTGTGTGAGTGTGTGTGTGCGAGTTTGTGTGCGAGTGTGTGTGAGTGAGTGTGTGCGAGTGTGTGCGAGTTTGTGTGCGAGTGTTTGTGCGAATGTGTGCGTGCGAGTGTGTGTGTTCGAGTGTGTGCGCGCGAGTGTGTGCGTGCAAGTGTGTGTGCGAATGTTTGTGCGTGTGAGTGTGTGTGAGTGTGTATGAGTGTATGTGCGAGTGTGTGCCAGTGTGTGCGAGTGTGTGTGTGCGAGTGTGTGCAAGTGTGTGCGAGTGTGTGCGAGTGTGTGTGTGCGAGTGTGTGTGTGCGAGTGAGTGTGCAATTGTGTATGAGTGTGTGCGAGTGTTTGTGAGTTTGTGCAAGTGTGTACGAGTGTGCGTGCGAGTGCATGCGAGTGAGTGCGGGTGTGTGCGAGTGTGTGTATGCGAGTCTGTGTGTGATTGTGTATGAGTGTGTGCGAGTGTGTGAGTTTGTGCGAGTGTGTGCGTGTGTGTGCGAGTGCGTGCGAATGCGTGCGAGTTCGTGCAAATGTGTGCGAGAGTGTGCGAGTGTGTGTGTGTGAGTGTGTGCGAATGTGTGCGAGTGTGTGTGTGTGCGATTGTGTATGGTGTGTGCGAGTGTGTGCGTGTGAGTGCGTGCGAGTGTATGCGAGTTTGCGCGAGTGTGTGTGAGTGTGTGCGAGTGTGTGTGTGTGAGTGTGTGTGTGTGAGTGTGTGCGAATGTGTGCCAGTTTGTGCGTACGAGTGTGTGCAAGTGAGTGCGAGTGTGTGCCAATGTGTGCGTGCGAGTGTGCGCGAGTGTGTGCGTGTGAGTGTGTGCGAGTGTGTGTGTGCGAGTGTGTGCGAGTGTGCTCGAGTGACTGGGTGCAAGTGTGTGCGAGTATGTGTGAGTGAGTGTGTGAGTGTCTGCGTGTGTGCGAGTTTGTGTGCGAGTTTGTGTGCGAGTGTGTGCGAGTGAGTGTGTGCGAATGTGTGCGAGTGTGTGCGAGTGTGTGCGTGCGAGTGTGTGCTAGTGTGTGCGTGCGAGTGTGTGCGAGTGTGTGAGTGTGTGTGCGAGTGTGTGCGTGTGAGTGTGTGCGTGCGAGTGTGTGCGAGTGTGCTCGAGTGAGTGGGTGTGAGTGTGTGCGTGGGTGCGAGATTGTGTGCGAGTGAGTGTGTGTAAATGTGTGTGAGTGTGTGCGAGTAAGTGTGTATGAGTGAGTGTGTGTGAGCGTGTGTGTGCGAGTTTGTGTGCGAGTGTGTGTGAGTGAGTGTGTGCGAGTGTGTGCGAGTTTGTGTGCGAGTGTTTGTGCGAGTGTGTGCGTGCGAGTGTGTGTTCGAGTGTGTGCGCGCGAGTGTGTGCGCGCGAGTGTGTGTGCGAATGTGTGTGCGTGTGAGTGTGTGCGAGTGTGTATGAGTGTATGTTCGAGTGTGTGCCAGTGTGTGCGAGTGTGTGTGTGTGCGAGTCTGTGCAAGTGTGTGCGAGTGTGTGCGAGTGTGTGTGTGCGAGTGTGTGTGCAATTGTGTATGAGTGTGTGCGAGTGTTTGTGAGTTTGTGCAAGTGTGTGCGAGTGTGCGTGCGAGTGCATGCGAGTGAGTGCGGGTGTGTGCGAGTGTGTGTATGCGAGTCTGTGTGTGATTGTGTATGAGTGTGTGCGAGTGTGTGAGTTTGTGCGAGTGTGTGCTTGTGTGTGCGAGTGCGTGCGAGTGCGTGCAAATGTGTGCGAGAGTGTGCGAGTGTGTGTGTGTGAGTGTGTGTGTGAGTGTGTGCGAATGTGTGCCAGTTTGTGCGTACGAGTGTGTGCAAGTGAGTGCGAGTGTGTGCGAATGTGTGCGTGCGAGTGTGCGCGAGTGTGTGCGTGTGAGTGTGTGCGAGTGTGTGTGTGCGAGTGTGTGCGAGTGTGCTCGAGTGACTGGGTGCAAGTGTGTGCGAGTATGTGTGAGTGAGTGTGTGTGAGTGTCTGCGTGTGTGAGAGTTTGTGTGCGAGTGTGTGCGAGTTTGTGTGCGAGTTTGTGCGAGTGAGTGTGTGCGAATGTGTGCGAGTGTGTGCGAGTGTGTGCGTGCGAGTGTGTGCTAGTGTGTGTGTGCGAGTGTGTGCGAGTGTGTGAGTGTGTGTGCTAGTGTGTGCGTGCGAATGTGTGCGAGTGTGTGCGAATGTGCTCGAGTGAGTGGGTGCGAGTGGGTGCGAGTGTGTATGAGTGAGTGTGTGTGAGTGTGAGCGTGGGTGCGAGTTTGTGTGCGAGTGAGTGTGTGTGAATGTGTGTGAGTGTGTGCGAGTGTGTGTAAGTGTGTGTGCGAGTGCGTGCGTGCGAGTGTGTGCGTGTGAGTGTGTGCGAGTGTGCTCGAGTGAGTGGGTGCGATTGGGTGCGAGTGTGTATGAGTGAGTGTGTGTGAGTGTGTGCGTGGGTGCGAGTTTGTGTGCGAGTGAGTGTGTGTGAATGTGTGTGAGTGTGTGCGAGTGTGTGTAAGTGTGTGTGCGAGTGCGTGCGTGCGAGTGTGTGCGTGCGAGTGTGTGCGTGCGAGTGTGTGCGAGTGTGCTCGAGTGAGTGGGTGCGAGTGTGTATGAGTGAGTGTGTGTGAGTGTGTGCGTGGGTGCGAGTTTGTGTGCGAGTGAGTGTGTGTGAATGTGTGTGAGTGTGTGCGAGTGTGTGTAAGTGTGTGTGCGAGTGCGTGCGTGCGAGTGTGTGCGTGCGAGTGTGTGCGAGTGTGCTCGAGTGAGTGGGTGCGAGTGTGTATGAGTGAGTGTGTGTGAGTGTGTGCGTGGGTGCGAGTTTGTGTGCGAGTGAGTGTGTGTGAATGTGTGTGAGTGTGTGCGAGTGTGTGTAAGTGTGTGTGCGAGTGCGTGCGTATGAGTGTGTGCGTGCGAGTGTGTGCAAGAGTGAGTGTGTGCGAGTGTGTGTGCGAGTGTGTGTGCGAGTGTGTGTGCGAGAGTGTGCGAGTGTGTGCGAGTGTGTGCAAATGTGCCCGAGTGTGCGCGAATGTGCACGAGTGAGTGAGTGCGAGTGTGTATGAGTGAGTGTGTGTGCGTGTGTGCGAGTTAGTGTGCGAGTGAGTGTGTGCGAATGTGTGCGAGTGTGTCTGTGCGAGTGTGTGTGCGAGTGTGTGCGTGCGAGTGTGTGCGTGCGAGTGTGTGTGAGTGTGAGTGAGTGTGTGCGAGTGTGTGTGCGAGTGTGTGTGCGAGAGTGTGCGAGTGTGTGTGCGTCTGTGCAATTGTGCCCGAGTGTGCGCGAGTGTGCACGAGTGAGTGGGTGCGAGTGTGTGTGAGTGTGTGCATGTGAGTGTGTGCGAGTGTGTGCGAGTGTGTGTGAGTGTGTGTGCGAGTGTGTGTGTGAGTGTGAGCGAGTGTGTATGAGTGTGTGTGCGAGTGTGTGCAAGTGTGTGTGAGTGTGTGCGAGTGTGTGTGTGAGTGTTTGTGAGTGTGTGCGAGTGTGTGTACGAGTGTGTGCGATTGTGCATAAGTGTGTGCGAGTGTGTGCGAGTGTGTGTGCGAGTGTGTGTGAGTGTGTGCGAGTGTGTGCGATTGTGTGTGTGAGTGTGTAGGACTTTATGTGCGAGTGTGTATGAGTGTGTGTGTGAGTGTGTGAAAGTGTGTGCGAGTGTGTGCAAGTGTGTGCGAGTGAGTGTGTGCGAGTGTGTGTGCGAGTGTGTGCGTGCGAGTGTGTGCGAGTGTGTGCGTGCGAGTGTGTGCGAGTGTGTGCGAGTGTGTGCGAGTGTGTGAGTGTGAGTGTGTGCGAATGTGTGCGAGTGTGTGTGCGCGAGTGTGCACGAGTGTGTGCATGTAAGTGTGTGCATGCGAGTGTGTGCGAGTGTGCTCGAGTGAATGGGTGAGAGTGTGTGCGAGTGTGTGTGAGTGTGTGCGAGTTAGTGTGTGTGAGTGTGTGTGAGTGTGTGCGAGTAAGTGTGTGTGAGTGTGTGTGTGCGAGTTTGTGTGCGAGTGTGTGCGAGTTTGTGTGCGAGTGTGTGCGAGTGTGTGTGCGAGTGTGTGCGTGCGAGTGTGTGTGTTCGAGTGTGTGCACGCGAGTGTGTGCGCGCGAGTGTGTGAGTGTGTGTGCAAATGTGTGTGCGTGTGAGTGTGTGCGAGTGTGTATGAGTGTATGTGCGAGTGTGTGCCAGTGTGTGCGAGTGTTTGTGTGCAAGTGTGTGCAAGTGTGTGCGAGTGTGTGTGTGCGAGTGTGTGTGCAATTGTGTATGAGTGTGTGTGAGTGTTTGTGAGCTTGTGCAAGTGTGTGCGAGTGTGCATGCGAGTGAGTGCGGGTGTGTGCGAGTGTGTCTATGCGAGTCTGTGTGTGATTGTGTATGAATGTGTGCATGTGTCTGCGAGTGCGTGCGAGTGCGTGCAAATGTGTGCGAGAGTGTGCGAGTGTGGGCGTGCAAGTGTGTGCTAGTGTGCGCGAGTGTGTGAGTGTGTGCGAGTGTGCGTGAGTAAGTGTGCGTGTGAGTGCGTGCATTCGAGTGTTTCCGAGTGTGTGTGTGAGTGTGTAGGACTGTGTGTGCGAGTGTGTGCGAGTGTGTGTGCGAGTGTGTGTGTACGAGTTTGTTCGAGTGTGTGCAATTGTGTGCGAGTGTGTGTGCGAGTGCGTATGAGTGAGTGTGTGCGAGTGTGTGCGAGTGTGTGTTTGCGAGTGTGTGTGCGAGTGTGTGCGAGTGTGTATGAGTGTATGTGCGAGTGTGTGTGCGAGTGTGTGCGTGCAAGTGTTTGCGTGTGAGTGTGTGCGAGTGTGTGCAAGTGTGTGTGAGTGTGTGCGAGTGTGTGTGCGAGTGTGTGCGAGTGTGTGCAAATGTGCGCGAGTGTGCGCGAGTGTGCACGAGTGAGTGGGTGCGAGTTTGTGCGAGTGTGTATGAGTGAGTGTGTGTGAGTGTGTGCGAGTTTGTGTGCGAGTGAGTGTGTGCGAATGTGTGCGAGTGTGTGCGAGTGTGTGAGTGTGTGTGAGTGTGCACGGGTGTGTGTGTGCGAGTGCGTGCGAGTGAGTGCCAGTGTGTGCAAATGTGTGCGAGCGTGTGTGAGTGTGTGAGTGTGTGTGAGTGTGCACGAGTGTGTGCGTGTGAGTGATTGTGTGTGAGTCTGTGCGAGTGTGTGCTTGCGAGTGTGTGCTAGTGTGCACGAGTGTGTGAGTGTGTGAGTGTGTGCGAGAGTGCGCGAGTGTGTGCGTGTGAGTAAGTGAGTGTGTGTGTGAGTGTGTGCGAGTGTGTGTGTGAGTGTGTATGACTGTGTGTGCGAGTGTGTGCGCGTGTGTGCGAGTGTGTGTGCGAGTGTGTGTGTGAGTGTGTTTGAGTGTGTGCAAGTGTGTGCGAGTGTGTGTGCGAGTGCGTACGAGTGTGTGTGAGTGTGTGTAAGTATGTGTGCGAGTGTGTGATTGTGTGGGAGTGTGTGTGAGCTTGTAGCACTGTATGTGCGAGTGTTTGTGAGTGTGTGCGGGTGTGTTCGAGTGTGTGTAAGTGTGTGAGTGTGTGTGAGTGTGAGTGCGAGTGTGTGCGTGTGAGTGAGTGTGTGTGTGAGTGTGTGCAAGTGTTTGCGAGTGTGTGTGTGAGTGTGTAGGACTGTGTGTGCGAGTGTGTGTGCGAGTGTGTGCGAGTGTGTGTGCGAGTGTTTGTGAGTGTGTGCGAGTGTGTGCGAGTTTGTGTGTGAGTGTGTGTGCGAGTGTGTGCGAGTGTGTGCGTGCGAGTGTGTGCAAGTGTGTGCAAGTGAGTGTGTGCGAGTGTGTGTGCGAGTGTGTGCGTGCGAGTGCGTGCGAGTGTGTGCGTGCGAGTGTGTGTGAGTGTGTGCGACTGTGTGCGTGTGTGTTTGCACGAGTGTGCACGAGTGTTTGCATGTAAGTGTGTGCATGGGAGTGTGTGCGAGTGTGCTCAAGTGAATGGGTGAGAGTGTGTGCGAGTGTGTGTGAGTGTGTGCGAGTAAGTGTGTGTGAGTGTGTATGAGTGAGTGTGTGTGAGTGTGTGTGTGCGAGTTTGTGTGCGAGTGTGTGTGAGTGAGTGTGTGCGAGTGTGTGCGAGTTTGTGTGCGAGTGTTTGTGCGAATGTGTGCGTGCGAGTGTGTGTGTTCGAGTGTGTGCGCGCGAGTGTGTGCGCGCAAGTGTGTGTGCGAATGTTTGTGCGTGTGAGTGTGTGTGAGTGTGTATGAGTGTATGTGCGAGTGTGTGCCATTGTGTGCGAGTGTGTGTGTGCGAGTGTGTGCAAGTGTGTGCGAGTGTGTGCGAGTGTGTGTGTGCGAGTGTGTGTGTGCGAGTGAGTGTGCAATTGTGTATGAGTGTGTGCGAGTGTTTGTGAGTGTGCGTGCGAGTGCATGCGAGTGAGTGCGGGTGTGTGCGAGTGTGTGTATGCGAGTCTGTGTGTGATTGTGTATGAGTGTGTGCGAGTGTGTGAGTTTGTGCGAGTGTGTGCGTGTGTGTGCGAGTGCGTGCGAATGCGTGCGAGTTCGTGCAAATGTGTGCGAGAGTGTGCGAGTGTGTGTGTGTGAGTGTGTGCGAATGTGTGCGAGTGTGTGCAAGTGTGTGCGAGTGTGCGTGCGAGTGCATGCGAGTGAGTGCGGGTGTGTGCGAGTGTGTGTATGCGAGTCTGTGTGTGATTGTGTATGAGTGTGTGCGAGTGTGTGAGTTTGTGCGAGTGTGTGCGTGTGTGTGCGAGTGCGTGCGAATGCGTGCGAGTTCGTGCAAATGTGTGCGAGAGTTTGCGAGTGTGTGTGTGAGAGTGTGTGCGAATATGTGCGAGTGTGTGTGTGTGCGATTGTGTATGGTGTGTGCGAGTGTGTGCGTGTGAGTGCGTGCGAGTGTATGCGAGTGTGCGCGAGTGTGTGTGAGTGTGTGCGAATGTGTGCCAGTTTGTGGGTACGAGTGTGTGCAAGTGAGTGCGAGTGTGTGCCAATGTGTGCGTGCGAGTGTGCGCGAGTGTGTGCGTGTGAGTGTGTGCGAGTGTGTGTGTGCGAGTGTGTGCGAGTGTGCTCGAGTGACTGGGTGCAAGTGTGTGCGAGTATGTGTGAGTGAGTGTGTGAGTGTCTGCGTGTGTGCGAGTTTGTGTGCGAGTTTGTGTGCGAGTGTGTGCGAGTGAGTGTGTGCGAATGTGTGCGAGTGTGTGCGAGTGTGTGCGTGCGAGTGTGTGCTAGTGTGTGCGTGCGAGTGTGTGCAAGTGTGTGAGTGTGTGTGCGAGTGTGTGCGTGTGAGTGTGTGCCTGCGAGTGTGTGCCAGTGTGCTCGAGTGAGTGGGTGCGAGTGGGTGCGAGTGTGTGTGGGTGTGTGCGTGGGTGCGAGTTTGTGTGCGAGTGAGTGTGTGTGACTGTGTGTGAATGTGTGCGAGTGTGTGTAAGTGTGTGTGCGAGTGCGTGCGTGCGAGTGTGTGCGTGCGAGTGTGTGCGTGCGAGTGTGTGCGAGTGTGCTCGAGTGAGTGGGTGCGAGTGTGTATGAGTGAGTGTGTGTGGGTGTGTGCGTGGGTGCGAGTTTGTGTGCGAGTGAGTGTGTGTGACTGTGTGTGAATGTGTGCGAGTGTGTGTAAGTGTGTGTGCGAGTGCGTGCGTGCGAGTGTGTGCGTGCGAGTGTGTGCGAGTGTGCTCGAGTGAGTGTGTGTGAGTGTGTATGAGTGAGTGTGTGTGAGCGTGTGTGTGCGAGTTTGTGTGCGATTGTGTGTGAGTGTGTGCGAGTGTGTGCGAGTTTGTGTGCGAGTGTTTGTGCGAGTGTGTGCGTGCGAGTGTGTGTACGAGTGTGTGCGCGCGAGTGTGTGCGCGTGAGTGTGTGTGCGAATGTGTGTGCGTGTGAGTGTGTGCGAGTGTGTATGAGTGTATGTGCGAGTGTGTGCCAGTGTGTGCGAGTGTGTGTGTGTGCGAGTCTGTGCAAGTGTGTGCGAGTGTGTGCGAGTGTGTGTGTGCGAGTGTGTGTGCAATTGTGTATGAGTGTGTGCGAGTGTTTGTGAGTTTGTGCAAGTGTGTGCGAGTGTGCGTGCGAGTGCATGCGAGTGAGTGCGGGTGTGTGCGAGTGTGTGTATGCGAGTCTGTGTGTGATTGTGTATGAGTGTGTGCGAGTGTGTGAGTTTGTGCGAGTGTGTGCTTGTGTGTGCGAGTGCGTGCGAGTGCGTGCAAATGTGTGCGAGAGTGTGCGAGTGTGTGTGTGTGAGTGTGTGTGTGAGTGTGTGCGAATGTGTGCCAGTTTGTGCGTACGAGTGTGTGCAAGTGAGTGCGAGTGTGTGCGAATGTGTGCGTGCGAGTGTGCGCAAGTGTGTGCATGTGAGTGTGTGCGAGTGTGTGTGTGCGAGTGTGTGTGTGCGAGTGTGTGCGAGTGTGCTCGAGTGACTGGGTGCAAGTGTGTGCGAGTATGTGTGAGTGAGTGTGTGTGAGTGTCTGCATGTGTGCGAGTTTGTGTGCGAGTGTGTGCGAGTTTGTGTGCGAGTGTGTGCGAGTGAGTGTGCGCGAATGTGTGCGAGTGTGTGCGAGTGTGTGCGTGAGAGTGTGTGCGAGTGTGTGACTGTGTGTGCGAGTGTGTGCGTGCGAGTGTGTGCGAGTGTGTGCGAATGTGCTCGAGTGAGTGGGTGCGAGTGGGTGCGAGTGTGTATGAGTGAGTGTGTGTGAGTGTGAGCGTGGGTGTGAGTTTGTGTGCGAATGAGTGTGTGTGAATGTGTGTGAGTGTGTGCGAGTGTGTGTAAGTGTGTGTGCGAGTGCGTGCGTGCGAGTGTGTGCGTGCGAGTGTGTGCGTGTGAGTGTGTGCGAGTGTGCTCGAGTGAGTGGGTGCGAGTGGGTGCGAGTGTGTATGAGTGAGTGTGTGTGAGTGTGTGCATGGGTGCGAGTTTGTGTGCGAGTGAGTGTGTGTGAATGTGTGTGACTGTGTGCGAGTGTGTGTAAGTGTGTGTGCGAGCGCGTGCGTGAGAGTGTGTGCGTGCGAGTGTGTGCGTGCGAGTGTGTGCAAGTGTGAGTTAGTGTGTGCGAGTGTGTGTGCGAGTGTGTGTGCGAGTGTGTGTGCGAGAGTGTGCGAGTGTGTGCGAGTGTGTGCAAATGTGCCTGAGTGTGCGCGAGTGTGCACGAGTGAGTGAGTGCGAGTGTGTATGAGTGAGTGTGTGTGCGTGTGTGCGAGTTAGTGTGCGAGTGAGTGTGTGCGAATGTGTGCGAGTGTGTGCGAGTGTGTCTGTGCGAGTGTGTGTGTGAGTGTGTGCGTGAGAGTGTGTGCGTGCGAGTGTGTGTGAGTGTGAGTGAGTGTGTGCGAGTATGTGTGCGAGTGTGTGTGCGAGTGTGTGTGCGAGTGTGTGCGAGTGTGTGCAAATGTGCCCGAGTGTGCGCGAGTGTACACGAGTGAGAGGGTGCGAGTGTGTGTGAGTGTGTCCATGTGAGTGTGTGCAAGTGTGTGCGAGTGTGTGTGAGTGTGTGTGCAAGTGTGTGTGTGAGTGTGAGCGAGTGTGTATGAGTGTGTGTGCGAGTGTGTGCAAGTGTGTGTGAGTGTGTGCGAGTGTGTGTGTGAGTGTGTGTGAGTGTGTGCGAGTGTGTGTACGAGTGTGTGCGATTGTGCATAAGTGTGTGCGAGGGTGTGCGAGTGTGTGTGAGTGTGTGCGAGTGTGTGCGATTGTGTGTGTGAGTGTGTAGGACTTTATGTGCGAGTGTGTATGAGTGTGTGTGTGAGTGTGTGAAAGTGTGTGCGAGTGTGTGCAAGTGTGTGCGAGTGAGTGTGTGCGAGTGTGTGTGTGAGTGTGTGCGTGCGAGTGTGTGCGAGTGTGTGCGTGCGAGTGTGTGCGAGGGTGTGCGACTGTGTGCGAGTGTGAGTGTGTGCGAATGTGTGCGAGTGTGTGTGCGCGAGTGTGCACGAGTGTGTGCATGTAAGTGTGTGCAAGCGAGTGTGTGCGAGTGTGCTCGAGTGAATGGGTGAGAGTGTGTGCGAGTGTGTGTGAGTGTGTGCGAGTAAGTGTGTGTGAGTGTGTGTGAGTGTGTGCGAGTAAGTGTGTGTGAGTGTGTGTGTGTGAGTGTGTGCGAGTGTGTGCGAGTTTGTGTGCGAGTGTGTGTGCGAGTGTGTGCGTGCGAGTGTGTGTGTTCGAGTGTATGCGCGTGAGTGTGTGCGCGCGAGTGTGTGAGTGTGTGTGCGAATGTGTGTGCGTGTGAGTGTGTGCGAGTGTGTATGAGTGTATGTGCGAGTGTGTGCCAGTGTGTGCGAGTGTTTGTGTGCGAGTGTGTGCAAGTGTGTGCGAGTGTGTGCGAGTGTGTGCGAGTGTGTGCAATTGTGTATGAGTGTGTGCGAGTGTTTGTGAGTTTGTGCAAGTGTGTGCGAGTGTGCGTGCGAGTGAGTGCGGGTGTGTGCGAGTGTGTGTATGCGAGTCTGTGTGTGATTGTGTATGAGTGTGTGCGAGTGTGTGAGTTTGTGCGAGTGTGTGCGTGTGTGTGTGAGTGCGTGCGAGTGCGTGCAAATGTGTGCGAGAGTGTGCGAGTGTGGGCGTGCGAGTGTGTTCTAGTGTGCGCGAGTGTGTGAGTGTGTGCGAGTGTGCGTGAGTAAGTGTGCGTGTGAGTGCGTGCGTGCGAGTGTTTCCGAGTGTGTGTGTGAGTGTGTAGGACTGTGTGTGCGAGTGTGTGCGAGTGTGTGTGCGAGTGTGTGTGTACGAGTTTGTTCGAGTGTGTGCAATTGTGTGCGAGTGTGTGTGCAAGTGCGTATGAGTGAGTGTGTGCGAGTGTGTGCGAGTGTGTGTTTGCGAGTGTGTGTGCGAGTGTGTGCGAGTGTGTATGAGTGTATGTGCGAGTGTGTGTGCGAGTGTGTGCGTGCAAGTGTTTGCGTGCGAGTGTGTGCGAGTGTGTGCAAGTGTGTGTGAGTGTGTGCGAGTGTGCACGAGTGAGTGGGTGCGAGTTTGTGCGAGTGTGTATGAGTGAGTGAGTGTGAGTGTGTGCGTGTGTGCGAGTTTGTGTGCGAGTGAGTGTGTGCGAATGTGTGCGAATGTGTGCGAGTGTGTGAGTGTGTGTGAGTGTGCACGGGTGTGTGTGTGCGAGTGCGTGCGAGTGAGTGCGAGTGTGTGCAAATGTGTGCGAGCGTGTGTGAGTGTGTGAGTGTGTGTGAGTGTGCACGAGTGTGTGCGTGTGAGTGATTGTGTGTGAGTCTGTGCGAGTGTGTGCTTGCGAGTGTGTGCTAGTGTGCACGAGTGTGTGAGTGTGTGCGAGAGTGCGCGAGTGTGTGTGTGTGAGTAAGTGAGTGTGTGTGTGAGTGTGTGCGAGTGTGTGTGTGAGTGTGTATGACTGTGTGTGCGAGTGTGTGCGCGTGTGTGCGAGTGTATGTGCGAGTGTGTGCGAGTGTGTGTGCGAGTGTGTGTGTGAGTGTGTTTGAGTGTGTGCAAGTGTGTGCGAGTGTGTGTGCGAGTGCGTACGAGTGTGTGCGAGTGTGTGTAAGTATGTGTGCGAGTGTGTGATTGTGTGGGAGTGTGTGTGAGCTTGTAGCACTGTATGTGCGAGTGTTTGTGAGTGTGTGCGGGTGTGTTCGAGTGTGTGTAAGTGTGTGAGTGTGTGTGAGTGTGAGTGCGAGTGTGTGCGTGTGAGTGAGTGTGTGTGTGAGTGTGTGCAAGTGTTTGCGAGTGTGTGTGAGAGCGTGTAGGACTGTGTGCGAGTGTGTGTGCGAGTGTGTGTGAATGTGTATGTGTGTATGTGCGAGTGTGTGCGAGTGTGTGCGAGTGTGTGCGAGTGTGTGTGCGAGTGTTTGTGAGTGTGTACGAGTGTGTGTTGGAGTTTGTGCGAGTGTGTGCGAGTGTGTGTGTGTGAGTGTGTGTGCGAGTGTGTGCATGCGAGTGTGTGCGAGTGTGTGCGTGCGAGTGTGTGCAAGAGTGTGCGAATGTGTGTGAATGTGTGCGTGCGAGTGTGCACGAGTGTGCGTGAGTGTGTGTGCGTGAGTGTGTGCATGTGAGTGTGTGCGTGCGAGTGTGTGCGAGTGTGCTCGAGTGACTGGGTGCGAGTGTCTGTGTGCGAGTGAGTGTGTGCGAGTGTATATGAGTGAGTGTGTTTGAGTGTGTGCCAGTTTGTGTGTGGGTGCGAGTGTGTGAGTGTGTGTGAGTGTGTGTTTGTAGGACTGTATGTGCGAGTGTTTGCGAGTGTGTGCGAGTGTGTTCGAGTGTGTGCGACTGTGTGTGCGAGTGTGTGTGCGAGAGTGTGCGAGTGTGTGCGAGTGTGTGCAAATGTGCCGGAGTGTGCGCGAGTTTGCACGAGTGAGTGGGTGCGAGTGTGTGCTTGTGAGTGTGTGTGAGTGTGTGTGCGAGTGTGTGCTTGTGAGTGTGTGTGAGTGTGTGTGCGAGTGTGTGTGGGTGTGAGTGTGTGCGAGTGTGTGCAAGTGTGTGTGAGTGTGTGCGAGTGTGTGTGTGAGTGTGTGTGAGTGAGTGTGTGTGAGTGTGTGCGAGTGTGTGCGAGTGTGTGTTAGAGTGTGTGTGTGCGATTGTGTATAAGTGTGTGCGAGTGTGTGTGAGTTTGTGCGAGTGTGTGCGAGTGTGTGCGTGCGAGTGCGTGCGAGTGAGTGCGAATGTGTGCGAGTGTGTGTGTGCGAGTGTGTGTGCATGCGATTGTGTATGAGTGTGCGCGAGTGTGTGTGAGTTTGTGCGAGTGTGTGCGATTGTGTGCGTGCGAGTGCATGCGAGTGAGTGCGAATGTGTGCGAGTGTGGGCATGCGAGTGTGTGCTAGTGTGCGCAAGTTTGTGCGTGTGAGTGAGTGAGTGTGTAGGACTGTGTGTGCGAGTGAGTGCGAGTGTGTGCAAGTGTGTGCGAGTGAGTGTGATTGAGTGCGTGTGTTCGAGTGTGTGCGAATGTGTGCGAGTGTGTGTGTGCGAGTTTGTGTGATTGTGTATGAGTGTGTGTGTGCGAGTGGGTGCGAGTGAGTGCGAGTGTGTGTGCGAGTGTGTGCGAGTGTGTGCGAGTGTGTGAGTGTGTGCGAGTGTGTGTAGGAGTGTGTGCGAGTGTGTGCAGTTGTGTGTGTGAGTGTGTAGGACTGTATGTGCGAGTGTGTGCGAGTCTGTTCGAGTGTGTGTGTGCGAGTGTGTGTGTGCAAGTGTGTGTGTGATTGTGTATGAGTGCGAGTGTGTGTGAGTGTGTTCAAGTGTATTCGAGTGTGTGTGCGAGTGTGTATGAGTGTGTGTGTGCGAGTGTGTGCGAGTGTGTGTGTGCGAGTGTGTGTGAGTGTGTGTGAGTGTGTGTGAGTGTGTGCATGAGTGAGTGTGTGCGAGTGTGTGTGAGTGTGTGCGAGTGTGTGTGAGTGTGTGCGAGTGTGTGCGAGTGTGTGCGTGCGTGTGTGTGTGCGAGTGTGTGTGCGTGTGTGTGCGAGTGTGTACGAGTGTGTGTGCGTGTGTGTGCATGTGTGTGCAAGTGTTTGCGAGTGCGTGCGGGTGTATGCGAGTGTGTGCGAGTGTGTGCGAGTGTGTGCGACTGTGTGGGTGCGATTGTGTATGAGTGAGTGTGTGCGAGTGTGTGCGAGCGTGTGTGCGAGTGTTTGTGAGTGTGTATGAGTGTGTGTTGGAGTTTGTGCGAGTGTGTGCGAGTGTGTGTGTGTGAGTGTGTGTGCGAGTGTGTGCATGCGAGTGTGTGCGAGTGTGTGCGTGCGAGTGTGTGCAAGTGTGTGCGAGTATGTGCGAGTGTGTGCCAGTGTGTGACAGTGTGTGCGTACGAGTATGTGCAAGTGAGTGCGAATGTGTGTGAATGTGTGCGTGCGAGTGTGCACGAGTGTGCGCGAGTGTGTGTGCGTGAGTGTGTGCATGTGAGTGTGTGCGTGCGTGCGAGTGTGTGCAAGTGTGCTCGAGTGACTGGGTGCGAGTGTGTTTGTGCGAGTGAGAGTGTGCGAGTGTATATGAGTGAGTGTGTTTGAGTGTGTGCCAGTTTGTGTGTGGGTGCGAGTGTGTGAGTGTGTGTGAGTGTGTGTTTGTAGGACTGTATGTGCGAGTGTTTGCGAGTGTGTGCGAGTGTGTTCGAGTGTGTGCGACTGTGTGTGCGAGTGTGTGTGCGAGAGTGTGCGAGTGTGTGCGAGTGTGTGCAAATGTGCCCGAGTGTGCGCGAGTTTGCACGAGTGAGTGGGTGCGAGTGTGTGCTTGTGAGTGTGTGTGAGTGTTTGTGCGAGTGTGTGCTTGTGAGTGTGTGTGAGTGTGTGTGCGAGTGTGTGTGGGTGTGAGTGTGTGCGAGTGTGTGCAAGTGTGTGTGAGTGTGTGCGAGTGTGTGTGTGTGAGTGTGTGTGTGTGAGTGTGTGTGAGTGAGTGTGTGTGAGTGTGTGCGAGTGTGTGCGAGTGTGTGTTAGAGTGTGTGTGTGCGATTGTGTATAAGTGTGTGCGAGTTTGTGCGAGTGTGTGCGAGTGTGTGCGTGCGAGTGCGTGCGAGTGAGTGCGACTGTGTGCGAGTGTGGGCATGCGAGTGTGTGCTAGTGTGCGCAAGTTTGTGCGTGTGAGTGAGTGAGTGTGTAGGACTGTGTGTGCGAGTGTGTGCGAGTGTGTGCAAGTGTGTGCGAGTGAGTGTGAGTGAGTGCGTGTGTTCGAGTGTGTGCAAATGTGTGCGAGTGTGTGTGTGCGAGTTTGTGTGATTGTGTATGAGTGTGTGTGTGCGAGTGGGTGCGAGTGAGTGCGAGTGTGTGTGCGAGTGTGTGCGAGTGTGTGCGAGTGTGTGAGTGTGTGCGAGTGTGTGTAGGAGTGTGTGCGAGTGTGTGCAGTTGTGTGTGTGAGTGTGTAGGACTGTATGTGCGAGTGTGTGCGAGTCTGTTCGAGTGTGTGTGTGCGAGTGTGTGTGTGCGAGTGTGTGTGTGATTGTGTATGAGTGCGAGTGTGTGTGAGTGTGTTCAAGTGTATTCGAGTGTGTGTGCGAGTGTGTATGAGTGTGTGTGTGCGAGTGTGTGCGAGTGTGTGTGTGCGAGTGTGTGTGAGTGTGTGTGAGTGTGTGCATGAGTGAGTGTGTGCGAGTGTGTGTGTGTGTGAGTGTGTGCGAGTGTGTGCGAGTGTGTGCGTGCGTGTGTGTGTGCGAGTGTGTGTGCGTGTGTGTGCGAGTGTGTACGAGTGTGTGTGCATGTGTGTGCGTGTGTGTGCAAGTGTTTGCGAGTGCGTGCGGGTGTATGCGAGTGTGTGCGAGTGTGTGCGAGTGTGTGCGACTGTGTGTGTGCGATTGTGTATGAGTGAGTGTGTGCGAGTGCGTGCGGATGTGTGTGTGAGTGTGTGCGAGTGTGTGCGAGTGTGTGCGAGTGTGTGTGTGCGATTGTGTATGAGTGAGTGTGTGCGAGTGTGTGCGAGTGTGCGCAAGTGTGTGCGTGTGATTGAGTGTGTGTGAGTTTGTGCGAGTGTTTGCGAGTGTGTGTGTGAGTGTGTAGGACTGTGTGTGCGAGTGTGTGTGAGTGTGTGCAAGTGTGTGCGAGTGAGTGTGAGTGAGTGCGTGTGTTCGAGTGTGTGCAAATGTGTGCGAGTGTGTGTGTGCGAGTTTGTGTGATTGTGTATGAGTGTGTGTGTGCGAGTGGGTGCGAGTGAGTGCGAGTGTGTGTGCGAGTGTGTGCGAGTGTGTGCGAGTGTGTGAGTGTGTGCGAGTGTGTGTAGGAGTGTGTGCGAGTGTGTGCAGTTGTGTGTGTGAGTGTGTAGGACTGTATGTGCGAGTGTGTGCGAGTCTGTTCGAGTGTGTGTGTGCGAGTGTGTGTGTGCGAGTGTGTGTGTGATTGTGTATGAGTGCGAGTGTGTGTGAGTGTGTTCAAGTGTATTCGAGTGTGTGTGCGAGTGTGTATGAGTGTGTGTGTGCGAGTGTGTGCGAGTGTGTGTGTGCGAGTGTGTGTGAGTGTGTGTGAGTGTGTGCATGAGTGAGTGTGTGCGAGTGTGTGTGTGTGTGAGTGTGTGCGAGTGTGTGCGAGTGTGTGCGTGCGTGTGTGTGTGCGAGTGTGTGTGCGTGTGTGTGCGAGTGTGTACGAGTGTGTGTGCATGTGTGTGCGTGTGTGTGCAAGTGTTTGCGAGTGCGTGCGGGTGTATGCGAGTGTGTGCGAGTGTGTGCGAGTGTGTGCGACTGTGTGTGTGCGATTGTGTATGAGTGAGTGTGTGCGAGTGCGTGCGGATGTGTGTGTGAGTGTGTGCGAGTGTGTGCGAGTGTGTGCGAGTGTGTGTGTGCGATTGTGTATGAGTGAGTGTGTGCGAGTGTGTGCGAGTGTGTGTGAAAGTGTGTGCGAGTGTGTGTGAGGGTGCACGGGTGTGTGCATGCGAGTGCGTGCGAGTGAGTGCGAGTGTGTGCAAATGTGTGCGAGCGTCTGTGAGTGTGTGAGTGTGTGTGAGTGTGCACGAGTGTGTGCGTGCGAGTGTGTGTATGCGAGTCTGTGTGTGATTGTGTATGAGTGTGTGCGAGTGTGTGAGTTTGTGCGAGTGTGTGCGTGTGTGTGCGAGTGCGTGCGAGTGCGTGCAAATGTGTGCGAGAGTGTGCGAGTTTGTGTGTGTGAGTGTGTGTGCCAGTGTGTGCCAGTGTGTGCGCACGAGTGTGTGCAAGTGAGTGCGAATGTGTGTGAATGTGTGCGTGCGAGTGTGCACGAGTGTGCGCGAGTGTGTGTGCGTGAGTGTGTGCGTGTGAGTGTGTGCGAGTGTGTGCGTGCGTGCGAGTGTGTGCGAGTGTGCTCGAGTGACTGGGTGCGAGTGTGGGCGAGTGTGTGTGTGTGAGTGAGTGTGTGAGAGTGTGTATGAGTGAGTGTGTTTGAGTGTCTGCCAGTTTGTGTGTGGGTGGGAGTGTGCGAGTGTGTGTGAGTTTGTAGGACTGTATGTGTGAGTATTTGCGAGTGTGTGCGAGTGTGTTCGAGTGTGTGCGAGTGTGTGTGCAAGTGTGTGTGCGAGAGTGTGCGAGTGTGTGCGAGTGTGTGCAAATGTGCCCGAGTGTGCGCGAGTTTGCACGAGTGAGTGGGTGCGAGTGTGTGCGAGTGTGTGTGAGTGTGTGCATGAGTGAGTGTGTGCGAGTGTGTGTGAGTGTGTGCGAGTGTGTGCGAGTGTGTGCGAGTGTGTGCGAGTGTGTGGGTGCGATTGTGTATGAGTGAGTGTGTGCGAGTGTGTGCGAGCGTGTGTGCGAGTGTTTGTGAGTGTGTATGAGTGTGTGTTGGAGTTTGTGCGAGTGTGTGCGAGTGTGTGTGTGTGAGTGTGTGTGCGAGTGTGTGCATGCGAGTGTGTGCGAGTGTGTGCGTGCGAGTGTGTGCAAGTGTGTGCGAGTATGTGCGAGTGTGTGCCAGTGTGTGACAGTGTGTGCGTACGAGTATGTGCAAGTGAGTGCGAATGTGTGTGAATGTGTGCGTGCGAGTGTGCACGAGTGTGCGCAAGTGTGTGTGCGTGAGTGTGTGCATGTGAGTGTGTGCGTGCGTGCGAGTGTGTGCAAGTGTGCTCGAGTGACTGGGTGCGAGTGTGTGTGTGCGAGTGAGTGTGTGCGAGTGTATATGAGTGAGTGTGTTTGAGTGTGTGCCAGTTTGTGTGTGGGTGCGAGTGTGTGAGTGTGTGTGAGTGTGTGTTTGTAGGACTGTATGTGCGAGTGTTTGCGAGTGTGTGCGAGTGTGTTCGAGTGTGTGCGACTGTGTGCGAGTGTGTGTGCGAGAGTGTGCGAGTGTGTGCGAGTGTGTGCAAATGTGCCCGAGTGTGCGCGAGTTTGCACGAGTGAGTGGGTGCGAGTGTGTGCTTGTGAGTGTGTGTGAGTGTTTGTGCGAGTGTGTGCTTGTGAGTGTGTGTGAGTGTGTGTGCGAGTGTGTGTGGGTGTGAGTGTGTGCGAGTGTGTGCAAGTGTGTGTGAGTGTGTGCGAGTGTGTGTGTGTGAGTGTGTGTGAGTGAGTGTGTGTGAGTGTGTGCGAGTGTGTGCGAGTGTGTGTTAGAGTGTGTGTGTGCGATTGTGTATAAGTGTGTGCGAGTGTGTGTGAGTTTGTGCGAGTGTGTGCGAGTGTGTGCGTGCGAGTGCGTGCGAGTGAGTGCGACTGTGTGCGAGTGTGGGCATGCGAGTGTGTGCTAGTGTGCGCAAGTTTGTGCGTGTGAGTGAGTGAGTGTGTAGGACTGTGTGTGCGAGTGTGTGCGAGTGTGTGCAAGTGTGTGCGAGTGAGTGTGAGTGAGTGCGTGTGTTCGAGTGTGTGCAAATGTGTGCGAGTGTGTGTGTGCGAGTTTGTGTGATTGTGTATGAGTGTGTGTGTGCGAGTGGGTGCGAGTGAGTGCGAGTGTGTGTGCGAGTGTGTGCGAGTGTGTGCGAGTGTGTGAGTGTGTGCGAGTGTGTGTAGGAGTGTGTGCGAGTGTGTGCAGTTGTGTGTGTGAGTGTGTAGGACTGTATGTGCGAGTGTGTGCGAGTCTGTTCGAGTGTGTGTGTGCGAGTGTGTGTGTGCGAGTGTGTGTGTGATTGTGTATGAGTGCGAGTGTGTGTGAGTGTGTTCAAGTGTATTCGAGTGTGTGTGCGAGTGTGTATGAGTGTGTGTGTGCGAGTGTGTGCGAGTGTGTGTGTGCGAGTGTGTGTGAGTGTGTGTGAGTGTGTGCATGAGTGAGTGTGTGCGAGTGTGTGTGTGTGTGAGTGTGTGCGTGCGTGTGTGTGTGCGAGTGTGTGTGCGTGTGTGTGCGAGTGTGTACGAGTGTGTGTGCATGTGTGTGCGTGTGTGTGCAAGTGTTTGCGAGTGCATGCGGGTGTATGCGAGTGTGTGCGAGTGTGTGCGAGTGTGTGCGACTGTGTGTGTGCGATTGTGTATGAGTGAGTGTGTGCGAGTGCGTGCGGATGTGTGTGTGAGTGTGTGCGAGTGTGTGCGAGTGTGTGCGAGTGTGTGTGTGCGATTGTGTATGAGTGAGTGTGTGCGAGTGTGTGCGAGTGTGCGCAAGTGTGTGCGTGTGATTGAGTGTGTGTGAGTTTGTGCGAGTGTTTGCGAGTGTGTGTGTGAGTGTGTAGGACTGTGTGTGCGAGTGTGTGTGAGTGTGTGCAAGTGTGTGCGAGTGAGTGTGAGTGAGTGCGTGTGTTCGAGTGTGTGCAAATGTGTGCGAGTGTGTGTGTGCGAGTTTGTGTGATTGTGTATGAGTGTGTGTGTGCGAGTGGGTGCGAGTGAGTGCGAGTGTGTGTGCGAGTGTGTGCGAGTGTGTGCGAGTGTGTGAGTGTGTGCGAGTGTGTGTAGGAGTGTGTGCGAGTGTGTGCAGTTGTGTGTGTGAGTGTGTAGGACTGTATGTGCGAGTGTGTGCGAGTCTGTTCGAGTGTGTGTGTGCGAGTGTGTGTGTGCGAGTGTGTGTGTGATTGTGTATGAGTGCGAGTGTGTGTGAGTGTGTTCAAGTGTATTCGAGTGTGTGTGCGAGTGTGTATGAGTGTGTGTGTGCGAGTGTGTGCGAGTGTGTGTGTGCGAGTGTGTGTGAGTGTGTGTGAGTGTGTGCATGAGTGAGTGTGTGCGAGTGTGTGTGTGTGTGAGTGTGTGCGAGTGTGTGCGAGTGTGTGCGTGCGTGTGTGTGTGCGAGTGTGTGTGCGTGTGTGTGCGAGTGTGTACGAGTGTGTGTGCATGTGTGTGCGTGTGTGTGCAAGTGTTTGCGAGTGCGTGCGGGTGTATGCGAGTGTGTGCGAGTGTGTGCGAGTGTGTGCGACTGTGTGTGTGCGATTGTGTATGAGTGAGTGTGTGCGAGTGCGTGCGGATGTGTGTGTGAGTGTGTGCGAGTGTGTGCGAGTGTGTGCGAGTGTGTGTGTGCGATTGTGTATGAGTGAGTGTGTGCGAGTGTGTGCGAGTGTGTGTGAAAGTGTGTGCGAGTGTGTGTGAGGGTGCACGGGTGTGTGCATGCGAGTGCGTGCGAGTGAGTGCGAGTGTGTGCAAATGTGTGCGAGCGTCTGTGAGTGTGTGTGAGTGTGCACGAGTGTGTGCGTGCGAGTGTGTGTATGCGAGTCTGTGTGTGATTGTGTATGAGTGTGTGCGAGTGTGTGAGTTTGTGCGAGTGTGTGCGTGTATGTGCGAGTGCGTGCGAGTGCGTGCAAATGTGTGCGAGAGTGTGCGAGTTTGTGTGTGTGAGTGTGTGTGCCAGTGTGTGCCAGTGTGTGCCAGTGTGTGCGCACGAGTGTGTGCAAGTGAGTGCGAATGTGTGTGAATGTGTGCGTGCGAGTGTGCACGAGTGTGCGCGAGTGTGTGTGCGTGAGTGTGTGCGTGTGAGTGTGTGCGAGTGTGTGCGTGCGTGCGAGTGTGTGCGAGTGTGCTCGAGTGACTGGGTGCGAGTGTGGGCGAGTGTGTGTGTGTGAGTGAGTGTGTGAGAGTGTGTATGAGTGAGTGTGTTTGAGTGTCTGCCAGTTTGTGTGTGGGTGGGAGTGTTCGAGTGTGTGTGAGTTTGTAGGACTGTATGTGTGAGTATTTGCGAGTGTGTGCGAGTGTGTTCGAGTGTGTGCGAGTGTGTGTGCAAGTGTGTGTGCGAGAGTGTGCGAGTGTGTGCGAGTGTGTGCAAATGTGCCCGAGTGTGCGCGAGTTTGCACGAGTGAGTGGGTGCGAGTGTGTGCGAGTGTGTGTGAGTGTGTGCATGAGTGAGTGTGTGCGAGTGTGTGTGAGTGTGTGCGAGTGTGTGTGAGTGTGTGCGAGTGTGTGCGAGTGTGTGCGTGCGTGTGTGTGTGCGAGTGTGTGTGCGTGTGTGTGCGAGTGTGTACGAGTGTGTGTGCGTGTGTGTGCATGTGTGTGCAAGTGTTTGCGAGTGCGTGCGGGTGTATGCGAGTGTGTGCGAGTGTGTGCGAGTGTGTGCGACTGTGTGGGTGCGATTGTGTATGAGTGAGTGTGTGCGAGTGTGTGCGAGCGTGTGTGCGAGTGTTTGTGAGTGTGTATGAGTGTGTGTTGGAGTTTGTGCGAGTGTGTGCGAGTGTGTGTGTGAGTGTGTGTGCGAGTGTGTGCATGCGAGTGTGTGCGAGTGTGTGCGTGCGAGTGTGTGCAAGTGTGTGCGAGTATGTGCGAGTGTGTGCCAGTGTGTGACAGTCTGTGCGTACGAGTATGTGCAAGTGAGTGCGAATGTGTGCGTGCGAGTGTGCACGAGTGTGCGCGAGTGTGTGTGCGTGAGTGTGTGCATGTGAGTGTGTGCGTGCGTGCGAGTGTGTGCAAGTGTGCTCGAGTGACTGGGTGCGAGTGTGTGTGTGCGAGTGAGTGTGTGCGAGTGTATATGAGTGAGTGTGTTTGAGTGTGTGCCAGTTTGTGTGTGGGTGCGAGTGTGTGAGTGTGTGTGAGTGTGTGTTTGTAGGACTGTATGTGCGAGTGTTTGCGAGTGTGTGCGAGTGTGTTCGAGTGTGTGCGACTGTGTGTGCGAGTGTGTGTGCGAGAGTGTGCGAGTGTGTGCGAGTGTGTGCAAATGTGCCCGAGTGTGCGCGAGTTTGCACGAGTGAGTGGGTGCGAGTGTGTGCTTGTGAGTGTGTGTGAGTGTTTGTGCGAGTGTGTGCTTGTGAGTGTGTGTGAGTGTGTGTGCGAGTGTGTGTGGGTGTGAGTGTGTGCGAGTGTGTGCAAGTGTGTGTGAGTGTGTGCGAGTGTGTGTGTGTGAGTGTGTGTGAGTGAGTGTGTGTGAGTGTGTGCGAGTGTGTGCGAGTGTGTGTTAGAGTGTGTGTGTGCGATTGTGTATAAGTGTGTGCGAGTGTGTGTGAGTTTGTGCGAGTGTGTGCGAGTGTGTGCGTGCGAGTGCGTGCGAGTGAGTGCGAATGTGTGCGAGTGTGGGCATGCGAGTGTGTGCTAGTGTGCGCAAGTTTGTGCGTGTGAGTGAGTGAGTGTGTAGGACTGTGTGTGCGAGTGTGTGCGAGTGTGTGCAAGTGTGTGCGAGTGAGTGTGAGTGAGTGCGTGTGTTCGAGTGTGTGCAAATGTGTGCGAGTGTGTGTGTGCGAGTTTGTGTGATTGTGTATGAGTGTGTGTGTGCGAGTGGGTGCGAGTGAGTGCGAGTGTGTGTGCGAGTGTGTGCGAGTGTGTGCGAGTGTGTGAGTGTGTGCGAGTGTGTGTAGGAGTGTGTGCGAGTGTGTGCAGTTGTGTGTATGAGTGTGTAGGACTGTATGTGCGAGTGTGTGCGAGTCTGTTCGAGTGTGTGTGTGCGAGTGTGTGTGTGCGAGTGTGTGTGTGATTGTGTATGAGTGCGAGTGTGTGTGAGTGTGTTCAAGTGTATTCGAGTGTGTGTGCGAGTGTGTATGAGTGTGTGTGTGCGAGTGTGTGCGAGTGTGTGTGTGCGAGTGTGTGTGAGTGTGTGTGAGTGTGTGCATGAGTGAGTGTGTGCGAGTGTGTGTGTGTGTGAGTGTGTGCGAGTGTGTGCGAGTGTGTGCGTGTGTGTGTGCGAGTGTGTGTGCGTGTGTGTGCGAGTGTGTACGAGTGTGTGTGCATGTGTGTGCGTGTGTGTGCAAGTGTTTGCGAGTGCGTGCGGGTGTATGCGAGTGTGTTCGAGTGTGTGCGAGTGTGTGCGACTGTGTGTGTGCGATTGTGTATGAGTGAGTGTGTGCGAGTGCGTGCGGATGTGTGTGTGAGTGTGTGCGAGTGTGTGCGAGTGTGTGCGAGTGTGTGTGTGCGATTGTGTATGAGTGAGTGTGTGCGAGTGTGTGCGAGTGTGTGTGAAAGTTTGTGCGAGTGTGTGTGAGGGTGCACGGGTGTGTGCATGTGAGTGCGTGCGAGTGAGTGCGAGTGTGTGCAAATGTGTGCGAGCGTCTGTGAGTGTGTGAGTGTGTGTCAGTGTGCACGAGTGTGTGCGTGCGAGTGTGTGTATGCGAGTCTGTGTGTGATTGTGTATGAGTGTGTGCGAGTGTGTGAGTTTGTGCGAGTGTGTGCGTGTGTGTGCGAGTGCGTGCGAGTGCGTGCAAATGTGTGCGAGAGTGTGCGAGTTTGTGTGTGTGAGTGTGTGTGCCAGTGTGTGCCAGTGTGTGCCAGTGTGTGCGCACGAGTGTGTGCAAGTGAGTGCGAATGTGTGTGAATGTGTGCGTGCGAGTGTGCACGAGTGTGCGCGAGTGTGTGTGCGTGAGTGTGTGCGTGTGAGTGTGTGTGAGTGCGTGCGAGTGTGTGCGAGTGTGCTCGAGTGACTGGATGCGAGTGTGGGCGAGTGTGTGTGTGTGTGAGTGAGTGTGTGAGAGTGTGTATGAGTGAGTGTGTTTGAGTGTCTGCCAGTTTGTGTGTGGGTGGGAGTGTGTGAGTGTGTGTGAGTTTGTAGGACTGTATGTGTGAGTATTTGCGAGTGTGTGCGAGTGTGTTCGAGTGTGTGCGAGTGTGTGTGCAAGTGTGTGTGCGAGAGTGTGCGAGTGTGTGCGAGTGTGTGCAAATGTGCCCGAGTGTGCGCGAGTTTGCACGAGTGAGTGGGTGCGAGTGTGTGCGAGTGTGTGTGCGAGTGTGTGCATGTGAGTGTGTGCATGTGAGTGTGTGCGAGTGTGTGTGCGAGTGTGTGCTTGTGAGTGTGTGTGTGCGAGTGTGTGTGGGTGTGAGTGTGTGTGAGTGTGTGCAAGTGTGTGTGAGTGTGTGCGAGTGTGTGTGTGTGAGTGTGTGTGAGTGAGTGTGTGCGAGTGTGTGCGAGTGTGTGTTAGAGTGTGTGTTTTTGCGATTGTGTATAAGTGTGTGCGAGTGTGTGTGAGTTTGTGCGAGTGTGTGCGAGTGTGTGCGTGCGATTGCGTGCGAGTGAGTGCGAATGTGTGCGAGTGTGTGTGTGCGAGTGTGTGTGCTTGCGATTGTGTATGAGTGTGTGCGAGTGTGTGTGAGTTTGTGCGAGTGTGTGCGTGCGAGTGCTTGCGAGTGACTGCGAATGTGTGCGAGTGTGGGCGTGCAAGTGTGTGCTAGTGCGCGCAAGTGTGTGCGTGTGAGTGAGTGTGTGTGAGTTTGTGCAAGTGTTTGCGAGTGTGTGTGTGAGTGTGTAGGACTGTGTGTGCGAGTGTGTGCGAGTGTGTGTGAGTGTGTGCATGAGTGAGTGTGTGCGAGTGTGTGCGAGTGTGTGTGTGTGAGTGTGTGCGAGTGTGTGTGAGTGTGTGCGAGTGTGTGCGTGTGTGTGTGTGCAAGTGTGTGTGCGTGTGTGTGCGAGTGTGTACGAGTGTGTGTGCATGTGTGTGCGTGTGTGTACAAGTGTTTGCGAGTGCGTGCGGGAGTGTGCGAGTGTGTGCGAGTGTGTGCGAGTGTGTGCGACTGTGTGCGACTGTGTGTGCGATTGTGTATGAGTGAGTGTGTGCGAGTGCGTGCGGATGTGTTTGCGAGTGTGTGCGAGTGTGTGCGAGTGTGTGCGAGTGTGTGTGTGCGATTGTGTATGAGTGAGTGTGTGCGAGTGTGTGCGAGTGTGCGCAAGTGTGTGTGAGTGTGTGCGAGTGTGTGTGTGAGTGTGTGTGAGTGAGTGTGTGTGAGTGTGTGTGAGTGTGTGCGAGTGTGTGTTAGAGTGTGTGTGTGCGATTGTGTATAAGTGTGTGCGAGTGTGTGTGAGTTTGTGCGAGTGTGTGCGAGTGTGTGCGTGCGAGTGCGTGCGAGTGAGTGCGAATGTGTGCGAGTGTGTGTGTGCGAGTGTGTGTGCATGCGATTGTGTATGAGTGTGCGCGAGTGTGTGTGAGTTTGTGCGAGTGTGTGCGATTGTGTGTGTGCGAGTGCATGCGAGTGAGTGCGAATGTGTGCGAGTGTGGGCATGCGAGTGTGTGCTAGTGTGCGCAAGTTTGTGCGTGTGAGTGAGTGAGTGTGTAGGACTGTGTGTGCGAGTGTGTGCGAGTGTGTGCAAGTGTGTGCGAGTGAGTGTGAGTGAGTGCGTGTGTTCGAGTGTGTGCGAATGTGTGCGAGTGTGTGTGTGCGAGTTTGTGTGATTGTGTATGAGTGTGTGTGTGTGAGTGGGTGCGAGTGAGTGCGAGTGTGTGTGCGAGTGTGTGCGAGTGTGCGAGTGTGTGAGTGTGTGCGAGTGTGTGTAGGAGTGTGTGCGAGTGTGTGCAGTTGTGTGTGTGAGTGTGTAGGACTTTATGTGCGAGTGTGTGCGAGTCTGTTCGAGTGTGTGTGTGCGAGTGTGTGTGTGCGAGTGTGTGTGTGATTGTGTATGAGTGCGAGTGTGTGTGAGTGTGTTCAAGTGTATTCGAGTGTGTGTGAGAGTGTGTATGAGTGTGTGTGTGCGAGTGTGTGTGTGCGAGTGTGTGTGAGTGTGTGTGAGTGTGTGTGAGTGTGTGCATGAGTGAGTGAGTGTGTGTGTGTGTGAGTGTGTGCGAGTGTGTGCGAGTGTGTGCGTGCGTGTGTGTGTGCGAGTGTGTGTGCGTGTGTGTGCGAGTGTGTACGAGTGTGTGTGCGTGTGTGTGCGTGTGTGTGCAAGTGTTTGCGAGTGCGTGCGGGTGTATGCGTGTGTGTGCGAGTGTGTACGAGTGTGTGTGCGTGTGTGTGCGTGTGTGTGCAAATGTTTGCGAGTGCGTGCGGGTGTGTGCGAGTGTGTGCGAGTGTGTGCGAGTGTGTGCGACTGTGTGTGTGCGATTGTGTATGAGTGAGTGTGTGCGAGTGCGTGCGGATGTGTTTGCGAGTGTGTGCGAGTATGTGCGAGTGTGTGCGAGTGTGTGTGTGCGATTGTGTATGAGTGAGTGTGTGCGAGTGTGTGCGAGTGTGCGCAAGTGTGTGTGAGTGTGTGCGAGTGTGTGTGTGAGTGTGTGTGAGTGAGTGTGTGTGAGTGTGTGCGAGTGTGTGCGAGTGTGTGTTAGAGTGTGTGTGTGCGATTGTGTATAAGTGTGTGCGAGTGTGTGTGAGTTTGTGCGAGTGTGTGCGAGTGTGTGCGTGCGAGTGCGTGCGAGTGAGTGCGAATGTGTGCGAGTGTGTGTTTGCGAGTGTGTGTGCATGCGATTGTGTATGAGTGTGCGCGAGTGTGTGTGAGTTTGTGCGAGTGTGTGCAATTGTGTGCGTGCGAGTGCATGCGAGTGAGTGCGAATGTGTGCGAGTGTGTGCGAGTGTGTGCGACTGTGTGCGACTGTGTGTGTGCGATTGTGTATGAGTGAGTGTGTGCGAGTGCGTGCGGATGTGTTTGCGAGTGTGTGCGAGTGTGTGCGAGTGTGTGCGAGTGTGTGTGTGCGATTGTGTATGAGTGAGTGTGTGCGAGTGTGTGTCAAAGTGTGTGCGAGTGTGTGCGAGTGTGTGCGATTGTGTATGAGTGATTGTGTGTGAAAGTGTGTGCGAGTGTGTGTGAGTGTGCACGGGTGTGTGCATGCGAGTGCGTGCGAGTGAGTGCGAGTGTGTGCAAATGTGTGCGAGCGTCTGTGAGTGTGTGTGAGTGTGCACGAGTGTGTGCGTGTGAGTGAGTGTGTGTGAGTCTGTGCGAGCGTCTGTGAGTGTGTGTGAGTGTGCACGAGTGTGTGCGTGTGAGTGAGTGTGTGTGAGTCTGTGCGAGTGTGTGCTTGCGAGCGTGTGCTAGTGTGCGCAAGTGTGTGCGTGTGAGTAAGTGAGTGTGTGCGAGTGTGTGTGTGAGTGTGTACGACTGTGTGTGCGAGTGTGTGCGAGTGTATATGAGTGTATGTGCGAGTGTGTGTGCGAGTGTGTACGAGTGTGCACGAGTGTGTGTGCGTGAGTGTGTGCATGTGAGTGTGTGCGTGCGTGCGTGCGAGTGTGTGCGAGTGTGCTCGAGTGACTGGGTGCGAGTGTGTGTGTTTGTGTGCGAGTGAGTGTGTGCGAGTGTGTATGAGTGAGTGTGTTTGAGTGTGTGCCAGTTTGTGTGTGGGTGCGAGTGTGTGTGAGTGTGTGTGAGTTTGTAGGACTGTATGTGCGAGTATTTGCGAGTGTGTGCGAGTGTGTTCGAGTGTGTGCGAGTGTGTGTGCGAGAGTGTGCGAGTGTGTGCGAGTGTGTGCAAATGTGCCCGAGTGTGCGCGAGTTTGCACGAGTGAGTGGGTGCGAGTGTGTGCGAGTGTGTGTGCGAGTGTGTGCATGTGAGTGTGTGCGTGTGAGTGTGTGCGAGTGTGTGTGCGAGTGTGTGCTTGTGAGTGTGTGCAAGTGTGTGCGAGTGTGTGTGGGTGTGAGTGTGTGTGAGTGTGTGCAAGTGTGTGTGTGCGAGTGTGTGCGAGTGTGTGCGAGTGTGTGCGAGTGTGTGTGCAAGTGTGTGTGCGAGAGTGTGCGAGTGTGTGCGAGTGTGTGCAAATGTGCCCGAGTGTGCGCGAGTTTGCACGAGTGAGTGGGTGCGAGTGTGTGCGAGTGTGTGTGCGAGTGTGTGCATGTGAGTGTGTGCATGTGAGTGTGTGCGAGTGTGTGTGCGAGTGTGTGCTTGTGAGTGTGTGTGTGCGAGTGTGTGTGGGTGTGAGTGTGTGTGAGTGTGTTCAAGTGTGTGTGAGTGTGTGCGAGTGTGTGTGTGTGAGTGTGTGTGAGTGAGTGTGTGCGAGTGTGTGCGAGTGTGTGTTAGAGTGTGTGTTTTTGCGATTGTGTATAAGTGTGTGCGAGTGTGTGTGAGTTTGTGCGAGTGTGTGCGAGTGTGTGCGTGCGATTGCGTGCGAGTGAGTGCGAATGTGTGCGAGTGTGTGTGTGCGAGTGTGTGTGCTTGCGATTGTGTATGAGTGTGTGCGAGTGTGTGTGAGTTTGTGCGAGTGTGTGCGTGCGAGTGCTTGCGAGTGACTGCGAATGTGTGCGAGTGTGGGCGTGCAAGTGTGTGCTAGTGCGCGCAAGTGTGTGCGTGTGAGTGAGTGTGTGTGAGTTTGTGCAAGTGTTTGCGAGTGTGTGTGTGAGTGTGTAGGACTGTGTGTGCGAGTGTGTGCGAGTGTGTGTGAGTGTGTGCATGAGTGAGTGTGTGCGAGTGTGTGCGAGTGTGTGTGTGTGTGTGAGTGTGTGCGAGTGTGTGTGAGTGTGTGCGAGTGTGTGCGTGTGTGTGTGTGCAAGTGTGTGTGCGTGTGTGTGCGAGTGTGTACGAGTGTGTGTGCATGTGTGTGCGTGTGTGTACAAGTGTTTGCGAGTGCGTGCGGGAGTGTGCGAGTGTGTGCGAGTGTGTGCGAGTGTGTGCGACTGTGTGCGACTGTGTGTGCGATTGTGTATGAGTGAGTGTGTGCGAGTGCGTGCGGATGTGTTTGCGAGTGTGTGCGAGTGTGTGCGAGTGTGTGCGAGTGTGTGTGTGCGATTGTGTATGAGTGAGTGTGTGCGAGTGTGTGCGAGTGTGCGCAAGTGTGTGTGAGTGTGTGCGAGTGTGTGTGTGAGTGTGTGTGAGTGAGTGTGTGTGAGTGTGTGTGAGTGTGTGCGAGTGTGTGTTAGAGTGTGTGTGTGCGATTGTGTATAAGTGTGTGCGAGTGTGTGTGAGTTTGTGCGAGTGTGTGCGAGTGTGTGCGTGCGAGTGCGTGCGAGTGAGTGCGAATGTGTGCGAGTGTGTGTGTGCGAGTGTGTGTGCATGCGATTGTGTATGAGTGTGCGCGAGTGTGTGTGAGTTTGTGCGAGTGTGTGCGATTGTGTGTGTGCGAGTGCATGCGAGTGAGTGCGAATGTGTGCGAGTGTGGGCATGCGAGTGTGTGCTAGTGTGCGCAAGTTTGTGCGTGTGAGTGAGTGAGTGTGTAGGACTGTGTGTGCGAGTGTGTGCGAGTGTGTGCAAGTGTGTGCGAGTGAGTGTGAGTGAGTGCGTGTGTTCGAGTGTGTGCGAATGTGTGCGAGTGTGTGTGTGCGAGTTTGTGTGATTGTGTATGAGTGTGTGTGTGTGAGTGGGTGCGAGTGAGTGCGAGTGTGTGTGCGAGTGTGTGCGAGTGTGCGAGTGTGTGAGTGTGTGCGAGTGTGTGTAGGAGTGTGTGCGAGTGTGTGCAGTTGTGTGTGTGAGTGTGTAGGACTTTATGTGCGAGTGTGTGCGAGTCTGTTCGAGTGTGTGTGTGCGAGTGTGTGTGTGCGAGTGTGTGTGTGATTGTGTATGAGTGCGAGTGTGTGTGAGTGTGTTCAAGTGTATTCGAGTGTGTGTGCGAGTGTGTATGAGTGTGTGTGTGCGAGTGTGTGTGTGCGAGTGTGTGCGAGTGTGTGTGAGTGTGTGTGAGTGTGTGCATGAGTGAGTGAGTGTGTGTGTGTGTGAGTGTGTGCGAGTGTGTGCGAGTGTGTGCGTGCGTGTGTGTGTGCGAGTGTGTGTGCGTGTGTGTGCGAGTGTGTACGAGTGTGTGTGCGTGTGTGTGCGTGTGTGTGCAAGTGTTTGCGAGTGCGTGCGGGTGTATGCGTGTGTGTGCGAGTGTGTACGAGTGTGTGTGCGTGTGTGTGCGTGTGTGTGCAAATGTTTGCGAGTGCGTGCGGGTGTGTGCGAGTGTGTGCGAGTGTGTGCGAGTGTGTGCGACTGTGTGTGTGCGATTGTGTATGAGTGAGTGTGTGCGAGTGCGTGCGGATGTGTTTGCGAGTGTGTGCGAGTATGTGCGAGTGTGTGCGAGTGTGTGTGTGCGATTGTGTATGAGTGAGTGTGTGCGAGTGTGTGCGAGTGTGCGCAAGTGTGTGTGAGTGTGTGCGAGTGTGTGTGTGAGTGTGTGTGAGTGAGTGTGTGTGAGTGTGTGCGAGTGTGTGCGAGTGTGTGTTAGAGTGTGTGTGTGCGATTGTGTATAAGTGTGTGCGAGTGTGTGTGAGTTTGTGCGAGTGTGTGCGAGTGTGTGCGTGCGAGTGCGTGCGAGTGAGTGCGAATGTGTGCGAGTGTGTGTTTGCGAGTGTGTGTGCATGCGATTGTGTATGAGTGTGCGCGAGTGTGTGTGAGTTTGTGCGAGTGTGTGCAATTGTGTGCGTGCGAGTGCATGCGAGTGAGTGCGAATGTGTGCGAGTGTGTGCGAGTGTGTGCGACTGTGTGCGACTGTGTGTGTGCGATTGTGTATGAGTGAGTGTGTGCGAGTGCGTGCGGATGTGTTTGCGAGTGTGTGCGAGTGTGTGCGAGTGTGTGCGAGTGTGTGTGTGCGATTGTGTATGAGTGAGTGTGTGCGAGTGTGTGTCAAAGTGTGTGCGAGTGTGTGCGAGTGTGTGCGATTGTGTATGAGTGATTGTGTGTGAAAGTGTGTGCGAGTGTGTGTGAGTGTGCACGGGTGTGTGCATGCGAGTGCGTGCGAGTGAGTGCGAGTGTGTGCAAATGTGTGCGAGCGTCTGTGAGTGTGTGTGAGTGTGCACGAGTGTGTGCGTGTGAGTGAGTGTGTGTGAGTCTGTGCGAGCGTCTGTGAGTGTGTGTGAGTGTGCACGAGTGTGTGCGTGTGAGTGAGTGTGTGTGAGTCTGTGCGAGTGTGTGCTTGCGAGCGTGTGCTAGTGTGCGCAAGTGTGTGCGTGTGAGTAAGTGAGTGTGTGCGAGTGTGTGTGTGAGTGTGTACGACTGTGTGTGCGAGTGTGTGCGAGTGTATATGAGTGTATGTGCGAGTGTGTGTGCGAGTGTGTACGAGTGTGCACGAGTGTGTGTGCGTGAGTGTGTGCATGTGAGTGTGTGCGTGCGTGCGTGCGAGTGTGTGCGAGTGTGCTCGAGTGACTGGGTGCGAGTGTGTGTGTTTGTGTGCGAGTGAGTGTGTGCGAGTGTGTATGAGTGAGTGTGTTTGAGTGTGTGCCAGTTTGTGTGTGGGTGCGAGTGTGTGTGAGTGTGTGTGAGTTTGTAGGACTGTATGTGCGAGTATTTGCGAGTGTGTGCGAGTGTGTTCGAGTGTGTGCGAGTGTGTGTGCGAGAGTGTGCGAGTGTGTGCGAGTGTGTGCAAATGTGCCCGAGTGTGCGCGAGTTTGCACGAGTGAGTGGGTGCGAGTGTGTGCGAGTGTGTGTGCGAGTGTGTGCATGTGAGTGTGTGCGTGTGAGTGTGTGCGAGTGTGTGTGCGAGTGTGTGCTTGTGAGTGTGTGCAAGTGTGTGCGAGTGTGTGTGGGTGTGAGTGTGTGTGAGTGTGTGCAAGTGTGTGTGTGCGAGTGTGTGCGAGTGTGTGCGAGTGTGTGTTAGAGTTTGTGTGTGCGATTGTGTATAAGTGTGTGCGAGTGTGTGTGAGTTTGTGCGAGTGTGTGCGAGTGTGTGCGTGCGAGTGCGTGCGAGTGAGTGTGAATGTGTGTGAATGTGTGTGTGCGAGTGTGTGTGCTTGCGATTGTGTATGAGTGTGTGCGAGTGTGTGTGAGTTTGTGCGAGTGTGTGCGTGCGAGTGCGTGCGAGTGAGTGCGAATGTGTGCGAGTGTTGGCGTGCGAGTGTGTGCTAGTGTGCGCAAGTGTGTGCGTGTGAGTGAGTGTGTGTGAGTTTGTGCAAGTGTTTGCGAGTGTGTGTGTGAGTGTGTAGGACTGTGTGTGCGAGTGTGTGCGAGTGTGTGCAAGTGTGTGCGAGTGAGTGTGAGTGAGTGCGTGTGTGCAAGTGTGTGTGAATGTGTGCGAGTGTGTGTGTGCGAGTTTGTGTGATTGTGTATGAGTGTGTGCATGCGAGTGGGTGCGAGTGAGTGCGAGTGTGTGTGCGAGTGTGTGTGCGAGTGTGTGCGAGTGTGTGCGAGTGTGTGCGAGTGTATGTAGGAGTGTGTGCGAGTGTGTGCGGTTGTGTGTGTGAGTGTGTAGGACTGTATGTGCGAGTGTGTGCGAGTCTGTTCGAGTTTGTGTGTGTGCGAGTGTGTGTGTGCGAGTGTGTGTGTGATTGTGTATGAGTGCGAGTGTGTGTGAGTGTGTGCAAGTGTGTTCGAGTGTGTGTGCGAGTGTGTATGAGTGTGTGTGTGCGAGTGTGTGCGAGTGTGTGTGTGTGAGTGTGTGCGAGTGTGTGTGAGTGTGTGCATGAGTGAGTGTGTGCGAGTGTGTGTGTGTGTGAGTGTGTGCGAGTGTGTGTGAGTGTGTGCGAGTGTGTGCGAGTGTGTGCGTGCGTGTCTGTGTGTGCGAGTGTGTGTGCGTGTGTATGCGAGTGTGTATGAGTGTGTGTGCGTGTGTGTGCGTGTGTGTGCAAGTGTTTGCGAGTGCGTGCGGGTGTGTGCGAGTGCGTGCGGGTGTGTGCGAGTGCGTGCAAGTGAGTGCAAGTGTGTGCAAATGTGTGCGAGAGTGCGCGAGTGTGTGCGTGTGAGTAAGTGAGTGTGTGCGAGTGTGTGTGTGAGTGTGTACGACTGTGTGTGCGCGTGTGTGCGAGTGTATATGAGTGTATGTGCTAGTGTGTGTGCGAGTGTGTGTGTGTGCGAGTATGTTTGAGTGTGTGCAAGTGTGTGCGAGTGTGTGTGCGAGTGCGTACGAGTGTGTGCGAGTGTGTGTGAGTGTGTGTGGGAGTGTGTGTGAGCTTGTAGGACTGTATGTGCGAGTGTTTGCGAGTGTGTGCGAGTGTGTCCGAGTGTGTGTAAGTGTGCGAGTGTGTGCGAGTGTGTGTGCAAGTGTGTGTGACTGTGTGTGCGAGAGTGTGCGAGTGTGTGCGAGTGTGTGCAAATGTGCCCGAGTGTGCGTGAGTGTACAAGAGTGAGTGGGTGCGAGTGTGTGAGTGTGTGCGAGTGTGTGTGAGTTTGTAGGACTGTATGTGCAAGTGTTTGCGAGTGTGTGCGAGTGTATTCGAGTGTGTGCGAGTGTGTGTGCGAGTGTGTGCGAGTGTGTGCACATGGCCCGAGTGTGCGCGAGTGTGCACGAGTGAGTGGGTGCGAGTGTGTGAGTTTGTGCGAGTGTGTGTGAGTTTGTGCGATTGTGTATGAGTGTGTGCGAGTATGTGTGAGTTTGTGCGAGTGTGTGCGTGCGAGTGCGTGCGAGTGAATGTGAATGTGTGCAATTGTGGGCGTGCAAGTGTGTGCTAGTGTGTGCAACTGTGTGCGTGTGAGTGAGTGTGTGTGAGTATGTGCGAGTGTTTGCGAGTGTGTGTGTGAGTGTGTAGGACTTTGTGTGCGAGTGTGTGTGATTGTGTATGAGTGTGTGCGAGTGTGTGCGTGTGAGTGGGTGCGAGTGTGTGCAAATGTGTGCGAGAGTGTACGAGTGTGGGCGTGCAAGTGTGTGCGAGTGTGCGCGAGTGTGTGTGAGTGTGTGCGAGAGTGTGTGCGTGTGAGTAAGTGTGTGAGTGAGTGTGAGTGTATGCTTACGAGTGTGTGCTAGTGTGCGTGAGTGTGTGCGAGTGTGCGCGAGTGTGTACGTGTGAGTGAGTGTGTGTGTGAGTGTGTGCGAGTGTTTGCGAATGTGTGTGTGAGTGTGTAGGACTGTGTGTGCGAGTGTGTGTGCGAGTGTGTGCGAATGTGTATGTGTGTATGTGCGAGTGTGTGCGAGTGTGCTCGAGTGACTGGGTGCGAGTGTTTGCGAGTGTGTGTGTGTGTGCGAGTGAGTGTGTGCGAGTTTGTATGAGTGAGTGTGTTTGAGTGTGTGCCAGTTTGTGTGTGGGTGCGAGTGTGTGAGTGTGTGTGCGAGTGAGTGTGCGAGTGTGTGTGCGAGAGTGTGCAAGTGTGTGCGAGTGTGTGCAAATGTGCCCGAGTGTGCGCGAGTGTGCACGAGTGAGTGGGTGCGAGTGTGTGCGAATGTGTGTGCGAGTGTGTGCGTGTGAGTGTGTGCGTGTGAGTGTGTGCGAGTGTGTGTGCGAGTGTGTGCTTGTGAGTGTGTGCGAGTGTGTGTGAGCGTGTGTGTGAGTGTGTGTGTGTGTGTGTGTGTGTGCGAGTGTGTGCAAGTGTGTGTGAGTGTGTGCGAGTGTGTGTGTGTGTGAGTGTGTGTGAGTGTGTGTGCAAATGTGTGTGCGTGTGAGTGTGTGCGAGTGTGTGCAAGTGTGTGTGAGTGTGTGCGAGTGTGTGTGTGTGAGTGTGTGTGAGTGAGTGTGTGCGAGTGTGCGCGAGTGTGTACGTGTGAGTGAGTGTGTGTGTGAGTGTGTGCGAGTGTTTGCGAATGTGTGTGTGAGTGTGTAGGACTGTGTGTGCGAGTGTGTGTGCGAGTGTGTGCGAATGTGTATGTGTGTATGTGCGAGTGTGTGCGAGTGTGCTCGAGTGACTGGGTGCGAGTGTTTGCGAGTGTGTGTGTGTGTGCGAGTGAGTGTGTGCGAGTTTGTATGAGTGAGTGTGTTTGAGTGTGTGCCAGTTTGTGTGTGGGTGCGAGTGTGTGAGTGTGTGTGAGTGTGTGTGAGTTTGTAGGACTGTATGAGCGAGTGTTTGTGAGTGTGTGCGAGTGTGTTCGAGTGTGTGCGAGTGAGTGTGCGAGTGTGTGTGCGAGAGTGTGGGAGTGTGTGCGAGTGTGTGCAAATGTGCCCGAGTGTGCGCGAGTGTGCACGAGTGAGTGGGTGCGAGTGTGTGCGAATGTGTGTGCGAGTGTGTGCGTGTGAGTGTGTGAGTGTGAGTGTGTGCGAGTGTGTGTGCGAGTGTGTGCTTGTGAGTGTGTGCGAGTGTGTGTGAGCGTGTGTGTGAGTGTGTGTGTGTGTGAGTGTGTGCGAGTGTGTGCAAGTGTGTGTGAGTGTGTGCGAGTGTGTGTGTGTGTGAGTGTGTGTGAGTGTGTGTGCAAATGTGTGTGCGTGTGAGTGTGTGCGAGTGTGTGCAAGTGTGTGTGAGTGTGTGCGAGTGTGTGTGTGTGAGTGTGTGTGAGTGAGTGTGTGCGAGTGTGTGCGACTGTGTGTGTGCGATTGTGTATAAGTGTGTGCGAGTGTGTGTGAGTTTGTACGAGTGTGTGCGAGTGTGTGCGTGCGAGTGCGTGCGAGTGAGTGCGGATGTGTGCGAGTGTGTGTGTGCGAGTGTGTGTGCTTGCGATTGTGTATGAGTGTGTGTGAGTGTGTGTGAGTTTGTGCGAGTGTGTGCGAGTGTGTGCGTGCGAGTGCATGTGAGTGAGTGCGAATGTGTGCGAGTGTGGGCGTGTGAGTGTGTGCTAGTGTGCGCAAGTGTGTGCGTGTGTGTGAGTTTGTGCAAGTGTTTGCGAGTGTGTGTGTGAGTGTGTAGGACTGTGTGTGCGATTGTGTGCAAGTGTGTGTGAGTGAGTGTGAGTGAGTGCATGTGTGCGAGTGTGTGCGAATGTGTGCGAGTGTGTGTGTGCGAGTTTGTGTGATTTTGTATGAGTGTGTGCGAGTGTGTGCGTGCGAGTGGGTGCGACTGAGTGCGAGTGTGTGCAAATGTTTGCGAGAGTGTGCGAGTGTGGGCGTGCGAGTGTGTGCGAGTGTGCGCGAGTGTGTGTGAGTGTGTGCGAGAGTGTGTGCGTGTGAGTAAGTGTGTGAGTGAGTGTGAGTGTATGCTTACGAGTGTGTGCTAGTGTGCGTGAGTGTGTGCGAGTGTGCGCGAGTTTGTATGTGTGAATGAGTGTGTGTGTGAGTGTGTGCGAGTGTTTGCGAGTGTGTGTGAGTGTGTAGGACTGTGTGTGCGAGTGTGTGTGCGAGTGTGTGCGAATGTGTATGTGTGCATGTGCGAGTGTGTGCGAGTGTGTGCGAGTGTGTGTGCGAGTGTGTGTGAGTGTGTACGAGTGTGTGTAGGAGTTTGTGCGAGTGTGTGCGAGTGTGTATGCGAGTGTGTGTGTGTGAGTGTGTGTGCGAGTGTATGCTTACGAGTGTGTGCTAGTGTGCGTGAGTGTGTGCGAGTGTGCGCGAGTTTGTATGTGTGAATGAGTGTGTGTGTGAGTGTGTGCGAGTGTTTGCGAGTGTGTGTGAGTGTGTAGGACTGTGTGTGCGAGTGTGTGTGCGAGTGTGTGCGAATGTGTATGTGTGCATGTGCGAGTGTGTGCGAGTGTGTGCGAGTGTGTGTGCGAGTGTGTGTGAGTGTGTACGAGTGTGTGTAGGAGTTTGTGCGAGTGTGTGCGAGTGTGTATGCGAGTGTGTGTGTGTGAGTGTGTGTGCGAGTGTGTGCATGCGAGTGTGTGCGAGTGTGTGCGTGCGAGTGTGTGCGAGTGTGTGCGATTATGTGCGAGTGTGTGTGTGCTAGTGTGTGCAAGTGTGTGCGAGTGTGTGTGAGTGTGTGTGTGCCAGTGTGTGCCAGTGTGTGCGTAAGAGTGTGTGCAAGTTAGTGCGAATGTGTGCAAATGTGTGCATGCGAGTGTGCACGAGTGTGCGTGAGTGTGTGTGCGTGAGTGTGTGCGTGTGAGTGTGTGCGAGTGTGTGCGTGCGTGCATGTGAGTGTGTGCGAGTGTGCTTGAGTGACTGGGTGCGAGTGTGTGCGAGTGTGTGTGTGTGTGCGAGTGAGTGTGTGCGAGTGTGTATGAGTGAATGTGTTTGAGTGTGTGCCAGTTTGTGTGTGGGTGCGAGTGTGTGAGTGTGAGTGTCTGTGCGAGTGTGTGCATGCGAGTGTGTGCATGCGAGTGTGTGCGTGCGAGTGTGTGCGAGTGTGTGCGAGTATGTGCGAGTGTGTGCGAGTGTGTGCCAGTGTGTGCGTACGAGTGTGTGCAAGTGAGTGCGATTGTGTGCGTGCGAGTGTGCACAAGTGTGCACGAGTGTGTGTGCGTGAGTGTGTGCATGTGAGTGTGTGCGAGTGTGTGCGTGCGTGCGAGTGTGTGCGAGTGTGCTCAAGTGACTGGGTGCGAGTGTGTGTGCGAGTGAGTGTGTGCGAGTGTGTATGAGTGAGTGTGTTTGAGTGTGTGCCAGTTTGTGTGTGGGTGCGAGTGTGTGAGTGTGTGTGAGTTTGTAGGACTGTATGTGCGACTGTTTGCGAGTGTGTGCGAGTGTGTTCGAGTGTGTGCGAGTGTGTGTGCGAGTGTGTGTGCGAGAGTGTGCGAGTGTGTGCGAGTGTGTGCAAATGTGCCCGAGTGTGCGCGAGTGTGCACGAGTGAGTGGGTGCGAGTGTGTGCGAGTGTGTGTGCGAGTGTGTGCGTGTGAGTGTGTGCGTGTGAGTGTGTGCGTGTGAGTGTGTACGAGTGTGTGTGCGAGTGTGTGCTTGTGAGTGTGTGCGAGTGTGTGTGAGCGTGTGTGTGAGTGTGTGTGCGTGTGAGTGTGTGCGAGTGTGTTAAAGTGTGTGTGAGTGTGTGCGAGTGTGTGTGTGTGAGTGTGTGTGAGTGTGTGTGCGAATGTGTGTGCGTGTGAGTGTGTGCGAGTGTGTGCAAGTGTGTGTGAGTGTGTGCGAGTGTGTGTGTGTGAGTGTGTGTGAGTGAGTGTGTGCTAGTGTGTGTGAGTGTGTGTGCGAGTGTTTGTGCGTGTGAGTGTGTGCGAGTGTGTGCAAGTGTGTGCAAGTGTGTGTGTGAGTGAGTGTGTGCGAGTGTGTGCGAGTGTGTGTACGAGTGTGTGTGTGCAATTGTGTATAAGTGTGTGCGATTGTGTGTGAGTTTGTGCGCGTGTGTGCGAGTGTGTGCGTGCGAGTGCGTGCGAGTGAGTGCGAATGTGTGCGAGAGTGTGCGAGTGTGTGCGAGTGTGTGTGTGCGAGTGTGTGTGCGTGCGATTGTGTATGAGTGTGTGCGAGTGTCTGTGAGTTTGTGCGAGTGTGTGCGTGCGAGTGCGTGCGAGTGAGTGTGAATGTGTGCGAGTGTGGGCGTGCGAGTGTGTGCTAGTGTGCGCAAGTGTGTGCGTTTGAGTGAGTGTGTGTGAGTTTGTGCGAGTGTTTGCGAGTGTGTGTGTGAGTGTGTAGGACTGTGTGCGAGTGTGTGCAAGTGTGTGCGAGTGAGTGTGTGCGAGTGTGTGCAAGAGTGTGCGAGTGTGTGTGAGTTTGTGCGTGCAAATGCGTGCGAGTGAGAGCAAGTGTGTGCAAATGTGTGTGAGAGTGTGCGAGTGTGGGCGTGCGAGTGTGTGCTAGTGTGCGCGAGTGTGTGAGTGTGTGCGAGTGTGTGCATGTGAGTGAGTGTGTGTGTGAGTGTGTGCAAGTGTGTGCGTGCGAGTGTGTGCGAGTGTGTGCGAGTGTGTGCGAATCTGTGTGTGTGAGTATGTGCAAGTGTGTGCGATTGTGTGCGAGTGTGTGTGTGCGAGTGAGTGCGAGTGTGTGCCAGTGTGTGCGTACGAGTGTGTGCAAGTGAGTGCGAGTGAGTGCAAATGTGTGCGAGTGTGGGCGTGCGAGTGTGTGCTAGTGTGCGCAAGTGTGTGCGTGTGAGTGAGTGTGTGTGAGTTTGTGCAAGTGTTTGCGAGTGTGTGTGTGAGTGTGTAGGACTGTGTGTGCGAGTGTGTGCGAGTGTGTGCAAGTGTGTGCGAGTGAGTGTGAGTGAGTGCGTGTGTGCAAGTGTGTTCGAATGTGTGCGAGTGTGTGTGTGCGAGTTTGTGTGATTGTGTATGAGTGTGTGCGTGCGAGTGGGTGCGAGTGAGTGCGAGTGTGTGTGCGAGTTTGTGTGCGAGTGTGTGCGAGTGGGTGCGAGTAAGTGAGTGTGTGCGAGTGTGTGTAGGAGTGTGTGCGAGTGTGTGCGGTTGTGTGTGTCAGTGTGTAGGACTGTGTGTGCGAGTCTGTTCGAGTTTGTGTGTTTGCGAGTGTGTGTGTGCGAGTGTGTGTGTGATTGTGTATGAGTGCGAGTGTGTGTGTGTGTGCAAGTGTGTTCGAGTGTGTGTGCGAGTGTGTATGAGTGTGTGTGTGCGAGTGTGTGCGAGTGTGTGTGTGCGAGTGTGTGCGAGTGTGTGTGAGTGTGTGCATGAGTGAGTGTGTGCGAGTGTGTGCGAGTGTGTGTGTGAGTGTGTGTGAGTGTGTGTGAGTGTGTGCAAGTGTGTGCGAGTGTGTGCGTGCGTGTCTGTGTGTGCGAGTGTGTGTGCGTGTGTGTGCGAGTGTGTGTGCGTGTGTGCGTGTGTGTGCAAGTGTTTGCGAGTGCGTGCGGGTGTGTGCGAGTGCGTGCGGGTGTGTGCGAGTGCGTGCGAGTGAGTGCAAGTGTGTGCAAATGTGTGCGAGCGTGTGTGAGTGTGTGAGTGTGTGTGAGTGTGTGTGAGTCTGTGCGAGTGTGTGCTTGCGAGTGTGTGCTAGTGTGCACGAGTGTGTGAGTGTGTGCGAGAGTGCGCGAGTGTGTGCGTGTGAGTAATTGAGTGTGTGCGAGTGTGTGTGTGAGTGTGTACGACTGTGTGTGTGAGTGTGTGCGCGTGTGTGCGAGTGTATATGAGTGTATGTGCGAGTGTGTGTGCGAGTGTGTGCGAGTGTGTGTGCGAGTGTGTTTGAGTGTGTGCAAGTGTGTGCGATTGTGTGTGCGAGTGCGTACGAGTGTGTGCGAGTGTGTGTGAGTGTGTGTGCGAGTGTGTGATTGTGTGGGAGTGTGTGTGAGCTTGTAGGACTGTATGTGCGAGTGTTTGCGAGTGTGTGCGAGTGTGTTCGAGTGTGTGTAAGTGTGTGAGTGTGTGCGAGTGTGTGTGCGAGTGTGTGTGCGAGAGTGTGCGAGTGTGTGCGATTGTGTGCGAGTGTGTGTGTGCGAGTTTGTATGATTGTGTATGATTGTGTGCGTGCGAGTGGGTGCGAGTGAGTGCGAGTGTGTGTGCGAGTGTGTGTGCGAGTGTGTGCGAGTGTGTGTGTGAGTGTGTGCGAGTGTGTGTGAGTGTGTGCGAGTGTGTGCGAGTGTGTGCGTGCGTGTCTGTGTGTGCGAGTGTGTGTGTGTGTGTGTGTGCGAGTGTGTACGAGTGTGTGTGCGTGTGTGTGCGTGTGTGTGCAAGTGTTTGCGAGTGCGTGCGGGTGTGTGCGAGTGCGTGCGGGTGTGTGCGAGTGCGTGCGAGTGAGTGCAAGTGTGTGCAAATGTGTGCGAGCGTGTGTGAGTGTGTGAGTGTGTGTGAGTGTGTGTGAGTCTGTGCGAGTGTGTGCTTGCGAGTGTGTGCTAGTGTGCACGAGTGTGTGAGTGTGCGCGAGAGTGCACGAGTGTGTGCGTGTGAGTAATTGAGTGTGTGCGAGTGTGTGTGTGAGTGTGTACGACTGTGTGTGCGAGTGTGTGCGCGTGTGTGCGAGTGTATATGAGTGTATGTGCGAGTGTGTGTGCGAGTGTGTGCGAGTGTGTGTGCGAGTGTGTTTGAGTGTGTGCAAGTGTGTGCGAGTGTGTGTGCGAGTGCGTACGAGTGTGTGCGAGTGTGTGTGAGTGTGTGTGCGAGTGTGTGATTGTGTGGGAGTGTGTGTGAGCTTGTAGGACTGTATGTGCGAGTGTTTGCGAGTGTGTGCGAGTGTGGTCGAGTGTGTGTAAGTGTGTGAGTGTGTGCGAGTGTGTGTGCGAGTGTGTGCGAGTGTGTGTGCGAGAGTGTGCGAGTGTGTGCGAGTGTGTGCAAATGTGCCCGAGTGTGCTTGAGTGTACACGAGTGAGTGGGTGCGAGTGTGTAAGTGTGTGCGAGTGTGTGTGAGTTTGTAGGACTGTATGTGCAAGTGTTTGCGAGTGTGTGCGAGTGTATTCAAGTGTGTGCGAGTGTGTGTGCGAGTGTGTGCACATGTGCCCGAGTGTGCGCGAGTGTGCACGAGTGAGTGGGTGCGAGTGTGTGAGTGTGTGCGAGTGTGTGTGAGTTTGTGCGATTGTGTGAGTTTGTGCGAGTGTGTGCGAGTGTGTGCGTGCGAGTGCATGCGAGTGAATGTGAATGTGTGCAATTGTGGGCGTGCGAGTGTGTGCTAGTGTGTGCAAGTGTGTGCGTGTGAGTGAGTGTGTGTGAGTATGTGCGAGTGTTTGCGAGTGTGTGTGTGAGTGTGTAGGACTGTGTGTGCGAGTGTGTGCGAGTGTGTGCAAGTGTGTGCGAGTGAGTGTGAGTGAGTGCGTGTGTGCAAGTGTGTGCGATTGTGTGCGAGTGTGTGTGTGCGAGTTTGTATGATTGTGTATGAGTGCGAGTGTGTGTGTGTGTGTGCAAGTGTGTTCGAGTGTGTGTGCGAGTGTGTATGAGTGTGTGTGCGAGTGTGTGCGAGTGTGTGCGAGTGTGCTCGAGTGACTGGGTGCGAGTGTGTGCGAGTGTGTGTGTGCGAGTGTGTGCGAGTGAGTGTGTGCGAGTGTGTATGAGTGAGTGTGTTTGAGTGTGTGCCAGTTTGTGTTTGTGTGTGCGAGTGCGTGCAAATGTGTGCATGCAAGTGTGTGCGAGTGTGTGCGTGAGTGTGTGTGCATGTGTGTGCGTGTGTGTGAGTGTGTGCGAGTGTGTGCGAGTGTGTGCGAGTGTGTGCAAGCATGTGCAAGTGTGTGCAAGTGTGTGCGAGTGTGTGCGACTGTGTGTGCGAGTGTGTGCAAGTGAGTGCGAGTGAGTGTGTGCGATTGTGTATGAGTTTGTGCGAGTGTGTGCGAGTGTGTGCTAGTGTGTGCGTGCGAGTGTGTGCGAGTGAGTGCGAGTGTGTGCAAATGTGTGCGAGAGTGTGAGAGTGTGGGCGTGCAAGTGTGCGCGAGTGTGTATGTGTGAGTGAGTGTGTGTGTGAGTGTTTGTGAGTGTTTGCGAGTGTGTGTGTGAGTGTGTAGGACTGTGTGTGTGAGTGTGGGCGAGTGTGTGTGAGTGTGTGTGAGTGTGTGCATGAGTGAGTGTGTGCGAGTGTCTGCGAGTGTGTGTGTGATTGTGTGCGAGTGTGTGTGAGTGTGTGCGAGTGTGTGCGTGCGAGTGTGTGTGTGTGAGTGTGTGCAAGTGTGTGCGAGTGTGGCGAGTGTGTGCGATTGTGTGTGTGTGAGTGTGTGCCAGTGTGTGCCAGTGTGTGCGTATGAGTGTGTGCGAGTGTGTGTGAATGTGTGTGAGTTTGTGCGTGTGAGTGTGCGCGAGTGTTTGCGTGCGAGTGTGTGCGAGTGTGCTCGAGTGACTGGGTGCGAGTGTGTGCGAGTGTGTGTGAGTGTGTGCGAGTGTGTATGAGTGAATGTGTGTGAGTGTGTGCGAGTTTGTGTGCGAGTGTGTGCGAGTGAGTGTGTGTGAATGTGTGCAAATGTGTGTGAGTGTGTGTGCGAGTGTGTGTGTGCGAGAGTGTGCAAGTGTATGCGTGCAAGTGTGTGCGTGCGAGTGTGTGCGTGCGAGTGTGTGCGAGTGTGTGTGTGCGTGTGTGCGAGTGTGTATGAGTATATGTGCGAGTGTGTGCAAGTGTGTGCGAGTGTGTGTGTGCGAGTGTGTGTGTGCGAGTTTGTGTGTGCGAGTGTGTGTGTGCGAGTGTGTGCAAGCGTGTGAGAGTGAGTGTGTGCGAGTGTGTGCAAATGTGTGCGAGTGTGTGTGCGAGTGTGTGTGTGCAAGAGTGTGCGAGTGCATGCGTGCAAGTGTGTGCGTGCGAGTGTGTGCAAATGTGTGCGAGTGTGTGTGCGAGTGTGTGTGTGTGTGTGTGCGAGTGTGTATGAGTGTATGTGCGAGTGTGTGCAAGTGTGTGCGAGTGTGTGTGTGAGTGTGTGTTTGCGAGTGTGTGTGCAAGTGTGTGCAAGCGTGTGCGAGTGAGTGTGTCCGAATGTGTGCAAATGTGTGCGAGTGTGTGTGAGTGTGTGTGCGAGTGTGTGATTGTGTGGGAGTGTGTGTGAGCTTGTAGGACTGTATGTGCGAGTGTTTGCGAGTGTGTGCGAGTGTGTTCGAGTGTGTGTAAGTGTGTGAGTGTGTGCGAGTGTGTGTGCGAGTGTGTGTGCGAGAGTGTGCGAGTGTGTGCGATTGTGTGCGAGTGTGTGTGTGCGAGTTTGTATGATTGTGTATGATTGTGTGCGTGCGAGTGGGTGCGAGTGAGTGCGAGTGTGTGTGCGAGTGTGTGTGCGAGTGTGTGCGAGTGTGTGTGTGAGTGTGTGCGAGTGTGTGTGAGTGTGTGCGAGTGTGTGCGAGTGTGTGCGTGCGTGTCTGTGTGTGCGAGTGTGTGTGTGTGTGTGTGTGCGAGTGTGTACGAGTGTGTGTGCGTGTGTGTGCGTGTGTGTGCAAGTGTTTGCGAGTGCGTGCGGGTGTGTGCGAGTGCGTGCGGGTGTGTGCGAGTGCGTGCGAGTGAGTGCAAGTGTGTGCAAATGTGTGCGAGCGTGTGTGAGTGTGTGAGTGTGTGTGAGTGTGTGTGAGTCTGTGCGAGTGTGTGCTTGCGAGTGTGTGCTAGTGTGCACGAGTGTGTGAGTGTGCGCGAGAGTGCACGAGTGTGTGCGTGTGAGTAATTGAGTGTGTGCGAGTGTGTGTGTGAGTGTGTACGACTGTGTGTGCGAGTGTGTGCGCGTGTGTGCGAGTGTATATGAGTGTATGTGCGAGTGTGTGTGCGAGTGTGTGCGAGTGTGTGTGCGAGTGTGTTTGAGTGTGTGCAAGTGTGTGCGAGTGTGTGTGCGAGTGCGTACGAGTGTGTGCGAGTGTGTGTGAGTGTGTGTGCGAGTGTGTGATTGTGTGGGAGTGTGTGTGAGCTTGTAGGACTGTATGTGCGAGTGTTTGCGAGTGTGTGCGAGTGTGGTCGAGTGTGTGTAAGTGTGTGAGTGTGTGCGAGTGTGTGTGCGAGAGTGTGCGAGTGTGTGCGAGTGTGTGCAAATGTGCCCGAGTGTGCTTGAGTGTACACGAGTGAGTGGGTGCGAGTGTGTAAGTGTGTGCGAGTGTGTGTGAGTTTGTAGGACTGTATGTGCAAGTGTTTGCGAGTGTGTGCGAGTGTATTCAAGTGTGTGCGAGTGTGTGTGCGAGTGTGTGCACATGTGCCCGAGTGTGCGCGAGTGTGCACGAGTGAGTGGGTGCGAGTGTGTGAGTGTGTGCGAGTGTGTGTGAGTTTGTGCGATTGTGTGAGTTTGTGCGAGTGTGTGCGAGTGTGTGCGTGCGAGTGCATGCGAGTGAATGTGAATGTGTGCAATTGTGGGCGTGCGAGTGTGTGCTAGTGTGTGCAAGTGTGTGCGTGTGAGTGAGTGTGTGTGAGTATGTGCGAGTGTTTGCGAGTGTGTGTGTGAGTGTGTAGGACTGTGTGTGCGAGTGTGTGCGAGTGTGTGCAAGTGTGTGCGAGTGAGTGTGAGTGAGTGCGTGTGTGCAAGTGTGTGCGATTGTGTGCGAGTGTGTGTGTGCGAGTTTGTATGATTGTGTATGAGTGCGAGTGTGTGTGTGTGTGTGCAAGTGTGTTCGAGTGTGTGTGCGAGTGTGTATGAGTGTGTGTGCGAGTGTGTGCGAGTGTGTGCGAGTGTGCTCGAGTGTGCTCGAGTGACTGGGTGCGAGTGTGTGCGAGTGTGTGTGTGCGAGTGTGTGCGAGTGAGTGTGTGCGAGTGTGTATGAGTGAGTGTGTTTGAGTGTGTGCCAGTTTGTGTTTGTGTGTGCGAGTGCGTGCAAATGTGTGCATGCAAGTGTGTGCGAGTGTGTGCGAGTGTGTGCGTGAGTGTGTGTGCATGTGTGTGCGTGTGTGTGAGTGTGTGCGAGTGTGTGCGAGTGTGTGCGAGTGTGTGCAAGCATGTGCAAGTGTGTGCAAGTGTGTGCGAGTGTGTGCGACTGTGTGTGCGAGTGTGTGCAAGTGAGTGCGAGTGAGTGTGTGCGATTGTGTATGAGTTTGTGCGAGTGTGTGCGAGTGTGTGCTAGTGTGTGCGTGCGAGTGTGTGCGAGTGAGTGCGAGTGTGTGCAAATGTGTGCGAGAGTGTGAGAGTGTGGGCGTGCAAGTGTGCGCGAGTGTGTATGTGTGAGTGAGTGTGTGTGTGAGTGTTTGTGAGTGTTTGCGAGTGTGTGTGTGAGTGTGTAGGACTGTGTGTGTGAGTGTGGGCGAGTGTGTGTGAGTGTGTGTGAGTGTGTGCATGAGTGAGTGTGTGCGAGTGTCTGCGAGTGTGTGTGTGATTGTGTGCGAGTGTGTGTGAGTGTGTGCGAGTGTGTGCGTGCGAGTGTGTGTGTGTGAGTGTGTGCAAGTGTGTGCGAGTGTGGCGAGTGTGTGCGATTGTGTGTGTGTGAGTGTGTGCCAGTGTGTGCCAGTGTGTGCGTATGAGTGTGTGCGAGTGTGTGTGAATGTGTGTGAGTTTGTGCGTGTGAGTGTGCGCGAGTGTTTGCGTGCGAGTGTGTGCGAGTGTGCTCGAGTGACTGGGTGCGAGTGTGTGCGAGTGTGTGTGAGTGTGTGCGAGTGTGTATGAGTGAATGTGTGTGAGTGTGTGCGAGTTTGTGTGCGAGTGTGTGCGAGTGAGTGTGTGTGAATGTGTGCAAATGTGTGCGAGTGTGTGTGCGAGTGTGTGTGTGCGAGAGTGTGCAAGTGTATGCGTGCAAGTGTGTGCGTGCGAGTGTGTGCGTGCGAGTGTGTGCGAGTGTGTGTGTGCGTGTGTGCGAGTGTGTATGAGTATATGTGCGAGTGTGTGCAAGTGTGTGCGAGTGTGTGTGTGCGAGTGTGTGTGTGCGAGTTTGTGTGTGCGAGTGTGTGTGTGCGAGTGTGTGCAAGCGTGTGAGAGTGAGTGTGTGCGAGTGTGTGCAAATGTGTGCGAGTGTGTGTGCGAGTGTGTGTGTGCAAGAGTGTGCGAGTGTATGCGTGCAAGTGTGTGCGTGCGAGTGTGTGCAAATGTGTGCGAGTGTGTGTGCGAGTGTGTGTGTGTGTGTGTGCGAGTGTGTATGAGTGTATGTGCGAGTGTGTGCAAGTGTGTGCGAGTGTGTGTGTGAGTGTGTGTTTGCGAGTGTGTGTGCAAGTGTGTGCAAGCGTGTGCGAGTGAGTGTGTCCGAATGTGTGCAAATGTGTGCGAGTGTGTGTGCGAGTGTGTGTGTGCGAGAGTGTGCGAGTGTATGCGTGCAAGTGTGTGCGTGCGAGTGTGTGCGTGCGAGTGTGTGTGTGTGAGTGTGTGTGTATGAGTGTATGTGCGAGTGTGTCCAAGTGTGTGCAAGTGTGTGTGAGTGTGTGTGTGCGAGTGTTTGTGTGCGAGTGTGTGAAAGCGTGTGCGAGCGAGTGTGTGCGAGTGTGTGCGAGTGTGTGTGCGAGTGTTTGTGTGCCATTGTGTATGAGTGTGTGCGAGTGTCTGTGAATTTGTGCGAGTGTGTGCGAGTGTGTGCGTGCGAGTGCGTGCGAGTGTGTGCAAATGTGTGCGAGAGTGTGCGAGTGTGGGCGTGCGAGTGTGTGCTAGTGTGCGCGAGTGTATGAGTGTGTGCGAGTGTGCGTGAGTCTGTGAGTGTGTAGGACTGTGTGTGCGAGTGTGTGCGAGTGTGTTAGTGTGTGTGCGAGTGTGTGTGTTCGATTGTGTTCGAGTGTGTGCACGTGTGTGCCAGTGTGTGTGTGCGAGTGCGAATGAGTGAGTGTGTGCAAATGTGTGTGAGTGTGTGTGAGTGTGTGTGCGAGTGTGTGCGTGCAACGGTGTGCGAGTGTGTGCGAGCGTGTGTGTGCGAGTGTGTATGAGTGTGTGTGCGAGTGTGTGTGAGTGTGTGCGAGTATGTGGGAGTGTGTGCGAGTGTGTGGGTGCGAGTGCATGCGGGTGTGTGCGAGTGTGCGCGAGTGTGTGCGAGTGTGTGTGTGTGAGTGTGTGTGAGTGTGTGCGAATGTGTGCCAGTTTGTGCATACGAGTGTGTGCAAGTGAGTGCGAGTGTGTGCGAATGTGTTCGTGCGAGTGTGAGCGAGTGTGTGCGTGTGAGTGTGTGCGAGTGTGTGTGTGCGAGTGTGTGCGAGTGTGCTCGAGTGACTGGGTGCAAGTGTGTGCGAGTATGTGTGAGTGAGTGTGTGTGAGTGTCTGCGTATGTGCGAGTTGGTGTGCGAGTGTGTGCGAGTTTGTGTGCGAGTGTGTACGAGTGAGTGTGTGCGAATGTGTGCGAGTGTGTGCGAGTGTGTGCGTGCGAGTGTGTGCTAGTGTGTGCGTGTGAGTGTGTGCGAGTGTGTGTGAGTGTGTGCATGAGTGAGTGTGTGCGAGTGTGTGCAAGTGTGTGTGTGAGTGTGTGCGAGTGTGTGTGAGTGTGTGCGAGTGTGTGTGCGTGTGTGTGCCTGTGTGTGCAAGTGTTTGCGAGTGCGTGCGGGTGTGTGCGAGTGCGTGCGGGTGTGTGCGAGTGCGTGCGAGTGAGTGCAAGTGTGTGCAAATGTGTGCGAGCGTGTGTGAGTGTGTGAGTGTGTGTGAGTCTGTGCGAGTGTGTGCTTGCGAGTGTGTGCTAGTGTGCACGAGTGTGTGAGTGTGTGCGAGAGTGCGCGAGTGTGTGCGTGTGAGTAATTGAGTGTGTGCGAGTGTGTGTGTGAGTGTGTACGACTGTGTGTGCGAGTGTGTGCGCGTGTGTGCGAGTGTATATGAGTGTATGTGCGAGTGTGTGTGCGAGTGTGTGCGAGTGTGTGTGCGAGTGTGTTTGAGTGTGTGCAAGTGTGTGCGAGTGTGTGTGCGAGTGCGTACGAGTGTGTGCGAGTGTGTGTGAGTGTGTGTGCGAGTGTGTGATTGTGTGGGAGTGTGTGTGAGCTTGTAGGACTGTATGTGCGAGTGTTTGCGAGTGTGTGTAAGTGTGTTCGAGTGTGTGTAAGTGTGTGAGTGTGTGCGAGTGTGTGTGCGAGTGTGTGCGAGTGTGTGTGCGAGAGTGTGCGAGTGTGTGCGAGTGTGTGCAAATGTGCCCGAGTGTGCTTGAGTGTACACGAGTGAGTGGGTGCGAGTGTGTAAGTGTGTGCGAGTGTGTGTGAGTTTGTAGGACTGTATGTGCAAGTGTTTGCGAGTGTGTGCGAGTGTATTCAAGTGTGTGCGAGTGTGTGTGCGAGTGTGTGCACATGTGCCCGAGTGTGCGCGAGTGTGCACGAGTGAGTGGGTGCGAGTGTGTGAGTGTGTGCGAGTGTGTGTGAGTTTGTGCGATTGTGTATGAGTGTGTGCGAGTATGTGTGAGTTTGTGCGAGTGTGTGCGTGCGAGTGCATGCGAGTGAATGTGAATGTGTGCAATTGTGGGCGTGCGAGTGTGTGCTAGTGTGTGCAAGTGTGTGCGTGTGAGTGAGTGTGTGTGAGTATGTGCGAGTGTTTGCGAGTGTGTGTGTGAGTGTGTAGGACTGTGTGTGCGAGTGTGTGCGAGTGTGTGCAAGTGTGTGCGAGTGAGTGTGAGTGAGTGAGTGTGTGCGAATGTGTGCGAGTGTGTGTGTGCGAGTGTTTGTGATTGTGTATGAGTGTGTGCGAGTGTGTGCGTGTGAGTGGGTGCGAGTGAGTGCGAGTGTGTGCAAATGTGTGCGAGAGTTTGCGAGTGTGGGCGTGCGAGTGTGTGCGAGTGTGCGCGAGTGTGTGTGAGTGTGTGCGAGAGTGTGTGCGTGTGAGTAAGTGTGTGAGTGAGTGTGACTGTATGCTTACGAGTGTGTGCTAGTGTGCGTGAGTGTGTGCGAGTGTGCGCGAGTGTGTACGTGTGAGTGAGTGTGTGAGTGTGTGCGAGTGTTTGCGAGTGTGTGTGTGAGTGTGTAGGACTGTGTGTGCGAGTGTGTGTGCGAGTGTGTGCGAATGTGTATGTGTGTATGCGCGAGTGTGTGTGTGCGAGTGTGTGCCAGTGTGTGCCAGTGTGTGCATACGAGTGTGTGCAAGTGAGTGCGAATGTGTGCGAATGTGTGCGAATGTTTGCGTGCGAGTGTGCACGAGTGTGCGCGTGTGTGTGTGCGTGAGTGTGTGCGTGTGAGTGTGAGCGAGTGTGTGCGTGCGAGTGTGTGCGAGTGTGCTCGAGTGACTGGGTGTGAGTGTGTGCGAGTGTGTGTGTGCTAGTGTGTGCAAGTGTGTGCGAGTGTGTGCGAGTGTGTGCATGAGTGTGTGTGCGTGTGTGTGCGTGTGTGAGGGTGTGCGAGTGTGTGCGAGTGTGTGCATGAGTGTGTGTGCGAGTGTGCTCGAGTGACTGGGTGTGAGTGTGTGCGAGTGTGTGTGAGCTAGTGTGTGCAAGTGTGTGCGAGTGTGTGCGAGTGTGTGCATGAGTGTGTGTGCGTGTGTGTGCGTGTGTGAGGGTGTGTGAGTGTGTGCGAGTGTGTGTGTGCTAGTGTGTGCAAGTGTGTGTGAGTGTGTGCAAATGTGTGTGCGAGTGTGTGCAAGTGTGTGCGAGTGAGTGTGTGCGATTGTGTATGAGTTTGTGCGAGTGTGTGCGAGAGTGTGAGAGTGTGGGCGTGCGAGTGTGCGCGAGTGTGTACATGTGAGTGAGTGTGTGTGTGAGTGTTTACGAGTGTTTGCGAGTGTGTGTGTGAGTGTGTAGGACTGTGTGTGCGAGTGTGGGCGAGTGTGTGTGAATGTGTGTGAGTGTGTGCATGAGTGAGTGTGTGCAAGTGTCTGCGAGTGTGTGTGTGATTGTGTGCGAGTGTGTGTGTGCAAGTGTGTGCGAGTGTGTGAGTGTATGCGAGTGTTTGCGTGCGAGTGTGTGTGTGAGTGTGTGCGAGTGTGTGTAGGAGTTTGTGCGAGTGTGTGCGAGTGTGTATGTGTGTGTGTGTGTTAGTGTGTGTGCGAGTGTGTGCATGCGAGTGTGTGCGAGTGTGTGCGTGCGAGTGTGTGCGAGTGTGTGCGAGTATGTGCGAGTGTGTGTGTGCTAGTGTGTGCAAGTGTGTGCGAGTGTGTGTGTGCCAGTGTGTGCCAGTGTGTGCCAGTGTGTGCGTACGAGTGTGTGCAAGTGAGTGTGAATGTGTGTGAATGTGTGCGTGCGAGTGTGCACGAGTGTGCGCAAGTTTGTGTGCGTGAGTGTGTGCGTGTGAGTGTGTGCGAGTGTGTGCGTGCGAGTGTGTGCGAGTGTGCTCGAGTGACTGGGTGCGAGTGTGTGCGAGTGTGTGTGTGTGCGAGTGAGTGTGTGCGAGTGTGTATGAGTGAGTGTGTTTGAGTGTGTGCCAGTTTGTGTTTGTGTGTGCGAGTGCGTGCGAATGTGTGCATGCAAGTGTGTGCGAGTGTGTGCGAGTGTGTGCGTGAGTGTGTGTGCATGTGTGTGCGTGTGTGTGAGTGTGTGCGAGTGTGTGCAAGTATGTGCAAGCATGTGCAAGTGTGTGCAAGTGTGTGCGAGTGTGTGCGACTGTGTGTGCGAGTGTGTGCAAGTGAGTGCGAGTGAGTGTGTGCGATTGTGTATGAGTTTGTGCGAGTGTGTGCAAGTGTGTGCGAGTGAGTGCGAGTGTGTGCAAATGTGTGCGAGAGTGTGAGAGTGTGGGCGTGCAAGTGTGCGCGAGTGTGTATGTGTGAGTGAGTGTGTGTGTGAGTGTTTGCGAGTGTGTGTGTGAGTGTTTGCGAGTGTTTGCGAGTGTGTGTGTGAGTGTGTAGGACTGTGTGTGTGAGTGTGGGCGAGTGTGTGTGAGTGTGTGTGAGTGTGTGCATGAGTGAGTGTGTGCGAGTGTCTGCGAGTGTGTGTGTGAGTGTGTGCGAGTGTGTGTGATTGTGTGCGAGTGTGTGCGTGCGAGTGTGTGTGTGTGAGTGTGTGCAAGTGTGTGCGAGTGTGGCGAGTGTGTGCGATTGTGTGTGTGCGAGAATGTGCCAGTGTGTGCCAGTGTGTGCGTATGAGTGTGTGCGAGTGTGTGTGAATGTGTGTGAGTTTGTGCGTGTGAGTGTGCGCGAGTGTTTGCGTGCGAGTGTGTGCGAGTGTGTTCGAGTGACTGGGTGCGAGTGTGTGCGAGTGTGTGTGAGTGTGTGCGAGTGTGTATGAGTGAATGTGTGTGAGTGTGTGCGAGTTTGTGTGCGAGTGTGTGCGAGTGAGTGTGTGAATGTGTGCAAATGTGTGCGAGTGTGTGTGCGAGTGTGTGTGTGCGAGAGTGTGCAAGTGTATGCGTGCAAGTGTTTGCGTGCGAGTGTGTGCGTGCGAGTGTGTGCGAGTGTGTGTGTGCGTGTGTGCGAGTGTGTATGAGTATATGTGCGAGTGTGTGCAAGTGTGTGCGAGTGTGTGTGTGCGAGTGTGTGTGTGCGAGTTTGTGTGTGCGAGTGTGTGTGTGCGAGTGTGTGCAAGCGTGTGCGAGTGAGTGTGTGCGAGTGTGTGCAAATGTGTGCGAGTGTGTGTGCTAGTGTGTGTGTGCAAGAGTGTGCGAGTGTATGCGTGCAAGTGTGTGCGTGCGAGTGTATGCGTGCGAGTGTGTGTGTGTGTGCGAGTGTGTATGAGTGTATGTGCGAGTGTGTGCAAGTGTGTGCGAGTGTGTGTGTGCGAGTGTGTGCAAGCGTCTGCGAGCGAGTGTGTGCGAGTGTGTGCGAGTGTGTGTGCGAGTGTGTGTGTGCCATTGTGTATGAGTGTGTGCGAGTGTCTGTGAATTTGTGCGAGTGTGTGCGTGCGAGTGCGTGCGAGTGTGTGCAAATGTGTGCAAGAGTGTGCGAGTGTGGACGTGCGAGTGTGTGCTAGTGTGCGCGAGTGTATGAGTGTGTGCGAGTCTGTGAGTGTGTAGGACTGTGTGTGCGAGTGTGTGCGAGTGTGTTAGTGTGTGTGCGAGTGTGTGTGTTCGATTGTGTTCGAGTGTGTGCACTTGTGTGCCAGTGTGTGTGTGCGAGTGCGAATGAGTGAGTGTGTGCAAATGTGTGTGAGTGTGTGTGAGTGTGTGTGTGCGAGTGTGTGCGTGCAACGGTGTGCGAGTGTGTGCGAGCGTGTGTGTGCGAGTGTGTATGAGTGTGTGTGCGAGTGTGTGTGAGTGTGTGCGAGTATGTGGGAGTGTGTGCGAGTGTGTGGGTGCGAGTGCGTGCGGGTGTGTGCGAGTGTGCGCGAGTGTGTGTGAGTGTGTGCGAGTGTGTGTGTGTGAGTGTGTGTGTGTGAGTGTGTGCGAATGTGTGCCAGTTTGTGCATGCGAGTGTGTGCAAGTGAGTGCGAGTGTGTGCGAATGTGTGCGGGCGAGTGTGCGCGAGTGTGTGCGTGTGAGTGTGTGCGAGTGTGTGTGTGCGAGTGTGTGCGAGTGTGCTCGAGTGACGGGGTGCAAGTGTGTGCGAGTATGTGTGAGTGAGTGTGTGTGAGTGTCTGCATGTGTGCGAGTGTGTGTGCGAGTGTGTGCGAGTTTGTGTGCGAGTGTGTACGAGTGAGTGTGTGCAAATGTGTGCGAGTGTGTGCGAGTGTGTGCGTGCGAGTGTGTGCTAGTGTGTGCGTGCGAGTGTGTGCGAGTGTGTGAGTGTGTGTGCGAGTGTGTGCGTGCGAGTGTGTGCGAGTGTGTGTGTGCGAGTGTGTGCAAGTGTGCTCGAGTGAGTGGGTGCGAGTGGGTGCGAGTGTGTATGAGTGAGTGTGTGTGAGTGTGTGCGTGGGTTCGAGTTTGTGTGCGAGTGAGTGTGTGTGAATGTGTGTGAGTGTGTGCGAGTGTGTGTAAGTGTGTGTGCAAGTGCGTGAGTGCGAGTGTGTGTGTGCGAGTGTGTGCGAGTGTGCTCGAGTGAGTGGGTGCGAGTGGGTGCGAGTGTGTATGAGTGAGTGTGTGTGAGTGTGTGTGTGCGAGTGTGTGCAACTGTGCTCGAGTGAGTGGGTGCGAGTGGGTGCGAGTGTGTATGAGTGAGTGTGTGTGAGTGTGTGCGTGGGTGCGAGTTTGTGTGCGAGTGAGTGTGTGTGAATGTGTGTGAGTGTGTGCGAGTGTGTGTAAGTGTGTGTGCGAGTGCGTGAGTGCGAGTGTGTCCGAGCGAGTGTGTGCGTGCGAGTGTGTGCGAGTGTGCTCGAGTGAGTGGGTGCGAGTGGGTGCGAGTGTGTATGAGTGAGTGTGTGTGAGTGTGTGCGTGGGTGCGAGTTTGTGTGCGAGTGAGTGTGTGTGAATGTGTGTGAGTGTGTGCGAGTGTGTGTAAGTGTGTGTGCGAGTGCGTGCGAGTGTGTGCATGCGAGTGTGTGCGTGCGAGTGTGTGCAAGTGTGAGTGAGTGTGTGCGAGTGTGTGTGCGAGTGTGTGTGCGAGAGTGTGCGAGTGTGTGCAAATGTGCCCGAGTGTGCGCGAGTGTGCACGAGTGAGTGAGTGCGAGTGTGTATGAGTGAGTGTGTGTGCTTGTGTGCGAGTTAGTGTGCGAGTGAGTGTGTGCGAATGTGTATGAGTGTGTGCGAGTGTTTCTGTGCGAGTGTGTGTGCGAGTGTGTGCGTGTGAGTGTGTGCGTGCGAGTGTGTGTGAGTGAGTGTCTGCGAGTGTGTGCGAGTGTGTGTGCGAGAGTGTGCGAGTGTGTATGAGTATATGTGCGAGTGTGTGCAAGTGTGTGCAAGTGTGTGCGAGTGTGTGTGTGCGAGTGTGTGTGTGCGAGTTTGTGTGTGCGAGTGTGTGTGTGCGAGTGTGTGCAAGCGTGTGCGAGTGAGTGTGTGCGAGTGTGTGCAAATGTGTGCGAGTGTGTGTGTGCAAGAGTGTGCGAGTGTATGCGTGCGAGTGCGTGCGAGTGATTGCGAATGTGTGCGAGTGTGTGTGTGCGAGTGTGTGTGCTTGCGATTGTGTATGAGTGTGTGCTAGTGTGTGTGAGTTTGTGATAGTGTGTGCGTGCGAGTGCGTGCGAGTGAGTGCAAATGTGTGCGAGTGTGGGCGTGCGAGTGTGTGCTAGAGTGCGCAAGTGTGTGCGTGTGAGTGAGTGTGTGTGAGTTTGTGCAAGTGTTTGCGAGTGTGTGTGTGAGTGTGTAGGACTGTGTGTGCGAGTGTGTGCGAGTGTGTGCAAGTGTGTGCGAGTGAGTGTGAGTGAGTGAGTGTGTGCGAGTGTGTGCAAATGTGTGCGAGTGTGTGTGTGCGAGTGTGTGTGATTGTGTATGAGTGCGTGCGAGTATGTGCATGTGAGTGGGTGCGAGTGAGTGCGAGTGTGTGCGTGCGAGTGCGTGCGAGTGATTGCGAATGTGTGCGAGTGTGTGTGCGAGTGTGTGTGCTTGCGATTGTGTATGAGTGTGTGCGAGTGTGTGTGAGTTTGTGCGAGTGTGTGCGTGCGAGTGCGTGCGAGTGAGTGCAAATGTGTGCGAGTGTGGGCGTGCGAGTGTGTGCTAGTGTGCGCAAGTGTGTGCATGTGAGTGAGTGTGTGTGAGTTTGTGCAAGTGTTTGCGAGTGTGTGTGTGAGTGTGTAGGACTGTGTGTGCTAGTGTGTGCGAGTGTGTGCAAGTGTGTGCGAGTGAGTGTGAGTGAGTGCGTGTGTGCAAGTGTGTGCGATTGTGTGCGAGTGTGTGTGTGCGAGTTTGTATGATTGTGTATGAGTGTGTGCGTGCGAGTGGGTGCGAGTGAGTGCGAGTGTGTGTGCGAGTGTGTGTGCGAGTGTGTGCGAGTGGGTGCGAGTAAGTGAGTGTGTGCGAGTGTGTGTAGGAGTGTGTGCGAGTGTGTGCGGTTGTGTGTGTCAGTGTGTAGGACTGTGTGTGCGAGTCTGTTCGAGTTTGTGTGTGTGCGAGTGTGTGTGTGCGAGTGTGTGTGTGATTGTGTATGAGTGCGAGTGTGTGTGTGTGCAAGTGTGTTCGAGTGTGTGTGCGAGTGTGTATGAGTGTGTGTGCGAGTGTGTATGAGTGTGTGTGTGCGAGTGTGTGCGAGTGTGTGTGTGAGTGTGTGCGAGTGTGTGTGAGTGTGTGCGAGTGTGTGCGAGTGTGAGCGTGCGTGTCTGTGTGTGCGAGTGTGTGTGTGTGTGCGAGTGTGTACGAGTGTGTGTTCGTGTGTGTGCGTGTGTGTGCAAGTGTTTGCGAGTGCGTGCGGGTGTGTGCGAGTGTGTGCGGGTGTGTGCGAGTGCGTGCGAGTGAGTGCAAGTGTGTGCAAATGTGTGCGAGCGTGTGTGAGTGTGTGTGAGTGTGTGTGAGTCTGTGCGAGTGTGTGCTTGCGAGTGTGTGCAAATGTGCCCGAGTGTGCGCGAGTGTGCACGAGTGAGTGGGTGCGAGTGTGTGCGAGTGTGTGTGCGAGTGTGTGCGTGTGAGTGTGTGCGTGTGAGTGTGTGCGTGTGAGTGTGTGCGAGTGTGTGTGCGAGTGTGTGCTTGTGAGTGTGTGCGAGTGTGTGTGAGCGTGTGTGTAGGACTGTGTGAGCGAGTGTGTGTGCGAGTGTGTGCGAATGTGTATGTGTGTATGTGCGAGTGTGTGCGAGTGTGTGCAAGTGTGTGTGCGAGTGTGTGTGAGTGTGTACGAGTGTGTGTAGGAGTTTGTGCAAGTGTGTGCGAGTGTATATGCGAGTGTGTGTGTGTGAGTGTGTGTGTGAGTGTGTGCATGCGAGTGTGTGCGAGTGTGTATGCGAGTGTGTGTGTGTGAGTGTGTGTGCGAGTGTGTGCATGCGAGTTTGTGCGAGTGTGTGCGAGTGTGTGCGTGCGAGTGCGTGCGAGTGAGTGCGAATGTGTGCGAGAGTGTGCGAGTGTGTGCGAGTGTGTGTGTGCGAGTGTGTGTGCGTGCGATTGTGTATGAGTGTGTGCGAGTGTCTGTGAGTTTGTGCGAGTGTGTGCGTGCGAGTGCGTGCGAGTGAGTGCGAATGTGTGCGAGTGTGAGCGTGCGAGTGTGTGCTAGTGTGCGCAAGTGTGTGCGTTTGAGTGAGTGTGTGTGAGTTTGTGCGAGTGTTTGCGAGTGTGTGTGTGAGTGTGTAGGACTGTGTGCGAGTGTGTGCAAGTGTGTGCGAGTGAGTGTGTGCGAGTGTGTAAGTGTGTGCGAGTGTGTGTGAGTTTGTAGGACTGTATGTGCAAGTGTTTGCGAGTGTGTGCGAGTGTATTCAAGTGTGTGCGAGTGTGTGTGCGAGTGTGTGCACATGTGCCCGAGTGTGCGCGAGTGTGCACGAGTGAGTGGGTGCGAGAGTGTAAGTGTGTGCGAGTGTGTGTGAGTTTGTAGGACTGTATGTGCAAGTGTTTGCGAGTGTGTGCGAGTGTATTCAAGTGTGTGCGAGTGTGTGTGCGAGTGTGTGCACATGTGCCCGAATGTGCGCGAGTGTGCACGAGTGAGTGGGTGCGAGTGTGTGAGTGTGTGCGAGTGTGTGTGAGTTTGTGCGATTGTGTATGAGTGTGTGCGAGTATGTGTGAGTTTGTGCGAGTGTGTGCGAGTGTGTGCGTGCGAGTGCATGCGAGTGAATGTGAATGTGTGCAATTGTGGGCGTGCGAGTGTGTGCTAGTGTGTGCAAGTGTGTGCGTGTGAGTGAGTGTGTGTGAGTATGTGCGAGTGTTTGCGAGTGTGTGTGTGAGTGTGTAGGACTGTGTGTGCGAGTGTGTGCGAGTGTTTGCAAGTGTGTGCGAGTGAGTGTGAGTGAGTGAGTGTGTGCGAATGTGTGCGAGTGTGTGTGTGCGAGTGTTTGTGATTGTGTATGAGTGTGTGCGAGTGTGTGCGTGTGAGTGGGTGCGAGTGAGTGCGAGTGTGTGCAAATGTGTGCGAGAGTTTGCGAGTGTGGGCGTGCGAGTGTGTGCGAGTGTGCGCGAGTGTGTGTGAGTGTGTGCGAGAGTGTGTGCGTGTGAGTAAGTGTGTGAGTGAGTGTGACTGTATGCTTACGAGTGTGTGCTAGTGTGCGTGAGTGTGTGCGAGTGTGCGCGAGTGTGTACGTGTGAGTGAGTGTGTGAGTGTGTGCGAGTGTTTGCGAGTGTGTGTGTGAGTGTGTAGGACTGTGTGTGCGAGTGTGTGTGCGAGTGTGTGCGAATGTGTATGTGTGTATGCGCGAGTGTGTGTGTGCGAGTGTGTGCCAGTGTGTGCCAGTGTGTGCATACGAGTGTGTGCAAGTGAGTGCGAATGTGTGCGAATGTGTGCGAATGTTTGCGTGCGAGTGTGCACGAGTGTGCGCGTGTGTGTGTGCGTGAGTGTGTGCGTGTGAGTGTGAGCGAGTGTGTGCGTACGAGTGTGTGCGAGTGTGCTCGAGTGACTGGGTGTGAGTGTGTGCGAGTGTGTGTGTGCTAGTGTGTGCAAGTGTGTGCGAGTGTGTGCGAGTGTGTGCATGAGTGTGTGTGCGTGTGTGTGCGTGTGTGAGGGTGTGCGAGTGTGTGCGAGTGTGTGCGAGTGTGTGGAAGCGTGATCAAGTGTGTGCAAGTGTGTGTGAGTGTGTGCAAATGTGTGTGCGAGTGTGTGCAAGTGTGTGCGAGTGAGTGTGTGCGATTGTGTATGAGTTTGTGCGAGTGTGTGCGAGAGTGTGAGAGTGTGGGCGTGCGAGTGTGCGCGAGTGTGTACATGTGAGTGAGTGTGTGTTTGATTGTTTACGAGTGTTTGCGAGTGTGTTTGTGAGTGTGTAGGACTGTGTGTGCGAGTGTGGGCGAGTGTGTGTGAGTGTGTGTGAGTGTGTGCATGAGTGAGTGTGTGCGAGTGTCTGCTAGTGTGTGTGTGATTGTGTGCGAGTGTGTGTGTGCAAGTGTGTGCGAGTGTGTGTGAGTGTATGCGAGTGTATGCGTGCGAGTGTGTGTGTGAGTGTGTGCGAGTGTGTGTAGGAGTTTGTGCGAGTGTGTGCGAGTGTGTATGTGTGTGTGTGTGTTAGTGTGTGTGCGAGTGTGTGCATGCGAGTGTGTGCGAGTGTGTGCGTGCGAGTGTGTGCGAGTGTGTGCGAGTATGTGCGAGTGTGTGTGTGCTAGTGTGTGCAAGTGTGTGCGAGTGTGTGTGTGCCAGTGTGTGCCAGTGTGTGCCAGTGTGTGCGTACGAGTGTGTGCAAGTGAGTGTGAATGTGTGTGAATGTGTGCGTGCGAGTGTGCACGAGTGTGCGCAAGTTTGTGTGCGTGAGTGTGTGCGTGTGAGTGTGTGCGAGTGTGTGCGTGCGAGTGTGTGCGAGTGTGCTCGAGTGACTGGGTGCGAGTGTGTGCGAGTGTGTGTGTGTGCGAGTGAGTGTGTGCGAGTGTGTATGAGTGAGTGTGTTTGAGTGTGTGCCAGTTTGTGTTTGTGTGTGCGAGTGCGTGCGAATGTGTGCATGCAAGTGTGTGCGAGTGTGTGCGAGTGTGTGCGTGAGTGTGTGTGCATGTGTGTGCGTGTGTGTGAGTGTGTGCGAGTGTGTGCAAGTATGTGCAAGCATGTGCAAGTGTGTGCAAGTGTGTGCGAGTGTGTGCGACTGTGTGTGCAACTGTGTGTGCGAGTGTGTGCAAGTGAGTGCGAGTGAGTGTGTGCGATTGTGTATGAGTTTGTGCGAGTGTGTGTGAGTGTGTGCGAGTGAGTGCGAGTGTGTGCAAATGTGTGCGAGAGTGTGAGAGTGTGGGCGTGCAAGTGTGCGCGAGTGTGTATGTGTGAGTGAGTGTGTGTGTGAGTGTTTGCGAGTGTTTGCGAGTGTGTGTGTGAGTGTTTGCGAGTGTTTGCGAGTGTGTGTGTGAGTGTGTAGGACTGTGTGTGTGAGTGTGGGCGAGTGTGTGTGAGTGTGTGTGAGTGTGTGCATGAGTGAGTGTGTGCGAGTGTCTGCGAGTGTGTGTGTGATTGTGTGCGAGTGTGTGTGATTGTGTGCGAGTGTGTGCGTGCGAGTGTGTGTGTGTGAGTGTGTGCAAGTGTGTGCGAGTGTGGCGAGTGTGTGCGATTGTGTGTGTGCGAGAGTGTGCCAGTGTGTGCCAGTGTGTGCGTATGAGTGTGTGCGAGTGTGTGTGAATGTGTGTGAGTTTGTGCGTGTGAGTGTGCGCGAGTGTTTGCGTGCGAGTGTGTGCGAGTGTGCTCGAGTGACTGGGTGCGAGTGTGTGCGAGTGTGTGTGAGTGTGTGCGAGTGTGTATGAGTGAATGTGTGTGAGTGTGTGCGAGTTTGTGTGCGAGTGTGTGCGAGTGAGTGTGTGAATGTGTGCAAATGTGTGCGAGTGTGTGTGCGAGTGTTTGTGTGCGAGAGTGTGCAAGTGTATGCGTGCAAGTGTTTGCGTGCGAGTGTGTGCGTGCGAGTGTGTGCGAGTGTGTGTGTGTGTGTGTGCGAGTGTGTATGAGTATATGTGCGAGTGTGTGCAAGTGTGTGCGAGTGTGTGTGTGCGAGTGTGTGTGTGCGAGTTTGTGTGTGCGAGTGTGTGTGTGCGAGTGTGTGCAAGCGTGTGCGAGTGAGTGTGTGCGAGTGTGTGCAAATGTGTGCGAGTGTGTGTGCTAGTGTGTGTGTGCAAGAGTGTGCGAGTGTATGCGTGCAAGTGTGTGCGTGCGAGTGTATGCGTGCGAGTGTGTGTGTGTGTGCGAGTGTGTATGAGTGTATGTGCGAGTGTGTGCAAGTGTGTGCGAGTGTGTGTGTGCGAGTGTGTGCAAGCGTCTGCGAGCGAGTGTGTGCGAGTGTGTGCGAGTGTGTGTGCGAGTGTGTGTGTGCCATTGTGTATGAGTGTGTGCGAGTGTCTGTGAATTTGTGCGAGTGTGTGCGTGCGAGTGCGTGCGAGTGTGTGCAAATGTGTGCGAGAGTGTACGAGTGTGGACGTGCGAGTGTGTGCTAGTGTGCGCGAGTGTATGAGTGTGTGCGAGTCTGTGAGTGTGTAGGACTGTGTGTGCGAGTGTGTGCGAGTGTGTTAGTGTGTGTGCGAGTGTGTGTGTTCGATTGTGTTTGAGTGTGTGCACTTGTGAGCCAGTGTGTGTGTGCGAGTGCGAATGAGTGAGTGTGTGCAAATGTGTGTGAGTGTGTGTGAGTGTGTGTGTGCGAGTGTGTGCGTGCAACGGTGTGCGAGTGTGTGCGAGCGTGTGTGTGCGAGTGTGTATGAGTGTGTGTGCGAGTGTGTGTGAGTGTGTGCGAGTATGTGGGAGTGTGTGCGAGTGTGTGGGTGCGAGTGCGTGCGGGTGTGTGCGAGTGTGCGCGAGTGTGTGTGAGTGTGTGCGAGTGTGTGTGTGTGTGAGTGTGTGTGTGTGAGTGTGTGCGAATGTGTGCCAGTTTGTGCATGCGAGTGTGTGCAAGTGAGTGCGAGTGTGTGCGAATGTGTGCGGGCGAGTGTGCGCGAGTGTGTGCGTGTGAGTGTGTGCGAGTGTGTGTGTGCGAGTGTGTGCGAGTGTGCTCGAGTGACTGGGTGCAAGTGTGTGCGAGTATGTGTGAGTGAGTGTGTGTGAGTGTCTGCATGTGTGCGAGTTGGTGTGCGAGTGTGTGCGAGTTTGTGTGCGAGTGTGTACGAGTGAGTGTGTGCAAATGTGTGCGAGTGTGTGCGAGTGTGTGCGTGCGAGTGTGTGCTAGTGTGTGCGTGCGAGTGTGTGCGAGTGTGTGAGTGTGTGTGCGAGTGTGTGCGTGCGAGTGTGTGCGAGTGTGTGTGTGCGAGTGTGTGCAAGTGTGCTCGAGTGAGTGGGTGCGAGTGGGTGCGAGTGTGTATGAGTGAGTGTGTGTGAGTGTGTGCGTGGGTTCGAGTTTGTGTGCGAGTGAGTGTGTGTGAATGTGTGTGAGTGTGTGCGAGTGTGTGTAAGTGTGTGTGCGAGTGCGTGAGTGCGAGTGTGTCCGTGCGAGTGTGTGCGTGCGAGTGTGTGCGAGTGTGCTCGAGTGAGTGGGTGCGAGTGGGTGCGAGTGTGTATGAGTGAGTGTGTGTGAGTGTGTGTGTGCGAGTGTGTGCAACTGTGCTCGAGTGAGTGGGTGCGAGTGGGTGCGAGTGTGTATGAGTGAGTGTGTGTGAGTGTGTGCGTGGGTGCGAGTTTGTGTGCGAGTGAGTGTGTGTGAATGTGTGTGAGTGTGTGCGAGTGTGTGTAAGTGTGTGTGCGAGTGCGTGAGTGCGAGTGTGTCCGAGCGTGTGTGCGTGCGAGTGTGTGCGAGTGTGCTCGAGTGAGTGGGTGCGAGTGGGTGCGAGTGTGTATGAGTGAGTGTGTGTGAGTGTGTGCGTGGGTGCGAGTTTGTGTGCGAGTGAGTGTGTGTGAATGTGTGTGAGTGTGTGCGAGTGTGTGTAAGTGTGTGTGCGAGTGCGTGCGTGCGAGTGTGTGCATGCGAGTGTGTGCGTGCGAGTGTGTGCAAGTGTGAGTGAGTGTGTGCGAGTGTGTGTGCGAGTGTGTGTGCGAGAGTGTGCGAGTGTGTGCAAATGTGCCCGAGTGTGCGCGAGTGTGCACGAGTGAGTGAGTGCGAGTGTGTATGAGTGAGTGTGTGTGCGTGTGTGCGAGTTAGTGTGCGAGTGAGTGTGTGCGAATGTGTATGAGTGTGTGCGAGTGTTTCTGTGCGAGTGTGTGTGCGAGTGTGTGCGTGTGAGTGTGTGCGTGCGAGTGTGTGTGAGTGAGTGTCTGCGAGTGTGTGTGCGAGTGTGTGTGCGAGAGTGTGCGAGTGTGTATGAGTATATGTGCGAGTGTGTGCAAGTGTGTGCAAGTGTGTGCGAGTGTGTGTGTGCGAGTGTGTGTGCGAGTTTGTGTGTGCGAGTGTGTGTGTGCGAGTGTGTGCAAGCGTGTGCGAGTGAGTGTGTGCGAGTGTGTGCAAATGTGTGCGAGTGTGTGTGTGCAAGAGTGTGCGAGTGTATGCGTGCGAGTGCGTGCGAGTGATTGCGAATGTGTGCGAGTGTGTGTGTGCAAGAGTGTGCGAGTGTATGCGTGCGAGTGCGTGCGAGTGATTGCGAATGTGTGCGAGTGTGTGTGTGCGAGTGTGTGTGCTTGCGATTGTGTATGAGTGTGTGCGAGTGTGTGTGAGTTTGTGATAGTGTGTGCGTGCGAGTGCGTGCGAGTGAGTGCAAATGTGTGCGAGTGTGGGCGTGCGAGTGTGTGCTAGAGTGCGCAAGTGTGTGCGTGTGAGTGAGTGTGTGTGAGTTTGTGCAAGTGTTTGCGAGTGTGTGTGTGAGTGTGTAGGACTGTGTGTGCGAGTGTGTGCGAGTGTGTGCAAGTGTGTGCGAGTGAGTGTGAGTGAGTGAGTGTGTGCGAGTGTGTGCAAATGTGTGCGAGTGTGTGTGTGCGAGTGTGTGTGATTGTGTATGAGTGCGTGCGAGTATGTGCATGTGAGTGGGTGCGAGTGAGTGCGAGTGTGTGCGTGCGAGTGCGTGCGAGTGATTGCGAATGTGTGCGAGTGTGTGTGCGAGTGTGTGTGCTTGCGATTGTGTATGAGTGTGTGCGAGTGTGTGTGAGTTTGTGCGAGTGTGTGCATGCGAGTGTGTGCGAGTGAGTGCAAATGTGTGCGAGTGTGGGCGTGCGAGTGTGTGCTAGTGTGCGCAAGTGTGTGCGTGTGAGTGAGTGTGTGTGAGTTTGTGCAAGTGTTTGCGAGTGTGTGTGTGAGTGTGTAGGACTGTGTGTGCTAGTGTGTGCGAGTGTGTGCAAGTGTGTGCGAGTGAGTGTGAGTGAGTGCGTGTGTGCAAGTGTGTGCGATTGTGTGCGAGTGTGTGTGTGCGAGTTTGTATGATTGTGTATGAGTGTGTGCGTGCGAGTGGGTGCGAGTGAGTGCGAGTGTGTGTGCGAGTGTGTGTGCGAGTGTGTGCGAGTGGGTGCGAGTAAGTGAGTGTGTGCGAGTGTGTGTAGGAGTGTGTGCGAGTGTGTGCGGTTGTGTCTGTCAGTGTGTAGGACTGTGTGTGCGAGTCTGTTCGAGTTTGTGTGTGTGCGAGTGTGTGTGTGCGAGTGTGTGTGTGATTGTGTATGAGTGCGAGTGTGTGTGTGTGCAAGTGTGTTCGAGTGTGTGTGCGAGTGTGTATGAGTGTGTGTGCGAGTGTGTATGAGTGTGTGTGTGCGAGTGTGTGCGAGTGTGTGTGTGAGTGTGTGCGAGTGTGTGTGAGTGTGTGCGAGTGTGTGCGAGTGTGAGCGTGCGTGTCTGTGTGTGCGAGTGTGTGTGTGTGTGTGTGCGAGTGTGTACGAGTGTGTGTGCGTGTGTGTGCGTGTGTGTGCAAGTGTTTGCGAGTGCGTGCGGGTGTGTGCGAGTGCGTGCGGGTGTGTGCGAGTGCGTGCGAGTGAGTGCAAGTGTGTGCAAATATGTGCGAGCGTGTGTGAGTGTGTGTGAGTGTGTGTGAGTCTGTGCTAGTGTGTGCTTGCGAGTGTGTCCAAATGTGCCCGAGTGTGCGCGAGTGTGCACGAGTGAGTGGGTGCGAGTGTGTGCGAGTGTGTGTGCGAGTGTGTGCGTGTGAGTGTGTGCGTGTGAGTGTGTGCGTGTGAGTGTGTGCGAGTGTGTGTGCGAGTGTGTGCTTGTGAGTGTGTGCGAGTGTGTGTGAGCGTGTGTGTAGGACTGTGTGAGCGAGTGTGTGTGCGAGTGTGTGCGAATGTGTATGTGTGTATGTGCGAGTGTGTGCGAGTGTGTGCAAGTGTGTGTGCGAGTGTGTGTGAGTGTGTACGAGTGTGTGTAGGAGTTTGTGCAAGTGTGTGCGAGTGTATATGCGAGTGTGTGTGTGTGAGTGTGTGTGTGAGTGTGTGCATGCGAGTGTGTGCGAGTGTGTATGCGAGTGTGTGTGTGAGTGTGTGTGCGAGTGTGTGCATGCGAGTTTGTGCGAGTGTGTGCGAGTGTGTGCGTGCGAGTGCGTGCGAGTGAGTGCGAATGTGTGCGAGAGTGTGCGAGTGTGTGCGAGTGTGTGTGTGCGAGTGTGTGTGCGTGCGATTGTGTATGAGTGTGTGCGAGTGTCTGTGAGTTTGTGCGAGTGTGTGCGTGCGAGTGCGTGCGAGTGAGTGCGAATGTGTGCGAGTGTGGGCGTGCGAGTGTGTGCTAGTGTGCGCAAGTGTGTGCGTTTGAGTGAGTGTGTGTGAGTTTGTGCGAGTGTTTGCGAGTGTGTGTGTGAGTGTGTAGGAAGGTGTGCGAGTGTGTGCAAGTGTGTACGAGTGAGTGTGTGCGAGTGTGTGCAAGAGTGTGCGAGTGTGTGTGAGTTCGTGCGTGCAAATGCGTGCGAGTGAGAGCAAGTGTGTGCAAATGTGTGTGAGAGTGTGCGAGTGTGGGCGTGCGAGTGTGTGCTAGTGTGCGCGAGTGTGTGAGTGTGTGCGAGTGTGTGCATGTGAGTGAGTGTGTGTGTGAGTGTGTGCAAGTGTGTGCGTGCGAGTGTGTGCGAGTGTGTGCGAGTGTGTGTGAGTGTGTGCAAGTGTGTGCGATTGTGTGCGAGTGTGTGTCTGCGAGTGAGTGCGAGTGTGTGCCAGTGTGTGCGTACGAGTGTGTGCAAGTGAGTGCGAGTGAGTGCAAATGTGTGCGAGTGTGGGCGTGCGAGTGTGTGCTAGTGTGCGCAAGTGTGTGCGTGTGAGTGAGTGTGTGTGAGTTTGTGCAAGTGTTTGCGAGTGTGTGTGTGAGTGTGTAGGACTGTGTGTGCGAGTGTGTGCGAGTGTGTGCAAGTGTGTGCGAGTGAGTGTGAGTGAGTGCGTGTGTGCAAGTGTGTGCGAATGTGTGCGAGTGTGTGTGTGCGAGTTTGTGTGATTGTGTATGAGTGTGTGCGTGCGAGTGGGTGCGAGAGAGTGCGAGTGTGTGTGCGAGTTTGTGTGCGAGTGTGTGCGAGTGGGTGCGAGTAAGTGAGTGTGTGCGAGTGTGTGTAGGAGTGTGTGCGAGTGTGTGCGGTTGTGTGTGTCAGTGTGTAGGACTGTGTGTGCGAGTCTGTTCGAGTTTGTGTGTTTGCGAGTGTGTGTGTGCGAGTGTGTGTGTGATTGTGTATGAGTGCGAGTGTGTGTGTGTGTGTGCAAGTGTGTTCGAGTGTGTGTGCGAGTGTGTATGAGTGTGTGTGTGCGAGTGTGTGCGAGTGTGTGTGTGCGAGTGTGTGCGAGTGTGTGTGAGTGTGTGCATGAGTGAGTGTGTGCGAGTGTGTGCGAGTGTGTGTGTGAGTGTGTGCGAGTGTGTGTGAGTGTGTGCGAGTGTGTGCGAGTGTGTGCGTGCGTGTCTGTGTGTGCGAGTGTGTGTGCGTGTGTGTGCGAGTGTGTACGAGTGTGTGTGCGTGTGTGTGCGTGTGTGTGCAAGTGTTTGCGAGTGCGTGCGGGTGTGTGCGAGTGCGTGCGGGTGTGTGTGAGTGCTTGCGAGTGAGTGCAAGTGTGTGCAAATGTGTGCGAGCGTGTGTGAGTGTGTGAGTGTGTGTGAGTGTGTGTGAGTCTGTGCGAGTGTGTGCTTGCGAGTGTGTGCTAGTGTGCACGAGTGTGTGAGTGTGTGCGAGAGTGCGCGAGTGTGTGTGTGTGAGTAATTGAGTGTGTGCGAGTGTGTGTGTGAGTGTGTACGACTGTGTGTGCGAGTGTGTGCGCGTGTGTGCGAGTGTATATGAGTGTATGTGCGAGTGTGTGTGTGAGTGTGTGCGAGTGTGTGTGCGAGTGTGTTTGAGTGTGTGCAAGTGTGTGCGAGTGTGTGTGCGAATGCGTACGAGTGTGTGCGAGTGTGTGTGAGTGTGTGTGCGAGTGTGTGATTGTGTGGGAGTGTGTGTGAGCTTGTAGGACTGTATGTGCGAGTGTTTGCGAGTGTGTGCGAGTGTGTTCGAGTGTGTGTAAGTGTGTGAGTGTGTGCGAGTGTGTGTGCGAGTGTGTGTGCGAGAGTGTGCGAGTGTGTGCGAGTGTGTGCAAATGTGCCCGAGTGTGCTTGAGTGTACACGAGTGAGTGGGTGCGAGTGTGTAAGTGTGTGCGAGTGTGTGTGAGTTTGTAGGACTGTATGTGCAAGTGTTTGCGAGTGTGTGCGAGTGTATTCAAGTGTGTGCGAGTGTGTGTGCGAGTGTGTGCACATGTGCCCGAGTGTGCGCGAGTGTGCACGAGTGAGTGGGTGCGAGTGTGTGAGTGTGTGCGAGTGTGTGTGAGTTTGTGCGATTGTGTATGAGTGTGTGCGAGTATGTGTGAGTTTGTGCGAGTGTGTGCGAGTGTGTGCGTGCGAGTGCATGCGAGTGAATGTGAATGTGTGCAATTGTGGGCGTGCGAGTGTGTGCTAGTGTGTGCAAGTGTGTGTGTGTGAGTGAGTGTGTGTGAGTATGTGCGAGTGTTTGCGAGTGTGTGTGTGAGTGTGTAGGACTGTGTGTGCGAGTGTGTGCGAGTGTGTGCAAGTGTGTGCGAGTGAGTGTGAGTGAGTGCGTGTGTGCAAGTGTGTGCGATTGTGTGCGAGTGTGTGTGTGCGAGTTTGTATGATTGTGTATGAGTGTGTGCGTGCGAGTGGGTGCGAGTGAGTCCGAGTGTGTGTGCGAGTGTGTGTGCGAGTGTGTGCGAGTGGGTGCGAGTAAGTGAGTGTGTGCGAGTGTGTGTAGGAGTGTGTGCGAGTGTGTGCGGTTGTGTGTGTCAGTGTGTAGGACTGTGTGTGCGACTCTGTTCGAGTTTGTGTGTGTGCGAGTGTGTGTGTGCGAGTGTGTGTGTGATTGTGTATGAGTGCGAGTGTGTGTGTGTGTGTGTGTGCAAGTGTGTTCGAGTGTGTGTGCGAGTGTGTATGAGTGTGTGTGCGAGTGTGTATGAGTGTGTGTGTGCGAGTGTGTGCGAGTGTGTGTGTGAGTGTGTGCGAGTGTGTGTGAGTGTGTGCGAGTTTGTGCGAGTGTGTGCGTGCGTGTCTGTGTGTGCGAGTGTGTGTGTGTGTGTGTGTGCGAGTGTGTACGAGTGTGTGTGCGTGTGTGTGCGTGTGTGTGCAAGTGTTTGCGAGTGCGTGCGGGTGTGTGCGAGTGCGTGCGGGTGTGTGCGAGTGCGTGCGAGTGAGTGCAAGTGTGTGCAAATGTGTGCAAGCGTGTGTGAGTGTGTGTGAGTGTGTGTGAGTCTGTGCGAGTGTGTGCTTGCGAGTGTGTGCAAATGTGCCCGAGTGTGCGCGAGTGTGCACGAGTGAGTGGGTGCGAGTGTGTGCGAGTGTGTGTGCGAGTGTGTGCGTGTGAGTGTGTGCGTGTGAGTGTGTGCGAGTGTGTGTGCGAGTGTGTGCTTGTGAGTGTGTGCGAGTGTGTGTGAGCGTGTGTGTAGGACTGTGTGAGCGAGTGTGTGTGCGAGTGTGTGCGAATGTGTATGTGTGTATGTGCGAGTGTGTGCGAGTGTGTGCAAGTGTGTGTGCGAGTGTGTGTGAGTGTGTACGAGTGTGTGTAGGAGTTTGTGCGAGTGTGTGCGAGTGTATATGCGAGTGTGTGTGTGTGAGTGTGTGTGTGAGTGTGTGCATGCGAGTGTGTGCGAGTGTGTATGCGAGTGTGTGTGTGTGAGTGTGTGTGCGAGTGTGTGCATGCGAGTTTGTGCGAGTGTGTGCGAGTGTGTGCGTGCGAGTGCGTGCGAGTGAGTGCGAATGTGTGCGAGAGTGTGCGAGTGTGTGCGAGTGTGTGTGTGCGAGTGTGTGTGCGTGCGATTGTGTATGAGTGTGTGCGAGTGTCTGTGAGTTTGTGCGAGTGTGTGCGTGCGAGTGCGTGCGAGTGAGTGCGAATGTGTGCGAGTGTGGGCGTGCGAGTGTGTGCTAGTGTGCGCAAGTGTGTGCGTTTGAGTGAGTGTGTGTGAGTTTGTGCGAGTGTTTGCGAGTGTGTGTGTGAGTGTGTAGGACTGTGTGCGAGTGTGTGCAAGTGTGTGCGAGTGAGTGTGTGCGAGTGTGTGCAAGAGTGTGCGAGTGTGTGTGAGTTTGTGCGTGCAAATGCGTGCGAGTGAGAGCAAGTGTGTGCAAATGTGTGTGAGAGTGTGCGAGTGTGGGCGTGCGAGTGTGTGCTAGTGTGCGCGAGTGTGTGAGTGTGTGCGAGTGTGTGCATGTGAGTGAGTGTGTGTGTGAGTGTGTGCAAGTGTGTGCGTGCGAGTGTGTGCGAGTGTGTGCGAGTGTGTGCGAATCTGTGTGTGTGAGTGTGTGCAAGTGTGTGCGATTGTGTGCGAGTGTGTGTGTGCGAGTGAGTGCGAGTGTGTGCCAGTGTGTGCGTACGAGTGTGTGCAAGTGAGTGTGAGTGAGTGCAAATGTGTGCGAGTGTGGGCGTGCGAGTGTGTGCTAGTGTGCGCAAGTGTGTGCGTGTGAGTGAGTGTGTGTGAGTTTGTGCAAGTGTTTGCGAGTGTGTGTGTGAGTGTGTAGGACTGTGTGTGCGAGTGTGTGCGAGTGTGTGCAAGTGTGTGCGAGTGAGTGTGAGTGAGTGCGTGTGTGCAAGTGTGTGCGAATGTGTGCGAGTGTGTGTGTGCGAGTTTGTGTGATTGTGTATGAGTGTGTGCGTGCGAGTGGGTGCGAGTGAGTGCGAGTGTGTGTGCGAGTTTGTGTGCGAGTGTGTGCGAGTGGGTGCGAGTAAGTGAGTGTGTGCGAGTGTGTGTAGGAGTGTGTGCGAGTGTGTGCGGTTGTGTGTGTCAGTGTGTAGGACTGTGTGTGCGAGTCTTTTCGAGTTTGTGTGTTTGCGAGTGTGTGTGTGCGAGTGTGTGTGTGATTGTGTATGAGTGCGAGTGTGTGTGTGTGTGTGCAAGTGTGTTCGAGTGTGTGTGCGAGTGTGTATGAGTGTGTGTGTGCGAGTGTGTGCGAGTGTGTGTGTGCGAGTGTGTGCGAGTGTGTGTGAGTGTGTGCGAGTGTGTGCTTGCGAGTGTGTGCTAGTGTGCACGAGTGTGTGAGTGTGTGCGAGAGTGCGCGAGTGTGTGCGTGTGAGTAATTGAGTGTGTGCGAGTGTGTGTGTGAGTGTGTACGACTGTGTGTGCGAGTGTGTGCGCGTGTGTGCGTGTGTATATGAGTGTATGTGCGAGTGTGTGTGCGAGTGTGTGCGAGTGTGTGTGCGAGTGTGTTTGAGTGTGTGCAAGTGTGTGCGAGTGTGTGTGCGAGTGCGTACGAGTGTGTGCGAGTGTGTGTGAGTGTGTGTGCGAGTGTGTGATTGTGTGGGAGTGTGTGTGAGCTTGTAGGACTGTATGTGCGAGTGTTTGCGAGTGTGTGCGAGTGTGTTCGAGTGTGTGTAAGTGTGTGAGTGTGTGCGAGTGTGTGTGCGAGTGTGTGTGCGAGAGTGTGCGAGTGTGTGCGAGTGTGTGCAAATGTGCCCGAGTGTGCTTGAGTGTACACGAGTGAGTGGGTGCGAGTGTGTAAGTGTGTGCGAGTGTGTGTGAGTTTGTAGGACTGTATGTGCAAGTGTTTGCGAGTTTGTGCGAGTGTATTCAAGTGTGTGCGAGTGTGTGTGCGAGTGTGTGCACATGTGCCCGAGTGTGCGCGAGTGTGCACGAGTGAGTGGGTGCGAGTGTGTGAGTGTGTGCGAGTGTGTGTGAGTTTGTGCGATTGTGTATGAGTGTGTGCGAGTATGTGTGAGTTTGTGCGAGTGTGTGCGAGTGTGTGCGTGCGAGTGCATGCGAGTGAATGTGAATGTGTGCAATTGTGGGCGTGCGAGTGTGTGCTAGTGTGTGCAAGTGTGTGCGTGTGAGTGAGTGTGTGTGAGTATGTGCGAGTGTTTGCGAGTGTGTGTGTGAGTGTGTAGGACTGTGTGTGCGAGTGTGTGCGAGTGTGTGCAAGTGTGTGCGAGTGAGTGTGAGTGAGTGAGTGTGTGCGAGTGTGTGCGAATGTGTGCGAGTGTGTGTGTGCGAGTGTGTGTGACTGTGTATGAGTGTGTGCGAGTGTGTGCGTGTGAGTTGGTGCGAGTGAGTGCGAGTGTGTGCAAATGTGTGCGAGAGTGTGCGAGTGTGGGCGTGCGAGTGTGCGCGAGTGTGTGTGAGTGTGTGCGAGAGTGTGTGCGTGTGAGTAAGTGTGTGAGTGAGTGTGACTGTATGCTTACGAGTGTGTGCTAGTGTGCGTGAGTGTGTGCGAGTGTGCGCGAGTGTGTACGTGTGAGTGAGTGTGTGAGTGTGTGCGAGTGTTTGCGAGTGTGTGTGTGAGTGTGTAGGGCTGTGTGTGCGAGTGTGTGAGCGAGTGTGTGCGAATGTGTATGTGTGTATGTGCGAGTGTGTGTGTGCGAGTGTGTGCCAGTGTGTGCCAGTGTGTGCATACGAGTGTGTGCAAGTGAGTGCGAATGTGTGCGAATGTGTGCGAATGTGTGCGTGTGCACGAGTGTGCGCGTGTGTGTGTGCGTGAGTGTGTGCGTGTGAGTGTGTGCGAGTGTGTGCGTGCGAGTGTGTGCGAGTGTGCTCGAGTGACTGGGTGTGAGTGTGTGCGAGTGTGTGTGTGCTAGTGTGTGCGAGTGTGTGCGAGTGTGTGCATGAGTGTGTGTGCATGTGTGTGCGTGTGTGTGAGGGTGTGCGAGTGTGTGCAAGCGTGTTCAAGTGTGTGCAAGTGTGTGCGAGTGTGTGCGAGTGTGTGTGCGAGTGTGTGCAAGTGTGTGCGAGTGCGTGTGTGCGATTGTGTATGAGTTTGTGCGAGTGTGTACGTGCGAGTGCGTGCGAGTGAGTACGAGTGTGTGCAAATGTGTGCGAGAGTGTGAGAGTGTGGGCGTGCGAGTGTGCGCGAGTGTGTACATGTGAGTGAGTGTGTGTGTGAGTGTTTACGAGTGTTTGCGAGTGTGTGTGTGAGTGTGTAGGACTGTGTGTGCGAGTGTGGGCGAGTGTGTGTGAGTGTGTGTGAGTGTGTGCATGAGTGAGTGTGTGCGAGTGTCTGCGAGTGTGTGTGTGATTGTGTGCGAGTGTGTGTGTGCAAGTGTGTGCGAGTGTGTGTGAGTGTGTGCGAGTGTATGCGTGCGAGTGTGTGTGTGAGTGTGTGCGAGTGTGTGTAGGAGTTTGTGCGAGTGTGTGCGAGTGTGTATGTGTGTGTGTGTTAGTGTGTGTGCGAGTGTGTGCATGCGAGTGTGTGCGAGTGTGTGCGTGCGAGTGTGTGCGAGTGTGTGCGAGTATGTGCGAGTGTGTGTGTGCTAGTGTGTGCAAGTGTGTGCGAGTGTGTGTGTGCCAGTGTGTGCCAGTGTGTGCGTACGAGTGTGTGCAAGTGAGTGTGAATGTGTGTGAATGTGTGCGTGCGAGTGTGCACGAGTGTGCGCAAGTGTGTGTGCGTGAGTGTGTGCGTGTGAGTGTGTGCGAGTGTGTGCGTGCGAGTGTGTGCGAGTGTGCTCGAGTGACTGGGTGCGAGTGTGTGCGAGTGTGTGTGTGCGAGTGTGTGCGAGTGAGTGTGTGCGAGTGTGTATGAGTGAGTGTGTTTGAGTGTGTGCCAGTTTGTGTTTGTGTGTGCGATTGCGTGCAAATGTGTGCATGCAAGTGTGTGCGAGTGTGTGCGAGTGTGTGCGTGAGTGTGTGTGCATGTGTGTGCGTGTGTGTGAGTGTGTGCGAGTGTGTGCGAGTGTGTGCGAGTGTGTGCAAGCATGTGCAAGTGTGTGCGAGTGTGTGCGACTGTGTGTGCGAGTGTGTGCAAGTGAGTGCGAGTGAGTGTGTGCGATTGTGTATGAGTTTGTGCGAGTGTGTGCGAGTGTGTGCGTGCGAGTGTGTGCGAGTGAGTGCGAGTGTGTGCAAATGTGTGCGAGAGTGTGAGAATGTGGGCGTGCAAGTGTGCGCGAGTGTGTATGTGTGAGTGAGTGTGTGTGTGAGTGTTTGTGAGTGTTTGCGAGTGTGTGTGTGTTTGCGAGTGTTTGCGAGTGTGTGTGTGAGTGTGTAGGACTGTGTGTGTGAGTGTGGGCGAGTGTGTGTGAGTGTGTGTGAGTGTGTGCATGAGTGAGTGTGTGCGAGTGTCTGCGAGTGTGTGTGTGATTGTGTGCGAGTGTGTGTGAGTGTGTGCGAGTGTGTGCGTGCGAGTGTGTGTGTGTGAGTGTGTGCAAGTGTGTGCGAGTGTGGCGAGTGTGTGCGATTGTGTGTGTGCGAGTGTGTGCCAGTGTGTGCCACTGTGTGCGTATGAGTGTGTGCGAGTGTGTGTGAATGTGTGTGAGTTTGTGCATGTGAGTGTGCGCGAGTGTTTGCGTGCGAGTGTGTGCGAGTGTGCTCGAGTGACTGGGTGCGAGTGTGTGCGAGTGTGTGTGAGTGTGTGCGAGTGTGTATGAGTGAATCTGTGTGAGTGTGTGCGAGTTTGTGTGCGAGTGTGTGCGAGTGAGTGTGTGTGAATGTGTGCAAATGTGTGCGAGTGTGTGTGCGAGTGTGTGTGTGCGAGAGTGTGCAAGTGTATGCGTGCAAGTGTGTGCGTGCGAGTGTGTGCGTGCGAGTGTGTGCGAGTGTGTGTGTGCGTGTGTGCGAGTGTGTATGAGTATATGTGCGAGTGTGTGCAAGTGTGTGCGAGTGTGTGTGTGCGAGTGTGTGTGTGCGAGTTTGTGTGTGCGAGTGTGTGTGTGCGAGTGTGTGCAAGCGTGTGCGAGTGAGTGTGTGCGAGTGTGTGCAAATGTGTGCGAGTGTGTGTGCGAGTGTGTGTGTGCAAGAGTGTGCGAGTGTATGCGTGCAAGTGTGTGCGTGCGAGTGTATGCGTGCGAGTGTGTGTGTGTGTGTGCGAGTGTGTATGAGTGTATGTGCGAGTGTGTGCAAGTGTGTGCGAGTGTGTGTGTGTGTGAGTGTGTGTGTGCGAGTGTGTGTGCAAGTGTGTGCAAGCGTGTGCGAGTGAGTGTGTCCGAATGTGTGCAAATGTGTGCGAGTGTGTGTGCGAGTGTGTGTGTGCGAGAGTGTGCGAGTGTATGCGTGCAAGTGTGTGCGTGCGAGTGTGTGCGTGCGAGTGTGTGCGAGTGTGTTTGTGTGAGTGTGTGTGTATGAGTGTATGTGCGAGTGTGTCCAAGTGTGTGCAAGTGTGTGTGAGTGTGTGTGTGCGAGTGTTTGTGTGCGAGTGTGTGCAAGTGTGTGCGAGCGAGTGTGTGCGAGTGTGTGCGAGTGTGTGTGCGAGTGTTTGTGTGCCATTGTGTATGAGTGTGTGCGAGTGTCTGTGAATTTGTGCGAGTGTGTGCGAGTGTGTGCGTGCGAGTGCGTGCGAGTGTGTGCAAATGTGTGCGAGAGTGTGCGAGTGTGGGCGTGCGAGTGTGTGCTAGTGTGCGCGAGTGTATGAGTGTGTGCGAGTGTGCGTGAGTCTGTGAGTGTGTAGGACTGTGTGTGCGAGTGTGTGCGAGTGTGTTAGTGTGTGTGCGAGTGTGTGTGTTCGATTGTGTTCAAGTGTGTGCACGTGTGTGCCAGTGTGTGTGTGCGAGTGCGAATGAGTAATTGTGTGCAAATGTGTGTGAGTGTGTGTGAGTGTGTGTGCGAGTGTGTGCGTGCAACGGTGTGCGAGTGTGTGCGAGCGTGTGTGTGCGAGTGTGTATGAGTGTGTGTGCGAGTGTGTGTGAGTGTGTGCGAGTATGTGGGAGTGTGTGCGAGTGTGTGGGTGCGAGTGCGTGCGGGTGTGTGCGAGTGTGCGCGAGTGTGTGTGAGTGTGTGCGAGTGTGTGTGTGTGAGTGTGTGTGAGTGTGTGCGAATGTGTGCCAGTTTGTGCATACGAGTGTGTGCAAGTGAGTGCGAGTGTGTGCGAATGTGTTCGTGCGAGTGTGCGCGAGTGTGTGCATGTGAGTGTGTGCGAGTGTGTGTGTGCAAGTGTGTGCGAGTGTGCTCGAGTGACTGGGTGCAAGTGTGTGCGAGTATGTGTGAGTGAGTGTGTGTGAGTGTCTGCATGTGTGCGAGTTGGTGTGCGAGTGTGTGCGAGTTTGTGTGCGAGTGTGTACGAGTGAGTGTGTGCTAGTGTGTGCGTGTGAGTGTGTGCGAGTGTGTGTGAGTGTGTGCATGAGTGAGTGTGTGCGAGTGTGTGCGAGTGTGTGTGTGAGTGTGTGCGAGTGTGTGTGAGTGTGTGCGAGTGTGTGCGAGTGTGTGCGTGCGTGTCTGTGTGTGCGAGTGTGTGTGCGTGTGTGTGCGAGTGTGTACGAGTGTGTGTGCGTGTGTGTGCAAGTGTTTGCGAGTGCGTGCGGGTGTGTGCGAGTGCGTGCGGGTGTGTGCGAGTGCGTGCGAGTGAGTGCAAGTGTGTGCAAATGTGTGCGAGCGTGTGTGAGTGTGTGAGTGTGTGTGAGTGTGTGTGAGTCTGTGCGAGTGTGTGCTTGCGAGTGTGTGCTAGTGTGCACGAGTGTGTGAGAGTGTGCGAGAGTGCGCGAGTGTGTGCGTGTGAGTAATTGAGTGTGTGCGAGTGTGTGTGTGAGTGTGTACGACTGTGTGTGCGAGTGTGTGCGCGTGTGTGCGAGTGTATATGAGTGTATGTGCGAGTGTGTGTGCGAGTGTGTGCGAGTGTGTGTGCGAGTGTGTTTGAGTGTGTGCAAGTGTGTGCGAGTGTGTGTGCGAGTGCATACGAGTGTGTGCGAGTGTGTGTGAGTGTGTGTGCGAGTGTGTGATTGTGTGGGAGTGTGTGTGAGCTTGTAGGACTGTATGTGCGAGTGTTTGCGAGTGTGTGCGAGTGTGTTCGAGTGTGTGTAAGTGTGTGACTGTGTGCGAGTGTGTGTGCGAGTGTGTGCGAGTGTGTGTGCGAGAGTGTGCGAGTGTGTGCGAGTGTGTGCAAATGTGCCCGAGTGTGCTTGAGTGTACACGAGTGAGTGGGTGCGAGTGTGTAAGTGTGTGCGAGTGTGTGTGAGTTTGTAGGACTGTATGTGCAAGTGTTTGCGAGTGTGTGCGAGTGTATTCAAGTGTGTGCGAGTGTGTGTGCGAGTGTGTGCACATGTGCCCGAGTGTGCGCGAGTGTGCACGAGTGAGTGGGTGCGAGTGTGTGAGTGTGTGCGAGTGTGTGTGAGTTTGTGCGATTGTGTATGAGCGTGTGCGAGTATGTGTGAGTTTGTGCGAGTGTGTGCGAGTGTGTGCGTGCGAGTGCATGCGAGTGAATGTGAATGTGTGCAATTGTGGGCGTGCGAGTGTGTGCTAGTGTGTGCAAGTGTGTGCGTGTGAGTGAGTGTGTGTGAGTATGTGCGAGTGTTTGCGAGTGTGTGTGTGAGTGTGTAGGACTGTGTGTGCGAGTGTGTGCGAGTGTGTGCAAGTGTGTGCGAGTGAGTGTGAGTGAGTGAGTGTGTGCGAGTGTGTGCGAATGTGTGCGAGTGTGTGTGAGTGTTTGTGATTGTGTATGAGTGTGTGCGAGTGTGTGCGTGTGAGTGGGTGCGAGTGAGTGCGAGTGTGTGCAAATGTGTGCGAGAGTTTGCGAGTGTGGGCGTGCGAGTGTGTGTGAGTGTGTGCGAGAGTGTGTGCGTGTGAGTAAGTGTGTGAGTGAGTGTGACTGTATGCTTACGAGTGTGTGCTAGTGTGCGTGAGTGTGTGCGAGTGTGCGCGAGTGTGTACGTGTGAGTGAGTGTGTGAGTGTGTGCGAGTGTTTGCGAGTGTGTGTGTGAGTGTGTAGGACTGTGTGTGCGAGTGTGTGTGCGAGTGTGTGCGAATGTGTATGTGTGTATGCGCGAGTGTGTGTGTGCGAGTGTGTGCCAGTGTGTGCCAGTGTGTGCATACGAGTGTGTGCAAGTGAGTGCGAATGTGTGCGAATGTGTGCGAATGTTTGCGTGCGAGTGTGCACGAGTGTGCGCGTGTGTGTGTGCGTGAGTGTGTGCGTGTGAGTGTGTGCGAGTGTGTGCGTGCGAGTGTGTGCGAGTGTGCTCGAGTGACTGGGTGTGAGTGTGTGCGAGTGTGTGTGTGCTAGTGTGTGCAAGTGTGTGCGAGTGTGTGCATGAGTGTGTGTGCGTGTGTGTGCGTGTGTGAGGGTGTGCGAGTGTGTGCGAGTGTGTGCGAGTGTGTGCAAGCGTGATCAAGTGTGTGCAAGTGTGTGTGAGTGTGTGCGAGTGTGTGTGCGAGTGTGTGCAAGTGTGTGCGAGTGAGTGTGTGCGATTGTGTATGAGTTTGTGCGAGTGTGTGCGAGAGTGTGAGAGTGTGGGCGTGCGAGTGTGCGCGAGTGTGTACAAGTGAGAGAGTGTGTGTGTGAGTGTTTACGAGTGTTTGCGAGTGTGTGTGTGAGTGTATAGGACTGTGTGTGCGAGTGTGGGCGAGTGTGTGTGAGTGTGTGTGAGTCTGTGCATGAGTGAGTGTGTGCGAGTGTCTGCGAGTGTGTGTGTGATTGTGTGCGAGTGTGTGTGTGCAAGTGTGTGCGAGTGTGTGCGAGTGTATGCGAGTGTATGCGTGCGAGTGTGTGTGTGAGTGTGTGCGAGTGTGTGTAGGAGTTTGTGCGAGTGTGTGCGAGTGTGTATGTGTGTGTGTGTGTTAGTGTGTGTGCGAGTGTGTGCATGCGAGTGTGTGCGAGTGTGTGCGTGCGAGTGTGTGCGAGTATGTGCGAGTGTGTGTGTGCTAGTGTGTGCAAGTGTGTGCGAGTGTGTGTGTGCCAGTGTGTGCCAGTGTGTGCGTACGAGTGTGTGCAAGTGAGTGTGAATGTGTGTGAATGTGTGCGTGCGAGTGTGCACGAGTGTGTGCAAGTTTGTGTGCGTGAGTGTGTGCGTGTGAGTGTGTGCGAGTGTGTGCGTGCGAGTGTGTGCGAGTGTGCTCGAGTGACTGGGTGCGAGTGTGTGCGAGTGTGTGTGTGCGAGTGTGTATGAGTGAGTGTGTTTGAGTGTGTGCCAGTTTGTGTTTGTGTGTGCGAGTGCGTGCGAATGTGTGAATGCAAGTGTGTGCGAGTGTGTGCGAGTGTGTGCGTGAGTGTGTGTGCATTTGTGTGCGTGTGTGTGAGTGTGTGCGAGTGTGTGCAAGTATGTGCAAGTGTGTGCAAGTGTGTGCGAGTGTGTGCGACTGTGTGTGCGAGTGTGTGCAAGTGAGTGCGAGTGAGTGTGTGCGATTGTGTATGAGTTTGTGCGAGTGTGTGCGAGTGTGTGCGAGTGAGTGCGAGTGTGTGCAAATGTGTGCGAGAGTGTGAGAGTGTGGGCGTGCAAGTGTGCGCGAGTGTGTATGTGTGAGTGAGTGTGTGTGTGAGTGTTTGCGAGTGTTTGCGAGTGTGTGTGTGAGTGTTTGCGAGTGTTTGCGAGTGTGTGTGTGAGTGTGTAGAACTGTGTGTGTGAGTGTGGGCGAGTGTGTGTGAGTGTGTGTGAGTGTGTGCATGAGTGAGTGTGTGCGAGTGTCTGCGAGTGTGTGTGTGATTGTGTGCGAGTGTGTGTGAGTGTGTGCGAGTGTGTGCGTGCGAGTGTGTGTGTGTGAGTGTGTGCAAGTGTGTGCGAGTGTGGCGAGTGTGTGCGATTGTGTGTGTGCAAGAGTGTGCCAGTGTGTGCCAGTGTGTGCGTATGAGTGTGTGCGACTGTGTGTGAATGTGTGTGAGTTTGTGCGTGTGAGTGTGCGCGAGTGTTTGCGTGCGAGTGTGTGCGAGTGTGCTCGAGTGACTGGGTGCGAGTGTGTGCGAGTGTGTGTGAGTGTGTGCGAGTGTGTATGAGTGAATGTGTGTGAGTGTGTGCGAGTTTGTGTGCGAGTGTGTGCGAGTGAGTGTGTGAATGTGTGCAAATGTGTGCGAGTGTGTGTGCGAGTGTGTGTGTGCGAGAGTGTGCAAGTGTATGCGTGCAAGTGTTTGCGTGCGAGTGTGTGCGTGCGAGTGTGTGCGAGTGTGTGTGTGCGTGTGTGCGAGTGTGTATGAGTATATGTGCGAGTGTGTGCAAGTGTGTGCGAGTGTGTGTGTGCGAGTGTGTGTGTGCGAGTTTGTGTGTGCGAGTGTGTGTGTGCGAGTGTGTGCAAGCGTGTGCGAGTGAGTGTGTGCGAGTGTGTGCAAATGTGTGCGAGTGTGTGTGCGAGTGTGTGTGTGCAAGAGTGTGCGAGTGTATGCGTGCAAGTGTGTGCGTGCGAGTGTATGCGTGCGAGTGTGTGTGTGTGTGCGAGTGTGTATGAGTGTATGTGCGAGTGTGTGCAAGTGTGTGCGAGTGTGTGTGTGCGAGTGTGTGCAAGCGTGTGCGAGCGAGTGTGTGCGAGTGTGTGCGAGTGTGTGTGCGAGTGTGTGTGTGCGAGTTTGTGTGATTGTGTATGAGTGTGTGCGAGTGTGTGCGTGTGAGTGGGTGCGAGTGAGTGCGAGTGTGTGCAAATGTGTGCGAGAGTTTGCGAGTGTGGGCGTGCGAGTGTGTGCGAGTGTGCGCGAGTGTGTGTGAGTGTGTGCGAGAGTGTGTGCGTGTGAGTAAGTGTGTGAGTGAGTGTGACTGTATGCTTACGAGTGTGTGCTAGTGTGCGTGAGTGTGTGCGAGTGTGCGCGAGTGTGTACGTGTGAGTGAGTGTGTGAGTGTGTGCGAGTGTTTGCGAGTGTGTGTGTGAGTGTGTAGGACTGTGTGTGCGAGTGTGTGTGCGAGTGTGTGCGAATGTGTATGTGTGTATGCGCGAGTGTGTGTGTGCGAGTGTGTGCCAGTGTGTGCCAGTGTGTGCATACGAGTGTGTGCAAGTGAGTGCGAATGTGTGCGAATGTGTGCGAATGTTTGCGTGCGAGTGTGCACGAGTGTGCGCGTGTGTGTGTGCGTGAGTGTGTGCGTGTGAGTGTGAGCGAATGTGTGCGTACGAGTGTGTGCGAGTGTGCTCGAGTGACTGGGTGTGAGTGTGTGTGAGTGTGTGTGTGCTAGTGTGTGCAAGTGTGTGCGAGTGTGTGCGAGTGTGTGCATGAGTGTGTGTGCGTGTGTGTGCGTGTGTGAGGGTGTGCGAGTGTGTGCGAGTGTGTGCGAGTGTGTGCAAGCGTGATCAAGTGTGTGCAAGTGTGTGTGAGTGTGTGCAAATGTGTGTGCGAGTGTGTGCAAGTGTGTTCGAGTGAGTGTGTGCGATTGTGTATGAGTTTGTGCGAGTGTGTGCGAGAGTGTGAGAGTGTGGGCGTGCGAGTGTGTGCGAGTGTGTGCGAGTGAGTGTGTGAATGTGTGCAAATGTGTGCGAGTGTGTGTGCGAGTGTGTGTGTGCGAGAGTGTGCAAGTGTATGCGTGCAAGTGTTTGCGTGCGAGTGTGTGCGTGCGAGTGTGTGTGTGCGTGTGTGCGAGTGTGTATGAGTATATGTGCGAGTGTGTGCAAGTGTGTGCGAGTGTGTGTGTGCGAGTGTGTGTGTGCGAGTTTGTGTGTGCGAATGTGTGTGTGCGAGTGTGTGCAAGCGTGTGCGAGTGAGTGTGTGCGAGTGTGTGCAAATGTGTGCGAGTGTGTGTGCTAGTGTGTGTGTGCAAGAGTGTGCGAGTGTATGCGTGCAAGTGTGTGCGTGCCAGTGTATGCGTGCGAGTGTGTGTGTGTGTGCGAGTGTGTATGAGTGTATGTGCGAGTGTGTGCAAGTGTGTGCGAGTGTGTGTGTGCGAGTGTGTGCAAGCGTCTGCGAGCGAGTGTGTGCGAGTGTGTGCGAGTGTGTGTGCGAGTGTGTGTGTGCCATTGTGTATGAGTGTGTGCGAGTGTCTGTGAATTTGTGCGAGTGTGTGCGTGCGAGTGCGTGCGAGTGTGTGCAAATGTGTGCGAGAGTGTACGAGTGTGGACGTGCGAGTGTGTGCTAGTGTGCGCGAGTGTATGAGTGTGTGCGAGTCTGTGAGTGTGTAGGACTGTGTGTGCAAGTGTGTGCGAGTGTGTTAGTGTGTGTGCGAGTGTGTGTGTTCGATTGTGTTCGAGTGTGTGCACTTGTGAGCCAGTGTGTGTGTGCGAGTGCGAATGAGTGAGTGTGTGCAAATGTGTGTGAGTGTGTGTGAGTGTGTGTGTGCGAGTGTGTGCGTGCAACGGTGTGCGAGTGTGTGCGAGCGTGTGTGTGCGAGTGTGTATGAGTGTGTGTGCGAGTGTGTGTGAGTGTGTGCGAGTATGTGGGAGTGTGTGCGAGTGTGTGGGTGCGAGTGCGTGCGGGTGTGTGCGAGTGTGCGCGAGTGTGTGTGAGTGTGTGCGAGTGTGTGTGTGTGAGTGTGTGTGTGTGAGTGTGTGCGAATGTGTGCCAGTTTGTGCATGCGAGTGTGTGCAAGTGAGTGCGAGTGTGTGCAAATGTGTGCGGGCGAGTGTGCGCGAGTGTGTGCGTGTGAGTGTGTGCGAGTGTGTGTGTGCGAGTGTGTGCGAGTGTGCTCGAGTGACTGGGTGCAAGTGTGTGCGAGTATGTGTGAGTGAGTGTGTGTGAGTGTCTGCATGTGTGCGAGTTGGTGTGCGAGTGTGTGCGAGTTTGTGTGCGAGTGTGTACGAGTGAGTGTGTGCAAATGTGTGCGAGTGTGTGCGAGTGTGTGCGTGCGAGTGTGTGCTAGTGTGTGCGTGCGAGTGTGTGCGAGTGTGTGAGTGTGTGTGCGAGTGTGTGCGTGCGAGTGTGTGCGAGTGTGTGTGTGCGAGTGTGTGCAAGTGTGCTCGAGTGAGTGGGTGCGAGTGGGTGCGAGTGTGTATGAGTGAGTGTGTGTGAGTGTGTGCGTGGGTTTGAGTTTGTGTGCTAGTGAGTGTGTGTGAATGTGTGTGAGTGTGTGCGAGTGTGTGTAAGTGTGTGTGCGAGTGCGTGAGTGCGAGTGTGTCCGTGCGAGTGTGTGCGTGCGAGTGTGCTCGAGTGAGTGGGTGCGAGTGGGTGCGAGTGTGTATGAGTGAGTGTGTGTTAGTGTGTGTGTGCGAGTGTGTGCAACTGTGCTCGAGTGAGTGGGTGCGAGTGGGTGCGAGTGTGTATGAGTGAGTGTGTGTGAGTGTGTGCGTGGGTGCGAGTTTGTGTGCGAGTGAGTGTGTGTGAATGTGTGTGAGTGTGTGCGAGTGTGTGTAAGTGTGTGTGCGAGTGCGTGAGTGCGAGTGTGTCCGAGCGAGTGTGTGCGTGCGAGTGTGTGCGAGTGTGCTCGAGTGAGTGGGTGCGAGTGGGTGCGAGTGTGTATGAGTGAGTGTGTGTGAGTGTGTGCGTGGGTGCGAGTTTGTGTGCGAGTGAGTGTGTGTGAATGTGTGTGAGTGTGTGCGAGTGTGTGTAAGTGTGTGTGCGAGTGCGTGAGTGCGAGTGTGTCCGAGCGAGTGTGTGCGTGCGAGTGTGTGCGAGTGTGCTCGAGTGAGTGGGTGCGAGTGGGTGCGAGTGTGTATGAGTGAGTGTGTGTGAGTGTGTGCGTGGGTGCGAGTTTGTGTGCGAGTGAGTGTGTGTGAATGTGTGTGAGTGTGTGCGAGTGTGTGTAAGTGTGTGTGCGAGTGCATGCGTGCGAGTGTGTGCATGCGAGTGTGTGCGTGCGAGTGTGTGCAAGTGTGAGTGAGTGTGTGCGAGTGTGTGTGCGAGTGTGTGTGCGAGAGTGTGCGAGTGTGTGCAAATGTGCCCGAGTGTGCGCGAGTGTGCACGAGTTAGTGAGTGCGAGTGTGTATGAGTGAGTGTGTGTGCGTGTGTGCGAGTTAGTGTGCGAGTGAGTGTGTGCGAATGTGTATGAGTGTGTGCGAGTGTTTCTGTGCGAGTGTGTGTGCGAGTGTGTGCGTGTGAGTGTGTGCGTGCGAGTGTGTGTGAGTGAGTGTCTGCGAGTGTGTGTGCGAGTGTGTGTGCGAGAGTGTGCGAGTGTGTATGAGTATATGTGCGAGTGTGTGCAAGTGTGTGCAAGTGTGTGCGAGTGTGTGTGTGCGAGTGTGTGTGCGAGTTTGTGTGTGCGAGTGTGTGTGTGCGAGTGTGTGCAAGCGTGTGCGAGTGAGTGTGTGCGAGTGTGTGCAAATGTGTGCGAGTGTGTGTGTGCAAGAGTGTGCGAGTGTATGCGTGCGAGTGCGTGCGAGTGATTGCAAATGTGTGCGAGTGTGTGTGTGCGAGTGTGTGTGCTTGCGATTGTGTATGAGTGTGTGCGAGTGTGTGTGAGTTTGTGATAGTGTGTGCGTGCGAGTGCGTGCGAGTGAGTGCAAATGTGTGCGAGTGTGGGCGTGCGAGTGTGTGCTAGAGTGCGCAAGTGTGTGCGTGTGAGTGAGTGTGTGTGAGTTTGTGCAAGTGTTTGCGAGTGTGTGTGTGAGTGTGTAGGACTGTGTGTGCGAGTGTGTGCGAGTGTCTGCAAGTGTGTGCGAGTGAGTGTGAGTGAGTGAGTGTGTGCGAGTGTGTGCAAATGTGTGCGAGTGTGTGTGTGCGAGTGTGTGTGATTGTGTATGAGTGCGTGCGAGTATGTGCATGTGAGTGGGTGCGAGTGAGTGCGAGTGTGTGCGTGCGAGTGTGTGCGAGTGATTGCGAATGTGTGCGAGTGTGTGTGCGAGTGTGTGTGCTTGCGATTGTGTATGAGTGTGTGCGAGTGTGTGTGAGTTTGTGCGAGTGTGTGCGTGCGAGTGCGTGCGAGTGAGTGCAAATGTGTGCGAGTGTGGGCGTGCGAGTGTGTGCTAGTGTGCGCAAGTGTGTGCGTGTGAGTGAGTGTGTGTGAGTTTGTGCAAGTGTTTGCGAGTGTGTGTGTGAGTGTGTAGGACTGTGTGTGCTAGTGTGTGCGAGTGTGTGCAAGTGTGTGCGAGTGAGTGTGAGTGAGTGCGTGTGTGCAAATGTGTGCGATTGTGTGCGAGTGTGTGTGTGCGAGTTTGTATGATTGTGTATGAGTGTGTGCGTGCGAGTGGGTGCGAGTGAGTGCGAGTGTGTGTGCGAGTGTGTGTGCGAGTGTGTGCGAGTGGGTGCGAGTAAGTGAGTGTGTGCGAGTGTGTGTAGGAGTGTGTGCGAGTGTGTGCGGTTGTGTGTGTCAGTGTGTAGGACTGTGTGTGCGAGTCTGTTCGAGTTTGTGTGTGTGCGAGTGTGTGTGTGCGAGTGTGTGTGTGATTGTGTATGAGTGCGAGTGTGTGTGTGTGTGTGCAAGTGTGTTCGAGTGTGTGTGTGAGTGTGTATGAGTGTGTGTGCGAGTGTGTATGAGTGTGTGTGTGCGAGTGTGTGCGAGTGTGTGTGTGAGTGTGTGCGAGTGTGTGTGAGTGTGTGCGAGTGTGTGCGAGTGTGAGCGTGCGTGTCTGTGTGTGCGAGTGTGTGTGTGTGTGCGAGTGTGTACGAGTGTGTGTGCGTGTGTGTGCGTGTGTGTGCAAGTGTTTGCGAGTGCGTGCGGGTGTGTGCGAGTGCGTGCGGGTGTGTGCGAGTGCGTGCGAGTGAGTGCAAGTGTGTGCAAATATGTGCGAGCGTGTGTGAGTGTGTGTGAGTGTGTGTGAGTCTGTGCGAGTGTGTGCTTGCGAGTGTGTCCAAATGTGCCCGAGTGTGCGCGAGTGTGCACGAGTGAGTGGGTGCGAGTGTGTGCGAGTGTGTGTGCGAGTGTGTGCGTGTGAGTGTGTGCGTGTGAGTGTGTGCGTGTGAGTGTGTGCGAGTGTGTGTGCGAGTGTGTGCTTGTGAGTGTGTGCGAGTGTGTGTGAGCGTGTGTGTAGGACTGTGTGAGCGAGTGTGTGTGCGAGTGTGTGCGAATGTGTATGTGTGTATGTGCGAGTGTGTGCGAGTGTGTGCAAGTGTGTGTGCGAGTGTGTGTGAGTGTGTACGAGTGTGTGTAGGAGTTTGTGCAAGTGTGTGCGAGTGTATATGCGAGTGTGTGTGTGTGAGTGTGTGTGTGAGTGTGTGCATGCGAGTGTGTGCGAGTGTGTATGCGAGTGTGTGTGTGTGAGTGTGTGTGCGAGTGTGTGCATGCGAGTTTGTGCGAGTGTGTGCGAGTGTGTGCGTGCGAGTGCGTGCGAGTGAGTGCGAATGTGTGCGAGAGTGTGCGAGTGTGTGCGAGTGTGTGTGTGCGAGTGTGTGTGCGTGCGATTGTGTATGAGTGTGTGCGAGTGTCTGTGAGTTTGTGCGAGTGTGTGCGTGCGAGTGCGTGCGAGTGAGTGCGAATGTGTGCGAGTGTGGGCGTGCGAGTGTGTGCTAGTGTGCGCAGGTGTGTGCGTTTGAGTGAGTGTGTGTGAGTTTGTGCGAGTGTTTGCGAGTGAGTGTGTGAGTGTGTAGGAAGGTGTGCGAGTGTGTGCAAGTGTGTACGAGTGAGTGTGTGCGAGTGTGTGCAAGAGTGTGCGAGTGTGTGTGAGTTTGTGCGTGCAAATGCGTGCGAGTGAGAGCAAGTGTGTGCAAATGTGTGTGAGAGTGTGCGAGTGTGGGCGTGCGAGTGTGTGCTAGTGTGCGCGAGTGTGTGAGTGTGTGCGAGTGTGTGCATGTGAGTGAGTGTGTGTGTGAGTGTGTGCAAGTGTGTGCGTGCGAGTGTGTGCGAGTGTGTGCGAGTGTGTGCGAATCTGTGTGTGTGAGTGTGTGCAAGTGTGTGCGATTGTGTGCGAGTGTGTGTGTGCGAGTGAGTGCGAGTGTGTGCCAGTGTGTGCGTACGAGTGTGTGCAAGTGAGTGCGAGTGAGTGCAAATGTGTGCGAGTGTGGGCGTGCGAGTGTGTGCTAGTGTGCGCAAGTGTGTGTGTGTGAGTGTGTGTGTGTGAGTTTGTGCAAGTGTTTGCGAGTGTGTGTGTGAGTGTGTAGGACTGTGTGTGCGAGTGTGTGCGAGTGTGTGCAAGTGTGTGCGAGTGAGTGTGAGTGAGTGCGTGTGTGCAAGTTTGTGCGAATGTGTGCGAGTGTGTGTGTGCGAGTTTGTGTGATTGTGTATGAGTGTGTGCGTGCGAGTGGGTGCGAGTGAGTGCGAGTGTGTGTGCGAGTTTGTGTGTGAGTGTGTGCGAGTGGGTGCGAGTAAGTGAGTGTGTGCGAGTGTGTGTAGGAGTGTGTGCGAGTGTGTGCGGTTGTGTGTGTCAGTGTGTAGGACTGTGTGTGCGAGTCTGTTCGAGTTTGTGTGTTTGCGAGTGTGTGTGTGCGAGTGTGTGTATGTGAGTTTGTGTGTGATTGTGTATGAGTGTGTGCGAGTGTGTGAGTTTGTGCGAGTGTGTGCGTGTGTGTGCGAGTGCGTGCGAATGCGTGCGAGTTCGTGCAAATGTGTGCGAGAGTGTGCGAGTGTGTGTGTGAGTGTGTGCGAATGTGTGCGAGTGTGTGTGTGCGATTGTGTATGGTGTGTGCGAGTGTGTGCGTGTGAGTGCGTGCGAGTGTATGCGAGTGTGCGAGAGTGTGTGTGAGTGTGTGCGAGTGTGTGTGTGTGAGTGTGTGTGTGTGAGTGTGTGCGAATGTGTGCCAGTTTGTGCGTACGAGTGTGTGCAAGTGAGTGCGAGTGTGTGCCAATGTGTGCGTGCGAGTGTGTGCGAGTGTGTGCGTGTGAGTGTGTGCGAGTGTGTGCGAGTGTGCTCGAGTGACTGGGTGCAAGTGTGTGCGAGTATGTGTGAGTGAGTGTGTGTGAGTGTCTGCGTGTGTGCGAGTTTGTGTGCGAGTGTGTGCGAGTTTGTGTGCGAGTGTGTGCGAGTGAGTGTGTGCGAATGTGTGCGAGTGTGTGCGTGCGAGTGTGTGCTAGTGTGTGCGTGCGAGTGTGTGTGAGTGTTTTAGTGTGTGTGCGAGTGTGTGCGTGCGAGTGTGTGCGTGCGAGTGTGTGCGAGTGTGCTCGAGTGAGTGGGTGCGAGTGGGTGCGAGTGTGTGTGAGTGTGTGCGTGGGTGCGAGTTTGTGTGCGAGTGAGTGTGTGTGAATGTGTGTGAGTGTGTGCGTGCGAGTGTGTGCTAGTGTGTGCGTGCGAGTGTGTGCGAGTGTTTTAGTGTGTGTGCGAGTGTGTGCGTGCGAGTGTGTGCATGCGAGTGTGTGCGAGTGTGCTCGAGTGAGTGGGTGCGAGTGGGTGCGAGTGTGTGTGAGTGTGTGCGTGGGTGCGAGTTTGTGTGCGAGTGAGTGTGTGTGAATGTGTGTGAGTGTGTGCGAGTGTGTGTAAGTGTGTGTGCGAGTGCGTGCGTGCGAGTGTGTGCGTGCGAGTGTGTGTGCGAGTGTGTGTGCGAGAGTGTGCGAGTGTGTGCGAGTGTGTGCAAATGTGCCGAGTGTGCGCGAGTGTGCACGAGTGAGTGAGTGCGAGTGTGTATAAGTGAGTGGGTGTGCGTGTGTGCGAGTTAGTGTGCGAGTGAGTGTGTGCGAATGTGTGCGAGTGTGTGCGAGTGTTTCTGTGCGAGTGTGTGTGCGAGTGTGTGCGTGCGAGTGTGTGCGTGCGAGTGTGTGTGAGTGTGAGTGAGTGTGTGCGAGTGTGTGTGCGAGTGTGTGTGCGAGTGTGTGCGAGTGTGTGCGAGTGTGTGCAAATGTGCCCGAGTGTGTGCGAGTGTGCACGAGTGAGTGGGTGCGAGTGTGTGTGAGTGTGTGCATGTAAGTGTGTGCGAGCATGTGCGAGTGTGTGTGAGTGTGTGTGCAAGTGTGTGTGAGTGTGTGCGAGTGTGTGTGTGAGTGTGTGTGAGTGTGTGCGAGTGTGTGTACGAGTGTGTGCGATTGTGCATAAGTGTGTGCGAGTGTGTGTGTGAGTGTGCATGAGTGTGTGCGAGTGTGTGCAATTGTGTGTGTGAGTGTGTAGGACTTTCTGTGCGAGTGTTTAGGAGTGTGTGTGTGAGTGTGTGAAAGTGTGTGCAAGTGTGTGCAAGTGTGTGCGTGCGAGTGTGTGCGAGTGTGTGCGACTGTGTGCGAGTGTGTGCGAGTGTGTGAGTGTGAGTGTGTGCGAATGTGTGCGAGTGTGTGTGCGCGAGTGTGCACGAGTTTGTGCATGTAAGTGTGTGCATGCGAGTGTGTGCGAGTGTGCTCGAGTGAATGGGTGAGAGTGTTTGCGATTGTGTGTGAGTGTGTGCGAGTAAGTGTGTGTGAGTGTGTATGAGTGAGTGTGTGTGAGTGTGTGTGTGCGAGTTTGTGTGCGAGTGTGTGTGAGTGAGTGTGTGTGAGTGAGTGTGTGAGTGTGTGTGCGAGTGTGTGTGCGAGTGTGTGCATGCGAGTGTGTGCGAGTGTGTGTGTGCAAGTGTGTGCAAGTGTGTGCGAGTGAGTGTGTGCGAGTGTGTGTGCGAGTGTGTGCGTGCGAGTGCGTGCGAGTGTGTGCGAGTGTGTGCGACTGTGTGCGAGTGTGTGTGAGTGTGTGAGTGTGAGTGTGTGCGAATGTGTGCGAGTGTGTTTGCGCGAGTGTGCACGAGTGTGTGCATGTAAGTGTGTGCATGTGAGTGTGTGCGAGTGTGCTCAAGTGAATGGGTGAGAGTGTGTGCGAGTGTGTGTGAGTGTGTGCGAGTAAGTGTGTGTGAGTGTGTATGAGTGAGTGTGTGTGAGTGTGTGTGTGCGAGTTTGTGTGCGAGTGTGTGTGTGCGAGTTTGTGTGCGAGTGTGTGTGAGTGAGTGTGTGCGAGTGTGTGCGAGTTTGTGTGCGAGTGTTTGTGCGAATGTGTGCGTGCGAGTGTTTGTGTTCGAGTGTGTGCGCGCGAGTGTGTGCGCGCAAGTGTGTGTGCAAATGTGTGTGCGTGTGAGTGTGTGTGAGTGTGTATGAGTGTATGTGCGAGTGTGTGCCAGTGTGTGCGAGTGTGTGTGTGCGAGTGTGTGCAAGTGTGTGCGAGTGTGTGCGAGTGTGTGTGTGCGAGTGTGTGTGCAATTGTGTATGAGTGTGTGCGAGTGTTTGTGAGTTTGTGCAAGTGTGTGCGAGTGTGCGTGCGAGTGCATGCGAGTGAGTGCGGGTGTGTGCGAGTGTGTGTATGCGAGTCTGTGTGTGATTGTGTATGAGTGTGTGCGAGTGTGTGAGTTTGTGCGAGTGTGTGCGTGTGTGTGCGAGTGCGTGCGAATGTGTGCAAGTTCTTGCAAATGTGTGCGAGAGTGTGCGAGTGTGTGTGTGTGTGAGTGTGTGCGAATGTGTGCGAGTGTGTGTGTGCGATTGTGTATGGTGTGTGCGAGTGTGTGCGTGTGAGTGCGTGCGAGTGTATGCGAGTGTGCGCGAGTGTGTGTGAGTGTGTGCGAGTGTGTGTGTGTGAGTGTGTGTGTGTGAGTGTGTGCGAATGTGTGCCAGTTTGTGCGTACGAGTGTGTGCAAGTGAGTGCGAGTGTGTGCCAATGTGTGCGTGCGAGTGGGCGCGAGTGTGTGCGTGTGAGTGTGTGCGAGTGTGTGTGTGCGAGTGTGTGCGAGTTTGTGTGCGAGTGTCTGCAAGTGAGTGTGTGCGAATGTGTGCGAGTGTGTGCGAGTGTGTGCGTGCGAGTGTGTGCTAGTGTGTGCGTGCGAGTGTGTGCGAGTGTGTGAGTGTGTGTGCAAGTGTGTGCGTGCGAGTGTGTGCGTGCGAGTGTGTGCGAGTGTGCTCGAGTGAGTGGGTGCAAGTGTGTGTGAGTGTGTGCGTGGGTGCGAGTTTGTGTGCGAGTGAGTGTGTGTGAATGTGTGTGAGTGTGTGCAAGTGTGTGTAAGTGTGGGTGCGAGTGCGTGCGTGCGAGTGTGTGCGTGCGAGTGTGTGCGTGCGAGTGTGTGCGAGTGTGCTCGAGTGAGTGGGTGCGAGTGTGTATGAGTGAGTGTGTGTGAGTGTGTGCGTGGGTGCGAGATTGTGTGCGAGTGAGTGTGTGTGAATGTGTGTGAGTGTGTGCGAGTGTGTGTAAGTGTGTGTGCGAGTGCGTGCGTGCGAGTGTTTGCGTGCGAGTGTGTGCGTGCGAGTGTGTGCAAGTGTGAGTGAGTGTGTGCGAGTGTGTGTGCGAGTGTGTGTGCGAGTGTGTGTGCGAGAGTGTGCGAGTGTGTGCGAGTGTGTGCGACTGTGTGCGAGTGTGTGCGAGTGTGTGAGTGTGAGTGTGTGCGAATGTGTGCGAGTGTGTTTGCGCGAGTGTGCACGAGTGTGTGCATGTAAGTGTGTGCATGCGAGTGTGTGCGAGTGTGCTCAAGTGAATGGGTGAGAGTGTGTGCGAGTGTGTGTGAGTGTGTGCGAGTAAGTGTGTGTGAGTGTGTATGAGTGAGTGTGTGTGAGTGTGTGTGTGCGAGTTTGTGTGCGAGTGTGTGTGAGTGAGTGTGTGCGAGTGTGTGCGAGTTTGTGTGCGATTGTTTGTGCGAATGTGTGCGTGCGAGTGTGTGTGTTCGAGTGTGTGCGCGCGAGTGTGTTCGCGCAAGTGTGTGTGCAAATGTGTGTGCGTGTGAGTGTGTGTGAGTGTGTATGAGTGTATGTGCGAGTGTGTGCCAGTGTGTGCGAGTGTGTGTGTGCGAGTGTGTGCAAGTGTGTGCGAGTGTGTGCGAGTGTGTGTGTGCGAGTGTGTGTGCAATTGTGTATGAGTGTGTGCGAGTGTTTGTGAGTTTGTGCAAGTGTGTGCGAGTGTGCGTGCGAGTGCATGCGAGTGAGTGCGGGTGTGTGCGAGTGTGTGTATGCGAGTCTGTGTGTGATTGTGTATGAGTGTGTGCGAGTGTGTGAGTTTGTGCGAGTGTGTGCGTGTGTGTGCGAGTGCGTGCGAATGCGTGCAAGTTCTTGCAAATGTGTGCGAGAGTGTGCGAGTGTGTGTGTGTGAGTGTGTGCGAATGTGTGCGAGTGTGTGTGTGCGATTGTGTATGGTGTGTGCGAGTGTGTGCGTGTGAGTGCGTGCGAGTGTATGCGAGTGTGCGCGAGTGTGTGTGAGTGTGTGCGAGTGTGTGTGTGTGAGAGTGTGTGTGTGAGTGTGTGCGAATGTGTGCCAGTTTGTGCGTACGAGTGTGTGCAAGTGAGTGCGAGTGTGTGCGAATGTGTGCGTGCGAGTGTGCGCGAGTGTGTGCGTGTGAGTGTGTGCGAGTGTGTGTGTGCGAGTGTGTGCGAGTGTGCTCGAGTGACTGGGTGCAAGTGTGTGCGAGTATGTGTGAGTGAGTGTGTGTGAGTGTCTGCGTGTGTGCGAGTTTGTGTGCGAGTGTGTGCGAGTTTGTGTGCGAGTGTCTGCGAGTGAGTGTGTGCGAATGTGTGCGAGTGTGTGCGAGTGTGTGCGTGCGAGTGTGTGCTAGTGTGTGCGTGCGAGTGTGTGCGAGTGTGTGAGTGTGTGTGCGAGTGTGTGCGTGCGAGTGTGTGTGAGTGAGTGTGTGCGAGTGTGTGTGCGAGTGTGTGTGCGAGTGTGTGCGAGTGTGTGCAAATGTGCCCGAGTGTGCGCGAGTGTGCACGAGTGAGTGGGTGCGAGTGTGTGTGAGTGTGTGCATGTAAGTGTGTGCGAGCATGTGCGAGTGTGTGTGAGTGTGTGTGCGAGTGTGTGTGTGTGAGTGTGAGCGAGTGTGTATGAGTGTGTGTGCGAGTGTGTGCAAGTGTGTGTGAGTGTGTGCGAGTGTGTGTGTGAGTGTGTGTGAGTGTGTGCGAGTGTGTGTACGAGTGGGTGCGATTGTGCATAAGTGTGTGCGAGTGTGTGCGAGTGTGCGTGAGTGTGTGCGAGTGTGTGCGATTGTGTGTGTGACTGTGTAGGACTTTCTGTGCGAGTGTTTAGGAGTGTGTGTGTGAGTGTGTGAAAGTGTGTGCGAGTGTGTGCAAGTGTGTGCGAGTGAGTTTGTGTGAGTGTGTGTGCGAGTGTGTGCATGCGAGTGTGTGCGAGTGTGTGCGTGTGAGTGTGTGTGACTGTGTGCGAGTGAGTGTGTGTGACTGTGTGCGAGTGTGTGCGAGTGTGTGAGTGTGAGTGTGTGCGAATGTGTGCGAGTGTGTGTGCGCGATTGTGTGCAAGTGTGTGCGAGTGTGTGCGAGTGTGTGTGTGCGAGTGTGTGTGCAATTGTGTATGAGTTTGTGCGAGTGTTTGTGAGTTTGTGCAAGTGTGTGCGAGTGTGCGTGCGAGTGAGTGCGGGTGTGTGCGAGTGTGTGTATGCGAGTCTGTGTGTGATTGTGTATGAGTGTGTGCGAATGTGTGAGTTTGTGCGAGAGTGTGCGTTTGTGTGCGAGTGCGTGCGAGTGCGTGCAAATGTGTGCGAGAGTGTGCGAGTGTGGGCGTGCGAGTGTGTGCTAGTGTGCGTGAGTGTGTGAGTGTGTGCGAGTGTGCGTGAGTAAGTGTGCGTGTGAGTGCGTGCGTGCGAGTGTTTCCGAGTTTGTGTGTGAGTGTGTAGGACTGTGTGTGCGAGTGTGTGCGAATGTGTGTGCGAGTGTGTGTGTACAAGTTTGTTCGAGTGTGTGCAATTGTGTGCGAGTGTGTGTGCGAGTGCGTATGAGTGAGTGTGTGCGAGTGTGTGCGAGTGTGTGCGAGTGTGTGTTTGCGAGTGTGTGTGCGAGTGTGTGCGAGTGTGTGTTTGCGAGTGTGTGTGCGAGTGTGTGCGAGTGTGTATGAGTGTATGTGCGAGTGTGTGTGCGAGTGTGTGCGTGCAATTGTTTGCGTGCGAGTGTGTGCGAGTGTGTGCAAGTGTGTGTGAGTGTGTGCGAGTGTGTGTGCGAGTGTGTGCGAGTGTGTGCAAACGTGCCCGAGTGTGCGCGAGTGTGCACGAGTGAGTGGGTGCGAGTTTGTGCGAGTGTGTATGAGTGAGTGTGTGTGAGTGTGTGCGTGTGTGCGAGTTTGTGTGCGAGTGAGTGTGTGCGAATGTGTGCGAGTGTGTGCGAGTGTGTGAGTGTGTGTGAGTGTGCACGGGTGTGTGTGTGCGAGTGCGTGCGAGTGAGTGCGAGTGTGTGCAAATGTGTGCGAGCGTGTGTGAGTGTGTGAGTGTGTGTGAGTGTGCACGAGTGTGTGCGTGTTTGTGATTGTGTGTGAGTCTGTGCGAGTGTGTGCTTGCGAGTGTGTGCTAGTGTGCACGAGTGTGTGAGTGTGTGCGAGAGTGCGCGAGTGTGTGCGTGTGAGTAAGTGAGTGTGTGTGTGAGTGTGTGCGCGCGAGTGTGTGCGCGCAAGTGTGTGTGCGAATTTGTGTGCGTGTGAGTGTGTGTGAGTGTGTATGAGTGTATGTGCGAGTGTGTGCCAGTGTGTGCGAGTGTGTGTGCGAGTGTGTGCAAGTGTGTGCGAGTGTGTGCGAGTGTGTGTGTGCGAGTGTGTGTGCAATTGTGTATGAGTGTGTGCGAGTGTTTGTGAGTTTGTGCAAGTGTGTGCGAGTGTGCGTGCGAGTGCATGCGAGTGAGTTCGGGTGTGTGCGAGTGTGTGTATGCGAGTCTGTGTGTGCTTGTGTATGAGTGTGTGCGAGTGTGTGAGTTTGTGCGAGTGTGTGCGTGTGTGTGCGAGTGCGTGCGAATGCGTGCGAGTTCGTGCAAATGTGTGCGAGAGTGTGCGAGTGTGTGTGTGTGAGTGTATGCGAATGTGTGCGAGTGTGTGTGTGCGATTGTGTATGGTGTGTGCGAGTGTGTGCGTGTGAGTGCGTGCGAGTGTATGCGAGTGTGCACGAGTGTGTGTGAGTGTGTGCGAGTGTGTGTGTGTGAGTGTGTGCGAATGTGTGCCAGTTTGTGCATACGAGTGTGTGCAAGTGAGTGCGAGTGTGTGCCAATGTGTGCGTGCGAGTGTGCGCAAGTGTGTGCGTGTGAGTGTGTGCGAGTGTGTGTGTGCGAGTGTGCTCGAGTGACTGGGTGCAAGTGTGTGCGAGTATGTGTGAGTGAGTGTGTGTGAGTGTCTGCGTGTGTGTGAGTTTGTGTGCGAGTGTGTGCGAGTTTGTGTGCGAGTGTGTGCGAGTGAGTGTGTGCGAATGTGTGCGAGTGTGTGCGAGTGTGTGCGTGCGAGTGTGTGCTAGTGTGTGCGTGCGAGTGTGTGCGAGTGTGTTAGTGTGTGTGCGAGTGTGTGCGTGCGAGTGTGTGCGTGCGAGTGTGTGCGAGTGTGCTCGAGTGAGTGGGTGCGAGTGTGTGCGAGTGTGTGTGAGTGTGTGCGTGGGTGCGAGTTTGTGTGCGAGTGAGTGTTTGTGAATGTGTGTGAGTGTGTGCGAGTGTGTGTAAGTGTGTGTGCGAGTGCGTGCGTGCGAGTGTGTGCGTGCGAGTGTGTGCGAGTGTGCTCGAGTGAGTGGGTGCGAGTGTGTATGAGTGAGTGTGTGTGAGTGTGTGCGTGGGTGCGAGATTGTGTGCGAGTGAGTGTGTGTGAATGTGTGTGAGTGTGTGTGAGTGTGTGTAAGTGTGTGTGCAAGTGCGTGCATGCGAGTGTTTGCGTGCGAGTGTGTGCGTGCGAGTGTGTGCAAGTGTGAGTGAGTGTGTGCGAGTGTGTGTGCGAGTGTGTGTGCGAGTGTGTGTGTGAGAGTGTGCGAGTGTGTGCGAGTGAGTGCAAATGTGCCCGAGTGTGCGCGAGTGTGCACGAGTGAGTGAGTGCGAGTGTGTATAAGTGAGTGTGTGTGCGTGTGTGCGAGTTAGTGTGTGAGTGAGTGTGTGCGAATGTGTGCGAGTGTTTCTGTGTGAGTGTGTGTGCAAGTGTGTGCGTGCGAGTGTGTACATGCGAGTGTGTGTGAGTGTGAGTGAGTGTGTGCGAGTGTGTGTGCGAGTGTGTGCGAGTGTGTGCAAATGTGCCCGAGTGTGCGCGAGTGTGCACGAGTGAGTGGGTGCAAGTGTGTGTGAGTGTGTGCATGTAAGTGTGCGCGAGCGTGTGTGAGTGTGTGTGCGAGTGTGTGTGTGTGAGTGTGAGCGAGTGTGTATGAGTGTGTGTGCGAGTGTGTGCAAGTGTGTTTGAGTGTGTGCGAGTGTGCATAATTGTGTGCGAGTGTGTGCGAGTGTGTGTGCGAGTGTGCATGAGTGTGTGCGAGTGTGTGCGATTGTGTGTGTGAGTGTGTAGGACTTTCTGTGCGAGTGTTTAGGAGTGTGTGTGTGAGTGTGTGAAAGTGTGTGCGAGTGTGTGCAAGTGTGTGCGTGCGAGTGTGTGCGAGTGTGCGAAAGTGTGCGATTGTGTGCGAGTGTGTGAGTGTGAGTGTGTGCGAATGTGTGCGAGTGTGTGTGCGCGAGTGTGCACGAGTTTGTGCATGTAAGTGTGTGCATGCGAGTGTGTGCGAGTGTGCTCGAGTGAATGGGTGGGAGTGTTTGCGATTGTGTGTGAGTGTGTGCGAGTAAGTGTGTGTGAGTGTGTATGAGTGAGTGTGTGTGAGTGTGTGTGTGCGAGTTTGTGTGCGAGTGTGTGTGAGTGAGTGTGTGCGAGTGTGTGCGAGTTTGTGTGCGAGTGTTTGTGCGAGTGTGTGCGTGCGAGTGTGTGTTCGAGTGTGTGCGCGCGAGTGTGTGTGCGAATGTGTGTGAGTGTGTGCGAGTGTGTATGAGTGTATGTGCGAGTGTGTGCCAGTGTGTGCGAGTGTGTGTGTGCGAGTCTGTGCAAGTGTGTGCGAGTGTGTGCGAGTGTGTGTGTGCGAGTGTGTGTGCGAGTGCATGCCAGTGAGTGCGGGTGTGTGCGAGTGTGTGTATGCGAGTCTGTGTGTGATTGTGTATGAGTGTGTGCGAGTGTGTGAGTTTGTGCGAGTGTGTGCGTGTGTGTGCTTGTGCGTGCGAGTGCGTGCAAATGTGTGCGAGAGTGTGCGAGTTTGTGTGTGTGAGTGTGTGTGTGAGTGTGTGCGAATGTGTGCCAGTTTGTGCGTACGAGTGTGTGCAAGTGAGTGCGAGTGTGTGCGAATGTGTGCGTGCGAGTGTGCGCGAGTGTGTGCGTGTGAGTGTGTGCGAGTGTGTGTGTGCGAGTGTGTGCGAGTGTGCTCGAGTGACTGGGTGCAAGTGTGTGCGAGTATGTGTGAGTGAGTGTGTGTGAGTGTCTGCGTGTGTGCGAGTTTGTGTGCGAGTGTGTGCGAGTGTGTATGAGTGTATGTGCGAGTGTGTGTGCGAGTGTGTGTGAGTGTGTGCGAGTAAGTGTGTGTGAGTGTGTATGAGTGAGTGTGTGTGAGTGTGTGTGTGCGAGTTTGTGTGCGAGTGTGTGTGAGTGAGTGTGTGCGAGTGTGTGCGAGTTTGTGTGCGAGTGTTTGTGCGAATGTGTGCGTGCGAGTGTGTGTGTTCGAGTTTGTGCGCGCGAGTGTGTGCGCGCAAGTGTGTGTGCGAATGTGTGTGCGTGTGAGTGTGTGTGAGTGTGTAAGAGTGTATGTGCGAGTGTGTGCCAGTGTGTGCGAGTGTGTGTGTGCGAGTGTGTGCAAGTGTGTGCGAGTGTGTGCGAGTGTGTGTGTGCGAGTGTGTGTGCAATTGTGTATGAGTGTGTGCGAGTGTTTGTGAGTTTGTGCAAGTGTGTGTGAGTGTGCGTGCGAGTGCATGCGAGTGAGTGTGGGTGTGTGCGAGTGTGTGTATGCGAGTCTGTGTGTGCTTGTGTATGAGTGTGTGCGAGTGTGTGAGTTTGTGCGAGTGTGTGCGTGTGTGTGCGAGTGCGTGCGAATGCGTGCGAGTTCGTGCAAATGTGTGCGAGAGTGTGCGAGTGTGTGTGTGAGTGTGTGCGAATGTGTGCGAGTGTGTGTGTGCGATTGTGTATGGTGTGTGCGAGTGCGTGCGAGTGTATGCGAGTGTGCGCGAGTGTGTGTGAGTGTGTGCGAGTGTGTGTGTGTGTGAGTGTGTGCGAATGTGTGCAAGTTTGTGCGTACGAGTGTGTGCAAGTGAGTGCGAGTGTGTGCCAATGTGTGCGTGCGAGTGTGCGCAAGTGTGTGCGTGTGAGTGTGTGCGAGTGTGTGTGTGCGAGTGTGTGCGAGTGTGCTCGAGTGACTGGGTGCAAGTGTGTGCGAGTATGTGTGAGTGAGTGTGTGTGAGTGTCTGCGTGTGTGCGAGTTTGTGTGCGAGTGTGTGCGAGTTTGTGTGCGAGTGTGTGCGAGTGAGTGTGTGCGAATGTGTGCGAGTGTGTGCGAGTGTGTGCGTGCGAGTGTGTGCTAGTGTGTGCGTGCGAGTGTGTGCGAGTGTGTTAGTGTGTGTGCGAGTGTGTGCGTGCGAGTGTGTGCGTGCGAGTGTGTGCGAGTGTGCTCGAGTGAGTGGGTGCGAGTGTGTGTGAGTGTGTGCGTGGGTGCGAGTTTGTGTGCGAGTGAGTGTGTGTGAATGTGTGTGAGTGTGTGTGAGTGTGTGTAAGTGTGTGTGCGAGTGCGTGCGTGTGAGTGTGTGCGTGCGAGTGTGTGCGTGCGAGTGTGTGCGAGTGTGCTCGAGTGAGTGGGTGCGAGTGTGTATGAGTGAGTGTGTGTGAGTGTGTGCGTGGGTGCGAGATTGTGTGCGAGTGAGTGTGTGTGAATGTGTGTGAGTGTGTGCGAGTGTGTGTAAGTGTGTGTGCAAGTGAGTGCATGCGAGTGTTTGCATGCGAGTGTGTGCGTGCGAGTGTGTGCAAGTGTGAGTGAGTGTGTGCGAGTGTGTGCGAGTGTGTGTGCGAGTGTGTGTGCGAGAGTGTGCGAGTGTGTGCGAGTGTGTGCATATGTGCCCGAGTGTGCGCGAGTGTGCACGAGTGAGTGAGTGCGAGTGTGTATAAGTGAGTGTGTGTGCGTGTGTGCGAGTTAGTGTGCGAGTGAGTGTGTGCGAATGTGTGCGAGTGTGTGCGAGTGTTTCTGTGCGAGTGTGTGTGAGAGTGTGTGCGTGCGAGTGTGTGTGAGTGTGAGTGAGTGTGTGCGAGTGTGTGTGCGAGTGTGTGTGAGTGTGTGTGCGAGTGTGTGTGTGTGAGTGTGAGCGAGTGTGTATGAGTGTATGTGCGAGTGTGTGCAAGTGTGTGTGAGTGTGTGCGAGTGTGTGTGTGAGTGTGTGTGAGTGTGTGCGAGTGTGTGTACGAGTGTGTGCGATTGTGCATAAGTGTGTGCGAGCGTGTGCGAGTGTGTGTGAGTGTGTGTGCGAGTGTGTGTGTGTGAGTGTGAGCGAGTGTGTATGAGTGTGTGTGCGAGTGTGTGCAAGTGTGTGTGAGTGTGTGCGAGTGTGCATAAGTGTGTGCGAGTGTGCATGAGTGTGTGCGAGTGTGTGCGATTGTGTGTGTGAGTGTGTAGGACTTTCTGTGCGAGTGTTTAGGAGTGTGTGTGTGAGTGTGTGAAATTGTGTGCGAGTGTGTGCAAGTGTGTGCGTGCGAGTGTGTGCGAGTGTGTGTGCGAGTGTGTGCAAATGTACCCGAGTGTGCGCGAGTGTGCACGAGTGAGTGGGTGCGAGTGTGTGTGAGTGTGTGCATGTAAGTGTGTGCGAGCATGTGCGAGTGTGTGTGAGTGTGTGTGCGAGTGTGTGTGTGTGAGTGTGAGCGAGTGTGTATGAGTGTATGTGCGAGTGTGTGCGAGTGTGTGTGAGTGTGTGCGAGTGTGTGTGTGAGTGTGTGTGAGTGTGTGCGAGTGTGTGTACGAGTGTGTGCGATTGTGCATAAGTGTGTGCGAGCGTGTGCGAGTGTGTGTGAGTGTGTGTGTGAGTGTGTGTGTGTGAGTGTGAGCGAGTGTGTATGAGTGTGTGTGCGAGTGTGTGCAAGTGTGTGTGAGTGTGTGCGAGTGTGCATAAGTGTGTGCGAGTGTGCATGAGTGTGTGCGAGTGTGTGCGATTGTGTGTGTGAGTGTGTAGGACTTTCTGTGCGAGTGTTTAGGAGTGTTTGTGTGAGTGTGTGAAATTGTGTGCGAGTGTGTGCAAGTGTGTGCGTGCGAGTGTGTGCGAGTGTGTGCGACTGTGTGCGAGTGTGTGCGAGTGTGTGAGTGTGAGTGTGTGCGTGCGAGTGTGTGCGAGTGTGCTCGAGTGAGTGGGTGCGAGTGTGTATGAGTGAGTGTGTGTGAGTGTGTGCGTGGGTGCGAGATTGTGTGCAAGTGAGTGTGTGTGAATGTGTGTGAGTGTGTGCGAGTGTGTGTAAGTGTGTGTGCAAGTGCGTGCATGCGAGTGTTTGCGTGCGAGTGTGTGCGTGCGAGTGTGTGCAAGTGTGAGTGAGTGTGTGCAAGTGTGAGTGAGTGTGTGCGAGTGTGTGTGCGAGTGTGTGCGAGAGTGTGCGAGTGTTTGCGAGTGTGTGCAAATGTGCCCGAGTGTGCGCGAGTGTGCACGAGTGAGTGAGTGCGAGTGTGTATAAGTGAGTGTGTGTGCGTGTGTGCGAGTTAGTGTGCGAGTGAGTGTGTGCGAATGTGTGCAAGTGTGTGCGAGTGTTTCTGTGCGAGTGTGTGTGCGAGTGTGTGCGTGCGAGTGTGTGCGTGCGAGTGTGTGTGAGTGTGTGTGCGAGTGTGTGTGCGAGTGTGTGCGAGTGTGTGCAAATGTGCCCGAGTGTGCGCGAGTGTGCACGAGTGAGTGGGTGCGAGTGTGTGTGAGTGTGTGCATGTAAGTGTGTGCGAGCGTGTGCGAGTGTGTGTGAGTGTGTGTGCGAGTGTGTGTGTGTGAGTGTGAGCGAGTGTGTATGAGTGTGTGTGCGAGTGTGTGCAAGTATGTGTGAGTGTGTGCGAGTGTGTGTGTGAGTGTGTGCGAGTGTGTGTGCGAGTGTGTGTACGAGTGTGTGCGATTGTGCATAAGTGTGTGCGAGTGTGCATGAGTGTGTGCGAGTGTGTGCGATTGTGTGTGTGAGTGTGTAGGACTTTCTGTGCGAGTGTTTAGGAGTGTGTGTGTGAGTGTGTGAAAGTGTGTGCGAGTGTGTGCAAGTGTGTGCGTGCGAGTGTGCGCGAGTGTGTGCGACTGTGTGTGAGTGTGTGCGAGTGTGTGAGTGTGAGTGTGTGCGAATGTGTGCGAGTGTGTGTGCGCGAGTGTGCACGAGTTTGTGCATGTAAGTGTGTGCATGCGAGTGTGTGCGAGTGTGCTCGAGTGAATGGGTGAGATTGTTTGTGATTGTGTGTGAGTGTGTGCGAGTAAGTGTGTGTGAGTGTGTATGAGTGAGTGTGTGTGAGTGTGTGTGCGAGTTTGTGTGCGAGTGTGTGTGAGTGAGTGTGTGCGAGTGTGTGAGAGTTTGTGTGCGAGTGTTTGTGCGAGTGTGTGCGTGCGAGTGTGTGTTCGAGTGTGTGCGCGCGAGTGTGTGCGCGAGAGTGTGTGTGCGAATGTGTGTGCGTGTGAGTGTGTGCGAGTGTGTATGAGTGTATGTGCGAGTGTGTGCCAGTGTGTGCGAGTGTGTGTGTGCGAGTCTGTGCAAGTGTGTGCGAGTTTGTGCGAGTGTGTGTGTGCGAGTGTGTGTGCAATTGTGTATGAGTGTGTGTGAGTGTTTGTGAGTTTGTGCAAGTGTGTGCGAGTGTGCGTGCGAGTGCATGCGAGTGAGTGCGGGTGTGAGTGTGTGTATGCGAGTCTGTGTGTGATTGTGTATGAGTGTGTGCGAGTGTGTGAGTTTGTGCGAGTGTGTGCGTGTGTGTGCGAGTGCGTGCGAATGCGTGCAAGTTCTTGCAAATGTGTGCGAGAGTGTGCGAGTGTGTGTGTGTGAGTGTGTGCGAATGTGTGCGAGTGTGTGTGTGCGATTGTGTATGGTGTGTGCGAGTGTGTGCGTGTGAGTGCGTGCGAGTGTATGCGAGTGTGCGCGAGTGTGTGCGAGTGCGTGCGAGTGCGTGCAAATGTGTGCGAGAGTGTGCGAGTTTGTGTGTGTGAGTGTGTGAGTGTGTGCAAATGTGTGCCAGTTTGTGCGTACGAGTGTGTGCAAGTGAGTGCGAGTGTGTGCGAATGTGTGCGTGCGAGTGTGCGCGAGTGTGTGCGTGTGAGTGTGTGCGAGTGTGTGTGTGCGAGTGTGTGCGAGTGTGCTCCAGTGACTGGGTGCAAGTGTGTGCGAGTATGTGTGAGTGAGTGTGTGTGAGTGTCTGCGTGTGTGCGAGTTTGTGTGCGAGTGTGTGCGAGTGTGTGCGAGTTTGTGTGTGAGTGTGTGCGAGTGAGTGTGTGCGAATGTGTGCGAGTGTGTGCGAGTGTGTGCGAGTGTGTGTGTGCCAGTGTGTGTGCAATTGTGTATGAGTGTGTGCGAGTGTTTGTGAGTTTGTGCAAGTGTGTGCGAGTGTGCGTGAGAGTGCATGCGAGTGAGTGCGGGTGTGTGCGAGTGTGTGTATGCGAGTCTGTGTGTGATTGTGTATGAGTGTGTGCGAGTGTGTGAGTTTGTGCGAATGCGTGCGAGTTCGTGCAAATGTGTGCGAGAGTGTGTGTGCGAGTGCGTGCGAATGTGTGTGAGTTCGTGCAAATGTGTGCGAGAGTGTGCGAGTGTGTGTGTGTGAGTGTGTGTGAATGTGTGCGAGTGTGTGTGTGCGATTGTGTATGGTGTGTGCGAGTGTGTGCGTGTGAGTGCGTGCGAGTGTATGCGAGTGTGCGCGAGTGTGTGTGAGTGTGTGCGAGTGTGTGTGTGTGAGTGTGTGCGAATGTGTGCCAGTTTGTGCGTACGAGTGTGTGCAAGTGAGTCCGAGTGTGTGCCAATGTGTGCGTGCGAGTGTGTACGAGTGTGTGCGTGTGAGTGTGTGCGAGTGTGTGTGTGCGAGTGTGTGCGAGTGTGCTCGAGTGACTGGGTGCAAGTGTGTGCGAGTATGTGTGAGTGAGTGTGTGTGAGTGTCTGCGTGCGTGCGAGTGAGTGCGAGTGTGTGCAAATGTGTGCGAGCGTGTGTGAGTGTGTGAGTGTGTGTGAGTGTGCACGAGTGTGTGCGTGTGAGTGATTGTGTGTGAGTCTGTGCGAGTGTGTGCTTGCGAGTGTGTGCTAGTGTGCACGAGTGTGTGAGTGTGTGCGAGAGTGCGCGAGTGTGTGCGTGTGAGTAAGTGAGTGTGTGTGTGAGTGTGTGCGAGTGTGTGTGTGAGTGTGTATGACTGTGTGTGCGAGTGTGTGCGCGTGTGTGCGAGTGTATGTGCGAGTGTGTGCGAGTGTGTGTGCGAGTGTGTGTGTGAGTGTGTTTGAGTGTGTGCAAGTGTGTGCGAGTGTGTGTGCGAGTGCGTACGAGTGTGTGTGAGTGTGTGTAAGTATGTGTGCGAGTGTGTGATTGTGTGGGAGTGTGTGTGAGCTTGTAGCACTGTATGTGCGAGTGTTTGTGAGTGTGTGCGGGTGTGTTCGAGTGTGTGTAAGTGTGTGAGTGTGTGTGAGTGCGAGTGTGTGCGTGTGAGTGAGTGTGTGTGTGAGTGTGTGCAAGTGTTTGCGAGTGTGTGTGTGAGTGTGTAGGACTGTGTGTGCGAGTGTGTGTGCGAGTGTGTGCGAATGTGTATGTGTGTATGTGCGAGTGTGTGCGAGTGTGTGCGAGTGTGTGTGCGAGTGTTTGTGAGTGTGTAAGAGTGTGTGTTGGAGTTTGTGCGAGTGTGTGCGAGTGTGTGTGTGAGTGTGTGCGAGTGTGTGCATGCGAGTGTGTGCGAGTGTGTGCGTGCGAGTGTGTGCGAGTGTGTGCGTGCGAGTGTGTGCGAGTGTGTGCGACTGTGTGCGAGTGTGTGCGAGTGTGTGAGTGTGAGTGTGTGCGAATGTGTGCGAGTGTGTTTGCACGAGTGTGCACGAGTGTGTGCATGTAAGTGTGTGCATGCGAGTGTGTGCGAGTGTGCTCAAGTGAATGGGTGAGAGTGTGTGCGAGTGTGTGTGAGTGTGTGCGAGTAAGTGTGTGTGAGTGTGTATGAGTGAGTGTGTGTGAGTGTGTGTGTGCGAGTTTGTGTGCGAGTGTGTGAGTGAGTGTGTGCGAGTGTGTGCGAGTTTGTGTGCGAGTGTTTGTGCGAATGTGTGCGTGCGAGTGTGTGTGTTCGAGTGTGTGCGTGCGAGTGTGTGCGCGCAAGTGTGTGTGCGAATGTGTGTGCGTGTGAGTGTGTGTGAGTGTGTATGAGTGTATGTGCGAGTGTGTGCCAGTGTGTGCGAGTGTGTGTGTGCGAGTGTGTGCAAGTGTGTGCGAGTGTGTGCGAGTGTGTGTGTGCGAGTGTGTGTGCAATTGTGTATGAGTGTGTGCGAGTGTTTGTGAGTTTGTGCAAGTGTGTGCGAGTGTGCGTGCGAGTGCATGCGAGTGAGTGCGGGTGTGTGCGAGTGTGTGTATGCGAGTCTGTGTGTGCTTGTGTATGAGTGTGTGCGAGTGTGTGAGTTTGTGCGAGTGTGTGCGTGTGTGTGCGAGTGCGTGCGAATGCGTGCGAGTTCGTGCAAATGTGTGCGAGAGTGTGCGAGTGTGTGTGTGTGAGTGTGTGCGAATGTGTGCGAGTGTGTGTGTGCGATTGTGTATGGTGTGTGTGAGTGTGTGTGTGTCAGTGTGTGCGAATGTGTGCGAGTTTGTGTGCGAGTGTGTGCGAGTGAGTGTGTGCGAATGTGTGCGAATGTGTGCGAGTGTGTGCGTGCGAGTGTGTGCTAGTGTGTGCGTGCGAGTGTGTGTGAGTGTGTTAGTGTGTGTGCGAGTGTGTGCGTGCGAGTGTGTGCGTGCGAGTGTGTGCGAGTGTGCTCGAGTGAGTGGGTGCGAGTGGGTGCGAGTGTGTGTGAGTGTGTGCGTGGGTGCGAGTTTGTGTGCGAGTGAGTGTGTGTGAATGTGTGTGAGTGTGTGCGGGTGTGTGTAAGTGTGTGTGCGAGTGCGTGCGTGCGAGTGTGTGCGTGCGAGTGTGTGCGAGTGTGCTCGAGTGAGTGGGTGCGAGTGTGTATGAGTGAGTGTGTGTGAGTGTGTGCGTGGGTGCGAGATTGTGTGCGAGTGAGTGTGTGTGAATGTGTGTGAGTGTTTGAGTGTGTGTAAGTGTGTGTGCAAGTGCGTGCATGCGAGTGTTTGCGTGCGAGTGTGTGCGTGTGAGTGTGTGCAAGTGTGAGTGAGTGTGTGCGAGTGTGTGTGCGAGTGTGTGTGCGAGTGTGTGTGCGAGAGTGTGCGAGTGTGTGCGAGTGTGTGCAAATGTGCCCGAGTGTGCGCGAGTGTGCACGAGTGAGTGAGTGCGAGTGTGTATAAGTGAGTGTGTGTGCGTGTGTGCGAGTTAGTGTGCGAGTGAGTGTGTGCGAATGTGTGCGAGTGTGTGCGAGTGTTTCTGTGCGAGTGTGTGTGCGAGTGTGTGCGTGCGAGTGTGTGCGTGCGAGTGTGTGTGAGTGTGAGTGAGTGTGTGCGAGTGTGTGTGCGAGTGTGTGTGCGAGTGTGTGCGAGTGTGTGCAAATGTGCCCGAGTGTGCGCGAGTGTGCACGAGTGAGTGGGTGCGAGTGTGTGTGAGTGTGTGCATGTAAGTGTGTGCGAGCGTGTGCGAGTGTGTGTGAGTGTGTGTGCGAGTGTGTGTGTGTGAGTGTGAGCGAGTGTGTATGAGTGTGTGTGCGAGTGTGTGCAAGTGTGTGTGAGTGTGTGCGAGTGTGCATAAGTGTGTGCGAGTGTGCATGAGTGTGTGCGAGTGTGTGCGATTGTGTGTGTGAGTGTGTAGGCCTTTCTGTGCGAGTGTTTAGGAGTGTGTGTGTGAGTGTGTGAAAGTGTGTGCGAGTGTGTGCAAGTGTGTGCATGCGAGTGTGTGCGAGTGTGTGCGAAAGTGTGCGAGTGTGTGCGAGTGTGTGAGTGTGTGTGTGTGCGAATGTGTGCGAGTGTGTGTGTGCGAGTGTGCACGAGTTTGTGCATGTAAGTGTGTGCATGCGAGTGTGTGCGAGTGTGCTTGAGTGAATGGGTGAGAGTGTTTGCGATTGTGTGTGAGTGTGTGCGAGTAAGTGTGTGTGAGTGTGTATGAGTGAGTGTGTGTGAGTGTGTGTGTGCGAGTTTGTGAGCGAGTGTGTGTGAGTGAGTGTGTGCGAGTGTGTGCGAGTTTGTGTGCGAGTGTTTGTGCGAGTGTGTGCGTGCGAGTGTGTGTTCGAGTGTGTGCGCGCGAGTGTGTGTGCGAATGTGTGTGCGTGTGAGTGTGTGCGAGTGTGTATGAGTGTATGTGCGAGTGTGTGCCAGTGTGTGCGAGTGTGTGTGTGCGAGTCTGTGCAAGTGTGTGCGAGTGTGTGCGAGTGTGTGTGTGTGTGCAATTGTGTATGAGTGTGTGCGAGTGTTTGTGAGTTTGTGCAAGTGTGTGCGAGTGTGCGTGCGAGTGCATGCGAGTGAGTGCGGGTGTGTGCGAGTGTGTGTATGCGAGTCTGTGTGTGATTGTATATGAGTGTGTGCGAGTGTGTGAGTTTGTGCGAGTTTGTGCGTGTGTGTGCGAGTGCGTGCGAGTGCGTGCAAATGTGTGCGAGAGTGTGCGAGTTTGTGTGTGTGAGTGTGTGTGTGAGTGTGTGCGAATGTGTGCCAGTTTGTGCGTACGAGTGTGTGAAAGTGAGTGCGAGTGTGTGCGAATGTGTGCGTGCGAGTGTGAGCGAGTGTGTGCGTGTGAGTGTGTGCGAGTGTGTGTGTGCGAGTGTGTGCGAGTGTGCTCGAGTGACTGGGTGCAAGTTTGTGCGAGTATGTGTGAGTGAGTGTGTGTGAGTGTCTGCGTGTGTGCGAGTTTGTGTGCGAGTGTGTGCGAGTTTGTGTGTGAGTGTGTGCGAGTGAGTGTGTGCGAATGTGTGCGAGTGTGTGCGAGTCTGTGCGAGTGTGTGTGTGCCAGTGTGTGTGCAATTGTGTATGAGTGTGTGCGAGTGTTTGTGAGTTTGTGCAAGTGTGTGCGAGTGTGCGTGCGAGTGCGTGCGAGTGAGTGCGGGTGTGTGCGAGTGTGTGTATGCGAGTCTGTGTGTGATTGTGTATGAGTGTGTGCGAGTGTGTGAGTTTGTGCGAGTGTGTGCGTGTGTGTGAGAGTGCGTGCGAATGCGTGCGAGTTCGTGCAAATGTGTGCGAGAGTGTTCGAGTGTGTGTGTGTGAGTGTGTGCGAAAGTGTGCGACTGTGTGTGTGCGATTGTGTATGGTGTGTGCGAGTGTGTGCGTGTGAGTGCGTGCGAGTGTATGCGAGTGTGCGCGAGTGTGTGTGAGTGTGTGTTTGCGAGTGTGTGTGCGAGTGTGTGCGAGTGTGTATGAGTGTATGTGCGAGTGTGTGTGCGAGTGTGTGCGTGCAAGTGTTTGCGTGCGAGTGTGTGCAAGTGTGTGTGAGTGTGTGCGAGTGTGTGTGCGAGTGTGTGCGAGTGTGTGCAAACGTGCCCGAGTGTGCGCGAGTGTGCACGAGTGAGTGGGTGCGAGTTTGTGCGAGTGTGTATGAGTGAGTGTGTGTGAGTGTGTGCGTGTGTGCGAGTTTGTGTGCGAGTGAGTGTGTGCGAATGTGTGCGAGTGTGTGCGAGTGTGTGAGTGTGTGTGAGTGTGCACGGGTGTGTGTGTGCGAGTGCGTGCGAGTGAGTGCGAGTGTGTGCAAATGTGTGCGAGCGTGTGTGAGTGTGTGAGTGTGTGTGAGTGTGCACAAGTGTGTGCGTGTGAGTGATTGTGTGTGAGTCTGTGCGAGTGTGTGCTTGCGAGTGTGTGTTAGTGTGCACGAGTGTGTGAGTGTGTGCGAGAGTGCGCGAGTGTGTTCGTGTGAGTAAGTGAGTGTGTGTGTGAGTGTGTGCGAGTGTGTGTGTGAGTGTGTATGACTGTGTGTGTGAGTGTGTGCGCGTGTGTGCGAGTGTATGTGCGAGTGTGTGCGAGTGTGTGTGCGAGTGTGTGTGTGAGTGTGTTTGAGTGTGTGCAAGTGTGTGCGAGTGTGTGTGCGAGTGCGTACGAGTGTGTGTGAGTGTGTGTAAGTATGTGTGCGAGTGCGTGATTGTGTGGGAGTGTGTGTGAGCATGTAGCACTGTATGTGCGAGTGTTTGTGAGTGTGTGCGGGTGTGTTCGAGTGTGTGTAAGTGTGTGAGTGTGTGTGAGTGTGAGTGCGAGTGTGTGCGTGTGAGTGAGTGTGTGTGTGAGTGTGTGCAAGTGTTTGCGAGTGTGTGTGTGTAGGACTGTGTGTGCGAGTGTGTGTGCGAGTGTGTGCGAATGTGTATGTGTGTATGTGCGAGTGTGTGCGAGTGTGTGCGAGTGTGTGTTGGAGTTTGTGCGAGTGTGTGCGAGTGTGTGTGTGAGTGTGTGTGCGAGTGTGTGCATGCGAGTGTGTGCGAGTGTGTGTGTGCGAGTGTGTGTGCGAGTGTGTGCGTGCGAGTGTGTGCGTGCGAGTGTGTGCGAGTGTGTGCGTGCGAGTGTGTGCGAGTGTGTGTGTGAGTGTGTGTGCGAGTGTGTGCATGCGAGTGTGTGCGAGTGTGTGTGTGCGAGTGTGTGCAAGTGTGTGCGAGTGAGTGTGTGCGAGTGTGTGTGCGAGTGTGTGCGTGCGAGTGTGTGCGAGTGTGTGCGTGCGAGTGTGTGCGAGTGTGTGCGACTGTGTGCGAGTGTGTGCGAGTGTGTGAGTGTGAGTGTGTGCGAATGTGTGCGAGTGTGTTTGCGCGAGTGTGCATGAGTGTGTGCATGTAAGTGTGTGCATGCGAGTGTGTGCGAGTGTGCTCAAGTGAATGGGTGAGAGTGTGTGCGAGTGTGTGTGAGTGTGTGCGAGTAAGTGTGTGTGAGTGTGTATGAGTGAGTGTGTGTGAGTGTGTGTGTGTGCGAGTTTGTGTGCGAGTGTGTGTGAGTGAGTGTGTGCGAGTGTGTGCGAGTTTGTGTGCGAGTGTTTGTGCGAATGTGTGCGTGCGAGTGTGTGTGTTCGAGTGTGTGCGCGCGAGTGTGTGCGCGCAAGTGTGTGTGCGAATGTGTGTGCGTGTGAGTGTGTGTGAGTGTGTATGAGTGTATGTGCGAGTGTGTGCCAGTGTGTGCGAGTGTGTGTGTGCGAGTGTGTGCAAGTGTGTGCGAGTGTGTGCGAGTGTGTGTGTGCGAGTGTGTGTGAAATTGTGTATGAGTGTGTGCGAGTGTTTGTGAGTTTGTGCAAGTGTGTGCGAGTGTGCGTGCGAGTGCATGCGAGTGAGTGCGGGTGTGTGCGAGTGTGTGTATGCGAGTCTGTGTGTGCTTGTGTATGAGTGTGTGCGAGTGTGTGAGTTTGTGCGAGTGTGTGCGTGTGTGTGCGTGTTCGTGCGAATGCGTGCGAGTTCGTGCAAATGTGTGCGAGAGTGTGCGAGTGAGTGTGTGTGAGTGTGTGCGAATGTGTGCGAGTGTGTGTGTGCGATTGTGTATGGTGTGTGCGAGTGTGTGTATGCGAGTCTGTGTGTGCTTGTGTATGAGTGTGTGCGAGTGTGTGAGTTTGTGCGAGTGTGTGCGAATGTGTGCGAGAGTGTGTGAGTGTGTGTGTGTGAGTGTGTGCGAATGTGTGCGAGTGTGTGTGTGCGATTGTGTATGGTGTGTGCGAGTGTGTGCGTGTGAGTGCGTGCGAGTGTATGCGAGTGTGCATGAGTGTGTGTGAGTGTGTGCGAGTGTGTGTGTGTGAGTGTGTGCGAATGTGTGCCAGTTTGTGCATACGAGTGTGTGCAAGTGAGTGCGAGTGTGTGCCAATGTGTGCGTGCGAGTGTGCGCAAGTGTGTGCGTGTGAGTGTGTGCGAGTGTGTGTGTGCGAGTGTGTGCGAGTGTGCTCGAGTGACTGGGTGCAAGTGTGTGCGAGTATGTGTGAGTGAGTGTGTGTGAGTGTCTGCGTGTGTGCGAGTTTGTGTGCGAGTGTGTGCGAGTGAGTGTGTGCGAATGTGTGTGAGTGTGTGCGAGTGTGTGCGTGCGAGTGTGTGCTAGTGTGTGCGTGCGAGTGTGTGCGAGTGTGTTAGTGTGTGTGCGAGTGTGTGTGTGCGAGTGTGTGCGTGCGAGTGTGTGCGAGTGTGCTCGAGTGAGTGGGTGCGAGTGGGTGCGAGTGTGTGTGAGTGTGTGCGTGGGTGCGAGTTTGTGTGCGAGTGAGTGTGTGTGATTGTGTGTGAGTGTGTGCGAGTGTGTGTAAGTGTGTGTGCGAGTGCGTGCGTGTGAGTGTGTGCGTGCGAGTGTGTGCGTGCGAGTGTGTGTGTGTGCGAGTGAGTGTGTGCGAGTGTGTATGAGTGAGTGTGTTTGAGTGTGTGCCAGTTTGTGTGTGGGTGGAGTGTGTGAGTGTGTGTGAGTGTGTGTGAGTTTGTAGGACTGTATGTGCGAGTGTTTGCGAGTGTGTGCGAGTGTGTTCGAGTGTGTGTGCGAGTGTGTGTGCGAGAGTGTGCGAGTGTGTGCGAGTGTGTGCAAATGTGCCCGAGTGTGCGCGAGTGTGCACGAGTGAGTGAGTGCGAGTGTGTATAAGTGAGTGTGTGTGCGTGTGTGCGAGTTAGTGTGCGAGTGAGTGTGTGCGAATGTGTGCGTGCGAGTGTGCGCAAGTGTGTGCGTGTGAGTGTGTGCGAGTGTGTGTGTGCGAGTGTGTGCGAGTGTGCTCGAGTGACTGGGTGCAAGTGTGTGCGAGTATGTGTGAGTGAGTGTGTGTGAGTGTCTGCGTGTGTGCGAGTTTGTGTGCGAGTGTGTGCGAGTTTGTGTGCGAGTGTGTGCGAGTGAGTGTGTGCGAATGTGTGCGAGTGTGTGCGAGTGTGTGCGTGCGAGTGTGTGCTAGTGTGTGCGTGCGAGTGTGTGCGAGTGTGTTAGTGTGTGTGCGAGTGTGTGCGTGTGAGTGTGTGCGTGCGAGTGTGTGCGAGTGTGCTCGAGTGAGTGGGTGCGAGTGTGTGTGAGTGTGTGCGTGGGTGCGAGTTTGTGTGCGAGTGAGTGTGTGTGAATGTGTGTGAGTGTGTGCGAGTGTGTGTAAGTGTGTGTGCGAGTGCGTGCGTGTGAGTGTGTGCGTGCGAGTGTGTGCGTGCGAGTGTGTGCGAGTGTGCTCGAGTGAGTGGGTGCGAGTGTGTATGAGTGAGTGTGTGTGAGTGTGTGCGTGGGTGCGAGATTGTGTGCGAGTGAGTGTGTGTGAATGTGTGTGAGTGTGTGCGAGTGTGTGTAAGTGTGTGTGCAAGTGAGTGCATGCGAGTGTTTGCATGCGAGTGTGTGCGTGCGAGTGTGTGCAAGTGTGAGTGAGTGTGTGCGAGTGTGTGCGAGTGTGTGTGCGAGTGTGTGTGCGAGAGTGTGCGAGTGTGTGCGAGTGTGTGCATATGTGCCCGAGTGTGCGCGAGTGTGCACGAGTGAGTGAGTGCGAGTGTGTATAAGTGAGTGTGTGTGCGTGTGTGCGAGTTAGTGTGCGAGTGAGTGTGTGCGAATGTGTGCGAGTGTGTGCGAGTGTTTCTGTGCGAGTGTGTGTGAGAGTGTGTGCGTGCGAGTGTGTGCGTGCGAGTGTGTGTGAGTGTGAGTGAGTGTGTGCGAGTGTGTGTGCGAGTGTGTGTGCGAGTGTGTGTGTGTGAGTGTGAGCGAGTGTGTATGAGTGTATGTGCGAGTGTGTGCAAGTGTGTGTGAGTGTGTGCGAGTGTGTGTGTGAGTGTGTGTGAGTGTGTGCGAGTGTGTGTACGAGTGTGTGCGATTGTGCATAAGTGTGTGCGAGCGTGTGCGAGTGTGTGTGAGTGTGTGTGCGAGTGTGTGCGAGTGAGTGTGTGTGAATGTGTGTGAGTGTGTGCGAGTGTGTGTAAGTGTGTGTGCAAGTGAGTGCATGCGAGTGTTTGCATGCGAGTGTGTGCGTGCGAGTGTGTGCAAGTGTGAGTGAGTGTGTGCGAGTGTGTGCGAGTGTGTGTGCGAGTGTGTGTGCGAGAGTGTGCGAGTGTGTGCGAGTGTGTGCATATGTGCCCGAGTGTGCGCGAGTGTGCACGAGTGAGTGAGTGCGAGTGTGTATAAGTGAGTGTGTGTGCGTGTGTGCGAGTTAGTGTGCGAGTGAGTGTGTGCGAATGTGTGCGAGTGTGTGCGAGTGTTTCTGTGCGAGTGTGTGTGAGAGTGTGTGCGTGCGAGTGTGTGCGTGCGAGTGTGTGTGAGTGTGAGTGAGTGTGTGCGAGTGTGTGTGCGAGTGTGTGTGCGAGTGTGTGTGTGTGAGTGTGAGCGAGTGTGTATGAGTGTATGTGCGAGTGTGTGCAAGTGTGTGTGAGTGTGTGCGAGTGTGTGTGTGAGTGTGTGTGAGTGTGTGCGAGTGTGTGTACGAGTGTGTGCGATTGTGCATAAGTGTGTGCGAGCGTGTGCGAGTGTGTGTGAGTGTGTGTGCGAGTGTTTGTGTGTGAGTGTGAGCGAGTGTGTATGAGTGTGTGTGCGAGTGTGTGCAAGTGTGTGTGAGTGTGTGCGAGTGTGCATAAGTGTGTGCGAGTGTGCATGAGTGTGTGCGAGTGTGTGCGATTGTGTATGTGAGTGTGTAGGACTTTCTGTGCGAGTGTTTAGGAGTGTGTGTGTGAGTGTGTGAAATTGTGTGCGAGTGTGTGCAAGTGTGTGCGTGCGAGTGTGTGCGAGTGTGTGTGCGAGTGTGTGCAAATGTACCCGAGTGTGCGCGAGTGTGCACGAGTGAGTGGGTGCGAGTGTGTGTGAGTGTGTGCATGTAAGTGTGTGCGAGCATGTGCGAGTGTGTGTGAGTGTGTGTGCGAGTGTGTGTGTGTGAGTGTGAGCGAGTGTGTATGAGTGTATGTGCGAGTGTGTGCAAGTGTGTGTGAGTGTGTGCGAGTGTGTGTGTGAGTGTGTGTGAGTGTGTGCGAGTGTGTGTACGAGTGTGTGCGATTGTGCATAAGTGTGTGCGAGCGTGTGCGAGTGTGTGTGAGTGTGTGTGCGAGTGTGTGTGTGTGAGTGTGAGCGAGTGTGTATGAGTGTGTGTGCGAGTGTGTGCAAGTGTGTGTGAGTGTGTGCGAGTGTGCATAAGTGTGTGCGAGTGTGCATGAGTGTGTGCGAGTGTGTGCGATTGTGTGTGTGAGTGTGTAGGACTTTCTGTGCGAGTGTTTAGGAGTGTGTGTGTGAGTGTGTGAAATTGTGTGCGAGTGTGTGCAAGTGTGTGCGTGCGAGTGTGTGCGAGTGTGTGCGACTGTGTGCGAGTGTGTGCGAGTGTGTGAGTGTGAGTGTGTGCGTGCGAGTGTGTGCGAGTGTGCTCGAGTGAGTGGGTGCGAGTGTGTATGAGTGAGTGTGTGTGAGTGTGTGCGTGGGTGCGAGATTGTGTGCAAGTGAGTGTGTGTGAATGTGTGTGAGTGTGTGCGAGTGTGTGTAAGTGTGTGTGCAAGTGCGTGCATGCGAGTGTTTGCGTGCGAGTGTGTGCGTGCGAGTGTGTGCAAGTGTGAGTGAGTGTGTGCAAGTGTGAGTGAGTGTGTGCGAGTGTGTGTGCGAGTGTGTGCGAGAGTGTGCGAGTGTTTGCGAGTGTGTGCAAATGTGCCCGAGTGTGCGCGAGTGTGCACGAGTGAGTGAGTGCGAGTGTGTATAAGTGAGTGTGTGTGCGTGTGTGCGAGTTAGTGTGCGAGTGAGTGTGTGCGAATGTGTGCGAGTGTGTCTGTGCGAGTGTGTGTGCAATTGTGTATGAGTGTGTGCGAGTGTTTGTGAGTTTGTGCAAGTGTGTGCGAGTGTGCGTGCGAGTGCATGCGAGTGAGTGTGGGTGTGTGCGAGTGTGTGTATGCGAGTCTGTGTGTGATTGTGTATGAGTGTGTGCGAGTGTGTGAGTTTGTGCGAGTGTGTGCGTGTGTGTGCGAGTGCGTGCGAATGCATGCAAGTTCTTGCAAATGTGTGCGAGAGTGTGCGAGTGTGTGTGTGTGAGTGTGTGCGAATGTGTGCGAGTGTGTGTGTGCGATTGTGTATGGTGTGTGCGAGTGTGTGCGTGTGAGTGCGTGCGAGTGTATGCGAGTGTGCGCGAGTGTGTGTGAGTGTGTGCGAGTGCGTGTGTGTGCGAGTGCGTGCGAGTGCGTGCAAATGTGTGCGAGAGTGTGCGAGTTTGTGTGTGTGAGTGTGTGAGTGTGTGCAAATGTGTGCCAGTTTGTGCGTACGAGTGTGTGCAAGTGAGTGCGAGTGTGTGCGAATGTGTGCGTGCGAGTGTGCGCGAGTGTGTGCGTGTGAGTGTGTGCGAGTGTGTGTGTGCGAGTGTGTGCGAGTGTGCTCGAGTGACTGGGTGCAAGTGTGTGCGAGTATGTGTGAGTGAGTGTGTGTGAGTGTCTGCGTGTGTGCGAGTTTGTGTGCGAGTGTGTGCGAGTTTGTGTGCGAGTGTGTGCGAGTGAGTGTGTGTGAGTGTCTGCGTGTGTGCGAGTTTGTGTGCGAGTGTGTGCGAGTGTGTGCGAGTTTGTGTGTGAGTGTGTGCGAGTGAGTGTGTGCGAATGTGTGCGAGTGTGTGCGAGTGTGTGCGAGTGTGTGTGTGCCAGTGTGTGTGCAATTGTGTATGAGTGTGTGCGAGTGTTTGTGAGTTTGTGCAAGTGTGTGCGAGTGTGCGTGAGAGTGCATGCGAGTGAGTGCGGGTGTGTGCGAGTGTGTGTATGCGAGTCTGTGTGTGATTGTGTATGAGTGTGTGCGAGTGTGTGAGTTTGTGCGAATGCGTGCGAGTTCGTGCAAATGTGTGCGAGAGTGTGTGTGCGAGTGCGTGCGAATGTGTGCGAGTTCGTGCAAATGTGTGCGAGAGTGTGCGAGTGTGTGTGTGTGATTGTGTGTGAATGTGTGCGAGTGTGTGTGTGCGATTGTGTATGGTGTGTGCGAGTGTGTGCGTGTGAGTGCGTGCGAGTGTATGCGAGTGTGCGCGAGTGTGTGTGAGTGTGTGCGAGTGTGTGTGTGTGAGTGTGTGTGTGTGAGTGTGTGCGAATGTGTGCCAGTTTGTGCGTACGAGTGTGTGCAAGTGAGTCCGAGTGTGTGCCAATGTGTGCGTGCGAGTGTGTACGAGTGTGTGCGTGTGAGTGTGTGCGAGTGTGTGTGTGCGAGTGTGTGCGAGTGTGCTCGAGTGACTGGGTGCAAGTGTGTGCGAGTATGTGTGAGTGAGTGTGTGTGAGTGTCTGCGTGCGTGCGAGTGAGTGCGAGTGTGTGCAAATGTGTGCGAGCGTGTGTGAGTGTGTGAGTGTGTGTGAGTGTGCACGAGTGTGTGTGTGTGAGTGATTGTGTGTGAGTCTGTGCGAGTGTGTGCTTGCGAGTGTGTGCTAGTGTGCACGAGTGTGTGAGTGTGTGCGAGAGTGCGCGAGTGTGTGCGTGTGAGTAAGTGAGTGTGTGTGTGAGTGTGTGCGAGTGTGTGTGTGAGTGTGTATGACTGTGTGTGCGAGTGTGTGCGCGTGTGTGCGAGTGTATGTGCGAGTGTGTGCGAGTGTGTGTGCGAGTGTGTGTGTGAGTGTGTTTGAGTGTGTGCAAGTGTGTGCGAGTGTGTGTGCGAGTGCGTACGAGTGTGTGTGAGTGTGTGTAAGTATGTGTGCGAGTGTGTGATTGTGTGGGAGTGTGTGTGAGCTTGTAGCACTGTATGTGCGAGTGTTTGTGAGTGTGTGCGGGTGTGTTCGAGTGTGTGTAAGTGTGTGAGTGTGTGTGAGTGCGAGTGTGTGCGTGTGAGTGAGTGTGTGTGTGAGTGTGTGCAAGTGTTTGCGAGTGTGTGTGTGAGTGTGTAGGACTGTGTGTGCGAGTGTGTGTGCGAGTGTGTGCGAATGTGTATGTGTGTATGTGCGAGTGTGTGCGAGTGTGTGCGAGTGTGTGTGCGAGTGTTTGTGAGTGTGTAAGAGTGTGTGTTGGAGTTTGTGCGAGTGTGTGCGAGTGTGTGTGTGAGTGTGTGTGCGAGTGTGTGCATGCGAGTGTGTGCGAGTGTGTGCGTGCGAGTGTGTGCGAGTGTGTGCGTGCGAGTGTGTGCGAGTGTGTGCGACTGTGTGCGAGTGTGTGCGAGTGTGTGAGTGTGAGTGTGTGCGAATGTGTGCGAGTGTGTTTGCACGAGTGTGCACGAGTGTGTGCATGTAAGTGTGTGCATGCGAGTGTGTGCGAGTGTGCTCAAGTGAATGGGTGAGAGTGTGTGCGAGTGTGTGTGAGTGTGTGCGAGTAAGTGTGTGTGAGTGTGTATGAGTGAGTGTGTGTGAGTGTGTGTGTGCGAGTTTGTGTGCGAGTGTGTGAGTGAGTGTGTGCGAGTGTGTGCGAGTTTGTGTGCGAGTGTTTGTGCGAATGTGTGCGTGCGAGTGTGTGTGTTCGAGTGTGTGCGTGCGAGTGTGTGCGCGCAAGTGTGTGTGCGAATGTGTGTGCGTGTGAGTGTGTGTGAGTGTGTATGAGTGTATGTGCGAGTGTGTGCCAGTGTGTGCGAGTGTGTGTGTGCGAGTGTGTGCAAGTGTGTGCGAGTGTGTGCGAGTGTGTGTGTGCGAGTGTGTGTGCAATTGTGTATGAGTGTGTGCGAGTGTTTGTGAGTTTGTGCAAGTGTGTGCGAGTGTGCGTGCGAGTGCATGCGAGTGAGTGCGGGTGTGTGCGAGTGTGTGTATGCGAGTCTGTGTGTGCTTGTGTATGAGTGTGTGCGAGTGTGTGAGTTTGTGCGAGTGTGTGCGTGTGTGTGCGAGTGCGTGCGAATGCGTGCGAGTTCGTGCAAATGTGTGCGAGAGTGTGCGAGTGTGTGTGTGTGAGTGTGTGCGAATGTGTGCGAGTGTGTGTGTGCGATTGTGTATGGTGTGTGTGAGTGTGTGTGTGTCAGTGTGTGCGAATGTGTGCGAGTTTGTGTGCGAGTGTGTGCGAGTGAGTGTGTGCGAATGTGTGCGAATGTGTGCGAGTGTGTGCGTGCGAGTGTGTGCTAGTGTGTGCGTGCGAGTGTGTGTGAGTGTGTTAGTGTGTGTGCGAGTGTGTGCGTGCGAGTGTGTGCGTGCGAGTGTGTGCGAGTGTGCTCGAGTGAGTGGGTGCGAGTGGGTGCGAGTGTGTGTGAGTGTGTGCGTGGGTGCGAGTTTGTGTGCGAGTGAGTGTGTGTGAATGTGTGTGAGTGTGTGCGGGTGTGTGTGCGAGTGCGTGCGTGCGAGTGTGTGCGTGCGAGTGTGTGCGAGTGTGCTCGAGTGAGTGGGTGCGAGTGTGTATGAGTGAGTGTGTGTGAGTGTGTGCGTGGGTGCGAGATTGTGTGCGAGTGAGTGTGTGTGAATGTGTGTGAGTGTGTGCGAGTGTGTGTAAGTGTGTGTGCAAGTGCGTGCATGCGAGTGTTTGCGTGCGAGTGTGTGCGTGTGAGTGTGTGCAAGTGTGAGTGAGTGTGTGCGAGTGTGTGTGCGAGTGTGTGTGCGAGTGTGTGTGCGAGAGTGTGCGAGTGTGTGCGAGTGTGTGCAAATGTGCCCGAGTGTGCGCGAGTGTGCACGAGTGAGTGAGTGCGAGTGTGTATAAGTGAGTGTGTGTGCGTGTGTGCGAGTTAGTGTGCGAGTGAGTGTGTGCGAATGTGTGCGAGTGTGTGCGAGTGTTTCTGTGCGAGTGTGTGTGCGAGTGTGTGCGTGCGAGTGTGTGCGTGCGAGTGTGTGTGAGTGTGAGTGAGTGTGTGCGAGTGTGTGCGAGTGTATGTGCGAGTGTGTGCGAGTGTGTGTGCGAGTGTGTGTGTGAGTGTGTTTGAGTGTGTGCGAGTGTGTGCGAGTGTGTGCAAATGTGCCCGAGTGTGCGCGAGTGTGCACGAGTGAGTGGGTGCGAGTGTGTGTGAGTGTGTGCATGTAAGTGTGTGCGAGCGTGTGCGAGTGTGTGTGAGTGTGTGTGCGAGTGTGTGTGTGTGAGTGTGAGCGAGTGTGTATGAGTGTGTGTGCGAGTGTGTGCAAGTGTGTGTGAGTGTGTGCGAGTGTGCATAAGTGTGTGCGAGTGTGCATGAGTGTGTGCGAGTGTGTGCGATTGTGTGTGTGAGTGTGTAGGCCTTTCTGTGCGAGTGTTTAGGAGTGTGTGTGTGAGTGTGTGAAAGTGTGTGCGAGTGTGTGCAAGTGTGTGCATGCGAGTGTGTGCGAGTGTGTGCGAAAGTGTGCGAGTGTGTGCGAGTGTGTGAGTGTGTGTGTGTGCGAATGTGTGCGAGTGTGTGTGTGCGAGTGTGCACGAGTTTGTGCATGTAAGTGTGTGCATGCGAGTGTGTGCGAGTGTGCTTGAGTGAATGGGTGAGAGTGTTTGCGATTGTGTGTGAGTGTGTGCGAGTAAGTGTGTGTGAGTGTGTATGAGTGAGTGTGTGTGAGTGTGTGTGTGCGAGTTTGTGAGCGAGTGTGTGTGAGTGAGTGTGTGCGAGTGTGTGCGAGTTTGTGTGCGAGTGTTTGTGCGAGTGTGTGCGTGCGAGTGTGTGTTCGAGTGTGTGCGCGCGAGTGTGTGTGCGAATGTGTGTGCGTGTGAGTGTGTGCGAGTGTGTATGAGTGTATGTGCGAGTGTGTGCCAGTGTGTGCGAGTGTGTGTGTGCCAGTGTGTGTGCCATTGTGTATGAGTGTGTGCGAGTGTTTGTGAGTTTGTGCAAGTGTGTGCGAGTGTGCGTGCGAGTGCATGCGAGTGAGTGCGGGTGTGTGCGAGTGTGTGTATGCGAGTCTGTGTGTGATTGTATATGAGTGTGTGCGAGTGTGTGAGTTTGTGCGAGTTTGTGCGTGTGTGTGCGAGTGCGTGCGAGTGCGTGCAAATGTGTGCGAGAGTGTGCGAGTTTGTGTGTGTGAGTGTGTGTGTGAGTGTGTGCGAATGTGTGCCAGTTTGTGCGTACGAGTGTGTGAAAGTGAGTGCGAGTGTGTGCGAATGTGTGCGTGCGAGTGTGAGCGAGTGTGTGCGTGTGAGTGTGTGCGAGTGTGTGTGTGCGAGTGTGTGCGAGTGTGCTCGAGTGACTGGGTGCAAGTTTGTGCGAGTATGTGTGAGTGAGTGTGTGTGAGTGTCTGCGTGTGTGCGAGTTTGTGTGCGAGTGTGTGCGAGTTTGTGTGTGAGTGTGTGCGAGTGAGTGTGTGCGAATGTGTGCGAGTGTGTGCGAGTCTGTGCGAGTGTGTGTGTGCCAGTGTGTGTGCAATTGTGTATGAGTGTGTGCGAGTGTTTGTGAGTTTGTGCAAGTGTGTGCGAGTGTGCGTGCGAGTGCGTGCGAGTGAGTGCGGGTGTGTGCGAGTGTGTGTATGCGAGTCTGTGTGTGATTGTGTATGAGTGTGTGCGAGTGTGTGAGTTTGTGCGAGTGTGTGCGTGTGTGTGAGAGTGCGTGCGAATGCGTGCGAGTTCGTGCAAATGTGTGCGAGAGTGTTCGAGTGTGTGTGTGTGAGTGTGTGCGAAAGTGTGCGACTGTGTGTGTGCGATTGTGTATGGTGTGTGCGAGTGTGTGCGTGTGAGTGCGTGCGAGTGTATGCGAGTGTGCGCGAGTGTGTGTGAGTGTGTGTTTGCGAGTGTGTGTGCGAGTGTGTGCGAGTGTGTATGAGTGTATGTGCGAGTGTGTGTGCGAGTGTGTGCGTGCAAGTGTTTGCGTGCGAGTGTGTGCAAGTGTGTGTGAGTGTGTGCGAGTGTGTGTGCGAGTGTGTGCGAGTGTGTGCAAACGTGCCCGAGTGTGCGCGAGTGTGCACGAGTGAGTGGGTGCGAGTTTGTGCGAGTGTGTATGAGTGAGTGTGTGTGAGTGTGTGCGTGTGTGCAAGTTTGTGTGCGAGTGAGTGTGTGCGAATGTGTGCGAGTGTGTGCGAGTGTGTGAGTGTGTGTGAGTGTGCACGAGTGTGTGTGTGCGAGTGCGTGCGAGTGAGTGCGAGTGTGTGCAAATGTGTGCGAGCGTGTGTGAGTGTGTGAGTGTGTGTGAGTGTGCACAAGTGTGTGCGTGTGAGTGATTGTGTGTGAGTCTGTGCGAGTGTGTGCTTGCGAGTGTGTGTTAGTGTGCACGAGTGTGTGAGTGTGTGCGAGAGTGCGCGAGTGTGTTCGTGTGAGTAAGTGAGTGTGTGTGTGAGTGTGTGCGAGTGTGTGTGTGAGTGTGTATGACTGTGTGTGTGAGTGTGTGCGCGTGTGTGCGAGTGTATGTGCGAGTGTGTGCGAGTGTGTGTGCGAGTGTGTGTGTGAGTGTGTTTGAGTGTGTGCAAGTGTGTGCGAGTGTGTGTGCGAGTGCGTACGAGTGTGTGTGAGTGTGTGTAAGTATGTGTGCGAGTGCGTGATTGTGTGGGAGTGTGTGTGAGCATGTAGCACTGTATGTGCGAGTGTTTGTGAGTGTGTGCGGGTGTGTTCGAGTGTGTGTAAGTGTGTGAGTGTGTGTGAGTGTGAGTGCGAGTGTGTGCGTGTGAGTGAGTGTGTGCGAGTGTGTGCGAGTGTGTGTGTGTAGGACTGTGTGTGCGAGTGTGTGTGCGAGTGTGTGCGAATGTGTATGTGTGTATGTGCGAGTGTGTGCGAGTGTGTGCGAGTGTGTGTTGGAGTTTGTGCGAGTGTGTGCGAGTGTGTGTGTGAGTGTGTGTGCGAGTGTGTGCATGCGAGTGTGTGCGAGTGTGTGTGTGCGAGTGTGTGTGCGTGCGAGTGTGTGCGAGTGTGTGCGTGCGAGTGTGTGCGAGTGTGTGTGTGAGTGTGTGTGCGAGTGTGTGCATGCGAGTGTGTGCGAGTGTGTGTGTGCGAGTGTGTGCAAGTGTGTGCGAGTGAGTGTGTGCGAGTGTGTGTGCGAGTGTGTGCGTGCGAGTGTGTGCGAGTGTGTGCGTGCGAGTGTGTGCGAGTGTGTGCGACTGTGTGCGAGTGTGTGCGAGTGTGTGAGTGTGAGTGTGTGCGAATGTGTGCGAGTGTGTTTGCGCGAGTTTGCACGAGTGTGTGCATGTAAGTGTGTGCATGCGAGTGTGTGCGAGTGTGCTCAAGTGAATGGGTGAGAGTGTGTGCGAGTGTGTGTGAGTGTGTGCGAGTAAGTGTGTGTGAGTGTGTATGAGTGAGTGTGTGTGAGTGTGTGTGTGTGCGAGTTTGTGTGCGAGTGTGTGTGAGTGAGTGTGTGCGAGTGTGTGCGAGTTTGTGTGCGAGTGTTTGTGCGAATGTGTGCGTGCGAGTGTGTGTGTTCGAGTGTGTGCGCGCGAGTGTGTGCGCGCAAGTGTGTGTGCGAATGTGTGTGCGTGTGAGTGTGTGTGAGTGTGTATGAGTGTATGTGCGAGTGTGTGCCAGTGTGTGCGAGTGTGTGTGTGCGAGTGTGTGCAAGTGTGTGCGAGTGTGTGCGAGTGTGTGTGTGCGAGTGTGTGTGAAATTGTGTATGAGTGTGTGCGAGTGTTTGTGAGTTTGTGCAAGTGTGTGCGAGTGTGCGTGCGAGTGCATGCGAGTGAGTGCGGGTGTGTGCGAGTGTGTGTATGCGAGTCTGTGTGTGCTTGTGTATGAGTGTGTGCGAGTGTGTGAGTTTGTGCGAGTGTGTGCGTGTGTGTGCGTGTTCGTGCGAATGCGTGCGAGTTCGTGCAAATGTGTGCGAGAGTGTGCGAGTGAGTGTGTGTGAGTGTGTGCGAATGTGTGCGAGTGTGTGTGTGCGATTGTGTATGGTGTGTGCGAGTGTGTGTATGCGAGTCTGTGTGTGCTTGTGTATGAGTGTGTGCGAGTGTGTGAGTTTGTGCGAGTGTGTGCGAATGTGTGCGAGAGTGTGTGAGTGTGTGTGTGTGAGTGTGTGCGAATGTGTGCGAGTGTGTGTGTGCGATTGTGTATGGTGTGTGCGAGTGTGTGCGTGTGAGTGCGTGCGAGTGTATGCGAGTGTGCGTGAGTGTGTGTGAGTGTGTGCGAGTGTGTGTGTGTGAGTGTGTGCGAATGTGTGCCAGTTTGTGCGTACGAGTGTGTGCAAGTGAGTGCGAGTGTGTGCCAATGTGTGCGTGCGAGTGTGCGCAAGTGTGTGCGTGTGAGTGTGTGCGAGTGTGTGTGTGCGAGTGTGTGCGAGTGTGCTCGAGTGACTGGGTGCAAGTGTGTGCGAGTATGTGTGAGTGAGTGTGTGTGAGTGTCTGCGTGTGTGCGAGTTTGTGTGCGAGTGTGTGCGAGTGAGTGTGTGCGAATGTGTGTGAGTGTGTGCGAGTGTGTGCGTGCGAGTGTGTGCTAGTGTGTGCGTGCGAGTGTGTGCGAGTGTGTTAGCGTGTGTGCGAGTGTGTGTGTGCGAGTGTGTGCGTGCGAGTGTGTGCGAGTGTGCTCGAGTGAGTGGGTGCGAGTGGGTGCGAGTGTGTGTGAGTGTGTGCGTGGGTGCGAGTTTGTGTGCGAGTGAGTGTGTGTGATTGTGTGTGAGTGTGTGCGAGTGTGTGTAAGTGTGTGTGCGAGTGCGTGCGTGTGAGTGTGTGCGTGCGAGTGTGTGCGTGCGAGTGTGTGTGTGTGCAAGTGAGTGTGTGCGAGTGTGTATGAGTGAGTGTGTTTGAGTGTGTGCCAGTTTGTGTGTGGGTGGAGTGTGTGAGTGTGTGTGAGTGTGTGTGAGTTTGTAGGACTGTATGTGCGAGTGTTTGCGAGTGTGTGCGAGTGTGTTCGAGTGTGTGTGCGAGTGTGTGTGCGAGAGTGTGCGAGTGTGTGCGAGTGTGTGCAAATGTGCCCGAGTGTGCGCGAGTGTGCACGAGTGAGTGAGTGCGAGTGTGTATAAGTGAGTGTGTGTGCGTGTGTGCGAGTTAGTGTGCGAGTGAGTGTGTGCGAATGTGTGCGAGTGTGTGCGAGTGTTTCTGTGCGAGTGTGTGTGCGAGTGTGTGCGTGCGAGTGTGTGTGAGTGTGAGTGAGTGTGTGCGAGTGTGTTTGCGAGTGTGTGTGCGAGTGTGTGCAAATGTGCACGAGTGTGCGCGAGTGTGCACGAGTGAGTGGGTGCGAGTGTGTGTGAGTGTGTGCATGTAAGTGTGTGCGAGCGTGTGCGAGTGTGTGTGAGTGTGTGTGCGAGTGTGTGTGTGTGTGTGAGCGAGTGTGTATGAGTGTGTGTGCGAGTGTGTGCAAGTGTGTGTGAGTGTGTGCGAGTGTGCATAAGTGTGTGCGAGTGTGTGCGAGTGTGTGTGCGAGTGTGCATGAGTGTGTGCGAGTGTGTGCGATTGTGTGTGTGAGTGTGTAGGACTTTCTGTGCGAGTGTTTAGGAATGTGTGTGTGAGTGTGTGAAAGTGTGTGCGAGTAAGTGTGTGTGAGTGTGTATGAGTGAGTGTGTGTGAGTGTGTGTGTGCGAGTTTGTGTGCGAGTGTGTGTGAGTGAGTGTGTGCGAGTGTGTGCGAGTTTGTGTGCGAGTGTTTGTGCGAATGTGTGCGTGCGAGTGTGTGTGTTCGAGTGTGTGCGCGCGAGTGTGTGCGCGCAAGTGTGTGTGCGAATGTGTGTGCGTGTGAGTGTGTGTGAGTGTGTATGAGTGTATGTGCGAGTGTGTGCCAGTGTGTGCGAGTGTGTGTGTGCGAGTGTGTGCAAGTGTGTGCGAGTGTGTGCGAGTGTGTGTGTGCGAGTGTGTGTGCAATTGTGTATGAGTGTGTGCGAGTGTTTGTGAGTTTGTGCAAGTGTGTGCGAGTGTGAGTGCGAGTGCATGCGAGTGAGTGCGGGTGTGTGCGAGTGTGTGTATGCGAGTCTGTGTGTGCTTGTGTATGAGTGTGTGCGAGTGTGTGAGTTTGTGCGAGTGTGTGCGAATGTGTGCGAGAGTGTGTGAGTGTGTGTGTGTGAGTGTGTGCGAATGTGTGCGAGTGTGTGTGTGCGATTGTGTATGGTGTGTGCGAGTGTGTGCGTGTGAGTGCGTGCGAGTGTATGCGAGTGTGCGCGAGTGTGTGCGAGTGTGTGTGTGTGAGTGTGTGCGAATGTGTGCCAGTTTGTGCGTACGAGTGTGTGCAAGTGAGTGCGAGTGTGTGCCAATGTGTGCGTGCGAGTGTGCGCAAGTGTGTGCGTGTTAGTGTGTGCGAGTGTGTGTGTGCGAGTGTGTGCAAGTGTGCTCGAGTGACTGGGTGCAAGTGTGTGCGAGTATGTGTGAGTGAGTGTGTGTGAGTGTCTGCGTGTGTGCGAGTTTGTGTGCGAGTGTGTGCGAGTTTGTGTGCGAGTGTGTGCGAGTGAGTGTGTGCGAATGTGTGCGAGTGTGTGCGAGTGTGTGCGTGTGAGTGTGTGCTAGTGTGTGCGTGCGAGTGTGTGCGAGTGTGTTAGTGTGTGTGCGAGTGTGTGCGTGCGAGTGTGTGCGTGCGAGTGTGTGCGAGTGTGCTCGAGTGAGTGGGTGCGAGTGGGTGCGAGTGTGTGTGAGTGTGTGCGTGGGTGCGAGTTTGTGTGCGAGTGAGTGTGTGTGATTGTGTGTGAGTGTGTGCGAGTGTGTGTAAGTGTGTGTGCGAGTGCGTGCGTGTGAGTGTGTGCGTGCGAGTGTGTGCGTGCGAGTGTGTGCGAGTGTGCTCGAGTGAGTGGGTGCGAGTGTGTATGAGTGAGTGTGTGTGAGTGTGTGCGTGGGTGCGAGATTGTGTGCGAGTGAGTGTGTGTGAATGTGTGTGAGTTGTGCGTGTGTGTGTAAGTGTGTGTGCAAGTGCGTGCATGCGAGTGTTTGCATGCGAGTGTGTGCGTGCGAGTGTGTGCAAGTGTGAGTGAGTGTGTGCGAGTGTGTGTGCGAGTGTGTGTGCGAGTGTGTGTGCGAGAGTGTGCGAGTGTGTGCGAGTGTGTGCAAATGTGCCCGAGTGTGCGCGAGTGTGCACGAGTGAGTGAGTGCGAGTGTGTATAAGTGAGTGTGTGTGCGTGTGTGCGAGTTAGTGTGCGAGTGAGTGTGTGCGAATGTGTGCGAGAGTGTGCGAGTGTTTCTGTGCGAGTGTGTGTGCGAGTGTGTGCGTGCGAGTGTGTGTGAGTGTGAGTGAGTGTGTGCGAGTGTGTGTGCGAGTGTGTGTGCGAGTGTGTGCGAGTGTGTGCAAATGTGCACGAGTGTGCACGAGTGAGTGGGTGCGAGTGTGTGTGAGTGTGTGCATGTAAGTGTGTGCGAGCGTGTGCGAGTGTGTGTGAGTGTGTGTGCGAGTGTGTGTGTGTGTGTGTGAGCGAGTGTGTATGAGTGTGTGTGCGAGTGTGTGCAAGTGTGTGTGAGTGTGTGCGAGTGTGCATAAGTGTGTGCGAGTGTGTGCGAGTGTGTGTGCGAGTGTGCATGAGTGTGTGCGAGTGTGTGCGATTGTGTGTGTGAGTGTGTAGGACTTTCTGTGCGAGTGTTTAGGAATGTGTGTGTGAGTGTGTGAAAGTGTGTGCGAGTGTGTGCAAGTGTGTGCGTGCGAGTGTGTGCGAGTGTGTGCGAAAGTGTGCGAGTGTGTGCGAGTGTGCGAATGTGTGCAATTGTGTGTGCGCGAGTGTGCACGAGTTTGTGCATGTAAGTGTGTGCATGCGAGTGTGTGAGTTTGTGCGAGTGTGTGCGTGTGTGTGCGAGTGCGTGCGAGTGCGAGCAAATGTGTGCGAGAGTGTGCGAGTTTGTGTGTGTGAGTGTGTGTGTGAGTGTGTGCGAATGTGTGCCAGTTTGTGCGTACGAGTGTGTGCAAGTGAGTGCGAGTGTGTGCGAATGTGTGCGTGCGAGTGTGCGCGAGTGTGTGCGTGTGAGTGTGTGCGAGTGTGTGTGTGCAATTGTGTGCGAGTGTGCTCGAGTGACTGGGTGCAAGTGTGTGCGAGTATGTGTGAGTGAGTGTGTGTGAGTGTCTGCGTGTGTGCAAGTTTGTGTGCGAGTGTGTGTGAGTTTGTGTGCGAGTGTGTGCGAGTGAGTGTGTGCGAATGTGTGCGAGTGTGTGCGAGTGTGTGCGAGTCTGTGTGTGCCAGTGTGTGTGAAATTGTGTATGAGTGTGTGCGAGTGTTTGTGAGTTTGTGCAAGTGTGTGCGAGTGCGTGCGAGTGCATGCGAGTGAGTGCTGGTGTGTGCGAGTGTGTGTATGCGAGTCTGTGTGTGATTGTGTTTGAGTGTGTGCGAGTGTGTGAGTTTGTGCGAGTGTGTGCGTGTGTGTGCGAGTGCGTGCGAATGCGTGCGAGTTCGTGCAAATGTGTGCGAGAGTGTGCGAGTGTGTGTGTGTGAGTGTGTGCGAATGTGTGCGAGTGTGTGTGTGCGATTGTGTATGGTGTGTGCGAGTGTGTGCGTGTGAGTGCGTGCGAGTGTATGCGAGTGTGCGCGAGTGTGTGTGAGTGTGTGTTTGCGAGTGTGTGTGCGAGTGTGTGCGAGTGTGTATGAGTGTATGTGCGAGTGTGTGTGCGAGTGTGTGCGTGCAAGTGTTTGTGTGCGAGTGTGTGCGAGTGTGTGCAAACGTGCCCGAGTGTGCGCGAGTGTGCACGAGTGAGTGGGTGCGAGTTTGTGCGAGTGTGTATGAGTGAGTGTGTGTGAGTGTGTGCGTGTGTGCGAGTTTGTGTGCGAGTGAGTGTGTGCGAGTGTGTGCGAGTGTGTGAGTGTGTGTGAGTGTGCACGGGTGTGTGTGTGCGAGTGCGTGCGAGTGAGTGCGAGTGTGTGCAAATGTGTGCGAGCGTGTGTGAGTGTGTGAGTGTGTGTGAGTGTGCACGAGTGTGTGCGTGTGAGTGATTGTGTGTGAGTCTGTGCGAGTGTGTGCTTGCGAGTGTGTGCTAGTGTGCACGAGTGTGTGAGTGTGTGCGAGAGTGCGCGAGTGTGTGCGTGTGAGTAAGTGAGTGTGTGTGTGAGTGTGTGCGAGTGTGTGTGTGAGTGTGTATGACTGTGTGTGCGAGTGTGTGCGCGTGTGTGCGAGTGTATGTGCGAGTGTGTGCGAGTGTGTGTGCGAGTGTGTGTGTGAGTGTGTTTGAGTGTGTGCAAGTGTGTGCGAGTGTGTGTGCGAGTGCGTACGAGTGTGTGTGAGTGTGTGTAAGTATGTGTGCGAGTGTGTGATTGTGTGGGAGTGTGTGTGAGCTTGTAGCACTGTATGTGCGAGTGTTTGTGAGTGTGTGCAGGTGTGTTCAAGTGTGTGTAAGTGTGTGAGTGTGTGTGAGTGTGAGTGCGAGTGTGTGCGTGTGAGTGAGTGTGTGTGTGAGTGTGTGCAAGTGTCTGTGTGAGTGTGTAGGACTGTGTGTGCGAGTGTGTGTGCGAGTGTGTGCGAATGTGTATGTGCGAGTGTGTGCGAGTGTGTGCGAGTGTGTGTGCGAGTGTTTGTGAGTGTGTACGAGTGTGTGTTGGAGTTTGTTCGAGTGTGTGCGAGTGTGTGTGTGAGTGTGTGTGCGAGTGTGTGCATGCGAGTGTGTGCGAGTGTGTGTGTGCGAGTGTGTGTGTGCGAGTGTGTGCAAGTGTGTGCGAGTGAGTGTGTGCGAGTGTGTGTGCGAGTGTGTGCGTGCGAGTGTGTGCGAGTGTGTGCGACTGTGTGCGAGTGTGTGCGACTGTGTGAGTGTGAGTGTGTGCGAATGTGTGCGAGTGTGTTTGCGCGAGTGTGCACGAGTGTGTGCATGTAAGTGTGTGCATGCGAGTGTGTGCGAGTGTGCTCAAGTGAATGGGTGAGAGTGTGTGCGAGTGTGTGTGAGTGTGTGCGAGTAAGTGTGTGTGAGTGTGTATGAGTGAGTGTGTGTGAGTGTGTGTGTGCGAGTTTGTGTGCGAGTGTGTGAGTGAGTGTGTGCGAGTGTGTGCGAGTTTGTGTGCGAGTGTTTGTGTTCGAGTGTGTGCGCGCGAGTGTGTGCGCGCAAGTGTGTGTGCGAATGTGTGTGCGTGTGAGTGTGTGTGAGTGTGTAAGAGTGTATGTGCGAGTGTGTGCCAGTGTGTGCGAGTGTGTGTGTGCGAGTGTGTGCAAGTGTGTGCGAGTGTGTGCGAGTGTGTGTGTGCGAGTGTGTGTTTAATTGTGTATGAGTGTGTGCGAGTGTTTGTGAGTTTGTGCAAGTGTGTGCGAGTGTGCGTGCGAGTGCATGCGATTGAGTGCGGGTGTGTGCGAGTGTGTGTATGCGAGTCTGTGTGTGCTTGTGTATGAGTGTGTGCGAGTGTGTGAGTTTGTGCGAGTGTGTGCGTGTGTGTGCGAGTGCGTGCGAATGCGTGCGAGTTCGTGCAAATGTGTGCGAGAGTGTGCGAGTGTGTGTGTGTGAGTGTGTGCGAATGTGTGCGAGTGTGTGTGTGCGATTGTGTATGGTGTGTGCGAGTGTGTGCGTGTGAGTGCGTGCGAGTGTATGCGAGTGTGCGCGAGTGTGTGTGAGTGTGTGCGAGTGTGTGTGTGTGAGTGTGTGCGAATGTGTGCCAGATGTGCGTACGAGTGTGTGCAAGTGAGTGCGAGTGTGTGCCAATGTGTGCGTGCGAGTGTGCGCAAGTGTGTGCGTGTGAGTGTGTGCGAGTGTGTGTGTGCGAGTGTGTGCGAGTGTGCTCGAGTGACTGGGTGCAAGTGTGTGCGAGTATGTGTGAGTGAGTGTGTGTGAGTGTCTGCGTGTGTGCGAGTTTGTGTGCGAGTGTGTGCGAGTTTGTGTTCGAGTGTGTGCGAGTGAGTGTGTGCGAATGTGTGCGAGTGTGTGCGAGTGTGTGCGTGCGAGTGTGTGCTAGTGTGTGCGTGCGAGTGTGTGCGAGTGTGTTAGTGTGTGTGCGAGTGTGTGCGTGCGAGTGTGTGCGTGCGAGTGTGTGCGAGTGTGCTCGAATGAGTGGGTGCGAGTGGGTGCGAGTGTGTGTGAGTGTGTGCGTGGGTGCGAGTTTGTGTGCGAGTGAGTGTGTGTGAATTTGTGTGAGTGTGTGTGAGTGTGTGTAAGTGTGTGTGCGAGTGCGTGCATGCGAGTGTGTGCGTGCGAGTATGTGCGTGCGAGTGTGTGCGAGTGTGCTCGAGTGAGTGGGTGCGAGTGTGTATGAGTGAGTGTGTGTGAGTATGTGCGTGGGTGCGAGATTGTGTGCGAGTGAGTGTGTGTGAATGTGTGTGAGTGTGTGCGAGTGTGTGTAAGTGTGTGTGCAAGTGCGTGCATGCGAGTGTGTGCAAGTGTGAGTGAGTGTGTGTGAGTGTGTGTGCGAGTGTGTGTGCGAGTGTGTGCGTTTGTGTGCGAGTGCGTGCGAGTGCGTGCAAATGTGTGCGAGAGTGTGCGAGTGTGGGCGTGCGAGTGTGTGCTAGTGTGCGTGAGTGTGTGAGTGTGTGCGAGTGTGCGTGAGTAAGTGTGCGTGTGAGTGCGTGCGTGCGAGTGTTTCCGAGTGTGTGTGTGAGTGTGTAGGATTGTGTGTGCGAGTGTGTGCGAGTGTGTGTGCGAGTGTGTGTGTACGAGTTTGTTCGAGTGTGTGCAATTGTGTGCGAGTGTGTGTGCGAGTGCGTATGAGTGAGTGTGTGCGAGTGTGTGCGAGTGTGTGTTTGCGAGTGTGTGTGCGAGTGTGTGTGCGAGTGTGTGCGAACGTGCCCGAGTGTGCACGAGTGTGCACGAGTGAGTGGGTGCGAGTTTGTGCGAGTGTGTATGAGTGAGTGTGTGTGAGTGTGTGCGTGTGTGCGAGTTTGTGTGCGAGTGAGTGTGTGCGAATGTGTGCGAGTGTGTGCGAGTGTGTGAGTGTGTGTGAGTGTGCACGGGTGTGTGTGTTTGCGAGTGCGTGCGAGTGAGTGCGAGTGTGTGCAAATGTGTGCGAGCGTGTGTGAGTGTGTGAGTGTGTGTGAGTGTGAGTGCGAGTGTGTGCGTGTGAGTGAGTGTGTGTGTGAGTGTGAGCAAGTGTGTGTGTGAGTGTGTAGGACTGTGTGTGCGAGTGTGTGTGCGAGTGTGTGCGAATGTGTATGTGTGTATGTGCGAGTGTGTGCGAGTGTGTGCGAGTGTGTGCGAGTGTGTGTGCGAGTGTTTGTGAGTGTGTACGAGTGTGTGTTGGAGTTTGTGCGAGTGTGTGTGAGTGTGTGTGTGAGTGTGTGTGCGAGTGTGTGCATGCGAGTGTGTGCGAGTGTGTGTGTGCGAGTGTGTGCAAGTGTGTGCGAGTGAGTGTGTGCGAGTGTGTGTGCGAGTGTGTGCGTGCGAGTGTGTGCGAGTGTGTGCGTGCGAGTGTGTGCGACTGTGTGCGAGTGTGTGCGAGTGTGTGAGTGTGAGTGTGTGCGAATGTGTGCGAGTGTGTTTACGCGAGTGTGCACGAGTGTGTGCATGTAAGTGTGTGCATGCGAGTGTGTGCGAGTGTGCTCAAATGAATGGGTGAGAGTGTGTGCGAGTGTGTGTGAGTGTGTGCGAGTAAGTTTGTGTGAGTGTGTATGAGTGAGTGTGTGTGAGTGTGTGTGTGCGAGTTTGTGTGCGAGTGTGTGTGAGTGAGTGTGTGCGAGTGTGTGCGAGTTTGTGTGCGAGTGTTTGTGCGAATGTGTGCGTGCGAGTGTGTGTGTTCGAGTGTGTGCGCGCGAGTGTGTGCGAGCAAGTGTGTGTGCGAATGTGTGTGCGTGTGAGTGTGTGTGAGTGTGTATGAGTGTATGTGCGAGTGTGTGCCAGTGTGTGCGAGTGTGTGTGTGCGAGTGTGTGCAAGTGTGTGCGAGTGTGTGCGAGTGTGTGTGTGCGAGTGTGTGTGCAATTGTGTATGAGTGTGTGCGAGTGTTTGTGAGTTTGTGCAAGTGTGTGCGAGTGTGCGTGCGAGTGCATGCGAGTGAGTGCGGGTGTGTGCGAGTGTGTGTATGCGAGTCTGTGTGTGCTTGTGTATGAGTGTGTGCGAGTGTGTGAGTTTGTGCGAGTGTGTGCGTGTGTGTGCGTGTGCGTGCGAATGCGTGCGAGTTCGTGCAAATGTGTGCGAGAGTGTGCGAGTGTGTGTGTGTGAGTGTGTGCGAATGTGTGCGAGTGTGTGTGTGCGATTGTGTATGGTGTGTGCGAGTGTGTGTATGCGAGTCTGTGTGTGCTTGTGTATGAGTGTGTGCGAGTGTGTGAGTTTGTGCGAGTGTTTGCGAATGTGTGCGAGAGTGTGTGAGTGTGTGTGTGTGAGTGTGTGCGAATGTGTGCGAGTGTGTGTGTGCGATTGTGTATGGTGTGTGCGAGTGTGTGTGTGTGAGTGCGTGCGAGTGTATGCGAGTGTGCGCGAGTGTGTGTGAGTGTGTGCGAGTGTGTGTGTGTGAGTGTGTGCAAATGTGTGCCATTTTGTGCGTACGAGTGTGTGCAAGTGAGTGCGAGTGTGTGCCAATGTGTGCGTGCGAGTGTGCGCAAGTGTGTGCGTGTGAGTGTGTGCGAGTGTGTGTGTGCGAGTGTGTGCGAGTGTGCTCGAGTGACTGGGTGCAAGTGTGTGCGAGTATGTGTGAGTGAGTGTGTGTGAGTGTCTGCGTGTGTGCGAGTTTGTGTGCGAGTGTGTGCGAGTTTGTGTGCGAGTGTGTGCGAGTGAGTGTGTGCGAATGTGTGCGAGTGTGTGCGAGTGTGTGCGTGCGAGTGTGTGCTAGTGTGTGCGTGCGAGTGTGTGCGAGTGTGTTAGTGTGTGTGCGAGTGTGTGCGTGCGAGTGTATGCGTGCGAGTGTGTGCGAGTGTGCTCGAGTGAGTGGGTGCGAGTGGGTGCGAGTGTGTGTGAGTGTGTGCGTGGGTGCGAGTTTGTGTGCGAGTGAGTGTGTGTGAATGTGTGTGAGTGTGTGCGAGTGTGTGTAAGTGTGTGTGCGAGTGCGTGCGTGCGAGTGTGTGCGTGCGAGTGTGTGCGTGCGAGTGTGTGCGAGTGTGCTCGAGTGAGTGGGTGCGAGTGGGTGCGAGTGTGTGTGAGTGTGTGCGTGGGTGCGAGATTGTGTGCGAGTGAGTGTGTGTGAATGTGTGTGAGTGTGTGCGAGTATGTGTAAGTGTGTGTGAAAGTGCGTGCATGCGAGTGTTTGCGTGCGAGTGTGTGCGTGCGAGTGTGTGCAAGTGTGAGTGAGTGTGTGCGAGTGTGTGTGCGAGTGTGTGTGCGAGTGTGTGTGCGAGAGTGTGCGAGTGTGTGCAAGTGTGTGCAAATGTGCCCGAGTGTGCACGAGTGTGCACGAGTGAGTGAGTGCGAGTGTGTATAAGTGAGTGTGTGTGCGTGTGTGCGAGTTAGTGTGCGAGTGAGTGTGTGTGAATGTGTGCGAGTGTGTGCGAGTGTTTCTGTGCGAGTGTGTGTGCGAGTGTGTGCGTGCGAGTGTGTGCGTGCGAGTGTGTGTGAGTGTGAGTGAGTGTGTGCGAGTGTGTGTGTGAGTGTGTGTGCGAGTGTGTGCGAGTGTGTGCAAATGTGCCCGAGTGTGCGCGAGTGTGCACGAGTGAGTGGGTGCGAGTGTGTGTGAGTGTGTGCATGTAAGTGTGTGCGAGCGTGTGCGAGTGTGTGTGAGTGTGTGTGCGAGTGTGTGTGTGTGAGTGTGAGCGAGTGTGTATGAGTGTGTGTGCGAGTGTGTGCAAGTGTGTGTGAGTGTGTGCGAGTGTGCATAAGTGTGTGCGAGTGTGTGCAAGTGTGTGTGCGAGTGTGCATGAGTGTGTGCGAGTGTGTGCGATTGTGTGTGTGAGTGTGTAGGACTTTCTGTGCGAGTGTTTAGGAGTGTGTGTGTGAGTGTGTGAAAGTGTGTGCGAGTGTGTGCAAGTGTGTTCGTGCGAGTGTGCGAGTGTGTGCGAAAGTGTGCGAGTGTGTGCGAGTGTGTGAGTGTGAGTGTGTGCGAATGTGTGCGAGTGTGTGTGCGCGAGTGTGCACGAGTTTGTGCATGTAAGTGTGTGCATGCGAGTGTGTGCGAGTGTGCTCGAGTGAATGGGTGAGAGTGTTTGCGATTGTGTGTGAGTGTGTGCGAGTAAGTGTGTGTGAGTGTGTATGAGTGAGTGTGTGTGAGTGTGTGTGCGAGTTTGTGTGCGAGTGTGTGTGAGTGAGTGTGTGCGAGTGTGTGCGAGTTTGTGTGCGAGTGTTTGTGCGAGTGTGTGCTTGCGAGTGTGTGTTCGAGTGTGTGCGCGCGAGTGTGTGTGCGAATGTGTGTGCGTGTGCGTGTGTGCGAGTGTGTATGAGTGTATGTGCGAGTGTGTGCCAGTGTGTGCGAGTGTGTGTGTGCGAGTCTGTGCAAGTGTGTGCGAGTGTGTGCGAGTGTGTGTGTGCGAGTGTGTGTGCAATTGTGTATGAGTGTGTGTGAGTGTTTGTGAGTTTGTGCAAGTGTGTGCGAGTGTGCGTGCGAGTGCATGCGAGTGAGTGCGGGTGTGTGCGAGTGTGTGTATGCGATTCTGTGTGCGATTGTGTATGAGTGTGTGCGAGTGTGTGAGTTTGTGCGAGTGTGTGCGTGTGTGTGCGAGTGCGTGCGAGTGCGTGCAAATGTGTGCGAGAGTGTGCGAGTTTGTGTGTGAGTGTGTGTGTGAGTGTGTGCGAATGTGTGCCAGTTTGTGCGTACGAGTGTGTGCAAGTGAGAGCGAGTGTGCGCGAGTGTGTGCGTGTGAGTGTGTGCGAGTGTGTGTGTGCAAGTGTGTGCTTGCGAGTGTGTGCTAGTGTGCACGAGTGTGTGAGTGTGTGCGAGAGTGCGCGAGTGTGTGCGTGTGAGTAAGTGAGTGTGTGTGTGAGTGTGTGCGAGTGTGTGTGTGAGTGTGTATGACTGTGTGTGCGAGTGTGTGCACGTGTGTGCGAGTGTGTGTGTGAGTTTGTTTGAGTGTGTGCAAGTGTGTGCGAGTGTGTGTGCGAGTGCGTACGAGTGTGTGTGAGTGTGTGTAAGTATGTGTGCGAGTGTGTGATTGTGTGGGAGTGTGTGTGAGCTTGTAGCACTGTATGTGCGAGTGTTTGTGAGTGTGTGCGGGTGTGTTCGAGTGTGTGTAAGTGTGTGAGTGTGTGTGAGTGTGAGTGCGAGTGTGTGCGTGTGAGTGTGTGTGTGAGTGTGTGCAAGTGTTTGCGAGTGTGTGTGTGAGTGTGTAGGACTGTGTGTGCGAGTGTGTGCGAATGTGTATGTGTGTATGTGCGAGTGTGTGCGAGTGTGTGCGAGTGTGTGTGCGAGTGTTTGTGAGTGTGTACGAGTGTGTGTTGGAGTTTGTGCGAGTGTGTGCGAGTGTGTGTGTGAGTGTGTGTGCGAGTGTGTGCATGCGAGTGTGTGTGTGCGAGTGTGTGCGAGTGAGTGTGTGCGAGTGTGTGTGCGAGTGTGTGCATGCGAGTGTTTGCGAGTGTGTGCGTGCGAGTGTGTGCGAGTGTGTGCGACTGTGTGCGAGTGTGTGCGAGTGTGTGAGTGTGAGTGTGTGCGAATGTGTGCGAGTGTGTTTGCGCGAGTGTGCACGAGTGTGTGCATGTAAGTGTGTGCATGCGAGTGTGTGCGAGTGTGCTCAAGTGAATGGGTGAGAGTGTGTGCGAGTGTGTGTGAGTGTGTGCGAGTAAGTGTGTGTGAGTGTGTATGAGTGAGTGTGTGTGAGTGTGTGTGTGCGAGTTTGTGTGCGAGTGTGTGTGAGTGAGTGTGTGCGAGTGTGTGCGAGTTTGTGTGCGAGTGTTTGTGCGAATGTGTGCGTGCGAGTGTGTGTGTTCGAGTGTGTGCGCGCAAGTGTGTGTGCGAATGTGTGTGCGTGTGAGTGTGTGTGAGTGTGTATGAGTGTATGTGCGAGTGTGTGCCAGTGTGTGCGAGTGTGTGTGTGCGAGTGTGTGCAAGTGTGTGCGAGTGTGTGCGAGTGTGTGTGTGCGAGTGTGTGTGCAATTGTGTATGAGTGTGTGCGAGTGTTTGTGAGTTTGTGCAAGTGTGTGCGAGTGTGCATGCGAGTGAGTGCGGGTGTGTGCGAGTGTGTGTATGCGAGTCTGTGTGTGCTTGTGTATGAGTGTGTGCGAGTGTGTGAGTTTGTGCGAGTGTGTGCGTGTGTGTGCGAGTGCGTGCGAATGCGTGCGAGTTCGTGCAAATGTGTGCGAGAGTGTGAGAGTGTGTGTGTGTAAGTGTGTGCGAATGTGTGCGAGTGTGTGTGTGTGATTGTGTATGGTGTGTGTGAGTGTGTGTGTGTCAGTGTGTGCGAATGTGTGCGAGTTTGTGTGCGATTGTGTGCGAGTGAGTGTGTGCGAATGTGTGCGAGTGTGTGCGTGCGAGTGTGTGCTAGTGTGTGCGTGCGAATGTGTGCGAGTGTGTTAGTGTGTGTGCGAGTGTGTTTTGTGCGAGTGTGTGCGTGCGAGTGTGTGCAAGTGTGCTCGAGTGAGTGGGTGCGAGTGGGTGCGAGTGTGTGTGAGTGTGTGCGTGGGTGCGAGTTTGTGTGCGAGTGAGTGTGTGTGAATGTGTGTGAGTGTGTGCGGGTGTGTGTAAGTGTGTGTGCGAGTGCGTGCGTGCGAGTGTGTGCGTGCGAGTGTGTGCGTGCGAGTGTGTGCGAGTGTGCTCGAGTGAGTGGGTGCGAGTGTGTATGAGTGAGTGTGTGTGAGTGTGTGCGTGGGTGCGAGATTGTGTGCGAGTGAGTGTGTGTGAATGTGTGTCAGTGTGTGCGAGTGTGTGTAAGTGTGTGTGCAAGTGCGTGCATGCGAGTGTTTGCGTGCGAGTGTGTGCGTGTGAGTGTGTGCAAGTGTGAGTGAGTGTGTGCGAGTGTGTGTGCGAGTGTGTGTGCGAGTGTGTGTGCGAGAGTGTGCGAGTGTGTGCGAGTGTGTGCAAATGTGCCCGAGTGTGCGCGAGTGTGCACGAGTGAGTGAGTGCGAGTGTGTATAAGTGAGTGTGTGTGCGTGTGTGCGAGTTAGTGTGCGAGTGAGTGTGTGCGAATGTGTGCGAGTGTGTGCGAGTGTTTCTGTGCGAGTGTGTGTGCGAGTGTGTGCGTGCGAGTGTGTGCGTGCGAGTGTGTGTGAGTGTGAGTGAGTGTGTGCGAGTGTGTGTGCGAGTGTGTGTGCGAGTGTGTGCGAGTGTGTGCAAATGTGCCCGAGTGTGCACGAGTGAGTGGGTGCGAGTGTGTGTGAGTGTGTGCATGTAAGTGTGTGCGAGCGTGTGCGAGTGTGTGTGAGTGTGTGTGCGAGTGTGTGTGTGTGAGTGTGAGCGAGTGTGTATGAGTGTGTGTGCGAGTGTGTGCAAGTGTGTGTGAGTGTGTGCGAGTGTGCATAAGTGTGTGCGAGTGTGCATGAGTGTGTGCGAGTGTGTGCGATTGTGTGTGTGAGTGTGTAGGACTTTCTGTGCGAGTGTTTATGAGTGTGTGTGTGAGTGTGTGAAAGTGTGTGGGAGTGTGTGCAAGTGTGTGTATGCGAGTGTGTGCGAGTGTGTGCGAAAGTGTGCGAGTGTGTGCGAGTGTGTGTGTGAGTGTGTGCGAGTGTGTGTACGATTGTGTGCGATTGTGCATAAGTGTGTGCGAGTGTGTGCGAGTGAGTGTGCGAGTGTGCATGAGTGTGTGCGAGTGTGTGCGATTGTGTGTGTGAGTGTGTAGGACTTTCTGTGCGAGTGTTTAGGAGTGTGTGTGTGAGTGTGTGAAAGTGTGTGCAAGTGTGTGCGTGCGAGTGTGTGCGAGTGTGTGCGACTGTGTGCGAGTGTGTGCGAGTGTGTGAGTGTGAGTGTGTGCGAATGTGTGCGAGTGTGTGCGAGTGTGTGAGTGTGAGTGTGTGCGAGTGTGTTTGCGCGAGTGTGCACGAGTGTGTGCATGTAAGTGTGTGCATGCGAGTGTGTGCGAGTGTGCTCGAGTGAATGGTCTAGAGTGTTTGCGATTGTGTGTGAGTGTGTGCGAGTAAGTGTGTGTGAGTGTGTATGAGTGAGTGTGTGTGAGTGTGTGTGTGCGAGTTTGTGTGCGACTGTGTGTGAGTGAGTGTGTGCGAGTGTGTGAGAGTTTGTGTGCGAGTGTTTGTGCGAGTGTGTGCGTGCGAGTGTGTGTTCGAGTGTGTGCGCGCGAGTGTGTGCGCGCGAGTGTGTGTGCGAATGTGTGTGCGTGTGAGTGTGTGCGAGTGTGTATGAGTGTATGTGCGAGTGTGTGCCAGTGTGTGCGAGTGTGTGTGTGCGAGTCTGTGCAAGTGTGTGCGAGTGTGTGCGAGTGTGTGTGTGCGAGTGTGTGTGCAATTGTGTATGAGTGTGTGCGAGTGTTTGTGAGTTTGTGCAAGTGTGTGCGAGTGTGCGTGCGAGTGCATGCGAGTGAGTGCGGGTGTGTGCGAGTGTGTGTATGCGAGTCTGTGTGTGATTGTGTATGAGTGTGTGCGAGTGTGTGAGTTTGTGTGAGTGTGTGCGTGTGTGTGCGAGTGCGTGCGAATGCGTGCGAGTTCGCGAAAATGTGTGCGAGAGTGTGCGAGTGTGTGTGTGAGTGTGTGCGAATGTGTGCGAGTGTGTGTGTGCGATTGTGTATGGTGTGTGCGAGTGTGTGCGTGTGAGTGCGTGCGAGTGTATGCGAGTGTGCGCGAGTGTGTGTGAGTGTGTGCGAGTGTGTGTGTGTGAGTGTGTGTGTGTGAGTGTGTGCGAATGTGTGCCAGTTTGTGCGTACGAGTGTGTGCAAGTGAGTGCGAGTGTGTGCCAATGTGTGCGTGCGAGTGTGTGCGAGTGTGTGTGTGTGAGTGTGTGCGAGTGTGTGTGTGCGAGTGTGTGCGAGTGTGCTCGAGTGACTGGGTGCAAGTGTGTGCGAGTATGTGTGAGTGAGTGTGTGTGAGTGTCTGCGTGTGTGCGAGTTTGTGTGCGAGTGTGTGCGAGTTTGTGCGCGAGTGTGTGCGAGTGAGTGTGTGTGAGTGTGTGTGTGCGAATGTGTGCCAGTTTGTGTGCGAGTGTGTGCGAGTGAGTGTGTGCGAATGTGTGCGAGTGTGTGCAAGTGTGTGCGTTCGAGTGTGTGCTAGTGTGTGCGTGCGAGTGTGTGCGAGTGTGTTAGTGTGCGTGCGAGTGTGTGCGAGTGTGCTCGAGTGAGTGGGTGCGAGTGTGTATGAGTGAGTGTGTGTGAGTGTGTGCGTGGGTGCGAGTGTGTGTGTGCCAGTGTGTGTGCAATTGTGTATGAGTGTGTGCGAGTGTTTGTGAGTTTGTGCAAGTGTGTGCGAGTGTGCGTGCGAGTGCATGCGAGTGAGTGCGGGTGTGTGCGAGTGTGTGTATGCGAGTCTGTGTGTGATTGTGTATGAGTGTGTGCGAGTGTGTGAGTTTGTGCGAGTGTGCGAGTGTGTGTGTGAGTGTGTGCGAATGTGTGCGAGTGTGTGCGAGTGTTTCTGTGCGAGTGTGTGTGCGAGTGTGTGCGTGCGAGTGTGTGCGTGCGAGTGTGTGTGAGTGTGAGTGAGTGTGTGCGAGTGTGTGTGCGAGTGTGTGTGCGAGTGTGTGCGAGTGTGTGCAAATGTGCCCGAGTGTGCGCGAGTGTGCACGAGTGAGTGGGTGCGAGTGTGTGTGAGTGTGTGCATGTAAGTGTGTGCGAGCGTGTGCGAGTGTGTGTGAGTGTGTGTGCGAGTGTGTGTGTGTGAGTGTGAGCGAGTGTGTATGAGTGTGTGTGCGAGTGTGTGCAAGTGTGTGTGAGTGTGTGCGAGTGTGTGTGTGAGTGTGTGTGAGTGTGTGCGAGTGTGTGTACGAGTGTGTGCGATTGTGCATAAGTGTGTGCGAGTGTGTGCGAGTGTGTGTGCGAGTGTGCATGAGTGTGTGCGAGTGTGTGCAATTGTGTGTGTGAGTGTGTAGGACTTTCTGTGCGAGTGTTTAGGAGTGTGTGTGTGAGTGTGTGAAAGTGTGTGCGAGTGTGTGCAAGTGTGTGCGTGCGAGTGTGTGCGAGTGTGTGCGACTGTGTGCGAGTGTGTGCGAGTGTGTGAGTGTGAGTGTGTGCGAATGTGTGCGAGTGTGTGTGCGCGAGTGTGCACGAGTTTGTGCATGTAAGTGTGTGCATGCGAGTGTGTGCGAGTGTGCTCGAGTGAATGGGTGAGAGTGTTTGCGATTGTGTGTGAGTGTGTGCGAGTAAGTGTGTGTGAGTGTGTATGAGTGAGTGTGTGTGAGTGTGTGTGTGCGAGTTTGTGTGCGAGTGTGTGTGAGTGAGTGTGTGCGAGTGTGTGCGAGTTTGTGTGCGAGTGTTTGTGCGAGTGTGTGCTTGCGAGTGTGTGTTCGAGTGTGTGCGCGCGAGTGTGTGCCCGCGAGTGTGTGTGCGAATGTGTGTGCGTGTGAGTGTGTGCGAGTGTGTATGAGTGTATGTGCGAGTGTGTGCCAGTGTGTGCGAGTGTGTGTGTGCGAGTCTGTGCAAGTGTGTGCGAGTGTGTGCGAGTGTGTGTGTGCGAGTGTGTGTGCAATTGTGTATGAGTGAGTGCGAGTGTTTGTGAGTTTGTGCAAGTGTGTGCGAGTGTGCGTGCGAGTGCATGCGAGTGAGTGCGGGTGTGTGCGAGTGTGTGTGCGAGTGTGTGTGTAAGTGTGTTTGAGTGTGTGCAAGTGCGTGCGAGTGTGTGTGCGAGTGCGTACGAGTGTGTGCGAGTGTGTGTAAGTATGTGTGCGAGTGTGTGATTGTGTTTGAGTGTGTGTGAGCTTGTAGCACTGTATGTGCGAGTGTTTGTGAGTGTGTGCGGGTGTGTTCGAGTGTGTGTAAGTGTGTGAGTGTGTGTGAGTGTGAGTGCGAGTGTGTGCATGTGAGTGAGTGTGTATGTGAGTGTGTGCAAGTGTTTGCGAGTGTGTGTGTGAGTGTGTAGGACTGTGTGTGCGAGTGTGTGTGCGAGTGTGTGCGAATGTGTATGTGTGTATGTGCGAGTGTGTGCGAGTGTGTGTGAGTGTGTGCGAGTGTGTGTGCGAGTGTTTGTGAGTGTGTACGAGTGTGTGTTGGAGTTTGTGCGAGTGTGTGCGAGTGTGTGTGTGAGTGTGTGTGCGAGTGTGTGCATGCGAGTGTGTGCGAGTGTGTGTGTGCAAGTGTGTGCAAGTGTTTGCGAGTGAGTGTGTGCGAGTGTGTGTGCGAGTGTGTGCGTGCGAGTGCGTGCGAGTGTGTGCGAGTGTGTGCGACTGTGTGCGAGTGTATGTGAGTGTGTGAGTGTGAGTGTGTGCGAATGTGTGCGAGTGTGTTTGCGCGAGTGTGCACGAGTGTGTGCATGTAAGTGTGTGCATGTGAGTGTGTGCGAGTGTGCTCAAGTGAATGGGTGAGAGTGTGTGCGAGTGTGTGTGAGTGTGTGCGAGTAAGTGTGTGTGAGTGTGTATGAGTGAGTGTGTGTGAGTGTGTGTGTGCGAGTTTGTGTGCGAGTGTGTGTGAGTGAGTGTGTGCGAGTGTGTGCGAGTTTGTGTGCGAGTGTTTGTGCGAATGTGTGCGTGCGAGTGTGTGTGTTCGAGTGTGTGCGCGCGAGTGTGTGCGCGCAAGTGTGTGTGCAAATGTGTGTGCGTGTGAGTGTGTGTGAGTGTGTATGAGTGTATGTGCGAGTGTGTGCCAGTGTGTGCGAGTGTGTGTGTGCGAGTCTGTGCAAGTGTGTGCGAGTGTGTGCGAGTGTGTGTGTGCGAGTGTGTGTGCAATTGTGTATGAGTGTGTGCGAGTGTTTGTGAGTTTGTGCAAGTGTGTGCGAGTGTGCGTGCGAGTGCATGCGAGTGAGTGCGGGTGTGTGCGAGTGTGTGTATGCGAGTCTGTGTGTGATTGTGTATGAGTGTGTGCGAGTGTGTGAGTTTGTGCGAGTGTGTGCGTGTGTGTGCGAGTGCGTGCGAATGCGTGCAAGTTCTTGCAAATGTGTGCGAGAGTGTGCGAGTGTGTGTGTGTGAGTGTGTGCGAATGTGTGCGAGTGTGTGTGTGCGATTGTGTATGGTGTGTGCGAGTGTGTGCGTGTGAGTGCGTGCGAGTGTATGCGAGTGTGCGCGAGTGTGTGTGAGTGTGTGCGAGTGTGTGTGTGTGAGAGTGTGTGTGTGAGTGTGTGCGAATGTGTGCCAGTTTGTGCGTACGAGTGTGTGCAAGTGAGTGCGAGTGTGTGCCAATGTGTGCGTGCGAGTGTGCGCGAGTGTGTGCGTGTGAGTGTGTGCGAGTGTGTGTGTGCGAGTGTGTGCGAGTGTGCTCGAGTGACTGGGTGCAAGTGTGTGCGAGTATGTGTGAGTGAGTGTGTGTGAGTGTCTGCGGGTGTGCGAGTTTGTGTGCGAGTGTGTGCGAGTTTGTGTGCGAGTGTCTGCGAGTGAGTGTGTGCGAATGTGTGCGAGTGTGTGCGAGTGTGTGCGTGCGAGTGTGTGCTAGTGTGTGCGTGCGAGTGTGTGCGAGTGTGTGAGTGTGTGTGCGAGTGTGTGCGTGCGAGTGTGTGCGTGCGAGTGTGTGCGAGTGTGCTCGAGTGAGTGGGTGCGAGTGTGTGTGAGTGTGTGCGTGGGTGCGAGTTTGTGTGCGAGTGAGTGTGTGTGAATGTGTGTGAGTGTGTGCAAGTGTGTGTAAGTGTGTGTGCGAGTGCGTGCGTGCGAGTGTGTGCGTGTGAGTGTGTGCGTGCGAGTGTGTGCGAGTGTGCTCGAGTGAGTGGGTGCGAGTGTGTATGAGTGAGTGTGTGTGAGTGTGTGCGTGGGTGCGAGATTGTGTGCGAGTGAGTGTGTGTGAATGTGTGTGAGTGTGTGCGAGTGTGTGTAAGTGTGTGTGCGAGTGCGTGCGTGCGAGTGTTTGCGTGCGAGTGTGTGCGTGCGAGTGTGTGCAAGTGTGAGTGAGTGTGTGCGAGTGTGTGTGCGAGTGTGTGTGCGAGTGTGTGTGCGAGAGTGTGCGAGTGTGTGCGAGTGTGTGCAAATGTGCCCGAGTGTGCGCGAGTGTGCACGAGTGAGTGAGTGCGAGTGTGTATAAGTGAGTGTGTGTGCGTGTGTGCGAGTTAGTGTGCGAGTGAGTGTGTGCGAATGTGTGCGAGTGTGTGCGAGTGTTTCTGTGCGAGTGTGTGTGCGAGTGTGTGCGTGCGAGTGTGTGCGTGCGAGTGTGTGTGAGTGTGAGTGAGTGTGTGCGAGTGTGTGTGCGAGTGTGTGTGCGAGTGTGTGCTAGTGTGTGCAAATGTGCCCGAGTGTGCGCGAGTGTGCACGAGTGAGTGGGTGCGAGTGTGTGTGAGTGTGTGCATGTAAGTGTGTGCGAGCATGTGCGAGTGTGTGTGAGTGTGTGTGCGAGTGTGTGTGTGTGAGTGTGAGCGAGTGTGTATGAGTGTGTGTGCGTGTGTGTGCAAGTGTGTTTGAGTGTGTGCGAGTGTGTGTGTGAGTGTTTGTGAGTGTGTGCGAGTGTGTGTACGAGTGGGTGCGATTGTGCATAAGTGTGTGCGAGTGTGTGCGAGTGTGCGTGAGTGTGTGCGAGTGTGTGCGATTGTGTGTGTGACTGTGTAGGACTTTCTGTGCGAGTGTTTAGGAGTGTGTGTGTGAGTGGGTGAAAGTGTGTGCGAGTGTGTGCGAGTGTGCGTGCGAGTGAGTGCGGGTGTGTGCGAGTGTGTGTATGCGAGTTTGTGTGTGATTGTGTATGAGTGTGTGCGAATGTGTGAGTTTGTGCGAGTGTGTGCGTTTGTGTGCGAGTGCGTGCGAGTGCGTGCAAATGTGTGCGAGAGTGTGCGAGTGTGGGCGTGCGAGTGTGTGCTAGTGTGCGCGAGTGTGTGAGTGTGCGTGAGTAAGTGGGCGTGTGAGTGCGTGCGTGCGAGTGTTTCCGAGTTTGTGTGTGAGTGTGTAGGACTGTGTGTGCGAGTGTGTGCGAATGTGTGTGCGAGTGTGTGTGTACAAGTTTGTTCGAGTGTGTGCAATTGTGTGCGAGTGTGTGTGCGAGTGCGTATGAGTGAGTGTGTGCGAGTGTGTGCGAGTGTGTGCGAGTGTGTGTTTGCGAGTGTGTGTGCAAGTGTGTGTGAGTGTGTGTTTGCGAGTGTGTGTGCGAGTGTGTATGAGTGTATGTGCGAGTGTGTGTGCGAGTGTGTGCGAGTGTGTGTTTGCGAGTGTGTGTGCGAGTGTGTGCGAGTGTGTATGAGTGTATGTGCGAGTGTGTGTGCGAGTGTGTGCGTGCAATTGTTTGCGTGCGAGTGTGTGCGAGTGTGTGCAAGTGTGTGTGAGTGTGTGCGAGTGTGTGTGCGAGTGTGTTCGAGTGTGTGCAAACGTGCCCGAGTGTGCGCGAGTGTGCACGAGTGAGTGGGTGCGAGTTTGTGCGAGTGTGTATGAGTGAGTGTGTGTGAGTGTGTGCGTGTGTGCGAGTTTGTGTGCGAGTGAGTGTGTGCGAATGTGTGCGAGTGTGTGCGAGTGTGTGAGTGTGTGTGAGTGTGCACGGGTGTGTGTGTGCGAGTGCGTGCGAGTGAGTGCGAGTGTGTGCAAATGTGTGCGAGCGTGTGTGAGTGTGTGAGTGTGTGTGAGTGTGCACGAGTGTGTGCGTGTGAGTGATTGTGTGTGAGTCTGTGCGAGTGTGTGCTTGCGAGTGTGTGCTAGTGTGCACGAGTGTGTGAGTGTGTGCGAGAGTGCGCGAGTGTGTGCGTGTGAGTAAGTGAGTGTGTGTGTGAGTGTGTGCGAGTGTGTGTGTGAGTGTGTATGACTGTGTGTGCGAGTGTGTGCGCGTGTGTGCGAGTGTATGTGCGAGTGTGTGCGAGTGTGTGTGCGAGTGTGTGTGTGAGTGTGTTTGAGTGTGTGCAAGTGTGTGCGAGTGCGTACGAGTGTGTGTGAGTGTGTGTAAGTATGTGTGCGAGTGTGTGATTGTGTGGGAGTGTGTGTGAGCTTGTAGCACTGTATGTGCGAGTGTTTGTGAGTGTGTGCAGGTGTGTTCAAGTGTGTGTAAGTGTGTGAGTGTGTGTGAGTGTGAGTGCGAGTGTGTGCGTGTGAGTGAGTGTGTGTGTGAGTGTGTGCAAGTGTCTGTGTGAGTGTGTAGGACTGTGTGTGCGAGTGTGTGTGCGAGTGTGTGCGAATGTGTATGTGCGAGTGTGTGCGAGTGTGTGCGAGTGTGTGTGCGAGTTTTTGTGAGTGTGTACGAGTGTGTGTTGGAGTTTGTGCGAGTGTGTGCGAGTGTGTGTGTGAGTGTGTGTGCGAGTGTGTGCATGCGAGTGTGTGCGAGTGTGTGTGTCCGAGTGTGTGTGTGCGAGTGTGTGCAAGTGTGTGCTAGTGAGTGTGTGCGAGTGTGTGTGCGAGTGTGTGCGTGTGAGTGTGTGCGAGTGTGTGCGACTGTGTGCGAGTGTGTGCGACTGTGTGAGTGTGAGTGTGTGCGAATGTGTGCGAGTGTGTTTGCGCGAGTGTGCACGAGTGTGTGCATGTAAGTGTGTGCATGCGAGTGTGTGCGAGTGTGCTCAAGTGAATGGGTGAGAGTGTGTGCGAGTGTGTGTGAGTGTGTGCGAGTAAGTGTGTGTGAGTGTGTATGAGTGAGTGTGTGTGAGTGTGTGTGTGCGAGTTTGTGTGCGAGTGTGTGTGAGTGAGTGTGTGCGAGTGTGTGCGAGTTTGTGTGCGAGTGTTTGTGCGAATGTGTGCGTGCGAGTGTGTGTGTTCGAGTGTGTGCGCGCGAGTGTGTGCGCGCAAGTGTGTGTGCGAATGTGTGTGCGTGTGAGTGTGTGTGAGTGTGTAAGAGTGTATGTGCGAGTGTGTGCCAGTGTGTGCGAGTGTGTGTGTGCGAGTGTGTGCAAGTGTGTGCGAGTGTGTGCGAGTGTGTGTGTGCGAGTGTGTGTGTAATTGTGTATGAGTGTGTGCGAGTGTTTGTGAGTTTGTGCAAGTGTGTGCGAGTGTGCGTGCGAGTGCATGCGATTGAGTGCGGGTGTGTGCGAGTGTGTGTATGCGAGTCTGTGTGTGCTTGTGTATGAGTGTGTGCGAGTGTGTGAGTTTGTGCGAGTGTGTGCGTGTGTGTGCGAGTGCGTGCGAATGCGTGCGAGTTCGTGCAAATGTGTGCGAGAGTGTGCGAGTGTGTGTGTGAGTGTGTGCGAATGTGTGCGAGTGTGTGTGTGCGATTGTGTATGGTGTGTGCGAGTGTGTGCGTGTGAGTGCGTGCGAGTGTATGCGAGTGTGCGCGAGTGTGTGTGAGTGTGTGCGAGTGTGTGTGTGTGAGTGTGTGCGAATGTGTGCCAGATGTGCGTACGAGTGTGTGCAAGTGAGTGCGAGTGTGTGCCAATGTGTGCGTGCGAGTGTGCGCAAGTGTGTGCGTGTGAGTGTGTGCGAGTGTGTGTGTGCGAGTGTGTGCGAGTGTGCTCGAGTGACTGGGTGCAAGTGTGTGCGAGTATGTGTGAGTGAGTGTGTGTGAGTGTCTGCGTGTGTGCGAGTTTGTGTGCGAGTGTGTGCGAGTTTGTGTTCGAGTGTGTGCGAGTGAGTGTGTGCGAATGTGTGCGAGTGTGTGCGAGTGTGTGCGTGCGAGTGTGTGCTAGTGTGTGCGTGCGAGTGTGTGCGAGTGTGTTAGTGTGTGTGCGAGTGTGTGCGTGCGAGTGTGTGCGTGCGAGTGTGTGCGAGTGTGCTCGAATGAGTGGGTGCGAGTGGGTGCGAGTGTGTGTGAGTGTGTGCGTGGGTGCGAGTTTGTGTGCGAGTGAGTGTGTGTGAATTTGTGTGATCGTGTGTGAGTGTGTGTAAGTGTGTGTGCGAGTGCGTGCATGCGAGTGTGTGCGTGCGAGTATGTGCGTGCGAGTGTGTGCGAGTGTGCTCGAGTGAGTGGGTGCGAGTGTGTATGAGTGAGTGTGTGTGAGTATGTGCGTGGGTGCGAGATTGTGTGCGAGTGAGTGTGTGTGAATGTGTGTGAGTGTGTGCGAGTGTGTGTAAGTGTGTGTGCAAGTGCGTGCATGCGAGTGTGTGCAAGTGTGAGTGAGTGTGTGTGAGTGTGTGTGCGAGTGTGTGTGCGAGTGTGTGCGTTTGTGTGCGAGTGCGTGCGAGTGCGTGCAAATGTGTGCGAGAGTGTGCGAGTGTGGGCGTGCGAGTGTGTGCTAGTGTGCGTGAGTGTGTGAGTGTGTGCGAGTGTGCGTGAGTAAGTGTGCGTGTGAGTGCGTGCGTGCGAGTGTTTCCGAGTGTGTGTGAGTGTGTAGGATTGTGTGTGCGAGTGTGTGCGAGTGTGTGTGCGAGTGTGTGTACGAGTTTGTTCGAGTGTGTGCAATTGTGTGCGAGTGTGTGTGCGAGTGCGTATGAGTGAGTGTGTGCGAGTGTGTGCGAGTGTGTGCGAGTGTGTGTTTGCGAGTGTGTGTGCGAGTGTGTGTGCGAGTGTGTGCGAACGTGCCCGAGTGTGCACGAGTGTGCACGAGTGAGTGGGTGCGAGTTTGTGCGAGTGTGTATGAGTGAGTGTGTGTGAGTGTGTGCGTGTGTGCGAGTTTGTGTGCGAGTGAGTGTGTGCGAATGTGTGCGAGTGTGTGCGAGTGTGCACGGGTGTGTGTGTTTGCGAGTGCGTGCGAGTGAGTGCGAGTGTGTGCAAATGTGTGCGAGCGTGTGTGAGTGTGTGAGTGTGTGTGAGTGTGAGTGCGAGTGTGTGCGTGTGAGTGAGTGTGTGTGTGAGTGTGTGCAAGTGTGTGTGTGAGTGTGTAGGACTGTGTGTGCGAGTGTGTGTGTGAGTGTGTGCGAATGTGTATGTGTGTATGTGCGAGTGTGTGCGAGTGTGTGCGAGTGTGTGCGAGTGTGTGTGCGAGTGTTTGTGAGTGTGTACGAGTGTGTGTTGGAGTTTGTGCGAGTGTGTGTGAGTGTGTGTGTGAGTGTGTGTGCGAGTGTGTGCATGCGAGTGTGTGCGAGTGTGTGTGTGAGAGTGTGTGCAAGTGTGTGCGAGTGAGTGTGTGCGAGTGTGTGTGCGAGTGTGTGCGTGCGAGTGTGTGCGAGTGTGTGCGTGCGAGTGTGTGCGAGTGTGTGCGACTGTGTGCGAGTGTGTGCGAGTGTGTGAGTGTGAGTGTGTGCGAATGTGTGCGAGTGTGTTTACGCGAGTGTGCACGAGTGTGTGCATGTAAGTGTGTGCATGCGAGTGTGTGCGAGTGTGCTCAAATGAATGGGTGAGAGTGTGTGCGAGTGTGTGTGAGTGTGTGCGAGTAAGTTTGTGTGAGTGTGTATGAGTGAGTGTGTGTGAGTGTGTGTGTGCGAGTTTGTGTGCGAGTGTGTGTGAGTGAGTGTGTGCGAGTGTGTGCGAGTTTGTGTGCGAGTGTTTGTGCGAATGTGTGCGTGCGAGTGTGTGTGTTCGAGTGTGTGCGCGCGAGTGTGTGCGAGCAAGTGTGTGTGCGAATGTGTGTGCGTGTGAGTGTGTGTGAGTGTGTATGAGTGTATGTGCGAGTGTGTGCCAGTGTGTGCGAGTGTGTGTGTGCGAGTGTGTGCAAGTGTGTGCGAGTGTGTGCGAGTGTGTGTGTGCGAGTGTGTGTGCAATTGTGTATGAGTGTGTGCGAGTGTTTGTGAGTTTGTGCAAGTGTGTGCGAGTGTGCGTGCGAGTGCATGCGAGTGAGTGCGGGTGTGTGCGAGTGTGTGTATGCGAGTCTGTGTGTGCTTGTGTATGAGTGTGTGCGAGTGTGTGAGTTTGTGCGAGTGTGTGCGTGTGTGTGCGTGTGCGTGCGAATGCGTGCGAGTTCGTGCAAATGTGTGCGAGAGTGTGCGAGTGTGTGTGTGTGAGTGTGTGCGAATGTGTGTGAGTGTGTGTGTGCGATTGTGTATGGTGTGTGCGAGTGTGTGTATGCGAGTCTGTGTGTGCTTGTGTATGAGTGTGTGCGAGTGTGTGAGTTTGTGCGAGTGTGTGCGAATGTGTGCGAGAGTGTGTGAGTGTGTGTGTGTGAGTGTGTGCGAATGTGTGCGAGTGTGTGTGTGCGATTGTGTATGGTGTGTGCGAGTGTGTGTGTGTGAGTGCGTGCGAGTGTATGCGAGTGTGCGCGAGTGTGTGTGAGTGTGTGCGAGTGTGTGTGTGTGAGTGTGTGCAAATGTGTGCCATTTTGTGCGTACGAGTGTGTGCAAGTGAGTGCGAGTGTGTGCCAATGTGTGCGTGCGAGTGTGCGCAAGTGTGTGCGTGTGAGTGTGTGCGAGTGTGTGTGTGCGAGTGTGTGCGAGTGTGCTCGAGTGACTGGGTGCAAGTGTGTGCGAGTATGTGTGAGTGAGTGTGTGTGAGTGTCTGCGTGTGTGCGAGTTTGTGTGCGAGTGTGTGCGAGTTTGTGTGCGAGTGTGTGCGAGTGAGTGTGTGCGAATGTGTGCGAGTGTGTGCGAGTGTGTGCGTGCGAGTGTGTGCTAGTGTGTGCGTGCGAGTGTGTGCGAGTGTGTTAGTGTGTGTGCGAGTGTGTGCGTGCGAGTGTATGCGTGCGAGTGTGCTCGAGTGAGTGGGTGCGAGTGGGTGCGAGTGTGTGTGAGTGTGTGCGTGGGTGCGAGTTTGTGTGCGAGTGAGTGTGTGTGAATGTGTGTGAGTGTGTGCGAGTGTGTGTAAGTGTGTGTGCGAGTGCGTGCGTGCGAGTGTGTGCGTGCGAGTGTGTGCGTGCGAGTGTGTGCGAGTGTGCTCGAGTGAGTGGGTGCGAGTGGGTGCGAGTGTGTGTGAGTGTGTGCGTGGGTGCGAGATTGTGTGCGAGTGAGTGTGTGTGAATGTGTGTGAGTGTGTGCGAGTATGTGTAAGTGTGTGTGAAAGTGCGTGCATGCGAGTGTTTGCGTGCGAGTGTGTGCGTGCGAGTGTGTGCAAGTGTGAGTGAGTGTGTGCGAGTGTGTGTGCGAGTGTGTGTGCGAGTGTGTGTGCGAGAGTGTGCGAGTGTGTGCAAGTGTGTGCAAATGTGCCCGAGTGTGCACGAGTGTGCACGAGTGAGTGAGTGCGAGTGTGTATAAGTGAGTGTGTGTGCGTGTGTGCGAGTTAGTGTGCGAGTGAGTGTGTGTGAATGTGTGCGAGTGTGTGCGAGTGTTTCTGTGCGAGTGTGTGTGCGAGTGTGTGCGTGCGAGTGTGTGCGTGCGAGTGTGTGTGAGTGTGAGTGAGTGTGTGCGAGTGTGTGTGTGAGTGTGTGTGCGAGTGTGTGCGAGTGTGTGCAAATGTGCCCGAGTGTGCGCGAGTGTGCACGAGTGAGTGGGTGCGAGTGTGTGTGAGTGTGTGCATGTAAGTGTGTGCGAGCGTGTGCGAGTGTGTGTGAGTGTGTGTGCGAGTGTGTGTGTGTGAGTGTGAGCGAGTGTGTATGAGTGTGTGTGCGAGTGTGTGCAAGTGTGTGTGAGTGTGTGCGAGTGTGCATAAGTGTGTGCGAGTGTGTGCAAGTGTGTGTGCGAGTGTGCATGAGTGTGTGCGAGTGTGTGCGATTGTGTGTGTGAGTGTGTAGGACTTTCTGTGCGAGTGTTTAGGAGTGTGTGTGTGAGTGTGTGAAAGTGTGTGCGAGTGTGTGCAAGTGTGTTCGTGCGAGTGTGCGAGTGTGTGCGAAAGTGTGCGAGTGTGTGAGTGTGAGTGTGTGCGAATGTGTGCGAGTGTGTGTGCGCGAGTGTGCACGAGTTTGTGCATGTAAGTGTGTGCATGCGAGTGTGTGCGAGTGTGCTCGAGTGAATGGGTGAGAGTGTTTGCGATTGTGTGTGAGTGTGTGCGAGTAAGTGTGTGTGAGTGTGTATGAGTGAGTGTGTGTGAGTGTGTGTGCGAGTTTGTGTGCGAGTGTGTGTGAGTGAGTGTGTGCGAGTGTGTGCGAGTTTGTGTGCGAGTGTTTGTGCGAGTGTGTGCTTGCGAGTGTGTGTTCGAGTGTGTGCGCGCGAGTGTGTGTGCGAATGTGTGTGCGTGTGCGTGTGTGCGAGTGTGTATGAGTGTATGTGCGAGTGTGTGCCAGTGTGTGCGAGTGTGTGTGTGCGAGTCTGTGCAAGTGTGTGCGAGTGTGTGCGAGTGTGTGTGTGCGAGTCTGTGCAAGTGTGTGCGAGTGTGTGCGAGTGTGTGTGTGCGAGTGTGTGTGCAATTGTGTATGAGTGTGTGTGAGTGTTTGTGAGTTTGTGCAAGTGTGTGCGAGTGTGCGTGCGAGTGCATGCGAGTGAGTGCGGGTGTGTGCGAGTGTGTGTATGCGATTCTGTGTGCGATTGTGTATGAGTGTGTGCGAGTGTGTGAGTTTGTGCGAGTGTGTGCGTGTGTGTGCGAGTGCGTGCGAGTGCGTGCAAATGTGTGCGAGAGTGTGCGAGTTTGTGTGTGAGTGTGTGTGTGAGTGTGTGCGAATGTGTGCCAGTTTGTGCGTACGAGTGTGTGCAAGTGAGAGCGAGTGTGCGCGAGTGTGTGCGTGTGAGTGTGTGCGAGTGTGTGTGTGCAAGTGTGTGCTTGCGAGTGTGTGCTAGTGTGCACGAGTGTGTGAGTGTGTGCGAGAGTGCGCGAGTGTGTGCGTGTGAGTAAGTGAGTGTGTGTGTGAGTGTGTGCGAGTGTGTGTGTGAGTGTGTATGACTGTGTGTGCGAGTGTGTGCGCGTGTGTGCGAGTGTATGTGCGAGTGTGTGCGAGTGTGTGTGCGAGTGTGTGTGTGAGTTTGTTTGAGTGTGTGCAAGTGTGTGCGAGTGTGTGTGCGAGTGCGTACGAGTGTGTGTGAGTGTGTGTAAGTATGTGTGCGAGTGTGTGATTGTGTGGGAGTGTGTGTGAGCTTGTAGCACTGTATGTGCGAGTGTTTGTGAGTGTGTGCGGGTGTGTTCGAGTGTGTGTAAGTGTGTGAGTGTGTGTGAGTGTGAGTGCGAGTGTGTGCGTGTGAGTGTGTGTGTGAGTGTGTGCAAGTGTTTGCGAGTGTGTGTGTGAGTGTGTAGGACTGTGTGTGCGAGTGTGTGTGCGAGTGTGTGCGAATGTGTATGTGTGTATGTGCGAGTGTGTGCGAGTGTGTGCGAGTGTGTGTGCGAGTGTTTGTGAGTGTGTACGAGTGTGTGTTGGAGTTTGTGCGAGTGTGTGCGAGTGTGTGTGTGAGTGTGTGTGCGAGTGTGTGCATGCGAGTGTGTGTGTGCGAGTGTGTGCGAGTGAGTGTGTGCGAGTGTGTGTGCGAGTGTGTGCATGCGAGTGTGTGCGAGTGTGTGCGTGCGAGTGTGTGCGAGTGTGTGCGACTGTGTGCGAGTGTGTGCGAGTGTGTGCGAGTGTGTGAGTGTGAGTGTGTGCAAATGTGTGCGAGTGTGTTTGCGCGAGTGTGCACGAGTGTGTGCATGTAAGTGTGTGCATGCGAGTGTGTGCGAGTGTGCTCAAGTGAATGGGTGAGAGTGTGTGCGAGTGTGTGTGAGTGTGTGCGAGTAAGTGTGTGTGAGTGTGTATGAGTGAGTGTGTGTGAGTGTGTGTGTGCGAGTTTGTGTGCGAGTGTGTGTGAGTGAGTGTGTGCGAGTGTGTGCGAGTTTGTGTGCGAGTGTTTGTGCGAATGTGTGCGTGCGAGTGTGTGTGTTCGAGTGTGTGCGCGCGAGTGTGTGCGCGCAAGTGTCTGTGCGAATGTGTGTGCGTGTGAGTGTGTGTGAGTGTGTATGAGTGTATGTGCCAGTGTGTGCGAGTGTGTGTGTGCGAGTGTGTGCAAGTGTGTGCGAGTGTGTGCGAGTGTGTGTGTGCGAGTGTGTGTGCAATTGTGTATGAGTGTGTGCGAGTGTTTGTGAGTTTGTGCAAGTGTGTGCGAGTGTGCATGCGAGTGAGTGCGGGTGTGTGCGAGTGTGTGTATGCGAGTCTGTGTGTGCTTGTGTATGAGTGTGTGCGAGTGTGTGAGTTTGTGCGAGTGTGTGCGTGTGTGTGCGAGTGCGTGCGAATGCGTGCGAGTTCGTGCAAATGTGTGCGAGAGTGTGAGAGTGTGTGTGTGTAAGTGTGTGCGAATGTGTGCGAGTGTGTGTGTGTGATTGTGTATGGTGTGTGTGAGTGTGTGTGTGTCAGTGTGTGCGAATGTGTGCGAGTTTGTGTGCGATTGTGTGCGAGTGAGTGTGTGCGAATGTGTGCGAGTGTGTGCGTGCGAGTGTGTGCTAGTGTGTGCGTGCGAATGTGTGCGAGTGTGTTAGTGTGTGTGCGAGTGTGTTTTGTGCGAGTGTGTGCGTGCGAGTGTGTGCAAGTGTGCTCGAGTGAGTGGGTGCGAGTGGGTGCGAGTGTGTGTGAGTGTGTGCGTGGGTGCGAGTTTGTGTGCGAGTGAGTGTGTGTGAATGTGTGTGAGTGTGTGCGGGTGTGTGTAAGTGTGTGTGCGAGTGCGTGCGTGCGAGTGTGTGCGTGCGAGTGTGTGCGTGCGAGTGTGTGCGAGTGTGCTCGAGTGAGTGGGTGCGAGTGTGTATGAGTGAGTGTGTGTGAGTGTGTGCGTGGGTGCGAGATTGTGTGCGAGTGAGTGTGTGTGAATGTGTGTCAGTGTGTGCGAGTGTGTGTAAGTGTGTGTGCAAGTGCGTGCATGCGAGTGTTTGCATGCGAGTGTGTGCGTGTGAGTGTGTGCAAGTGTGAGTGAGTGTGTGCGAGTGTGTGTGCGAGTGTGTGTGCGAGTGTGTGTGCGAGAGTGTGCGAGTGTGTGCGAGTGTGTGCAAATGTGCCCGAGTGTGCGCGAGTGTGCACGAGTGAGTGAGTGCGAGTGTGTATAAGTGAGTGTGTGTGCGTGTGTGCGAGTTAGTGTGCGAGTGAGTGTGTGCGAATGTGTGCGAGTGTGTGCGAGTGTTTCTGTGCGAGTGTGTGTGCGAGTGTGTGCGTGCGAGTGTGTGCGTGCGAGTGTGTGTGAGTGTGAGTGAGTGTGTGCGAGTGTGTGTGCGAGTGTGTGTGCGAGTGTGTGCGAGTGTGTGCAAATGTGCCCGAGTGTGCACGAGTGAGTGGGTGCGAGTGTGTGTGAGTGTGTGCATGTAAGTGTGTGCGAGCGTGTGCGAGTGTGTGTGAGTGTGTGTGCGAGTGTGTGTGTGTGAGTGTGAGCGAGTGTGTATGAGTGTGTGTGCAAGTGTGTGTGAGTGTGTGCGAGTGTGCATAAGTGTGTGCGAGTGTGCATGAGTGTGTGCGAGTGTGTGCGATTGTGTGTGTGAGTGTGTAGGACTGTGTGTGCGAGTGAGTGTGTGAGTGTGTGCGAATGTGTGCGAGTGTGTGCGAGTGTGTGAGTGTGAGTGTGTGCGAGTGTGTTTGCGCGAGTGTGCACGAGTGTGTGCATGTAAGTGTGTGCATGCGAGTGTGTGCGAGTGTGCTCGAGTGAATGGTCTAGAGTGTTTGCGATTGTGTGTGAGTGTGTGCGAGTAAGTGTGTGTGAGTGTGTATGAGTGAGTGTGTGTGAGTGTGTGTGTGCGAGTTTGTGTGCGAGTGTGTGTGAGTGAGTGTGTGCGAGTGTGTGAGAGTTTGTGTGCGAGTGTTTGTGCGAGTGTGTGCGTGCGAGTGTGTGTTCGAGTGTGTGCGCGCGAGTGTGTGCGCGCGAGTGTGTGTGCGAATGTGTGTGCGTGTGAGTGTGTGCGAGTGTGTATGAGTGTATGTGCGAGTGTGTGCCAGTGTGTGCGAGTGTGTGTGTGCGAGTCTGTGCAAGTGTGTGCGAGTGTGTGCGAGTGTGTGTGTGCGAGTGTGTGTGCAATTGTGTATGAGTGTGTGCGAGTGTTTGTGAGTTTGTGCAAGTGTGTGCGAGTGTGCGTGCGAGTGCATGCGAGTGAGTGCGGGTGTGTGCGAGTGTGTGTATGCGAGTCTGTGTGTGATTGTGTATGAGTGTGTGCGAGTGTGTGAGTTTGTGTGAGTGTGTGCGTGTGTGTGCGAGTGCGTGCGAATGCGTGCGAGTTCGCGAAAATGTGTGTGAGAGTGTGCGAGTGTGTGTGTGTGAGTGTGTGCGAATGTGTGCGAGTGTATGTGTGCGATTGTGTATGGTGTGTGCGAGTGTGTGCGTGTGAGTGCGTGCGAGTGTATGCGAGTGTGCGCGAGTGTGTGTGAGTGTGTGCGAGTGTGTGTGTGTGAGTGTGTGTGTGTGAGTGTGTGCGAATGTGTGCCAGTTTGTGCGTACGAGTGTGTGCAAGTGAGTGCGAGTGTGTGCCAATGTGTGCGTGCGAGTGTGTGCGAGTGTGTGTGTGTGAGTGTGTGCGAGTGTGTGTGTGCGAGTGTGTGCGAGTGTGCTCGAGTGACTGGGTGCAAGTGTGTGCGAGTATGTGTGAGTGAGTGTGTGTGAGTGTCTGCGTGTGTGCGAGTTTGTGTGCGAGTGTGTGCGAGTTTGTGCGCGAGTGTGTGCGAGTGAGTGTGTGTGAGTGTGTGTGTGCGAATGTGTGCCAGTTTGTGTGCGAGTGTGTGCGAGTGAGTGTGTGCGAATGTGTGCGAGTGTGTGCGAGTGTGTGCGTTCGAGTGTGTGCTAGTGTGTGCGTGCGAGTGTGTGCGAGTGTGTTAGTGTGCGTGCGAGTGTGTGCGAGTGTGCTCGAGTGAGTGGGTGCGAGTGTGTATGAGTGAGTGTGTGTGAGTGTGTGCGTGGGTGCGAGTGTGTGTGTGCCAGTGTGTGTGCAATTGTGTATGAGTGTGTGCGAGTGTTTGTGAGTTTGTGCAAGTGTGTGCGAGTGTGCGTGCGAGTGCATGCGTGCGAGTGTGTGCGTGCGAGTGTGTGCGTGCGAGTGTGTGCGAGTGTGCTCGAGTGAGTGGGTGCGAGTGTGTATGAGTGAGTGTGTGTGAGTGTGTGCGTGGGTGCGAGATTGTGTGCGAGTGAGTGTGTGTGAATGTGTGTCAGTGTGTGCGAGTGTGTGTAAGTGTGTGTGCAAGTGCGTGCATGCGAGTGTTTGCATGCGAGTGTGTGCGTGTGAGTGTGTGCAAGTGTGAGTGAGTGTGTGCGAGTGTGTGTGCGAGTGTGTGTGCGAGTGTGTGTGCGAGAGTGTGCGAGTGTGTGCGAGTGTGTGCAAATGTGCCCGAGTGTGCGCGAGTGTGCACGAGTGAGTGAGTGCGAGTGTGTATAAGTGAGTGTGTGTGCGTGTGTGCGAGTTAGTGTGCGAGTGAGTGTGTGCGAATGTGTGCGAGTGTGTGCGAGTGTTTCTGTGCGAGTGTGTGTGCGAGTGTGTGCGTGCGAGTGTGTGCGTGCGAGTGTGTGTGAGTGTGAGTGAGTGTGTGCGAGTGTGTGTGCGAGTGTGTGTGCGAGTGTGTGCGAGTGTGTGCAAATGTGCCCGAGTGTGCACGAGTGAGTGGGTGCGAGTGTGTGTGAGTGTGTGCATGTAAGTGTGTGCGAGCGTGTGCGAGTGTGTGTGAGTGTGTGTGCGAGTGTGTGTGTGTGAGTGTGAGCGAGTGTGTATGAGTGTGTGTGCAAGTGTGTGTGAGTGTGTGCGAGTGTGCATAAGTGTGTGCGAGTGTGCATGAGTGTGTGCGAGTGTGTGCGATTGTGTGTGTGAGTGTGTAGGACTGTGTGTGCGAGTGAGTGTGTGAGTGTGTGCGAATGTGTGCGAGTGTGTGCGAGTGTGTGAGTGTGAGTGTGTGCGAGTGTGTTTGCGCGAGTGTGCACGAGTGTGTGCATGTAAGTGTGTGCATGCGAGTGTGTGCGAGTGTGCTCGAGTGAATGGTCTAGAGTGTTTGCGATTGTGTGTGAGTGTGTGCGAGTAAGTGTGTGTGAGTGTGTATGAGTGAGTGTGTGTGAGTGTGTGTGTGCGAGTTTGTGTGCGAGTGTGTGTGAGTGAGTGTGTGCGAGTGTGTGAGAGTTTGTGTGCGAGTGTTTGTGCGAGTGTGTGCGTGCGAGTGTGTGTTCGAGTGTGTGCGCGCGAGTGTGTGCGCGCGAGTGTGTGTGCGAATGTGTGTGCGTGTGAGTGTGTGCGAGTGTGTATGAGTGTATGTGCGAGTGTGTGCCAGTGTGTGCGAGTGTGTGTGTGCGAGTCTGTGCAAGTGTGTGCGAGTGTGTGCGAGTGTGTGTGTGCGAGTGTGTGTGCAATTGTGTATGAGTGTGTGCGAGTGTTTGTGAGTTTGTGCAAGTGTGTGCGAGTGTGCGTGCGAGTGCATGCGAGTGAGTGCGGGTGTGTGCGAGTGTGTGTATGCGAGTCTGTGTGTGATTGTGTATGAGTGTGTGCGAGTGTGTGAGTTTGTGTGAGTGTGTGCGTGTGTGTGCGAGTGCGTGCGAATGCGTGCGAGTTCGCGAAAATGTGTGTGAGAGTGTGCGAGTGTGTGTGTGTGAGTGTGTGCGAATGTGTGCGAGTGTATGTGTGCGATTGTGTATGGTGTGTGCGAGTGTGTGCGTGTGAGTGCGTGCGAGTGTATGCGAGTGTGCGCGAGTGTGTGTGAGTGTGTGCGAGTGTGTGTGTGTGAGTGTGTGTGTGTGAGTGTGTGCGAATGTGTGCCAGTTTGTGCGTACGAGTGTGTGCAAGTGAGTGCGAGTGTGTGCCAATGTGTGCGTGCGAGTGTGTGCGAGTGTGTGTGTGTGAGTGTGTGCGAGTGTGTGTGTGCGAGTGTGTGCGAGTGTGCTCGAGTGACTGGGTGCAAGTGTGTGCGAGTATGTGTGAGTGAGTGTGTGTGAGTGTCTGCGTGTGTGCGAGTTTGTGTGCGAGTGTGTGCGAGTTTGTGCGCGAGTGTGTGCGAGTGAGTGTGTGTGAGTGTGTGTGTGCGAATGTGTGCCAGTTTGTGTGCGAGTGTGTGCGAGTGAGTGTGTGCGAATGTGTGCGAGTGTGTGCGAGTGTGTGCGTTCGAGTGTGTGCTAGTGTGTGCGTGCGAGTGTGTGCGAGTGTGTTAGTGTGCGTGCGAGTGTGTGCGAGTGTGCTCGAGTGAGTGGGTGCGAGTGTGTATGAGTGAGTGTGTGTGAGTGTGTGCGTGGGTGCGAGTGTGTGTGTGCCAGTGTGTGTGCAATTGTGTATGAGTGTGTGCGAGTGTTTGTGAGTTTGTGCAAGTGTGTGCGAGTGTGCGTGCGAGTGCATGCGAGTGAGTGCGGGTGTGTGCGAGTGTGTGTATGCGAGTCTGTGTGTGATTGTGTATGAGTGTGTGCGAGTGTGTGAGTTTGTGCGAGTGTGCGAGTGTGTGTGTGAGTGTGTGCGAATGTGTGCGAGTGTGTGCGAGTGTTTCTGTGCGAGTGTGTGTGCGAGTGTGTGCGTGCGAGTGTGTGCGTGCGAGTGTGTGTGAGTGTGAGTGAGTGTGTGCGAGTGTGTGTGCGAGTGTGTGTGCGAGTGTGTGCGAGTGTGTGCAAATGTGCCCGAGTGTGCGCGAGTGTGCACGAGTGAGTGGGTGCGAGTGTGTGTGAGTGTGTGCATGTAAGTGTGTGCGAGCGTGTGCGAGTGTGTGTGAGTGTGTGTGCGAGTGTGTGTGTGTGAGTGTGAGCGAGTGTGTATGAGTGTGTGTGCGAGTGTGTGCAAGTGTGTGTGAGTGTGTGCGAGTGTGTGTGTGAGTGTGTGTGAGTGTGTGCGAGTGTGTGCGAGTGTGTGTACGAGTGTGTGCGATTGTGCATAAGTGTGTGCGAGTGTGTGCGAGTGTGTGTGCGAGTGTGCATGAGTGTGTGCGAGTGTGTGCAATTGTGTGTGTGAGTGTGTAGGACTTTCTGTGCGAGTGTTTAGGAGTGTGTGTGTGAGTGTGTGAAAGTGTGTGCGAGTGTGTGCAAGTGTGTGCGTGCGAGTGTGTGCGAGTGTGTGCGACTGTGTGCGAGTGTGTGCGAGTGTGTGAGTGTGAGTGTGTGCGAATGTGTGCGAGTGTGTGTGCGCGAGTGTGCACGAGTTTGTGCATGTAAGTGTGTGCATGCGAGTGTGTGCGAGTGTGCTCGAGTGAATGGGTGAGAGTGTTTGCGATTGTGTGTGAGTGTGTGCGAGTAAGTGTGTGTGAGTGTGTATGAGTGAGTGTGTGTGAGTGTGTGTGTGCGAGTTTGTGTGCGAGTGTGTGTGAGTGAGTGTGTGCGAGTGTGTGCGAGTTTGTGTGCGAGTGTTTGTGCGAGTGTGTGCTTGCGAGTGTGTGTTCGAGTGTGTGCGCGCGAGTGTGTGCCCGCGAGTGTGTGTGCGAATGTGTGTGCGTGTGAGTGTGTGCGAGTGTGTATGAGTGTATGTGCGAGTGTGTGCCAGTGTGTGCGAGTGTGTGTGTGCGAGTCTGTGCAAGTGTGTGCGAGTGTGTGCGAGTGTGTGTGTGCGAGTGTGTGTGCAATTGTGTATGAGTGAGTGCGAGTGTTTGTGAGTTTGTGCAAGTGTGTGCGAGTGTGCGTGCGAGTGCATGCGAGTGAGTGCGGGTGTGTGCGAGTGTGTGTGCGAGTGTGTGTGTAAGTGTGTTTGAGTGTGTGCAAGTGCGTGCGAGTGTGTGTGCGAGTGCGTACGAGTGTGTGCGAGTGTGTGTAAGTATGTGTGCGAGTGTGTGATTGTGTTTGAGTGTGTGTGAGCTTGTAGCACTGTATGTGCGAGTGTTTGTGAGTGTGTGCGGGTGTGTTCGAGTGTGTGTAAGTGTGTGAGTGTGTGTGAGTGTGAGTGCGAGTGTGTGCATGTGAGTGAGTGTGTATGTGAGTGTGTGCAAGTGTTTGCGAGTGTGTGTGTGAGTGTGTAGGACTGTGTGTGCGAGTGTGTGTGCGAGTGTGTGCGAATGTGTATGTGTGTATGTGCGAGTGTGTGCGAGTGTGTGTGAGTGTGTGCGAGTGTGTGTGCGAGTGTTTGTGAGTGTGTACGAGTGTGTGTTGGAGTTTGTGCGAGTGTGTGCGAGTGTGTGTGTGAGTGTGTGTGCGAGTGTGTGCATGCGAGTGTGTGCGAGTGTGTGTGTGCAAGTGTGTGCAAGTGTGTGCGAGTGAGTGTGTGCGAGTGTGTGTGCGAGTGTGTGCGTGCGAGTGCGTGCGAGTGTGTGCGAGTGTGTGCGACTGTGTGCGAGTGTATGTGAGTGTGTGAGTGTGAGTGTGTGCGAATGTTTGCGAGTGTGTTTGCGCGAGTGTGCACGAGTGTGTGCATGTAAGTGTGTGCATGTGAGTGTGTGCGAGTGTGCTCAAGTGAATGGGTGAGAGTGTGTGCGAGTGTGTGTGAGTGTGTGCGAGTAAGTGTGTGTGAGTGTGTATGAGTGAGTGTGTGTGAGTGTGTGTGTGCGAGTTTGTGTGCGAGTGTGTGTGAGTGAGTGTGTGCGAGTGTGTGCGAGTTTGTGTGCGAGTGTTTGTGCGAATGTGTGCGTGCGAGTGTGTGTGTTCGAGTGTGTGCGCGCGAGTGTGTGCGCGCAAGTGTGTGTGCAAATGTGTGTGCGTGTGAGTGTGTGTGAGTGTGTATGAGTGTATGTGCGAGTGTGTGCCAGTGTGTGCGAGTGTGTGTGTGCGAGTCTGTGCAAGTGTGTGCGAGTGTGTGCGAGTGTGTGTGTGCGAGTGTGTGTGCAATTGTGTATGAGTGTGTGCGAGTGTTTGTGAGTTTGTGCAAGTGTGTGCGAGTGTGCGTGCGAGTGCATGCGAGTGAGTGCGGGTGTGTGCGAGTGTGTGTATGCGAGTCTGTGTGTGATTGTGTATGTGTGTGTGCGAGTGTGTGAGGTTGTGCGAGTGTGTGCGTGTGTGTGCGAGTGCGTGCGAATGCGTGCAAGTTCTTGCAAATGTGTGCGAGAGTGTGCGAGTGTGTGTGTGTGAGTGTGTGCGAATGTGTGCGAGTGTGTGTGTGCGATTGTGTATGGTGTGTGCGAGTGTGTGCGTGTGAGTGCGTGCGAGTGTATGTGAGTGTGCGCGAGTGTGTGTGAGTGTGTGCGAGTGTGTGTGTGTGAGAGTGTGTGTGTGAGTGTGTGCGAATGTGTGCCAGTTTGTGCGTACGAGTGTGTGCAAGTGAGTGCGAGTGTGTGCCAATGTGTGCGTGCGAGTGTGCGCGAGTGTGTGCGTGTGAGTGTGTGCGAGTGTGTGTGTGCGAGTGTGTGCGAGTGTGCTCGAGTGACTGGGTGCAAGTGTGTGCGAGTATGTGTGAGTGAGTGTGTGTGAGTGTCTGCGGGTGTGCGAGTTTGTGTGCGAGTGTGTGCGAGTTTGTGTGCGAGTGTCTGCGAGTGAGTGTGTGCGAATGTGTGCGAGTGTGTGCGAGTGTGTGCGTGCGAGTGTGTGCTAGTGTGTGCGTGCGAGTGTGTGCGAGTGTGTGAGTGTGTGTGCGAGTGTGTGCGTGCGAGTGTGTGCGTGCGAGTGTGTGTGAGTGTGTGCGTGGGTGCGAGTTTGTGTGCGAGTGAGTGTGTGTGAATGTGTGTGAGTGTGTGCAAGTGTGTGTAAGTGTGTGTGCGAGTGCATGCGTGCGAGTGTGTGCGTGTGAGTGTGTGCGTGCGAGTGTGTGCGAGTGTGCTCGAGTGAGTGGGTGCGAGTGTGTATGAGTGAGTGTGTGTGAGTGTGTGCGTGGGTGCGAGATTGTGTGCGAGTGAGTGTGTGTGAATGTGTGTGAGTGTGTGCGAGTGTGTGTAAGTGTGTGTGCGAGTGCGTGCGTGCGAGTGTTTGCGTGCGAGTGTGTGCGTGCGAGTGTGTGCAAGTGTGAGTGAGTGTGTGCGAGTGTGTGTGCGAGTGTGTGTGCGAGTGTGTGTGCGAGAGTGTGCGAGTGTGTGCGAGTGTGTGCAAATGTGCCCGAGTGTGCGCGAGTGTGCACGAGTGAGTGAGTGCGAGTGTGTATAAGTGAGTGTGTGTGCGTGTGTGCGAGTTAGTGTGCGAGTGAGTGTGTGCGAATGTGTGCGAGTGTGTGCGAGTGTTTCTGTGCGAGTGTGTGTGCGAGTGTGTGCGTGCGAGTGTGTGCGTGCGAGTGTGTGTGAGTGTGAGTGAGTGTGTGCGAGTGTGTGTGCGAGTGTGTGTGCGAGTGTGTGCTAGTGTGTGCAAATGTGCCCGAGTGTGCGCGAGTGTGCACGAGTGAGTGCGAGTGTGTGTGAGTGTGTGCATGTAAGTGTGTGCGAGCATGTGCGAGTGTGTGTGAGTGTGTGTGCGAGTGTGTGTGTGTGAGTGTGAGCGAGTGTGTATGAGTGTGTGTGCGTGTGTGTGCAAGTGTGTGTGAGTGTGTGCGAGTGTGTGTGTGAGTGTTTGTGAGTGTGTGCGAGTGTGTGTACGAGTGGGTGCGATTGTGCATAAGTGTGTGCGAGTGTGTGCGAGTGTGCGTGAGTGTGTGCGAGTGTGTGCGATTGTGTGTGTGACTGTGTAGGACTTTCTGTGCGAGTGTTTAGGAGTGTGTGTGTGAGTGGGTGAAAGTGTGTGCGAGTGTGTGCGAGTGTGCGTGCGAGTGAGTGCGGGTGTGTGCGAGTGTGTGTATGCGAGTTTGTGTGTGATTGTGTATGAGTGTGTGCGAATGTGTGAGTTTGTGCGAGTGTGTGCGTTTGTGTGCGAGTGCGTGCGAGTGCGTGCAAATGTGTGCGAGAGTGTGCGAGTGTGGGCGTGCGAGTGTGTGCTAGTGTGCGCGAGTGTGTGAGTGTGCGTGAGTAAGTGGGCGTGTGAGTGCGTGCGTGCGAGTGTTTCCGAGTTTGTGTGTGAGTGTGTAGGACTGTGTGTGCGAGTGTGTGCGAATGTGTGTGCGAGTGTGTGTGTACAAGTTTGTTCGAGTGTGTGCAATTGTGTGCGAGTGTGTGTGCGAGTGCGTATGAGTGAGTGTGTGCGAGTGTGTGCGAGTGTGTGCGAGTGTGTGTTTGCGAGTGTGTGTGCGAGTGTGTGTGAGTGTGTGTTTGCGAGTGTGTGTGCGAGTGTGTGCGAGTGTGTATGAGTGTATGTGCGAGTGTGTGTGCGAGTGTGTGCGAGTGTGTGTTTGCGAGTGTGTGTGCGAGTGTGTGCGAGTGTGTATGAGTGTATGTGCGAGTGTGTGTGCGAGTGTGTGCGTGCAATTGTTTGCGTGCGAGTGTGTGCGAGTGTGTGCAAGTGTGTGTGAGTGTGTGCGAGTGTGTGTGCGAGTGTGTGCGAGTGTGTGCAAACGTGCCCGAGTGTGCGCGAGTGTGCACGAGTGAGTGGGTGCGAGTTTGTGCGAGTGTGTATGAGTGAGTGTGTGTGAGTGTGTGCGTGTGTGCGAGTTTGTGTGCGAGTGAGTTTGTGCGAATGTGTGCGAGTGTGTGCGAGTGTGTGAGTGTGTGTGAGTGTGCACGGGTGTGTGTGTGCGAGTGCGTGCGAGTGAGTGCGAGTGTGTGCAAATGTGTGCGAGCGTGTGTGAGTGTGTGAGTGTGTGTGAGTGTGCACGAGTGTGTGCGTGTGAGTGATTGTGTGTGAGTCTGTGCGAGTGTGTGCTTGCGAGTGTGTGCTAGTGTGCACGAGTGTGTGAGTGTGTGCGAGAGTGCGCGAGTGTGTGCGTGTGAGTAAGTGAGTGTGTGTGTGAGTGTGTGCGCGCGAGTGTGTGCGCGCAAGTGTGTGTGCGAATGTGTGTGCGTGTGAGTGTGTGTGAGTGTGTATGAGTGTATGTGCGAGTGTGTGCCAGTGTGTGCGAGTGTGTGTGTGCGAGTGTGTGCAAGTGTGTGCGAGTGTGTGCGAGTGTGTGTGTGCGAGTGTGTGTGCAATTGTGTATGAGTGTGTGCGAGTGTTTGTGAGTTTGTGCAAGTGTGTGCGAGTGTGCGTGCGAGTGCATGCGAGTGAGTGCGGGTGTGTGCGAGTGTGTGTATGCAAGTCTGTGTGTGCTTGTGTATGAGTGTGTGCGAGTGTGTGAGTTTGTGCGAGTGTGTGCGTGTGTGTGCGAGTGTGTGCGAATGCGTGCGAGTTTGTGCAAATGTGTGCGAGAGTGTGCGAGTGTGTGTGTGTGAGTGTGTGCGAATGTGTGCGAGTGTGTGTGTGCGATTGTGTATGGTGTGTGCGAGTGTGTGCATGTGAGTGCGTGCGAGTGTATGCGAGTGTGCACGAGTGTGTGTGAGTGTGTGCGAGTGTGTGTGTGTGAGTGTGTGCGAATGTGTGCCAGTTTGTGCGTACGAGTGTGTGCAAGTGTGTACGAGTGTGTGCGAGTGTGTGTGTGCGAGTGTGTGTGCAATTGTGTATGAGTGTGTGCGAGTGTTTGTGAGTTTGTGCAAGTGTGTGCGAGTGTGCGTGCGAGTGCATGCGAGTGAGTGCGGGTGTGTGCGAGTGTGTGTATGCGAGTCTGTGTGTGATTGTGTATGAGTGTGTGCGAGTGTGTGAGTTTGTGCGAGTGTGTGCGTGTGTGTGCGAGTGCGTGCGAATGCGTGCAAGTTCTTGCAAATGTGTGCGAGAGTGTGCGAGTGTGTGTGTGTGAGTGTGTGCGAATGTGTGCGAGTGTGTGTGTGCGATTGTGTATGGTGTGTGCGAGTGTGTGCGTGTGAGTGCGTGCGAGTGTATGCGAGTGTGCGCGAGTGTGTGTGAGTGTGTGCGAGTGTGTGTGTGTGAGAGTGTGTGTGTGAGTGTGTGCGAATGTGTGCCAGTTTGTGCGTACGAGTGTGTGCAAGTGAGTGCGAGTGTGTGCCAATGTGTGCGTGCGAGTGTGCGCGAGTGTGTGCGTGTGAGTGTGTGCGAGTGTGTGTGTGCGAGTGTGTGCGAGTGTGCTCGAGTGACTGGGTGCAAGTGTGTGCGAGTATGTGTGAGTGAGTGTGTGTGAGTGTCTGCGGGTGTGCGAGTTTGTGTGCGAGTGTGTGCGAGTTTGTGTGCGAGTGTCTGCGAGTGAGTGTGTGCGAATGTGTGCGAGTGTGTGCGAGTGTGTGCGTGCGAGTGTGTGCTAGTGTGTGCGTGCGAGTGTGTGCGAGTGTGTGAGTGTGTGTGCGAGTGTGTGCGTGCGAGTGTGTGCGTGCGAGTGTGTGCGAGTGTGCTCGAGTGAGTGGGTGCGAGTGTGTGTGAGTGTGTGCGTGGGTGCGAGTTTGTGTGCGAGTGAGTGTGTGTGAATGTGTGTGAGTGTGTGCAAGTGTGTGTAAGTGTGTGTGCGAGTGCGTGCGTGCGAGTGTGTGCGTGTGAGTGTGTGCGTGCGAGTGTGTGCGAGTGTGCTCGAGTGAGTGGGTGCGAGTGTGTATGAGTGAGTGTGTGTGAGTGTGTGCGTGGGTGCGAGATTGTGTGCGAGTGAGTGTGTGTGAATGTGTGTGAGTGTGTGCGAGTGTGTGTAAGTGTGTGTGCGAGTGCGTGCGTGCGAGTGTTTGCGTGCGAGTGTGTGCGTGCGAGTGTGTGCAAGTGTGAGTGAGTGTGTGCGAGTGTGTGTGCGAGTGTGTGTGCGAGTGTGTGTGCGAGAGTGTGCGAGTGTGTGCGAGTGTGTGCAAATGTGCCCGAGTGTGCGCGAGTGTGCACGAGTGAGTGAGTGCGAGTGTGTATAAGTGAGTGTGTGTGCGTGTGTGCGAGTTAGTGTGCGAGTGAGTGTGTGCGAATGTGTGCGAGTGTGTGCGAGTGTTTCTGTGCGAGTGTGTGTGCGAGTGTGTGCGTGCGAGTGTGTGCGTGCGAGTGTGTGTGAGTGTGAGTGAGTGTGTGCGAGTGTGTGTGCGAGTGTGTGTGCGAGTGTGTGCTAGTGTGTGCAAATGTGCCCGAGTGTGCGCGAGTGTGCACGAGTGAGTGGGTGCGAGTGTGTGTGAGTGTGTGCATGTAAGTGTGTGCGAGCATGTGCGAGTGTGTGTGAGTGTGTGTGCGAGTGTGTGTGTGTGAGTGTGAGCGAGTGTGTATGAGTGTGTGTGCGTGTGTGTGCAAGTGTGTGTGAGTGTGTGCGAGTGTGTGTGTGAGTGTTTGTGAGTGTGTGCGAGTGTGTGTACGAGTGGGTGCGATTGTGCATAAGTGTGTGCGAGTGTGTGCGAGTGTGCGTGAGTGTGTGCGAGTGTGTGCGATTGTGTGTGTGACTGTGTAGGACTTTCTGTGCGAGTGTTTAGGAGTGTGTGTGTGAGTGGGTGAAAGTGTGTGCGAGTGTGTGCGAGTGTGCGTGCGAGTGAGTGCGGGTGTGTGCGAGTGTGTGTATGCGAGTTTGTGTGTGATTGTGTATGAGTGTGTGCGAATGTGTGAGTTTGTGCGAGTGTGTGCGTTTGTGTGCGAGTGCGTGCGAGTGCGTGCAAATGTGTGCGAGAGTGTGCGAGTGTGGGCGTGCGAGTGTGTGCTAGTGTGCGCAAGTGTGTGAGTGTGCGTGAGTAAGTGGGCGTGTGAGTGCGTGCGTGCGAGTGTTTCCGAGTTTGTGTGTGAGTGTGTAGGACTGTGTGTGCGAGTGTGTGCGAATGTGTGTGCGAGTGTGTGTGTACAAGTTTGTTCGAGTGTGTGCAATTCTGTGCGAGTGTGTGTGCGAGTGCGTATGAGTGAGTGTGTGCGAGTGTGTGCGAGTGTGTGCGAGTGTGTGTTTGCGAGTGTGTGTGCGAGTGTGTGTGAGTGTGTGTTTGCGAGTGTGTGTGCGAGTGTGTGCGAGTGTGTATGAGTGTATGTGCGAGTGTGTGTGCGAGTGTGTGCGAGTGTGTGTTTGCGAGTGTGTGTGCGAGTGTGTGCGAGTGTGTATGAGTGTATGTGCGAGTGTGTGTGCGAGTGTGTGCGTGCAATTGTTTGCGTGCGAGTGTGTGCGAGTGTGTGCAAGTGTGTGTGAGTGTGTGCGAGTGTGTGTGCGAGTGTGTGCGAGTGTGTGCAAACGTGCCCGAGTGTGCGCGAGTGTGCACGAGTGAGTGGGTGCGAGTTTGTGCGAGTGTGTATGAGTGAGTGTGTGTGAGTGTGTGCGTGTGTGCGAGTTTGTGTGCGAGTGAGTGTGTGCGAATGTGTGCGAGTGTGTGCGAGTGTGTGAGTGTGTGTGAGTGTGCACGGGTGTGTGTGTGCGAGTGCGTGCGAGTGAGTGCGAGTGTGTGCAAATGTGTGCGAGCGTGTGTGAGTGTGTGAGTGTGTGTGAGTGTGCACGAGTGTGTGCGTGTGAGTGATTGTGTGTGAGTCTGTGCGAGTGTGTGCTTGCGAGTGTGTGCTAGTGTGCACGAGTGTGTGAGTGTGTGCGAGAGTGCGCGAGTGTGTGCGTGTGAGTAAGTGAGTGTGTGTGTGAGTGTGTGCGCGCGAGTGTGTGCGCGCAAGTGTGTGTGCGAATGTGTGTGCGTGTGAGTGTGTGTGAGTGTGTATGAGTGTATGTGCGAGTGTGTGCCAGTGTGTGCGAGTGTGTGTGTGCGAGTGTGTGCAAGTGTGTGCGAGTGTGTGCGAGTGTGTGTGTGCGAGTGTGTGTGCAATTGTGTATGAGTGTGTGCGAGTGTTTGTGAGTTTGTGCAAGTGTGTGCGAGTGTGCGTGCGAGTGCATGCGAGTGAGTGCGGGTGTGTGCGAGTGTGTGTATGCGAGTCTGTGTGTGCTTGTGTATGAGTGTGTGCGAGTGTGTGAGTTTGTGCGAGTGTGTGCGTGTGTGTGCGAGTGTGTGCGAATGCGTGCGAGTTCGTGCAAATGTGTGCGAGAGTGTGCGAGTGTGTGTGTGTGAGTGTGTGCGAATGTGTGCGAGTGTGTGTGTGCGATTGTGTATGGTGTGTGCGAGTGTGTGCATGTGAGTGCGTGCGAGTGTATGCGAGTGTGCACGAGTGTGTGTGAGTGTGTGCGAGTGTGTGTGTGTGAGTGTGTGCGAATGTGTGCCAGTTTGTGCGTACGAGTGTGTGCAAGTGAGTGCGAGTGTGTGCCAATGTGTGCGTGCGAGTGTGCGCAAGTGTGTGCATATGAGTGTGTGCGAGTGTGTGCGTGCGAGTGTGTGCGAGTGTGCTCGAGTGAGTGGGTGCGAGTGTGTATGAGTGAGTGTGTGTGAGTGTGTGCGTGGGTGCGAGATTGTGTGCGAGTGAGTGTGTGTGAATGTGTGTGAGTGTGTGCGAGTGTGTGTAAGTGTGTGTGCAAGTGCGTGCATGCGAGTGTTTGCGTGCGAGTGTGTGCGTGCGAGTGTGTGCAAGTGTGAGTGAGTGTGTGCGAGTGTGTGTGCGAGTGTGTGTGCGAGTGTGTGTGTGAGAGTGTGCGAGTGTGTGCGAGTGAGTGCAAATGTGCCCGAGTGTGCGCGAGTGTGCACGAGTGAGTGAGTGCGAGTGTGTATAAGTGAGTGTGTGTGCGTGTGTGCGAGTTAGTGTGTGAGTGAGTGTGTGCGAATGTGTGCGAGTGTTTCTGTGCGAGTGTGTGTGCGAGTGTGTGCGTGCGAGTGTGTACATGCGAGTGTGTGTGAGTGTGAGTGAGTGTGTGCGAGTGTGTGTGCGAGTGTGTGTGCGAGTGTGTGCGAGTGTGTGCAAATGTGCCCGAGTGTGCGCGAGTGTGCACGAGTGAGTGGGTGCGAGTGTGTGTGAGTGTGTGCATGTAAGTGTGTGCGAGCGTGTGCGAGTGTGTGTGAGTGTGTGTGCGAGTGTGTGTGTGTGAGTGTGAGCGAGTGTGTATGAGTGTGTGTGCGAGTGTGTGCAAGTGTGTTTGAGTGTGTGCGAGTGTGCATAAGTGTGTGCGAGTGTGTGCGAGTGTGTGTTCGAGTGTGCATGAGTGTGTGCGAGTGTGTGCGATTGTGTGTGTGAGTGTGTAGGACTTTCTGTGCGAGTGTTTAGGAGTGTGTGTGTGAGTGTGTGAAAGTGTGTGCGAGTGTGTGCAAGTGTGTGCGTGCGAGTGTGTGCGAGTGTGCGAAAGTGTGCGAGTGTGTGCGAGTGTGTGAGTGTGAGTGTGTGCGAATGTGTGCGAGTGTGTGTGCGCGAGTGTGCACGAGTTTGTGCATGTAAGTGTGTGCATGCGAGTGTGTGCGAGTGTGCTCGAGTGAATGGGTGAGAGTGTTTGTGATTGTGTGTGAGTGTGTGCGAGTAAGTGTGTGTGAGTGTGTATGAGTGAGTGTGTGTGAGTGTGTGTGTGCGAGTTTGTGTGCGAGTGTGTGTGAGTGAGTGTGTGCGAGTGTGTGCGAGTTTGTGTGCGAGTGTTTGTGCGAGTGTGTGCGTGCGAGTGTGTGTTCGAGTGTGTGCGCGCGAGTGTGTGTGCGAATGTGTGTGAGTGTGTGCGAGTGTGTATGAGTGTATGTGCGAGTGTGTGCCAGTGTGTGCGAGTGTGTGTGAGTGTGAGTCTGTGCAAGTGTGTGCGAGTGTGTGCGAGTGTGTGTGTGCGAGTGTGTGTGCGAGTGCATGCCAGTGAGTGCGGGTGTGTGCGAGTGTGCGTATGCGAGTCTGTGTGTGATTGTGTATGAGTGTGTGCGAGTGTGTGAGTTTGTGCGAGTGTGTGCGTGTGTGTGCTTGTGCGTGCGAGTGCGTGCAAATGTGTGCGAGAGTGTGCGAGTTTGTGTGTGTGAGTGTGTGTGTGAGTGTGTGCGAATGTGTGCCAGTTTGTGCGTACGAGTGTGTGCAAGTGAGTGCGAGTGTGTGCGAATGTGTGCGTGCGAGTGTGCGCGAGTGTGTGCGTGTGAGTGTGTGCGAGTGTGTGTGTGCGAGTGTGTGTGAGTGTGCTCGAGTGACTGGGTGCAAGTGTGTGCGAGTATGTGTGAGTGAGTGTGTGTGAGTGTCTGCGTGTGTGCGAGTTTGTGTGCGAGTGTGTGTGAGTGTGTATGAGTGTATGTGCGAGTGTGTGTGCGAGTGTGTGTGAGTGTGTGCGAGTAAGTGTGTGTGAGTGTGTATGAGTGAGTGTGTGTGAGTGTGTGTGTGCGAGTTTGTGTGCGAGTGTGTGTGAGTGAGTGTGTGCGAGTGTGTGCGAGTTTGTATGCGAGTGTTTGTGCGAATGTGTGCGTGCGAGTGTGTGTGTTCGAGTGTGTGCGCGCGAGTGTGTGCGCGCAAGTGTGTGTGCAAATGTGTGTGCGTGTGAGTGTGTGTGAGTGTGTAAGAGTGTATGTGCGACTGTGTGCAGTGTGTGCGAGTGTGTGTGTGCGAGTGTGTGCAAGTGTGTGCGAGTGTGTGCGAGTGTGTGTGTGCGAGTGTGTGTGCAATTGTGTATGAGTGTGTGCGAGTGTTTGTGAGTTTGTGCAAGTGTGTGTGAGTGTGCGTGCGAGTGCATGCGAGAGAGTGCGGGTGTGTGCGAGTGTGTGTATGCGAGTCTGTGTGTGCTTGTGTATGAGTGTGTGCGAGTGTGTGAGTTTGTGCGAGTGTGTGCGTGTGTGTGCGAGTGCGTGCGAATGCGTGCGAGTTCGTGCAAATGTGTGCGAGAGTGTGCGAGTGTGTGTGTGAGTGTGTGCGAATGTGTGCGAGTGTGTGTGTGCGATTGTGTATGGTGTGTGCGAGTGCGTGCGAGTGTATGCGAGTGTGCGTGCGAGTGTGCGCAAGTGTGTGCGTGTGAGTGTGTGCGAGTGTGTGTGTGTGAGTGTGTGCGAGTATGCTCGAGTGACTGGGTGCAAGTGTGTGCGAGTATGTGTGAGTGAGTGTGTGTGAGTGTCTGCGTGTGTGCGAGTTTGTGTGCGAGTGTGTGCGAGTTTGTGTGCGAGTGTGTGCGAGTGAGTGTGTGCGAATGTGTGCGAGTGTGTGCGAGTGTGTGCGTGCGAGTGTGTGCTAGTGTGTGCGTGCGAGTGTGTGCGAGTGTGTTAGTGTGTGTGCGAGTGTGTGCGTGCGAGTGTGTGCGTGCGAGTGTGTGCGAGTGTGCTCGAGTGAGTGGGTGCGAGTGTGTGTGAGTGTGTGCGTGGGTGCGAGTTTGTGTGCGAGTGAGTGTGTGTGAATGTGTGTGAGTGTGTGCGAGTGTGTGTAAGTGTGTGTGCGAGTGCTTGCGTGCGAGTGTGTGCGTGCGAGTGTGTGCGAGTGTGCTCGAGTGAGTGGGTGCGAGTGTGTATGAGTGAGTGTGTGTGAGTGTGTGCGTGGGTGCGAGATTGTGTGCGAGTGAGTGTGTGTGAATGTGTGTGAGTGTGTGCGAGTGTGTGTAAGTGTGTGTGCAAGTGCGTGCATGCGAGTGTTTGCATGCGAGTGTGTGCGTGCGAGTGTGTGCAAGTGTGAGTGAGTGTGTGCGAGTGTGTGCGAGTGTGTGTGCGAGTGTGTGTGCGAGAGTGTGCGAGTGTGTGCGAGTGTGTGCATATGTGCCCGAGTGTGCGCGAGTGTGCACGAGTGAGTGAGTGCGAGTGTGTATAAGTGAGTGTGTGTGCGTGTGTGCGAGTTAGTGTGCGAGTGAGTGTGTGCGAATGTGTGCGAGTGTGTGCGAGTGTTTCTGTGCGAGTGTGTGTGAGAGTGTGTGCGTGCGAGTGTGTGCGTGCGAGTGTGTGTGAGTGTGAGTGAGTGTGTGCGAGTGTGTGTGCGAGTGTGTGTGCGGGTGTGTGCGAGTGTGTGCAAATGTACCCGAGTGTGCGCGAGTGTGCACGATTGAGTGGGTGCGAGTGTGTGTGAGTGTGTGCATGTAAGTGTGTGCGAGCATGTGCGAGTGTGTGTGAGTGTGTGTGCGAGTGTGTGTGTGTGAGTGTGAGCGAGTGTGTATGAGTGTATGTGCGAGTGTGTGCAAGTGTGTGTGAGTGTGTGCGAGTGTGTGTGTGAGTGTGTGTGAGTGTGTGCGAGTGTGTGTACGAGTGTGTGCGATTGTGCATAAGTGTGTGCGAGTGTGTGCAAGTGTGTGTGCGAGTGTGCATGAGTGTGTGCGAGTGTGTGCGATTGTGTGTGTGAGTGTGTAGGACTTTCTGTGTGAGTGTTTAGGAGTGTGTGTGTGAGTGTGTGAAAGTGTGTGCGAGTGTGTGCAAGTGTGTGCGTGCGAGTGTGTGCGAGTGTGTGCGACTGTGTGCGAGTGTGTGCGAGTGTGTGAGTGTGAGTGTGTGCGTGCGAGTGTGTGCGAGTGTGCTCGAGTGAGTGGGTGCGAGTGTGTATGAGTGAGTGTGTGTGAGTGTGTGCGTGGGTGCGAGATTGTGTGCGAGTGAGTGTGTGTGAATGTGTGTGCGCGCGAGTGTGTGTGCGAATGGTTGTGAGTGTGTGCGAGTGTGTATGAGTGTATGTGCGAGTGTGTGCCAGTGTGTGCGAGTGTGTGTGAGTGTGAGTCTGTGCAAGTGTGTGCGAGTGTGTGCGAGTGTGTGTGTGCGAGTGTGTGTGCGAGTGCATGCCAGTGAGTGCGGGTGTGTGCGAGTGTGTGTATGCGAGTCTGTGTGTGATTGTGTATGAGTGTGTGCGAGTGTGTGAGTTTGTGCGAGTGTGTGCGTGTGTGTGCTTGTGCGTGCGAGTGCGTGCAAATGTGTGCGAGAGTGTGCGAGTTTGTGTGTGTGAGTGTGTGTGTGAGTGTGTGCGAATGTGTGCCAGTTTGTGCGTACGAGTGTGTGCAAGTGAGTGCGAGTGTGTGCAAATGTGTGCGTGCGAGTGTGCGCGAGTGTGTGCGTGTGAGTGTGTGCGAGTGTGTGTGTGCGAGTGTGTGCGAGTGTGCTCGAGTGACTGGGTGCAAGTGTGTGCGAGTATGTGTGAGTGAGTGTGTGTGAGTGTCTGCGTGTGTGCGAGTTTGTGTGCGAGTGTGTGCGAGTGTGTATGAGTGTATGTGCGAGTGTGTGTGCGAGTGTGTGTGAGTGTGTGTGAGTAAGTGTGTGTGAGTGTGTATGAGTGAGTGTGTGTGAGTGTGTGTGTGCGAGTTTGTGTGCGAGTGTGTGTGAGTGAGTGTGTGCGAGTGTGTGCGAGTTTGTATGCGAGTGTTTGTGCGAATGTGTGCGTGCGAGTGTGTGTGTGCGCGAGTGTGTGCGCGCAAGTGTGTGTGCGAATGTGTGTGCGTGTGAGTGTGTGTGAGTGTGTAAGAGTGTATGTGCGACTGTGTGCAGTGTGTGCGAGTGTGTGTGTGCGAGTGTGTGCAAGTGTGTGCGAGTGTGTGCGAGTGTGTGTGTGCGAGTGTGTGTGCAATTGTGTATGAGTGTGTGCGAGTGTTTGTGAGTTTGTGCAAGTGTGTGTGAGTGTGCGTGCGAGTGCATGCGAGTGAGTGCGGGTGTGTGCGAGTGTGTGTATGCGAGTCTGTGTGTGCTTGTGTATGAGTGTGTGCGAGTGTGTGAGTTTGTGCGAGTGTGTGCGTGTGTGTGAGAGTGCGTGCGAATGCGTGCGAGTTCGTGCAAATGTGTGCGAGAGTGTGCGAGTGTGTGTGTGTGAGTGTGTGCGAATGTGTGCGAGTGTGTGTGTGCGATTGTGTATGGTGTGTGCGAGTGTGTGCGTGTGAGTGCGTGCGAGTGTATGCGAGTGTGCGCGAGTGTGTGTGAGTGTGTGTTTGCGAGTGTGTGTGCGAGTGTGTGCGAGTGTGTATGAGTGTATGTGCGAGTGTGTGTGAGTGTGTGCGTGGGTGCGAGATTGTGTGCGAGTGAGTGTGTGTGAATGTGTGTGCGCGCGAGTGTGTGTGCGAATGTGTGTGAGTGGGTGCGAGTGTGTATGAGTGTATGTGCGAGTGTGTGCCAGTGTGTGCGAGTGTGTGTGAGTGTGAGTCTGTGCAAGTGTGTGCGAGTGTGTGCGAGTGTGTGTGTGCGAGTGTGTGTGCGAGTGCATGCCAGTGAGTGCGGGTGTGTGCGAGTGTGTGTATGCGAGTCTGTGTGTGATTGTGTATGAGTGTGTGCGAGTGTGTGAGTTTGTGCGAGTGTGTGCGTGTGTGTGCTTGTGCGTGCGAGTGCGTGCAAATGTGTGCGAGAGTGTGCGAGTTTGTGTGTGTGAGTGTGTGTGTGAGTGTGTGCGAATGTGTGCCAGTTTGTGCGTACGAGTGTGTGCAAGTGAGTGCGAGTGTGTGCGAATGTGTGCGTGCGAGTGTGCGCGAGTGTGTGCGTGTGAGTGTGTGCGAGTGTGTGTGTGCGAGTGTGTGCGAGTGTGCTCGAGTGACTGGGTGCAAGTGTGTGCGAGTATGTGTGAGTGAGTGTGTGTGAGTGTCTGCGTGTGTGCGAGTTTGTGTGCGAGTGTGTGCGAGTGTGTATGAGTGTATGTGCGAGTGTGTGTGCGAGTGTGTGTGAGTGTGTGCGAGTAAGTGTGTGTGAGTGTGTATGAGTGAGTGTGTGTGAGTGTGTGTGTGCGAGTTTGTGTGCGAGTGTGTGTGAGTGAGTGTGTGCGAGTGTGTGCGAGTTTGTATGCGAGTGTTTGTGCGAATGTGTGCGTGCGAGTGTGTGTGTGCGCGAGTGTGTGCGCGCAAGTGTGTGTGCGAATGTGTGTGCGTGTGAGTGTGTGTGAGTGTGTCAGAGTGTATGTGCGACTGTGTGCAGTGTGTGCGAGTGTGTGTGTGCGAGTGTGTGCAAGTGTGTGCGAGTGTGTGCGAGTGTGTGTGTGCGAGTGTGTGTGCAATTGTGTATGAGTGTGTGCGAGTGTTTGTGAGTTTGTGCAAGTGTGTGTGAGTGTGCGTGCGAGTGCATGCGAGTGAGTGCGGGTGTGTGCGAGTGTGTGTATGCGAGTCTGTGTGTGCTTGTGTATGAGTGTGTGCGAGTGTGTGAGTTTGTGCGAGTGCGTGCGTGTGTGTGCGAGTGCGTGCGAATGCGTGCGAGTTCATGCAAATGTGTGCGAGAGTGTGCGAGTGTGTGTGTGTGAGTGTGTGCGAATGTGTGCGAGTGTGTGTGTGCGATTGTGTATGGTGTGTGCGAGTGTGTGTATGCGAGTCTGTGTGTGCTTGTGTATGAGTGTGTGCGAGTGTGTGAGTTTGTGCGAGTGTGTGCGAATGTGTGCGAGAGTGTGTGAGTGTGTGTGTGTGAGTGTGTGCGAATGTGTGCGAGTGTGTGTGTGCGATTGTGTATGGTGTGTGCGAGTGTGTGCGTGTGAGTGCGTGCGAGTGTATGCGAGTGTGCGCGAGTGTGTGTGAGTGTGTGCGAATGTGTGCCAGTTTGTGCGTACGAGTGTGTGCAAGTGAGTGCGAGTGTGTGCCAATGTGTGCGTGCGAGTGTGCGCAAGTGTGTGCGTGTGAGTGTGTGCGAGTGTGTGTGTGCGAGTGTGTGCGAGTGTGCTCGAGTGACTGGGTGCAAGTGTGTGCGAGTATGTGTGAGTGAGTGTGTGTGAGTGTCTGCGTGTGTGCGAGTTTGTGTGCGAGTGTGTGCGTGCGAGTGTGTGCTAGTGTGTGCGTGCGAGTGTGTGCGAGTGTGTTAGTGTGTGTGCGAGTGTGTGTGTGCGAGTGTGTGCGTGCGAGTGTGTGCGAGTGTGCTCGAGTGAGTGGGTGCGAGTGGGTGCGAGTGTGTGTGAATGTGTGTGAGTGTGTGCGAGTGTGTGTAAGTGTGTGTGCAAGTGCGTGCATGCGAGTGTTTGCATGCGAGTGTGTGCGTGCGAGTGTGTGCAAGTGTGAGTGAGTGTGTGCGAGTGTGTGTGCGAGTGTGTGTGCGAGAGTGTGCGAGTGTGTGCGAGTGTGTGCAAATGTGCCCGAGTGTGCGCGAGTGTGCACGAGTGAGTGAGTGCGAGTGTGTATAAGTGAGTGTGTGTGCGTGTGTGCGAGTTAGTGTGCGAGTGAGTGTGTGCGAATGTGTGCGAGTGTGTGCGAGTGTTTCTGTGCGAGTGTGTGTGCGAGTGTCTGCGTGCGAGTGTGTGTGAGTGTGAGTGAGTGTGTGCGAGTGTGTGTGCGAGTGTGTGTGCGAGTGTGTGCGAGTGTGTGCAAATGTGCACGAGTGTGCGCGAGTGTGCACGAGTGAGTGGGTGCGAGTGTGTGTGAGTGTGTGCATGTAAGTGTGTGCGAGCGTGTGCGAGTGTGTGTGAGTGTGTGTGCGAGTGTGTGTGTGTGTGTGTGAGCGAGTGTGTATGAGTGTGTGTGCGAGTGTGTGCAAGTGTGTGTGAGTGTGTGCGAGTGTGCATAAGTGTGTGCGAGTGTGTGCGAGTGTGTGTGCGAGTGTGCATGAGTGTGTGCGAGTGTGTGCGATTGTGTGTGTGAGTGTGTAGGACTTTCTGTGCGAGTGTTTAGGAATGTGTGTGTGAGTGTGTGAAAGTGTGTGCGAGTAAGTGTGTGTGAGTGTGTATGAGTGAGTGTGTGTGAGTGTGTGTGTGCGAGTTTGTGTGCGAGTGTGTGTGAGTGAGTGTGTGCGAGTGTGTGCGAGTTTGTGTGCGAGTGTTTGTGCGAATGTGTGCGTGCGAGTGTGTGTGTTCGAGTGTGTGCGCGCGAGTGTGTGCGCGCAAGTGTGTGCGCGAATGTGTGTGCGTGTGAGTGTGTGTGAGTGTGTATGAGTGTATGTGCGAGTGTGTGCCAGTGTGTGCGAGTGTGTGTGTGCGATTGTGTGCAAGTGTGTGCGAGTGTGTGCGAGTGTGTGTGTGCGAGTGTGTGTGCAATTGTGTATGAGTGTGTGCGAGTGTTTGTGAGTTTGTGCAAGTGTGTGCGAGTGTGCATGCGAGTGCATGCGAGTGAGTGCGGGTGTGTGCGAGTGTGTGTATGCGAGTCTGTGTGTGCTTGTGTATGAGTGTGTGCGAGTGTGTGAGTTTGTGCGAGTGTGTGCGTGTGTGTTCGAGTGCGTGCGAGTTCGTGCAAATGTGTGCGAGAGTGTGCGAGTGTGTGTGTGTGAGTGTGTGCGAATGTGTGCGAGTGTGTGTGTGCGATTGTGTATGGTGTGTGCGAGTGTGTGTATGCGAGTCTGTGTGTGCTTGTGTATGAGTGTGTGCGAGTGTGTGAGTTTGTGCGAGTGTGTGCGAATGTGTGCAAGAGTGTGTGAGTGTGTGTGTGTGAGTGTGTGCGAATGTGTGCGAGTGTGTGTGTGCGATTGTGTATGGTGTGTGCGAGTGTGTGCGTGTGAGTGCGTGCGAGTGTATGCGAGTGTGCGCGAGTGTGTGTGAGTGTGTGCGAGTGTGTGTGTGTGAGTGTGTGCGAATGTGTGCCAGTTTGTGCGTACGAGTGTGTGCAAGTGAGTGCGAGTGTGTGCCAATGTGTGCGTGCGAGTGTGCGCAAGTGTGTGCGTGTGAGTGTGTGCGAGTGTGTGTGTGCGAGTGTTTGCGAGTGTGCTCGAGTGACTGGGTGCAAGTGTGTGCGAGTATGTGTGAGTGAGTGTGTGTGAGTGTCTGCGTGTGTGCGAGTTTGTGTGCGAGTGTGTGCGAGTTTCTGTGCGAGTGTGTGCGAGTGAGTGTGTGCGAATGTGTGCGATTGTGTGCGAGTGTGTGCGTGCGAGTGTGTGCTAGTGTGTGCGTGCGAGTGTGTGCGAGTGTGTTAGTGTGTGTGCGATTGTGTGCATGCGAGTGTGTGCGTGCGAGTGTGTGCGAGTGTGCTCGAGTGAGTGGGTGCGAGTGGGTGCGAGTGTGTGTGAGTGTGTGCGTGGGTGCGAGTTTGTGTGCGAGTGAGTGTGTGTGATTGTGTGTGAGTGTGTGCGAGTGTGTGTAAGTGTGTGTGCGAGTGCGTGCGTGTGAGTGTGTGCGTGCGAGTGTGTGTGTGCGAGTGTGTGCGAGTGTGCTCGAGTGAGTGGGTGCGAGTGTGTATGAGTGAGTGTGTGTGAGTGTGTGCGTGGGTGCGAGATTGTGTGCGAGTGAGTGTGTGTGAATGTGTGTGAGTGTGTGCGAGTGTGTGTAAGTGTGTGTGCAAGTGCGTGCATGCGAGTGTTTGCATGCGAGTGTGTGCGTGCGAGTGTGTGCAAGTGTGAGTGAGTGTGTGCGAGTGTGTGTGCGAGTGTGTGTGCGAGTGTGTGTGCGAGAGTGTGCGAGTGTGTGCGAGTGTGTTCAAATGTGCCCGAGTGTGCGCGAGTGTGCACGAGTGAGTGAGTGCGAGTGTGTATAAGTGAGTGTGTGTGCGTGTGTGCGAGTTAGTGTGCGAGTGAGTGTGTGCGAATGTTTGCGAGTGTGTGCGAGTGTTTCTGTGCGAGTGTGTGTGCGAGTGTGTGCGTGCGAGTGTGTGTGAGTGTGAGTGAGTGTGTGCGAGTGTGTGTGCGAGTGTGTGTGCGAGTGTGTGCAAATGTGCACGAGTGTGCGCGAGTGTGCACGAGTGAGTGGGTGCGAGTGTGTGTGAGTGTGTGCATGTAAGTGTGTGCGAGCGTGTGCGAGTGTGTGTGAGTGTGTGTGCGAGTGTGTGTGTGTGTGTGTGAGCGAGTGTGTATGAGTGTGTGTGCGAGTGTGTGCAAGTGTGTGTGAGTGTGTGCGAGTGTGCATAAGTGTGTGCGAGTGTGTGCGAGTGTGTGTGCGAGTGTGCATGAGTGTGTGCGAGTGTGTGCGATTGTGTGTGTGAGTGTGTAGGACTTTCTGTGCGAGTGTTTAGGAATGTGTGTGTGAGTGTGTGAAAGTGTGTGCGAGTGTGTGCAAGTGTGTGCGTGCGAGTGTGTGCGAGTGTGTGCGAAAGTGTGCGAGTGTATGCGAGTGTGTGAGTGTGAGTGTGTGCGAATGTGTGCGATTGTGTGTGCGCGAGTGTGCACGAGTTTGTGCATGTAAGTGTGTGCATGTGAGTGTGTGCGAGTGTGCGCGAGTGAATGGGTGAGAGTGTTTGCGATTGTGTGTGAGTGTGTGCGAGTAAGTGTGTGTGAGTGTGTATGAGTGAGTGTGTGTGAGTGTGTGTGTGCGTGTTTGTGTGCGAGTGTGTGTGAGTGAGTGTGTGCGAGTGTGTGCGAGTTTGTGTGCGAGTGTTTGTGCGAGTGTGTGCGTGCGAGTGTGTGTTCGAGTGTGTGCGCACGAGTGTGTGTGCGAATGTGTGTGCGTGTGAGTGTGTGCGAGTGTGTATGAGTGTATGTGCGAGTGTGTGCCAGTATGTGCGAGTGTGTGCGAGTGTGTGCAAATGTGCCTGAGTGTGCGCGAGTGTGCACGAGTGAGTGAGTGCGAGTGTGCATAAGTGAGTGTGTGTGCGTGTGTGCGAGTTAGTGTGCGAGTGAGTGTGTGCGAATGTGTGCGAGTGTGTGCGAGTGTTTCTGTGCGAGTGTGTGTGCGAGTGTGTGCGTGCGAGTGTGTGCGTGCGAGTGTGTGTGAGTGTGAGTGAGTGTGTGCGAGTGTGTGTGCGAGTGTGTGTGCGAGTGTGTGCGAGTGTGTGCAAATGTGCCCGAGTGTGCGCGAGTGTGCACGAGTGAGTGGGTGCGAGTGTGTGTGAGTGTGTGCATGTAAGTGTGTGCGAGCGTGTGCGAGTGTGTGTGAGTGTGTGTGCGAGTGTGTGTGTGTGAGTGTGAGCGAGTGTGTATGAGTGTGTGTGCGAGTGTGTGCAAGTGGGTGTGAGTGTGTGCGAGTGTGCATAAGTGTGTGCGAGTGTGTGCGAGTGTGTGTGCGAGTGTGCAAGAGTGTGTGCGAGTGTGTGCGATTGTGTGTGTGAGTGTCTAGGACTTTCTGTGCGAGTGTTTAGGAGTGTGTGTGTGAGTGTGTGAAAGTGTGTGCAAGTGTGTGCAAGTGTGTGCGTGCGAGTGTGTGCGAAAGTGTGCGAGTGTGTGCGAGTGTGTGAGTGTGAGTGTGTGCGAATGTGTGCGAGTGTGTGTGCGCGAGTGTGCACGAGTTTGTGCATGTAAGTGTGTGCATGCGAGTGTGTGCGAGTGTGCTCGAGTGAATGGGTGAGAGTGTTTGCGATTGTGTGTGAGTGTGTGCGAGTAAGTGTGTGTGAGTGTGTATGAATGAGTGTGTGTGAGTGTGTGTGTGCGAGTTTGTGTGCGAGTGTGTGTGAGTGTTTGTGCGAGTGTGTGCGTGCGAGTGTGTGTTCGAGTGTGTGCGTGCGAGTGTGTGTGCGAATGTGTGTGCGTGTGAGTGTGTGCGAGTGTGTATGAGTGTATGTGCGAGTGTGTGCCAGTGTGTGCGAGTGTGTGTGTGCGAGTCTGTGCAAGTGTGTGCGAGTGTGTGCGAGTGTGTGTGTGCGAGTGTGTGTGCAATTGTGTATGAGTGTGTGCGAGTGTTTGTGAGTTTGTGCAAGTGTGTGCGAGTGTGCGTGCGAGTGCATGCGAGTGAGTGTGGGTGTGTGCGAGTGTGTGTATGCGAGTCTGTGTGTGATTGTGTATGAGTTTGTGCGAGTGTGTGAGTTTGTGCGTGTGTGTGCGAGTGCGTGCGAGTGCGAGCAAATGTGTGCGAGAGTGTGCGAGTTTGTGTGTGTGAGTGTGTGTGTGAGTGTGTGCGAATGTGTGCCAGTTTTGTGCGTACGAGTGTGTGCAAGTGAGTGCGAGTGTGTGCGAATGTGTGCGTGCGAGTGTGCGCGAGTGTGTGCGTGTGAGTGTGTGCGAGTGTGTGTGTGCAATTGTGTGCGAGTTTGCTCGAGTGACTGGGTGCAAGTGTGTGCGAGTATGTGTGAGTGAGTGTGTGTGAGTGTCTGCGTGTGTGCAAGTTTGTGTGCGAGTGTGTGCGAGTTTGTGTGCGAGTGTGTGCGAGTGAGTGTGTGGGAATGTGTGCGAGTGTGTGCGAGTGTGTGCGAGTCTGTGTGTGCCAGTGTGTGTGAAATTGTGTATGAGTGTGTGCGAGTGTTTGTGAGTTTGTGCAAGTGTGTGCGAGTGTGCGTGCGAGTGCATGCGAGTGAGTGCGGGTGTGTGCGAGTGTGTGTATGCGAGTCTGTGTGTGATTGTGTTTGAGTGTGTGCGAGTGTGTGAGTTTGTGCGAGTGTGTGCGTGTGTGTGCGAGTGCGTGCGAATGCGTGCGAGTTCGTGCAAATGTGTGCGAGAGTGTGCGAGTGTGTGTGTGTGAGTGTGTGCGAATGTGTGCGAGTGTGTGTGTGCGATTGTGTATGGTGTGTGCGAGTGTGTGCGTGTGAGTGCGTGCGAGTGTATGCGAGTGTGCGCGAGTGTGTGTGAGTGTGTGTGTGCGAGTGTGTATGAGTGTATGTGCGAGTGTGTGTGCGAGTGTGTGCAAGTGTGTGTGAGTGTGTGCGAGTGTGTGTGCGAGTGTGTGCGAGTGTGTGCAAACGTGCCCGAGTGTGCGCGAGTGTGCACGAGTGAGTGGGTGCGAGTTTGTGCGAGTGTGTATGAGTGAGTGTGTGTGAGTGTGTGCGTGTGTGCGAGTTTGTGTGCGAGTGAGTGTGTGCGAATGTGTGCGAGTGTGTGCGAGTGTGTGAGTGTGTGTGAGTGTGCATGGGTGTGTGTGTGCGAGTGCGTGCGAGTGAGTGCGAGTGTGTGCAAATGTGTGCGAGCGTGTGTGAGTGTGTGAGTGTGTGTGAGTGTGCACGAGTGTGTGCGTGTGAGTGATTGTGTGTGAGTCTGTGCGAGTGTGTGCTTGCGAGTGTGTGCTAGTGTGCATGAGTGTGTGAGTGTGTGCGAGAGTGCGCGAGTGTGTGCGTGTAAGTGAGTGTGTGTGTGAGTGTGTGTGAGTGTGTGTGTGAGTGTGTATGACTGTGTGTGCGAGTGTGTGCGCGTGTGTGCGAGTGTATGTGCGAGTGTGTGCGAGTGTGTGTGCGAGTGTGTGTGTGAGTGTGTTTGAGTGTGTGCAAGTGTGTGCGAGTGTGTGTGCGAGTGCGTACGAGTGTGTGTGAGTGTGTGTAAGTATGTGTGCGAGTGTGTGATTGTGTGGGAGTGTGTGTGAGCTTGTAGCACTGTATGTGCGAGTGTTTGTGAGTGTGTGCGGGTGTGTTCAAGTGTGTGTAAGTGTGTGAGTGTGTGTGAGTGTGAGTGCGAGTGTGTGCGTGTGAGTGAGTGTGTGTGTGAGTGTGTGCAAGTGTGTGTGTGAGTGTGTAGGACTGTGTGTGCGAGTGTGTGTGCGAGTGTGTGCGAATGTGTATGTGCGAGTGTGTGCGAGTGTGTGCGAGTGTGTGTGCGAGTGTTTGTGAGTGTGTACGAGTGTGTGTTGGAGTTTGTGCGAGTGTGTGCGAGTGTGTGTGTGAGTGTGTGTGCGAGTGTGTGCATGCGAGTGTGTGTGTGCGAGTGTGTGCAAGTGTGTGCGAGTGAGTGCGTGCGAGTGTGTGCGAGTGTGTGCGACTGTGTGCGAGTGTGTGCGAGTGTGTGTGTGCGAGTGTGTGCGTGCGAGTGTGTGCGAGTGTGTGCGTGCGAGTGTGTGCGAGTGTGTGCGACTGTGTGCGAGTGTGTGCGAGTGTGTGAGTGTGAGTGTGTGCGAATGTGTGCGAGTGTGTTTGCGCGAGTGTGCACGAGTGTGTGCATGTAAGTGTGTGCATGCGAGTGTGTGCGAGTGTGCTCAAGTGAATGGGTGAGAGTGTGTGCGAGTGTGTGTGAGTGTGTGCGAGTAAGTGTGTGTGAGTGTGTATGAGTGAGTGTGTGTGAGTGTGTGTGTGTGAGTGTGTGTGAGTGAGTGTGTGCGAGTGTGTGCGAGTTTGTGTGCGAGTGTTTGTGCGAATGTGTGCGTTCGAGTGTGTGTGTTCGAGTGTGTGCGCGCGAGTGTGTGCGCGCAAGTGTGTGTGCGAATGTGTGTGCGTGTGAGTGTGTGTGAGTGTGTAAGAGTGTATGTGCGAGTGTGTGCCAGTGTGTGCGAGTGTGTGTGTGCGAGTGTGTGCAAGTGTGTGCGAGTGTGTGCGAGTGTGTGTGTGCGAGTGTGTGTGTAATTGTGTATGAGTGTGTGCGAGTGTTTGTGAGTTTGTGCAAGTGTGTGCGAGTGTGCGTGCGAGTGCATGCGAGTGAGTGCGGGTGTGTGCGAGTGTGTGTATGCGAGTCTGTGTGTGCTTGTGTATGAGTGTGTGCGAGTGTGTGAGTTTGTGCGAGTGTGTGCGTGTGTGTGCGAGTGCGTGCGAATGCGTGCGAGTTCGTGCAAATGTGTGCGAGAGTGTGTGAGTGTGTGTGTGTGAGTGTGTGCGAATGTGTGTGAGTGTGTGTGTGCGATTGTGTATGGTGTGTGCGAGTGTGTGCGTGTGAGTGCGTGCGAGTGTATGCGAGTGTGCGCGAGTGTGTGTGAGTGTGTGCGAGTGTGTGTGTGTGAGTGTGTGCGAATGTGTGCCAGATGTGCGTACGAGTGTGTGCAAGTGAGTGCGAGTGTGTGCCAATGTGTGCGTGCGAGTGTGCGCAAGTGTGTGCGTGTGAGTGTGTGCGAGTGTGTGTGTGCGAGTGTGTGCGAGTGTGCTCGAGTGACTGGGTGCAAGTGTGTGCGAGTATGTGTGAGTGAGTGTGTGTGAGTGTCTGCGTGTGTGCGAGTTTGTGTGCGAGTGTGTGCGAGTTTGTGTTCGAGTGTGTGCGAGTGAGTGTGTGCGAATGTGTGCGAGTGTGTGCGAGTGTGTGCGTGCGAGTGTGTGCTAGTGTGTGCGTGCGAGTGTGTGCGAGTGTGTTAGTGTGTGTGCGAGTGTGTGCGTGCGAGTGTGTGCGAGTGTGCTCGAGTGACTGGGTGCAAGTGTGTGCGAGTATGTGTGAGTGAGTGTGTGTGAGTGTCTGCGTGTGTGCGAGTTTGTGTGCGAGTGTGTGCGAGTTTGTGTTCGAGTGTGTGCGAGTGAGTGTGTGCGAATGTGTGCGAGTGTGTGCGAGTGTGTGCGTGCGAGTGTGTGCTAGTGTGTGCGTGCGAGTGTGTGCGAGTGTGTTAGTGTGTGTGCGAGTGTGTGCGTGCGAGTGTGTGCGTGCGAGTGTGTGCGAGTGTGCTCGAATGAGTGGGTGCGAGTGGGTGCGAGTGTGTGTGAGTGTGTGCGTGGGTGCGAGTTTGTGTGCGAGTGAGTGTGTGTGAATGTGTGTGAGTGTGTGTGAGTGTGTGTAAGTGTGTGTGCGAGTGCGTGCGTGCGAGTGTGTGCATGCGAGTATGTGCGTGCGAGTGTGTGCGAGTGTGCTCGAGTGAGTGGGTGCGAGTGTGTATGAGTAAGTGTGTGTGAGTATGTGCGTGGGTGCGAGATTGTGTGCGAGTGAGTGTGTGTGAATGTGTGTGAGTGTGTGCGAGTGTGTGTAAGTGTGTGTGCAAGTGCGTGCGTGCGAGTGTGTGCGATTGTGTGCAAGTGTGTGTGAGTGTGTGCGAGTGTGTGTGCGAGTGTGTGCGAGTGTGTGCAAACGTGCCCGAGTGTGCGCGAGTGTGCACGAGTGAGTGGGTGCGAGTTTGTGCGAGTGTGTATGAGTGAGTGTGTGTGAGTGTGTGCGTGTGCGTGAGTTTGTGTGCGAGTGAGTGTGTGCGAATGTGTGCGAGTGTGTGCGAGTGTGTGAGTGTGTGTGAGTGTGCACGGGTGTGTGTGTGTGTGAGTGCGTGCGAGTGAGTGCGAGTGTGTGCAAATGTGTGCGAGCGTGTGTGAGTGTGTGAGTGTGTGTGAGTGTGCACGAGTGTGTGCGTGTGAGTGATTGTGTGTGAGTCTGTGCGAGTGTGTGCTTGCGAGTGTGTGCTAGTGTGCACGAGTGTGTGAGTGTGTGCGAGAGTGCGCGAGTGTGTGAGTGTGAGTAAGTGAGTTTGTGTGTGAGTGTGTGCGAGTGTGTGTGTGAGTGTGTATGACTGTGTGTGCAAGTGTGTGCGAGTGTATGTGCGAGTGTGTGCGAGTGTGTGTGCGAGTGTGTGTGTGAGTGTGTTTGAGTGTGTGCAAGTGTGTGCGAGTGTGTGTGCGAGTGCGTACGAGTGTGTGTGAGTGCGTGTAAGTATGTGTGCGAGTGTGTGATTGTGTGGGAGTGTGTGTGAGCTTGTAGCACTGTATGTGCGAGTGTTTGTGAGTGTGTGCGGGTGTGTTCGAGTGTGTGTAAGTGTGTGAGTGTGTGTGAGTGTGAGTGCGAGTGTGTGCGTGTGAGTGAGTGTGTGTGTGAGTGTGTGCAAGTGTGTGTGTGAGTGTGTAGGACTGTGTGTGCGAGTGTGTGTGCGAGTGTGTGCGAATGTGTATGTGTGTATGTGCGAGTGTGTGCGAGTGTGTGCGAGTGTGTGTGCGAGTGTTTGTGAGTGTGTACGAGTGTGTGTTGGAGTTTGTGCGAGTGTGTGCGAGTGTGTGTGTGAGTGTGTGTGCGAGTGTGTGCATGCGAGTGTGTGCGAGTGTGTGTGTGTGCGAGTGTGTGCAAGTGTGTGCGAGTGAGTGTGTGCGAGTGTGTGTAAGTGTGTGCGTGCGAGTGTGTGCGAGTGTGTGCGTGCGAGTGTGTGCGAGTGTGTGCGACTGTGTGCGAGTGTGTGCGAGTTTGTGAGTGTGAGTGTGTGCGAATGTGTGCGAGTGTGTTTGCGTGAGTGTGCACTAGTGTGTGCATGTAAGTGTGTGCATGCGAGTGTGTGCGAGTGTGCTCAAGTGAATGGGTGAGAGTGTGTGCGAGTGTGTGTGAGTGTGTGCGAGTAAGTGTGTGTGAGTGTGTGCCAGTGTGTGCGAGTGTGTGTGTGCGAGTGTGTGCAAGTGTGTTCGAGTGTGTGAGAGTGTGTGTGCGAGTGTGTGTGCAATTGTGTATGAGTGTGTGCGAGTGTTTGTGAGTTTGTGCAAGTGTGTGCGAGTGTGCGTGCGAGTGCATGCGAGTGAGTGCGGGTGTGTGCGAGTGTGTGTATGCGAGTCTGTGTGTGATTGTGTATGAGTGTGTGCGAGTGTGTGAGTTTGTGCGAGTGTGTGCGTGTGTGTGTGAGTGCGTGCGAATGCGTGCGAGTTTGTGCAAATGTGTGCGAGAGTGTGCGAGTGTGTGTGTGTGAGTGTGTGCGAATGTGTGCGAGTGTGTGTGTGCGATTGTGTATGGTGTGTGCGAGTGTGTGCGTGTGAGTGCGTGCGAGTGTATGCGAGTGTGCGCGAGTGTGTGTGAGTGTGTGCGAGTGTGTGTGTGTGAGTGTGTGCGAATGTGTGCCAGTTTGTGCGTACGAGTGTGTGCAAGTGAGTGCGAGTTTGTGCCAATGTGTGCGTGCGAGTGTGCGCAAGTGTGTTCGTGTGAGTGTGTGCGAGTGTGTGTGCGAGTGTGTGCGAGTGTGCTCGAGTGACTGGGTGCAAGTGTGTGCGAGTATGTGTGAGTGAGTGTGTGTGAGTGTCTGCGTGTGTGCGAGTTTGTGTGCGAGTTTGTGTGCGAGTGTGTGCGAGTTTGTGTGCGAGTGTGTGCGAGTGAGTGTGTGCGAATGTGTGCGAGTGTGTGCGAGTGTGTGCGTGCGAGTGTGTGCTAGTGTGTGCGTGCGAGTGTGTGCGAGTGTGTTAGTGTGTGTGCGAGTGTGTGCATGCGAGTGTGTGCGTGCGAGTGTGTGCGAGTGTGCTCGAGTGAGTGGGTGCGAGTGGGTGCGAGTGTGTGTGAGTGTGTGCGTGGGTGCGAGTTTGTGTGCGAGTGAGTGTGTGTGAATGTGTGTGAGTGTGTGCGAGTGTGTGTAAGTGTGTGTGCGAGTGAGTGCGTGCGAGTGTGTGCGTGCGAGTGTGTGCGTGCGAGTGTGTGCGAGTGTGCTCGAGTGAGTGGGTGCGAGTGTGTATGAGTGAGTGTGTGTGAGTGTGTGCGTGGGTGCGAGATTGTGTGCGAGTGAGTGTGTGTGAATGTGTGTGAGTGTGTGCGAGTGTGTGTAAGTGTGTGTGCAAGTGCGTGCATGCGAGTGTTTGCGTGCGAGTGTGTGCGTGCGAGTGTGTGCAAGTGTGAGTGAGTGTGTGCGAGTGTGTGTGCGAGTGTGTGTGCGAGTGTGTGTGCGAGTGTGTGTGCGAGAGTGTGCGAGTGTGTGCGAGTGTGTGCAAATGTGCCCGAGTGTGCGCGAGTGTGCACGAGTGAGTGAGTGCGAGTGTGTATAAGTGAGTGTGTGTGCGTGTGTGCGAGTTAGTGTGCGAGTGAGTGTGTGCGAATGTGTGCGAGTGTGTGCGAGTGTTTCTGTGCGAGTGTGTGTGCGAGTGTGTGCGTGCGAGTGTGTGTGAGTGTGAGTGAGTGTGTGCGAGTGTGTGTGCGAGTGTGTGCGAGTGTGTGCAAATGTGCCCGAGTGTGCGCGAGTGTGCACGAGTGAGTGGGTGCGAGTGTGTGTGAGTGTGTGCATGTAAGTGTGTGCGAGCGTGTGCGAGTGTGTGTGAGTGTGTGTGCGAGTGTGTGTGTGTGAGTGTGAGCGAGTGTGTATGAGTGTGTGTGCGAGTGTGTGCAAGTGTGTGTGAGTGTGTGCGAGTGTGTGTACGAGTGTGTGCGATTGTGCATAAGTGTGTGCGAGTGTGTGCGAGTGTGTGTGCGAGTGTGCATGAGTGTGTGCGAGTGTGTGCGATTGTGTGTGTGAGTGTGTAGGACTTTCTGTGCGAGTGTTTAGGAGTGTGTGTGTGAGTGTGTGAAAGTGTGTGCGAGTGTGTGCAAGTGTGTGCGTGCGAGTGTGTGCGACTGTGTGCGAGTGTGTGCGAGTGTGTGAGTGTGAGTGTGAGTGTGTGCGAATGTGTGCGAGTGTGTGTGCGCGAGTGTGCACGAGTTTGTGCATGTAAGTGTGTGCATGCGAGTGTGTGCGAGTGTGCTCGAGTGAATGGGTGAGAGTGTTTGCGATTGTGTGTGAGTGTGTGCGAGTAAGTGTGTGTGAGTGTGTATGAGTGAGTGTGTGTGAGTGTGTGTGTGCGAGTTTGTGTGCGAGTGTGTGTGAGTGAGTGTGTGCGAGTGTGTGCGAGTTTGTGTGCGAGTGTTTGTGCGAGTGTGTGCGTGCGAGTGTGTGTTCGAGTGTGTGCGCGCGAGTGTGTGCGCGCGAGTGTGTGTGCGAATGTGTGTGCGTGTGAGTGTGTGCGAGTGTGTATGAGTGTATGTGCGAGTGTGTGCCAGTGTGTGCGAGTGTGTGTGTGCGAGTCTGTGCAAGTGTGTGCGAGTGTGTGCGAGTGTGTGTGTGCGAGTGTGTGTGCAATTGTGTATGAGTGTGTGTGAGTGTTTGTGAGTTTGTGCAAGTGTGTGCGAGTGTGCGTGCGAGTGCATGCGAATGAGTGCGGGTGTGTGCGAGTGTGTGTATGCGAGTCTGTGTGTGATTGTGTATGAGTGTGTGCGAGTGTGTGAGTTTGTGCGAGTGTGTGCGTGTGTGTGCGAGTGCATGCGAGTGCGTGCAAATGTGTGCGAGAGTGTGCGAATTTGTGTGTGTGAGTGTGTGTGTGAGTGTGTGCGAATGTGTGCCAGTTTGTGCGTACGAGTGTGTGCAAGTGAGTGCGAGTGTGTGCGAATGTGTGCGTGCGAGTGTGCGCGAGTGTGTGCGTGTGAGTGTGTGCGAGTGTGTGTGTGCGAGTGTGTGCGAGTGTGCTCGAGTGACTGGGTGCAAGTGTGTGCGAGTATGTGTGAGTGAGTGTCTGTGTGTGTGCGAGTTTGTGTGCGAGTGTGTGCGAGTTTGTGTGCGAGTGTGTGCGAGTGAGTGTGTGCGAATGTGTGCGAGTGTGTGCGAGTGTGTGCGAGTGTGTGTGTGCCAGTGTGTGTGTGCCAGTGTGTGTGCAATTGTGTATGAGTGTGTGCGAGTGTTTGTGAGTTTGTGCAAGTGTGTGCGAGTGTGCGTGCGAGTGCATGCGAGTGAGTGCGGGTGTGTGCGAGTGTGTGTATGCGAGTCTGTGTGTGATTGTGTATGAGTGTGTGCGAGTGTGTGAGTTTGTGCGAGTGTGTGCGTGTGTGTGCGAGTGCGTGCGAATGCGTGCGAGTTCGTGCAAATGTGTGCGAGAGTGTGCGAGTGTGTGTGTGTGAGTGTGTGCGAATGTGTGCGAGTGTGTGTGCGATTGTGTATGGTGTGTGCGAGTGTGTGCGTGTGAGTGCGTGCGAGTGTATGCGAGTGTGCACGAGTGTGTGTGAGTGTGTGCGAGTGTGTGTGTGTGAGTGTGTGTGTGTGAGTGTGTGCGAATGTGTGCCAGTTTGTGCGTACGAGTGTGTGCAAGTGAGTGCGAGTGTGTGCCAATGTGTGCGTGCGAGTGTGTGCGAGTGTGTGTGTGCGAGTGTGTGCGAGTGTGTGCGTGCGAGTGTGTGCTAGTTTGTGCGTGCGAGTGTGTGCGAGTGTGTTAGTGTGTGTGCGAGTGTGTGCGTGCGAGTGTGTGCGTGCGAGTGTGTGCGAGTGTGCTCGAGTGAGTGGGTGCGAGTGGGTGCGAGTGTGTGTGAGTGTGTGCGTGGGTGCGAGTTTGTGTGCGAGTGAGTGTGTGTGAATGTGTGTGAGTGTGTGCGAGTGTGTGCAAGTGTGTGTGCGAGTGTGTGCGTGCGAGTGTGTGCGTGCGAGTGTGTGCGTGCGAGTGTGTGCGAGTGTGCTCGAGTGAGTGGGTGCGAGTGTGTATGAGTGAGTGTGTGTGAGTGTGTGCGTGGGTGCGAGATTGTGTGCGAGTGAGTGTGTGTGAATGTGTGTGAGTGTGTGCGAGTGTGTGTAAGTGTGTGTGCAAGTGCGTGCATGCGAGTGTGTGCAAGTGTGAGTGAGTGTGTGTGAGTGTGTGTGCGAGTGTGTGCGTTTGTGTGCGAGTGCGTGCGAGTGCGTGCAAATGTGTGCGAGAGTGTGCGAATGTGGGCGTGCGAGTGTGTGCTAGTGTGCGCGAGTGTGTGAGTGTGTGCGAGTGTGCGTGAGTAAGTGTGCGTGTGAGTGCGTGCGTGCGAGTGTTTCCGAGTGTGTGTGTGAGTGTGTAGGATTGTGTGTGCGAGTGTATGTGCGAGTGTGTGTGTACGAGTTTGTTCGAGTGTGTGCAATTGTGTGCGAGTGTGTGTGCGAGTGCGTATGAGTGAGTGTGTGCGAGTGTGTGCGAGTGTGTGTTTGCGAGTGTGTGTGCGAGTGTGTGCGAGTGTTTGTTTGCGAGTGTGTGTGCGAGTGTGTGCGAGTGTGTATGAGTGTATGTGCGAGTGTGTGTGCGAGTGTGTGCGTGCAAGTGTTTGCGTGCGAGTGTGTGCGAGTGTGTGCAAGTGTGTGTGAGTGTGTGCGAGTGTGTGTGCGAGTGTGTGCGAGTGTGTGCAAACGTGCCCGAGTGTGCGCGAGTGTGCACGAGTGAGTGGGTGCGAGTTTGTGCGAGTGTGTATGAGCGAGTGTGTGTGAGTGTGTGCGTGTGTGCGAGTTTGTGTGCGAGTGAGTGTGTGCGAATGTGTGCGAGTGTGTGAGTGTGTGTGAGTGTGCACGGGTGTGTGTGTGCGAGTGCGTGCGAGTGAGTGTGAGTGTGTGCAAATGTGTGCGAGCGTGTGTGAGTGTGTGAGTGTGTGTGAGTGTGCACGAGTGTGTGCGTGTGAGTGATTGTGTGGGAGTCTGTGCTTGCGAGTGTGTGCTAGTGTGCACGAGTGTGTGAGTGTGTGCGAGAGTGCGCGAGTGTGTGAGTGTGAGTAAGTGAGTGTGTGTGTGAGTGTGTGCGAGTGTGTGTGAGTGTGTATGACTGTGTGTGCGAGTGTGTGCGCGAGTGTATGTGCGAGTTTGTGCGAGTGTGTGTGCGAGTGTGTGTGTGAGTGTGTTTTAGTGTGTGTAAGTGTGTGAGTGTGTGTGAGTGTGAGTGCGAGTGTGTGCGTGTGAGTGAGTGTGTGTGTGAGTGTGTGCAAGTGTGTGTGTGAGTGTGTAGGACTATGTGTGCGAGTGTGTGTGCGAGTGTGTGCGAATGTGTATGTGTGTATGTGCGAGTGTGTGCGAGTGTGTGCGAGTGTGTGTGCGAGTGTTTGTGAGTGTGTACGAGTGTGTGTTGGAGTTTGTGCGAGTGTGTGCGAGTGTGTGTGAGTGTGTGTGCGAGTGTGTGCATGCGAGTGTGTGCGAGTGTGTGTGTGCGAGTGTGTGCAAGTGTGTGCGAGTGAGTGTGTGCGAGTGTGTGTGCGAGTGTGTGCGTGCGAGTGTGTGCGAGTGTGTGCGTGCGAGTGTGTGCGAGTGTGTGCGACTGTGTGCGAGTGTGTGCGAGTGTGTGAGTGTGAGTGTGTGCGAATGTGTGCGAGTGTGTTTGCGCGAGTGTGCACGAGTGTGTGCATGTAAGTGTGTGCATGCGAGTGTGTGCGAGTGTGCTCAAGTGAATGGGTGAGAGTGTGTGCGAGTGTGTGTGAGTGTGTGCGAGTAAGTGTGTGTGAGTGTGTATGAGTGAGTGTGTGTGAGTGTGTGTGTGCGAGTTTGTGTGCGAGTGTGTGTGAGTGAGTGTGCGCGAGTGTGTGCGAGTTTGTGTGCGAGTGTTTGTGCGAATGTGTGCGTGCGAGTGTGTGTGTTCGAGTGTGTGCGCGCGAGTGTGTGCGCGCAAGTGTGTGTGCGAATGTGTGTGCGTGTGAGTGTGTGTGAGTGTGTATGAGTGTATGTGCGAGTGTGTGCCAGTGTGTGCGAGTGTGTGTGTGCGAGTGTGTGCAAGTGTGTGCGAGTGTGTGCGAGTGTGTGTGTGCGAGTGTGTGTGCAATTGTATATGAGTGTGTGCGAGTGTTTGTGAGTTTGTGCAAGTGTGTGCGAGTGTGCGTGCGAGTGCATGCGAGTGAGTGCGGGTGTGTGCGAGTGTGTGTATGCGAGTCTGTGTGTGCTTGCGTATGAGTGTGTGCGAGTGTGTGAGTTTGTGCGAGTGTGTGCGTGTGTGTGCGAGTGCGTGCGAATGCGTGCGAGTTCGTGCAAATGTGTGCGAGAGTGTGCGAGTGTGTGTGTGTGAGTGTGTGCGAATGTGTGCGAGTGTGTGTGTGCGATTGTGTATGGTGTGTGCGAGTGTGTGCGTGTGAGTGCGTGCGAGTGTATGCGAGTGTGCGCGAGTGTGTGTGAGTATGTGCGAGTGTGTGTGTGTGAGTGTGTGTGAATGTGTGCCAGTTTGTGCGTACGAGTGTGTGCAAGTGAGTGCGAGTGTGTGCCAATGTGTGCGTGCGAGTGTGCGCAAGTGTGTGCGTGTGAGTGTGTGCGAGTGTGTGTGTGCGAGTGTGTGCGAGTGTGCTCGAGTGACTGGGTGCAAGTGTGTGCGAGTATGTGTGAGTGAGTGTGTGTGAGTGTCTGCGTGTGTGCGAGTTTGTGTGCGAGTGTGTGCGAGTTTGTGTGCGAGTGTGTGCGAGTGAGTGTGTGCGAATGTGTGCGAGTGTGTGTGAGTGTGTGCGTGCGAGTGTGTGCTAGTGTGTGCGTGCGAGTGTGTGCGAGTGTGTTAGTGTGTGTGCGAGTGTGTGCGTGCGAGTGTGTGCGTGCGAGTGTGTGCGAGTGTGCTCGAGTGAGTGGGTGCGAGTGGGTGCGAGTGTGTGTGAGTGTGTGCGTGGGTGCGAGTTTGTGTGCGAGTGAGTGTGTGTGAATGTGTGTGAGTGTGTGCGAGTGTGTGTAAGTGTGTGTGCGAGTGCGTGCGTGCGAGTGTGTGCGTGCGAGTGTGTGCGTGCGAGTGTGTGCGAGTGTGCTCGAGTGAGTGGGTGCGAGTGTGTATGAGTGAGTGTGTGTGAGTGTGTGCGTGGGTGCGAGATTGTGTGCGAGTGAGTGTGTGTGAATGTGTGAGTGTGTGCGAGTGTGTGTAAGTGTGTGTGCAAGTGCGTGCATGCGAGTGTTTGCGTGCGAGTGTGTGCGTGCAAGTGTTTGCAAGTGTGAGTGAGTGTGTGCGAGTGTGTGTGCGAGTGTGTGTGCGAGTGTGTGTGCGAGAGTGTGCGAGTGTGTGCGAGTGTGTGCAAATGTGCCCGAGTGTGCACGAGTGTGCACGAGTGAGTGAGTGCGAGTGTGTATAAGTGAGTGTGTGTGCGTGTGTGCGAGTTAGTGTGCGAGTGAGTGTGTGCGAATGTGTGCGAGTGTGTGCGAGTGTTTCTGTGCGAGTGTGTGTGCGAGTGTGTGCGTGCGAGTGTGTGCGTGCGAGTGTGTGTGAGTGTGAGTGAGTGTGTGCGAGTGTGTGTGCGAGTGTGTGTGCGAGTGTGTGCGAGTGTGTGCAAATGTGCCCGAGTGTGCGCGAGTGTGCACGAGTGAGTGGGTGCGAGTGTGTGTGAGTGTGTGCATGTAAGTGTGTGCGAGCGTGTGCGAGTGTGTGTGAGTGTGTGTGCGAGTGTGTGTGTGTGAGTGTGAGCGAGTGTGTGTGTGAGTGTGTGTGCGAGTGTGTGCAAGTGTGTGTGAGTGTGTGCGAGTGTGCATAAGTGTGTGCGAGTGTGTGCAAGTGTGTGTGAGTGTGTGCGAGTGTGCATAAGTGTGTGCGGGTGTGTGCGAGTGTGTGTATGCGAGTCTGTGTGTGCTTGCGTATGAGTGTGTGCGAGTGTGTGAGTTTGTGCGAGTGTGTGCGTGTGTGTGCGAGTGCGTGCGAATGCGTGCGAGTTCGTGCAAATGTGTGCGAGAGTGTGCGAGTGTGCATAAGTGTGTGCGAGTGTGTGCGAGTGTGTGTGCGAGTGTGCATGAGTGTGTGCGATTGTGTGCGATTGTGTGTGTGAGTGTGTAGGACTTTCTGTGCGAGTGTTTAGGAGTGTGTGTGTGAGTGTGTGAAAGTGTGTGCGAGTGTGTGCAAGTGTGTGCGTGCGAGTGTGTGCGAGTGTGTGCGAAAGTGTGCGAGTGTGTGCGAGTGTGTGAGTGTGAGTGTGTGCGAATGTGTGCGAGTGTGTGTGCGCGAGTGTGCACGAGTTTGTGCATGTAAGTGTGTGCATGCGAGTGTGTGCGAGTGTGCTCGAGTGAATGGGTGAGAGTGTTTGCGATTGTGTGTGAGTGTGTGCGAGTGTGTGTGAGTGTGTATGAATGAGTGTGTGTGAGTGTGTGTGTGCGAGTTTGTGTGCGAGTGTGTGTGAGTGTTTGTGCGAGTGTGTGCGTGCGAGTGTGTGTTCGAGTGTGTGCGCGCGAGTGTGTGTGCGAATGTGTGTGCGTGTGAGTGTGTGCGAGTGTGTATGAGTGTATGTGCGAGTGTGTGCCAGTGTGTGCGAGTGTGTGTGTGCGAGTCTGTGCAAGTGTGTGCGAGTGTGTACGAGTGTGTGTGTGCGAGTGTGTGTGCAATTGTGTATGAGTGTGTGCGAGTGTTTGTGAGTTTGTGCAAGTGTGTGCGAGTGTGCGTGCGAGTGCATGCGAGTGAGTGTGGGTGTGTGCGAGTGTGTGTATGCGAGTCTGTGTGTGATTGTGTATGAGTGTGTGCGAGTGTGTGAGTTTGTGCGAGTGTGTGCGTGTGTGTGCGAGTGCGTGCGAGTGCGAGCAAATGTGTGCGAGAGTGTGCGAGTTTGTGTGTGTGAGTGTGTGTGTGAGTGTGTGCGAATGTGTGCCAGTTTGTGCGTACGAGTGTGTGCAAGTGAGTGCGAGTGTGTGCGAATGTGTGCGTGCGAGTGTGCGCGAGTGTGTGCGTGTGAGTGTGTGCGAGTGTGTGTGTGCGATTGTGTGCGAGTGTGCTCGAGTGACTGGGTGCAAGTGTGTGCGAGTATGTGTGAGTGAGTGTGTGTGAGTGTCTGCGTGTGTGCGAGTTTGTGTGCGAGTGTGTGCGAGTTTGTGTGCGAGTGTGTGCGAGTGAGTGTGTGCGAATGTGTGCGAGTGTGTGCGAGTGTGTGCGAGTCTGTGTGTGCCAGTGTGTGTGCAATTGTGTATGAGTGTGTGCGAGTGTTTGTGAGTTTGTGCAAGTGTGTGCGAGTGTGCGTGCGAGTGCATGCGAGTGAGTGCGGGTGTGTGCGAGTGTGTGTATGCGAGTCTGTGTGTGACTGTGTATGAGTGTGTGCGAGTGTGTGAGTTTGTGCGAGTGTGTGCGTGTGTGTGCGAGTGCGTGCGAATGCGTGCGAGTTCATGCAAATGTGTGCGAGAGTGTGCGAGTTTGTGTGTGCGAGTGTGTGCGAATGTGTGCGAGTGTGTGTGTGCGATTGTGTATGGTGTGTGCGAGTGTGTGCGTGTGAGTGCGTGCGGGTGTATGCGAGTGTGCGCGAGTGTGTGTGAGTGTGTGCGAGTGTGTGTGCGAGTGTGTGCGAGTGTGTGCAAACGTGCCCGAGTGTGCGCGAGTGTGCACGAGTGAGTCGGTGCGAGTTTGTGCGAGTGTGTATGAGTGAGTGTGTGTGAGTGTGTGCGTGTGTGCGAGTTTGTGTGCGAGTGAGTGTGTGCGAATGTGTGCGAGTGTGTGCGAGTGTGTGAGTGTGTGTGAGTGTGCACGGGTGTGTGTGTGCGAGTGCGTGCGAGTGAGTGCGAGTGTGTGCAAATGTGTGCGAGCGTGTGTGAGTGTGTGAGTGTGTGTGAGTGTGCACGAGTGTGTGCGTGTGAGTGATTGTGTGTGAGTCTGTGTGAGTGTGTGCTAGTGTGCACGAGTGTGTGAGTGTGTGCGAGAGTGCGCGAGTGTGTGCGTGTGAGTAAGTGAGTGTGTGTGTGAGTGTGTGAGAGTGTGTGTGTGAGTGTGTATGACTGTGTGTGCGAGTGTGTGCGCGTGTGTGCGAGTGTATGTGTGAGTGTGTGCGAGTGTGTGTGCGAGTGTGTGTGTGAGTGTGTTTGAGTGTGTGCAAGTGTGTGCGAGTGTGTGTGCGAGTGCGTACGAGTGTGTGTGAGTGTGTGTAAGTATGTGTGCGAGTGTGTGATTGTGTGGGAGTATGTGTGAGCTTGTAGCACTGTATGTGCGAGTGTTTGTGAGTGTGTGCGGGTGTGTTCGAGTGTGTGTAAGTGTGTGAGTGTGTGTGAGTGTGAGTGCGAGTGTGTGCGTGTGAGTGAGTGTGTGTGTGAGTGTGTGCAAGTGTGTGTGTGAGTGTGTAGGACTGTGTGTGCGAGTGTGTGTGCGAGTGTGTGCGAATGTGTATGTGTGTATGTGCGAGTGTGTGCGAGTGTGTGCGAGTGTGTGCGAGTGTGTGTGCGAGTGTTTGTGAGTGTGTACGAGTGTGTGTTGGAGTTTGTGCGAGTGTGTGCGAGTGTGTGTGTGAGTGTGTGTGCGAGTGTGTGCATGCGAGTGTGTGCGAGTGTGTGTGTGCGAGTGTGTGCAAGTGTGTGCGAGTGAGTGTGTGCGAGTGTGTGTGCGAGTGTGTGCGTGCGAGTGTGTGCGAGTGTGTGCGTGCGAGTGTGTGCGAGTGTGTGCGAGTGTGTGCGTGCGTGTGTGTGTGCGAGTGTGTGTGCGTGTGTGTGCGAGTGTGTACGAGTGTGTGTGCGTGTGTGTGCATGTGTGTGCAAGTGTTTGCGAGTGCGTGCGGGTGTATGCGAGTGTGTGCGAGTGTGTGCGTGCAAGTGTGTGTGAGTGTGTGCGAGTGTGTGTGTGCTAGTGTGTGCAAGTGTGTGCGAGTGTGTGCGAGTGTGTGTGTGCCAGTGTGTGCCAGTGTGTGCCAGTGTGTGCGTACGAGTGTGTGCAAGTGAGTGCGAATGTGTGCGAATGTGTGCGAATGTGTGCGTGCGAGTGTGCACGAGTGTGCGCGAGTGTGTGTGTGTGAGTGTGTGCGTGTGAGTGTGTGCGAGTGTGTGCGTGCGAGTGTGTGCGAGTGTGCTCGAGTGACTGGGTGCGAGTGTGTGCGAGTCTGTGTGTGTGTGCGAGTGAGTGTGTGCGAGTGTGTATGAGTGAGTGTGTTTGAGTGTGTGCCAGTTTGTGTTTGTGTGTGCGAGTGCGTGCAAATGTGTGCATGCAAGTGAGTGCGATTGTGTGCGAGTGTGTGCGTGAGTGTGTGTGCGTGTGTGTGCGTGTGTGTGAGTGTGTGCAAGTGTGTGCGAGTGTGTGCGAGTGTGTGCAAGCATGTGCAAGTGTGTGCAAGTGTGTGCGAGTGTGTGTGAGTGTGTGTGCGAGTGTGTGCAAGTGTGTATGAGTGAGTGTGTGCGATTGTGTATGAGTTTGTGTGAGTGTGTGCGTGCGAGTGCGTGCGAGTGAGTGCGAGTGTGTGCAAATGTGTGCGAGAGTGTGAGAGTGTGGGCGTGCGAGTGTGCGCGAGTGTGTACGTGTGAGTGAGTGTGTGTGTGAGTGTTTGCAAGTGTTTGCGAGTGTGTGTGTGAGTGTGTAGGACTGTGTGTGTGATTGTGGGTGAGTGTGTGTGAGTGTATGCATGAGTGAGTGTGTGCGAGTGTCTGCGAGTGTGTGTGTGATTGTGTGCGAGTGTGTGTGTGCAAGTGTGTGCAAGTGTGTGTGTGAGTGTGTGCGAGTGTGAGCGTGCGAGTGTGTGTGTGAGTGTGTGCGAGTGTGTGTAGGAGTTTGTGCGAGTGTGTGCGAGTGTGTATGTGAGTGTGTGTGTTAGTGTGTGTGCGAGTGTGTGCATGCGAGTGTGTGCGAGTGTGTGCGTGCGAGTGTGTGCAAGTGTGTGCGAGTATGTGCGAGTGTGTGTGTGCTAGTGTGTGCAAGTGTGTGCGAGTGTGTGCGAGTGTGTGTGCCAGTCTGTGCCAGTGTGTGCGTACGAGTGTGTGCAAGTGAGTGCGAATGTGTGCGAATGTGTGCACGAGTGTGCGCGAGTGTGTGTGCGTGAGTGTGTGCATGTGAGTGTGTGCAAGTGTGTGCGTGCGAGTGTGTGCGAGTGTGCTCGAGTGACTGGGTGCGAGTGTGTGTGAGTGTATGTGTGCTGGTGTGTGCAAGTGTGTGCGAGTGTGTGCGAGTGTGTGTGTGCCAGTGTGTGCCAGTGTGTGCCAGTGTGTGCGTATGAGTGTGTGCAAGTGAGTGCGAATGTGTGCGAATGTGTGCACGAGTGTGCGCGATTGTGTGTGCGTGAGTGTGTGCGTGTGAGTGTGTGCGAGTGTGTGCGTGCGAGTGTGTGCGAGTGTGCTCGAGTGACTGGGTGCGAGTGTGCGCGAGTGTGTGTGTCTGTGTGCGAGTGAGTGTGTGCGAGTGTGTATGAGTGAGTGTGTTTGAGTGTGTGCCAGTTTGTGTTTGTGTGTGCGAGTGCGTGCGAATGTGTGCATGCAAGTGTGTGCGAGTGTGTGCGAGTGTGTGCGTGAGTGTGTGCGAGTGTGTGTGCGTGCGATTGTGTATGAGTGTGTGCGTGTGTGTGTGAGTTTGTGCAAGTGTGTGCGTGCGAGTGCGTGCGAGTGAGTGTGAATGTGTGCGAGTGTGGGCGTGCGAGTGTGTGCTAGTGTGCGCAAGTGTGTGCGTGTGAGTGAGTGTGTGTGAGTTTGTGCGAGTGTTTGCGAGTGTGTGTGTGAGTGTGCAGGACTGTGTGTGTGAGTGTGTGCGAGTGTGTGCAAGTGTGTGCGAGTGAGTGTGAGTGAGTTAGTGTGTGCGAGTGTGTGCGAATGTGTGCGAGTGTGTGTGTGCGAGTTTGTGTGTTTGTGTATGTGTGTGCATGCGAGTGGGTGCGAGTGAGTGCGAGTGTGTGCAAATGTGTGCGAGAGTGTGCGAGTGTGGGTGTGCGAGTGTGTGCGAGTGTGCGCGAGTGTGTGTGAATGTGTGCGAGAGTGTGCATGCGAGTGTGTGCATGCAAGTGTGTGTGAGTGTGTGCGTGAGTGTGTGTGCATGTGTGTGCGTGTGTGTGAGTGTGTGCGAGTGTGTGCGAGTGTGTGCGAGTGTGTGCGAGTGTGTGCGAGTGTGTGCAAGCATGTGCAAGTGTGTGCAAGTGTGTGCGAGTGTGTGCGAGTGTGTGTGCGAGTGTGTGCAAGCGTGTGCGAGTGAGTGTTTGCGATTGTGTATGAGTTTGTGCGAGTGTGTGCGAGTGTGTGCGTGCGAGTGCGTGCGAGTGAGTGCGAGTGTGTGCAAATGTGTGCGAGAGTGTGAGAGTGTGGGCGTGCGAGTGTGCGCGAGTGTGTACGTTTGAGTGAGTGTGTGTGTGAGTGTTTGCGAGTGTTTGCGAGTGTGTGTGTGAGTTTGTAGGACTGTGTGTGCGAGTGTGTGTGCGAGTGTGTGCGAATGTGTATGTGTGTATGTGCGAGTGTGTGCGAGTGTGTGCGATTGTGTGTGCGAGTGTGTGTGAGTGTGTGTGAGTGTGTGTGAGTGTGTGCATTAGTGAGTGTGTGCGAGTGTCTGCGAGTGTGTGTGTGATTGTGTGCGAGTGTGTGTGTGAGTGTGTGTGCGAGTGTGTGCATGCGAGTGTGTGCAAGTGTGTGCGAGTGAGTGTGAGTGAGTGAGTGTGTGTGAGTGTGTGTGAGTGTGTGCATTAGTGAGTGTGTGCGAGTGTCTGCGAGTGTGTGTGTGATTGTGTGCGAGTGTGTGTGTAAGTGTGTGTGCGAGTGTGTGCATGCGAGTTTGTGCGAGTGTGTGCGAGTGTGTGCGTGCGAGTGCCTGCGAGTGAGTGCGAATGTGTGCGAGAGTGTGCGAGTGTGTTCGAGTGTGTGTGTGCGAGTGTGTGTGCGTGCGATTGTGTATGAGTGTGTGCGAGTGTGTGTGAGTTTGTGCGAGTGTTTGCGTGCGAGTGCGTGCGAGTGAGTGTGAATGTGTGCGTGTGTGCACAAGTGAGTGGGTGCGAGTGTGTGAGTGTGTGCGAGTGTGTGTGAGTTTGTGCGATTGTGCGATTGTGTATTATTGTGTGCGAGTGTGTGTGAGTTTGTGCGAGTGTGTGCGAGTGTGTGTGTGAGTGTGTAAGACTGTGTGTGTGAGTGTGTGCGAGTGTGTGCAAGTGTGTGCGAGTGCGTGCGAGTGAGTGCGAATGTGTGCAAGTGTGGGCGTGCGAGTGTGTGCTAGTTTGTGCAAGTGTGTGCGTGTGAGTGAGTGTGTGTGAGTTTGTGCGAGTGTTTGCGAGTGTGTGTGAGTGTGTAGGACTGTGTGTGCGAGTGTGTGCGAGTGTGTGCAAGTGTGTGCGAGTGAGTGTGAGTGAGTGAGTGTGTGCGAGTGTGTGCGAATGTGTGCGAGTGTGTGTGTGCGAGTTTGTGTGATTGTGTATGAGTGTGTGCGTGCGAGTGGTTGTGAGTGAGTGCGAGTGTGTGCAAATGTGTGCGAGAGTGTGCGAGTGTGGGCGTGCGAGTGTGTGCGAGAGTGTGTGCGTGTGAGTAAGTGTGTGAGTGAGTGTGAGTGTATGCTTACGAGTGTGTGCTAGTGTGCGTGAGTGTGTGCGAGTGTGCGCGAGTGTGTACGTGTGAGTGAGTGTGTGTATGTGCGAGTGTTTGTTTGTGAGTGTGTAGGACTGTGTGTGCGAGTGAGTGTGCGAGTGTGTGCGAGTGTGTGCAAGTGTGTACGAGTGTGTGTAGGAGTTTGTGCGAGTGTGTGCGAGTGTGTGTGTGAGTGTGTGCGAGTGTGTGCATGTGAGTGTGTGCGTGCAAGTGTGTGCGAGTGTGTGTGTGCTAGTGTGTGCAAGTGTGTGCGAGTGCGTGTGAGTGTGTGTGTGTGTGTGCGAGCGAGTGTGTGCGAGTGTGTATGAGTGAGTGTGTTTGAGTGTGTGCCAGTTTGTGTTTGTGTGTGCGAGTGCGTGCGAATGTGTGCATGCAAGTGTGTGCGATTGTGTGCGAGTGTGTGCGTGAGTGTGTGCGAGTGTGTGTGCGTGCGATTGTGTATGAGTGTGTGCGTGTGTGTGTGAGTTTGTGCAAGTGTGTGCGTGCGAGTGCGTGCGAGTGAGTGTGAATGTGTGCGAGTGTGGGCGTGCGAGTGTGTGCTAGTGTGCGCAAGTGTGTGCGTGTGAGTGAGTGTGTGTGAGTTTGTGCGAGTGTTTGCGAGTGTGTGTGTGAGTGTGCAGGACTGTGTGTGTGAGTGTGTGCGAGTGTGTGCAAGTGTGTGCGAGTGAGTGTGAGTGAGTTAGTGTGTGCGAGTGTGTGCGAATGTGTGCGAGTGTGTGTGTGCGAGTTTGTGTGTTTGTGTATGTGTGTGCATGCGAGTGGGTGCGAGTGAGTGCGAGTGTGTGCAAATGTGTGCGAGAGTGTGCGAGTGTGGGTGTGCGAGTGTGTGCGAGTGTGCGCGAGTGTGTGTGAATGTGTGCGAGAGTGTGCATGCGAGTGTGTGCATGCAAGTGTGTGTGAGTGTGTGCGAGTGTGTGCGTGAGTGTGTGTGCATGTGTGTGCGTGTGTGTGAGTGTGTGCGAGTGTGTGCGAGTGTGTGCGAGTGTGTGCAAGCATGTGCAAGTGTGTGCAAGTGTGTGCGAGTGTGTGCGAGTGTGTGTGCGAGTGTGTGCAAGCGTGTGCGAGTGAGTGTTTGCGATTGTGTATGAGTTTGTGCGAGTGTGTGCGAGTGTGTGCGTGCGAGTGCGTGCGAGTGAGTGCGAGTGTGTGCAAATGTGTGCGAGAGTGTGAGAGTGTGGGCGTGCGAGTGTGCGCGAGTGTGTACGTTTGAGTGAGTGTGTGTGTGAGTGTTTGCGAGTGTTTGCGAGTGTGTGTGTGAGTTTGTAGGACTGTGTGTGCGAGTGTGTGTGCGAGTGTGTGCGAATGTGTATGTGTGTATGTGCGAGTGTGTGCGAGTGTGTGCGATTGTGTGTGCGAGTGTGTGTGAGTGTGTGTGAGTGTGTGTGAGTGTGTGCATTAGTGAGTGTGTGCGAGTGTCTGCGAGTGTGTGTGTGATTGTGTGCGAGTGTGTGTGTAAGTGTGTGTGCGAGTGTGTGCATGCGAGTTTGTGCGAGTGTGTGCGAGTGTGTGCATGCGAGTGCCTGCGAGTGAGTGCGAATGTGTGCGAGAGTGTGCGAGTGTGTTCGAGTGTGTGTGTGCGAGTGTGTGTGCGTGCGATTGTGTATGAGTGTGTGCGAGTGTGTGTGAGTTTGTGCGAGTGTTTGCGTGCGAGTGCGTGCGAGTGAGTGTGAATGTGTGCGAGTGTGCACAAGTGAGTGGGTGCGAGTGTGTGAGTGTGTGCGAGTGTGTGTGAGTTTGTGCGATTGTGTATGAGTGTGTGCGAGTATGTGTGAGTTTGTGCGAGTGTGTGCGAGTGTGTGCGTGCGAGTGCATGCGAGTGAATGTGAATGTGTGCAATTGTGGGCGTGCGAGTGTGTGCTAGTGTGTGCAAGTGTGTGCGTGTGAGTGAGTGTGTGTGAGTATGTGCGAGTGTGTGTGTGAGTGTGTAGGACTGTGTGTGCGAGTGTGTGCGTGTGAGTGAGTGTGTGTGTGAGTGTGTGCAAGTGTGTGTGTGAGTGTGTAGGACTGTGTGTGCGAGTGTGTGTGCGAGTGTGTGCGAATGTGTATGTGTGTATGTGCGAGTGTGTGCGAGTGTGTGCGAGTGTGTGCGAGTGTGTGTGCGAGTGTTTGTGAGTGTGTACGAGTGTGTGTTGGAGTTTGTGCGAGTGTGTGCGAGTGTGTGTGTGAGTGTGTGTGCGAGTGTGTGCATGCGAGTGTGTGCGAGTGTGTGTGTGCGAGTGTGTGCAAGTGTGTGCGAGTGAGTGTGTGCGAGTGTGTGTGCGAGTGTGTGCGTGCGAGTGTGTGCGAGTGTGTGCGTGCGAGTGTGTGCGAGTGTGTGCGAGTGTGTGCGAGTGTGTGCGAGTGTGTGCGAATGTGTGCGAGTGTGTTTGCGCGAGTGTGCACGAGTGTGTGCATGTAAGTGTGTGCATGCGAGTGTGTGCGAGTGTGCTCAAGTGAATGGGTGAGAGTGTGTGCGAGTGTGTGTGAGTGTGTGCAAGTAAGTGTGTGTGAGTGTGTATGAGTGAGTGTGTGTGAGTGTGTGTGTGCGAGTTTGTGTGCGAGTGTGTGTGAGTGAGTGTGTGCGAGTGTGTGCGAGTTTGTGTGCGAGTGTTTGTGCGAATGTGTGTGTGCGAGTGTGTGTGTTCGAGTGTGTGCGCGCGAGTGTGTGCGCGCAAGTGTGTGTGCGAATGTGTGTGCGTGTGAGTGTGTGTGAGTGTGTAAGAGTGTATGTGCGAGTGTGTGCCAGTGTGTGCGAGTGTGTGTGTGCGAGTGTGTGCAAGTGTGTGCGAGTGTGTGCGAGTGTGTGTGTGCGAGTGTGTGTGCAATTGTGTATGAGTGTGTGCGAGTGATTGTGAGTTTGTGCAAGTGTGTGCGAGTGTGCGAGCGAGTGCATGCGAGTGAGTGCGGATGTGTGTATGCGAGTCTGTGTGTGCTTGTGTATGAGTGTGTGCGAGTGTGTGAGTTTGTGCGAGTGTGTGCGTGTGTGTGCGAGTGCGTGCGAATGCGTGCGAGTTCGTGCAAATGTGTGCGAGAGTGTGCGAGTGTGTGTGTGTGAGTGTGTGCGAATGTGTGCGAGTGTGTGTGTGCGATTGTGTATGGTGTGTGCGAGTGTGTGCGTGTGAGTGCATGCGAGTGTATGCGAGTGTGCGCGAGTGTGTGTGAGTGTGTGCGAGTGTGTGTGTGTGAGTGTGTGCGAATGTGTGCCAGTTTGTGCGTTCGAGTGTGTGCAAGTGAGTGCGAGTGTGTGCCAATGTGTGCGTGCGAGTGTGCGCAAGTGTGTGCGTGTGAGTGTGTGCGAGTGTGTGTGTGCGAGTGTGTGCGAGTGTGCTCGAGTGACTGGGTGCAAGTGTGTGCGAGTATGTGTGAGTGAGTGTGTGTGAGTGTCTGCGTGTGTGCGAGTTTGTGTGCGAGTGTGTGCGAGTTTGTGTGCGAGTGTGTGCGAGTGAGTGTGTGCGAATGTGTGCGAGTGTGTGCGAGTGTGTGCGTGCGAGTGTGTGCTAGTGTGTGCGTGCGAGTGTGTGCGAGTGTGTTAGTGTGTGTGCGAGTGTGTGCGTGCGAGTGTGTGCATGCGAGTGTGTGCGAGTGTGCTCGAGTGAGTGGGTGCGAATGGGTGCGAGTGTGTGTCAGTGTGTGCGTGGGTGCGAGTTTGTGTGCGAGTGAGTGTGTGTGAATGTGTGTGAGTGTGTGCGAGTGTGTGTAAGTGTGTGTGCGAGTGCGTGCGTGCGAGTGTGTGCGTGCGAGTGTGTGCGTGCGAGTGTGTGCGAGTGTGCTCGAGTGAGTGGGTGTGAGTGTGTATGAGTGAGTGTGTGTGAGTGTGTGCGTGGGTGCGAGATTGTGTGCGAGTGAGTGTGTGTGAATGTGTGTGAGTGTGTGCGAGTGTGTGTAATTGTGTGTGCAAGTGCGTGCATGCGAGTGTTTGCATGCGAGTGTGTGCGTGCGAGTGTGTGCAAGTGTGAGTGAGTGTGTGCAAGTGTGAGTGAGTGTGTGCGAGTGTGTGTGCGAGTGTGTGTGCGAGAGTGTGCGAGTGTGTGCGAGTGTGTGCAAATGTGCCCGAGTGTGCGCGAGTGTGCACGAGTGAGTGAGTGTGAGTGTGTATAAGTGAGTGTGTGTGCGTGTGTGCGAGTTAGTGTGCGAGTGAGTGTGTGCGAATGTGTGCGAGTGTGTGCGAGTGTTTCTGTGCGAGTGTGTGTGCGAGTGTGTGCGTGCGAGTGTGTGCGTGCGAGTGTGTGTGAGTGTGAGTGAGTGTGTGCGAGTGTGTGTGCGAGTGTGTGTGTGAGTGTGTGCGAGTGTGTGCAAATGTGCCCGAGTGTGCGCGAGTGTGCACGAGTGAGTGGGTGCGAGTGTGTGTGAGTGTGTGCATGTAAGTGTGTGCGAGCATGTGCGAGTGTGTGTGTGTGAGTGTGAGCGAGTGTGTATGAGTGTGTGTGCGAGTGTGTGCAAGTGTGTGTGAGTGTGTGCGAGTGTGTGTGTGAGTGTGTGCGAGTGTGTGCGAGTGTGTGTACGAGTGTGTGCGATTGTGCATAAGTGTGTGCGAGTGTGTGTGCGAGTGTGCATAAGTGTGTGCGAGTGTGTGCGAGTGTGTGTGCGAGTGTGCATGATTGTGTTCGAGTGTGTGCGATTGTGTGTGTGAGTGTGTAGGACTTTCTGTGCGAGTGTTTAGGAGTGTGTGTGTGAGTGTGTGAAAGTGTGTGCGAGTGTGTGCAAGTGTGTGCGTGCGAGTGTGTGCGAGTGTGTGCGACTGTGTGTGAGTGTGTGAGTGTGAGTGTGTGCGAATGTGTGCGAGTGTGTGTGCGCGAGTGTGCACGAGTTTGTGCATGTAAGTGTGTGCATGCGAGTGTGTGCGAGTGTGCTCGAGTGAATGGGTGAGAGTGTTTGCGATTGTGTGTGAGTGTGTGCGAGTAAGTGTGTATGAGTGAGTGTGTGTGAGTGTGTGTGTGCGAGTTTGTGTGCGAGTGTGTGTGAGTGAGTGTGTGCGAGTGTGTGCGAGTTTGTGTGCGAGTGTTTGTGCGAGTGTGTGCGTGCGAGTGTGTGTTCGAGTGTGTGCGCGCGAGTGTGTGCGCGCGAGTGTGTGTGCGAATGTGTGTGCGTGTGAGTGTGTGCGAGTGTGTATGAGTGTATGTGCGAGTGTGTGCCAGTGTGTGCGAGTGTGTGTGTGCGAGTCTGTGCAAGTGTGTGCGAGTGTGTGCGAGTGTGTGTGTGCGAGTGTGTGTGCAATTGTGTATGAGTGTGTGTGAGTGTTTGTGAGTTTGTGCAAGTGTGTGCGAGTGTGCATGCGAGTGCATGCGAGTTAGTGCGGGTGTGTGCGAGTGTGTGTATGCGAGTCTGTGTGTGATTGTGTATGAGTGTGTGCGAGTGTGTGAGTTTGTGCGAGTGTGTGCGTGTGTGTGCGAGTGCGTGCGAGTGCGTGCAAATGTGTGCGAGAGTGTGCGAGTTTGTGTGTGTGAGTGTGTGTGTGAGTGTGTGCGAATGTGTGCCAGTTTGTGCGTTCGAGTGTGTGCAAGTGAGTGCGAGTGTGTGCCAATGTGTGCGTGCGAGTGTGCGCAAGTGTGTGCGTGTGAGTGTGTGCGAGTGTGTGTGTGCGAGTGTGTGCGAGTGTGCTCGAGTGACTGGGTGCAAGTGTGTGCGAGTATGTGTGAGTGAGTGTGTGTGAGTGTCTGCGTGTGTGCGAGTTTGTGTGCGAGTGTGTGCGAGTTTGTGTGCGAGTGTGTGCGAGTGAGTGTGTGCGAATGTGTGCGAGTGTGTGCGAGTGTGTGCGTGCGAGTGTGTGCTAGTGTGTGCGTGCGAGTGTGTGCGAGTGTGTTAGTGTGTGTGCGAGTGTGTGCGTGCGAGTGTGTGCATGCGAGTGTGTGCGAGTGTGCTCGAGTGAGTGGGTGCGAATGGGTGCGAGTGTGTGTCAGTGTGTGCGTGGGTGCGAGTTTGTGTGCGAGTGAGTGTGTGTGAATGTGTGTGAGTGTGTGCGAGTGTGTGTAAGTGTGTGTGCGAGTGCGTGCGTGCGAGTGTGTGCGTGCGAGTGTGTGCGTGCGAGTGTGTGCGAGTGTGCTCGAGTGAGTGGGTGTGAGTGTGTATGAGTGAGTGTGTGTGAGTGTGTGCGTGGGTGCGAGATTGTGTGCGAGTGAGTGTGTGTGAATGTGTGTGAGTGTGTGCGAGTGTGTGTAATTGTGTGTGCAAGTGCGTGCATGCGAGTGTTTGCATGCGAGTGTGTGCGTGCGAGTGTGTGCAAGTGTGAGTGAGTGTGTGCAAGTGTGAGTGAGTGTGTGCGAGTGTGTGTGCGAGTGTGTGTGCGAGAGTGTGCGAGTGTGTGCGAGTGTGTGCAAATGTGCCCGAGTGTGCGCGAGTGTGCACAAGTGAGTGAGTGTGAGTGTGTATAAGTGAGTGTGTGTGCGTGTGTGCGAGTTAGTGTGCGAGTGAGTGTGTGCGAATGTGTGCGAGTGTGTGCGAGTGTTTCTGTGCGAGTGTGTGTGCGAGTGTGTGCGTGCGAGTGTGTGCGTGCGAGTGTGTGTGAGTGTGAGTGAGTGTGTGCGAGTGTGTGTGCGAGTGTGTGTGTGAGTGTGTGCGAGTGTGTGCAAATGTGCCCGAGTGTGCGCGAGTGTGCACGAGTGAGTGGGTGCGAGTGTGTGTGAGTGTGTGCATGTAAGTGTGTGCGAGCATGTGCGAGTGTGTGTGTGTGAGTGTGAGCGAGTGTGTATGAGTGTGTGTGCGAGTGTGTGCAAGTGTGTGTGAGTGTGTGCGAGTGTGTGTGTGAGTGTGTGCGAGTGTGTGCGAGTGTGTGTACGAGTGTGTGCGATTGTGCATAAGTGTGTGCGAGTGTGTGTGCGAGTGTGCATAAGTGTGTGCGAGTGTGTGCGAGTGTGTGTGCGAGTGTGCATGATTGTGTTCGAGTGTGTGCGATTGTGTGTGTGAGTGTGTAGGACTTTCTGTGCGAGTGTTTAGGAGTGTGTGTGTGAGTGTGTGAAAGTGTGTGCGAGTGTGTGCAAGTGTGTGCGTGCGAGTGTGTGCGAGTGTGTGCGACTGTGTGTGAGTGTGTGAGTGTGAGTGTGTGCGAATGTGTGCGAGTGTGTGTGCGCGAGTGTGCACGAGTTTGTGCATGTAAGTGTGTGCATGCGAGTGTGTGCGAGTGTGCTCGAGTGAATGGGTGAGAGTGTTTGCGATTGTGTGTGAGTGTGTGCGAGTAAGTGTGTATGAGTGAGTGTGTGTGAGTGTGTGTGTGCGAGTTTGTGTGCGAGTGTGTGTGAGTGAGTGTGTGCGAGTGTGTGCGAGTTTGTGTGCGAGTGTTTGTGCGAGTGTGTGCGTGCGAGTGTGTGTTCGAGTGTGTGCGCGCGAGTGTGTGCGCGCGAGTGTGTGTGCGAATGTGTGTGCGTGTGAGTGTGTGCGAGTGTGTATGAGTGTATGTGCGAGTGTGTGCCAGTGTGTGCGAGTGTGTGTGTGCGAGTCTGTGCAAGTGTGTGCGAGTGTGTGCGAGTGTGTGTGTGCGAGTGTGTGTGCAATTGTGTATGAGTGTGTGTGAGTGTTTGTGAGTTTGTGCAAGTGTGTGCGAGTGTGCATGCGAGTGCATGCGAGTTAGTGCGGGTGTGTGCGAGTGTGTGTATGCGAGTCTGTGTGTGATTGTGTATGAGTGTGTGCGAGTGTGTGAGTTTGTGCGAGTGTGTGCGTGTGTGTGCGAGTGCGTGCGAGTGCGTGCAAATGTGTGCGAGAGTGTGCGAGTTTGTGTGTGTGAGTGTGTGTGTGAGTGTGTGCGAATGTGTGCCAGTTTGTGCGTACGAGTGTGTGCAAGTGAGTGCGAGTGTGTGCGAATGTGTGCGTGCGAGTGTGCGCGAGTGTGTGCGAGTGTGTGTGTGTGCGAGTGTGTGCGAGTGTGCTCGAGTGACTGGGTGCAAGTGTGTGCGAGTATGTGTGAGTGAGTGTGTGTGAGTGTCTGCGTGTGTGCGAGTTTGTGTGCGAGTGTGTGCGAGTTTGTGTGCGAGTGTGTGCGAGTGAGTGTGTGCGAATGTGTGCGAGTGTGTGCGAGTGTGTGCGAGTGTGTGTGTGCCAGTGTGTGTGCAATTGTGTATGAGTGTGTGCGAGTGTTTGTGAGTTTGTGCAAGTGTGTGCGAGTGTGCGTGCGTGTGTATGCGAGTGAGTGCGGGTGTGTGCGAGGGTGTGTATGCGAGTCTGTGTGTGATTGTGTATGAGTGTGTGCGAGTGTGTGAGTTTGTGCGAGTGTGTGCGTGTGTGTGCGAGTGCGTGCGAATGCGTGCGAGTTCGTGCAAATGTGTGCGAGTGTATGCGAGTGTGCGCGAGTGTGTGTGAGTGTGTGCGAGTGTGTGTGTGTGAGTGTGTGTGTGTGAGTGTGTGCGAATGTGTGCCAGTTTGTGCGTACGAGTGTGTGCAAGTGAGTGCGAGTGTGTGCCAATGTGTGCGTGCGAGTGTGCGCGAGTGTGTGCGTGTGAGTGTGTGCGAGTGTGTGTGTGCAAGTGTGTGCGAGTATGTGTGAGTGAGTGTGTGTGAGTGTCTGCGTGTGTGCGAGTTTGTGTGCGAGTTTGTGTGCGAGTGTGTGCGAGTGAGTGTGTGCGAATGTGTGCGAGTGTGTGCGAGTGTGTGTGTGCGAGTGTGTGCGAGTGTGTGTGTGCGAGTGTGTGTGAGTGTGTGCCAGTGTGTGCGTACGAGTGTGTGCAAGTGAGTGCGAATGTGTGCGAATGTGTGCACGAGTGTGCGCGAGTGTGTGTTCGTGAGTGTGTGCGTGTTAGTGTGTGCGAGTGTGTGCGTGCGAGTGTGTGCGAGTGTGCTCGAGTGACTGGGTGTGAGTGTGTGCGAGTGTGTGTGTGCTAGTGTGTGCAAGTGTGTGCAAGTGTGTGCGAGTGTGTGTGTGCCAGTGTGTGCCAGTGTGTGCCAGTGTGTGCGTACGAGTGTGTGCAAGTGAGTGCGAATGTGTGCGAATGTGTGCACGAGTGTGCGCGATTGTGTGTGCGTGAGTGTGTGCGTGTGAGTGTGTGCAAGTGTGTGCGTGCGAGTGTGTGCGAGTGTGCTCGAGTGACTGGGTGCGAGTGTGCGCTAGTGTGTGTGTGTGTGTGAGTGAGTGTGTGCGAGTGTGTATGAGTGAGTGTGTTTGAGTGTGTGCCAGTTTGTGTTTGTGTGTGCGAGTGCGTGCAAATGTGTGCATGCAAGTGTGTGTGAGTGTGTGCGAGTGTGTGCGTGAGTGTGTGTGTGAGTGTGTGTGCGTGCGATTGTGTATGAGTGTGTGCGTGTGTGTGTGAGTTTGTGCAAGTGCGTGCGTGCGAGTGCGTGCGAGTGAGTGCGAATGTGTGCGAGTGTGGGCGTGCGAGTGTGTGCTAGTGTGCGCAAGTGTGTGTGTGTGAGTGAGTGTGTGTGAGTTTGTGCGAGTGTTTGCGAGTGTGTGTGAGTGTGTAGGACTGTGTGTGCGAGTGTGTGGGAGTGTGTGCAAGTGTGTGCGAGTGAGTGTGAGTGAGTGAGTGTGTGCGAGTGTGTGCGAATGTGTGCGAGTGTGTGTGTGCGAGTTTCTGTGATTGTGTATGAGTGTGTGCGAGTGTGTGCATGTGAGTGGGTGCGAGTGAGTGCGAGTGTGTGCAAATGTGTGCGAGAGTGTGCGAGTGTGGGCGTTCGAGTGTGTGCAAGTGTGCGCGAGTGTGTGTGAGTGTGTGCGAGAGTGTGTGCATGTGAGTAAGTGTGTGAGTGAGTGTGAGTGTATGCTTACGAGTGTGTGCTAGTGTGCGTGAGTGTGTGCGAGTGTGCAGGCGAGTGTGTGCGTGCAAGTGTGTGTGAGTGTGTGCGAGTGTGTGTGCTAGTGTGTGCATGTGTGTGCGAGTGTGTGCGAGTGTGTGTGTGCGAGTGTGTGCCAGTGTGTGCCAGTGTGTGCGTACGAGTGTGTGCAAGTGAGTGCGAATGTGTGCGAATGTGTGCGAATGTGTGCGTGCGAGTGTGCACGAGTGTGCGCGAGTGTGTGTGCGTGAGTGTGTGCGAGTGTGCTCGAGTGACTGGGTGCGAGTGTGTGCGAGTGTGTGTGTGTGTGTGCGAGTGAGTGTGTGCGAGTGGGTATGAGTGAGTGTGTTTGAGTGTGTGCCAGTTTGTGTTTGTGTGTGCGAGTGCGTGCGAATGTGTGCATGCAAGTGTGTGCGAGTGTGTGCGAGTGTGTGCGTGAGTGTGTGTGCGTGTGTGTGCGTGTGTGTGAGTGTGTGCGAGTGTGTGCGAGTGTGTGCGAGTGTGTGCAAGCGTGTGCAAGTGTGTGCAAGTGTGTGCGAGTGTGTGCGAGTGTGTGTGCGAGTGTGTGCAAGTGTGTATGAGTGAGTGTGTGCGATTGTGTATGACTTTGTGTGAGTGTGTGCGTGCAAGTGCGTGCGAGTGAGTGCGAGTGTGTGCAAATGTGTGCGAGAGTGTGAGAGTGTGGGCGTGCGAGTGTGCGCAAGTGTGTATGTGTGAGTGAGTGTGTGTGTGAGTGTTTGCGTGTGTTTGCGAGTGTGTGTGTGACTGTGTAGGACTGTGTGTGCGATTGTGGGTGAGTGTGTGTGAGTGTGTGCATGAGTGAGTGTGTGCGAGTGTCTGCGAGTGTGTGTGTGATTGTGTGCGAGTGTGTGTGTGCAAGTGTGTGTGTGAGTGTGTGCGAGTGTGAGCGTGCGAGTGTGTGTGTGAGTGTGTGCGAGTGTGTGCGAGTGTGTGTAGGAGTTTGTGCGAGTGTGTGCGAGTGTGTATGTGAGTGTGTGTGTTAGTGTGTGTGCGAGTGTGTGCATGCGAGTGTGTGCGAGTGTGTGCGTGCGAGTGTGTGCGAGTGTGTGCGATTATGTGCGAGTGTGTGTGTGCTAGTGTGTGCAAGTGTGTGCGAGTGTGTGCGAGTGTGTGTGTGCCAGTGTGTGCCAGTGTGTGCCAGTGTGTGCGTACGAGTGTGTGCAAGTGAGTGCGAATGTGTGCGAATGTGTGCACGAGTGTGCGCGAGTGTGTGTGCGTGAGTGTGTGCGTGTGAGTGTGTGCGAGTGTGTGCATGCGAGTGTGTGCGAGTGTGCTCGAGTGACTGGGTGCGAGTGTGTGCGAGTGTGTGTGTGCTAGTGTGTGCAAGTGTGTGCGAGTGTGTGCGAGTGTGTGTGTGCCAGTGTGTGCCAGTGTGTGCGTACGAGTGTGTGCAAGTGAGTGCGAATGTGTGCGAATGTGTGCACGAGTGTGCGCGATTGTGTGTGCGTGAGTGTGTGCGTGTGAGTGTGTGCGAGTGTGTGCGTGCGAGTGTGTGCGAGTGTGCTCGAGTGACTGGGTGCGAGTGTGCGCGAGTGTGTGTGTGTGTGCGAGTGAGTGTGTGCGAGTGTGTATGAGTGAGTGTGTTTGAGTGTGTGCCAGTTTGTGTTTGTGTGTGTGAATGTGTGCATGCAAGTGTGTGCGAGTGTGTGCGAGTGTGTGCGTGAGTGTGTGTGCATGTGTGTGCGTGTGTGTGAGTGTGTGCGAGTGTGTGCGAGTGTGTGCGAGTGTGTGCAAGCATGTGCAAGTGTGTGCAAGTGTGTGCGAGTGTGTGCGAGTGTGTGTGCGAGTGTGTGCAAGCGTGTGCGAGTGAGTGTTTGCGATTGTGTATGAGTTTGTGCGAGTGTGTGCGAGTGTGTGCGTGCGAGTGCGTGCGAGTGAGTGCGAGTGTGTGCAAATGTGTGCGAGAGTGTGAGAGTGTGGGCGTGCGAGTGTGCGCGAGTGTGTACGTTTGAGTGAGTGTGTGTGTGAGTGTTTGCGAGTGTTTGCGAGTGTGTGTGTGAATTTGTAGGACTGTGTGTGCGAGTGTGTGTGCGAGTGTGTGCGAATGTGTATTTGTGTATGTGCGAGTGTGTGCGAGTGTGTGCGAGTGTGTGTGTGATTGTGTGCGAGTGTGTGTGTAAGTGTGTGTGCGAGTGTGTGCATGCGAGTTTGTGCAAGTGTGTGCGAGTGTGTAGGTGCGAGTGCGTGCGAGTGAGTGCGAATGTGTGCGAGAGTGTGCAAGTGTGTTCGAGTGTGTGTGTGCGAGTGTGTGTGCGTGCGATTGTGTATGAGTGTGTGCGAGTGTGTGTGAGTTTGTGCGAGTGTGTGCATGCGAGTGCGTGCGAGTGAGTGTGAATGTGTGCGAGTGTGCACGAGTGAGTGGGTGCGAGTGTGTGAGTGTGTGCGAGTGTGTGTGAGTTTGTGCGATTGTGCGATTGTGTATGATTGTGTGTGAGTGTGTGTGAGTTTGTGCGAGTGTGTGCGAGTGTGTGCGTGCGAGTGCGTGCGAGTGAGTGCGAATGTGTGCAAGTGTGGGCGTGCGAGTGTGTGCTAGTTTGTGCAAGTGTGTGCGTGTGAGTGAGTGTGTGTGAGTTTGTGCGAGTGTTTGCGAGTGTGTGTGAGTGTGTAGGACTGTGTGTGCGAGTGTGTGCGAGTGTGTGCAAGTGTGTGCGAGTGAGTGTGAGTGAGTGAGTGTGTGCGAGTGTGTGCGAATGTGTGCGAGTGTGTGTGTGTGCGAGTTTGTGTGATTGTGTATGAGTGTGTGCGTGCGAGTGGGTGTGAGTGAGTGCGAGTGTGTGCAAATGTGTGCGAGAGTGTGCGAGTGTGGGCGTGCGAGTGTGTGCGAGAGTGTGTGCGTGTGAGTAAGTGTGTGAGTGAGTGTGAGTGTATGCTTACGAGTGTGTGCTAGTGTGCGTGAGTGTGTGCGAGTGTGCGCGAGTGTGTAGTGTGAGTGAGTGTGTGTGTGTGCGAGTGTTTGCGAGTGTTTGTTTCTGAGTGTGTAGGACTGTGTGTGCGAGTGAGTGTACGAGTGTGTGCGAATGTGTATGTGTGTATGTGCGAGTGTGTGCAAGTGTGTGTGCGAGTGTGTGTGAGTGTGTACGAGTGTGTGTAGGAGTTTGTGCGAGTGTGAGCGAGTGTGTATGCGAGTGTGTGTGTGTGAGTGTGTGTGCGAGTGTGTGCATGTGAGTGTGTGCGAGTGTGTACGCGAGTGTGTGTGTGTTTGTGTGTGCGAGTGTGTGCATGTGAGTTTGTGCGAGTGTGTGCGTGCGAGTGCGTGCGAGTGAGTGCGAATGTGTGCGAGAGTGTGCGAGTGTGTGCGTGCGAGTGTGTGTGCGTGCGATTGTGTATGAGTGTGTGCGTGTGTGTGTGAGTTTGTGCAAGTGTGTGCGTGCGAGTGCGTGCGAGTGAGTGCGAATGTGTGCGAGTGTGGGCGTGCGAGTGTGTGCTAGTGTGCGCAAGTGTGTGCATGTGAGTGAGTGTGTGTGAGTTTGTGCGAGTGTTTGCGAGTGTGTGTGTGAGTGTGTAGGACTGTGTGTGCGAGTGTGTGCAAGTGTGTGCAAGCGTGTGCGAGTGAGTGAGTGAGTGAGTGTGTGCGAGTGTGTGCGAATGTGTGCGAGTGTGTGTGTGCGAGTTTGTGTGATTGTGTATGAGTGTGTGCGAGTGTGTGCATGCGAGTGGGTGCGAGTGAGTGCGAGTTTGTGCAAATGTGTGCGAGAGTGTGCGAGTGTGGGCGTGCGAGTGTGTGCGAGTGTGCGCGAGTGTGTGTGAATGTGTGCGAGAGTGTGTGCATGTGAGTAAGTGTGTGAGTGAGTGTGAGTGTATGCTTACGAGTGTGTGCTAGTGTGCGTGAGTGTGTGCGAGTGTGTACGTGTGAGTGAGTGTGTGTGTGAGTATGTGCGAGTGTTTGCGAGTGTGTGTGAGTGTGTAGGACTGTGTGTGCGAGTGTGTGTGCGAGTGTGTGCGAATGTGTATGTGCGTATGTGCGAGTGTGTGCGAGTGTGTGTGCGAGTGTGTGTGAGTGTGTATGAGTGTGTGTAGGAGTTTGTGCGAGTGTGTGCGAGTGTGTATGCGAGTGTGTGTGTGTGAGTGTGTGCGAGTGTGTGCATGCGAGTGTGTGCGTGCAAGTGTGTGTGAGTGTGTGCGAGTGTGTGTGTGCTAGTGTGTGCAAGTGTGTGCGAGTGTGTGCGAGTGTGTGTGTGCGAGTGTGTGCCAGTGTGTGCGTACGAGTGTGTGCAAGTGAGTGCGAATGTGTGCGAATGTGTGCGAATGTGTGCGAATGTGTGCGTGCGAGTGTGCACGAGTGTGCACGAGTGTGTGTGCGTGAGTGTGTGCGTGTGAGTGTGTGCGAGTGTGTGCGTGCGAGTGTGTGCGAGTGTGCTCGAGTGACTGGGTGCGAGTGTGTGCGAGTGTGTGTGTGTGTGCGAGTGAGTGTGTGCGAGTGTGTATGAGTGAGAGTGTTTGAGTGTGTGCCAGTTTGTGTTTGTGTGTGCGAGTGCGTGCGAATGTGTGCATGCAAGTGTGTGCGAGTGTGTGCGAGTGTGTGCGTGAGTGTGTGTGCGTGTGTGTGCGTGTGTGTGAGTGTGTGCGAGTGTGTGCGAGTGTGTGCAAGCGTGTGCAAGTGTGTGCAAGTGTGTGCGAGTGTGTGCGAGTGTGTGTGCGAGTGTGTGCGATTGTGTATGAGTTTGTGTGAGTGTGTGCGTGCGAGTGCGTGCGAGTGAGTGCGAGTGTGTGCAAATGTGTGCGAGAGTGTGAGAGTGTGGGTGTGCGAGTGTGCGCGAGTGTGTACGTGTGAGTGAGTGTGTGTGTGAGTGTTTGCAAGTGTTTGCGAGTGTGTGTGTGAGTGTGTAGGACTGTGTGTGCGATTGTGGGTGAGTGTGTGTGAGTGTATGCATGAGTGAGTGTGTGCGAGTGTCTGCGAGTGTGTGTGTGATTGTGTGCGAGTGTGTGTGTGCAAGTGTGTGCAAGTGTGTGTGTGAGTGTGTGCGAGTGTGAGCGTGTGAGTGTGTGTGTGAGTGTGTGCGAGTGTGTGTAGTAGTTTGTGCGAGTGTGTGCGAGTGTGTATGTGAGTGTGTGTGTTAGTGTGTGTGCGAGTGTGTGCATGCGAGTGTGTGCGAGTGTGTGCGTGCGAGTGTGTGCAAGTGTGTGCGAGTGTGTGCGAGTATGTGCGAGTGTGTGTGTGCTAGTGTGTGCAAGTGTGTGTGAGTGTGTGTGTGCCAGTGTGTGCCAGTGTGTGCGTACGAGTGTGTGCAAGTGAGTGCGAATGTGCGCGAATGTGTGCACGAGTGTGCGCGAGTGTGTTTGCGTGAGTGTGTGCGTGTGAGTGTGTGCAAGTGTGTGCGTGCGAGTGTGTGCGAGTGTGCTCGAGTGACTGGGTGCGAGTGTGTGCGAGTGTGTGTGTGCTAGTGTGTGTAAGTGTGTGCGAGTGTGTGCAAGCGTGTGCAAGTGTGTGCAAGTGTGTGCGAGTGTGTGCGAGTGTGTGTGCGAGTGTGTGCGATTGTGTATGAGTTTGTGTGAGTGTGTGCGTGCGAGTGCGTGCGAGTGAGTGCGAGTGTGTGCAAATGTGTGCGAGAGTGTGAGAGTGTGGGCGTGCGAGTGTGCTCGAGTGACTGGGTGCGAGTGTGCGCGAGTGTGTGTGTGTGCGAGTGAGTGTGTGCGAGTGTGTATGAGTGAGTGTGTTTGAGTGTGTGCTAGTTTGTGTTTGTGTGTGCGAGTGCGTGCGAATGTGTGCATGCAAGTGTGTGCGAGTGTGTGCGAGTGTGTGCGTGAGTGTGTGCGAGTGTGTGTGCGTGCGATTGTGTATGAGTGTGTGCGTGTGTGTGTGAGTTTGTGCAAGTGTGTGCGTGCGAGTGCGTGCGAGTGAGTGCGAATGTGTGCGAGTGTGGGCGTGCGAGTTTGTGTGATTGTGTATGAGTGTGTGCGAGTGTGTGCATGCGAGTGGGTGCGAGTGAGTGCGAGTGTGTGCAAATGTGTGCGAGAGTGTGCGAGTGTGGGCGTGCGAGTGTGTGCAAGTGTGCGCGAGTGTGTGTGAGTGTGTGCGAGAGTGTGTGCATGTGAGTAAGTGTGTGAGTGAGTGTGAGTGTATGCTTATGAGTGTGTGCTAGTGTGCGTGAGTGTGTGCGAGTGTGAGCGAGTGTGTACGTGTGAGTGTGTGTGTGAGTATGTGCGAGTGTTTGCGAGTGTGTGTGAGTGTGTAGGACTGTTTGTGCGAGTGTGTGTGCGAGTGTGTGCGAATGTGTATGTGTGTATGTGCGAGTGTGTGCGAGTGTGTGTGCGAGTGTGTGTGAGTGTGTACGAGTGTGTGTAGGAGTTTGTGCGAGTGTGTGCGAGTGTGTATGCGAGTGTGTGTGTGTGAGTGTGTGCGAGTGTGTGCATGCGAGTGTGTGCGTGCAAGTGTGTGTGAGTGTGTGCGAGTGTGTGCGTGAGTGTGTGTGCATGTGTGTGCGTGTGTGTGAGTGTGTGCGAGTGTGTGCGAGTGTGTGCGAGTGTATGCAAGCATGTGCAAGTGTGTGCAAGTGTGTGCGAGTGTGTGCGAGTGTGTGTGCGAGTGTGTGCAAGCGTGTGGGAGTGAGTGTTTGCGATTGTGTATGAGTTTGTGCGAGTGTGTGCGTGCGAGTGTGTGTGAGTTTGTGCGAGTGTGTGCGTGCGAGTGCGTGCGAGTGAGTGTGAATGTGTGCGAGTGTGCACGAGTGAGTGGGTGCGAGTGTGTGAGTGTGTGCGAGTGTGTGTGAGTTTGTGCGATTGTGCGATTGTGTATGATTGTGTGCGAGTGTGTGTGAGTTTGTGCGAGTGTGTGCGAGTGTGTGCGTGCGAGTGTGTGCTAGTTTGTGCAAGTGTGTGCGTGTGAGTGAGTGTGTGTGAGTTTGTGCGAGTGTTTGCGAGTGTGTGTGAGTGTGTAGGACTGTGTGTGCGAGTGTGTGCGAGTGTGTGCAAATGTGTGCGAGTGAGTGTGAGTGAGTGTGTGCGAGTGTGTGCGAATGTGTGCGAGTGTGTGTGTGCGAGTTTGTGTGATTGTGTATGAGTGTGTGCGTGCGAGTGGGTGTAAGTGCGAGTGTGTGCAAATGTGTGCGAGAGTGTGCGAGTGTGGGCGTGCGAGTGTCTGCGAGAGTGTGTGCGTGTGAGTAAGTGTGTGAGTGAGTGTGAGTGTATGCTTACGAGTGTGTGCTAGTGTGCGTGAGTGTGTGCGAGTGTGCGCGAGTGTGTACGTGTGAGTGAGTGTGTGTGTGTGCGAGTGTTTGCGAGTGTTTGTTTGTGAGTGTGTAGGACTGTGTGTGCGAGTGAGTGTACGAGTGTGTGCGAATGTGTATGTGTGTATGTGCGAGTGTGTGCGAGTGTGTGCAAGTGTGTGTGCGAGTGTGTGTGAGTGTGTACGAGTGTGTGTAGGAGTTTGTGCGAGTGTGAGCGAGTGTGTATGCGAGTGTGTGTGTGTGAGTGTGTGTGCGAGTGTGTGCATGCGAGTGTGTGCGAGTGTGTATGCGAGTGTGTGTGTGTTTGTGTGTGCGAGTGTGTGCATGTGAGTTTGTGCGAGTGTGTGCGTGCGAGTGCGTGCGAGTGAGTGCAAATGTGTGCGAGAGTGTGCGAGTGTGTGCGAGTGTGTGTGTGCGAGTGTGTGTGCGTGCGATTGTGTATGAGTGTGTGTGTGAGTTTGTGCAAGTGTGTGCGTGCGAGTGCGTGCGAGTGAGTGCGAATGTGTGCGAGTGTGGGCGTGCGAGTGTGTGCTAGTGTGCGCAAGTGTGTGCGTGTGAGTGAGTGTGTGTGAGTTTGTGCGAGTGTTTGCGAGTGTGTGTGTGAGTGTGTAGGACTGAGTGTGCGAGTGTGTGCGAGTGTATGCAAGTGTGTGCGAGTGAGTGAGTGAGTGAGTGTGTGCGAGTGTGTGCGAATGTGTGCGAGTGTGTGTGTGCGAGTTTGTGTGATTGTGTATGAGTGTGTGCGACTGTGTGCATGCGAGTGGGTGCGAGTGAGTGCGAGTGTGTGCAAATGTGTGCGAGAGTGTGCGAGTGTGGGCGTGCGAGTGTGTGCGAGTGTGCGCGAGTGTGTGTGAATGTGTGCAAGAGTGTGTGCATGTGAGTAAGTGTATGAGTGAGTGTGAGTGTATGCTTACGAGTGTGTGCTAGTGTGCGTGAGTGTGTGCGAGTGTGCGCGAGTGTGTACGTGTGAGTGAGTGTGTGTGTGAGTATGTGCGAGTGTTTGCGAGTGTGTGTGAGTGTGTAGGACTGTGTGTGCGAGTGTGTGTGTGAGTGTGTGCGAATGTGTATGTGTGTATGTGCGAGTGTGTGCCAGTGTGTGTGCGAGTGTGTGTGAGTGTGTATGAGTGTGTGTAGGAGTTTGTGCGAGTGTGTGCGAGTGTGTATGCGAGTGTGTGTGTGTGAGTGTGTGTGAGTGTGTGCATGCGAGTGTGTGCGTGCAAGTGTGTGTGAGTGTGTGCGAGTGTGTGTGTGCTAGTGTGTGCAAGTGTGTGCGAGTGTGTGCGAGTGTGTGTGTGCCAGTGTGTGCCAGTGTGTGCCAGTGTGTGCGTACGAGTGTGTGCAAGTGAGTGCGAATGTGTGCGAATGTGTGCGAATGTGTGCGTGCGAGTGTGCACGAGTGTGCGCGAGTGTGTGTGTGTGAGTGTGTGCGTGTGAGTGTGTGCGAGTGTGTGCGTGCGAGTGTGTGCGAGTGTGCTCGAGTGACTGGGTGCGAGTGTGTGCGAGTCTGTGTGTGTGTGCGAGTGAGTGTGTGCGAGTGTGTATGAGTGAGTGTGTTTGAGTGTGTGCCAGTTTGTGTTTGTGTGTGCGAGTGCGTGCGAATGTGTGCATGCAAGTGAGTGCGATTGTGTGCGAGTGTGTGCGTGAGTGTGTGTGCGTGTGTGTGCGTGTGTGTGAGTGTGTGCAAGTGTGTGCGAGTGTGTGCGAGTGTGTGCAAGCATGTGCAAGTGTGTGCAAGTGTGTGCGAGTGTGTGTGAGTGTGTGTGCGAGTGTGTGCAAGTGTGTATGAGTGAGTGTGTGCGATTGTGTATGAGTTTGTGTGAGTGTGTGCGTGCGAGTGCGTGCGAGTGAGTGCGAGTGTGTGCAAATGTGTGCGAGAGTGTGAGAGTGTGGGCGTGCGAGTGTGCGCGAGTGTGTACGTGTGAGTGAGTGTGTGTGTGAGTGTTTGCAAGTGTTTGCGAGTGTGTGTGTGAGTGTGTAGGACTGTGTGTGTGATTGTGGGTGAGTGTGTGTGAGTGTATGCATGAGTGAGTGTGTGCGAGTGTCTGCGAGTGTGTGTGTGATTGTGTGCGAGTGTGTGTGTGCAAGTGTGTGCAAGTGTGTGTGTGAGTGTGTGCGAGTGTGAGCGTGCGAGTGTGTGTGTGAGTGTGTGCGAGTGTGTGTAGGAGTTTGTGCGAGTGTGTGCGAGTGTGTATGTGAGTGTGTGTGTTAGTGTGTGTGCGAGTGTGTGCATGCGAGTGTGTGCGAGTGTGTGCGTGCGAGTGTGTGCAAGTGTGTGCGAGTATGTGCGAGTGTGTGTGTGCTAGTGTGTGCAAGTGTGTGCGAGTGTGTGCGAGTGTGTGTGCCAGTCTGTGCCAGTGTGTGCGTACGAGTGTGTGCAAGTGAGTGCGAATGTGTGCGAATGTGTGCACGAGTGTGCGCGAGTGTGTGTGCGTGAGTGTGTGCATGTGAGTGTGTGCAAGTGTGTGCGTGCGAGTGTGTGCGAGTGTGCTCGAGTGACTGGGTGCGAGTGTGTGTGAGTGTATGTGTGCTGGTGTGTGCAAGTGTGTGCGAGTGTGTGCGAGTGTGTGTGTGCCAGTGTGTGCCAGTGTGTGCCAGTGTGTGCGTATGAGTGTGTGCAAGTGAGTGCGAATGTGTGCGAATGTGTGCACGAGTGTGCGCGATTGTGTGTGCGTGAGTGTGTGCGTGTGAGTGTGTGCGAGTGTGTGCGTGCGAGTGTGTGCGAGTGTGCTCGAGTGACTGGGTGCGAGTGTGCGCGAGTGTGTGTGTCTGTGTGCGAGTGAGTGTGTGCGAGTGTGTATGAGTGAGTGTGTTTGAGTGTGTGCCAGTTTGTGTTTGTGTGTGCGAGTGCGTGCGAATGTGTGCATGCAAGTGTGTGCGAGTGTGTGCGAGTGTGTGCGTGAGTGTGTGCGAGTGTGTGTGCGTGCGATTGTGTATGAGTGTGTGCGTGTGTGTGTGAGTTTGTGCAAGTGTGTGCGTGCGAGTGCGTGCGAGTGAGTGTGAATGTGTGCGAGTGTGGGCGTGCGAGTGTGTGCTAGTGTGCGCAAGTGTGTGCGTGTGAGTGAGTGTGTGTGAGTTTGTGCGAGTGTTTGCGAGTGTGTGTGTGAGTGTGCAGGACTGTGTGTGTGAGTGTGTGCGAGTGTGTGCAAGTGTGTGCGAGTGAGTGTGAGTGAGTTAGTGTGTGCGAGTGTGTGCGAATGTGTGCGAGTGTGTGTGTGCGAGTTTGTGTGTTTGTGTATGTGTGTGCATGCGAGTGGGTGCGAGTGAGTGCGAGTGTGTGCAAATGTGTGCGAGAGTGTGCGAGTGTGGGTGTGCGAGTGTGTGCGAGTGTGCGCGAGTGTGTGTGAATGTGTGCGAGAGTGTGCATGCGAGTGTGTGCATGCAAGTGTGTGTGAGTGTGTGCGTGAGTGTGTGTGCATGTGTGTGCGTGTGTGTGAGTGTGTGCGAGTGTGTGCGAGTGTGTGCGAGTGTGTGCGAGTGTGTGCGAGTGTGTGCAAGCATGTGCAAGTGTGTGCAAGTGTGTGCGAGTGTGTGCGAGTGTGTGTGCGAGTGTGTGCAAGCGTGTGCGAGTGAGTGTTTGCGATTGTGTATGAGTTTGTGCGAGTGTGTGCGAGTGTGTGCGTGCGAGTGCGTGCGAGTGAGTGCGAGTGTGTGCAAATGTGTGCGAGAGTGTGAGAGTGTGGGCGTGCGAGTGTGCGCGAGTGTGTACGTTTGAGTGAGTGTGTGTGTGAGTGTTTGCGAGTGTTTGCGAGTGTGTGTGTGAGTTTGTAGGACTGTGTGTGCGAGTGTGTGTGCGAGTGTGTGCGAATGTGTATGTGTGTATGTGCGAGTGTGTGCGAGTGTGTGCGATTGTGTGTGCGAGTGTGTGTGAGTGTGTGTGAGTGTGTGTGAGTGTGTGCATTAGTGAGTGTGTGCGAGTGTCTGCGAGTGTGTGTGTGATTGTGTGCGAGTGTGTGTGTGAGTGTGTGTGCGAGTGTGTGCATGCGAGTGTGTGCAAGTGTGTGCGAGTGAGTGTGAGTGAGTGAGTGTGTGTGAGTGTGTGTGAGTGTGTGCATTAGTGAGTGTGTGCGAGTGTCTGCGAGTGTGTGTGTGATTGTGTGCGAGTGTGTGTGTAAGTGTGTGTGCGAGTGTGTGCATGCGAGTTTGTGCGAGTGTGTGCGAGTGTGTGCGTGCGAGTGCCTGCGAGTGAGTGCGAATGTGTGCGAGAGTGTGCGAGTGTGTTCGAGTGTGTGTGTGCGAGTGTGTGTGCGTGCGATTGTGTATGAGTGTGTGCGAGTGTGTGTGAGTTTGTGCGAGTGTTTGCGTGCGAGTGCGTGCGAGTGAGTGTGAATGTGTGCGAGTGTGCACAAGTGAGTGGGTGCGAGTGTGTGAGTGTGTGCGAGTGTGTGTGAGTTTGTGCGATTGTGCGATTGTGTATTATTGTGTGCGAGTGTGTGTGAGTTTGTGCGAGTGTGTGCGAGTGTGTGTGTGAGTGTGTAAGACTGTGTGTGTGAGTGTGTGCGAGTGTGTGCAAGTGTGTGCGAGTGCGTGCGAGTGAGTGCGAATGTGTGCAAGTGTGGGCGTGCGAGTGTGTGCTAGTTTGTGCAAGTGTGTGCGTGTGAGTGAGTGTGTGTGAGTTTGTGCGAGTGTTTGCGAGTGTGTGTGAGTGTGTAGGACTGTGTGTGCGAGTGTGTGCGAGTGTGTGCAAGTGTGTGCGAGTGAGTGTGAGTGAGTGAGTGTGTGCGAGTGTGTGCGAATGTGTGCGAGTGTGTGTGTGCGAGTTTGTGTGATTGTGTATGAGTGTGTGCGTGCGAGTGGTTGTGAGTGAGTGCGAGTGTGTGCAAATGTGTGCGAGAGTGTGCGAGTGTGGGCGTGCGAGTGTGTGCGAGAGTGTGTGCGTGTGAGTAAGTGTGTGAGTGAGTGTGAGTGTATGCTTACGAGTGTGTGCTAGTGTGCGTGAGTGTGTGCGAGTGTGCGCGAGTGTGTACGTGTGAGTGAGTGTGTGTATGTGCGAGTGTTTGTTTGTGAGTGTGTAGGACTGTGTGTGCGAGTGAGTGTGCGAGTGTGTGCGAGTGTGTGCAAGTGTGTACGAGTGTGTGTAGGAGTTTGTGCGAGTGTGTGCGAGTGTGTGTGTGAGTGTGTGCGAGTGTGTGCATGTGAGTGTGTGCGTGCAAGTGTGTGCGAGTGTGTGTGTGCTAGTGTGTGCAAGTGTGTGCGAGTGCGTGTGAGTGTGTGTGTGTGTGTGCGAGCGAGTGTGTGCGAGTGTGTATGAGTGAGTGTGTTTGAGTGTGTGCCAGTTTGTGTTTGTGTGTGCGAGTGCGTGCGAATGTGTGCATGCAAGTGTGTGCGAGTGTGTGCGAGTGTGTGCGTGAGTGTGTGCGAGTGTGTGTGCGTGCGATTGTGTATGAGTGTGTGCGTGTGTGTGTGAGTTTGTGCAAGTGTGTGCGTGCGAGTGCGTGCGAGTGAGTGTGAATGTGTGCGAGTGTGGGCGTGCGAGTGTGTGCTAGTGTGCGCAAGTGTGTGCGTGTGAGTGAGTGTGTGTGAGTTTGTGCGAGTGTTTGCGAGTGTGTGTGTGAGTGTGCAGGACTGTGTGTGTGAGTGTGTGCGAGTGTGTGCAAGTGTGTGCGAGTGAGTGTGAGTGAGTTAGTGTGTGCGAGTGTGTGCGAATGTGTGCGAGTGTGTGTGTGCGAGTTTGTGTGTTTGTGTATGTGTGTGCATGCGAGTGGGTGCGAGTGAGTGCGAGTGTGTGCAAATGTGTGCGAGAGTGTGCGAGTGTGGGTGTGCGAGTGTGTGTGAATGTGTGCGAGAGTGTGCATGCGAGTGTGTGCATGCAAGTGTGTGTGAGTGTGTGCGAGTGTGTGCGTGAGTGTGTGTGCATGTGTGTGCGTGTGTGTGAGTGTGTGCGAGTGTGTGCGAGTGTGTGCGAGTGTGTGCAAGCATGTGCAAGTGTGTGCAAGTGTGTGCGAGTGTGTGCGAGTGTGTGTGCGAGTGTGTGCAAGCGTGTGCGAGTGAGTGTTTGCGATTGTGTATGAGTTTGTGCGAGTGTGTGCGAGTGTGTGCGTGCGAGTGCGTGCGAGTGAGTGCGAGTGTGTGCAAATGTGTGCGAGAGTGTGAGAGTGTGGGCGTGCGAGTGTGCGCGAGTGTGTACGTTTGAGTGAGTGTGTGTGTGAGTGTTTGCGAGTGTTTGCGAGTGTGTGTGTGAGTTTGTAGGACTGTGTGTGCGAGTGTGTGTGCGAGTGTGTGCGAATGTGTATGTGTGTATGTGCGAGTGTGTGCGAGTGTGTGCGATTGTGTGTGCGAGTGTGTGTGAGTGTGTGTGAGTGTGTGTGAGTGTGTGCATTAGTGAGTGTGTGCGAGTGTCTGCGAGTGTGTGTGTGATTGTGTGCGAGTGTGTGTGTGAGTGTGTGTGCGAGTGTGTGCATGCGAGTGTGTGCAAGTGTGTGCGAGTGAGTGTGAGTGAGTGAGTGTGTGTGAGTGTGTGTGAGTGTGTGCATTAGTGAGTGTGTGCGAGTGTCTGCGAGTGTGTGTGTGATTGTGTGCGAGTGTGTGTGTAAGTGTGTGTGCGAGTGTGTGCATGCGAGTTTGTGCGAGTGTGTGCGAGTGTGTGCGTGCGAGTGCCTGCGAGTGAGTGCGAATGTGTGCGAGAGTGTGCGAGTGTGTTCGAGTGTGTGTGTGCGAGTGTGTGTGCGTGCGATTGTGTATGAGTGTGTGCGAGTGTGTGTGAGTTTGTGCGAGTGTTTGCGTGCGAGTGCGTGCGAGTGAGTGTGAATGTGTGCGAGTGTGCACAAGTGAGTGGGTGCGAGTGTGTGAGTGTGTGCGAGTGTGTGTGAGTTTGTGCGATTGTGCGATTGTGTATTATTGTGTGCGAGTGTGTGTGAGTTTGTGCGAGTGTGTGCGAGTGTGTGTGTGAGTGTGTAAGACTGTGTGTGTGAGTGTGTGCGAGTGTGTGCAAGTGTGTGCGAGTGCGTGCGAGTGAGTGCGAATGTGTGCAAGTGTGGGCGTGCGAGTGTGTGCTAGTTTGTGCAAGTGTGTGCGTGTGAGTGAGTGTGTGTGAGTTTGTGCGAGTGTTTGCGAGTGTGTGTGAGTGTGTAGGACTGTGTGTGCGAGTGTGTGCGAGTGTGTGCAAGTGTGTGCGAGTGAGTGTGAGTGAGTGAGTGTGTGCGAGTGTGTGCGAATGTGTGCGAGTGTGTGTGTGCGAGTTTGTGTGATTGTGTATGAGTGTGTGCGTGCGAGTGGTTGTGAGTGAGTGCGAGTGTGTGCAAATGTGTGCGAGAGTGTGCGAGTGTGGGCGTGCGAGTGTGTGCGAGAGTGTGTGCGTGTGAGTAAGTGTGTGAGTGAGTGTGAGTGTATGCTTACGAGTGTGTGCTAGTGTGCGTGAGTGTGTGCGAGTGTGCGCGAGTGTGTACGTGTGAGTGAGTGTGTGTATGTGCGAGTGTTTGTTTGTGAGTGTGTAGGACTGTGTGTGCGAGTGAGTGTGCGAGTGTGTGCGAGTGTGTGCAAGTGTGTGTGCGAGTGTGTGTGAGTGTGTACGAGTGTGTGTAGGAGTTTGTGCGAGTGTGAGCGAGTGTGTATGCGAGTGTGTGTGTGTGAGTGTGTGTGCGAGTGTGTGTATGCGAGTGTGTGTGTGTTTGTGTGTGCGAGTGTGTGCATGCGAGTTTGTGCGAGTGTGTGCGTGCGAGTGCGTGCGAGTGAGTGCGAATGTGTGCGAGAGTGTGCGAGTGTGTGCGAGTGTGTGTGTGCGAGTGTGTATGCGTGCGATTGTGTATGAGTGTGTGCGTGTTTGTGTGAGTTTGTGCAAGTGTGTGCGTGCGAGTGCGTGCGAGTGAGTGCGAATGTGTGCAAGTGTGGGCGTGCGAGTGTGTGCTAGTGTGCGCAAGTGTGTGCGTGTGAGTGAGTGTGTGTGAGTTTGTGCGAGTGTTTGCGAGTGTGTGTGTGAGTGTGTAGGACTGTGTGTGCGAGTGTGTGCGAGTGTGTGCAAGTGTGTGCGAGTGAGTGAGTGTGTGCGAGTGTGTGCGAATGTGTGCGAGTGTGTGTGTGCGAGTTTGTGTGATTGTGTATGAGTGTGTGCGAGTGTGTGCATGCGAGTGGGTGCGAGTGAGTGCGAGTGTGTGCAAATGTGTGCGAGAGTGTGCGAGTGTGGGCGTGCGAGTGTGTGCGAGTGTGCGCGAGTGTGTGTGAATGTGTGCGAGAGTGTGTGCATGTGAGTAAGTGTGTGAGTGAGTGTGAGTGTATGCTTACGAGTGTGTGCTAGTGTGCGTGAGTGTGTGCGAGTGTGCGCGAGTGTGTACGTGTGAGTGAGTGTGTGTGTGAGTATGTGCGAGTGTTTGCGAGTGTGTGTGAGTGTGTAGGACTGTGTGTAGGACTGTGTGTGCGAGTGTGTGTGCGAGTGTGTGCGAATGTGTATGTGTGTATGTGCGAGTGTGTGCGAGTGTGTGTGCGAGTGTGTGTGAGGGTGTATGAGTGTGTGTAGGAGTTTGTGCGAGTGTGTGCGAGTGTGTATGCGAGTGTGTGTGTGAGTGTGTGCGAGTGTGTGCATGCGAGTGTGTGCGTGCAAGTGTGTGTGAGTGTGTGCGAGTGTGTGTGTGCTAGTGTGTGCAAGTGTGTGCGAGTGTGTGCGAGTGTGTGTGTGCGAGTGTGTGCCAGTGTGTGCCAGTGTGTGCGTACGAGTGTGTGCAAGTGAGTGCGAATGTGTGCGAATGTGTGCACGAGTGTGCGCGATTGTGTGTGCGTGAGTGTGTGCGTGTGAGTGTGTGCGAGTGTGTGCGTGCGAGTGTGTGCGAGTGTGCTCGAGTGACTGGGTGCGAGTGTGTGCGAGTGTGTGTGTGCTAGTGTGTGCAAGTGTGTGCGAGTGTGTGCGAGTGTGTGTGTGCCAGTGTGTGCCAGTGTGTGTCAGTGTGTGCGTACGAGTGTGTGCAAGTGAGTGCGAATGTGTGCGAATGTGTGCACGAGTGTGCGCGATTGTGTGTGCGTGAGTGTGTGCGTGTGAGTGTGTGCGAGTGTGTGCGTGCGAGTGTGTGCGAGTGTGCTCGAGTGACTGGGTGCGAGTGTGCGCGAGTGTGTGTGTGTGTGTGCGAGTGAGTGTGTGCGAGTGTGTATGAGTGAGTGTGTTTGAGTGTGTGCCAGTTTGTGTTTGTGTGTGTGAATGTGTGCATGCAAGTGTGTGCGAGTGTGTGCGAGTGTGTGCGTGAGTGTGTGTGCATGTGTGTGCGTGTGTGTGAGTGTGTGCGAGTGTGTGCGAGTGTGTGCAAGTGTGTGCGTGAGTGTGTGCGAGTGTGTGTGTGTGCGATTGTGTATGAGTGTGTGCGTGTGTGTGTGAGTTTATGCAAGTGTGTGCGTGCGAGTGCTTGCGAGTGAGTGCGAATGTGTGCGAGTGTGGGCGTGCGAGTGTGTGCTAGTGTGCGCAAGTGTGTGCGTGTGAGTCAGTGTGTGTGAGTTTGTGCGAGTGTTTGCGAGTGTGTGTGTGAGTGTGTAGGACTTTGTGTGTGAGTGTGTGCGAGTGTGTGTGAGTGAGTGTGAGTGAGTGAGTGAGTGTGTGCGAGTGTGTGCGAATGTGTGCGAGTGTGTGTGTGCGAGTTTGTGTGATTGTGTATGAGTGTGTGCGAGTGTGTGTGCGAATGTGTGTGAGTGTGTACGAGTGTGTGTAGGAGTTTGTGCGAGTGTGTGCGAGTGTGTATGCGAGTGTGTGTGTGTGAGTGTGTGCAAGTGTGTGCATGCGAGTGTGTGCGTGCAAGTGTGTGTGAGTGTGTGCGAGTGTGTGCGTGAGTGTGTGTGCATGTGTGTGCGTGTGTGTGAGTGTGTGCGAGTGTGTGCGAGTGTGTGTGAGTGTGTGCAAGCATGTGCAAGTGTGTGCAAGTGTGTGCGAGTGTGTGCAAGCGTGTGCGAGTGAGTGTTTGCGATTCTGTATGAGTTTGTGCGAGTGTGTGCGAGTGTGTGCGTGCGAGTGCGTGCGAGTGAGTGCGAGTGTGTGCAAATGTGTGCGAGAGTGTGAGAGTGTGGGCGTGCGAGTGTGCGCGAGTGTGTACGTTTGAGTGAGTGTGTGTGTGAGTGTTTGCGAGTGTTTGCGAGTGTGTGTGTGAGTTTGTAGGACTGTGTGTGCGAGTGTGTGTGCGAGTGTGTGCGAATGTGTATGTGTGTATGTGCGAGTGTGTGCGAGTGTGTGCGATTGTGTGTGCGAGTGTGTGCGAATGTGTATGTGTGTATGTGCGAGTGTGTGCGAGTGTGTGCGATTGTGTGAGCGAGTGTGTGTGAGTGTGTGTGAGTGTGTGTGAGTGTGTGCTTTAGTGAGTGTGTGCGAGTGTCTGCGAGTGTGTGTGTGATTGTGTGCGAGTGTGTGTGTGAGTGTGTGTGCGAGTGTGTGCAAGTGTGTGCGAGTGAGTGTGAGTGAGTGAGTGTGTGTGAGTGTGTGTGAGTGTGTGCATTAGTGAGTGTGTGCGAGTGTCTGCGAGTGTGTGTGTGATTGTGTGCGAGTGTGTGTGTAAGTGTGTGTGCGAGTGTGTGCGTGCGAGTGCGTGCGAGTGAGTGCGAATGTGTGCGAGAGTGTGCGAGTGTGTTCGAGTGTGTGTGTGCGAGTGTGTGTGCGTGCGATTGTGTATGAGTGTGTGCGAGTGTGTGTGAGTTTGTGCGAGTGTTTGCATGCGAGTGCGTGCGAGTGAGTGTGAATTTGTGCGAGTGTGCACAAGTGAGTGGGTGCGAGTGTGTGAGTGTGTGCGAGTGTGTGTGAGTTTGTGCGATTGTGCGATTGTGTATTATTGTGTGCGAGTGTGTGTGAGTTTGTGCGAGTGTGTGCGAGTGTGTGTGTGAGTGTGTAGGACTGTGTGTGCGAGTGTGTGCGAGTGTGTGCAAGTGTGTGCGAGTGCGTGCGAGTGAGTGCGAATGTGTGCAAGTGTGGGCGTGCGAGTGTGTGCTAGTTTGTGCAAGTGTGTGCGTGTGAGTGAGTGTGTGTGAGTTTGTGCGAGTGTTTGCGAGTGTGTGTGAGTGTGTAGGACTGTGTGTGCGAGTGTGTGCGAGTGTGTGCAAGTGTGTGCGAGTGAGTGTGAGTGAGTGAGTGTGTGCGAGTGTGTGCGAATGTGTGCGAGTGTGTGTGTGCGAGTTTGTGTGATTGTGTATGAGTGTGTGCGTGCGAGTGGGTGTGAGTGAGTGCGAGTGTGTGCAAATGTGTGCGAGAGTGTGCGAGTGTGGGCGTGCGAGTGTGTGCGAGAGTGTGTGCGTGTCAGTAAGTGTGTGAGTGAGTGTGAGTGTATGCTTACGAGTGTGTGCTAGTGTGCGTGAGTGTGTGCGAGTGTGCGCGAGTGTGTACGTGTGAGTGAGTGTGTGTATGTGCGAGTGTTTGTTTGTGAGTGTGTAGGACTGTGTGTGCGAGTGAGTGTGCGAGTGAGTGTGCGAGTGTGTGCAAGTGTGTGTGCGAGTGTGTGTGAGTGTGTACGAGTGTGTGTAGGAGTTTGTGCGAGTGTGAGCGAGTGTGTATGCGAGTGTGTGTGTGTGAGTGTTTGTGCGAGTGTGTGTATGCGAGTGTGTGTGTTTTTGTGTGTGCGAGTGTGTGCACGCGAGTTTGTGCGAGTGTGTGCGTGCGAGTGCGTGCGAGTGAGTGCGAATGTGTGCGAGAGTGTGCGAGTGTGTGTGAGTGTGTGCGAGTGTGTGTGCGTGCGATTGTGTATGAGTGTGTGCGTGTGTGTGTGAGTTTGTGCAAGTGTGTGCGTGCGAGTGCGTGCGAGTGAGTGCGAATGTGTGCGAGTGTGGGCGTGCGAGTGTTTGCTAGTGTGCGCAAGTGTGTGCGTGTGAGTGAGTGTGTGTGAGTTTGTGCGAGTGTTTGCGAGTGTGTGTGTGAGTGTGTAGGACTGTGTGTGCGAGTGTGTGCGAGTGTGTGCAAGTGTGTGCGAGTGAGTGAGTGAGTGAGTGTGTGCGAGTGTGTGCGAATGTGTGCGAGTGTGTGTGTGCGAGTTTGTGTGATTGTGTATGAGTGTGTGCGAGTGTGTGCATGCGAGTGGGTGCGAGTGAGTGCGAGTGTGTGCAAATGTGTGCGAGAGTGTGCGAGTGTGGGCGTGCGAGTGTGTGCGAGTGTGCGCGAGTGTGTGCGAGTGTGTGCAAGTGTGTGCGAGTGAGTGAGTGAGTGAGTGTGTGCGAGTGTGTGCGAATGTGTGCGAGTGTGTGTGTGCGAGTTTGTGTGATTGTGTATGAGTGTGTGCGAGTGTGTGCATGCGAGTGGGTGCGAGTGAGTGCGAGTGTGTGCAAATGTGTGCGAGAGTGTGCGAGTGTGGGCGTGCGAGTGTGTGCGAGTGTGCGCGAGTGTGTGTGAGTGTGTGCGAGAGTGTGTGCATGTGAGTAAGTGTGTGATTGAGTGTGAGTGTATGCTTATGAGTGTGTGCTAGTGTGCGTGAGTGTGTGCGAGTGTGCGCGAGTGTGTACGTGTGAGTGAGTGTGTGTGTGAGTATGTGCGAGTGTTTGCGAGTGTGTGTGAGTGTGTAGGACTGTGTGTGCGAGTGTGTGTGCGAGTGTGTGCGAATGTGTATGTGTGTATGTGCGAGTGTGTGCGAGTGTGTGTGCTAGTGTGTGTGAGTGTGTACGAGTGTGTGTAGGAGTTTGTGCGAGTGTGTGCGAGTGTGTGTGTGAGTGTGTGCGAGTGTGTGCATGTGAGTGTGTGCGTGCAAGTGTGTGCGAGTGTGTGTGTGCTAGTGTGTGCAAGTGTGTGCGAGTGCGTGTGAGTGTGTGTGTGCGAGTGTGTGCCAGTGTGTGCCAGTGTGTGCGTACGAGTGTGTGCAAGTGAGTGCAAATGTGTGCGAATGTGTGCGAATGTGTGCGTGCGAGTGTGCACGAGTGTGCGCGAGTGTGTGTGCGTGAGTGTGTGCGTGTGAGTGTGTGCGAGTGTGTGCGTGCGAGTGTGTGCGAGTGTGCTCGAGTGACTGGGTGCGAGTGTGTGCGAGTGTGTGTGTGTGCGAGTGAGTGTGTGCGAGTGTGTATGAGTGAGTGTGTTTGAGTGTGTGCCAGTTTGTGTTTGTGTGTGCGAGTGCGTGCGAATGTGTGCATGCAAGTGTGTGCGAGTGTGTGCGAGTGTGTGAGTGAGTGTGTGTGCGTGTGTGTGCGTGTGTGTGAGTGTGTGCGAGTGTGTGCGAGTGTGTGCGAGTGTGTGCAAGCATGTGCGAGTGTGTGCGAGTGTGTGTGCGAGTGTGTGCGAGTGTGTGTGCGAGTGTGTGCAAGTGTGTATGAGTGAGTGTGTGCGATTGTGTATGAGTTTGTGTGAGTGTGTGCGTGCGAGTGAGTGCGAGTGTGTGCAAATGTGTGCGAGAGTGTGAGAGTGTGGGCGTGCGAGTGTGCGCGAGTATGTACGTGTGAGTGAGTGTGTGTGTCAGTGTTTGCAAGTGTTTGCGAGTGTGTGTGTGAGTGTGTAGGACTGTGTGTGCGATTGTGGGTGAGTGTGTGTGAGTGTATCCATGAGTGAGTGTGTGCGAGTGTCTGCGAGTGTGTGTGTGATTGTGTGCGAGTGTGTGTGTGCAAGTGTGTGCAAGTGTGTGTGTGAGTGTGTGCGAGTGTGAGCCTGCAAGTGTGTGTGTGAGTGTGTGCGAGTGTGTGTAGGAGTTTGTGCGAGTGTGTGCGAGTGTGTATGTGAGTGTGTGTGTTAGTGTGTGTGCGAGTGTGTGCATGCGAGTGTGTGCGAGTGTGTGCGTGCGAGTGTGTGCGAGTGTGTGCGAGTATGTGCGAGTGTGTGTGTGCTAGTGTGTGCAAGTGTGTGCGAGTGTGTGCGAGTGTGTGTGTGCCAGTGTGTGCCAGTGTGTGCGTACGAGTGTGTGCAAGTGAGTGCGAATGTGTGCGAATGTGTGCACGAGTGTGCGCGAGTGTGTGTGCGTGAGTGTGTGCGTGTGAGTGTGTGCAAGTGTGTGCGTGCGAGTGTGTGCGAGTGTGCTCGAGTGACTGGGTGCGAGTGTGTGCGAGTGTGTGTGTGCTTGTGTGTGCAAGTGTGTGCGAGTGTGTGCGAGTGTGTGTGTGCCAGTATGTGCCAGTGTGTGCGTACGAGTGTGTGCAAGTGAGTGCGAATGTGTGCGAATGTGTGCACGAGTGTGCGCGATTGTGTGTGCGTGAGTGTGTGCGTGTGAGTGTGTGCGAGTGTGTGCGTGCGAGTGTGTGCGAGTGTGCTCGAGTGACTGGGTGCGAGTGTGCGCGAGTGTGTGTGTGTGTGCGAGTGAGTGTGTGCGAGTGTGTATGAGTGAGTGTGTTTGAGTGTGTGCCAGTTTGTGTTTGTGTGTGCGAGTGCGTTCGAATGTGTGCATGCAAGTGTGTGCGAGTGTGTGCGAGTGTGTGCGTGAGTGTGTGCGAGTGTGTGTGCGTGCGATTGTGTATGAGTGTGTGCGTGTGTGTGTGAGTTTGTGCAAGTGTGTGCGTGCGAGTGCGTGTGAGTGAGTGCGAATGTGTGCGAGTGTGGGCATGCGAGTGTGTGCTAGTGTGCGCAAGTGTGTGCGTGTGAGTGAGTGTGTGTGAGTTTGTGCGAGTGTTTGCGAGTGTGTGTGTGAGTGTGTAGGACTGTGTGTGTGAGTGTGTGCGAGTGTGTGCAAGTGTGTGCGAGTGAGTGTGAGTGAGTGAGTGTGTGCGAGTGTGTGCGAATGTGTGCGAGTGTGTGTGTGCGAGTTTGTGTGATTGTGTATGAGTGTGTGCGAGTGTGTGTATGCGAGTGGGTGCGAGTGAGTGCGAGTGTGTGCAAATGTGTGCGAGAGTGTGCGAGTGTGGGCGTGCGAGTGTGTGCGAGTTTGCGCGAGTGTGTGTGAGTGTGTGCGAGAGTGTGTGCATGTGAGTAAGTGTGTGAGTGAGTGTGAGTGTATGCTTACGAGTGTGTGCTAGTGTGCTTGAGTGTGTGTGAGTGTGCGCGAGTGTGTACGTGTGAGTGAGTGTGTGTGTGAGTATGTGCGAGTGTTTGCGAGTGTGTGTGAGTGTGTAGGACTGTGTGTGCGAGTGTGTGTGCGAGTGTGTGCGAATGTGTATGTATGTATGTGCGAGTGTGTGTGAGTGTGTGTGCGAGTGTGTGTGAGTGTGTACGAGTGTGTGTAGGAGTTTGTGCGAGTGTGTGCGAGTGTGTATGCGAGTGTGTGTGTGCAAGTGTGTGCGAGTGTGTGCGATTGTGTGTGTGCGAGTGTGTGCCAGTGTGTGCCAGTGTGTGCGTACGAGTGTGTGCAAGTGAGTGAGAATGTGTGCGAATGTGTGCGAATGTGTGCGTGCGAGTGTGCACGAGTGTGCGCGAGTGTGTGTGCGTGAGTGTGTGCGTGTGAGTGTGTGTGAGTGTATGCGTGCGAGTGTGTGCGAGTGTGCTCGAGTGACTGGGTGCGAGTGTGTGCGAGTGTGTGTGTGTGTGTGTGCGAGTGAGTGTGTTCAAGTGTGTATGAGTGAGTGTGTTTGAGTGTGTGCCAGTTTGTGTTTGTGTGTGCGAGTGCGTGCGAATGTGTGCATGCAAGTGTGTGCGAGTGTGTGCGAGTGTGTGCGTGAGTGTGTGTGCGTGTGTGTGCATGTGTGTGAGTGTGTGCGAGTGTGTGCGAGTGTGTGCGAGTGTGTGCAAGCGTGTGCAAGTGTGTGCAAGTGTGTGCGAGTGTGTGCGAGTGTGTGTGCGAGTGTGTGCAAGTGTGTATGAGTGAGTGTGTGCGATTGTGTATGAGTTTGTGTGAGTGTGTGCGTGCGAGTGCGTGCGAGTGAGTGCGAGTGTGTGCAAATGTGTGCGAGAGTGTGAGAGTGTGGGCGTGCGAGTGTGCGTGAGTGTGTACGTGTGAGTGAGTGTGTGTGTAAGTGTTTGCGAGTGTTTGCGAGTGTGTGTGTGAGTGTGTAGGACTGTGTGTGCATTTGTGGGTGAGTGTGTGTGAGTGTGTGCATGAGTGAGTGTGTGCGAGTGTCTGTGAGTGTGTGTGTGATTGTGTGCGAGTGTGTGTGTGCAAGTGTGTGCAAGTGTGTGTGTGAGTGTGTGCGAGTGTGAGCGTGCGAGTGTGTGTGTGAGTGTGTGCGAGTGTGTGTAGGAGTTTGTGCGAGTGTGTGCGAGTGTGTATGTGAGTGAGTGTGTTAGTGTGTGTGCGAGTGTGTGCATGCGAGTGTGTGCGAGTGTGTGCGTGCGAGTGTGTGCGAGTGTGTGCGAGTATGTGCGAGTGTGTGTGTGCTAGTGTGTGCAAGTGTGTGCGAGTGTGTGCGAGTGTGTGTGTGCCAGTGTGTGCCAGTGTGTGCGTACGAGTGTGTGCAAGTGAGTGCGAATGTGTGCGAATGTGTGCACGAGTGTGCGCGAGTGTGTGTGCGTGAGTGTGTGCGTGTGAGTGTGTGCGAGTGTGTGCGTGCGAGTGTGTGCGAGTGTGCTCGAGTGACTGGGTTCGAGTGTGTGCGAGTGTGTGTGTGCTAGTGTGTGCAAGTGTGTGCGAGTGTGTGCGAGTGTGTGTGTGCCAGTGTGTGCCAGTGTGTGCGTACGAGTGTGTGCAAGTGAGTGCGAATGTGTGCGAATGTGTGCACGAGTGTGCGCGATTGTGTGTGCGTGAGTGTGTGCGTGCGAGTGTGTGCGAGTGTGCTCGAGTGACTGGGTGCGAGTGTGCGCGAGTGTGTGTGTGTGTGTGCGAGTGAGTGTGTGCGAGTGTGTATGAGTGAGTGTGTTTGAATGTGTGCCAGTTTGTGTTTGTATATGCAAATGTGTGCATGCAAGTGTGTGCGAGTGTGTGCGAGTGTGTGCGTGAGTGTGTGTGCGTGTGTGTGCGTGTGTGTGAGTGTGTGCGAGTGTGTGCGAGTGTGTGCGAGTATGTGCAAGCATGTGCAAGTGTGTGCAAGCGTGTGCGAGTGAGTGTTTGCGATTGTGTATGAGTTTGTGCGAGTGTGTGCGAGTGTGTGCGTGCGAGTGCGTGCGAGTGAGTGCGAGTGTGTGCAAATGTGTGCGAGAGTGTGAGAGTGTGGGCGTGCGAGTGTGCGCGAGTGTGTACGTGTGAGTAAGTGTGTGTGTGAGTGTTTGCGAGTGTTTGCGAGTGTGTGTGTGAGTTTGTAGGACTGTGTTTGCGAGTGTGTGTGCGAGTGTGTGCGAATGTGTATGTGTGTATGTGCGAGTGTGTGCGAGTGTGTGCGATTGTGTGTGCGAGTGTGTGTGAGTGAGTGTGTGAGTGTGTGTGAGTGTGTGCATTAGTGAGTGTGTGCGAGTGTCTGCGAGTGTGTGTGTGATTGTGTGCGAGTGTGTGTGTGAGTGTGTGTGCGAGTGTGTGCATGCGAGTGTGTGCAAGTGTGTGCGAGTGAGTGTGAGTGAGTGAGTGTGTGTGAGTGTGTGTGAGTGTGTGCATTAGTGAGTGTGTGCGAGTGTCTGCGAGTGTGTGTGTGATTGTGTGCGAGTGTGTGTGTAAGTGTGTGTGCGAGTGTGTGCATGCGAGTTTGTGCGAGTGTGTGCGAGTGTGTGCGTGCGAGTGCGTGCGAGTGAGTGCGAATGTGTGCGAGAGTGTGCGAGTGTGTTCGAGTGTGTGTGTGCGAGTGTGTGTGCGTGCGATTGTGTATGAGTGTGTGCGAGTGTGTGCAAGTTTGTGCGAGTGTGTGCGTGCGAGTGCATGCGAGTGAGTGCGAATTTGTGCGAGTGTGGGCGTGCGAGTGTGTGCTAGTGTGCGCAAGTGTGTGCGTGTGAGTGAGTGTGTGTGAGTTTGTGCGAGTGTTTGCGAGTGTGTGTGTGAGTGTGTAGGACTGTGTGTGCGAGTGTGTGCGAGTGTGTGCACGTGTGTGCGAGTGAGTGTGAGTGAGTGAGTGTGTGCGAGTGTGTGCGAATGTGTGCGAGTGTGTGTGCGAGTTTGTTTGATTGTGTATGAGTGTGTGCGAGTGTGTGCGTGCGAGTGGGTGCGAGTGAGTGCAAGTGTGTGCGAGAGTGTGCGAGTGTGGGCGTTCGAGTGTGTGCGAGTGTGCTCGAGTGTGTGTGAGTGTGTGCGAGAGTGTGTGCGTGTGAGTAAGTGTGTGAGTGAGTGTGAGTGTATGCTTACAAATGTGTGCTAGTGTGTGTGAGTGTGTGCGAGTGTGTGCGAGTGTGTACGTGTGAGTGAGTGTGTGTGTGAGTGTGTGTGAGTGTTTGCGAGTGTGTGTGTGACTGTGTAGGACTGTGTGTGCGAGTGTGTGTGCGAGTGTGTGTGAATGTGTATGTGTGTATGTGCGAGTGTGTGCGAGTGTGTGCAAGTGTGTGTGTGTGAGTGTGTACGAGTGTGTGTAGGAGTTTGTGCGAGTGTGTGCGAGTGTGTATGCGAGTGTGTGTGTGTGAGTGTGTGTACGAGTGTGTGCATGCGAGTGTGTGCGAGTGTGTGCAAGTGTGTGAGTATGTGCGAGTGTGTGCGAGTGCGTGCGAGTGAGTGTGAATGTGTGCAAGTGTGGGCGTGCGAGTGTGTGCTAGTGTGTGCAAGTGTGTGCGTGTGAGTGAGTGTGTGTGAGTTTGTGCGAGTGTTTGCGAGTGTGTGTGAGTGTGTAGGACTGTGTGTGTGAGTGTGTGCGAGTGTGTGCAAGTGTGTGCAAGTGAGTGTGAGTGAGTGTGTGTGTGCGATTGTGTATAAGTGTGTGCGAGTGTGTGTGAGTTTGTGCGAGTGTGTGCGAGTGTGTGCGTGCGAGTGCATGCGAGTGAGTGCGAATGTGTGCGAGTGTGGGCATGTGAGTGTGTGCTAGTGTGCGCAAGTGTGTGCGTGTGAGTGAGTGTGTGTGAGTTTGTGCGAGTGTTTGCGAGTGTGTGTGTGAGTGTGTAAGACTGTGTGTGCGAGTGTGTGCAAGTGTGTGTGAGTGAGTGTGAGTGAGTGCGTGTGTGCGAGTGTGTGCGAATGTGTGCGAGTGTGTGTGTGCGAGTTTGTGTGATTGTGTATGAGTGTGTGCGAGTGTGTGCGTGCGAGTGGGTGCGAGTGAGTGCGAGTGTGTGCAAATCTGTGCGAGAGTGTGCGAGTGTGGGCGTGCGAGTGTGTGCGAGTGTGCGCGATTGTGTGTGAGTGTGTGCGAGATTGTGTGCGTGTGAGTAAGTGTGTGAGTGTGAGTGTATGCTTACGAGTGTGTGCTATTGTGCGTGAGTGTGTGCGAGTGTGCGCGAGTTTGTATGTGTGAGTGAGTGTGTGTGTGAGTGTGTGCGAGTGTTTGCGAGTGTGTTTGTGAGTGTGTAGGACTGTGTGTGCGAGTGTGTGTGCGAGTGTGTGCGAATGTGTATGTGTGCATGTGCGAGTGTGTGCGAGTGCGTGCGAGTGAGTGTGAATGTGTGCGAGTATGTGCGAGTGTGTGTGTGCTAGTGTGTGCAAGTGTGTGTGAGTGTGTGCAAGTGTGTGTGCCAGTGTGTGCCAGTGTGTGCGCACGAGTGTGTGCAAGTGAGTGCGAATGTGTGTGAATGTGTGCGTGCGAGTGTGCACGAGTGTGCGCGAGTGTGTGTGCGTGAGTGTGTGCGTGTGAGTGTGTGCGAGTGTGTGCGTGCTTGCGAGTGTGTGCGAGTGTGCTCGAGTGACTGGGTGCGAGTGTGGGCGAGTGTGTGTGTGTGTGAGTGAGTGTGCGCGAGTGTGTACGTGTGAGTGAGTGTGTGTGTGAGTATGTGCGAGTGTTTGCGAGTGTGTGTGAGTGTGTTGGACTGTGTGCGAGTGTGTGTGCGAGTGTGTGTGAATGTGTATGTGTGTATGTGCGAGTGTGTGCGAGTGTGTGTGCGAGTGTGTGTGAGTGTGTATGAGTGTGTGTAGGAGTTTGTGCGAGTGTGTGCGAGTGTGTATGCGAGTGTGTGTGTGTGAGTGTGTGCGAGTGTGTGCATGCGAGTGTGTGCGTGCAAGTGTGTGTGAGTGTGTGCGAGTGTGTGTGTGCTGGTGTGTGCAAGTGTGTGCGAGTGTGTGCGAGTGTGTGTGTGCGAGTGTGTGCCAGTGTGTGCCAGTGCGTGCGTACGAGTGTGTGCAAGTGAGTGCGAATGTGTGCGAATGTGTGTGAATGTGTGTGTGTGAGTGTGCACGAGTGTGCGCGAGTGTGTGTGCATGAGTGTGTGCGTGTGAGTGTGTGCGAGTGTTTGCGTGCGAGTGTGTGCGAGTGTGCTCGAGTGACTGGGTGCGAGTGTGTGCGAGTGTGTGTGTGTGTGCGAGTGAGTGTGTGCGAGTGTGTATGAGTGAGTGTGTTCGAGTGTGTGCCAGTTTGTGTTTGTGTGTGCGAGTGCGTGCGAATGTGTGCATGCAAGTGTGTGCGAGTGTGTGCGAGTGTGTGCGTGAGTGTGTGTGCGTGTGTGTGCGTGTGTGTGAGTGTGTGCGAGTGTGTGCGAGTGTGTGCGAGTGTGTGCAAGCGTGTGCAAGTGTGTGCGAGTGTGTGCGAGTGTGTGTGCGAGTGTGTACAAGTGTGTATGAGTGAGTGCGTGCGAGTGTGTGCAAGTGTGTGCGAGTATGTGCGAGTGTGTGTGTGCTAGTGTGTGCAAGTGTGTGCGAGTGTGTGCGTGTGTGTGTGTGCCAGTGTGTGCCAGTGTGTGCGTACGAGTGTGTGCAAGTGAGTGCGAATGTGTGCGAATGTTTGCACGAGTGTGCGCGAGTGTGTGTGCGTGAGTGTGTGCGTGTGAGTGTGTGCAAGTGTGTGCGTGCGAGTGTGTGCGAGTGTGCTCGAGTGACTGGGTGCGAGTGTGTGCGAGTGTGTGTGTGCTAGTGTGTGCAAGTGTGTGCGAGTGTGTGCGAGTGTGTGTGTGCCAGTGTGTGCCAGTGTGTGCCAGTGTGTGCGTACGAGTGTGTCCAAGTGAGTGCGAATGTGTGCGAATGTGTGCACGAGTGTGTGCGATTGTGTGTGCGTGAGTGTGTGCGTGCGAGTGTGTGCGAGTGTGCTCGAGTGACTGGGTGCGAGTGTGCGCGAGTGTGTGTGTGTGTGTGCGAGTGAGTGTGTGCGAGTGTGTATGAGTGAGTGTGTTTGAGTGTGTGCCAGTTTGTGTTTGTGTGTGCGAGTGCGTGCGAATGTGTGCATGCAAGTGTGTGCGAGTGTGTGCGTGAGTGTGTGCGAGTGTGTGTGCGTGCGAATGTGTATGAGTGTGTGCGTGTGTGTGTGAGTTTGTGCAAGTGTGTGCGTGCGAGTCCGTGCGAGTGAGTGCGAATGTGTGCGAGTGTGCATGAGTGAGTGGGTGCGAGTGTGTGAGTGTGTGCGAGTGTGTGTGAGTTTGTGCGATTGTGCGATTTTGTATGAGTGTGTGCGAGTGTGTGTGAGTTTGTGCGAGTGTGTGCGTGCGAGTGCGTGCGAGTGAGTGCGAATGTGTGCGAGTGTGGGCGTGCGAGTGTGTGCTAGTGTGCGCAAGTGTGTGCGTGTGAGTGAGTGTGTGTGAGTTTGTGCGAGTGTTTGCGAGTGTGTGTGTGAGTGTGTAGGACTGTGTGTGTGAGTGTGTGCGAGTGTGTGCAAGTGTCTGCGAGTGAGTGTGAGTGAGTGACTGTGTGCGAGTGTGTGCGAATGTGTGCGAGTGTGTGTGTGCGAGTTTGTTTGATTGTGTATGAGTGTGTGCGAGTGTGTGCATGCGAGTGGGTGTGAGTGAGTGCGAGTGTGTGCAAATGTGTGCGAGAGTGTGCGAGTGTGGGCGTGCGAGTGTGTGCGAGTGTGCGTGAGTGTGTGTGAGTGTGTGCGAGAGTGTGTGCATGTGAGTAAGTGTGTGAGTGAGTGTGAGTGTATGCTTACGAGTGTGTGCTAGTGTGCGTGAGTGTGTGTGTGAGTATGTGCGAGTGTTTGCGAGTGTGTGTGAGTGTGTAGGACTGTGTGTGCGAGTGTGTGTGCGAGTGTGTGCGAATGTGTATGTGTGAGTGTGTGCGAGTGTGTGTGCGAGTGTGTGTGAGTGTGCACGAGTGTGTGTAGGAGTTTGTGCGAGTGTGTGCGAGTGTGTATGTGAGTGTGTGTGTGTGAGTGTGTGCGAGTGTGTGCATGCGAGTGTGTGCGTGCAAGTGTGTGTGAGTGTGTGCGAGTGTGTGCGTGAGTGTGTGTGCATGTGTGTGCGTGTGTGTGAGTGTGTGCGAGTGTGTGCAAGTGTGTGCGAGTGTGTGCAAGCATGTGCAAGTGTGTGCAAGTGTGTGCGAGTGTGTGCGAGTGTGTGTGCGAGTGTGTGCAAGCGTGTGCGAGTGAGTGTTTGCGATTGTGTATGAGTTTGTGCGAGTGTGTGCGAGTGTGTGCGTGCGAGTGCGTGCGAGTGAATGCGAGTGTGTGCAAATGTGTGCGAGAGTGTGAGAGTGTGGGCGTGCGAGTATGTGCAAGTGTGTGCGAGTGAGTGTGAGTGAGTGAGTGTGTGTGAGTGTGTGTGAGTGTGTGCATTAGTGAGTGTGTGCGAGTGTCTGCGAGTGTGTGTGTGATTGTGTGCGAGTGTGTGTGTAAGTGTGTGCGAATGTGTATGTGTGTATGTGCGAGTGTGTGCAAGTGTGTGTGCGAGTGTGTGTGAGTGTGTACGAGTGTGTGTAGGAGTTTGTGCGAGTGTGTGCGAGTGTGTATGCGAGTGTGTGTGTGTGAGTGTGTATACGAGTGTGTGCATGCGAGTGTGTGCGAGTGTGTGCAAGTGTGTGTGAGTATGTGCGAGTGTGTGCGAGTGCGTGCGAGTGAGTGTGAATGTGTGCAAGTGTGGGCGTGCGAGTGTGTGCTAGTGTGTGCAAGTGTGTGCGTGTGAGTGAGTGTGTGTGAGTTTGTGCGAGTGTTTGCGAGTGTGTGTGAGTGTGTAGGACTGTGTGTGCGAGTGTGTGCGAGTGTGTGCAAGTGTGTGCGAGTGAGTGTGAGTGAGTGAGTGTGTGTGTGCTAATGTGTATAAGTGTGTGCGAGTGTGTGCAAGTGTGTGTGTGTGTGTACGAGTGTGTGTGTGTGAGTGTGTGTGAGTGAGTGTGTGCGACTGTGTGCGACTGTGTGTGCGATTGTGTATAAGTGTGTGCGAGTGTGTGTGAGTTTGTGCGAGTGTGTGCGAGTATGTGCGTGCGAGTGCATGCAAGTGAGTGCGAATGTGTGCGAGTGTGGGCGTGTGAGTGTGTGCTAGTGTGCGCAAGTGTGTGCGTGTGAGTGAGTGTGTGTGAGTTTGTGCGAGTGTTTGCGAGTGTGTGTGTGAGTGTGTAGGACTGTGTGTGCGAGTGTGTGCAAGTGTGTGTGAGTGAGTGTGAGTGAGTGCGTGTGTGCGAGTGTGTGCGAATGTGTGCGAGTGTGTGTGTGCGAGTTTGTGTGATTGTGTATGAGTGTGTGCGAGTGTGTGCGTGCGAGTGGGTGCGAGTGAGTGCGAGTGTGTGCAAATGTGTGCGAGAGTGTGCGAGTGTGGGCGTGCGAGTGTGTGCGAGTGTGTGTGAGTGTGTGCGAGAGTGTGTGCGTGTGAGTAAGTGTGTGAGTGAGTGTGAGTGTATGCTTACGAGTGTGTGCTATTGTGCGTGAGTGTGTGCGAGTGTGCGTGAGTCTGTATGTGTGAGTGAGTGTGTGTGTGAGTGTGTGTGAGTGTTTGCGAGTGTGTGTGTGAGTGTGTAGGACTGTGTGTGCGAGTGTGTGTGCGAGTGTGTGCGAATGTGTATGTGTGTATGTGCGAGTGTGTGCGAGTGTGTGCGATTGTGTGTGCGAGTGTGTGTGATTGTGTGTGTGCTAGTGTGTGCAAGTGTGTGCCAGTGTGTGCGCACGAGTGTGTGCAAGTGAGTGCGAATGTGTGTGAATGTGTGCGTGCGAGTGTGCACGAGTGTGCGCGAGTGTGTGTGCGAGTGTGTTTGCAAGTGTGTGTGTGAGAGTGTGCGAGTGTGTGCGAGTGAGTGCAAATGTGCCCGATTGTGCGCGAGTGTGCACGAGTGAGTGAGTGCGAGTGTGTATAAGTGAGTGTGTGTGCGTGTGTGCGAGTTAGTGTGTGAGTGAGTGTGTGCGAATGTGTGCGAGTGTTTCTGTGCGAGTGTGTGTGCGAGTGTGTGCGTGTGAGTGTGTGCGTGCGAGTGTGTGTGAGTGTGAGTGAGTGTGTGCGAGTGTGTGTGCGAGTGTGTGTGCGAGTGTGTGCGAGTGTGTGCAAATGTGCCCGAGTGTGCGCGAGTGTGCACGAGTGAGTGGGTGCGAGTGTGTGTGAGTGTGTGCGAGTGTGCATAAGTGTGTGCGAGTGTGTGCGAGTGTGTGTGCGAGTGTGCATGAGTGTGTGCGAGTGTGTGCGATTGTGTGTGTGAGTGTGTAGGACTTTCTGTGCGAGTGTTTAGGAGTGTGTGTGTGAGTGTGTGAAAGTGTGTGCGAGTGTGTGCAAGTGTGTGCGTGCGAGTGTGTGCGAGTGTGCGAAAGTGTGCGAGTGTGTGCGAGTGCGTGAGTGTGAGTGTGTGCGAATGTGTGCGAGTGTGTGTGAGCGAGTGTGCACGAGTTTGTGCATGTAAGTGTGTGCATGCGAGTGTGTGCGAGTGTGCTCGAGTGAATGGGTGAGAGTGTTTGCGATTGTGTGTGAGTGTGTGCGAGTAAGTGTGTGTGAGTGTGTATGAGTGAGTGTGTGTGAGTGTGTGTGTGCGAGTTTGTGTGCGAGTGTGTGTGAGTGAGTGTGTGCGAGTGTGTGCGAGTTTGTGTGCGAGTGTTTGTGCGAGTGTGTGCGTGCGAGTGTGTGTTCGAGTGTGTGCGCGCGAGTGTGTGTGCGAATGTGTGTGAGTGTGTGCGAGTGTGTATGAGTGTATGTGCGAGTGTGTGCCAGTGTGTGCGAGTGTGTGTGTGCGAGTCTGTGCAAGTGTGTGCGAGTGTGTGCGAGTGTGTGTGTGCGAGTGTGTGTGCGAGTGCATGCGAGTGAGTGCGGGTGTGTGCGAGTGTGTGTATGCGAGTCTGTGTGTGATTGTGTATGAGTGTGTGCGAGTGTGTGAGTTTGTGCGAGTGTGTGCGTGTGTGTGCTTGTGCGTGCGAGTGCGTGCAAATGTGTGCGAGAGTGTGCGAGTTTGTGTGTGTGAGTGTGTGTGTGAGTGTGTGCGAATGTGTGCCAGTTTGTGCGTACGAGTGTGTGAAAGTGAGTGCGAGTGTGTGCGAATGTGTGCGTGCGAGTGTGCGCGAGTGTGTGCGTGTGAGTGTGTGCGAGTGTGTGCGAGTGTGCTCGAGTGACTGGGTGCAAGTGTGTGCGAGTATGTGTGAGTGAGTGTGTGTGAGTGTCTGCGTGTGTGCGAGTTTGTGTGCGAGTGTGTGCGAGTGTGTATGAGTGTATGTGCGAGTGTGTGTGCGAGTGTGTGCGTGCAATTGTTTGCGTGCGAGTGTGTGCGAGTGTGTGCAAGTGTGTGTGAGTGTGTGCGAGTGTGTGTGCGAGTGTGTGCGAGTGTGTGCAAACGTGCCCGAGTGTGCGCGAGTGTGCACGAGTGAGTGGGTGCGAGTTTGTGCGAGTGTGTACGAGTGAGTGTGTGTGAGTGTGTGCGTGTGTGCGAGTTTGTGTGCGAGTGAGTGTGTGCGAATGTGTGCGAGTGTGTGCGAGTGTGTGAGTGTGTGTGAGTGTGCACGGGTGTGTGTGTGCGAGTGCGTGCGAGTGAGTGCGAGTGTGTGCAAATGTGTTCGAGCGTGTGTGAGTGTGTGAGTGTGTGTGAGTGTGCACGAGTGTGTGCGTGTGAGTGATTGTGTGTGAGTCTGTGCAAGTGTGTGCTTGCGAGTGTGTGCTAGTGTGCACGAGTGTGTGAGTGTGTGCGAGAGTGCGCGAGTGTGTGCGTGTGAGTAAGTGAGTGTGTGTGTGAGTGTGTGCGAGTGTGTGTGTGAGTGTGTATGACTGTGTGTGCGAGTGTGTGCACGTGTGTGCGAGTGTATGTGCGAGTGTGTGCGAGTGTGTGTGCGAGTGTGTGTGTGAGTGTGTTTTAGTGTGTGCAAGTGTGTGCGAGTGTGTGTGCGAGTGCGTACGAGTGTGTGTGAGTGTGTGTAAGTATGTGTGCGAGTGTGTTATTGTGTGGGAGTGTGTGTGAGCTTGTAGCACTGTATGTGCGAGTGTTTGTGAGTGTGTGCGGGTGTGTTCGAGTGTGTGTAAGTGTGTGAGTGTGTGTGAGTGTTAGTGCGAGTGTGTGCGTGTGAGTGAGTGTGTGTGTGAGTGTGTGCAAGTGTTTGCGAGTGTGTGTGTGAGTGTGTAGGACTGTGTGTGCGAGTGTGTGTGCGAGTGTGTGCGAGTGTGTGCGAGTGTGCTCGAGTGACTGGGTGCAAGTGTGTGCGAGTATGTGTGAGTGAGTGTGTGTGAGTGTCTGCGTGTGTGCGAGTTTGTGTGCGAGTGTGTGCGAGTGTGTATGAGTGTATGTGCGAGTGTGTGTGCGAGTGTGTGCGTGCAATTGTTTGCGTGCGAGTGTGTGCGAGTGTGTGCAAGTGTGTGTGAGTGTGTGCGAGTGTGTGTGCGAGTGTGTGCGAGTGTGTGCAAACGTGCCCGAGTGTGCGCGAGTGTGCACGAGTGAGTGGGTGCGAGTTTGTGCGAGTGTGTATGAGTGAGTGTGTGTGAGTGTGTGCGTGTGTGCGAGTTTGTGTGCGAGTGAGTGTGTGCGAATGTGTGCGAGTGTGTGCGAGTGTGTGAGTGTGTGTGAGTGTGCACGGGTGTGTGTGTGCGAGTGCATGCGAGTGAGTGCGAGTGTGTGCAAATGTGTTCGAGCGTGTGTGAGTGTGTGAGTGTGTGTGAGTGTGCACGAGTGTGTGCGTGTGAGTGATTGTGTGTGAGTCTGTGCAAGTGTGTGCTTGCGAGTGTGTGCTAGTGTGCACGAGTGTGTGAGTGTGTGCGAGAGTGCGCGAGTGTGTGCGTGTGAGTAAGTGAGTGTGTGTGTGAGTGTGTGCGAGTGTGTGTGTGAGTGTGTATGACTGTGTGTGCGAGTGTGTGCACGTGTGTGCGAGTGTATGTGCGAGTGTGTGTGCGAGTGTGTGTGTGAGTGTGTTTGAGTGTGTGCAAGTGTGTGCGAGTGTGTGTGCGAGTGCGTACGAGTGTGTGTGAGTGTGTGTAAGTATGTGTGCGAGTGTGTTATTGTGTGGGAGTGTGTGTGAGCTTGTAGCACTGTATGTGCGAGTGTTTGTGAGTGTGTGCGGGTGTGTTCGAGTGTGTGTAAGTGTGTGAGTGTGTGTGAGTGTTAGTGCGAGTGTGTGCGTGTGAGTGAGTGTGTGTGTGAGTGTGTGCAAGTGTTTGCGAGTGTGTGTGTGAGTGTGTAGGACTGTGTGTGCGAGTGTGTGTGCGAGTGTGTGCGAATGTGTATGTGTGTATGTACGAGTGTGTGCGAGTGTGTGCGAGTGTGTGCGAGTGTGTGTGCGAGTGTTTGTGAGTGTGTACGAGTGTGTGTTGGAGTTTGTGCGAGTATGTGCGAGTGTGTGTGTGAGTGTGTGTGCGAGTGTGTGCATGCGAGTGTGTGCGAGTGTGTGTGTGCGAGTGTGTGCAAGTGTGTGCGAGTGAGTGTGTGCGAGTGTGTGTGCGAGTGTGTGTGTGAGAGTGTGTGCGTGCAAGTGTGTGCGACTGTGTGCGAGTGTGTTCGAGTGTGTGATTGTGAGTGTGTGCGAATGTGTGCGAGTGTGTTTGCGCGAGTGTGCACGAGTGTGTGCATGTAAGTGTGTGCATGCGAGTGTGCTCAAGTGAATGGGTGAGAGTGTGTGCGAGTGTGTGTGAGTGTGTGCGAGTAAGTGTGTGTGAGTGTGTATGAGTGAGTGTGTGTGAGTGTGTGTGTGCGAGTTTGTGTGCGAGTGTGTGTGAGTGAGTGTGTGCGAGTGTGTGCGAGTTTGTGTGCGAGTGTTTGTGCGAATGTGTGCGTGCGAGTGTGTGTGTTCGAGTGTGTGCACGCGAGTGTGTGCGCGCAAGTGTGTGTGCGAATGTGTGTGCGTGTGAGTGTGTGTGAGTGTGTAAGAGTGTATGTGCGAGTGTGTGCCAGTGTGTGCGAGTGTGTGTGTGCGAGTGTGTGCAAGTGTGTGCGAGTGTGTGCGAGTGTGTGTGTGAGTGTGTGTGCGAGTGTGTGCAAGTGTGTGCGAGTGAGTGTGAGTGAGTGAGTGTGTGTGAGTGTGTGTGAGTGTGTGCATTAGTGAGTGTGTGCGAGTGTCTGCGAGTGTGTGTGTGATTGTGTGCGAGTGTGTGTGTAAGTGTGTGTGCGAGTGTGTGCGTGCGAGTGCGTGCGAGTGAGTGCGAATGTGTGCGAGAGTGTGCGAGTGTGTTCGAGTGTGTGTGTGCGAGTGTGTGTGCGTGCGATTGTGTATGAGTGTGTGCGAGTGTGTGTGAGTTTGTGCGAGTGTTTGCATGCGAGTGCGTGCGAGTGAGTGTGAATTTGTGCGAGTGTGCACAAGTGAGTGGGTGCGAGTGTGTGAGTGTGTGCGAGTGTGTGTGAGTTTGTGCGATTGTGCGATTGTGTATTATTGTGTGCGAGTGTGTGTGAGTTTGTGCGAGTGTGTGCGAGTGTGTGTGTGAGTGTGTAGGACTGTGTGTGCGAGTGTGTGCGAGTGTGTGCAAGTGTGTGCGAGTGCGTGCGAGTGAGTGCGAATGTGTGCAAGTGTGGGCGTGCGAGTGTGTGCTAGTTTGTGCAAGTGTGTGCGTGTGAGTGAGTGTGTGTGAGTTTGTGCGAGTGTTTGCGAGTGTGTGTGAGTGTGTAGGACTGTGTGTGCGAGTGTGTGCGAGTGTGTGCAAGTGTGTGCGAGTGAGTGTGAGTGAGTGAGTGTGTGCGAGTGTGTGCGAATGTGTGCGAGTGTGTGTGTGCGAGTTTGTGTGATTGTGTATGAGTGTGTGCGTGCGAGTGGGTGTGAGTGAGTGCGAGTGTGTGCAAATGTGTGCGAGAGTGTGCGAGTGTGGGCGTGCGAGTGTGTGCGAGAGTGTGTGCGTGTCAGTAAGTGTGTGAGTGAGTGTGAGTGTATGCTTACGAGTGTGTGCTAGTGTGCGTGAGTGTGTGCGAGTGTGCGCGAGTGTGTACGTGTGAGTGAGTGTGTGTATGTGCGAGTGTTTATTTGTGAGTGTGTAGGACTGTGTGTGCGAGTGAGTGTGCGAGTGTGTGCGAGTGTGTGCAAGTGTGTGTGCGAGTGTGTGTGAGTGTGTACGAGTGTGTGTAGGAGTTTGTGCGAGTGTGAGCGAGTGTGTATGCGAGTGTGTGTGTGTGAGTGTTTGTGCGAGTGTGTGTATGCGAGTGTGTGTGTTTTTGTGTGTGCGAGTGTGTGCACGCGAGTTTGTGCGAGTGTGTGCGTGCGAGTGCGTGCGAGTGAGTGCGAATGTGTGCGAGAGTGTGCGAGTGTGTGTGAGTGTGTGTGTGCGAGTGTGTGTGCGTGCGATTGTGTATGAGTGTGTGCGTGTGTGTGTGAGTTTGTGCAAGTGTGTGCGTGCGAGTGCGTGCGAGTGAGTGCGAATGTGTGCGATTGTGGGCGTGCGAGTGTGTGCTAGTGTGCGCAAGTGTGTGCGTGTGAGTGAGTGTGTGTGAGTTTGTGCGAGTGTTTGCGAGTGTGTGTGTGAGTGTGTAGGACTGTGTGTGCGAGTGTGTGCGAGTGTGTGCAAGTGTGTGCGAGTGAGTGAGTGAGTGTGTGCGAGTGTGTGCGAATGTGTGCGAGTGTGTGTGTGCGAGTTTGTGTGATTGTGTATGAGTGTGTGCGAGTGTGTGCATGCGAGTGGGTGCGAGTGAGTGCGAGTGTGTGCAAATGTGTGCGAGAGTGTGCGAGAGTGTGCGAGTGTGGGCGTGCGAGTGTGTGCGAGTGTGCGCGAGTGTGTGTGAATGTGTGCGAGAGTGTGTGCATGTGAGTAAGTGTGTGATTGAGTGTGAGTGTATGCTTATGAGTGTGTGCTAGTGTGCGTGAGTGTGTGCGAGTGTGCGCGAGTGTGTACGTGTGAGTGAGTGTGTGTGTGAGTATGTGCGAGTGTTTGCGAGTGTGTGTGAGTGTGTAGGACTGTGTGTGCGAGTGTGTGTGCGAGTGTGTGCGAATGTGTATGTGTGTATGTGCGAGTGTGTGCGAGTGTGTGTGCTAGTGTGTGTGAGTGTGTACGAGTGTGTGTAGGAGTTTGTGCGAGTGTGTGCGAGTGTGTGTGTGAGTGTGTGCGAGTGTGTGCATGTGAGTGTGTGCGTGCAAGTGTGTGCGAGTGTGTGTGTGCTAGTGTGTGCAAGTGTGTGCGAGTGCGTGTGAGTGTGTGTGTGCGAGTGTGTGCCAGTGTGTGCCAGTGTGTGCGTACGAGTGTGTGCAAGTGAGTGCAAATGTGTGCGAATGTGTGCGAATGTGTGCGTGCGAGTGTGCACGAGTGTGCGCGAGTGTGTGTGCGTGAGTGTGTGCGTGTGAGTGTGTGCGAGTGTGTGCGTGCGAGTGTGTGCGAGTGTGCTCGAGTGACTGGGTGCGAGTGTGTGCGAGTGTGTGTGTGTGCGAGTGAGTGTGTGCGAGTGTGTATGAGTGAGTGTGTTTGAGTGTGTGCCAGTTTGTGTTTGTGTGTGCGAGTGCGTGTGAATGTGTGCATGCAAGTGTGTGCGAGTGTGTGCGAGTGTGTGAGTGAGTGTGTGTGCGTGTGTGTGCGTGTGTGTGAGTGTGTGCGAGTGTGTGCCAGTTTGTGCGTATGAGTGTGTGCAAGTGAGTGCGAGTGTGTGCCAATGTGTGCGTGCGAGTGTGTGCGAGTGTGTGTGTGTGAGTGTGTGCGAGTGTGTGTGTGCGAGTGTGTGCGAGTGTGCTCGAGTGACTGGGTGCGAGTGTGTGCGAGTGTGTGTGTGTGCGAGTGAGTGTGTGCGAGTGTGTATGAGTGAGTGTGTTTGAGTGTGTGCCAGTTTGTGTTTGTGTGTGCGAGTGCGTGCGAATGTGTGCATGCAAGTGTGTGCGAGTGTGTGCGAGTGTGTGAGTGAGTGTGTGTGCGTGTGTGTGCGTGTGTGTGAGTGTGTGCGAGTGTGTGCGAGTGTGTGCGAGTGTGTGCAAGCATGTGCAAGTTTGTGCAAGTGTGTGCGAGTGTGTGCGAGTGTGTGTGCGAGTGTGTGCAAGTGTGTATGAGTGAGTGTGTGCGATTGTGTATGAGTTTGTGTGAGTGTGTGCGTGCGAGTGAGTGCGAGTGTGTGCAAATGTGTGCGAGAGTGTGAGAGTGTGGGCGTGCGAGTGTGCGCGAGTATGTACGTGTGAGTGAGTGTGTGTGTCAGTGTTTGCAAGTGTTTGCGAGTGTGTGTGTGAGTGTGTAGGACTGTGTGTGCGATTGTGGGTGAGTGTGTGTGAGTGTATCCATGAGTGAGTGTGTGCGAGTGTCTGCGAGTGTGTGTGTGATTGTGTGCGAGTGTGTGTGTGCAAGTGTGTGCAAGTGTGTGTGTGAGTGTGTGCGAGTGTGAGCCTGCAAGTGTGTGTGTGAGTGTGTGCGAGTGTGTGTAGGAGTTTGTGCGAGTGTGTGCGAGTGTGTATGTGAGTGTGTGTGTTAGTGTGTGTGCGAGTGTGTGCATGCGAGTGTGTGCGAGTGTGTGCGTGCGAGTGTGTGCGAGTGTGTGCGAGTATGTGCGAGTGTGTGTGTGCTAGTGTGTGCAAGTGTGTGCGAGTGTGTGCGAGTGTGTGTGTGCCAGTGTGTGCCAGTGTGTGCGTACGAGTGTGTGCAAGTGAGTGCGAATGTGTGCACGAGTGTGCGCGAGTGTGTGTGCGTGAGTGTGTGCGTGTGAGTGTGTGCAAGTGTGTGCGTGCGAGTGTGTGCGAGTGTGCTCGAGTGACTGGGTGCGAGTGTGTGCGAGTGTGTGTGTGCTTGTGTGTGCAAGTGTGTGCGAGTGTGTGCGAGTGTGTGTGTGCCAGTGTGTGCCAGTGTGTGCGTACGAGTGTGTGCAAGTGAGTGCGAATGTGTGCGAATGTGTGCACGAGTGTGCGCGATTGTGTGTGCGTGAGTGTGTGCGTGTGAGTGTGTGCGAGTGTGTGCGTGCGAGTGTGTGCGAGTGTGCTCGAGTGACTGGGTGCGAGTGTGCGCGAGTGTGTGTGTGTGTGCGAGTGAGTGTGTGCGAGTGTGTATGAGTGAGTGTGTTTGAGTGTGTGCCAGTTTGTGTTTGTGTGTGCGAGTGCGTTCGAATGTGTGCATGCAAGTGTGTGCGAGTGTGTGCGAGTGTGTGCGTGAGTGTGTGCGAGTGTGTGTGCGTGCGATTGTGTATGAGTGTGTGCGTGTGTGTGTGAGTTTGTGCAAGTGTGTGCGTGCGAGTGCGTGTGAGTGAGTGCGAATGTGTGCGAGTGTGGGCATGCGAGTGTGTGCTAGTGTGCGCAAGTGTGTGCGTGTGAGTGAGTGTGTGTGAGTTTGTGCGAGTGTTTGCGAGTGTGTGTGTGAGTGTGTAGGACTGTGTGTGTGAGTGTGTGCGAGTGTGTGCAAGTGTGTGCGAGTGAGTGTGAGTGAGTGAGTGTGTGCGAGTGTGTGCGAATGTGTGCGAGTGTGTGTGTGCGAGTTTGTGTGATTGTGTATGAGTGTGTGCGAGTGTGTGTATGCGAGTGGGTGCGAGTGAGTGCGAGTGTGTGCAAATGTGTGCGAGAGTGTGCGAGTGTGGGCGTGCGAGTGTGTGCGAGTTTGCGCGAGTGTGTGTGAGTGTGTGCGAGAGTGTGTGCATGTGAGTAAGTGTGTGAGTGAGTGTGAGTGTATGCTTACGAGTGTGTGCTAGTGTGCTTGAGTGTGTGTGAGTGTGCGCGAGTGTGTACGTGTGAGTGAGTGTGTGTGTGAGTATGTGCGAGTGTTTGCGAGTGTGTGTGAGTGTGTAGGACTGTGTGTGCGAGTGTGTGTGTGAGTGTGTGCGAATGTGTATGTGTGTATGTGCGAGTGTGTGTGAGTGTGTGTGCGAGTGTGTGTGAGTGTGTACGAGTGTGTGTAGGAGTTTGTGCGAGTGTGTGCGAGTGTGTATGCGAGTGTGTGTGTGTGAGTGTGTGCGAGTGTGTGCATGCGAGTGTGTGCGTGCAAGTGTTTGTGAGTGTGTGCGAGTGTGTGTGTGCTAGTGTGTGCAAGTGTGTGCCAGTGTGTGCGTACGAGTGTGTGCAAGTGAGTGAGAATGTGTGCGAATGTGTGCGAATGTGTGCGTGCGAGTGTGCACGAGTGTGCGCGAGTGTGTGTGCGTGAGTGTGTGCGTGTGAGTGTGTGTGAGTGTATGCGTGCGAGTGTGTGCGAGTGTGCTCGAGTGACTGGGTGCGAGTGTGTGCGAGTGTGTGTGTGTGTGTGTGCGAGTGAGTGTGTTCAAGTGTGTATGAGTGAGTGTGTTTGAGTGTGTGCCAGTTTGTGTTTGTGTGTGCGAGTGCGTGCGAATGTGTGCATGCAAGTGTGTGCGAGTGTGTGCGAGTGTGTGCGTGAGTGTGTGTGCGTGTGTGTGCATGTGTGTGAGTGTGTGCGAGTGTGTGCGAGTGTGTGCGAGTGTGTGCAAGCGTGTGCAAGTGTGTGCAAGTGTGTGCGAGTGTGTGCGAGTGTGTGTGCGAGTGTGTGCAAGTGTGTATGAGTGAGTGTGTGCGATTGTGTATGAGTTTGTGTGAGTGTGTGCGTGCGAGTGCGTGCGAGTGTGTGCAAATGTGTGCGAGAGTGTGAGAGTGTGGGCGTGCGAGTGTGCGTGAGTGTGTACGTGTGAGTGAGTGTGTGTGTAAGTGTTTGCGAGTGTTTGCGAGTGTGTGTGTGAGTGTGTAGGACTGTGTGTGCGTTTGTGGGTGAGTGTGTGTGAGTGTGTGCATGAGTGAGTGTGTGCGAGTGTCTGTGAGTGTGTGTGTGATTGTGTGCGAGTGTGTGTGTGCAAGTGTGTGCAAGTGTGTGTGTGAGTGTGTGCGAGTGTGAGCGTGCGAGTGTGTGTGTGAGTGTGTGCGAGTGTGTGTAGGAGTTTGTGCGAGTGTGTGCGAGTGTGTATGTGAGTGAGTGTGTTAGTGTGTGTGCGAGTGTGTGCATGCGAGTGTGTGCGAGTGTGTGCGTGCGAGTGTGTGCGAGTGTGTGCGAGTATGTGCGAGTGTGTGTGTGCAAGTGTGTGCGAGTGTGTGCGAGTGTGTGCGAGTGTGTGTGTGCCAGTGTGTGCCAGTGTGTGCGTACGAGTGTGTGCAAGTGAGTGCGAATGTGTGCGAATGTGTGCACGAGTGTGCGCGAGTGTGTGTGCGTGAGTGTGTGCGTGTGAGTGTGTGCGAGTGTGTGCGTGCGAGTGTGTGCGAGTGTGCTCGAGTGACTGGGTTCGAGTGTGTGCGAGTGTGTGTGTGCTAGTGTGTGCAAGTGTGTGCGAGTGTGTGCGAGTGTGTGTGTGCCAGTGTGTGCCAGTGTGTGCGTACGAGTGTGTGCAAGTGAGTGCGAATGTGTGCGAATGTGTGCACGAGTGTGCGCGATTGTGTGTGCGTGAGTGTGTGCGTGCGAGTGTGTGCGAGTGTGCTCGAGTGACTGGGTGCGAGTGTGCGCGAGTGTGTGTGTGTGTGTGCGAGTGAGTGTGTGCGAGTGTGTATGAGTGAGTGTGTTTGAATGTGTGCCAGTTTGTGTTTGTATATGCAAATGTGTGCATGCAAGTGTGTGCGAGTGTGTGCGAGTGTGTGCGTGAGTGTGTGTGCGTGTGTGTGCGTGTGTGTGAGTGTGTGCGAGTGTGTGCGAGTGTGTGCGAGTGTGTGCAAGCATGTGCAAGTGTGTGCAAGCGTGTGCGAGTGAGTGTTTGCGATTGTGTATGAGTTTGTGCGAGTGTGTGCGAGTGTGTGCGTGCGAGTGCGTGCGAGTGAGTGCGAGTGTGTGCAAATGTGTGCGAGAGTGTGAGAGTGTGGGCGTGCGAGTGTGCGCGAGTGTGTACGTGTGAGTAAGTGTGTGTGTGAGTGTTTGCGAGTGTTTGCGAGTGTGTGTGTGAGTTTGTAGGACTGTGTTTGCGAGTGTGTGTGCGAGTGTGTGCGAATGTGTATGTGTGTATGTGCGAGTGTGTGCGAGTGTGTGCGATTGTGTGTGCGAGTGTGTGTGAGTGAGTGTGTGAGTGTGTGTGAGTGTGTGCATTAGTGAGTGTGTGCGAGTGTCTGCGAGTGTGTGTGTGATTGTGTGCGAGTGTGTGTGTGAGTGTGTGTGCGAGTGTGTGCATGCGAGAGTGTGCAAGTGTGTGCGAGTGAGTGTGAGTGAGTGAGTGTGTGTGAGTGTGTGTGAGTGTGTGCATTAGTGAGTGTGTGCGAGTGTCTGCGAGTGAGTGTGTGATTGTGTGCGAGTGTGTGTGTAAGTGTGTGTGCGAGTGTGTGCATGCGAGTTTGTGCGAGTGTGTGCGTGCGAGTGCGTGCGAGTGAGTGCGAATGTGTGCGAGAGTGTGCGAGTGTGTTCGAGTGTGTGTGTGCGAGTGTGTGTGCGTGCGATTGTGTATGAGTGTGTGCGAGTGTGTGCAAGTTTGTGCGAGTGTGTGCGTGCGAGTGCATGCGAGTGAGTGCGAATTTGTGCGAGTGTGGGCGTGCGAGTGTGTGCTAGTGTGCGCAAGTGTGTGCGTGTGAGTGAGTGTGTGTGAGTTTGTGCGAGTGTTTGCGAGTGTGTGTGTGAGTGTGTAGGACTGTGTGTGCGAGTGTGTGCGAGTGTGTGCACGTGTGTGCGAGTGAGTGTGAGTGAGTGAGTGTGTGCGAGTGTGTGCGAATGTGTGCGAGTGTGTGTGCGAGTTTGTTTGATTGTGTATGAGTGTGTGCGAGTGTGTGCGTGCGAGTGGGTGCGAGTGAGTGCAAGTGTGTGCGAGAGTGTGCGAGTGTGGGCGTGCGAGTGTGTGCGAGTGTGCTCGAGTGTGTGTGAGTGTGTGCGAGAGTGTGTGCGTGTGAGTAAGTGTGTGAGTGAGTGTGAGTGTATGCTTACAAATGTGTGCTAGTGTGTGTGAGTGTGTGCGAGTGTGTGCGAGTGTGTACGTGTGAGTGAGTGTGTGTGTGAGTGTGTGTGAGTGTTTGCGAGTGTGTGTGACTGTGTAGGACTGTGTGTGCGAGTGTGTGTGCGAGTGTGTGTGAATGTGTATGTGTGTATGTGCGAGTGTGTGCGAGTGTGTGCAAGTGTGTGTGTGTGAGTGTGTACGAGTGTGTGTAGGAGTTTGTGCGAGTGTGTGCGAGTGTGTATGCGAGTGTGTGTGTGTGAGTGTGTGTACGAGTGTGTGCATGCGAGTGTGTGCGAGTGTGTGCAAGTGTGTGTGAGTATGTGCGAGTGTGTGCGAGTGCGTGCGAGTGAGTGTGAATGTGTGCAAGTGTGGGCGTGCGAGTGTGTGCTAGTGTGTGCAAGTGTGTGCGTGTGAGTGAGTGTGTGTGAGTTTGTGCGAGTGTTTGCGAGTGTGTGTGAGTGTGTAGGACTGTGTGTGCGAGTGTGTGCGAGTGTGTGCAAGTGTGTGCAAGTGAGTGTGAGTGAGTGTGTGTGTGCGATTGTGTATAAGTGTGTGCGAGTGTGTGTGAGTTTGTGCGAGTGTGTGCGAGTGTGTGCGTGCGAGTGCATGCGAGTGAGTGCGAATGTGTGCGAGTGTGGGCATGTGAGTGTGTGCTAGTGTGCGCAAGTGTGTGCGTGTGAGTGAGTGTGTGTGAGTTTGTGCGAGTGTTTGCGAGTGTGTGTGTGAGTGTGTAAGACTGTGTGTGCGAGTGTGTGCAAGTGTGTGTGAGTGAGTGTGAGTGAGTGCGTGTGTGCGAGTGTGTGCGAATGTGTGCGAGTGTGTGTGTGCGAGTTTGTGTGATTGTGTATGAGTGTGTGCGAGTGTGTGCGTGCGAGTGGGTGCGAGTGAGTGCGAGTGTGTGCAAATGTGTGCGAGAGTGTGCGAGTGTGGGCGTGCGAGTGTGTGCGAGTGTGCGCGAGTGTGTGTGAGTGTGTGCGAGATTGTGTGCGTGTGAGTAAGTGTGTGAGTGTGAGTGTATGCTTACGAGTGTGTGCTATTGTGCGTGAGTGTGTGCGAGTGTGCGCGAGTTTGTATGTGTGAGTGAGTGTGTGTGTGAGTGTGTGCGAGTGTTTGCGAGTGTGTTTGTGAGTGTGTAGGACTGTGTGTGCGAGTGTGTGTGCGAGTGTGTGCGAATGTGTATGTGTGCATGTGCGAGTGTGTGCGAGTGCGTGCGAGTGAGTGTGAATGTGTGCGAGTATGTGCGAGTGTGTGTGTGCTAGTGTGTGCAAGTGTGTGTGAGTGTGTGCAAGTGTGTGTGCCAGTGTGTGCCAGTGTGTGCCAGTGTGTGCGCACGAGTGTGTGCAAGTGAGTGCGAATGTGTGTGAATGTGTGCGTGCGAGTGTGCACGTGTGTGCGCGAGTGTGTGTGCGTGAGTGTGTGCGTGTGAGTGTGTGCGAGTGTGTGCGTGCTTGCGAGTGTGTGCGAGTGTGCTCGAGTGACTGGGTGCGAGTGTGGGCGAGTGTGTGTGTGTGTGAGTGAGTGTGCGCGAGTGTGTACGTGTGAGTGAGTGTGTGTGTGAGTATGTGCGAGTGTTTGCGAGTGTGTGTGAGTGTGTTGGACTGTGTGCGAGTGTGTGTGCGAGTGTGTGTGAATGTGTATGTGTGTATGTGCGAGTGTGTGCGAGTGTGTGTGCGAGTGTGTGTGAGTGTGTATGAGTGTGTGTAGGAGTTTGTGCGAGTGTGTGCGAGTGTGTATGCGAGTGTGTGTGTGTGAGTGTGTGCGAGTGTGTGCATGCGAGTGTGTGCGTGCAAGTGTGTGTGAGTGTGTGCGAGTGTGTGTGTGCTGGTGTGTGCAAGTGTGTGCGAGTGTGTGCGAGTGTGTGTGTGCGAGTGTGTGCCAGTGTGTGCCAGTGCGTGCGTACGAGTGTGTGCAAGTGAGTGCGAATGTGTGCGAATGTGTGTGAATGTGTGTGTGTGAGTGTGCACGAGTGTGCGCGAGTGTGTGTGCGTGAGTGTGTGCGTGTGAGTGTGTGCGAGTGTTTGCGTGCGAGTGTGTGCGAGTGTGCTCGAGTGACTGGGTGCGAGTGTGTGCGAGTGTGTGTGTGTGTGCGAGTGAGTGTGTGCGAGTGTGTATGAGTGAGTGTGTTCGAGTGTGTGCCAGTTTGTGTTTGTGTGTGCGAGTGCGTGCGAATGTGTGCATGCAAGTGTGTGCGAGTGTGTGCGAGTGTGTGCGTGAGTGTGTGTGCGTGTGTGTGCGTGTGTGTGAGTGTGTGCGAGTGTGTGCGAGTGTGTGCGAGTGTGTGCAAGCGTGTGCAAGTGTGTGCGAGTGTGTGCGAGTGTGTGTGCGAGTGTGTACAAGTGTGTATGAGTGAGTGCGTGCGAGTGTGTGCAAGTGTGTGCGAGTATGTGCGAGTGTGTGTGTGCTAGTGTGTGCAAGTGTGTGCGAGTGTGTGCGTGTGTGTGTGTGCCAGTGTGTGCCAGTGTGTGCGTACGAGTGTGTGCAAGTGAGTGCGAATGTGTGCGAATGTTTGCACGAGTGTGCGCGAGTGTGTGTGCGTGAGTGTGTGCGTGTGAGTGTGTGCAAGTGTGTGCGTGCGAGTGTGTGCGAGTGTGCTCGAGTGACTGGGTGCGAGTGTGTGCGAGTGTGTGTGTGCTAGTGTGTGCAAGTGTGTGCGAGTGTGTGCGAGTGTGTGTGTGCCAGTGTGTGCCAGTGTGTGCCAGTGTGTGCGTACGAGTGTGTCCAAGTGAGTGCGAATGTGTGCGAATGTGTGCACGAGTGTGTGCGATTGTGTGTGCGTGAGTGTGTGCGTGCGAGTGTGTGCGAGTGTGCTCGAGTGACTGGGTGCGAGTGTGCGCGAGTTTGTGTGTGTGTGTGCGAGTGAGTGTGTGCGAGTGTGTATGAGTGAGTGTGTTTGAGTGTGTGCCAGTTTGTGTTTGTGTGTGCGAGTGCGTGCGAATGTGTGCATGCAAGTGTGTGCGAGTGTGTGCGTGAGTGTGTGCGAGTGTGTGTGCGTGCGAATGTGTATGAGTGTGTGCGTGTGTGTGTGAGTTTGTGCAAGTGTGTGCGTGCGAGTCCGTGCGAGTGAGTGCGAATGTGTGCGAGTGTGCATGAGTGAGTGGGTGCGAGTGTGTGAGTGTGTGCGAGTGTGTGTGAGTTTGTGCGATTGTGTGATTTTGTATGAGTGTGTGCGAGTGTGTGTGAGTTTGTGCGAGTGTGTGCGTGCGAGTGCGTGCGAGTGAGTGCGAATGTGTGCGAGTGTGGGCGTGCGAGTGTGTGCTAGTGTGCGCAAGTGTGTGCGTGTGAGTGAGTGTGTGTGAGTTTGTGCGAGTGTTTGCGAGTGTGTGTGTGAGTGTGTAGGACTGTGTGTGTGAGTGTGTGCGAGTGTGTGCAAGTGTCTGCGAGTGAGTGTGAGTGAGTGACTGTGTGCGAGTGTGTGCGAATGTGTGCGAGTGTGTGTGTGCGAGTTTGTTTGATTGTGTATGAGTGTGTGCGAGTGTGTGCATGCGAGTGGGTGTGAGTGAGTGCGAGTGTGTGCAAATGTGTGCGAGAGTGTGCGAGTGTGGGCGTGCGAGTGTGTGCGAGTGTGCGTGAGTGTGTGTGAGTGTGTGCGAGAGTGTGTGCATGTGAGTAAGTGTGTGAGTGAGTGTGAGTGTATGCTTACGAGTGTGTGCTAGTGTGCGTGAGTGTGTGTGTGAGTATGTGCGAGTGTTTGCGAGTGTGTGTGAGTGTGTAGGACTGTGTGTGCGAGTGTGTGTGCGAGTGTGTGCGAATGTGTATGTGTGAGTGTGTGCGAGTGTGTGTGCGAGTGTGTGTGAGTGTGCACGAGTGTGTGTAGGAGTTTGTGCGAGTGTGTGCGAGTGTGTATGTGAGTGTGTGAGTGTGAGTGTGTGCGAGTGTGTGCATGCGAGTGTGTGCGTGCAAGTGTGTGTGAGTGTGTGCGAGTTTGTGCGTGAGTGTGTGTGCATGTGTGTGCATGTGTGTGAGTGTGTGCGAGTGTGTGCGAGTGTGTGCGAGTGTGTGCAAGCATGTGCAAGTGTGTGCAAGTGTGTGCGAGTGTGTGCGAGTGTGTGTGCGAGTGTGTGCAAGCGTGTGCGAGTGAGTGTTTGCGATTGTGTATGAGTTTGTGCGAGTGTGTGCGAGTGTGTGCGTGCGACTGCGTGCGAGTGAATGCGAGTGTGTGCCAATGTGTGCGAGAGTGTGAGAGTGTGGGCGTGCGAGTATGTGCAAGTGTGTGCGAGTGAGTGTGAGTGAGTGAGTGTGTGTGAGTGTGTGTGAGTGTGTGCATTAGTGAGTGTGTGCGAGTGTCTGCGAGTGTGTGTGTGATTGTGTGCGAGTGTGTGTGTAAGTGTGTGCGAATGTGTATGTGTGTATGTGCGAGTGTGTGCAAGTGTGTGTGCGAGTGTGTGTGAGTGTGTACGAGTGTGTGTAGGAGTTTGTGCGAGTGTGTGCGAGTGTGTATGCGAGTGTGTGTGTGTGAGTGTGTATACGAGTGTGTGCATGCGAGTGTGTGCGAGTGTGTGCAAGTGTGTGTGAGTATGTGCGAGTGTGTGCGAGTGCGTGCGAGTGAGTGTGAATGTGTGCAAGTGTGGGCGTGCGAGTGTGTGCTAGTGTGTGCAAGTGTGTGCGTGTGAGTGAGTGTGTGTGAGTTTGTGCGAGTGTTTGCGAGTGTGTGTGAGTGTGTAGGACTGTGTGTGCGAGTGTGTGCGAGTGTGTGCAAGTGTGTGCGAGTGAGTGTGAGTGAGTGAGTGTGTGTGTGCTAATGTGTATAAGTGTGTGCGAGTGTGTGCAAGTGTGTGTGAGTGTGTACGAGTGTGTGTGTGTGAGTGTGTGTGAGTGAGTGTGTGCGACTGTGTGCGACTGTGTGTGCGATTGTGTATAAGTGTGTGCGAGTGTGTGTGAGTTTGTGCGAGTGTGTGTGAGTATGTGCGTGCGAGTGCATGCAAGTGAGTGCGAATGTGTGCGAGTGTGGGCGTGTGAGTGTGTGCTAGTGTGCGCAAGTGTGTGCGTGTGAGTGAGTGTGTGTGAGTTTGTGGGAGTGTTTGCGAGTGTGTGTGTGAGTGTGTAGGACTGTGTGTGCGAGTGTGTGCAAGTGTGTGTGAGTGAGTGTGAGTGAGTGCGTGTGTGCGAGTGTGTGCGAATGTGTGCGAGTGTGTGTGTGCGAGTTTGTGTGATTGTGTATGAGTGTGTGCGAGTGTGTGCGTGCGAGTGGGTGCGAGTGAGTGCGAGTGTGTGCAAATGTGTGCGAAAGTGTGCGAGTGTGGGCGTGCGAGTGTGTGCGAGTGTGTGTGAGTGTGTGCGAGAGTGTGTGCGTGTGAGTAAGTGTGTGAGTGAGTGTGAGTGTATGCTTACGAGTGTGTGCTATTGTGCGTGAGTGTGTGCGAGTGTGCGTGAGTCTGTATGTGTGAGTGAGTGTGTGTGTGAGTGTGTGCGAGTGTTTGCGAGTGTGTGTGTGAGTGTGTAGGACTGTGTGTGCGAGTGTGTGTGCGAGTGTGTGCGAATGTGTATGTGTGTATGTGCGAGTGTGTGCGAGTGTGTGCGATTGTGTGTGCGAGTGTGTGTGATTGTGTGTGTGCTAGTGTGTGCAAGTGTGTGCCAGTGTGTGCGCACGAGTGTGTGCAAGTGAGTGCGAATGTGTGTGAATGTGTGCGTGCGAGTGTGCACGAGTGTGCGCGAGTGTGTGTGCGAGTGTGTTTGCAAGTGTGTGTGTGAGAGTGTGCGAGTGTGTGCGAGTGAGTGCAAATGTGCCCGATTGTGCGCGAGTGTGCACGAGTGAGTGAGTGCGAGTGTGTATAAGTGAGTGTGTGTGCGTGTGTGCGAGTTAGTGTGTGAGTGAGTGTGTGCGAATGTGTGCGAGTGTTTCTGTGCGAGTGTGTGTGCGAGTGTGTGCGTGTGAGTGTGTGCGTGCGAGTGTGTGTGAGTGTGAGTGAGTGTGTGCGAGTGTGTGTGCGAGTGTGTGTGCGAGTGTGTGCGAGTGTGTGCAAATGTGCCCGAGTGTGCGCGAGTGTGCACGAGTGAGTGGGTGCGAGTGTGTGTGAGTGTGTGCGAGTGTGCATAAGTGTGTGCGAGTGTGTGCGAGTGTGTGTGCGAGTGTGCATGAGTGTGTGCGAGTGTGTGCGATTGTGTGTGTGAGTGTGTAGGACTTTCTGTGCGAGTGTTTAGGAGTGTGTGTGTGAGTGTGTGAAAGTGTGTGCGAGTGTGTGCAAGTGTGTGCGTGCGAGTGTGTGCGAGTGTGCAAAAGTGTGCGAGTGTGTGCGAGTGCGTGAGTGTGAGTGTGTGCGAATGTGTGCGAGTGTGTGTGAGCGAGTGTGCACAAGTTTGTGCATGTAAGTGTGTGCATGCGAGTGTGTGCGAGTGTGCTCGAGTGAATGGGTGAGAGTGTTTGCGATTGTGTGTGAGTGTGTGCGAGTAAGTGTGTGTGAGTGTGTATGAGTGAGTGTGTGTGAGTGTGTGTGTGCGAGTTTGTGTGCGAGTGTGTGTGAGTGAGTGTGTGCGAGTGTGTGCGAGTTTGTGTGCTAGTGTTTGTGCGAGTGTGTGCGTGCAAATGTGTGTTCGAGTGTGTGCGCGCGAGTGTGTGTGCGAATGTGTGTGAGTGTGTGCGAGTGTGTATGAGTGTATGTGCGAGTGTGTGCCAGTGTGTGCGAGTGTGTGTGTGCGAGTCTGTGCAAGTGTGTGCGAGTGTGTGCGAGTGTGTGTGTGCGAGTGTGTGTGCGAGTGCATGCGAGTGAGTGCGGGTGTGTGCGAGTGTGTGTATGCGAGTCTGTGTGTGATTGTGTATGAGTGTGTGCGAGTGTGTGAGTTTGTGCGAGTGTGTGCGTGTGTGTGCTTGTGCGTGCGAGTGCGTGCAAATGTGTGCGAGAGTGTGCGAGTTTGTGTGTGTGAGTGTGTGTGTGAGTGTGTGCGAATGTGTGCCAGTTTGTGCGTACGAGTGTGTGAAAGTGAGTGCGAGTGTGTGCGAATGTGTGCGTGCGAGTGTGCGCGAGTGTGTGCGTGTGAGTGTGTGCGAGTGTGTGTGTGCGAGTGTGTGCGAGTGTGCTCGAGTGACTGGGTGCAAGTGTGTGCGAGTATGTGTGAGTGAGTGTGTGTGAGTGTCTGCGTGTGTGCGAGTTTGTGTGCGAGTGTGTGCGAGTGTGTATGAGTGTATGTGCGAGTGTGTGTGCGAGTGTGTGCGTGCAATTGTTTGCGTGCGAGTGTGTGCGAGTGTGTGCAAGTGTGTGTGAGTGTGTGCGAGTGTGTGTGCGAGTGTGTGCGAGTGTGTGCAAACGTGCCCGAGTGTGCGCGAGTGTGCACGAGTGAGTGGGTGCGAGTTTGTGCGAGTGTGTATGAGTGAGTGTGTGTGAGTGTGTGCGTGTGTGCGAGTTTGTGTGCGAGTGAGTGTGTGCGAATGTGTGCGAGTGTGTGCGAGTGTGTGAGTGTGTGTGAGTGTGCACGGGTGTGTGTGTGCGAGTGCGTGCGAGTGAGTGCGAGTGTGTGCAAATGTGTTCGAGCGTGTGTGAGTGTGTGTGAGTGTGTGAGTGATTGTGTGTGAGTCTGTGCAAGTGTGTGCTTGCGAGTGTGTGCTAGTGTGCACGAGTGTGTGAGTGTGTGCGAGAGTGCGCGAGTGTGTGCGTGTGAGTAAGTGAGTGTGTGTGTGAGTGTGTGCGAGTGTGTGTGTGAGTGTGTATGACTGTGTGTGCGAGTGTGTGCACGTGTGTGCGAGTGTATGTGCGAGTGTGTGCGAGTGTGTGTGCGAGTGTGTGTGTGAGTGTGTTTGAGTGTGTGCAAGTGTGTGCGAGTGTGTGTGCGAGTGCGTACGAGTGTGTGTGAGTGTGTGTAAGTATGTGTGCGAGTGTGTTATTGTGTGGGAGTGTGTGTGAGCTTGTAGCACTGTATGTGCGAGTGTTTGTGAGTGTGTGCGGGTGTGTTCGAGTGTGTGTAAGTGTGTGAGTGTGTGTGAGTGTTAGTGCGAGTGTGTGCGTGTGAGTGAGTGTGTGTGTGAGTGTGTGCAAGTGTTTGCGAGTGTGTGTGTGAGTGTGTAGGACTGTGTGTGCGAGTGTGTGTGCGAGTGTGTGCGAATGTGTATGTGTGTATGTACGAGTGTGTGCGAGTGTGTGCGAGTGTGTGCGAGTGTGTGTGCGAGTGTTTGTGAGTGTGTACGAGTGTGTGTTGGAGTTTGTGCGAGTATGTGCGAGTGTGTGTGTGAGTGTGTGTGCGAGTGTGTGCATGCGAGTGTGTGCGAGTGTGTGTGTGCGAGTGTGTGCAAGTGTGTGCGAGTGAGTGTGTGCGAGTGTGTGTGCGAGTGTGTGTGTGAGAGTGTGTGCGTGCAAGTGTGTGCGACTGTGTGCGAGTGTGTGCGAGTGTGTGATTGTGAGTGTGTGCGAATGTGTGCGAGTGTGTTTGCGCGAGTGTGCACGAGTGTGTGCATGTAAGTGTGTGCATGCGAGTGTGCTCAAGTGAATGGGTGAGAGTGTGTGCGAGTGTGTGTGAGTGTGTGCGAGTAAGTGTGTGTGAGTGTGTATGAGTGAATGTGTGTGAGTGTGTGTGTGCGAGTTTGTGTGCGAGTGTGTGTGAGTGAGTGTGTGCGAGTGTGTGCGAGTTTGTGTGCGAGTGTTTGTGCGAATGTGTGCGTGCGAGTGTGTGTGTTCGAGTGTGTGCACGCGAGTGTGTGCGCGCAAGTGTGTGTGCGAATGTGTGTGCGTGTGAGTGTGTGTGAGTGTGTAAGAGTGTATGTGCGAGTGTGTGCCAGTGTGTGCGAGTGTGTGTGTGCGAGTGTGTGCAAGTGTGTGCGAGTGTGTGCGAGTGTGTGTGTGCGAGTGTGTGTGCAATTGCGTATGAGTGTGTGCGAGTGTTTGTGAGTTTGTGCAAGTGTGTGCGAGTGTGCGTGCGAGTGCATGCGAGTGAGTGCGGGTGTTTGCGAGTGTGTGTATGCGAGTCTGTGTGTGCTTGTGTATGAATGTGTGCGAGTGTGTGAGTTTGTGCGAGTGTGTGCGTGTGTGTGCGAGTGCGTGCGAATGCGTGCGAGTTCGTGCAAATGTGTGCGAGAGTGTGCGAGTGTGTGTGTGTGAGTGTGTGCGAATGTGTGCGAGTGTGTGTGTGCGATTGTGTATGGTGTGTGCGAGTGTGTGCGTGTGAGTGCATGCGAGTGTATGCGAGTGTACGCGAGTGTGTGTGAGTGTGTGCGAGTGTGTGTGAGTGTGTGCGAATGTGTGCCAGTTTGTGCGTACGAGTGTGTGCAAGTGAGTGCGAGTGTGTGCCAATGTGTGCGTGCGAGTGTGCGCAAGTGTGTGCGTGTGAGTGTGTGTGAGTGTGTGTGTGCGAGTGTGTGCGAGTGTGCTCGAGTGACTGGGTGCAAGTGTGTGCGAGTATGTGTGAGTGAGTGTGTGTGAGTGTCTGCGTGTGTGCGAGTTTGTGTGCGAGTGTGTGCGAGTTTGTGTGCGAGTGTGTGCGAGTGAGTGTGTGCGAATGTGTGCAAGTGTGTGCGAGTGTGTGTGCGAGTGCGTACGAGTGTGTGTGAGTGTGTGTAAGTATGTGTGCGAGTGTGTGATTGTGTGGGAGTGTGTGTGAGCTTGTAGCACTGTATGTGCGAGTGTTTGTGAGTGTGTGCGGGTGTGTTCGAGTGTGTGTAAGTGTGTGAGTGTGTGTGAGTGTGAGTGTGTGCGTGTGAGTGAGTGTGTGTGTGAGTGTGTGCAAGTGTTTGCGAGTGTGTTTGTGAGTGTGTAGGACTGTGTGTGCGAGTGTGTCTGCGAGTGTGTGCGAATGTGTATGTGTGTATGTGCGAGTGTGTGCGAGTGTGTGCGAGTGTGTGTGCGAGTGTTTGTGAGTGTGTACGAGTGTGTGTTGGAGTTTGTGCGAGTGTGTGCGAGTGTGTGTGTGAGTGTGTGTGCGAGTGTGTGCATGCGAGTGTGTGCGAGTGTGTGTGTGCGAGTGTGTGCAAGTGTGTGCGAGTGAGTGTGTGCGAGTGTGTGTGCGAGTGTGTGCGTGCAAGTGTGTGTGAGTGTGTGCGACTGTGTGCGAGTGTGTGCGAGTGTGTGAGTGTGAGTGTGTGCGAATGTTTGCGAGTGTGTTTGCGCGAGTGTGCACGAGTGTGTGCATGTAAGTGTGTGCATGCGAGTGTGTGCGAGTGTGCTCAAGTGAATGGGGGAGAGTGTGTGCGAGTGTGTGTGAGTGTGTGCGAGTAAGTGTGTGTGAGTGTGTATGAGTGAGTGTTTGTGAGTGTGTGTGTGCGAGTTTGTGTGCGAGTGTGTGTGAGTGAGTGTGTGCGAGTGTGTGCGAGTTTGTGTGCGAGTGTTTGTGCGAATGTGTGCGTGCGAGTGTGTGTGTTCGAGTGTGTGAGCGCGAGTGTGTGCGCGCAAGTGTGTGTGCGAATGTGTGTGCGTGTGAGTGTGTGTGAGTGTGTAAGAGTGTATGTGCGAGTGTGTGCCAGTGTGTGCGATTGTGTGTGTGCGAGTGTGTGCAAGTGTGTGCGAGTGTGTGCGAGTGTGTGTGTGCGAGTGTGTGTGCAATTGTGTATGAGTGTGTGTGTGCGAGTGTTTGTGAGTTTGTGCAAGTGTGTGCGAGTGTGCGTGCGAGTGCATGCGAGTGAGTGCGGGTGTGTGCGAGTGTGTGTATGCGAGTCTGTGTGTGCTTGTGTATGAGTGTGTGCGAGTGTGTGAGTTTGTGCGAGTGTGTGCGTGTGTGTGCGAGTGCGTGCGAATGCGTGCGAGTTCGTGCAAATGTGTGCGAGAGTGTGCGAGTGTGTGTGTGTGAGTGTGTGCGAATGTGTGCGAGTGTGTGTGTGCGATTGTGTATGGTGTGTGCGAGTGTGTGCGTGTGAGTGCGTGCGAGTGTATGCGAGTGTGCGCGAGTGTGTGTGAGTGTGTGCGAGTGTGTGTGTGTGAGTGTGTGCGAATGTGTGCCAGTTTGTGCGTACGAGTGTGTGCAAGTGAGTGCGAGTGTGTGCCAATGTGTGCGTGCGAGTGTGCGCAAGTGTGTGCGTGTGAGTGTGTGCGAGTGTGTGTGTGCGAGTGTGTGCGAGTGTGCTCGAGTGACTGGGTGCAAGTGTGTGCGAGTATGTGTGAGTGTGTGTGAGTGTCTGCGTGTGTGCGAGTTTGTGTGTGAGTGTGTGCGAGTTTGTGTGCGAGTGTGTGCGAGTGAGTGTGTGCGAATGTGTGCGAGTGTGTGCGAGTGTGTGCGTGCGAGTGTGTGCTAGTGTGTGCGTGCGAGTGTGTGCGAGTGTGTTAGTGTGTGTGCGAGTGTGTGCGTGCGAGTGTGTGCGTGCGAGTGTGTGCGAGTGTGCTCGAGTGAGTGGGTGCGAGTGTGTGTGAGTGTGTGCGTGGGTGCGAGTTTGTGTGCGAGTGAGTGTGTGTGAATGTGTGTGAGTGTGTGCGAGTGTGTGTAAGTGTGCGTGCGAGTGTGTGCGTGCGAGTGTGTGCGTGCGAGTGTGTGCGAGTGTGCTCGAGTGAGTGGTTGCGAGTGTGTATGAGTGAGTGTGTGTGAGTGTGTGCGTGGGTGCGAGATTGTGTGCGAGTGAGTGTGTGTGAATGTGTGTGAGTGTGTGCGAGTGTGTGTAAGTGTGTGTGCAAGTGCGTGCATGCGAGTGTTTGCGTGAGAGTGTGTGCGTGCGAGTGTGTGCAAGTGTGAGTGAGTGTGTGCGAGTGTGTGCGAGTGTGTGTGCGAGTGTGTGTGCGAGAGTGTGCGAGTGTGTGCGAGTGTGTGCAAATGTGCCCGAGTGTGCGCGAGTGTGCACGAGTGAGTGAGTGCGAGTGTGTATAAGTGAGTGTGTGTGCGTGTGTGCGAGTTAGTGTGCGAGTGAGTGTGTGCGAATGTGTGCGAGTGTGTGCGAGTGTTTCTGTGCGAGTGTGTGTGCGAGTGTGTGCGTGCGAGTGTGTGCGTGCGAGTGTGTGTGAGTGTGAGTGAGTGTGTGCGAGTGTGTGTGCGAGTGTGTGTGTGAGTGTGTGCGAGTGTGTGCAAATGTGCCCGAGTGTGCGCGAGTGTGCACGAGTGAGTGGGTGCGAGTGTGTGTGAGTGTGTGCATGTAAGTGTGTGCGAGCATGTGCGAGTGTGTGTGAGTGTGTGTGCGAGTGTGTGTGAGTGTGAGCGAGTGTGTATGAGTGTGTGTGCGAGTGTGTGCAAGTGTGTGTGAGTGTGTGCGAGTGTGTGTGTGAGTGTGTGTGAGTGTGTGCGAGTGTGTGTACGAGTCGGTGCGATTGTGCATAAGTGTGTGCGAGTGTGTGCGAGTGTGTGTGCGAGTGTGCATGAGTGTGTGCGAGTGTGTGCGATTGTGTGTGTGAGTGTGTAGGACTTTCTGTGCGAGTGTTTAGGAGTGTGTGTGTGAGTGTGTGAAAGTGTGTGCGAGTGTGTGCAAGTGTGTGCGTGCGAGTGTGTGCGAGTGTGTGCGAGTGTGTGCGAGTGTGTGCGAGTGTGTGAGTGTGAGTGTGTGCGTGCGAGTGTGTGCGAGTGTGCTCGAGTGAGTGGGTGCGAGTGTGTATGAGTGAGTGTGTGTGAGTGTGTGCGTGGGTGCGAGATTGTGTGCGAGTGAGTGTGTGCGAGTGTGTGTAAGTGTGTGTGCAAGTGCGTGCATGCGAGTGTTTGCGTGCGAGTGTGTGCGTGCGAGTGTGTGCAAGTGTGAGTGAGTGTGTGCAAGTGTGAGTGAGTGTGTGCGAGTGTGTGTGCGAGAGTGTGCGAGTGTGTGCGAGTGTGTGCGAGTGTGTGCAAATGTGCCCGAGTGTGCGCGAGTGTGCACGAGTGAGTGAGTGCGAGTGTGTATAAGTGAGTGTGTGTGCGTGTGTGCGAGTTAGTGTGCGAGTGAGTGAGTGCGAATGTGTGCGAGTGTGTGCGAGTGTTTCTGTGCGAGTGTGTGTGCGAGTGTGTGCGTGCGAGTGTGTGCGTACGAGTGTGTGTGAGTGTGAGTGAGTGTGTGCGAGTGTGTGTGCGAGTGTGTGTGTGAGTGTGTGCGAGTGTGTGCGAGTGTGTGTACGAGTGTGTGCGATTGTGCATAAGTGTGTGCGAGTGTGTGTGCGAGTGTGCATGAGTGTGTGCGAGTGTGTGCAATTGTGTGTGTGAGTGTGTAGGACTTTCTGTGCGAGTGTTTAGGAGTGTGTGTGTGAGTGTGTGAAAGTGTGTGCGAGTGTGTGCAAGTGTGTTCGTGCGAGTGTGTGCGAGTGTGTGCGACTGTGTGTGAGTGTGTGCGAGTGTGTGAGTGTGAGTGTGTGCGAATGTGTGCGAGTGTGTGTGCGCGAGTGTGCACGAGTTTGTGCATGTAAGTGTCTGCATGCGAGTGTCTGCGAGTGTGCTCGAGTGAATGGGTGAGAGTGTTTGCGATTGTGTGTGAGTGTGTGCGAGTAAGTGTGTGTGAGTGTGTATGAGTGAGTGTGTGTGAGTGTGTGTGTGCGAGTTTGTGTGCGAGTGTGTGTGAGTGAGTGTGTGCGAGTGTGTGCGAGTTTGTGTGCGAGTGTTTGTGCGAGTGTGTGCGTGCGAGTGTGTGTTCGAGTGTGTGCGCGCTAGTGTGTGCGCGCGAGTGTGTGTGCGAATGTGTGTGCGAGTGTGTATGAGTGTATGTGCGAGTATGTGCCAGTGTGTGCGAGTGTGTGTGTGCGAGTCTGTGCAAGTGTGTGCGAGTGTGTGTGTGCGAGTGTGTGTGCAATTGTGTATGAGTGTGTGTGAGTGTTTGTGAGTTTGTGCAAGTGTGTGCGAGTGTGCGTGCGAGTGCATGCGAGTGAGTGCGGGTGTGTGCGAGTGTGTGTATGCGAGACTGTGTGTGATTGTGTATGAGTGTGTGCGAGTGTGTGAGTTTGTGCGAGTGTGTGCGTGTGTGTGCGAGTGCGTGCGAGTGCGTGCAAATGTGTGCGAGAGTGTGCGAGTTTGCGTGTGTGAGTGTGTGTGTGAGTGTGTGCGAATGTGTGCCAGTTTGTGCGTACGAGTGTGTGCAAGTGAGTGCGAGTGTGTGCGAATGTGTGCGTGCGAGTGTGCGCGAGTGTGTGCGTGTGAGTGTGTGCGAGTGTGTGTGTGCGAGTGTGTGCGAGTGTGCTCGAGTGACTGGGTGCAAGTGTGTGCGAGTATGTGTGAGTGAGTGTGTGTGAGTGTCTGCGTGTGTGCGAGTTTGTGTGCGAGTGTGTGCGAGTTTGTGTGCGAGTGTGTGCGAGTGAGTGTGTGCGAATGTGTGCGAGTGTGTGTGAGTGTGTGTGTGCCAGTGTGTGTGCAATTGTGTATAAGTGTGTGCGAGTGTTTGTGAGTTTGTGCAAGTGTGTGCGAGTGTGCGTGCGAGTGCATGCGAGTGAGTGCGGGTGTGTGCGAGTGTGTGTATGCGAGTTTGTGTGTGATTGTGTATGAGTGTGTGCGAGTGTGTGAGTTTGTGCGAGTGTGTGCGTGTGTGTGCGAGTGCGTGCGAATGCGTGCGAGTTCGTGCAAATGTGTGCGAGAGTGTGCGAGTGTGTGTGTGAGTGTGTGCGAATGTGTGCGAGTGTGTGTGTGCGATTGTGTATGGTGTGTGCGAGTGTGTGCGTGTGAGTGCGTGCGAGTGTATGCGAGTGTGCGAGAGTGTGTGTGAGTGTGTGCGAGTGTGTGTGTGTGAGTGTGTGTGTGTGAGTGTGTGCGAATGTGTGCCAGTTTGTGCGTACGAGTGTGTGCAAGTGAGTGCGAGTGTGTGCCAATGTGTGCGTGCGAGTGTGTGCGAGTGTGTGCGTGCGAGTGTGTGCGAGTGTGTGCGAGTGTGCTCGAGTGACTGGGTGCAAGTGTGTGCGAGTATGTGTGAGTGAGTGTGTGTGAGTGTCTGCGTGCGTGCGAGTGTGTGCGAGTGTGTTAGTGTGTGTGCGAGTGTGTGCGTGCGAGTGTGTGCGAGTGTGCTCGAGTGAGTGGGTGCGAGTGGGTGCGAGTGTGTGTGAGTGTGTGCGTGGGTGCGAGTTTGTGTGCGAGTGAGTGTGTGTGAATGTGTGTGAGTGTGTGTGAGTGTGTGTGCGAGTGCGTGCGTGCGAGTGTGTGCGTGCGAGTGTGTGTGCGAGTGTGTGTGCGAGAGTGTGCGAGTGTGTGCGAGTGTGTGCAAATGTGCCGAGTGTGCGCGAGTGTGCACGAGTGAGTGAGTGCGAGTGTGTATAAGTGAGTGTGTGTGCGTGTGTGCGAGTTAGTGTGCGAGTGAGTGTGTGCGAATGTGTGCGAGTGTGTGCGAGTGTTTCTGTGCGAGTGTGTGTGCGAGTGTGTGCGTGCGAGTGTGTGCGTGCGAGTGTGTGTGAGTGAGTGTGTGCGAGTGTGTGTGCGAGTGTGTGCAAATGTGCCCGAGTGTGCGCGAGTGTGCACGAGTGAGTGGGTGCGAGTGTGTGTGAGTGTGTGCATGTAAGTGTGTGCGAGCGTGTGCGAGTGTGTGTGAGTGTGTGTGCGAGTGTGTGTGTGTGAGTGTGAGCGAGTGTGTATGAGTGTGTGTGCGAGTGTGTGCAAGTGTGTGTGAGTGTGTGCGAGTGTGTGTGTTAGTGTGTGTGAGTGTGTGCAAGTGTGTGTACGAGTGTGTGCGATTCTGCATAAGTGTGTGCGAGTGTGTGCGAGTGTGTGTGTGAGTGTGCATGAGTGTGTGCGAGTGTGTGCAATTGTGTGTGTGAGTGTGTAGGACTTTCTGTGCGAGTGTTTAGGAGTGTGTGTGAGTGTGTGCAAATGTGTGCGTGCGAGTGTGTGCGAGTGTGTGCGACTGTGTGCGAGTGTGTGCGAGTGTGTGAGTGTGAGTGTGTGCGAATGTGTGCGAGTGTGTGTGCGCGAGTGTGCACGAGTTTGTGCATGTAAGTGTGTGCATGCGAGTGTGTGCGAGTGTGCTCGAGTGAATGGGTGAGAGTGTTTGCGATTGTGTGTGAGTGTGTGCGAGTAAGTGTGTGTGAGTGTGTATGAGTGAGTGTGTGTGAGTGTGTGTGTGCGAGTTTGTGTGCGAGTGTGTGTGAGTGAGTGTGTGCGAGTGTGTGCGAGTTTGTGTGCGAGTGTTTGTGCGAGTGTGTGCGTGCGAGTGTGTGTTCGAGTGTGTGCGCGCGAGTGTGTGCGCGCGAGTGTGTGTGCGAATGTGTGTGCGTGTGAGTGTGTGCGAGTGTGTATGAGTGTATGTGCGAGTGTGTGCCAGTGTGTGCGAGTGTGTGTGTGCGAGTCTGTGCAAGTGTGTGCGAGTGTGTGCGAGTGTGTGTGTGCGAGTGTGTGCGAGTGTGTGTGTGCGAGTGTGTGCGAGTGTGTGTGCGAGTGTTTGTGAGTGTGTACGAGTGTGTGTTGGAGTTTGTGCGAGTGTGTGCGAGTGTGTGTGTGAGTGTGTGTGCGAGTGTGTGCATGCGAGTGTGTGCGAGTGTGTGTGTGCAAGTGTGTGCAAGTGTGTGCGAGTGAGTGTGTGCGAGTGTGTGTGCGAGTGTGTGCGTGCGAGTGCGTGCGAGTGTGTGCGAGTGTGTGCGAGTGTGTGTGAGTGTGTGAGTGTGAGTGTGTGCGAATGTGTGCGAGTGTGTTTGCGCGAGTGTGCACGAGTGTGTGCATGTAAGTGTGTGCATGTGAGTGTGTGCGAGTGTGCTCAAGTGAATGGGTGAGAGTGTGTGCGAGTGTGTGTGAGTGTGTGCGAGTAAGTGTGTGTGAGTGTGTATGAGTGAGTGTGTGTGAGTGTGTGTGTGCGAGTTTGTGTGCGAGTGTTTGTGCGAATGTGTGCGTGCGAGTGTGTGTGTTCGAGTGTGTGCGCGCGAGTGTGTGCGCACAAGTGTGTGTGCAAATGTGTGTGCGTGTGAGTGTGTGTGAGTGTGTATGAGTGTATGTGCGAGTGTGTGCCAGTGTGTGCGAGTGTGTGTGTGCGAGTGTGTGCAAGTGTGTGCGAGTGTGTGCGAGTGTGTGTGAGCGAGTGTGTGTGCAATTGTGTATGAGTGTGTGCGAGTGTTTGTGAGTTTGTGCAAGTGTGTGCGAGTGTGCGTGCGAGCGCATGCGAGTGAGTGCGGATGTGTGCGAGTGTGTGTATGCGAGTCTGTGTGTGATTGTTTATGAGTGTGTGCGAGTGTGTGAGTTTGTGCGAGTGTGTGCGTGTGTGTGCGAGTGCGTGCGAATGTGTGCAAGTTCTTGCAAATGTGTGCGAGAGTGTGCGAGTGTGTGTGTGTGTGAGTGTGTGCGAATGTGTGCGAGTGTGTGTGTGCGATTGTGTATGGTGTGTGAGAGTGTGTGCGTGTGAGTGCGTGCGAGTGTATGCGAGTGTGCGCGAGTGTGTGTGAGTGTGTGCAAGTGTTTGCGAGTGTGTGTGTGAGTGTGTAGGACTGTGTGTGCGAGTGTGTGTGCGAGTGTGTGCGAATGTGTATGTGTGTATGTACGAGTGTGTGCGAGTGTGTGCGAGTGTGTGCGAGTGTGTGTGCGAGTGTTTGTGAGTGTGTACGAGTGTGTGTTGGAGTTTGTGCGAGTATGTGCGAGTGTGTGTGTGAGTGTGTGTGCGAGTGTGTGCATGCGAGTGTGTGCGAGTGTGTGTGTGCGAGTGTGTGCAAGTGTGTGCGAGTGAGTGTGTGCGAGTGTGTGTGCGAGTGTGTGTGTGAGAGTGTGTGCGTGCAAGTGTGTGCGACTGTGTGCGAGTGTGTGCGAGTGTGTGATTGTGAGTGTGTGCGAATGTGTGCGAGTGTGTTTGCGCGAGTGTGCACGAGTGTGTGCATGTAAGTGTGTGCATGCGAGTGTGCTCAAGTGAATGGGTGAGAGTGTGTGCGAGTGTGTGTGAGTGTGTGCGAGTAAGTGTGTGTGAGTGTGTATGAGTGAGTGTGTGTGAGTGTGTGTGTGCGAGTTTGTGTGCGAGTGTGTGTGAGTGAGTGTGTGCGAGTGTGTGCGAGTGTGTGCGAGTTTGTGTGCGAGTGTTTGTGCGAATGTGTGCGTGCGAGTGTGTGTGTTCGAGTGTGTGCACGCGAGTGTGTGCGCGCAAGTGTGTGTGCGAATGTGTGTGCGTGTGAGTGTGTGTGAGTGTGTAAGAGTGTATGTGCGAGTGTGTGCCAGTGTGTGCGAGTGTGTGTGTGCGAGTGTGTGCAAGTGTGTGCGAGTGTGTGCGAGTGTGTGTGTGCGAGTGTGTGTGCAATTGCGTATGAGTGTGTGCGAGTGTTTGTGAGTTTGTGCAAGTGTGTGCGAGTGTGCGTGCGAGTGCATGCGAGTGAGTGCGGGTGTTTGCGAGTGTGTGTATGCGAGTCTGTGTGTGCTTGTGTATGAGTGTGTGCGAGTGTGTGAGTTTGTGCGAGTGTGTGCGTGTGTGTGCGAGTGCGTGCGAATGCGTGCGAGTTCGTGCAAATGTGTGCGAGAGTGTTCGAGTGTGTGTGTGTGAGTGTGTGCGAATGTGTGCGAGTGTGTGTGTGCGATTGTGTATGGTGTGTGCGAGTGTGTGCGTGTGAGTGCGTGCGAGTGTATGCGAGTGTACGCGAGTGTGTGTGAGTGTGTGCGAGTGTGTGTGAGTGTGTGCGAATGTGTGCCAGTTTGTGCGTACGAGTGTGTGCAAGTGAGTGCGAGTGTGTGCCAATGTGTGCGTGCGAGTGTGCGCAAGTGTGTGCGTGTGAGTGTGTGTGAGTGTGTGTGTGCGAGTGTGTGCGAGTGTGCTCGAGTGACTGGGTGCAAGTGTGTGCGAGTATGTGTGAGTGAGTGTGTGTGAGTGTCTGCGTGTGTGCGAGTTTGTGTGCGAGTGTGTGCGAGTTTGTGTGCGAGTGTGTGCGAGTGAGTGTGTGCGAATGTGTTCAAGTGTGTGCGAGTGTGTGTGCGAGTGCGTACGAGTGTGTGTGAGTGTGTGTAAGTATGTGTGCGAGTGTGTGATTGTGTGGGAGTGTGTGTGAGCTTGTAGCACTGTATGTGCGAGTGTTTGTGAGTGTGTGCGGGTGTGTTCGAGTGTGTGTAAGTGTGTGAGTGTGTGTGAGTGTGAGTGTGTGCGTGTGAGTGAGTGTGTGTGTGAGTGTGTGCAAGTGTTTGCGAGTGTGTTTGTGAGTGTGTAGGACTGTGTGTGCGAGTGTGTCTGCGAGTGTGTGCGAATGTGTATGTGTGTATGTGCGAGTGTGTGCGAGTGTGTGTGCGAGTGTTTGTGAGTGTGTACGAGTGTGTGTTGGAGTTTGTGCGAGTGTGTGCGAGTGTGTGAGTGTGTGTGCGAGTGTGTGCATGCGAGTGTGTGCGAGTGTGTGTGTGCGAGTGTGTGCAAGTGTGTGCGAGTGAGTGTGTGCGAGTGTGTGTGCGAGTGTGTGCGTGCAAGTGTGTGCGAGTGTGTGCGACTGTGTGCGAGTGTGTGCGAGTGTGTGAGTGTGAGTGTGTGCGAATGTGTGCGAGTGTGTTTGCGCGAGTGTGCACGAGTGTGTGCATGTAAGTGTGTGCATGCGAGTGTGTGCGAGTGTGCTCAAGTGAATGGGGGAGAGTGTGTGCGAGTGTGTGTGAGTGTGTGCGAGTAAGTGTGTGTGAGTGTGTATGAGTGAGTGAGTGTTTGTGAGTGTGTGTGTGCGAGTTTGTGTGCGAGTGTGTGTGAGTGAGTGTGTGCGAGTGTGTGCGAGTTTGTGTGCGAGTGTTTGTGCGAATGTGTGCGTGCGAGTGTGTGTGTTCGAGTGTGTGAGCGCGAGTGTGTGCGCGCAAGTGTGTGTGCGAATGTGTGTGCGTGTGAGTGTGTGTGAGTGTGTAAGAGTGTATGTGCGAGTGTGTGCCAGTGTGTGCGATTGTGTGTGTGCGAGTGTGTGCAAGTGTGTGCGAGTGTGTGCGAGTGTGTGTGTGCGAGTGTGTGTGCAATTGTGTATGAGTGTGTGTGTGCGAGTGTTTGTGAGTTTGTGCAAGTGTGTGCGAGTGTGCGTGCGAGTGCATGCGAGTGAGTGCGGGTGTGTGCGAATGTGTGTATGCGAGTCTGTGTGTGCTTGTGTATGAGTGTGTGCGAGTGTGTGAGTTTGTGCGAGTGTGTGCGTGTGTGTGCGAGTGCGTGCGAATGCGTGCGAGTTCGTGCAAATGTGTGCGAGAGTGTGCGAGTGTGTGTGTGTGAGTGTGTGCGAATGTGTGCGAGTGTGTGTGTGCGATTGTGTATGGTGTGTGCGAGTGTGTGCGTGTGAGTGCGTGCGAGTGTATGCGAGTGTGCGCGAGTGTGTGTGAGTGTGTGCGAGTGTGTGTGTGTGAGTGTGTGCAAATGTGTGCCAGTTTGTGCGTACGAGTGTGTGCAAGTGAGTGCGAGTGTGTGCCAATGTGTGCGTGCGAGTGTGCGCAAGTGTGTGCGTGTGAGTGTGTGCGAGTGTGTGTGTGCGAGTGTGTGCGAGTGTGCTCGAGTGACTGGGTGCAAGTGTGTGCGAGTATGTGTGAGTGTGTGTGAGTGTCTGCGTGTGTGCGAGTTTGTGTGTGAGTGTGTGCGAGTTTGTGTGCGAGTGTGTGCGAGTGAGTGTGTGCGAATGTGTGCGAGTGTGTGCGAGTGTGTGCGTGCGAGTGTGTGCTAGTGTGTGCGTGCGAGTGTGTGCGAGTGTGTTAGTGTGTGTGCGAGTGTGTGCGTGCGAGTGTGTGCGAGTGTGCTCGAGTGAGTGGGTGCGAGTGTGTGTGAGTGTGTGCGTGGGTGCGAGTTTGTGTGCGAGTGAGTGTGTGTGAATGTGTGTGAGTGTGTGCGAGTGTGTGTAAGTGTGCGTGCGAGTGTGTGCGTGCGAGTGTGTGCGTGCGAGTGTGTGCGAGTGTGCTCGAGTGAGTGGTTGCGAGTGTGAATGAGTGAGTGTGTGTGAGTGTGTGCGTGGGTGCGAGATTGTGTGCGAGTGAGTGTGTGTGAATGTGTGTGAGTGTGTGCGAGTGTGTGTAAGTGTGTGTGCAAGTGCGTGCATGCGAGTGTTTGCGTGAGAGTGTGTGCGTGCGAGTGTGTGCAAGTGTGAGTGAGTGTGTGCGAGTGTGTGCGAGTGTGTGTGCGAGTGTGTGTGCGAGAGTGTGCGAGTGTGTGCGAGTGTGTGCAAATGTGCCCGAGTGTGCGCGAGTGTGCACGAGTGAGTGAGTGCGAGTGTGTATAAGTGAGTGTGTGTGCGTGTGTGCGAGTTAGTGTGCGAGTGAGTGTGTGTGAATGTGTGCGAGTGTGTGCGAGTGTTTCTGTGCGAGTGTGTGTGCGAGTGTGTGCGTGCGAGTGTGTGCGTGCGAGTGTGTGTGAGTGTGAGTGAGTGTGTGCGAGTGTGTGTGCGAGTGTGTGTGTGAGTGTGTGCGAGTGTGTGCAAATGTGCCCGAGTGTGCGCTTGTGTGCACGAGTGAGTGGGTGCGAGTGTGTGTGAGTGTGTGCATGTAAGTGTGTGCGAGCATGTGCGAGTGTGTGTGAGTGTGTGTGCGAGTGTGTGTGTGTTAGTGTGAGCGAGTGTGTATGAGTGTGTGTGCGAGTGTGTGCAAGTGTGTGTGAGTGTGTGCGAGTGTGTGTGTGAGTGTGTGTGAGTGTGTGCGAGTGTGTGTACGAGTCGGTGCGATTGTGCATAAGTGTGTGCGAGTGTGTGCGAGTGTGTGTGCGAGTGTGCATGAGTGTGTGCGAGTGTGTGCGATTGTGTGTGTGAGTGTGTAGGACTTTCTGTGCGAGTGTTTAGGAGTGTGTGTGTGAGTGTGTGAAAGTGTGTGCGAGTGTGTGCAAGTGTGTGCCTGCGAGTGTGTGCGAGTGTGTGCGACTGTGTGCGAGTGTGTGCGAGTGTGTGAGTGTGAGTGTGTGCGTGCGAGTGTGTGCGAGTGTGCTCGAGTGAGTGGGTGCGAGTGTGTATGAGTGAGTGTGTGTGAGTGTGTGCGTGGGTGCGAGATTGTGTGCGAGTGAGTGTGTGCGAGTGTGTGTAAGTGTGTGTGCAAGTGCGTGCATGCGAGTGTTTGCGTGCGAGTGTGTGTGTGCGAGTGTGTGCAAATGTGCCCGAGTGTGCGCGAGTGTGCACGAGTGAGTGAGTGCGAGTGTGTATAAGTGAGTGTGTGTGCGTGTGTGCGAGTTAGTGTGCGAGTGAGTGAGTGCGAATGTGTGCGAGTGTGTGCGAGTGTTTCTGTGCGAGTGTGTGTGCGAGTGTGTGCGTGCGAGTGTGTGCGTACGAGTGTGTGTGAGTGTGAGTGAGTGTGTGCGAGTGTGTGTGCGAGTGTGTGTGTGAGTGTGTGCGAGTGTGTGCGAGTGTGTGTACGAGTGTGTGCAATTGTGCATAAGTGTGTGCGAGTGTGTGTGCGAGTGTGCATGAGTGTGTGCGAGTGTGTGCAATTGTGTGTGTGAGTGTGTAGGACTTTCTGTGCGAGTGTTTAGGAGTGTGTGTGTGAGTGTGTGAAAGTGTGTGCGAGTGTGTGCAAGTGTGTTCGTGCGAGTGTGTGCGAGTGTGTGCGACTGTGTGTGAGTGTGTGCGAGTGTGTGAGTGTGAGTGTGTGCGAATGTGTGCGAGTGTGTGTGCGCGAGTGTGCACGAGTTTGTGCATGTAAGTGTCTGCATGCGAGTGTCTGCGAGTGTGCTCGAGTGAATGGGTGAGAGTGTTTGCGATTGTGTGTGAGTGTGTGCGAGTAAGTGTGTGTGAGTGTGTATGAGTGAGTGTGTGTGAGTGTGTGTGTGCGAGTTTGTGTGCGAGTGTGTGTGAGTGAGTGTGTGCGAGTGTGTGCGAGTTTGTGTGCGAGTGTTTGTGCGAGTGTGTGCGTGCGAGTGTGTGTTCGAGTGTGTGCGCGCTAGTGTGTGCGCGCGAGTGTGTGTGCGAATGTGTGTGCGAGTGTGTATGAGTGTATGTGCGAGTATGTGCCAGTGTGTGCGAGTGTGTGTGTGCGAGTCTGTGCAAGTGTGTGCGAGTGTGTGTGTGCGAGTGTGTGTGCAATTGTGTATGAGTGTGTGTGAGTGTTTGTGAGTTTGTGCAAGTGTGTGCGAGTGTGCGTGCGAGTGCATGCGAGTGAGTGCGGGTGTGTGCGAGTGTGTGTATGCGAGTCTGTGTGTGATTGTGTATGAGTGTGTGTGAGTGTGTGAGTTTGTGCGAGTGTGTGCGTGTGTGTGCGAGTGCGTGCGAGTGCGTGCAAATGTGTGCGAGAGTGTGCGAGTTTGCGTGTGTGAGTGTGTGTGTGAGTGTGTGCGAATGTGTGCCAGTTTGTGCGTACGAGTGTGTGCAAGTGAGTGCGAGTGTGTGCGAATGTGTGCGTGCGAGTGTGCGCGAGTGTGTGCGTGTGAGTGTGTGCGAGTGTGTGTGTGCGAGTGTGTGCGAGTGTGCTCGAGTGACTGGGTGCAAGTGTGTGCGAGTATGTGTGAGTGAGTGTGTGTGAGTGTCTGCGTGTGTGCGAGTTTGTGTGCGAGTGTGTGCGAGTTTGTGTGCGAGTGTGTGCGAGTGAGTGTGTGCGAATGTGTGCGAGTGTGTGCGAGTGTGTGTGAGTGTGTGTGTGCCAGTGTGTGTGCAATTGTGTATGAGTGTGTGCGAGTGTTTGTGAGTTTGTGCAAGTGTGTGCGAGTGTGCGTGCGAGTGCATGCGAGTGAGTGCGGGTGTGTGCGAGTGTGTGTATGCGAGTTTGTGTGTGATTGTGTATGAGTGTGTGCGAGTGTGTGAGTTTTTGCGAGTGTGTGCGTGTGTGTGCGAGTGCGTGCGAATGCGTGCGAGTTCGTGCAAATGTGTGCGAGAGTGTGCGAGTGTGTGTGTGAGTGTGTGCGAATGTGTGCGAGTGTGTGTGTGCGATTGTGTATGGTGTGTGCGAGTGTGTGCGTGTGAGTGCGTGCGAGTGTATGCGAGTGTGCGAGAGTGTGTGTGAGTGTGTGCGAGTGTGTGTGTGTGAGTGTGTGTGTGTGAGTGTGTGCGAATGTGTGCCAGTTTGTGCGTACGAGTGTGTGCAAGTGAGTGCGAGTGTGTGCCAATGTGTGCGTGCGAGTGTGTGCGAGTGTGTGCGTGCGAGTGTGTGCGAGTGTGTGCGAGTGTGCTCGAGTGACTGGGTGCAAGTGTGTGCGAGTATGTGTGAGTGAGTGTGTGTGAGTGTCTGCGTGCGTGCGAGTGTGTGCGAGTGTGTTAGTGTGTGTGCGAGTGTGTGCGTGCGAGTGTGTGCGAGTGTGCTCGAGTGAGTGGGTGCGAGTGGGTGCGAGTGTGTGTGAGTGTGTGCGTGGGTGCGAGTTTGTGTGCGAGTGAGTGTGTGTGAATGTGTGTGAGTGTGTGTGAGTGTGTGTGCGAGTGCGTGCGTGCGAGTGTGTGCGTGCGAGTGTGTGTGCGAGAGTGTGCGAGTGTGTGCGAGTGTGTGCAAATGTGCCGAGTGTGCGCGAGTGTGCACGAGTGAGTGAGTGCGAGTGTGTATAAGTGAGTGTGTGTGCGTGTGTGCGAGTTAGTGTGCGAGTGAGTGTGTGCGAATGTGTGCGAGTGTGTGCGAGTGTTTCTGTGCGAGTGTGTGTGCGAGTGTGTGCGTGCGAGTGTGTGCGTGCGAGTGTGTGTGAGTGAGTGTGTGCGAGTGTGTGTGCGAGTGTGTGCAAATGTGCCCGAGTGTGCGCGAGTGTGCACGAGTGAGTGGGTGCGAGTGTGTGTGAGTGTGTGCATGTAAGTGTGTGCGAGCGTGTGCGAGTGTGTGTGAGTGTGTGTGCGAGTGTGTGTGTGTGAGTGTGAGCGAGTGTGTATGAGTGTGTGTGCGAGTGTGTGCAAGTGTGTGTGAGTGTGTGCGAGTGTGTGTGTTAGTGTGTGTGAGTGTGTGCAAGTGTGTGTACGAGTGTGTGCGATTCTGCATAAGTGTGTGCGAGTGTGTGCGAGTGTGTGTGTGAGTGTGCATGAGTGTGTGCGAGTGTGTGCAATTGTGTGTGTGAGTGTGTAGGACTTTCTGTGCGAGTGTTTAGGAGTGTGTGTGTGAGTGTGTGAAAGTGTGTGCGAGTGTGTGCAAGTGTGTGCGTGCGAGTGTGTGCGAGTGTGTGCGACTGTGTGCGAGTGTGTGCGAGTGTGTGAGTGTGAGTGTGTGCGAATGTGTGCGAGTGTGTGTGCGCGAGTGTGCACGAGTTTGTGCATGTAAGTGTGTGCATGCGAGTGTGTGCGAGTGTGCTCGAGTGAATGGGTGAGAGTGTTTGCGATTGTGTGTGAGTGTGTGCGAGTAAGTGTGTGTGAGTGTGTATGAGTGAGTGTGTGTGAGTGTGTGTGTGCGAGTTTGTGTGCGAGTGTGTGTGAGTGAGTGTGTGCGAGTGTGTGCGAGTTTGTGTGCGAGTGTTTGTGCGAGTGTGTGCGTGCGAGTGTGTGTTCGAGTGTGTGCGCGCGAGTGTGTGCGCGCGAGTGTGTGTGCGAATGTGTGTGCGTGTGAGTGTGTGCGAGTGTGTATGAGTGTATGTGCGAGTGTGTGCCAGTGTGTGCGAGTGTGTGTTTGCGAGTCTGTGCAAGTGTGTGCGAGTGTGTGCGAGTGTGTGTGTGCGAGTGTGTGCGAGTGTGTGTGTGCGAGTGTGTGCGAGTGTGTGTGCGAGTGTTTGTGAGTGTGTACGAGTGTGTGTTGGAGTTTGTGCGAGTGTGTGCGAGTGTGTGTGTGAGTGTGTGTGCGAGTGTGTGCATGCGAGTGTGTGCGAGTGTGTGTGTGCAAGTGTGTGCAAGTGTGTGCGAGTGAGTGTGTGCGAGTGTGTGTGCGAGTGTGTGCGTGCGAGTGCGTGCGAGTGTGTGCGAGTGTGTGCGACTGTGTGCGAGTGTGTGTGAGTGTGTGAGTGTGAGTGTGTGCGAATGTGTGCGAGTGTGTTTGCGCGAGTGTGCACGAGTGTGTGCATGTAAGTGTGTGCATGTGAGTGTGTGCGAGTGTGCTCAAGTGAATGGGTGAGAGTGTGTGCGAGTGTGTGTGAGTGTGTGCGAGTAAGTGTGTGTGAGTGTGTATGAGTGAGTGTGTGTGAGTGTGTGTGTGCGAGTTTGTGTGCGAGTGTTTGTGCGATTGTGTGCGTGCGAGTGTGTGTGTTCGAGTGTGTGCGCGCGAGTGTGTGCGCACAAGTGTGTGTGCAAATGTGTGTGCGTGTGAGTGTGTGTGAGTGTGTATGAGTGTATGTGCGAGTGTGTGCCAGTGTGTGCGAGTGTGTGTGTGCGAGTGTGTGCAAGTGTGTGCGAGTGTGTGCGAGTGTGTGTGAGTGAGTGTGTGTGCAATTGTGTATGAGTGTGTGCGAGTGTTTGTGAGTTTGTGCAAGTGTGTGCGAGTGTGCGTGCGAGCGCATGCGAGTGAGTGCGGATGTGTGCGAGTGTGTGTATGCGAGTCTGTGTGTGATTGTGTATGAGTGTGTGCGAGTGTGTGAGTTTGTGCGAGTGTGTGCGTGTGTGTGCGAGTGCGTGCGAATGTGTGCAAGTTCTTGCAAATGTGTGCGAGAGTGTGCGAGTGTGTGTGTGTGTGAGTGTGTGCGAATGTGTGCGAGTGTGTGTGTGCGATTGTGTATGGTGTGTGCGAGTGTGTGCGTGTGAGTGCGTGCGAGTGTATGCGAGTGTGCGCGAGTGTGTGTGAGTGTGTGCGAGTGTGTGTGTGTGAGTGTGTGTGTGTGAGTGTGTGCGAATGTGTGCCAGTTTGTGCGTACGAGTGTGTGCAAGTGAGTGCGAGTGTGTGCCAATGTGTGCGTGCGAGTGTGCGCGAGTGTGTGCGTGTGAGTGTGTGTGAGTGTGTGTGTGCGAGTGTGTGCGAGTGTGCTCGAGTGACTGGGTGCAAGTGTGTGCGAGTATGTGTGAGTGAGTGTGTGTGAGTGTCTGCGTGTGTGCGAGTTTGTGTGCGAGTGTGTGCGAGTTTGTGTGCGAGTGTCTACGAGTGAGTGTGTGCGAATGTGTGCGAGTGTGTGCGAGTGTGTGCGTGTGAGTGTGTGCTAGTGTGTGCGTGCGAGTGTGTGCGAGTGTGAGTGTGTGTGCGAGTGTGTGCGTGCGAGTGTGTGCGAGTGTGTGAGTGTGTGTGCGAGTGTGTGCGTGCGAGTGTGTGCTAGTGTGTGCGTGCGAGTGTGTGCGAGTGTGTGAGTGTGTGTGCGAGTGTGCTCGAGTGAGTGGGTGCGAGTGTGTGTGAGTGTGTGCGAGGGTGCGAGTTTGTGTGCGAGTGAGTGTGTGTGAATGTGTGTGAGTGTGTGCAAGTGTGTGTAAGTGTGGGTGCGAGTGCGTGCGTGCGAGTGTGTGCGTGCGAGTGTGTGCGTGCGAGTGTGTGCGAGTGTGCTCGAGTGAGTGGGTGCGAGTGTGTATGAGTGAGTGTGTGTGAGTGTGTGCGTGGGTGCGAGATTGTGTGCGAGTGAGTGTGTGTGAATGTGTGTGAGTGTGTGCGAGTGTGTGTAAGTGTGTGTGCGAGTGCGTGCGTGCGAGTGTTTGCGTGCGAGTGTGTGCGTGCGAGTGTGTGCAAGTGTGAGTGAGTGTGTGCGAGTGTGTGTGCGAGTGTGTGTGCGAGTGTGTGTGCAAGAGTGTGCGAGTGTGTGCGAGTGTGTGCAAATGTGCCCGAGTGTGCGCGAGTGTGCACGAGTGAGTGAGTGCGAGTGTGTATAAGTGAGTGTGTGCGTGTGTGCAAGTTAGTGTGCGAGTGAGTGTGTGCAAATGAGTGCGAGTGTGTGCGAGTGTTTCTGTGCGAGTGTGTGTGCGAGTGTGTGCGTGCGAGTGTGTGCGTGCGAGTGTGTGTGAGTGAGTGTGTGCGAGTGTGTGTGCGAGTGTGTGTGCGAGTGTGTGCGAGTGTGTGCAAATGTGCCCGAGTGTGCGCGAGTGTGCACGAGTGAGTGGGTGCGAGTGTGTGTGAGTGTGTTCATGTAAGTGTGTGCGAGCATGTGCGAGTGTGTGTGAGTGTGTGTGCGAGTGTGTGTGTGTGAGTGTGAGCGAGTGTGTATGAGTGTGTGTGTGAGTGTGTGCAAGTGTGTGTGAGTGTGTGCGAGTGTGTGTGTGAGTGTGTGTGAGTGTGTGCGAGTGTGTGTACGAGTCGGTGCGATTGTGCATAAGTGTGTGCGAGTGTGTGCGAGTGTGCGTGAGTGTGTGCGAGTGTGTGCGATTGTGTGTGTGACTGTGTAGGACTTTCTGTGCGAGTGTTTAGGAGTGTGTGTGTGAGTGTGTGAAAGTGTGTGCGAGTGTGTGCAAGTGTGTGCGAGTGAGTTTGTGTGAGTGTGTGTGCGAGCGTGTGCGTGCGAGTGTGTGCGAGTGTGTGCGTGTGAGTGTGTGTGACTGTGTGCGAGTGAGTGTGTGTGACTGTGTGCGAGTGTGTGCGAGTGTGTGAGTGTGAGTGTGTGCGAATGTGTGCGAGTGTGTGTGCGTGAGTGTGTGCAAGTGTGTGCGAGTGTGTGTGTGCGAGTGTGTGTGCAATTGTGTATGAGTGTGTGCGAGTGTTTGTGAGTTTGTGCAAGTGTGCGCGAGTGTGCGTGCGAGTGAGTGCGGGTGTTTGCGAGTGTGTGTATGCGAGTCTGTGTGTGATTGTGTATGAGTGTGTGCGAATGTGTGAGTTTGTGCGAGTGTGTGCGTTTGTGTGCGAGTGCGTGCAAATGTGTGCGAGAGTGTGCGAGTGTGGGCGTGCGAGTGTGTGCTAGTGTGCGCGAGTGTGTGAGTGTGTGCGAGTGTGCGTGAGTAAGTGTGCGTGTGAGTGCGTGCGTGCGAGTGTTTCCGAGTTTGTGTGTGAGTGTGTAGGACTGTGTGTGCGAGTGTGTGCGAATGTGTGTGCGAGTGTGTGTGTACAAGTTTGTTCGAGTGTGTGCAATTGTGTGCGAGTGTGTGTGCGAGTGCGTATGAGTGAGTGTGTGCGAGTGTGTGCGAGTGTGTGCGAGTGTGTGTTTGCAAGTGTGTGTGTGAGTGTGTGCGAGTGTGTGTTTGCGAGTGTGTGTGCGAGTGTGTGCGAGTGTGTATGAGTGTATGTGCGAGTGTGTGTGCGAGTGTGTGCGTGCAATTGTTTGCGTGCGAGTGTGTGCGAGTGTGTGCAAGTGTGTGTGTGTGTGCGAGTGTGTGTGCGAGTGTGTGCGAGTGTGTGCAAACGTGCCCGAGTGTGCACGAGTGAGTGGGTGCGAGTTTGTGCGAGTGTGTATGAGTGAGTGTGTGTGAGTGTGTGCGTGTGTGCGAGTTTGTGTGCGAGTGAGTGTGTGCGAATGTGTGCGAGTGTGTGCGAGTGTGTGAGTGTGTGTGAGTGTGCACGGGTGTGTGTGTGCGAGTGCGTGCGAGTGAGTGTGAGTGTGTGCAAATGTGTGCGAGCGTGTGTGAGTGTGTGAGTGTGTGTGAGTGTGCACGATTGTGTGCGTGTGAGTGATTGTGTGTGAGTCTGTGCGAGTGTGTGCTTGCGAGTGTGTGCTAGTGTGCACGATTGTGTGAGTGTGTGCGAGAGTGCGCGAGTGTGTGCGTGTGAGTAAGTGAGTGTGTGTGTGAGTGTGTGCGAGTGTGTGTGTGAGTGTGTATGACTGTGTGTGCGAGTGTGTGCGCGTGTGTGCGAGTGTATGTGCGATTGTGTGCGAGTGTGTGTGCGAGTGTGTGTGTGAGTGTGTTTGAGTGTGTGCAAGTGTGTGCGAGTGTGTGTGCGAGTGCGTACGAGTGTGTGTGAGTGTGTGTAAGTATGTGTGCGAGTGTGTGATTGTGTGGGAGTGTGTGTGAGCTTGTAGCACTGTATGTGCGAGTGTTTGTGAGTGTGTGCGGGTGTGTTCGAGTGTGTGTAAGTGTGTGAGTGTGTGTGAGTGTGAGTGCGAGTGTGTGCGTGTGAGTGAGTGTGTGTGTGAGTGTGTGCAAGTGTTTGCGAGTGTGTGTGTGAGTGTGTAGGACTGTGTGTGCGAGTGTGTGTGCGAGTGTGTGCGAATGTGTATGTGTGTATGTGCGAGTGTGTGCGAGTGAGTGTGTGTGAATGTGTGTGAGTGTGTGCGAGTGTGTGTAAGTGTGTGTGCGAGTGCGTGCGTGCGAGTGTGTGCGTGCGAGTGTGTGTGCGAGTGTGTGTGCGAGAGTGTGCGAGTGTGTGCGAGTGTGTGCAAATGTGCCGAGTGTGCGCGAGTGTGCATGACTGAGTGAGTGCGAGTGAGTGTGTGTGCGTGTGTGCGAGTTAGTGTGCGAGTGAGTGTGTGCGAATGTGTGCGAGTGTGTGCGAGTGTTTCTGTGCGAGTGTGTGTGCGAGTGTGTGCGTGCGAGTGTGTGCGTGCGAGTGTGTGAGTGTGAGTGAGTGTGTGCGAGTGTGTGTGCGAGTGTGTGTGCGAGTGTGTGCGAGTGTGTGCAAATGTGCCCGAGTGTGCGCGAGTGTGCACGAGTGAGTGGGTGCGAGTGTGTGTGAGTGTGTGCATGTAAGTGTGTGCGAGCGTGTGCGAGTGTATGTGAGTGTGTGTGCGAGTGTGTGTGTGTGAGTGTGAGCGAGTGTGTATGAGTGTGTGTGCGAGTGTGTGCAAGTGTGTGTGAGTGTGTGCGAGTGTGTGTGTGAGTGTGTGTGAGTGTGTGCGAGTGTGTGTACGAGTGTGTGCGATTGTGCATAAGTGTGTGCGAGTGTGTGCGAGTGTGTGTGCGAGTGTGCATGAGTGTGTGTGAGTGTGTGCAATTGTGTGTGTGAGTGTGTAGGACTTTCTGTGCGAGTGTTTAGGAGTGTGTGTGTGAGTGTGTGAAAGTGTGTGCGAGTGTGTGCAAGTGTGTGCGTGCGAGTGTGTGCGAGTGTGTGCGACTGTGTGCGAGTGTGTGCGAGTGTGTGAGTGTGAGTGTGTGCGAATGTGTGCGAGTGTGTGTGCGCGAGTGTGCACGAGTTTGTGCATGTAAGTGTGTGCATGCGAGTGTGTGCGAGTGTGCTCGAGTGAATGGGTGAGAGTGTTTGTGATTGTGTGTGAGTGTGTGCGAATAAGTGTGTGTGAGTGTGTATGAGTGAGTGTGTGTGAGTGTGTGTGTGCGAGTTTGTGTGCGAGTGTGTGTGAGTGAGTGTGTGCGAGTGTGTGCGAGTTTGTGTGCGAGTGTTTGTGCGAGTGTGTGCGTGCGAGTGTGTGTTCGAGTGTGTGCGTGCGAGTGTGTGCCCGCGAGTGTGTGTGCGAATGTGTGTGCGTGTGAGTGTGTGCGAGTGTGTATGAGTGTATGTGCGAGTGTGTGCCAGTGTGTGTGAGTGTGTGTGTGCGAGTCTGTGCAAGTGTGTGCGAGTGTGTGCGAGTGTGTGTGTGCGAGTGTGTGTGCAATTGTGTATGAGTGAGTGCGAGTGTTTGTGAGTTTGTGCAAGTGTGTGCGAGTGTGCGTGCGAGTGCATGCGAGTGAGTGCGGGTGTGTGCGAGTGTGTGTGCGAGTGTGTGTGTAAGTGTGTTTGAGTGTGTGCAAGTGCGTGCGAGTGTGTGTGCGAGTGCGTACGAGTGTGTGCGAGTGTGTGTAAGTATGTGTGCGAGTGTGTGATTGTGTTTGAGTGTGTGTGAGCTTGTAGCACTGTATGTGCAAGTGTTTGTGAGTGTGTGCGGGTGTGTTCGAGTGTGTGTAAGTGTGTGAGTGTGTGTGAGTGTGAGTGCGAGTGTGTGCATGTGAGTGAGTGTGTATGTGAGTGTGTGCAAGTGTTTGCGAGTGTGTGTGTGAGTGTGTAGGACTGTGTGTGCGAGTGTGTGTGCGAGTGTGTGCGAATGTGTATGTGTGTATGTGCGAGTGTGTGCGAGTGTGTGTGAGTGTGTGCGAGTGTGTGTGCGAGTGTTTGTGAGTGTGTACGAGTGTGTGTTGGAGTTTGTGCGAGTGTGTGCGAGTGTGTGTGAGTGTGTGTGCGAGTGTGTGCATGCGAGTGTGTGCGAGTGTGTGTGTGCAAGTGTGTGCGAGTGAGTGTGTGCGAGTGTGTGCGTGCGAGTGCATGCGAGTGTGTGCGAGTGTGTGCGACTGTGTGCGAGTGTGTGTGAGTGTGTGAGTGTGAGTGTGTGTGAATGTGTGCGAGTGTGTTTGCGCGAGTGTGCACGAGTGTGTGCATGTAAGTGTGTGCATGTGAGTGTGTGCGAGTGTGCTCAAGTGAATGGGTGAGAGTGTGTGCGAGTGTGTGTGAGTGTGTGCGAGTAAGTGTGTGTGAGTGTGTATGAGTGAGTGTGTGTGAGTGTGTGTGTGCGAGTTTGTGTGCGAGTGTGTGTGAGTGAGTGTGTGCGAGTGTGTGCGAGTTTGTGTGCGAGTGTTTGTGCGAATGTGTGCGTGCGAGTGTGTGTGTTCGAGTGTGTGCGCGCGAGTGTGTGCGCGCAAGTGTGTGTGCAAATGTGTGTGCGTGTGAGTGTGTGTGAGTGTGTATGAGTGTATGTGCGAGTGTGTGCCAGTGTGTGCGAGTGTGTGTGTGCGAGTGTGTGCAAGTGTGTGCGAGTGTGTGCGAGTGTGTGTGTGCGAGTGTGTGTGCAATTGTGTATGAGTGTGTGCGAGTGTTTGTGAGTTTGTGCAAGTGTGTGCGAGTGTGCGTGCGAGTGCATGCGAGTGAGTGCGGGTGTGTGCGAGTGTGTGTATGCGAGTCTGTGTGTGATTGTGTATGAGTGTGTGCGAGTGTGTGAGTTTGTGCGAGTGTGTGCGTGTGTGTGCGAGTGCGTGCGAATGCGTGCAAGTTCTTGCAAATGTGTGCGAGAGTGTGCGAGTGTGTGTGTGTGAGTGTGTGCGAATGTGTGCGAGTGTGTGTGTGCGATTGTGTATGGTGTGTGCGAGTGTGTGCGTGTGAGTGTGTGCGAGTTTGTGTGTGCGAGTGTGTGCGAGTGTGCTCGAGTGACTGGGTGCAAGTGTGTGCGAGTATGTGTGAGTGAGTGTGTGTGAGTGTCTGCGTGTGTGCGAGTTTGTGTGCGAGTGTGTGCGAGTTTGTGTGCGAGTGTCTGCGAGTGAGTGTGTGCGAATGTGTGCGAGTGTGTGCGAGTGTGTGCGTGCGAGTGTGTGCTAGTGTGTGCGTGCGAGTGTGTGCGAGTGTGTGAGTGTGTGTGCGAGTGTGTGCGTGCGAGTGTGTGCGTGCGAGTGTGTGCGAGTGTGCTCGAGTGATTGGGTGCGAGTGTGTGTGAGTGTGTGCGTGGGGGCGAGTTTGTGTGCGAGTGAGTGTGTGTGAATGTGTGTGAGTGTGTGCAAGTGTGTGTAAGTGTGGGTGCGATTGCGTGCGTGCGAGTGTGTGCGTGCGAGTGTGTGCGTGCGAGTGTGTGCGAGTGTGCTCGAGTGAGTGGGTGCGAGTGTGTATGAGTGAGTGTGTGTGAGTGTGTGCGTGGGTGCGAGATTGTGTGCGAGTGAGTGTGTGTGAATGTGTGTGAGTGTGTGCGAGTGTGTGTAAGTGTGTGTGCGAGTGCGTGCGTGCGAGTGTTTGCGTGCGAGTGTGTGCGTGCGAGTGTGTGCAAGTGTGAGTGAGTGTGTGCGAGTGTGTGTGCGAGTGTGTGTGCGAGTGTGTGTGCGAGAGTGTGCGAGTGTGTGCGAGTGTGTGCAAATGTGCCCGAGTGTGCGCGAGTGTGCACGAGTGAGTGAGTGCGAGTGTGTATAAGTGAGTGTGTGTGCGTGTGTGCGAGTTAGTGTGCGAGTGAGTGTGTGCAAATGTGTGCGAGTGTGTGCGAGTGTTTCTGTGCGAGTGTGTGTGCGAGTGTGTGCGTGCGAGTGTGTGCGTGCGAGTGTGTGTGAGTGTGAGTGAGTGTGTGCTAGTGTGTGTGCGAGTGTGTGTGCGAGTGTGTGCGAGTGTGTGCAAATGTGCCCGAGTGTGCGCGAGTGTGCACGAGTGAGTGGGTGCGAGTGTGTGTGAGTGTGTGCATGTAAGTGTGTGCGAGCATGTGCGAGTATGTGTGAGTTTGTGTGCGAGTGTGTGTGTGTGAGTGTGAGCGAGTGTGTATGAGTGTGTGTGCGAGTGTGTGCAAGTGTGTGTGAGTGTGTGCGAGTGTGTGTGTGAGTGTGTGCGAGTGTGTGCGAGTGTGTGTACGAGTGGGTGCGATTGTGCATAAGTGTGTGCGAGTGTGTGCGAGTGTGCGTGAGTGTGTGCGAGTGTGTGCGATTGTGTGTGTGACTGTGTAGGACTTTCTGTGCGAGTGTTTAGGAGTGTGTGTGTGAGTGTGTGAAAGTGTGTGCGAGTGTGTGCAAGTGTGTGCGAGTGAGTTTGTGTGAGTGTGTGTGCGAGTGTGTGCGTGCGAGTGTGTGCGAGTGTGTGCGTATGAGTGTGTGTGACTGTGTGCGAGTGAGTGTGTGTGACTGTGTGCGAGTGTGTGCGAGTGTGTGAGTGTGTGCGAATGTGTGCGAGTGTGTGTGCGCGAGTGTGTGCAAGTGTGTGCGAGTGTGTGCGAGTGTGTGTGTGCGAGTGTGTGTGCAATTGTGTATGAGTTTGTGCGAGTGTTTGTGAGTTTGTGCAAGTGTGTGCGAGTGTGCGTGCGAGTGAGTGCGGGTGTGTGCGAGTGTGTGTATGCGAGTCTGTGTGTGATTGTGTATGAGTGTGTGCGAATGTGTGAGTTTGTGCGAGTGTGTGCGTTTGTGTGCGAGTGCGTGCGAGTGCGTGCAAATGTGTGCGAGAGTGTGCGAGTGTGGGCGTGCGAGTGTGTGCTAGTGTGCGCGAGTGTGTGAGTGTGTGCGAGTGTGCGTGAGTAAGTGTGCGTGTGAGTGCGTGCGTGTGAGTGTTTCCGAGTTTGTGTGTGAGTGTGTAGGACTGTGTGTGCGAGTGTGTGCGAATGTGTGTGCGAGTGTGTGTGTACAAGTTTGTTCGAGTGTGTGCAATTGTGTGCGAGTGTGTGTGCGAGTGCGTATGAGTGAGTGTGTGCGAGTGTGTGCGAGTGTGTGCGAGTGTGTGTTTGCGAGTGTGTGTGCGAGAGTGTGCGAGTGTGTGTTTGCGAGTGTGTGTGCGAGTGTGTGCGAGTGTGTATGAGTGTATGTGCGAGTGTGTGTGCGAGTGTGTGCGTGCAATTGTTTGCGTGCGAGTGTGTGCGAGTGTGTGCAAGTGTGTGTGAGTGTGTGCGAGTGTGTGTGCGAGTGTGTGTGAGTGTGTGCAAACGTGCCCGAGTGTGCGCGAGTGTGCACGAGTGAGTGGGTGTGAGTTTGTGCGAGTGTGTATGAGTGAGTGTGTGTGAGTGTGTGCGTGTGTGCGAGTTTGTGTGCGAGTGAGTGTGTGCGAATGTGTGCGAGTGTGTGCGAGTGTGTGAGTGTGTGTGAGTGTGCACGGGTGTGTGTGTGCGAGTGCGTGCGAGTGAGTGCGAGTGTGTGCAAATGTGTGCGAGCGTGTGTGAGTGTGTGAGTGTGTGTGAGTGTGCACGAGTGTGTGCGTGTGAGTGATTGTGTGTGAGTCTGTGCGAGTGTGTGCTTGCGAGTGTGTGCTAGTGTGCACGAGTGTGTGAGTGTGTGCGAGAGTGCGCGAGTGTGTGCGTGTGAGTAAGTGAGTGTGTGTGTGAGTGTGTGCGCGCGAGTGTGTGCGCGCAAGTGTGTGTGCGAATTTGTGTGCGTGTGAGTGTGTGTGAGTGTGTATGAGTGTATGTGCGAGTGTGTGCCAGTGTGTGCGAGTGTGTGTGTGCGAGTGTGTGCAAGTGTGTGCGAGTGTGTGCGAGTGTGTGTGTGCGAGTGTGTGTGCAATTGTGTATGAGTGTGTGCGAGTGTTTGTGAGTTTGTGCAAGTGTGTGCGAGTGTGCGTGCGAGTGCATGCGAGTGAGTGCGGGTGTGTGCGAGTGTGTGTATGCGAGTCTGTGTGTGCTTGTGTATGAGTGTGTGCGAGTGTGTGAGTTTCTGCGAGTGTGTGCGTGTGTGTGCGAGTGCGTGCGAATGCGTGCGAGTTCGTGCAAATGTGTGCGAGAGTGTGCGAGTATGTGTGTGTGAGTGTGTGCGAATGTGTGCGAGTGTGTGTGTGCGATTGTGTATGGTGTGTGCGAGTGTGTGCGTGTGAGTGCGTGCGAGTGTATGCGAGTGTGCACGAGTGTGTGTGAGTGTGTGCGAGTGTGTGTGTGTGAGTGTGTGCGAATGTGTGCCAGTTTGTGCGTACGAGTGTGTGCAAGTGAGTGCGAGTGTGTGCCAATGTGTGCGTGCGAGTGTGTGCAAGTGTGTGCGTGTGAGTGTGTGCGAGTGTGTGTGTGCGAGTGTGTGCGAGTGTGCTCGAGTGACTGGGTGCAAGTGTGTGCGAGTATGTGTGAGTGAGTGTGTGTGAGTGTCTGCGTGTGTGCGAGTTTGTGTGCGAGTGTGTGCGAGTTTGTGTGCGAGTGTGTGCGAGTGAGTGTGTGCGAATGTGTGCGAGTGTGTGCGAGTGTGTGCGTGCGAGTGTGTGCTAGTGTGTGCGTGCGAGTGTGTGCGAGTGTGTTAGTGTGTGTGCGAGTGTGTGCGTGCGAGTGTGTGCGTGCGAGTGTGTGCGAGTGTGCTCGAGTGAGTGGGTGCGAGTGTGTGCGAGTGTGTGTGAGTGTGTGCGAGTTTGTGTGCGAGTGAGTGTTTGTGAATGTGTGTGAGTGTGTGCGAGTGTGTGTAAGTGTGTGTGCGAGTGCGTGCATGCGAGTGTGTGCGTGCGAGTGTGTGCATGCGAGTGTGTGTGAGTGTGCTCGAGTGAGTGGGTGCGAGTGTGTATGAGTGAGTGTGTGTGAGTGTGTGCGTGGGTGCGAGATTGTGTGCGAGTGAGTGTGTGTGAATGTGTGTGAGTGTGTGCGAGTGTGTGTAAGTGTGTGTGCAAGTGCGTGCATGCGAGTGTTTGCGTGCGAGTGTGTGCGTGCGAGTGTGTGCAAGTGTGAGTGAGTGTGTGCGAGTGTGTGTGCGAGTGTGTGTGCGAGTGTGTGTGTGAGAGTGTGCGAGTGTGTGCGAGTGAGTGCAAATGTGCCCGAGTGTGCGCGAGTGTGCACGAGTGAGTGAGTGCGAGTGTGTATAAGTGAGTGTGTGTGCGTGTGTGCGAGTTAGTGTGTGAGTGAGTGTGTGCGAATGTGTGCGAGTGTTTCTGTGCGAGTGTGTGTGCGAGTGTGTGCGTGCGAGTGTGTACATGCGAGTGTGTGTGAGTGTGAGTGAGTGTGTGCGAGTGTGTGTGCGAGTGTGTGTGCGAGTGAGTGCGAGTGTGTGCAAATGTGCCCGAGTGTGCGCGAGTGTGCACGAGTGAGTGGGTGCGAGTGTGTGTGAGTGTGTGCATGTAAGTGTGTGCGAGCGTGTGCGAGTGTGTGTGAGTGTGTGTGCGAGTGTGTGTGTGTGAGTGTGAGCGAGTGTGTATGAGTGTGTGTGCGAGTGTGTGCAAGTGTGTTTGAGTGTGTGCGAGTGTGCATAAGTGTGTGCGAGTGTGTGCGAGTGTGTGTGCGAGTGTGCATGAGTGTGTGCGAGTGTGTGCGATTGTGTGTGTGAGTGTGTAGGACTTTCTGTGCGAGTGTTTAGGAGTGTGTGTGTGAGTGTGTGAAAGTGTGTGCGAGTGTGTGCAAGTGTGTGCGTGCGAGTGTGTGCGAGTGTGCGAAAGTGTGCGAGTGTGTGCGAGTGTGTGAGTGTGAGTGTGTGCGAATGTGTGCGAGTGTGTGTGCGCGAGTGTGCACGAGTTTGTGCATGTAAGTGTGTGCATGCGAGTGTGTGCGAGTGTGCTCGAGTGAATGGGTGAGAGTGTTTGCGATTGTGTGTGAGTGTGTGCGAGTAAGTGTGTGTGAGTGTGTATGAGTGAGTGTGTGTGAGTGTGTGTGTGCGAGTTTGTGTGCGAGTGTGTGTGAGTGAGTGTGTGCGAGTGTGTGCGAGTTTGTGTGCGAGTGTTTGTGCGAGTGTGTGCGTGCGAGTGTGTGTTCGAGTGTGTGCACGCGAGTGTGTGTGCGAATGTGTGTGAGTGTGTGCGAGTGTGTATGAGTGTATGTGCGAGTGTGTGCCAGTGTGTGCGAGTGTGTGTGTGTGAGTCTGTGCAAGTGTGTGCGAGTGTGTGCGAGTGTGTGTGTGCGAGTGTGTGTGCGAGTGCATGCCAGTGAGTGCGGGTGTGTGCGAGTGTGTGTATGCGAGTCTGTGTGTCATTGTGTATGAGTGTGTGCGAGTGTGTGAGTTTGTGCGAGTGTGTGCGTGTGTGTGCTTGTGCATGCGAGTGCGTGCAAATGTGTGCGAGAGTGTGCGAGTTTGTGTGTGTGAGTGTGTGTGTGAGTGTGTGCGAATGTGTGCCAGTTTGTGCGTACGAGTGTGTGCAAGTGAGTGCGAGTGTGTGCGAATGTGTGCGTGCGAGTGTGCGCGAGTGTGTGCGTGTGAGTGTGTGCGAGTGTGTGTGCGAGTGTGTGCGAGTGTGCTCGAGTGACTGGGTGCAAGTGTGTGCGAGTATGTGTGAGTGAGTGTGTGTGAGTGTCTGCGTGTGTGCGAGTTTGTGTGCGAGTGTGTGCGAGTGTGTATGAGTGTATGTGCGAGTGTGTGTGCGAGTGTGTGTGAGTGTGTGCGAGTAAGTGTGTGTGAGTGTGTATGAGTGAGTGTGTGTGAGTGTGTGTGTGCGAGTTTGTGTGCGAGTGTGTGTGAGTGAGTGTGTGCGAGTGTGTGCGAGTTTGTGTGCGAGTGTTTGTGCGAATGTGTGCGTGCGAGTGTGTGTGTTCGAGTGTGTGCGCGCGAGTGTGTGCGCGCAAGTGTGTGTGCGAATGTGTGTGCGTGTGAGTGTGTGTGAGTGTGTAAGAGTGTATGTGCGAGTGTGTGCCAGTGTGTGCGAGTGTGTGTGTGCAAGTGTGTGCGAGTGTGTGCGAGTGTGTGTGTGCGAGTATGTGTGCAATTGTGTATGAGTGTGTGCGAGTGTTTGTGAGTTTGTGCAAGTGTGTGTGAGTGTGCGTGCGAGTGCATGCGAGTGAGTGCGGGTGTGTGCGAGTGTGTGTATGCGAGTCTGTGTGTGCTTGTGTATGAGTGTGTGCGAGTGTGTGAGTTTGTGCGAGTGTGTGCGTGTGTGTGCGAGTGCGTGCGAATGCGTGCGAGTTCGTGCAAATGTGTGCGAGAGTGTGCGAGTGTGTGTGTGAGTGTGTGCGAATGTGTGCGAGTGTGTGTGTGTGCGATTGTGTATGGTGTGTGCGAACGCGTGCGAGTGTATGCGAGTGTGCGCGAGTGTGTGTGAGTGTGTGCGAGTGTGTGTGTGTGTGAGTGTGTGTGAATGTGTGCCAGTTTGTGCGTACGAGTGTGTGCAAGTGAGTGCGAGTGTGTGCCAATGTGTGCGTGCGAGTGTGCGCAAGTGTGTGCGTGTGAGTGTGTGCGAGTGTGTGTGTGCGAGTGTGCTCGAGTGACTGGGTGCAAGTGTGTGCGAGTATGTGTGAGTGAGTGTGTGTGAGTGTCTGCGTGTGTGCGAGTTTGTGTGCGAGTGTGTGCGAGTTTGTGTGCGAATGTGTGCGAGTGAGTGTGTGCGAATGTGTGCGAGTGTGTGCGAGTGTGTGCGTGCGAGTGTGTGCTAGTGTGTGCGTGCGAGTGTGTGCGAGTGTGTTAGTGTGTGTGTGAGTGTGTGCGTGCGAGTGTGTGCGTGCGAGTGTGTGCGAGTGTGCTCGAGTGAGTGGGTGCGAGTGTGTGTGAGTGTGTGCGTGGGTGCGAGTTTGTGTGCGAGTGAGTGTGTGTGAATGTGTGTGAGTGTGTGCGAGTGTGTGTAAGTGTGTGTGCGAGTGCGTGCGTGTGAGTGTGTGCGTGCGAGTGTGTGCGTGCGAGTGTGTGCGAGTGTGCTCGAGTGAGTGGGTGCGAGTGTGTATGAGTGAGTGTGTGTGAGTGTGTGCGTGGGTGCGAGATTGTGTGCGAGTGAGTGTGTGTGAATGTGTGTGAGTGTGTGCGAGTGTGTGTAAGTGTGTGTGCAAGTGCGTGCATGCGAGTGTTTGCATGCGAGTGTGTGCGTGCGAGTGTGTGCAAGTGTGAGTGAGTGTGTGCGAGTGTGTGCGAGTGTGTGTGCGAGTGTGTGTGCGAGAGTGTGCGAGTGTGTGCGAGTGTGTGCATATGTGCCCGAGTGTGCGCGAGTGTGCACGAGTGAGTGAGTGCGAGTGTGTATAAGTGAGTGTGTGTGCGTGTGTGCGAGTTAGTGTGCGAGTGAGTGTGTGCGAATGTGTGCGAGTGTGTGCGAGTGTTTCTGTGCGAGTGTGTGTGAGAGTGTGTGCGTGCGAGTGTGTGCGTGCGAGTGTGTGTGAGTGTGAGTGAGTGTGTGTGAGTGTGTGTGCGAGTGTGTGTGCGAGTGTGTTCAAATGTACCCGAGTGTGCGCGAGTGTGCACGAGTGAGTGGGTGCGAGTGTGTGTGAGTGTGTGCATGTAAGTGTGTGCGAGCATGTGCGAGTGTGTGTGAGTGTGTGTGCGAGTGTGTGTGTGTGAGTGTGAGCGAGTGTGTATGAGTGTATGTACGAGTGTGTGCAAGTGTGTGTGAGTGTGTGCGAGTGTGTGTGTGAGTGTGTGTGAGTGTGTGCGAGTGTGTGTACGAGTGTGTGCGATTGTGCATAAGTGTGTGCGAGCGTGTGCGAGTGTGTGTGAGTGTGTGTGCGAGTGTGTGTGTGTGAGTGTGAGCGAGTGTGTATGAGTGTGTGTGCGAGTGTGTGCAAGTGTGTGTGAGTGTGTGCGAGTGTGCATAAGTGTGTGCGAGTGTGCATGAGTGTGTGCGAGTGTGTGTGCGAGTGTGCATGAGTGTGTGCGAGTGTGTGCGATTGTGTGTGTGAGTGTGTAGGACTTTCTGTGCGAGTGTTTAGGAGTGTGTGTGTGAGTGTGTGAAAGTGTGTGCGAGTGTGTGCAAGTGTGTGCGTGCGAGTGTGTGCGAGTGTGTGCGACTGTGTGCGAGTGTGAGCGAGTGTGTGAGTGTGAGTGTGTGCGTGCGAGTGTGTGCGAGTGTGCTCGAGTGAGTGGGTGCGAGTGTGTATGAGTGAGTGTGTGTGAGTGTGTGCGTGGGTGCGAGATTGTGTGCAAGTGAGTGTGTGTGAATGTGTGTGAGTGTGTGCGAGTGTGTGTAAGTGTGTGTGCAAGTGCGTGCATGCGAGTGTTTGCGTGCGAGTGTGTGCGTGCGAGTGTGTGCAAGTGTGAGTGAGTGTGTGCAAGTGTGAGTGAGTGTGTGCGAGTGTGTGTGCGAGTGTGTGTGCGAGAGTGTGCGAGTGTTTGCGAGTGTGTGCAAATGTGCCCGAGTGTGCGCGAGTGTGCACGAGTGAGTGAGTGCGAGTGTGTATAAGTGAGTGTGTGTGCGTGTGTGCGAGTTAGTGTGCGAGTGAGTGTGTGCGAATGTGTGCAAGTGTGTGCGAGTGTTTCTGTGCGAGTGTGTGTGCGAGTGTGTGCGTGCGAGTGTGTGCGTGCGAGTGTGTGTGAGTGTGAGTGAGTGTGTGCGAGTGTGTGTGCGAGTGTGTGTGCGAGTGTGTGCGAGTGTGTGCAAATGTGCCCGAGTGTGCGCGAGTGTGCACGAGTGAGTGGGTGCGAGTGTGTGTGAGTGTGTGCATGTAAGTGTGTGCGAGCGTGTGCGAGTGTGTGTGAGTGTGTGTGCGAGTGTGTGTGTGTGAGTGTGAGCGAGTGTGTATGAGTGTGTGTGCGAGTGTGTGCAAGTGTGTGTGAGTGTGTGCGAGTGTGTGTGTGAGTGTGTGCAAGTGTGTGCGAGTGTGTGTACGAGTGTGTGCGATTGTGCATAAATGTGTGCGAGTGTGTGTGCGAGTGTGCATGAGTGTGTGCGAGTGTGTGCGATTGTGTGTGTGAGTGTGTAGGACTTTCTGTGCGAGTGTTTAGGAGTGTGTGTGTGAGTGTGTGAAAGTGTGTGCGAGTGTGTGCAAGTGTGTGCGTGCGAGTGTGTGCGAGTGTGTGCGACTGTGTGTGAGTGTGTGTGAGTGTGTGAGTGTGAGTGTGTACGAATGTGTGCGAGTGTGTGTGCGCGAGTGTGCACGAGTTTGTGCATGTAAGTGTGTGCATGCGAGTGTGTGCGAGTGTGCTCGAGTGAATGGGTGAGAGTGTTTGCGATTGTGTGTGAGTGTGTGCGAGTAAGTGTGTGTGAGTGTGTATGAGTGAGTGTGTGTGAGTGTGTGTGTGCGAGTTTGTGTGCGAGTGTGTGTGAGTGAGTGTGTGCGAGTGTGTGAGAGTTTGTGTGCGAGTGTTTGTGCGAGTGTGTGCGTGCGAGTGTGTGTTCGAGTGTGTGCGCGCGAGTGTGTGCGCGAGAGTGTGTGTGCGAATGTGTGTGCGTGTGAGTGTGTGCGAGTATGTATGAGTGTATGTGCGAGTGTGTGCCAGTGTGTGCGCGCGAGTGTGTGCGCGAGAGTGTGTGTGCGAATGTGTGTGCGTGTGAGTGTGTGCGAGTGTGTATGAGTGTATGTGCGAGTGTGTGCCAGTGTGTGCGAGTGTGTGTGTGCGAGTCTGTGCAAGTGTGTGCGAGTTTGTGCGAGTGTGTGTGTGCGAGTGTGTGTGCAATTGTGTATGAGTGTGTGTGAGTGTTTGTGAGTTTGTGCAAGTGTGTGCGAGTGTGCGTGCGAGTGCATGCGAGTGAGTGCGGGTGTGTGCGAGTGTGTGTATGCGAGTCTGTGTGTGATTGTGTATGAGTGTGTGCGAGTGTGTGAGTTTGTGCGAGTGTGTGCGTGTGTGTGCGAGTGCGTGCGAGTGCGTGCAAATGTGTGCGAGAGTGTGCGAGTTTGTGTGTGTGAGTGTGTGAGTGTGTGCGAATGTGTGCCAGTTTGTGCGTACGAGTGTGTGCAAGTGAGTGCGAGTGTGTGCGAATGTGTGCGTGCGAGTGTGCGCGAGTGTGTGCGTGTGAGTGTGTGCGAGTGTGTGTGTGCGAGTGTGTGCGAGTGTGCTCGAGTGACTGGGTGCAAGTGTGTGCGAGTATGTGTGAGTGAGTGTGTGTGAGTGTCTGCGTTTGTGCGAGTTTGTGTGCGAGTGTGTGCGAGTTTGTGTGCGAGTGTGTGCGAGTGAGTGTGTGCGAATGTGTGCGAATGTGTGCGAGTGTGTGCGAGTGTGTGTGTGCCAGTGTGTGTGCAATTGTGTATGAGTGTGTGCGAGTGTTTGTGAGTTTGTGCAAGTGTGTGCGAGTGTGCGTGCGAGTGCATGCGAGTGAGTGCGGGTGTGTGCGAGTGTGTGTATGCGAGTCTGTGTGTGTTTGTGTATGAGTGTATGCGAGTGTGTGAGTTTGTGCGAATGCGTGCGAGTTCGTGCAAATGTGTGCGAGAGTGTGTGTGCGAGTGCGTGCGAATGCGTGCGAGTTCGTGCAAATGTGTGCGAGAGTGTGCGAGTGTGTGTGTGTGAGTGTGTGTGAATGTGTGCGAGTGTGTGTGTGCGATTGTGTATGGTGTGTGCGAGTGTGTGCGTGTGAGTGCGTGCGAGTGTATGCGAGTGTGCGCGAGTGTGTGTGAGTGTGTGCGAGTGTGTGTGTGTGAGTGTGTGTGTGTGAGTGTGTGCGAATGTGTGCCAGTTTGTGCGTACGAGTGTGTGCAAGTGAGTGCGAGTGTGTGCCAATGTGTGCGTGCGAGTGTGTGCGAGTGTGTGCGTGTGAGTGTGTGCGAGTGTGTGTGTGCGAGTGTGTGCGAGTGTGCTCGAGTGACTGGGTGCAAGTGTGTGCGAGTATGTGTGAGTGAGTGTGTGTGAGTGTCTGCATGCGTGCGAGTGAGTGCGAGTGTGTGCAAATGTGTGCGAGCGTGTGTGAGTGTGTGAGTGTGTGTGAGTGTGCACGAGTGTGTGCGTGTGAGTGATTGTGTGTGAGTCTGTGCGAGTGTGTGCTTGCGAGTGTGTGCTAGTGTGCACGAGTGTGTGAGTGTGTGCGAGAGTGCGCGAGTGTGTGCGTGTGAGTAAGTGAGTGTGTGTGTGAGTGTGTGCGAGTGTGTGTGTGAGTGTGCGAGTGTATGTGCGAGTGTGTGCGAGTGTGTGTGCGAGTGTGTGTGTGAGTGTGTTTGAGTGTGTGCAAGTGTGTGCGAGTGTGTGTGCGAGTGCGTACGAGTGTGTGTGAGTGTGTGTAAGTATGTGTGCGAGTGTGTGATTGTGTGGGAGTGTGTGTGAGCTTGTAGCACTGTATGTGCGAGTGTTTGTGAGTGTGTGCGGGTGTGTTCGAGTGTGTGTAAGTGTGTGAGTGTGTGTGAGTGTGAGTGCGAGTGTGTGCGTGTGAGTGAGTGTGTGTGTGAGTGTGTGCAAGTGTTTGCGAGTGTGTGTGTGAGTGTGTAGGACTGTGTGTGCGAGTGTGTGTGCGAGTGTGTGCGAATGTGTATGTGTGTATGTGCGAGTGTGTGCGAGTGTGTGCAAGTGTGTGCGAGTGTGTGTGCGAGTGTTTGTGAGTGTGTACGAGTGTGTGTTGGAGTTTGTGCGAGTGTGTGCGAGTGTGTGTGTGAGTGTGTGTGCGAGTGTGTGCATGCGAGTGTGTGCGAGTGTGTGCGTGCGAGTGTGTGCGAGTGTGTGCGTGCGAGTGTGTGCGAGTGTGTGCGACTGTGTGCGAGTGTGTGCGAGTGTGTGAGTGTGTGCGAATGTGTGCGAGTGTGTTTGCGCGAGTGTGCACGAGTGTGTGCATGTAAGTGTGAGCATGCGAGTGTGTGCGAGTGTGCTCAAGTGAATGGGTGAGAGTGTGTGCGAGTGTGTGTGAGTGTGTGCGAGTAAGTGTGTGTGAGTGTGTATGAGTGAGTGTGTGTGAGTGTGTGTGTGCGAGTTTGTGTGCGAGTGTGTGTGAGTGAGTGTGTGCGAGTGTGTGCGAGTTTGTGTGCGAGTGTTTGTGCGAATGTGTGCGTGCGAGTGTGTGTGTTCGAGTGTGTGCGCGCGAGTGTGTGCGCGCAAGTGTGTGTGCGAATGTGTGTGCGTGTGAGTGTGTGTGAGTGTGTATGAGTGTATGTGCGAGTGTGTGCCAGTGTGTGCGAGTGTGTGTGTGCGAGTGTGTGCAAGTGTGTGCGAGTGTGTGCGAGTGTGTGTGTGCGAGTGTGTGTGCAATTGTGTATGAGTGTGTGCGAGTGTTTGTGCGTTTGTGCAAGTGTGTGCGAGTGTGCGTGTGAGTGCATGCGAGTGAGTGCGGGTGTGTGCGAGTGTGTGTATGCGAGTCTGTGTGTGCTTGTGTATGAGTGTGTGCGAGTGTGTGAGTTTGTGCGAGTGTGTGCGTGTGTGTGCGAGTGCGTGCGAATGCGTGCGAGTTCGTGCAAATGTGTGCGAGAGTGTGCGAGTGTGTGTGTGTGAGTGTGTGCGAATGTGTGCGAGTGTGTGTGTGCGATTGTGTATGGTGTGTGTGAGTGTGTGTGTGTCAGTGTGTGCGAATGTGTGCGAGTTTGTGTGCGAGTGTGTGCGAGTGAGTGTGTGCGAATGTGTGCGAATGTGTGCGAGTGTTTGCGTGCGAGTGTGTGCTAGTGTGTGCGTGCGAGTGTGTGCGAGTGTGTTAGTGTGTGTGCGAGTGTGTGCGTGCGAGTGTGTGCGTGCGAGTGTGTGCGAGTGTGCTCGAGTGAGTGGGTGCGAGTGGGTGCGAGTGTGTGTGAGTGTGTGCGTGGGTGCGAGTTTGTGTGTGAGTGAGTGTGTGTGAATGTGTGTGAGTGTGTGCGGGTGTGTGTAAGTGTGTGTGCGAGTGCGTGCGTGCGAGTGTGTGCGTGCGAGTGTGTGCGAGTGTGCACGAGTGTGTGTGAGTGTGTGCGAGTGTGTGTGTGTGTGAGTGTGTGCGAATGTGTGCCAGTTTGTGCGTACGAGTGTGTGCAAGTGAGTGCGAGTGTGTGCCAATGTGTGCGTGCGAGTGTGCGCAAGTGTGTGCGTGTGAGTGTGTGTGTGCGAGTGTGTGCGAGTGTGCTCGAGTGACTGGGTGCAAGTGTGTGCGAGTATGTGTTAGTGAGTGTGTGTGAGTGTCTGCGTGTGTGCGAGTTTGTGTGCGAGTGTGTGCGAGTTTGTGTGCGAGTGTGTGCGAGTGAGTTTGTGCGAATGTGTGCGAGTGTGTGCGAGTGTGTGTGTGCGAGTGTGTGCTAGTGTGTGCGTGCGAGTGTGTGCGAGTGTGTTAGTGTGTGTGCGAGTGTGTGCGTGCGAGTGTGTGCGTGCGAGTGTGTGCGAGTGTGCTCGAGTGAGTGGGTGCGAGTGTGTGTGAGTGTGTGCGTGGGTGCGAGTTTGTGTGCGAGTGAGTGTGTGTGAATGTGTGTGAGTGTGTGCGAGTGTGTGTAAGTGTGTGTGCGAGTGCGTGCGTGTGAGTGTGTGCGTGCGAGTGTGTGCGTGCGAGTGTGTGCGAGTGTGCTCGAGTGAGTGGGTTCGAGTGTGTATGAGTGAGTGTGTGTGAGTGTGTGGGTGCGAGATTGTGTGCGAGTGAGTGTGTGTGAATGTGTGTGAGTGTGTGCGAGTGTGTGTAAGTGTGTGTGCAAGTGCGTGCATGCGAGTGTTTGCATGCGAGTGTGTGTGAGTGTGAGTGAGTGTGTGCGAGTGTGTGTGCGAGTGTGTGTGCGAGTGTGTGCGAGTGTGTGCAAATGTGCCCGAGTGTGCGCGAGTGTGCACGAGTGAGTGGGTGCGAGTGTGTGTGAGTGTGTGCATGTAAGTGTGTGCGAGCGTGTGCGAGTGTGTGTGAGTGTGTGTGCGAGTGTGTGTGTGTGAGTGTGAGCGAGTGTGTATGAGTGTGTGTGCGAGTGTGTGCAAGTGTGTGTGAGTGTGTGCGAGTGTGTGTGTGAGTGTGTGCAAGTGTGTGCGAGTGTGTGTACGAGTGTGTGCGATTGTGCATAAATGTGTGCGAGTGTGTGTGCGAGTGTGCATGAGTGTGTGCGAGTGTGTGCGATTGTGTGTGTGAGTGTGTAGGACTTTCTGTGCGAGTGTTTAGGAGTGTGTGTGTGAGTGTGTGAAAGTGTGTGCGAGTGTGTGCGTGCGAGTGTGTGCGAGTGTGTGCGACTGTGTGTGAGTGTGTGCGAGTGTGTGAGTGTGAGTGTGTACGAATGTGTGCGAGTGTGTGTGCGCGAGTGTGCACGAGTTTGTGAATGTAAGTGTGTGCATGCGAGTGTGTGCGAGTGTGCTCGAGTGAATGGGTGAGAGTGTTTGCGATTGTGTGTGAGTGTGTGCGAGTAAGTGTGTGTGAGTGTGTATGAGTGAGTGTGTGTGAGTGTGTGTGTGCGAGTTTGTGTGCGAGTGTGTGTGAGTGAGTGTGTGCGAGTGTGTGAGAATTTGTGTGCGAGTGTTTGTGCGAGTGTGTGCGTGCGAGTGTGTGTTCGAGTGTGTGCGCGCGAGTGTGTGCGCGAGAGTGTGTGTGCGAATGTGTGTGCGTGTGAGTGTGTGCGAGTGTGTATGAGTGTATGTGCGAGTGTGTGCCAGTGTGTGCGAGTGTGTGTGTGCGAGTCTGTGCAAGTGTGTGCGAGTTTGTGCGAGTGTGTGTGTGCGAGTGTGTGTGCAATTGTGTATGAGTGTGTGTGAGTGTTTGTGAGTTTGTGCAAGTGTGTGCGAGTGTGCGTGCGAGTGCATGCGAGTGAGTGCGGGTGTGTGCGAGTGTGTGTATGCGAGTCTGTGTGTGATTGTGTATGAGTGTGTGCGAGTGTGTGAGTTTGTGCGAGTGTGTGCGTGTGTGTGCGAGTGCGTGCGAGTGCGTGCAAATGTGTGCGAGAGTGTGCGAGTTTGTGTGTGTGAGTGTGTGAGTGTGTGCGAATGTGTGCCAGTTTGTGCGTACGAGTGTGTGCAAGTGAGTGCGAGTGTGTGCGAATGTGTGCGTGCGAGTGTGCGCGAGTGTGTGCGTGTGAGTGTGTGCGAGTGTGTGTGTGCGAGTGTGTGCGAGTGTGCTCGAGTGACTGGGTGCAAGTGTGTGCGAGTATGTGTGAGTGAGTGTGTGTGAGTGTCTGCGTTTGTGCGAGTTTGTGTGCGAGTGTGTGCGAGTTTGTGTGCGAGTGTGTGCGAGTGAGTGTGTGCGAATGTGTGCGAATGTGTGCGAGTGTGTGCGAGTGTGTGTGTGCCAGTGTGTGTGCAATTGTGTATGAGTGTGTGCGAGTGTTTGTGAGTTTGTGCAAGTGTGTGCGAGTGTGCGTGCGAGTGCATGCGAGTGAGTGCGGGTGTGTGCGAGTGTGTGTATGCGAGTCTGTGTGTGTTTGTGTATGAGTGTATGCGAGTGTGTGAGTTTGTGCGAATGCGTGCGAGTTCGTGCAAATGTGTGCGAGAGTGTGTGTGCGAGTGCGTGCGAATGCGTGCGAGTTCGTGCAAATGTGTGCGAGAGTGTGCGAGTGTGTGTGTGTGAGTGTGTGTGAATGTGTGCGAGTGTGTGTGTGCGATTGTGTATGGTGTGTGCGAGTGTGTGCGTGTGAGTGCGTGCGAGTGTATGCGAGTGTGCGCGAGTGTGTGTGAGTGTGTGCGAGTGTGTGTGTGTGAGTGTGTGTGTGTGAGTGTGTGCGAATGTGTGCCAGTTTGTGCGTACGAGTGTGTGCAAGTGAGTGCGAGTGTGTGCCAATGTGTGCGTGCGAGTGTGTGCGAGTGTGTGCGTGTGAGTGTGTGCGAGTGTGTGTGTGCGAGTGTGTGCGAGTGTGCTCGAGTGACTGGGTGCAAGTGTGTGCGAGTATGTGTGAGTGAGTGTGTGTGAGTGTCTGCGTGCGTGCGAGTGAGTGCGAGTGTGTGCAAATGTGTGCGAGCGTGTGTGAGTGTGTGAGTGTGTGTGAGTGTGCACGAGTGTGTGCGTGTGAGTGATTGTGTGTGAGTCTGTGCGAGTGTGTGCTTGCGAGTGTGTGCTAGTGTGCACGAGTGTGTGAGTGTGTGCGAGAGTGCGCGAGTGTGTGCGTGTGAGTAAGTGAGTGTGTGTGTGAGTGTGTGCGAGTGTGTGTGTGAGTGTGCGAGTGTATGTGCGAGTGTGTGCGAGTGTGTGTGCGAGTGTGTGTGTGAGTGTGTTTGAGTGTGTGCAAGTGTGTGCGAGTGTGTGTGCGAGTGCGTACGAGTGTGTGTGAGTGTGTGTAAGTATGTGTGCGAGTGTGTGATTGTGTGGGAGTGTGTGTGAGCTTGTAGCACTGTATGTGCGAGTGTTTGTGAGTGTGTGCGGGTGTGTTCGAGTGTGTGTAAGTGTGTGAGTGTGTGTGAGTGTGAGTGCGAGTGTGTGCGTGTGAGTGAGTGTGTGTGTGAGTGTGTGCAAGTGTTTGCGAGTGTGTGTGTGAGTGTGTAGGACTGTGTGTGCGAGTGTGTGTGCGAGTGTGTGCGAATGTGTATGTGTGTATGTGCGAGTGTGTGCGAGTGTGTGCAAGTGTGTGCGAGTGTGTGTGCGAGTGTTTGTGAGTGTGTACGAGTGTGTGTTGGAGTTTGTGCGAGTGTGTGCGAGTGTGTGTGTGAGTGTGTGTGCGAGTGTGTGCATGCGAGTGTGTGCGAGTGTGTGCGTGCGAGTGTGTGCGAGTGTGTGCGTGCGAGTGTGTGCGAGTGTGTGCGACTGTGTGCGAGTGTGTGCGAGTGTGTGAGTGTGTGCGAATGTGTGCGAGTGTGTTTGCGCGAGTGTGCACGAGTGTGTGCATGTAAGTGTGAGCATGCGAGTGTGTGCGAGTGTGCTCAAGTGAATGGGTGAGAGTGTGTGCGAGTGTGTGTGAGTGTGTGCGAGTAAGTGTGTGTGAGTGTGTATGAGTGAGTGTGTGTGAGTGTGTGTGTGCGAGTTTGTGTGCGAGTGTGTGTGAGTGAGTGTGTGCGAGTGTGTGCGAGTTTGTGTGCGAGTGTTTGTGCGAATGTGTGCGTGCGAGTGTGTGTGTTCGAGTGTGTGCGCGCGAGTGTGTGCGCGCAAGTGTGTGTGCGAATGTGTGTGCGTGTGAGTGTGTGTGAGTGTGTATGAGTGTATGTGCGAGTGTGTGCCAGTGTGTGCGAGTGTGTGTGTGCGAGTGTGTGCAAGTGTGTGCGAGTGTGTGCGAGTGTGTGTGTGCGAGTGTGTGTGCAATTGTGTATGAGTGTGTGCGAGTGTTTGTGCGTTTGTGCAAGTGTGTGCGAGTGTGCGTGTGAGTGCATGCGAGTGAGTGCGGGTGTGTGCGAGTGTGTGTATGCGAGTCTGTGTGTGCTTGTGTATGAGTGTGTGCGAGTGTGTGAGTTTGTGCGAGTGTGTGCGTGTGTGTGCGAGTGCGTGCGAATGCGTGCGAGTTCGTGCAAATGTGTGCGAGAGTGTGCGAGTGTGTGTGTGTGAGTGTGTGCGAATGTGTGCGAGTGTGTGTGTGCGATTGTGTATGGTGTGTGTGAGTGTGTGTGTGTCAGTGTGTGCGAATGTGTGCGAGTTTGTGTGCGAGTGTGTGCGAGTGAGTGTGTGCGAATGTGTGCGAATGTGTGCGAGTGTTTGCGTGCGAGTGTGTGCTAGTGTGTGCGTGCGAGTGTGTGCGAGTGTGTTAGTGTGTGTGCGAGTGTGTGCGTGCGAGTGTGTGCGTGCGAGTGTGTGCGAGTGTGCTCGAGTGAGTGGGTGCGAGTGGGTGCGAGTGTGTGTGAGTGTGTGCGTGGGTGCGAGTTTGTGTGTGAGTGAGTGTGTGTGAATGTGTGTGAGTGTGTGCGGGTGTGTGTAAGTGTGTGTGCGAGTGCGTGCGTGCGAGTGTGTGCGTGCGAGTGTGTGCGAGTGTGCACGAGTGTGTGTGAGTGTGTGCGAGTGTGTGTGTGTGTGAGTGTGTGCGAATGTGTGCCAGTTTGTGCGTACGAGTGTGTGCAAGTGAGTGCGAGTGTGTGCCAATGTGTGCGTGCGAGTGTGCGCAAGTGTGTGCGTGTGAGTGTGTGTGTGCGAGTGTGTGCGAGTGTGCTCGAGTGACTGGGTGCAAGTGTGTGCGAGTATGTGTTAGTGAGTGTGTGTGAGTGTCTGCGTGTGTGCGAGTTTGTGTGCGAGTGTGTGCGAGTTTGTGTGCGAGTGTGTGCGAGTGAGTTTGTGCGAATGTGTGCGAGTGTGTGCGAGTGTGTGTGTGCGAGTGTGTGCTAGTGTGTGCGTGCGAGTGTGTGCGAGTGTGTTAGTGTGTGTGCGAGTGTGTGCGTGCGAGTGTGTGCGTGCGAGTGTGTGCGAGTGTGCTCGAGTGAGTGGGTGCGAGTGTGTGTGAGTGTGTGCGTGGGTGCGAGTTTGTGTGCGAGTGAGTGTGTGTGAATGTGTGTGAGTGTGTGCGAGTGTGTGTAAGTGTGTGTGCGAGTGCGTGCGTGTGAGTGTGTGCGTGCGAGTGTGTGCGTGCGAGTGTGTGCGAGTGTGCTCGAGTGAGTGGGTTCGAGTGTGTATGAGTGAGTGTGTGTGAGTGTGTGGGTGCGAGATTGTGTGCGAGTGAGTGTGTGTGAATGTGTGTGAGTGTGTGCGAGTGTGTGTAAGTGTGTGTGCAAGTGCGTGCATGCGAGTGTTTGCATGCGAGTGTGTGTGAGTGTGAGTGAGTGTGTGCGAGTGTGTGTGCGAGTGTGTGTGCGAGTGTGTGCGAGTGTGTGCAAATGTGCCCGAGTGTGCGCGAGTGTGCACGAGTGAGTGGGTGCGAGTGTGTGTGAGTGTGTGCATGTAAGTGTGTGCGAGCGTGTGCGAGTGTGTGTGAGTGTGTGTGCGAGTGTGTGTGTGTGAGTGTGAGCGAGTGTGTATGAGTGTGTGTGCGAGTGTGTGCAAGTGTGTGTGAGTGTGTGCGAGTGTGTGTGTGAGTGTGTGCAAGTGTGTGCGAGTGTGTGTACGAGTGTGTGCGATTGTGCATAAATGTGTGCGAGTGTGTGTGCGAGTGTGCATGAGTGTGTGCGAGTGTGTGCGATTGTGTGTGTGAGTGTGTAGGACTTTCTGTGCGAGTGTTTAGGAGTGTGTGTGTGAGTGTGTGAAAGTGTGTGCGAGTGTGTGCGTGCGAGTGTGTGCGAGTGTGTGCGACTGTGTGTGAGTGTGTGCGAGTGTGTGAGTGTGAGTGTGTACGAATGTGTGCGAGTGTGTGTGCGCGAGTGTGCACGAGTTTGTGAATGTAAGTGTGTGCATGCGAGTGTGTGCGAGTGTGCTCGAGTGAATGGGTGAGAGTGTTTGCGATTGTGTGTGAGTGTGTGCGAGTAAGTGTGTGTGAGTGTGTATGAGTGAGTGTGTGTGAGTGTGTGTGTGCGAGTTTGTGTGCGAGTGTGTGTGAGTGAGTGTGTGCGAGTGTGTGAGAATTTGTGTGCGAGTGTTTGTGCGAGTGTGTGCGTGCGAGTGTGTGTTCGAGTGTGTGCGCGCGAGTGTGTGCGCGAGAGTGTGTGTGCGAATGTGTGTGCGTGTGAGTGTGTGCGAGTGTGTATGAGTGTATGTGCGAGTGTGTGCCAGTGTGTGCGAGTGTGTGTGTGCGAGTCTGTGCAAGTGTGTGCGAGTTTGTGCGAGTGTGTGTGTGCGAGTGTGTGTGCAATTGTGTATGAGTGTGTGTGAGTGTTTGTGAGTTTGTGCAAGTGTGTGCGAGTGTGCGTGCGAGTGCATGCGAGTGAGTGCGGGTGTGTGCGAGTGTGTGTATGCGAGTCTGTGTGTGATTGTGTATGAGTGTGTGCGAGTGTGTGAGTTTGTGCGAGTGTGTGCGTGTGTGTGCGAGTGCGTGCGAGTGCGTGCAAATGTGTGCGAGAGTGTGCGAGTTTGTGTGTGTGAGTGTGTGAGTGTGTGCGAATGTGTGCCAGTTTGTGCGTACGAGTGTGTGCAAGTGAGTGCGAGTGTGTGCGAATGTGTGCGTGCGAGTGTGCGCGAGTGTGTGCGTGTGAGTGTGTGCGAGTGTGTGTGTGCGAGTGTGTGCGAGTGTGCTCGAGTGACTGGGTGCAAGTGTGTGCGAGTATGTGTGAGTGAGTGTGTGTGAGTGTCTGCGTGTGTGCGAGTTTGTGTGCGAGTGTGTGCGAGTTTGTGTGCGAGTGTGTGCGAGTGAGTGTGTGCGAATGTGTGCGAATGTGTGCGAGTGTGTGCGAGTGTGTGTGTGCCAGTGTGTGTGCAATTGTGTATGAGTGTGTGCGAGTGTTTGTGAGTTTGTGCAAGTGTGTGCGAGTGTGCGTGCGAGTGCATGCGAGTGAGTGCGGGTGTGTGCGAGTGTGTGTATGCGAGTCTGTGTGTGTTTGTGTATGAGTGTATGCGAGTGTGTGAGTTTGTGCGAATGCGTGCGAGTTCGTGCAAATGTGTGCGAGAGTGTGTGTGCGAGTGCGTGCGAATGCGTGCGAGTTCGTGCAAATGTGTGCGAGAGTGTGCGAGTGTGTGTGTGTGAGTGTGTGTGAATGTGTGCGAGTGTGTGTGTGCGATTGTGTATGGTGTGTGCGAGTGTGTGCGTGTGAGTGCGTGCGAGTGTATGCGAGTGTGCGCGAGTGTGTGTGAGTGTGTGCGAGTGTGTGTGTGTGAGTGTGTGTGTGTGAGTGTGTGCGAATGTGTGCCAGTTTGTGCGTACGAGTGTGTGCAAGTGAGTGTGAGTGTGTGCGAGTGTGTGTGTGCGAGTGTGTGCGAGTGTGCTCGAGTGACTGGGTGCAAGTGTGTGCGAGTATGTGTGAGTGAGTGTGTGTGAGTGTCTGCGTGCGTGCGAGTGAGTGCGAGTGTGTGCAAATGTGTGCGAGCGTGTGTGAGTGTGTGAGTGTGTGTGAGTGTGCACGAGTGTGTGCGTGTGAGTGATTGTGTGTGAGTCTGTGCGAGTGTGTGCTTGCGAGTGTGTGCTAGTGTGCACGAGTGTGTGAGTGTGTGCGAGAGTGCGCGAGTGTGTGCGTGTGAGTAAGTGAGTGTGTGTGTGAGTGTGTGCGAGTGTGTGTGTGAGTGTGTATGACTGTGTGTGCGAGTGTGTGCGCGTGTGTGCGAGTGTATGTGCGAGTGTGTGCGAGTGTGTGTGCGAGTGTGTGTGTGAGTGTGTTTGAGTGTGTGCAAGTGTGTGCGAGTGTGTGTGCGAGTGCGTACGAGTGTGTGTGAGTGTGTGTAAGTATGTGTGCGAGTGTGTGATTGTGTGGGAGTGTGTGTGAGCTTGTAGCACTGTATGTGCGAGTGTTTGTGAGTGTGTGCGGGTGTGTTCGAGTGTGTGTAAGTGTGTGAGTGTGTGTGAGTGTGAGTGCGAGTGTGTGCGTGTGAGTGAGTGTGTGTGTGAGTGTGTGCAAGTGTTTGCGAGTGTGTGTGTGAGTGTGTAGGACTGTGTGTACGAGTGTGTGTGCGAGTGTGTGCGAATGTGTATGTGTGTATGTGCGAGTGTGTGCGAGTGTGTGCGAGTGTGTGCGAGTGTGTGTGCGAGTGTTTGTGAGTGTGTACGAGTGTGTGTTGGAGTTTGTGCGAGTGTGTGCGAGTGTGTGTGTGAGTGTGTGTGCGAGTGTGTGCATGCGAGTGTGTGCGAGTGTGTGCGTGCGAGTGTGTGCGAGTGTGTGCGTGCGAGTGTGTGCGAGTGTGTGCGACTGTGTGCGAGTGTGTGCGAGTGTGTGAGTGTGTGCGAATGTGTGCGAGTGTGTTTGCGCGAGTGTGCACGAGTGTGTGCATGTAAGTGTGTGCATGCGAGTGTGTGCGAGTGTGCTCAAGTGAATGGGTGAGAGTGTGTGCGAGTGTGTGTGAGTGTGTGCGAGTAAGTGTGTGTGAGTGTGTATGAGTGAGTGTGTGTGAGTGTGTGTGTGCGAGTTTGTGTGCGAGTGTGTGTGAGTGAGTGTGTGCGAGTGTGTGCGAGTTTGTGTGCGATTGTTTGTGCGAATGTGTGCGTGCGAGTGTGTGTGTTCGAGTGTGTGCGCGCGAGTGTGTGCGCGCAAGTGTGTGTGCGAATGTGTGTGCGTGTGAGTGTGTGTGAGTGTGTATGAGTGTATGTGCGAGTGTGTGCCAGTGTGTGCGAGTGTGTGTGTGCGAGTGTGTGCAAGTGTGTGCGAGTGTGTGCGAGTGTGTGTGTGCGAGTGTGTGTGCAATTGTGTATGAGTGTGTGCGAGTGTTTGTGCGTTTGTGCAAGTGTGTGCGAGTGTGCGTGCGAGTGCATGCGAGTGAGTGCGGGTGTGTGCGAGTGTGTGTATGCGAGTCTGTGTGTGCTTGTGTATGAGTGTGTGCGAGTGTGTGAGTTTGTGCGAGTGTGTGCGTGTGTGTGCGAGTGCGTGCGAATGCGTGCGAGTTCGTGCAAATGTGTGCGAGAGTGTGCGAGTGTGTGTGTGTGAGTGTGTGCGAATGTGTGCGAGTGTGTGTGTGCGATTGTGTATGGTGTGTGTGAGTGTGTGTGTGTCAGTGTGTGCGAATGTGTGCGGGTTTGTGTGCGAGTGTGTGCGAGTGAGTGTGTGCGAATGTGTGCGAATGTGTGCGAGTGTTTGCGTGCGAGTGTGTGCTAGTGTGTGCGTGCGAGTGTGTGTGAGTGTGTTAGTGTGTGTGCGAGTGTGTGCGTGCGAGTGTGTGCGTGCGAGTGTGTGCGAGTGTGCTCGAGTGAGTGGGTGCGAGTGGGTGCGAGTGTGTGTGAGTGTGTGCGTGGGTGCGAGTTTGTGTGTGAGTGAGTGTGTGTGAATGTGTGTGAGTGTGTGCGGGTGTTTGTAAGTGTGTGTGCGAGTGCGTGCGTGCGAGTGTGTGCGTGCGAGTGTGTGCGAGTGTGCACGAGTGTGTGTGAGTGTGTGCGAGTGTGTGTGTGTGTGAGTGTGTGCGAATGTGTGCCAGTTTGTGCGTACGAGTGTGTGCAAGTGAGTGCGAGTGTGTGCCAATGTGTGCGTGCGAGTGTGCGCAAGTGTGTGCGTGTGAGTGTGTGTGTGCGAGTGTGTGCGAGTGTGCTCGAGTGACTGGGTGCAAGTGTGTGCGAGTATGTGTTAGTGAGTGTGTGTGAGTGTCTGCGTGTGTGCGAGTTTGTGTGCGAGTGTGTGCGAGTTTGTGTGCGAGTGTGTGCGAGTGAGTGTGTGCGAATGTGTGCGAGTGTGTGCGAGTGTGTGTGTGCGAGTGTGTGCTAGTGTGTGCGTGCGAGTGTGTGCGAGTGTGTTAGTGTGTGTGCGAGTGTGTGCGTGCGAGTGTGTGCGTGCGAGTGTGTGCGAGTGTGCTCGAGTGAGTGGGTGCGAGTGTGTGTGAGTGTGTGTGTGGGTGCGAGTTTGTGTGCGAGTGAGTGTGTGTGAATGTGTGTGAGTGTGTGCGAGTGTGTGTAAGTGTGTGTGCGAGTGCGTGCGTGTGAGTGTGTGCGTGCGAGTGTGTGCGTGCGAGTGTGTGCGAGTGTGCTCGAGTGAGTGGGTGCGAGTGTGTATGAGTGAGTGTGTGTGAGTGTGTGCGTGGGTGCGAGATTGTGTGCGAGTGAGTGTGTGTGAATGTGTGTGAGTGTGTGCGAGTGTGTGTAAGTGTGTGTGCAAGTGCGTGCATGCGAGTGTTTGCATGCGAGTGTGTGCGTGTGAGTGTGTGCAAGTGTGAGTGAGTGTGTGCGAGTGTGTGCGAGTGTGTGTGCGAGTGTGTGTGCGAGAGTGTGCGAGTGTGTGCGAGTGTGTGCATATGTGCCCGAGTGTGCGCGAGTGTGCACGAGTGAGTGAGTGCGAGTGTGTATAAGTGAGTGTGTGTGCGTGTGTGCGAGTTAGTGTGCGAGTGAGTGTGTGCGAATGTGTGCGAGTGTGTGCGAGTGTTTCTGTGCGAGTGTGTGTGAGAGTGTGTGCGTGCGAGTGTGTGCGTGCGAGTGTGTGTGAGTGTGAGTGAGTGTGTGCGAGTGTGTGTGCGAGTGTGTGTGCGAGTGTGTGCAAATGTACCCGAGTGTGCGCGAGTGTGCACGAGTGAGTGGGTGCGAGTGTGTGTGAGTGTGTGCATGTAAGTATGTGCGAGCATGTGCGAGTGTGTGTGAGTGTGTGTGCGAGTGTGTGTGTGTGAGTGTGAGCGAGTGTGTATGAGTGTATGTGCGAGTGTGTGCAAGTGTGTGTGAGTGTGTGCGAGTGTGTGTGTGAGTGTGTGTGAGTGTGTGCGAGTGTGTGTACGAGTGTGTGCGATTGTGCATAAGTGTGTGCGAGCGTGTGCGAGTGTGTGTGAGTGTGTGTGCGAGTGTGTGTGTGTGAGTGTGAGCGAGTGTGTATGAGTGTGTGTGCGAGTGTGTGCAAGTGTGTGTGAGTGTGTGCGAGTGTGCATAAGTGTGTGCGAGTGTGCATGAGTGTGTGCGAGTGTGTGCGATTGTGTGTGTGAGTGTGTAGGACTTTCTGTGCGAGTGTTTAGGAGTGTGTGTGTGAGTGTGTGAAAGTGTGTGCGAGTGTGTGCAAGTGTGTGCGTGCGAGTGTGTGCGAGTGTGTGCGACTGTGTGCGAGTGTGTGCGAGTGTGTGAGTGTGAGTGTGTGCGTGCGAGTGTGTGCGAGTGTGCTCGAGTGAGTGGGTGCGAGTGTGTATGAGTGAGTGTGTGTGAGTGTGTGCGTGGGTGCGAGATTGTGTGCAAGTGAGTGTGTGTGAATGTGTGTGAGTGTGTGCGAGTGTGTGTAAGTGTGTGCAAGTGCGTGCATGCGAGTGTTTGCGTGCGAGTGTGTGCGTGCGAGTGTGTGCAAGTGTGAGTGAGTGTGTGCAAGTGTGAGTGAGTGTGTGCGAGTGTGTGTGCGAGTGTGTGTGCGAGAGTGTGCGAGTGTTTGCGAGTGTGTGCAAATGTGCCCGAGTGTGCGCGAGTGTGCACGAGTGAGTGAGTGCGAGTGTGTATAAGTGAGTGTGTGTGCGTGTGTGCGAGTTAGTGTGCGAGTGAGTGTGTGCGAATGTGTGCAAGTGTGTGCGAGTGTTTCTGTGCGAGTGTGTGTGCGAGTGTGTGCGTGCGAGTGTGTGCGTGCGAGTGTGTGTGAGTGTGAGTGAGTGTGTGCTAGTGTGTGTAAGTGTGTGTGCGAGTGCGTGCGTGTGAGTGTGTGCGTGCGAGTGTGTGCGTGCGAGTGTGTGCGAGTGTGCTCGAGTGAGTGGGTGCGAGTGTGTATGAGTGAGTGTGTGTGAGTGTGTGCGTGGGTGCGAGATTGTGTGCGAGTGAGTGTGTGTGAATGTGTGTGAGTGTGTGCGAGTGTGTGTAAGTGTGTGTGCAAGTGCGTGCATGCGAGTGTTTGCATGCGAGTGTGTGCGTGCGAGTGTGTGCAAGTGTGAGTGAGTGTGTGCGAGTGTGTGCGAGTGTGTGTGCGAGTGTGTGTGCGAGAGTGTGCGAGTGTGTGCATATGTGCCCGAGTGTGCGCGAGTGTGCACGAGTGAGTGAGTGCGAGTGTGTATAAGTGAGTGTGTGTGCGTGTGTGCGAGTTAGTGTGCGAGTGAGTGTGTGCGAATGTGTGCGAGTGTGTGCGAGTGTTTCTGTGCGAGTGTGTGTGAGAGTGTGTGCGTGCGAGTGTGTGCGTGCGAGTGTGTGTGAGTGTGAGTGAGTGTGTGCGAGTGTGTGTGCGAGTGTGTGTGCGAGTGTGTGCAAATGTACCCGAGTGTGCACGAGTGTGCACGAGTGAGTGGGTGCGAGTGTGTGTGAGTGTGTGCATGTAAGTATGTGCGAGCATGTGCGAGTGTGTGTGAGTGTGTGTGCGAGTGTGTGTGTGTGAGTGTGAGCGAGTGTGTATGAGTGTATGTGCGAGTGTGTGCAAGTGTGTGTGAGTGTGTGCGAGTGTGTGTGTGAGTGTGTGTGAGTGTGTGCGATTGTGCATAAGTGTGTGCGAGCGTGTGCGAGTGTGTGTGAGTGTGTGTGCGAGTGTGTGTGTGTGAGTGTGAGCGAGTGTGTATGAGTGTGTGTGCGAGTGTGTGCAAGTGTGTGTGAGTGTGTGCGAGTGTGCATAAGTGTGTGCGAGTGTGCATGAGTGTGTGCGAGTGTGTGCGATTGTGTGTGTGAGTGTGTAGGACTTTCTGTGCGAGTGTTTAGGAGTGTGTGTGTGAGTGTGTGAAAGTGTGTGCGAGTGTGTGCAAGTGTGTGCGTGCGAGTGTGTGCGACTGTGTGCGAGTGTGTGCGAGTGTGTGAGTGTGAGTGTGTGCGTGCGAGTGTGTGCGAGTGTGCTCGAGTGAGTGGGTGCGAGTGTGTATGAGTGAGTGTGTGTGAGTGTGTGCGTGGGTGCGAGATTGTGTGCAAGTGAGTGTGTGTGAATGTGTGTGAGTGTGTGCGAGTGTGTGTAAGTGTGTGCAAGTGCGTGCATGCGAGTGTTTGCGTGCGAGTGTGTGCGTGCGAGTGTGTGCAAGTGTGAGTGAGTGTGTGCAAGTGTGAGTGAGTGTGTGCGAGTGTGCACGAGTGAGTGAGTGCGAGTGTGTATAAGTGAGTGTGTGTGCGTGTGTGCGAGTTAGTGTGCGAGTGAGTGTGTGCGAATGTGTGCAAGTGTGTGCGAGTGTTTCTGTGCGAGTGTGTGTGCGAGTGTGTGCGTGCGAGTGTGTGCGTGCGAGTGTGTGTGAGTGTGAGTGAGTGTGTGCGAGTGTGTGTGCGAGTGTGTGTGCGAGTGTGTGCGAGTGTGTGCAAATGTGCCCGAGTGTGCGCGAGTGTGCACGAGTGAGTGGGTGCGAGTGTGTGTGAGTGTGTGCATGTAAGTGTGTGCGAGCGTGTGCGAGTGTGTGTGAGTGTGTGTGCGAGTGTGTGTGTGTGAGTGTGAGCGAGTGTGTGTGTGAGTGTGTGCGAGTGTGTGCAAATGTGCCCGAGTGTGCTCGAGTGTGCACGAGTGAGTGGGTGCGAGTGTGTGTGAGTGTGTGCATGTAAGTGTGTGCGAGCGTGTGCGATTGTGTGTGCGAGTGTGTGCAAGTGTGTGTGAGTGTGTGCGAGTGTGTGTGTGAGTGTGTGCGAGTGTGTGCGAGTGTGTGTACGAGTGTGTGCGATTGTGCATAAGTGTGTGCGAGTGTGTGTGCGAGTGTGCATGAGTGTGTGCGAGTGTGTGCGATTGTGTGTGTGAGTGTGTAGGACTTTCTGTGCGAGTGTTTAGGAGTGTGTGTGTGAGTGTGTGAAAGTGTGTGCGAGTGTGTGCAAGTGTGTGCGTGCGAGTGTGTGCGAGTGTGTGCGACTGTGTGTGAGTGTGTGCGAGTGTGTGAGTGTGAGTGTGTGCGAATGTGTGCGAGTGTGTGTGCGCGAGTGTGCACGAGTTTGTGCAGGTAAGTGTGTGCATGCGAGTGTGTGCGAGTGTGCTCGAGTGAATGGGTGAGAGTGTTTGCGAGTGTGTGTGAGTGTGTGCGTGGGTGCGAGTTTGTGTGTGAGTGAGTGTGTGTGAATGTGTGTGAGTGTGTGCGGGTGTGTGTAAGTGTGTGTGCGAGTGCGTGCGTGCGAGTGTGTGCGTGCGAGTGTGTGCGAGTGTGCTCGAGTGAGTGGGTGCGAGTGTGTATGAGTGAGTGTGTGTGAGTGTGTGCGTGGGTGCGAGATTGTGTGCGAGTGAGTGTGTGTGAATGTGTGTGAGTGTGTGCGAGTGTGTGTAAGTGTGTGTGCAAGTGCGTGCATGCGAGTGTTTGCGTGCGAGTGTGTGCGTGTGAGTGTGTGCAAGTGTGAGTGAGTGTGTGCGAGTGTGTGTGCGAGTGTGTGTGCGAGTGTGTGTGCGAGAGTGTGCGAGTGTGTGCGAGTGTGTGCAAATGTGCCCGAGTGTGCGCGAGTGTGCACGAGTGAGTGAGTGCGAGTGTGTATAAGTGAGTGTGTGTGCGTGTGTGTGAGTTAGTGTGCGAGTGAGTGTGTGCGAATGTGTGCGAGTGTGTGCGAGTGTTTCTGTGCGAGTGTGTGTGCGAGTGTGTGCGTGCGAGTGTGTGCGTGCGAGTGTGTGTGAGTGTGAGTGAGTGTGTGCGAGTGTGTGTGCGAGTGTGTGTGCGAGTGTGTGCGAGTGTGTGCAAATGTGCCCGAGTGTGCGCGAGTGTGCACGAGTGAGTGGGTGCGAGTGTGTGTGAGTGTGTGCATGTAAGTGTGTGCGAGCGTGTGCGAGTGTGTGTGAGTGTGTGTGCGAGTGTGTGTGTGTGAGTGTGAGCGAGTGTGTATGAGTGTGTGTGCGAGTGTGTGCAAGTGTGTGTGAGTGTGTGCGAGTGTGCATAAGTGTGTGCGAGTGTGCATGAGTGTGTGCGAGTGTGTGCGATTGTGTGTGTGAGTGTGTAGGACTTTCTGTGCGAGTGTTTAGGAGTGTGTGTGTGAGTGTGTGAAAGTGTGTGCGAGTGTGTGCAAGTGTGTGCATGCGAGTGTGTGCGAGTGTGTGCGAAAGTGTGCGAGTGTGTGCGAGTGTGTGAGTGTGTGTGTGTGCGAATGTGTGCGAGTGTGTGTGTGCGAGTGTGCACGAGTTTGTGCATGTAAGTGTGTGCATGCGAGTGTGTGCGAGTGTGCTTGAGTGAATGGGTGAGAGTGTTTGCGATTGTGTGTGAGTGTGTGCGAGTAAGTGTGTGTGAGTGTGTATGAGTGAGTGTGTGTGAGTGTGTGTGTGCGAGTTTGTGAGCGAGTGTGTGTGAGTGAGTGTGTGCGAGTGTGTGCGAGTTTGTGTGCGAGTGTTTGTGCGAGTGTGTGCGTGCGAGTGTGTGTTCGAGTGTGTGCGCGCGAGTGTGTGTGCGAATGTGTGTGCGTGTGAGTGTGTGCGAGTGTGTATGAGTGTATGTGCGAGTGTGTGCCAGTGTGTGCGAGTGTGTGTGTGCGAGTCTGTGCAAGTGTGTGCGAGTGTGTGCGAGTGTGTGTGTGCGAGTGTGTGTGCAATTGTGTATGAGTGTGTGCGAGTGTTTGTGAGTTTGTGCAAGTGTGTGCGAGTGTGCGTGCGAGTGCATGCGAGTGAGTGCGGGTGTGTGCGAGTGTGTGTATGCGAGTCTGTGTGTGATTGTATATGAGTGTGTGCGAGTGTGTGAGTTTGTGCGAGTGTGTGCTTGTGTGTGCGAGTGCGTGCGAGTGCGTGCAAATGTGTGCGAGAGTGTGCGAGTTTGTGTGTGTGAGTGTGTGTGTGAGTGTGTGCGAATGTGTGCCAGTTTGTGCGTACGAGTGTGTGCAAGTGAGTGCGAGTGTGTGCGAATGTGTGCGTGCGAGTGTGAGCGAGTGTGTGCGTGTGAGTGTGTGTGAGTGTGTGTGTGCGAGTGTGTGCGAGTGTGCTCGAGTGACTGGGTGCAAGTTTGTGCGAGTATGTGTGAGTGAGTGTGTGTGAGTGTGTGTGTGCGAGTTTGTGTGCGAGTGTGTGCGAGTTTGTGTGCGAGTGTGTGCGAGTGTGTATGAGTGTATGTGCGAGTGTGTGTGCGAGTGTGTGTGAGTGTGTGCGAGTAAGTGTGTGTGAGTGTGTATGAGTGAGTGTGTGTGAGTGTGTGTGTGCGAGTTTGTGTGCGAGTGTGTGTGAGTGAGTGTGTGCGAGTGTGTGCGAGTTTGTGTGCGAGTGTTTGTGCGAATGTGTGCGTGCGAGTGTGTGTGTTCGAGTTTGTGCGCGCGAGTGTGTGCGCGCAAGTGTGTGTGCGAATGTGTGTGCGTGTGAGTGTGTGTGAGTGTGTAAGAGTGTATGTGCGAGTGTGTGCCAGTGTGTGCGAGTGTGTGTGTGCGAGTGTGTGCAAGTGTGTACGAGTGTGTACGAGTGTGTGTGTGCGAGTGTGTGTGCAATTGTGTATGAGTGTGTGCGAGTGTTTGTGAGTTTGTGCAAGTGTGTGTGAGTGTGCGTGCGAGTGCATGCGAGTGAGTGTGGGTGTGTGCGAGTGTGTGTATGCGAGTCTGTGTGTGCTTGTGTATGAGTGTGTGCGAGTGTGTGAGTTTGTGCGAGTGTGTGCGTGTGTGTGCGAGTGCGTGCGAATGCGTGCGAGTTCGTGCAAATGTGTGCGAGAGTGTGCGAGTGTGTGTGTGAGTGTGTGCGAATGTGTGCGAGTGTGTGTGTGCGATTGTGTATGGTGTGTGCGAGTGCGTGCGAGTGTATGCGAGTGTGCGCGAGTGTGTGTGAGTGTGTGCGAGTGTGTGTGTGTGTGAGTGTGTGCGAATGTGTGCCAGTTTGTGCGTACGAGTGTGTGCAAGTGAGTGCGAGTGTGTGCCAATGTGTGCGTGCGAGTGTGCGCAAGTGTGTGCGTGTGAGTGTGTGCGAGTGTGTGTGTGCGAGTGTGTGCGAGTGTGCTCGAGTGACTGGGTGCAAGTGTGTGCGAGTATGTGTGAGTGAGTGTGTGTGAGTGTCTGCGTGTGTGCGAGTTTGTGTGCGAGTGTGTGCGAGTTTGTGTGCGAGTGTGTGCGAGTGAGTGTGTGCGAATGTGTGCGAGTGTGTGCGAGTGTGTGCGTGCGAGTGTGTGCTAGTGTGTGCGTGCGAGTGTGTGCGAGTGTGTTAGTGTGTGTGCGAGTGTGTGCGTGCGAGTGTGTGCGTGCGAGTGTGTGCGAGTGTGCTCGAGTGAGTGGGTGCGAGTGTGTGTGAGTGTGTGCGTGGGTGCGAGTTTGTGTGCGAGTGAGTGTGTGTGAATGTGTGTGAGTGTGTGCGAGTGTGTGTAAGTGTGTGTGCGAGTGCGTGCGTGTGAGTGTGTGCGTGCGAGTGTGTGCGTGCGAGTGTGTGCGAGTGTGCTCGAGTGAGTGGGTGCGAGTGTGTATGAGTGAGTGTGTGTGAGTGTGTGCGTGGGTGCGAGATTGTGTGCGAGTGAGTGTGTGTGAATGTGTGTGAGTGTGTGCGAGTGTGTGTAAGTGTGTGTGCAAGTGAGTGCATGCGAGTGTTTGCATGCGAGTGTGTGCGTGCGAGTGTGTGCAAGTGTGAGTGAGTGTGTGCGAGTGTGTGCGAGTGTGTGTGCGAGTGTGTGTGCGAGAGTGTGCGAGTGTGTGCGAGTGTGTGCATATGTGCCCGAGTGTGCGCGAGTGTGCACGAGTGAGTGAGTGCGAGTGTGTATAAGTGAGTGTGTGTGCGTTTGTGCGAGTTAGTGTGCGAGTGAGTGTGTGCGAATGTGTGCGAGTGTGTGCGAGTGTTTCTGTGCGAGTGTGTGTGAGAGTGTGTGCGTGCGAGTGTGTGCGTGCGAGTGTGTGTGAGTGTGAGTGAGTGTGTGCGAGTGTGTGTGCGAGTGTGTGTGCGAGTGTGTGCAAATGTACCCGAGTGTGCGCGAGTGTGCACGAGTGAGTGGGTGCGAGTGTGTGTGAGTGTGTGCATGTAAGTGTGTGCGAGCATGTGCGAGTGTGTGTGAGTGTGTGTGCGAGTGTGTGTGTGTGAGTGTGAGCGAGTGTGTATGAGTGTATGTGCGAGTGTGTGCAAGTGTGTGCCAGTGTGTGCGAGTGTGTGTGTGCGAGTCTGTGCAAGTGTGTGCGAGTTTGTGCGAGTGTGTGTGTGCGAGTGTGTGTGCAATTGTGTATGAGTGTGTGTGAGTGTTTGTGAGTTTGTGCAAGTGTGTGCGAGTGTGCGTGCGAGTGCATGCAAGTGAGTGCGGGTGTGTGCGAGTGTGTGTATGCGAGTCTGTGTGTGATTGTGTATGAGTGTGTGCGAGTGTGTGAGTTTGTGCGAGTGTGTGCGTGTGTGTGCGAGTGCGTGCGAATGCGTGCAAGTTCTTGCAAATGTGTGCGAGAGTGTGCGAGTGTGTGTGTGTGAGTGTGTGCGAATGTGTGCGAGTGTGTGTGTGCGATTGTGTATGGTGTGTGCGAGTGTGTGCGTGTGAGTGCGTGCGAGTGTATGCGAGTGTGCGCGAGTGTGTGTGAGTGTGTGCGAGTGCGTGTGTGTGCGAGTGCGTGCGAGTGCGTGCAAATGTGTGCGAGAGTGTGCGAGTTTGTGTGTGTGAGTGTGTGAGTGTGTGCAAATGTGTGCCAGTTTGTGCGTACGAGTGTGTGCAAGTGAGTGCGAGTGTGTGCGAATGTGTGCGTGCGAGTGTGCGCGAGTGTGTGCGTGTGAGTGTGTGCGAGTGTGTGTGTGCGAGTGTGTGCGAGTGTGCTCGAGTGACTGGGTGCAAGTGTGTGCGAGTATGTGTGAGTGAGTGTGTGTGAGTGTCTGCGTGTGTGCGAGTTTGTGTGCGAGTGTGTGCGAGTGTGTGCGAGTTTGTGTGTGAGTGTGTGCGAGTGAGTGTGTGCGAATGTGTGCGAGTGTGTGCGAGTGTGTGCGAGTGTGTGTGTGCCAGTGTGTGTGCAATTGTGTATGAGTGTGTGCGAGTGTTTGTGAGTTTGTGCAAGTGTGTGCGAGTGTGCGTGAGAGTGCATGCGAGTGAGTGCGGGTGTGTGCGAGTGTGTGTATGCGAGTCTGTGTGTGATTGTGTATGAGTGTGTGCGAGTGTGTGAGTTTGTGCGAATGCGTGCGAGTTCGTGCAAATGTGTGCGAGAGTGTGTGTGCGAGTGCGTGCGAATGTGTGCGAGTTCGTGCAAATGTGTGCGAGAGTGTGCGAGTGTGTGTGTGTGAGTGTGTGTGAATGTGTGCGAGTGTGTGTGTGCGATTGTGTATGGTGTGTGCGAGTGTGTGCGTGTGAGTGCGTGCGAGTGTATGCGAGTGTGCGCGAGTGTGTGTGAGTGTGTGCGAGTGTGTGTGTGAGTGTGTGTGTGTGAGTGTGTGCGAATGTGTGCCAGTTTGTGCGTACGAGTGTGTGCAAGTGAGTGCGAGTGTGTGCCAATGTGTGCGTGCGAGTGTGTACGAGTGTGTGCGTGTGAGTGTGTGCGAGTGTGTGTGTGCGAGTGTGTGCGAGTGTGCTCGAGTGACTGGGTGCAAGTGTGTGCGAGTATGTGTGAGTGAGTGTGTGTGAGTGTCTGCGTGCGTGCGAGTGAGTGCGAGTGTGTGCAAATGTGTGCGAGCGTGTGTGAGTGTGTGAGTGTGTGTGAGTGTGCACGAGTGTGTGCGTGTGAGTGATTGTGTGTGAGTCTGTGCGAGTGTGTGCTTGCGAGTGTGTGCTAGTGTGCACGAGTGTGTGAGTGTGTGCGAGAGTGCGCGAGTGTGTGCGTGTGAGTAAGTGAGTGTGTGTGTGAGTGTGTGCGAGTGTGTGTGTGAGTGTGTATAACTGTGTGTGCGAGTGTGTGCGCGTGTGTGCGAGTGTATGTGCGAGTGTGTGCGAGTGTGTGTGCGAGTGTGTGTGTGAGTGTGTTTGAGTGTGTGCAAGTGTGTGCGAGTGTGTGTGCGAGTGCGTACGAGTGTGTGTGAGTGTGTGTAAGTATGTGTGCGAGTGTGTGATTGTGTGGGAGTGTGTGTGAGCTTGTAGCACTGTATGTGCGAGTGTTTGTGAGTGTGTGCGGGTGTGTTCGAGTGTGTGTAAGTGTGTGAGTGTGTGTGAGTGCGAGTGTGTGCGTGTGAGTGAGTGTGTGTGTGAGTGTGTGCAAGTGTTTGCGAGTGTGTGTGTGAGTGTGTAGGACTGTGTGTGCGAGTGTGTGTGCGAGTGTGTGCGAATGTGTATGTGTGTATGTGCGAGTGTGTGCGAGTGTGTGCGAGTGTGTGTGCGAGTGTTTGTGAGTGTGTAAGAGTGTGTGTTGGAGTTTGTGCGAGTGTGTGCGAGTGTGTGTGTGAGTGTGTGTGCGAGTGTGTGCATGCGAGTGTGTGCGAGTGTGTGCGTGCGAGTGTGTGCGAGTGTGTGCGTGCGAGTGTGTGCGAGTGTGTGCGACTGTGTGCGAGTGTGTGCGAGTGTGTGAGTGTGAGTGTGTGCGAATGTGTGCGAGTGTGTTTGCGCGAGTGTGCACGAGTGTGTGCATGTAAGTGTGTGCATGCGAGTGTGTGCGAGTGTGCTCAAGTGAATGGGTGAGAGTGTGTGCGAGTGTGTGTGAGTGTGTGCGAGTAAGTGTGTGTGAGTGTGTATGAGTGAGTGTGTGTGAGTGTGTGTGTGCGAGTTTGTGTGCGAGTGTGTGAGTGAGTGTGTGCGAGTGTGTGCGAGTTTGTGTGCGAGTGTTTGTGCGAATGTGTGCGTGCGAGTGTGTGCGCGCAAGTGTGTGTGCGAATGTGTGTGCGTGTGAGTGTGTGTGAGTGTGTATGAGTGTATGTGCGAGTGTGTGCCAGTGTGTGCGAGTGTGTGTGTGCGAGTGTGTGCAAGTGTGTGCGAGTGTGTGTGTGCGAGTGTGTGTGCAATTGTGTATGAGTGTGTGCGAGTGTTTGTGAGTTTGTGCAAGTGTGTGCGAGTGTGCGTGCGAGTGCATGCGAGTGAGTGCGGGTGTGTGCGAGTGTGTGTATGCGAGTCTGTGTGTGCTTGTGTATGAGTGTGTGCGAGTGTGTGAGTTTGTGCGAGTGTGTGCGTGTGTGTGCGAGTGCGTGCGAATGCGTGCGAGTTCGTGCAAATGTGTGCGAGAGTGTGCGAGTGTGTGTGTGTGAGTGTGTGCGAATGTGTGCGAGTGTGTGTGTGCGATTGTGTATGGTGTGTGTGAGTGTGTGTGTGTCAGTGTGTGCGAATGTGTGCGAGTTTGTGTGCGAGTGTGTGCGAGTGAGTGTGTGCGAATGTGTGCGAATGTGTGCGAGTGTGTGTGTGCGAGTGTGTGCTAATGTGTGCGTGCGAGTGTGTGTGAGTGTGTTAGTGTGTGTGCGAGTGTGTGCGTGCGAGTGTGTGCGTGCGAGTGTGTGCGAGTGTGCTCGAGTGAGTGGGTGCGAGTGGGTGCGAGTGTGTGTGAGTGTGTGCGTGGGAGCGAGTTTGTGTGCGAGTGAGTGTGTGTGAATGTGTGTGAGTGTGTGCGGGTGTGTGTAAGTGTGTGTGCGAGTGCGTGCGTGCGAGTGTGTGCGTGCGAGTGTGTGCGAGTGTGCTCGAGTGAGTGGGTGCGAGTGTGTATGAGTGAGTGTGTGTGAGTGTGTGCGTGGGTGCGAGATTGTGTGCGAGTGAGTGTGTGTGAATGTGTGTGAGTGTGTGCGAGTGTGTGTAAGTGTGTGTGCAAGTGCGTGCATGCGAGTGTTTGCGTGCGAGTGTGTGCGTGTGAGTGTGTGCAAGTGTGAGTGAGTGTGTGCGAGTGTGTGTGCGAGTGTGTGTGCGAGTGTGTGTGCGAGAGTGTGTGAGTGTGTGCGAGTGTGTGCAAATGTGCCCGAGTGTGCGCGAGTGTGCACAAGTGAGTGAGTGCGAGTGTGTATAAGTGAGTGTGTGTGCGTGTGTGCGAGTTAGTGTGCGAGTGAGTGTGTGCGAATGTGTGCGAGTGTGTGCGAGTGTTTCTGTGCGAGTGTGTGTGCGAGTGTGTGCGTGCGAGTGTGTGCGTGCGAGTGTGTGTGAGTGTGAGTGAGTGTGTGCGAGTGTGTGTGCGAGTGTGTGTGCGAGTGTGTGCGAGTGTGTGCAAATGTGCCCGAGTGTGCGCGAGTGTGCACGAGTGAGTGGGTGCGAGTGTGTGTGAGTGTGTGCATGTAAGTGTGTGCGAGCGTGTGCGAGTGTGTGTGAGTGTGTGTGCGAGTGTGTGTGTGTGAGTGTGAGCGAGTGTGTATGAGTGTGTGTGCGAGTGTGTGCAAGTGTGTGTGAGTGTGTGCGAGTGTGCATAAGTGTGTGCGAGTGTGCATGAGTGTGTGCGAGTGTGTGCGATTGTGTGTGTGAGTGTGTAGGCCTTTCTGTGCGAGTGTTTAGGAGTGTGTGTGTGAGTGTGTGAAAGTGTGTGCGAGTGTGTGCAAGTGTGTGCATGCGAGTGTGTGCGAGTGTGTGCGAAAGTGTGCGAGTGTGTGCGAGTGTGTGAGTGTGTGTGTGTGCGAATGTGTGCGAGTGTGTGTGTGCGAGTGTGCACGAGTTTGTGCATGTAAGTGTGTGCATGCGAGTGTGTGCGAGTGTGCTTGAGTGAATGGGTGAGAGTGTTTGCGATTGTGTGTGAGTGTGTGCGAGTAAGTGTGTGTGAGTGTGTATGAGTGAGTGTGTGTGAGTGTGTGTGTGCGAGTTTGTGAGCGAGTGTGTGTGAGTGAGTGTGTGCGAGTGTGTGCGAGTTTGTGTGCGAGTGTTTGTGCGAGTGTGTGCGTGCGAGTGTGTGTTCGAGTGTGTGCGCGCGAGTGTGTGTGCGAATGTGTGTGCGTGTGAGTGTGTGCGAGTGTGTATGAGTGTATGTGCGAGTGTGTGCCAGTGTGTGCGAGTGTGTGTGTGCGAGTCTGTGCAAGTGTGTGCGAGTGTGTGCGAGTGTGTGTGTGCGAGTGTGTGTGCAATTGTGTATGAGTGTGTGCGAGTGTTTGTGAGTTTGTGCAAGTGTGTGCGAGTGTGCGTGCGAGTGCATGCGAGTGAGTGCGGGTGTGTGCGAGTGTGTGTATGCGAGTCTGTGTGTGATTGTATATGAGTGTGTGCGAGTGTGTGAGTTTGTGCGAGTGTGTGCGTGTGTGTGCGAGTGCGTGCGAGTGCGTGCAAATGTGTGCGAGAGTGTGCGAGTTTGTGTGTGTGAGTGTGTGTGTGAGTGTGTGCGAATGTGTGCCAGTTTGTGCGTACGAGTGTGTGCAAGTGAGTGCGAGTGTGTGCGAATGTGTGCGTGCGAGTGTGAGCGAGTGTGTGCGTGTGAGTGTGTGCGAGTGTGTGTGTGCAAGTGTGTGCGAGTGTGCTCGAGTGACTGGGTGCAAGTTTGTGCGAGTATGTGTGAGTGAGTGTGTGTGAGTGTCTGCGTGTGTGCGAGTTTGTGTGCGAGTGTGTGCGAGTTTGTGTGTGAGTGTGTGCGAGTGAGTGTGTGCGAATGTGTGCGAGTCTGTGCGAGTCTGTGCGAGTGTGTGTGTGCCAGTGTGTGTGCAATTGTGTATGAGTGTGTGCGAGTGTTTGTGAGTTTGTGCAAGTGTGTGCGAGTGTGCGTGCGAGTGCGTGCGAGTGAGTGCGGGTGTGTGCGAGTGTGTGTATGCGAGTCTGTGTGTGATTGTGTATGAGTGTGTGCGAGTGTGTGAGTTTGTGCGAGTGTGTGCGTGTGTGTGAGAGTGCGTGCGAATGCGTGCGAGTTCGTGCAAATGTGTGCGAGAGTGTTCGAGTGTGTGTGTGTGAGTGTGTGCGAATGTGTGCGACTGTGTGTGTGCGATTGTGTATGGTGTGTGCGAGTGTGTGCGTGTGAGTGCGTGCGAGTGTATGCGAGTGTGCGCGAGTGTGTGTGAGTGTGTGTTTGCGAGTGTGTGTGCGAGTGTGTGCGAGTGTGTATGAGTGTATGTGCGAGTGTGTGTGCGAGTGTGTGCGTGCAAGTGTTTGCGTGCGAGTGTGTGCGAGTGTGTGCAAGTGTGTGTGAGTGTGTGCGAGTGTGTGTGCGAGTGTGTGCGAGTGTGTGCAAACGTGCCCGAGTGTGCGCGAGTGTGCACGAGTGAGTGGGTGCGAGTTTGTGCGAGTGTGTATGAGTGAGTGTGTGTGAGTGTGTGCGTGTGTGCGAGTTTGTGTGCGAGTGAGTGTGTGCGAATGTGTGCGAGTGTGTGCGAGTGTGTGAGTGTGTGTGAGTGTGCACGGGTGTGTGTGTGCGAGTGCGTGCGAGTGAGTGCGAGTGTGTGCAAATGTGTGCGAGCGTGTGTGAGTGTGTGAGTGTGTGTGAGTGTGCACAAGTGTGTGCGTGTGAGTGATTGTGTGTGAGTCTGTGCGAGTGTGTGCTTGCGAGTGTGTGTTAGTGTGCACGAGTGTGTGAGTGTGTGCGAGAGTGCACGAGTGTGTTCGTGTGAGTAAGTGAGTGTGTGTGTGAGTGTGTGCGAGTGTGTGTGTGAGTGTGTATGACTGTGTGTGTGAGTGTGTGCGCGTGTGTGCGAGTGTATGTGCGAGTGTGTGCGAGTGTGTGTGCGAGTGTGTGTGTGAGTGTGTTTGAGTGTGTGCAAGTGTGTGCGAGTGTGTGTGCGAGTGCATACGAGTGTGTGTGAGTGTGTGTAAGTATGTGTGCGAGTGCGTGATTGTGTGGGAGTGTGTGTGAGCATGTAGCACTGTATGTGCGAGTGTTTGTGAGTGTGTGCGGGTGTGTTCGAGTGTGTGTAAGTGTGTGAGTGTGTGTGAGTGTGAGTGCGAGTGTGTGCGTGTGAGTGAGTGTGTGTGTGAGTGTGTGCAAGTGTTTGCGAGTGTGTGTGTGTAGGACTGTGTGTGCGAGTGTGTGTGCGAGTGTGTGCGAATGTGTATGTGTGTATGTGCGAGTGTGTGCGAGTGTGTGCGAGTGTGTGTTGGAGTTTGTGCGAGTGTGTGCGAGTGTGTGTGTGAGTGTGTGTGCGAGTGTGTGCATGCGAGTGTGTGCGAGTGTGTGTGTGCGAGTGTGTGCAAGTGTGTGCGAGTGAGTGTGTGCGAGTGTGTGTGCGAGTGTGTGCGTGCGAGTGTGTGCGAGTGTGTGCGTGCGAGTGTGTGCGAGTGTGTGCGACTGTGTGCGAGTGTGTGCGAGTGTGTGAGTGTGAGTGTGTGCGAATGTGTGCGAGTGTGTTTGCGCGAGTTTGCACGAGTGTGTGCATGTAAGTGTGTGCATGCGAGTGTGTGCGAGTGTGCTCAAGTGAATGGGTGAGAGTGTGTGCGAGTGTGTGTGAGTGTGTGCGAGTAAGTGTGTGTGAGTGTGTATGAGTGAGTGTGTGTGAGTGTGTGTGTGTGCGAGTTTGTGTGCGAGTGTGTGTGAGTGAGTGTGTGCGAGTGTGTGCGAGTTTGTGTGCGAGTGTTTGTGCGAATGTGTGCGTGCGAGTGTGTGTGTTCGAGTGTGTGCGCGCGAGTGTGTGCGCGCAAGTGTGTGTGCGAATGTGTGTGCGTGTGAGTGTGTGTGAGTGTGTATGAGTGTATGTGCGAGTGAGTGCCAGTGTGTGCGAGTGTGTGTGTGCGAGTGTGTGCAAGTGTGTGCGAGTGTGTGCGAGTGTGTGTGTGCGAGTGTGTGTGAAATTGTGTATGAGTGTGTGCGAGTGTTTGTGAGTTTGTGCAAGTGTGTGCGAGTGTGCGTGCGAGTGCATGCGAGTGAGTGCGGGTGTGTGCGAGTGTGTGTATGCGAGTCTGTGTGTGCTTGTGTATGAGTGTGTGCGAGTGTGTGAGTTTGTGCGAGTGTGTGCGTGTGTGTGCGTGTTCGTGCGAATGCGTGCGAGTTCGTGCAAATGTGTGCGAGAGTGTGCGAGTGAGTGTGTGTGAGTGTATGCGAATGTGTGCGAGTGTGTGTGTGCGATTGTGTATGGTGTGTGCGAGTGTGTGTATGCGAGTCTGTGTGTGCTTGTGTATGAGTGTGTGCGAGTGTGTGAGTTTGTGCGAGTGTGTGCGAATGTGTGCGAGAGTGTGTGAGTGTGTGTGTGTGAGTGTGTGCGAATGTGTGCGAGTGTGTGTGTGCGATTGTGTATGGTGTGTGCGAGTGTGTGCGTGTGAGTGCGTGCGAGTGTATGCGAGTGTGCGCGAGTGTGTGTGAGTGTGTGCGAGTGTCTGTGTGTGAGTGTGTGCGAATGTGTGCCAGTTTGTGCGTACGAGTGTGTGCAAGTGAGTGCGAGTGTGTGCCAATGTGTGCGTGCGAGTGTGCGCAAGTGTGTGCGTGTGAGTGTGTGCGAGTGTGTGTGTGCGAGTGTGTGCGAGTGTGCTCGAGTGACTGGGTGCAAGTGTGTGCGAGTATGTGTGAGTGAGTGTGTGTGAGTGTCTGCGTGTGTGCGAGTTTGTGTGCGAGTGTGTGCGAGTGAGTGTGTGCGAATGTGTGTGAGTGTGTGCGAGTGTGTGCGTGCGAGTGTGTGCTAGTGTGTGCGTGCGAGTGTGTGCGAGTGTGTTAGTGTGTGTGCGAGTGTGTGTGTGCGAGTGTGTGCGTGCGAGTGTGTGCGAGTGTGCTCGAGTGAGTGGGTGCGAGTGGGTGCGAGTGTGTGTGAGTGTGTGCGTGGGTGCGAGTTTGTGTGCGAGTGAGTGTGTGTGATTGTGTGTGAGTGTGTGCGAGTGTGTGTAAGTGTGTGTGCGAGTGCGTGCGTGTGAGTGTGTGCGTGCGAGTGTGTGCGTGCGAGTGTGTGTGTGTGCGAGTGAGTGTGTGCGAGTGTGTATGAGTGAGTGTGTTTGAGTGTGTGCCAGTTTGTGTGTGGGTGGAGTGTGTGAGTGTGTGTGAGTGTGTGTGAGTTTGTAGGACTGTATGTGCGAGTGTTTGCGAGTGTGTGCGAGTGTGTTCGAGTGTGTGTGCGAGTGTGTGTGCGAGAGTGTGCGAGTGTGTGCGAGTGTGTGCAAATGTGCCCGAGTGTGCGCGAGTGTGCACGAGTGAGTGAGTGCGAGTGTGTATAAGTGAGTGTGTGTGCGTGTGTGCGAGTTAGTGTGCGAGTGAGTGTGTGCGAATGTGTGCGAGTGTGTGCGAGTGTTTCTGTGCGAGTGTGTGTGCGAGTGTGTGCGTGCGAGTGTGTGTGAGTGTGAGTGAGTGTGTGCGAGTGTGTTTGCGAGTGTGTGTGCGAGTGTGTGCAAATGTGCACGAGTGTGCGCGAGTGTGCACGAGTGAGTGGGTGCGAGTGTGTGTGAGTGTGTGCATGTAAGTGTGTGCGAGCGTGTGCGAGTGTGTGTGAGTGTGTGTGCGAGTGTGTGTGTGTGTGTGAGCGAGTGTGTATGAGTGTGTGTGCGAGTGTGTGCAAGTGTGTGTGAGTGTGTGCGAGTGTGCATAAGTGTGTGCGAGTGTGTGCGAGTGTGTGTGCGAGTGTGCATGAGTGTGTGCGAGTGTGTGCGATTGTGTGTGTGAGTGTGTAGGACTTTCTGTGCGAGTGTTTAGGAATGTGTGTGTGAGTGTGTGAAAGTGTGTGCGAGTAAGTGTGTGTGAGTGTGTATGAGTGAGTGTGTGTGAGTGTGTGTGTGCGAGTTTGTGTGCGAGTGTGTGTGAGTGAGTGTGTGCGAGTGTGTGCGAGTTTGTGTGCGAGTGTTTGTGCGAATGTGTGCGTGCGAGTGTGTGTGTTCGAGTGTGTGCGCGCGAGTGTGTGCGCGCAAGTGTGTGTGCGAATGTGTGTGCGTGTGAGTGTGTGTGAGTGTGTATGAGTGTATGTGCGAGTGTGTGCCAGTGTGTGCGAGTGTGTGTGTGCGAGTGTGTGCAAGTGTGTGCGAGTGTGTGCGAGTGTGTGTGTGCGAGTGTGTGTGCAATTGTGTATGAGTGTGTGCGAGTGTTTGTGAGTTTGTGCAAGTGTGTGCGAGTGTGAGTGCGAGTGCATGCGAGTGAGTGCGGGTGTGTGCGAGTGTGTGTATGCGAGTCTGTGTGTGCTTGTGTATGAGTGTGTGCGAGTGTGTGAGTTTGTGCGAGTGTGTGCGTGTGTGTTCGAGTGCGTGCGAATGCGTGCGAGTTCATGCAAATGTGTGCGAGAGTGTGCGAGTGTGTGTGTGTGAGTGTGTGCGAATGTGTGCGAGTGTGTGTGTGCGATTGTGTATGGTGTGTGCGAGTGTGTGTATGCGAGTCTGTGTGTGCTTGTGTATGAGTGTGTGCGAGTGTGTGAGTTTGTGCGAGTGTGTGCGAATGTGTGCGAGAGTGTGTGAGTGTGTGTGTGTGAGTGTGTGCGAATGTGTGCGAGTGTGTGTGCGATTGTGTATGGTGTGTGCGAGTGTGTGCGTGTGAGTGCGTGCGAGTGTATGCGAGTGTGTGCGAGTGTGTGTGAGTGTGTGCGAGTGTGTGTGTGTGAGTGTGTGCGAATGTGTGCCAGTTTGTGCGTACGAGTGTGTGCAAGTGAGTGCGAGTGTGTGCCAATGTGTGCGTGCGAGTGTGCGCAAGTGTGTGCGTGTGAGTGTGTGCGAGTGTGTGTGTGCGAGTGTGTGCGAGTGTGCTCGAGTGACTGGGTGCAAGTGTGTGCGAGTATGTGTGAGTGAGTGTGTGTGAGTGTCTGCGTGTGTGCGAGTTTGTGTGCGAGTGTGTGCGAGTTTGTGTGCGAATGTGTGCGAGTGAGTGTGTGCGATTGTGTGTGAGTGTGTGCGAGTGTGTGTAAGTGTGTGTGCGAGTGCGTGCGTGTGAGTGTGTGCGTGCGAGTGTGTGCGTGCGAGTGTGTGCGAGTGTGCTCGAGTGAGTGGGTGCGAGTGTGTATGAGTGAGTGTGTGTGAGTGTGTGCGTGGGTGCGAGATTGTGTGCGAGTGAGTGTGTGTGAATGTGTGTGAGTTGTGCGTGTGTGTGTAAGTGTGTGTGCAAGTGCGTGCATGCGAGTGTTTGCATGCGAGTGTGTGCGTGCGAGTGTGTGCAAGTGTGAGTGAGTGTGTGCGAGTGTGTGTGCGAGTGTGTGTGCGAGTGTGTGTGCGAGAGTGTGCGAGTGTGTGCGAGTGTGTGCAAATGTGCCCGAGTGTGCGCGAGTGTGCACGAGTGAGTGAGTGCGAGTGTGTATAAGTGAGTGTGTGTGCGTGTGTGCGAGTTAGTGTGCGAGTGAGTGTGTGCGAATGTGTGCGAGAGTGTGCGAGTGTTTCTGTGCGAGTGTGTGTGCGAGTGTGTGCGTGCGAGTGTGTGTGAGTGTGAGTGAGTGTGTGCGAGTGTGTGTGCGAGTGTGTGTGCGAGTGTGTGCGAGTGTGTGCAAATGTGCACGAGTGTGCACGAGTGAGTGGGTGCGAGTGTGTGTGAGTGTGTGTGAGTAAGTGTGTGCGAGCGTGTGCGAGTGTGTGTGAGTGTGTGTGCGAGTGTGTGTGTGTGTGTGAGCGAGTGTGTATGAGTGTGTGTGCGAGTGTGTGCAAGTGTGTGTGAGTGTGTGCGAGTGTGCATAAGTGTGTGCGAGTGTGTGCGAGTGTGTGTGCGAGTGTGCATGAGTGTGTGCGAGTGTGTGCGATTGTGTGTGTGAGTGTGTAGGACTTTCTGTGCGAGTGTTTAGGAATGTGTGTGTGAGTGTGTGAAAGTGTGTGCGAGTGTGTGCAAGTGTGTGCGTGCGAGTGTGTGCGAGTGTGTGCGAAAGTGTGCGAGTGTGTGCGAGTGTGCGAATGTGTGCAATTGTGTGTGCGCGAGTGTGCACGAGTTTGTGCATGTAAGTGTGTGCATGCGAGTGTGTGAGTTTGTGCGAGTGTGTGCGTGTGTGTGCGAGTGCGTGCGAGTGCGAGCAAATGTGTGCGAGAGTGTGCGAGTTTGTGTGTGTGAGTGTGTGTGTGAGTATGTGCGAATGTGTGCCAGTTTGTGCGTACGAGTGTGTGCAAGTGAGTGCGAGTGTGTGCGAATGTGTGCGTGCGAGTGTGCGCGAGTGTGTGCGTGTGAGTGTGTGCGAGTGTGTGTGTGCAATTGTGTGCGAGTGTGCTCGAGTGACTGGGTGCAAGTGTGTGCGAGTATGTGTGAGTGAGTGTGTGTGAGTGTCTGCGTGTGTGCAAGTTTGTGTGCGAGTGTGTGTGAGTTTGTGTGCGAGTGTGTGCGAGTGAGTGTGTGCGAATGTGTGCGAGTGTGTGCGAGTGTGTGCGAGTCTGTGTGTGCCAGTGTGTGTGAAATTGTGTATGAGTGTGTGCGAGTGTTTGTGAGTTTGTGCAAGTGTGTGCGAGTGTGCGTGCGAGTGCATGCGAGTGAGTGCTGGTGTGTGCGAGTGTGTGTATGCGAGTCTGTGTGTGATTGTGTTTGAGTGTGTGCGAGTGTGTGAGTTTGTGCGAGTGTGTGCGTGTGTGTGCGAGTGCGTGCGAATGCGTGCGAGTTCGTGCAAATGTGTGCGAGTGTGTGTGTGTGAGTGTGTGCGAATGTGTGCGAGTGTGTGTGCGATTGTGTATGGTGTGTGCGAGTGTGTGCGTGTGAGTGCGTGCGAGTGTATGCGAGTGTGCGTGAGTGTGTGTGAGTGTGTGTTTGCGAGTGTGTGTGCGAGTGTGTGCGAGTGTGTATGAGTGTATGTGCGAGTGTGTGTGCGAGTGTGTGCGTGCAAGTGTTTGCGTGCGAGTGTGTGCGAGTGTGTGCAAGTGTGTGTGAGTGTGTGCGAGTGTGTGTGCGAGTGTGTGCGAGTGTGTGCAAACGTGCCCGAGTGTGCGCGAGTGTGCACGAGTGAGTGGGTGCGAGTTTGTGCGAGTGTGTATGAGTGAGTGTGTGTGAGTGTGTGCGTGTGTGCGAGTTTGTGTGCGAGTGAGTGTGTGCGAATGTGTGCGAGTGTGTGCGAGTGTGTGAGTGTGTGTGAGTGTGCACGGGTGTGTGTGTGCGAGTGCGTGCGAGTGAGTGCGAGTGTGTGCAAATGTGTGCGAGCGTGTGTGAGTGTGTGAGTGTGTGTGAGTGTGCACGAGTGTGTGCGTGTGAGTGATTGTGTGTGAGTCTGTGCGAGTGTGTGCTTGCGAGTGTGTGCTAGTGTGCACGAGTGTGTGAGTGTGTGCGAGAGTGCGCGAGTGTGTGCGTGTGAGTAAGTGAGTGTGTGTGTGAGTGTGTGCGAGTGTATGTGCGAGTGTGTGCCAGTGTGTGCGAGTGTGTGTGTGCGAGTGTGTGCAAGTGTGTGCGAGTGTGTGCGAGTGTGTGTGTGCGAGTGTGTGTGCAATTGTGTATGAGTGTGTGCGAGTGTTTGTGAGTTTGTGCAAGTGTGTGCGAGTGTGAGTGCGAGTGCATGCGAGTGAGTGCGGGTGTGTGCGAGTGTGTGTATGCGAGTCTGTGTGTGCTTGTGTATGAGTGTGTGCGAGTGTGTGAGTTTGTGCGAGTGTGTGCGTGTGTGTTCGAGTGCGTGCGAATGCGTGCGAGTTCATGCAAATGTGTGCGAGAGTGTGCGAGTGTGTGTGTGTGAGTGTGTGCGAATGTGTGCGAGTGTGTGTGTGCGATTGTGTATGGTGTGTGCGAGTGTGTGTATGCGAGTCTGTGTGTGCTTGTGTATGAGTGTGTGCGAGTGTGTGAGTTTGTGCGAGTGTGTGCGAATGTGTGCGAGAGTGTGTGAGTGTGTGTGTGTGAGTGTGTGCGAATGTGTGCGAGTGTGTGTGTGCGATTGTGTATGGTGTGTGCGAGTGTGTGCGTGTGAGTGCGTGCGAGTGTATGCGAGTGTGTGCGAGTGTGTGTGAGTGTGTGCGAGTGTGTGTGTTTGAGTGTGTGCGAATGTGTGCCAGTTTGTGCGTACGAGTGTGTGCAAGTGAGTGCGAGTGTGTGCCAATGTGTGCGTGCGAGTGTGCGCAAGTGTGTGCGTGTGAGTGTGTGCGAGTGTGTGTGTGCGAGTGTGTGCGAGTGTGCTCGAGTGACTGGGTGCAAGTGTGTGCGAGTATGTGTGAGTGAGTGTGTGTGAGTGTCTGCGTGTGTGCGAGTTTGTGTGCGAGTGTGTGCGAGTTTGTGTGCGAATGTGTGCGAGTGAGTGTGTGCGATTGTGTGTGAGTGTGTGCGAGTGTGTGTAAGTGTGTGTGCGAGTGCGTGCGTGTGAGTGTGTGCGTGCGAGTGTGTGCGTGCGAGTGTGTGCGAGTGTGCTCGAGTGAGTGGGTGCGAGTGTGTATGAGTGAGTGTGTGTGAGTGTGTGCGTGGGTGCGAGATTGTGTGCGAGTGAGTGTGTGTGAATGTGTGTGAGTTGTGCGTGTGTGTGTAAGTGTGTGTGCAAGTGCGTGCATGCGAGTGTTTGCATGTGAGTGTGTGCGTGCGAGTGTGTGCAAGTGTGAGTGAGTGTGTGCGAGTGTGTGTGCGAGTGTGTGTGCGAGTGTGTGTGCGAGAGTGTGCGAGTGTGTGCGAGTGTGTGCAAATGTGCCCGAGTGTGCGCGAGTGTGCACGAGTGAGTGAGTGCGAGTGTGTATAAGTGAGTGTGTGTGCGTGTGTGCGAGTTAGTGTGCGAGTGAGTGTGTGCGAATGTGTGCGAGAGTGTGCGAGTGTTTCTGTGCGAGTGTGTGTGCGAGTGTGTGCGTGCGAGTGTGTGTGAGTGTGAGTGAGTGTGTGCGAGTGTGTGTGCGAGTGTGTGTGCGAGTGTGTGCGGGTGTGTGCAAATGTGCACGAGTGTGCACGAGTGAGTGGGTGCGAGTGTGTGTGAGTGTGTGCATGTAAGTGTGTGCGAGCGTGTGCGAGTGTGTGTGAGTGTGTGTGCGAGTGTGTGTGTGTGTGTGAGCGAGTGTGTATGAGTGTGTGTGCGAGTGTGTGCAAGTGTGTGTGAGTGTGTGCGAGTGTGCATAAGTGTGTGCGAGTGTGTGCGAGTGTGTGTGCGAGTGTGCATGAGTGTGTGCGAGTGTGTGCGATTGTGTGTGTGAGTGTGTAGGACTTTCTGTGCGAGTGTTTAGGAATGTGTGTGTGAGTGTGTGAAAGTGTGTGCGAGTGTGTGCAAGTGTGTGCGTGCGAGTGTGTGCGAGTGTGTGCGAAAGTGTGCGAGTGTGTGCGAGTGTGCGAATGTGTGCAATTGTGTGTGCGCGAGTGTGCACGAGTTTGTGCATGTAAGTGTGTGCATGCGAGTGTGTGAGTTTGTGCGAGTGTGTGCGTGTGTGTGCGAGTGCGTGCGAGTGCGAGCAAATGTGTGCGAGAGTGTGCGAGTTTGTGTGTGTGAGTGTGTGTGTGAGTGTGTGCGAATGTGTGCCAGTTTGTGCGTACGAGTGTGTGCAAGTGAGTGCGAGTGTGTGCGAATGTGTGCGTGCGAGTGTGCGCGAGTGTGTGCGTGTGAGTGTGTGCGAGTGTGTGTGTGCAATTGTGTGCGAGTGTGCTCGAGTGACTGGGTGCAAGTGTGTGCGAGTATGTGTGAGTGAGTGTGTGTGAGTGTCTGCGTGTGTGCAAGTTTGTGTGCGAGTGTGTGTGAGTTTGTGTGCGAGTGTGTGCGAGTGAGTGTGTGCGAATGTGTGCGAGTGTGTGCGAGTGTGTGCGAGTCTGTGTGTGCCAGTGTGTGTGAAATTGTGTATGAGTGTGTGCGAGTGTTTGTGAGTTTGTGCAAGTGTGTGCGAGTGTGCGTGCGAGTGCATGCGAGTGAGTGCTGGTGTGTGCGAGTGTGTGTATGCGAGTCTGTGTGTGATTGTGTTTGAGTGTGTGCGAGTGTGTGAGTTTGTGCGAGTGTGTGCGTGTGTGTGCGAGTGCGTGCGAATGCGTGCAAGTTCGTGCAAATGTGTGCGAGAGTGTGCGAGTGTGTGTGTGTGAGTGTGTGCGAATGTGTGCGAGTGTGTGTGTGCGATTGTGTATGGTGTGTGCGAGTGTGTGCGTGTGAGTGCGTGCGAGTGTATGCGAGTGTGCGTGAGTGTGTGTGAGTGTGTGTTTGCGAGTGTGTGTGCGAGTGTGTGCGAGTGTGTATGAGTGTATGTGCGAGTGTGTGTGCGAGTGTGTGCGTGCAAGTGTTTGCGTGCGAGTGTGTGCGAGTGTGTGCAAGTGTGTGTGAGTGTGTGCGAGTGTGTGTGCGAGTGTGTGCGAGTGTGTGCAAACGTGCCCGAGTGTGCGCGAGTGTGCACGAGTGAGTGGGTGCGAGTTTGTGCGAGTGTGTATGAGTGAGTGTGTGTGAGTGTGTGCGTGTGTGCGAGTTTGTGTGCGAGTGAGTGTGTGCGAATGTGTGCGAGTGTGTGCGAGTGTGTGAGTGTGTGTGAGTGTGCACGGGTGTGTGTGTGCGAGTGCGTGCGAGTGAGTGCGAGTGTGTGCAAATGTGTGCGAGCGTGTGTGAGTGTGTGAGTGTGTGTGAGTGTGCACGAGTGTGTGCGTGTGAGTGATTGTGTGTGAGTCTGTGCGAGTGTGTGCTTGCGAGTGTGTGCTAGTGTGCACGAGTGTGTGAGTGTGTGCGAGAGTGCGCGAGTGTGTGCGTGTGAGTAAGTGAGTGTGTGTGTGAGTGTGTGCGAGTGTGTGTGTGAGTGTGTATGACTGTGTGTGCGAGTGTGTGCGCGTGTGTGCGAGTGTATGTGCGAGTGTGTGCGAGTGTGTGTGCGAGTGTGTGTGTGAGTGTGTTTGAGTGTGTGCAAGTGTGTGCGAGTGTGTGTGCGAGTGCGTACGAGTGTGTGTGAGTGTGTGTAAGTATGTGTGCGAGTGTGTGATTGTGTGGGAGTGTGTGTGAGCTTGTAGCACTGTATGTGCGAGTGTTTGTGAGTGTGTGCAGGTGTGTTCAAGTGTGTGTAAGTGTGTGAGTGTGTGTGAGTGTGAGTGCGAGTGTGTGCGTGTGAGTGAGTGTGTGTGTGAGTGTGTGCAAGTGTCTGTGTGAGTGTGTAGGACTGTGTGTGCGAGTGTGTGTGCGAGTGTGTGCGAATGTGTATGTGCGAGTGTGTGCGAGTGTGTGCGAGTGTGTGTGCGAGTGTTTGTGAGTGTGTACGAGTGTGTGTTGGAGTTTGTGCGAGTGTGTGCGAGTGTGTGTGTGAGTGTGTGTGCGAGTGTGTGCATGCGAGTGTGTGCGAGTGTGTGTGTGCGAGTGTGTGTGTGCGAGTGTGTGCAAGTGTGTGCGAGTGAGTGTGTGCGAGTGTGTGTGCGAGTGTGTGCGTGCGAGTGTGTGCGAGTGTGTGCGACTGTGTGCGAGTGTGTGCGACTGTGTGAGTGTGAGTGTGTGCGAATGTGTGCGAGTGTGTTTGCGCGAGTGTGCACGAGTGTGTGCATGTAAGTGTGTGCATGCGAGTGTGTGCGAGTGTGCTCAAGTGAATGGGTGAGAGTGTGTGCGAGTGTGTGTGAGTGTGTGCGAGTAAGTGTGTGTGAGTGTGTATGAGTGAGTGTGTGTGAGTGTGTGTGTGCGAGTTTGTGTGCGAGTGTGTGTGAGTGAGTGTGTGCGAGTGTGTGCGAGTTTGTGTGCGAGTGTTTGTGCGAATGTGTGCGTGCGAGTGTGTGTGTTCGAGTGTGTGCGCGCGAGTGTGTGCGCGCAAGTGTGTGTGCGAATGTGTGTGCGTGTGAGTGTGTGTGAGTGTGTAAGAGTGTATGTGCGAGTGTGTGCCAGTGTGTGCGAGTGTGTGTGTGCGAGTGTGTGCAAGTGTGTGCGAGTGTGTGCGAGTGTGTGTGTGCGAGTGTGTGTGTAATTGTGTATGAGTGTGTGCGAGTGTTTGTGAGTTTGTGCAAGTGTGTGCGAGTGTGCGTGCGAGTGCATGCGATTGAGTGCGGGTGTGTGCGAGTGTGTGTATGCGAGTCTGTGTGTGCTTGTGTATGAGTGTGTGCGAGTGTGTGAGTTTGTGCGAGTGTGTGCGTGTGTGTGCGAGTGCGTGCGAATGCGTGCGAGTTCGTGCAAATGTGTGCGAGAGTGTGCGAGTGTGTGTGTGTGAGTGTGTGCGAATGTGTGCGAGTGTGTGTGTGCGATTGTGTATGGTGTGTGCGAGTGTGTGCGTGTGAGTGCGTGCGAGTGTATGCGAGTGTGCGCGAGTGTGTGTGAGTGTGTGCGAGTGTGTGTGTGTGAGTGTGTGCGAATGTGTGCCAGATGTGCGTACGAGTGTGTGCAAGTGAGTGCGAGTGTGTGCCAATGTGTGCGTGCGAGTGTGCGCAAGTGTGTGCGTGTGAGTGTGTGCGAGTGTGTGTGTGCGAGTGTGTGCGAGTGTGCTCGAGTGACTGGGTGCAAGTGTGTGCGAGTATGTGTGAGTGAGTGTGTGTGAGTGTCTGCGTGTGTGCGAGTTTGTGTGCGAGTGTGTGCGAGTTTGTGTTCGAGTGTGTGCGAGTGAGTGTGTGCGAATGTGTGCGAGTGTGTGTGAGTGTGTGCGTGCGAGTGTGTGCTAGTGTGTGCGTGCGAGTGTGTGCGAGTGTGTTAGTGTGTGTGCGAGTGTGTGCGTGCGAGTGTGTGCGTGCGAGTGTGTGCGAGTGTGCTCGAATGAGTGGGTGCGAGTGGGTGCGAGTGTGTGTGAGTGTGTGCGTGGGTGCGAGTTTGTGTGCGAGTGAGTGTGTGTGAATTTGTGTGAGTGTGTGTGAGTGTGTGTAAGTGTGTGTGCGAGTGCGTGCATGCGAGTGTGTGCGTGCGAGTATGTGCGTGCGAGTGTGTGCGAGTGTGCTCGAGTGAGTGGGTGCGAGTGTGTATGAGTGAGTGTGTGTGAGTATGTGCGTGGGTGCGAGATTGTGTGCGAGTGAGTGTGTGTGAATGTGTGTGAGTGTGTGCGAGTGTGTGTAAGTGTGTGTGCAAGTGCGTGCATGCGAGTGTGTGCAAGTGTGAGTGAGTGTGTGTGAGTGTGTGTGCGAGTGTGTGTGCGAGTGTGTGCGTTTGTGTGCGAGTGCGTGCGAGTGCGTGCAAATGTGTGCGAGAGTGTGCGAGTGTGGGCGTGCGAGTGTGTGCTAGTGTGCGTGAGTGTGTGAGTGTGTGCGAGTGTGCGTGAGTAAGTGTGCGTGTGAGTGCGTGCGTGCGAGTGTTTCCGAGTGTGTGTGTGAGTGTGTAGGATTGTGTGTGCGAGTGTGTGCGAGTGTGTGTGCGAGTGTGGGTGTACGAGTTTGTTCGAGTGTGTGCAATTGTGTGCGAGTGTGTGTGCGAGTGCGTATGAGTGAGTGTGTGCGAGTGTGTGCGAGTGTGTGCGAGTGTGTGTTTGCGAGTGTGTGTGCGAGTGTGTGTGCGAGTGTGTGCGAACGTGCCCGAGTGTGCACGAGTGTGCACGAGTGAGTGGGTGCGAGTTTGTGCGAGTGTGTATGAGTGAGTGTGTGTGAGTGTGTGCGTGTGTGCGAGTTTGTGTGCGAGTGAGTGTGTGCGAATGTGTGCGAGTGTGTGAGTGTGTGTGAGTGTGCACGGGTGTGTGTGTTTGCGAGTGCGTGCGAGTGAGTGCGAGTGTGTGCAAATGTGTGCGAGCGTGTGTGAGTGTGTGAGTGTGTGTGAGTGTGAGTGCGAGTGTGTGCGTGTGAGTGAGTGTGTGAGTGAGTGTGTGCAAGTGTGTGTGTGAGTGTGTAGGACTGTGTGTGCGAGTGTGTGTGCGAGTGTGTGCGAATGTGTATGTGTGTATGTGCGAGTGTGTGCGAGTGTGTGCGAGTGTGTGCGAGTGTGTGTGCGAGTGTTTGTGAGTGTGTACGAGTGTGTGTTGGAGTTTGTGCGAGTGTGTGTGAGTGTGTGTGTGAGTGTGTGTGCGAGTGTGTGCATGCGAGTGTGTGCGAGTGTGTGTGTGCGAGTGTGTGCAAGTGTGTGCGTGCGAGTGTGTGCGAGTGTGTGCGTGCGAGTGTGTGCGAGTGTGTGCGACTGTGTGCGAGTGTGTGCGAGTGTGTGAGTGTGAGTGTGTGCGAATGTGTGCGAGTGTGTTTACGCGAGTGTGCACGAGTGTGTGCATGTAAGTGTGTGCATGCGAGTGTGTGCGAGTGTGCTCAAATGAATGGGTGAGAGTGTGTGCGAGTGTGTGTGAGTGTGTGCGAGTAAGTTTGTGTGAGTGTGTATGAGTGAGTGTGTGTGAGTGTGTGTGTGCGAGTTTGTGTGCGAGTGTGTGTGAGTGAGTGTGTGCGAGTGTGTGCGAGTTTGTGTGCGAGTGTTTGTGCGAATGTGTGCGTGCGAGTGTGTGTGTTCGAGTGTGTGCGCGCAAGTGTGTGCGAGCAAGTGTGTGTGCGAATGTGTGTGCGTGTGAGTGTGTGTGAGTGTGTATGAGTGTATGTGCGAGTGTGTGCCAGTGTGTGCGAGTGTGTGTGTGCGAGTGTGTGCAAGTGTGTGCGAGTGTGTGCGAGTGTGTGTGTGCGAGTGTGTGTGCAATTGTGTATGAGTGTGTGCGAGTGTTTGTGAGTTTGTGCAAGTGTGTGCGAGTGTGCGTGCGAGTGCATGCGAGTGAGTGCGGGTGTGTGCGAGTGTGTGTATGCGAGTCTGTGTGTGCTTGTGTATGAGTGTGTGCGAGTGTGTGAGTTTGTGCGAGTGTGTGCGTGTGTGTGCGTGTGCGTGCGAATGCGTGCGAGTTCGTGCAAATGTGTGCGAGAGTGTGCGAGTGTGTGTGTGTGAGTGTGTGCGAATGTGTGCGAGTGTGTGTGTGCGATTGTGTATGGTGTGTGCGAGTGTGTGTATGCGAGTCTGTGTGTGCTTGTGTATGAGTGTGTGCGAGTGTGTGAGTTTGTGCGAGTGTGTGCGAATGTGTGCGAGAGTGTGTGAGTGTGTGTGTGTGAGTGTGTGCGAATGTGTGCGAGTGTGTGTGTGCGATTGTGTATGGTGTGTGCGAGTGTGTGTGTGTTTGTGCGTGCGAGTGTATGCGAGTGTGCGCGAGTGTGTGTGAGTGTGTGCGAGTGTGTGTGTGTGAGTGTGTGCAAATGTGTGCCATTTTGTGCGTACGAGTGTGTGCAAGTGAGTGCGAGTGTGTGCCAATGTGTGCGTGCGAGTGTGCACAAGTGTGTGCGTGTGAGTGTGTGCGAGTGTGTGTGTGCGAGTGTGTGCGAGTGTGCTCGAGTGACTGGGTGCAAGTGTGTGCGAGTATGTGTGAGTGAGTGTGTGTGAGTGTCTGCGTGTGTGCGAGTTTGTGTGCGAGTGTGTGCGAGTTTGTGTGCGAGTGTGTGCGAGTGAGTGTGTGCGAATGTGTGCGAGTGTGTGCGAGTGTGTGCGTGCGAGTGTGTGCTAGTGTGTGCGTGCGAGTGTGTGCGAGTGTGTTAGTGTGTGTGCGAGTGTGTGCGTGCGAGTGTATGCGTGCGAGTGTGTGCGAGTGTGCTCGAGTGAGTGGGTGCGAGTGGGTGCGAGTGTGTGTGAGTGTGTGCGTGGGTGCGAGATTGTGTGCGAGTGAGTGTGTGTGAATGTGTGTGAGTGTGTGCGAGTGTGTGTAAGTGTGTGTGAAAGTGCGTGCATGCGAGTGTTTGCGTGCGAGTGTGTGCGTGCGAGTGTGTGCAAGTGTGAGTGAGTGTGTGCGAGTGTGTGTGCGAGTGTGTGTGCGAGTGTGTGTGCGAGAGTGTGCGAGTGTGTGCAAGTGTGTGCAAATGTGCCCGAGTGTGCACGAGTGTGCACGAGTGAGTGAGTGCGAGTGTGTATAAGTGAGTGTGTGTGCGTGTGTGCGAGTTAGTGTGCGAGTGAGTGTGTGTGAATGTGTGCGAGTGTGTGCGAGTGTTTCTGTGCGAGTGTGTGTGCGAGTGTGTGCGTGCGAGTGTGTGCGTGCGAGTGTGTGTGAGTGTGAGTGAGTGTGTGCGAGTGTGTGTGTGAGTGTGTGTGCGAGTGTGTGCGAGTGTGTGCAAATGTGCCCGAGTGTGCGCGAGTGTGCACGAGTGAGTGGGTGCGAGTGTGTGTGAGTGTGTGCATGTAAGTGTGTGCGAGCGTGTGCGAGTGTGTGTGAGTGTGTGTGCGAGTGTGTGTGTGTGAGTGTGAGCGAGTGTGTATGAGTGTGTGTGCGAGTGTGTGCAAGTGTGTGTGAGTGTGTGCGAGTGTGCATAAGTGTGTGCGAGTGTGCATAAGTGTGTGCGAGTGTGTGCAAGTGTGTGTGCGAGTGTGCATGAGTGTGTGTGTGAGTGTGTAGGACTTTCTGTGCGAGTGTTTAGGAGTGTGTGTGTGAGTGTGTGAAAGTGTGTGCGAGTGTGTGCAAGTGTGTTCGTGCGAGTGTGCGAGTGTGTGCGAAAGTGTGCGAGTGTGTGCGAGTGTGTGAGTGTGAGTGTGTGCGAATGTGTGCGAGTGTGTGTGCGCGAGTGTGCACGAGTTTGTGCATGTAAGTGTGTGCATGCGAGTGTGTGCGAGTGTGCTCGAGTGAATGGGTGAGAGTGTTTGCGATTGTGTGTGAGTGTGTGCGAGTAAGTGTGTGTGAGTGTGTATGAGTGAGTGTGTGTGAGTGTGTGTGTGCGAGTTTGTGTGCGAGTGTGTGTGAGTGAGTGTGTGCGAGTGTGTGCGAGTTTGTGTGCGAGTGTTTGTGCGAGTGTGTGCTTGCGAGTGTGTGTTCGAGTGTGTGCGCGCGAGTGTGTGTGCGAATGTGTGTGCGTGTGCGTGTGTGCGAGTGTGTATGAGTGTATGTGCGAGTGTGTGCCAGTGTGTGCGAGTGTGTGTGTGCGAGTCTGTGCAAGTGTGTGCGAGTGTGTGCGAGTGTGTGTGTGCGAGTGTGTGTGCAATTGTGTATGAGTGTGTGTGAGTGTTTGTGAGTTTGTGCAAGTGTGTGCGAGTGTGCGTGCGAGTGCATGCGAGTGAGTGCGGGTGTGTGCGAGTGTGTGTATGCGATTCTGTGTGCGATTGTGTATGAGTGTGTGCGAGTGTGTGAGTTTGTGCGAGTGTGTGCGTGTGTGTGCGAGTGCGTGCGAGTGCGTGCAAATGTGTGCGAGAGTGTGCGAGTTTGTGTGTGAGTGTGTGTGTGAGTGTGTGCGAATGTGTGCCAGTTTGTGCGTACGAGTGTGTGCAAGTGAGAGCGAGTGTGCGCGATTGTGTGCGTGTGAGTGTGTGCGAGTGTGTGTGTGCAAGTGTGTGCTTGCGAGTGTGTGCTAGTGTGCACGAGTGTGTGAGTGTGTGCGAGAGTGCGCGAGTGTGTGCGTGTGAGTAAGTGAGTGTGTGTGTGAGTGTGTGCGAGTGTGTGTGTGAGTGTGTATGACTGTGTGTGCGAGTGTGTGCGCGTGTGTGCGAGTGTATGTGCGAGTGTGTGCGAGTGTGTGTGCGAGTGTGTGTGTGAGTTTGTTTGAGTGTGTGCAAGTGTGTGCGAGTGTGTGTGCGAGTGCGTACGAGTGTGTGTGAGTGTGTGTAAGTATGTGTGCGAGTGTGTGATTGTGTGGGAGTGTGTGTGAGCTTGTAGCACTGTATGTGCGAGTGTTTGTGAGTGTGTGCGGGTGTGTTCGAGTGTGTGTAAGTGTGTGAGTGTGTGTGAGTGTGAGTGCGAGTGTGTGCGTGTGAGTGTGTGTGTGAGTGTGTGCAAGTGTTTGCGAGTGTGTGTGTGAGTGTGTAGGACTGTGTGTGCGAGTGTGTGTGCGAGTGTGTGCGAATGTGTATGTGTGTATTTGCGAGTGTGTGCGAGTGTGTGCGAGTGTGTGTGCGAGTGTTTGTGAGTGTGTACGAGTGTGTGTTGGAGTTTGTGCGAGTGTGTGCGAGTGTGTGTGTGAGTGTGTGTGCGAGTGTGTGCATGCGAGTGTGTGTGTGCGAGTGTGTGCGAGTGAGTGTGTGCGAGTGTGTGTGCGAGTGTGTGCATGCGAGTGTGTGCGAGTGTGTGCGTGCGAGTGTGTGCGAGTGTGTGCGACTGTGTGCGACTGTGTGCGAGTGTGTGAGTGTGAGTGTGTGCGAATGTGTGCGAGTGTGTTTGCGCGAGTGTGCACGAGTGTGTGCATGTAAGTGTGTGCATGCGAGTGTGCTCAAGTGAATGGGTGAGAGTGTGTGCGAGTGTGTGTGAGTGTGTGCGAGTAAGTGTGTGTGAGTGTGTATGAGTGAGTGTGTGTGAGTGTGTGTGTGCGAGTTTGTGTGCGAGTGTGTGTGAGTGAGTGTGTGCGAGTGTGTGCGAGTTTGTGTGCGAGTGTTTGTGCGAATGTGTGCGTGCGAGTGTGTGTGTTCGAGTGTGTGCGCGCGAGTGTGTGCGCGCAAGTGTGTGTGCGAATGTGTGTGCGTGTGAGTGTGTGTGAGTGTGTATGAGTGTATGTGCGAGTGTGTGCCAGTGTGTGCGAGTGTGTGTGTGCGAGTGTGTGCAAGTGTGTGCGAGTGTGTGCGAGTGTGTGTGTGCGAGTGTGTGTGCAATTGTGTATGAGTGTGTGCGAGTGTTTGTGAGTTTGTGCAAGTGTGTGCGAGTGTGCATGCGAGTGAGTGCGGGTGTGTGCGAGTGTGTGTATGCGAGTCTGTGTGTGCTTGTGTATGAGTGTGTGCGAGTGTGTGAGTTTGTGCGAGTGTGTGCGTGTGTGTGCGAGTGCGTGCGAATGCGTGCGAGTTCGTGCAAATGTGTGCGAGAGTGTGAGAGTGTGTGTGTGTCAGTGTGTGCGAATGTGTGCGAGTTTGTGTGCGATTGTGTGCGAGTGAGTGTGTGCGAATGTGTGCGAGTGTGTGCGTGCGAGTGTGTGCTAGTGTGTGCGTGCGAATGTGTGCGAGTGTGTTAGTGTGTGTGCGAGTGTGTGCGTGCGAGTGTGTGCGTGCGAGTGTGTGCAAGTGTGCTCGAGTGAGTGGGTGCGAGTGGGTGCGAGTGTGTGTGAGTGTGTGCGTGGGTGCGAGTTTGTGTGCGAGTGAGTGTGTGTGAATGTGTGTGAGTGTGTGCGGGTGTGTGTAAGTGTGTGTGCGAGTGCGTGCGTGCGAGTGTGTGCGTGCGAGTGTGTGCGTGCGAGTGTGTGCGAGTGTGCTCGAGTGAGTGGGTGCGAGTGTGTATGAGTGAGTGTGTGTGAGTGTGTGCGTGGGTGCGAGATTGTGTGCGAGTGAGTGTGTGTGAATGTGTGTCAGTGTGTGCGAGTGTGTGTAAGTGTGTGTGCAAGTGCGTGCATGCGAGTGTTTGCGTGCGAGTGTGTGCGTGTGAGTGTGTGCAAGTGTGAGTGAGTGTGTGCGAGTGTGTGTGCGAGTGTGTGTGCGAGTGTGTGTGCGAGAGTGTGCGAGTGTGTGCGAGTGTGTGCAAATGTGCCCGAGTGTGCGCGAGTGTGCACGAGTGAGTGAGTGCGAGTGTGTATAAGTGAGTGTGTGTGCGTGTGTGCGAGTTAGTGTGCGAGTGAGTGTGTGCGAATGTGTGCGAGTGTGTGCGAGTGTTTCTGTGCGAGTGTGTGTGCGAGTGTGTGCGTGCGAGTGTGTGCGTGCGAGTGTGTGTGAGTGTGAGTGAGTGTGTGCGAGTGTGTGTGCGAGTGTGTGTGCGAGTGTGTGCGAGTGTGTGCAAATGTGCCCGAGTGTGCACGAGTGAGTGGGTGCGAGTGTGTGTGAGTGTGTGCATGTAAGTGTGTGCGAGCGTGTGCGAGTGTGTGTGAGTGTGTGTGCGAGTGTGTGTGTGTGAGTGTGAGCGAGTGTGTATGAGTGTGTGTGCGAGTGTGTGCAAGTGTGTGTGAGTGTGTGCGAGTGTGCATAAGTGTGTGCGAGTGTTCATGAGTGTGTGCGAGTGTGTGCGATTGTGTGTGTGAGTGTGTAGGACTTTCTGTGCGAGTGTTTATGAGTGTGTGTGTGAGTGTGTGAAAGTGTGTGGGAGTGTGTGCAAGTGTGTGTATGCGAGTGTGTGCGAGTGTGTGCGAAAGTGTGCGAGTGTGTGCGAGTGTGTGTGTGAGTGTGTGCGAGTGTGTGTACGATTGTGTGCGATTGTGCATAAGTGTGTGCGAGTCTGTGCGAGTGAGTGTGCGAGTGTGCATGAGTGTGTGCGAGTGTGTGCGATTGTGTGTGTGAGTGTGTAGGACTTTCTGTGCGAGTGTTTAGGAGTGTGTGTGTGAGTGTGTGAAAGTGTGTGCAAGTGTGTGCGTGCGAGTGTGTGCGAGTGTGTGCGACTGTGTGCGAGTGTGTGCGAGTGTGTGAGTGTGAGTGTGTGCGAATGTGTGCGAGTGTGTGCGAGTGTGTGAGTGTGAGTGTGTGCGAGTGTGTTTGCGCGAGTGTGCACGAGTGTGTGCATGTAAGTGTGTGCATGCGAGTGTGTGCGAGTGTGCTCGAGTGAATGGTCTAGAGTGTTTGCGATTGTGTGTGAGTGTGTGCGAGTAAGTGTGTGTGAGTGTGTATGAGTGAGTGTGTGTGAGTGTGTGTGTGCGAGTTTGTGTGCGAGTGTGTGTGAGTGAGTGTGTGCGAGTGTGTGAGAGTTTGTGTGCGAGTGTTTGTGCGAGTGTGTGCGTGCGAGTGTGTGTTCGAGTGTGTGCGCGCGAGTGTGTGCGCGCGAGTGTGTGTGCGAATGTGTGTGCGTGTGAGTGTGTGCGAGTGTGTATGAGTGTATGTGCGAGTGTGTGCCAGTGTGTGCGAGTGTGTGTGTGCGAGTCTGTGCAAGTGTGTGCGAGTGTGTGCGAGTGTGTGTGTGCGAGTGTGTGTGCAATTGTGTATGAGTGTGTGCGAGTGTTTGTGAGTTTGTGCAAGTGTGTGCGAGTGTGCTTGCGAGTGCATGCGAGTGAGTGCGGGTGTGTGTGAGTGTGTGTATGCGAGTCTGTGTGTGATTGTGTATGAGTGTGTGCGAGTGTGTGAGTTTGTGTGAGTGTGTGCGTGTGTGTGCGAGTGCGTGCGAATGCGTGCGAGTTCGTGAAAATGTGTGCGAGAGTGTGCGAGTGTGTGTGAGTGTGTGGGAATGTGTGCGAGTGTGTGTGTGCGATTGTGTATGGTGTGTGCGAGTGTGTGCGTGTGAGTGCGTGCGAGTGTATGCGAGTGTGCGCGAGTGTGTGTGAGTGTGTGCGAGTGTGTGTGTGTGAGTGTGTGTGTGTGAGTGTGTGCGAATGTGTGCCAGTTTGTGCGTACGAGTGTGTGCAAGTGAGTGCGAGTGTGTGCCAATGTGTGCGTGCGAGTGTGTGCGAGTGTGTGTGTGTGAGTGTGTGCGAGTGTGTGTGTGCGAGTGTGTGCGAGTGTGCTCGAGTGACTGGGTGCAAGTGTGTGCGAGTATGTGTGAGTGAGTGTGTGTGAGTGTCTGCGTGTGTGCGAGTTTGTGTGCGAGTGTGTGCGAGTTTGTGCGCGAGTGTGTGCGAGTGAGTGTGTGTGAGTGTGTGTGTGCGAATGTGTGCCAGTTTGTGTGCGAGTGTGTGCGAGTGAGTGTGTGCGAATGTGTGCGAGTGTGTGCGAGTGTGTGCGTTCGAGTGTGTGCTAGTGTGTGCGTGCGAGTGTGTGCGAGTGTGTTAGTGTGCGTGCGAGTGTGTGCGAGTGTGCTCGAGTGAGTGGGTGCGAGTGTGTATGAGTGAGTGTGTGTGAGTGTGTGCGTGGGTGCGAGTGTGTGTGTGCCAGTGTGTGTGCAATTGTGTATGAGTGTGTGCGAGTGTTTGTGAGTTTGTGCAAGTGTGTGCGAGTGTGCGTGCGAGTGCATGCGAGTGAGTGTGGGTGTGTGCGAGTGTGTGTATGCGAGTCTGTGTGTGATTGTGTATGAGTGTGTGCGAGTGTGTGAGTTTGTGCGAGTGTGCGAGTGTGTGTGTGAGTGTGTGCGAATGTGTGCGAGTGTGTGCGAGTGTTTCTGTGCGAGTGTGTGTGCGAGTGTGTGATTGCGAGTGTGTGCGTGCGAGTGTGTGTGAGTGTGAGTGAGTGTGTGCGAGTGTGTGTGCGAGTGTGTGTGCGAGTGTGTGCGAGTGTGTGCAAATGTGCCCGAGTGTGCGCGAGTGTGCACGAGTGAGTGGGTGCGAGTGTGTGTGAGTGTGTGCATGTAAGTGTGTGCGAGCGTGTGCGAGTGTGTGTGAGTGTGTGTGCGAGTGTGTGTGTGTGAGTGTGAGCGAGTGTGTATGAGTGTGTGTGCGAGTGTGTGCAATTGTGTGTGAGTGTGTGCGAGTGTGTGTGTGAGTGTGTGTGAGTGTGTGCGAGTGTGTGTACGAGTGTGTGCGATTGTGCATAAGTGTGTGCGAGTGTGTGCGAGTGTGTGTGCGAGTGTGCATGAGTGTGTGCGAGTGTGTGCAATTGTGTGTGTGAGTGTGTAGGACTTTCTGTGCGAGTGTTTAGGAGTGTGTGTGTGAGTGTGTGAAAGTGTGTGCGAGTGTGTGCAAGTGTGTGCGTGCGAGTGTGTGCGAGTGTGTGCGACTGTGTGCGAGTGTGTGCAAGTGTGTGAGTGTGAGTGTGTGCGAATGTGTGCGAGTGTGTGTGCGCGAGTGTGCACGAGTTTGTGCATGTAAGTGTGTGCATGCGAGTGTGTGCGAGTGTGCTCGAGTGAATGGGTGAGAGTGTTTGCGATTGTGTGTGAGTGTGTGCGAGTAAGTGTGTGTGAGTGTGTATGAGTGAGTGTGTGTGAGTGTGTGTGTGCGAGTTTGTGTGCGAGTGTGTGTGAGTGAGTGTGTGCGAGTGTGTGCGAGTTTGTGTGCGAGTGTTTGTGCGAGTGTGTGCTTGCGAGTGTGTGTTCGAGTGTGTGCGCGCGAGTGTGTGCCCGCGAGTGTGTGTGCGAATGTGTGTGCGTGTGAGTGTGTGCGAGTGTGTATGAGTGTATGTGCGAGTGTGTGCCAGTGTGTGCGAGTGTGTGTGTGCGAGTCTGTGCAAGTGTGTGCGAGTGTGTGCGAGTGTGTGTGTGCGAGTGTGTGTGCAATTGTGTATGAGTGAGTGCGAGTGTTTGTGAGTTTGTGCAAGTGTGTGCGAGTGTGCGTGCGAGTGCATGCGAGTGAGTGCGGGTGTGTGCGAGTGTGTGTGCGAGTGTGTGTGTAAGTGTGTTTGAGTGTGTGCAAGTGCGTGCGAGTGTGTGTGCGAGTGCGTACGAGTGTGTGCGAGTGTGTGTAAGTATGTGTGCGAGTGTGTGATTGTGTTTGAGTGTGTGTGAGCTTGTAGCACTGTATGTGCGAGTGTTTGTGAGTGTGTGCGGGTGTGTTCGAGTGTGTGTAAGTGTGTGAGTGTGTGTGAGTGTGAGTGCGAGTGTGTGCATGTGAGTGAGTGTGTATGTGAGTGTGTGCAAGTGTTTGCGAGTGTGTGTGTGAGTGTGTAGGACTGTGTGTGCGAGTGTGTGTGCGAGTGTGTGCGAATGTGTATGTGTGTATGTGCGAGTGTGTGCGAGTGTGTGTGAGTGTGTGCGAGTGTGTGTGCGAGTGTTTGTGAGTGTGTACGAGTGTGTGTTGGAGTTTGTGCGAGTGTGTGCGAGTGTGTGTGTGAGTGTGTGTGCGAGTGTGTGCATGCGAGTGTGTGCAAGTGTGTGTGTGCAAGTGTGTGCAAGTGTGTGCGAGTGAGTGTGTGCGAGTGTGTGTGCGAGTGTGTGCGTGCGAGTGTGTGCGAGTGTGTGCGACTGTGTGCGAGTGTATGTGAGTGTGTGAGTGTGAGTGTGTGCGAATGTGTGCGAGTGTGTTTGCGCGAGTGTGCACGAGTGTGTGCATGTAAGTGTGTGCATGTGAGTGTGTGCGAGTGTGCTCAAGTGAATGGGTGAGAGTGTGTGCGAGTGTGTGTGAGTGTGTGCGAGTAAGTGTGTGTGAGTGTGTATGAGTGAGTGTGTGTGAGTGTGTGTGTGCGAGTTTGTGTGCGAGTGTGTGTGAGTGAGTGTGTGCGAGTGTGTGCGAGTTTGTGTGCGAGTGTTTGTGCGAATGTGTGCGTGCGAGTGTGTGTGTTCGAGTGTGTGCGCGCGAGTGTGTGCGCGCAAGTGTGTGTGCAAATGTGTGTGCGTGTGAGTGTGTGTGAGTGTGTATGAGTGTATGTGCGAGTGTGTGCCAGTGTGTGCGAGTGTGTGTGTGCGAGTCTGTGCAAGTGTGTGCGAGTGTGTGCGAGTGTGTGTGTGCGAGTGTGTGTGCAATTGTGTATGAGTGTGTGCGAGTGTTTGTGAGTTTGTGCAAGTGTGTGCGAGTGTGCGTGCGAGTGCATGCGAGTGAGTGCGGGTGTGTGCGAGTGTGTGTATGCGAGTCTGTGTGTGATTGTGTATGAGTGTGTGCGAGTGTGTGAGTTTGTGCGAGTGTGTGCGTGTGTGTGCGAGTGCGTGCGAATGCGTGCAAGTTCTTGCAAATGTGTGCGAGAGTGTGCGAGTGTGTGTGTGTGAGTGTGTGCGAATGTGTGCGAGTGTGTGTGTGCGATTGTGTATGGTGTGTGCGAGTGTGTGCGTGTGAGTGCGTGCGAGTGTATGCGAGTGTGCGCGAGTGTGTGTGAGTGTGTGCGAGTGTGTGTGTGTGAGAGTGTGTGTGTGAGTGTGTGCGAATGTGTGCCAGTTTGTGCGTATGAGTGTGTGCAAGTGAGTGCGAGTGTGTGCCAATGTGTGCGTGCGAGTGTGCGCGAGTGTGTGCGTGTGAGTGTGTGCGAGTGTGTGTGTGCGAGTGTGTGCGAGTGTGCTCGAGTGACTGGGTGCAAGTGTGTGCGAGTATGTGTGAGTGAGTGTGTGTGAGTGTCTGCGGGTGTGCGAGTTTGTGTGCGAGTGTGTGCGAGTTTGTGTGCGAGTGTCTGCGAGTGAGTGTGTGCGAATGTGTGCGAGTGTGTGCGAGTGTGTGCGTGCGAGTGTGTGCTAGTGTGTGCGTGCGAGTGTGTGCGAGTGTGTGAGTGTGTGTGCGAGTGTGTGCGTGCGAGTGTGTGCGTGCGAGTGTGTGCGAGTGTGCTCGAGTGAGTGGGTGCGAGTGTGTGTGAGTGTGTGCGTGGGTGCGAGTTTGTGTGCGAGTGAGTGTGTGTGAATGTGTGTGAGTGTGTGCAAGTGTGTGTAAGTGTGTGTGCGAGTGCGTGCGTGCGAGTGTGTGCGTGTGAGTGTGTGCGTGCGAGTGTGTGCGAGTGTGCTCGAGTGAGTGGGTGCGAGTGTGTATGAGTGAGTGTGTGTGAGTGTGTGCGTGGGTGCGAGATTGTGTGCGAGTGAGTGTGTGTGAATGTGTGTGAGTGTGTGCGAGTGTGTGTAAGTGTGTGTGCGAGTGCGTGCGTGCGAGTGTTTGCGTGCGAGTGTGTGCGTGCGAGTGTGTGCAAGTGTGAGTGAGTGTGTGCGAGTGTGTGTGCGAGTGTGTGTGCGAGTGTGTGTGCGAGAGTGTGCGAGTGTGTGCGAGTGTGTGCAAATGTGCCCGAGTGTGCGCGAGTGTGCACGAGTGAGTGAGTGCGAGTGTGTATAAGTGAGTGTGTGTGCGTGTGTGCGAGTTAGTGTGCGAGTGAGTGTGTGCGAATGTGTGCGAGTGTGTGCGAGTGTTTCTGTGCGAGTGTGTGTGCGAGTGTGTGCGTGTGAGTGTGTGCGTGCGAGTGTGTGTGAGTGTGAGTGAGTGTGTGCGAGTGTGTGTGCGAGTGTGTGTGCTAGTGTGTGCAAATGTGCCCGAGTGTGCGCGAGTGTGCACGAGTGAGTGGGTGCGAGTGTGTGTGAGTGTGTGCATGTAAGTGTGTGCGAGCATGTGCGAGTGTGTGTGAGTGTGTGTGCGAGTGTGTGTGTGTGAGTGTGAGCGAGAGTGTATGAGTGTGTGTGCGTGTGTGTGCAAGTGTGTGTGAGTGTGTGCGAGTGTGTGTGTGAGTGTTTGTGAGTGTGTGCGAGTGTGTGTACGAGTGGGTGCGATTGTGCATAAGTGTGTGCGAGTGTGTGCGAGTGTGCGTGAGTGTGTGCGAGTGTGTGCGATTGTGTGTGTGACTGTGTAGGACTTTCTGTGCGAGTGTTTAGGAGTGTGTGTGTGAGTGGGTGAAAGTGTGTGCGAGTGTGTGCGAGTGTGCGTGCGAGTGAGTGCGGGTGTGTGCGAGTGTGTGTATGCGAGTTTGTGTGTGATTATGTATGAGTGTGTGCGAATGTGTGAGTTTGTGCGAGTGTGTGCGTTTGTGTGCGAGTGCGTGCGAGTGCGTGCAAATGTGTGCGAGAGTGTGCGAGTGTGGGCGTGCGAGTGTGTGCTAGTGTGCGCGAATGTGTGAGTGTGTGCGAGTGTGCGTGAGTAAGTGGGCGTGTGAGTGCGTGCGTGCGAGTGTTTCCGAGTTTGTGTGTGAGTGTGTAGGACTGTGTGTGCGAGTGTGTGCGAATGTGTGTGCGAGTGTGTGTGTACAAGTTTGTTCGAGTGTGTGCAATTGTGTGCGAGTGTGTGTGCGAGTGCGTATGAGTGAGTGTGTGCGAGTGTGTGCGAGTGTGTGCGAGTGTGTGTTTGCAAGTGTGTGTGCGAGTGTGTGTGAGTGTGTGTTTGCGAGTGTGTGTGCGAGTGTGTGCGAGTGTGTATGAGTGTATGTGCGAGTGTGTGTGCGAGTGTGTGCGAGTGTGTGCGAGTGTGTGCGAGTGTGTGTTTGCAAGTGTGTGTGCGAGTGTGTGTGAGTGTGTGTTTGCGAGTGTGTGTGCGAGTGTGTGCGAGTGTGTATGAGTGTATGTGCGAGTGTGTGTGCGAGTGTGTGCGAGTGTGTGTGAGTGTATGTGCGAGTGTGTGTGCGAGTGTGTGCGTGCAATTGTTTGCGTGCGAGTGTGTGCGAGTGTGTGCAAGTGTGTGTGAGTGTGTGCGAGTGTGTGTGCGAGTGTGTGCGAGTGTGTGCAAACGTGCCCGAGTGTGCGCGAGTGTGCACGAGTGAGTGGGTGCGAGTTTGTGCGAGTGTGTATGAGTGAGTGTGTGTGAGTGTGTGCGTGTGTGCGAGTTTGTGTGCGAGTGAGTGTGTGCGAATGTGTGCGAGTGTGTGCGAGTGTGTGAGTGTGTGTGAGTGTGCACGGGTGTGTGTGTGCGAGTGCGTGCGAGTGAGTGCGAGTGTGTGCAAATGTGTGCGAGCGTGTGTGAGTGTGTGAGTGTGTGTGAGTGTGCACGAGTGTGTGCGTGTGAGTGATTGTGTGTGAGTCTGTGCGAGTGTGTGCTTGCGAGTGTGTGCTAGTGTGCACGAGTGTGTGAGTGTGTGCGAGAGTGCGCGAGTGTGTGCGTGTGAGTAAGTGAGTGTGTGTGTGAGTGTGTGCGCGCGAGTGTGTGCGCGCAAGTGTGTGTGCGAATGTGTGTGCGTGTGAGTGTGTGTGAGTGTGTATGAGTTTATGTGCGAGTGTGTGCCAGTGTGTGCGAGTGTGTGTGTGCGAGTGTGTGCAAGTGTGTGCGAGTGTGTGCGAGTGTGTGTGTGCGAGTGTGTGTGCAATTGTGTATGAGTGTGTGCGAGTGTTTGTGAGTTTGTGCAAGTGTGTGCGAGTGTGTATGAGTGAGTGTGTGTGAGTGTGTGCGTGTGTGCGAGTTTGTGTGCGAGTGAGTGTGTGCGAATGTGTGCGAGTGTGTGTGAGTGTGTGAGTGTGTGTGAGTGTGCACGAGTGTGTGCGTGTGAGTGATTGTGTGTGAGTCTGTGCGAGTGTGTGCTTGCGAGTGTGTGCTAGTGTGCACGAGTGTGTGAGTGTGTGCGAGAGTGCGCGAGTGTGTGCGTGTGAGTAAGTGAGTGTGTGTGTGAGTGTGTGCGCGCGAGTGTGTGCGCGCAAGTGTGTGTGCGAATGTGTGTGCGTGTGAGTGTGTGTGAGTGTGTATGAGTGTATGTGCGAGTGTGTGCCAGTGTGTGCGAGTGTGTGTGTGCGAGTGTGTGCAAGTGTGTGCGAGTGTGTGTGTGCGAGTGTGTGTGCAATTGTGTATGAGTGTGTGCGAGTGTTTGTGAGTTTGTGCAAGTGTGTGCGAGTGTGCGTGCGAGTGCATGCGAGTGAGTGCGGGTGTGTGCGAGTGTGTGTATGCGAGTCTGTGTGTGCTTGTGTATGAGTGTGTGCGAGTGTGTGAGTTTGTGCGAGTGTGTGCGTGTGTGTGCGAGTGTGTGCGAATGCGTGCGAGTTCGTGCAAATGTGTGCGAGAGTGTGCGAGTGTGTGTGTGTGAGTGTGTGCGAATGTGTGCGAGTGTGTGTGTGCGATTGTGTATGGTGTGTGCGAGTGTGTGCATGTGAGTGCGTGCGAGTGTATGCGAGTGTGCACGAGTGTGTGTGAGTGTGTGCGAGTGTGTGTGTGTGAGTGTGTGCGAATGTGTGCCAGTTTGTGCGTACGAGTGTGTGCAAGTGAGTGCGAGTGTGTGCCAATGTGTGCGTGCGAGTGTGCGCAAGTGTGTGCATATGAGTGTGTGCGAGTGTGTGCGTGCGAGTGTGTGCGAGTGTGCTCGAGTGAGTGGGTGCGAGTGTGTATGAGTGAGTGTGTGTGAGTGTGTGCGTGGGTGCGAGATTGTGTGCGAGTGAGTGTGTGTGAATGTGTGTGAGTGTGTGCGAGTGTGTGTAAGTGTGTGTGCAAGTGCGTGCATGCGAGTGTTTGCGTGCGAGTGTGTGCGTGCGAGTGTGTGCAAGTGTGAGTGAGTGTGTGCGAGTGTGTGTGCGAGTGTGTGTGCGAGTGTGTGTGTGAGAGTGTGCGAGTGTGTGCGAGTGAGTGCAAATGTGCCCGAGTGTGCGCGAGTGTGCACGAGTGAGTGAGTGCGAGTGTGTATAAGTGAGTGTGTGTGCGTGTGTGCGAGTTAGTGTGTGAGTGAGTGTGTGCGAATGTGTGCGAGTGTTTCTGTGCGAGTGTGTGTGCGAGTGTGTGCGTGCGAGTGTGTACATGCGAGTGTGTGTGAGTGTGAGTGAGTGTGTGCGAGTGTGTGTGCGAGTGTGTGTGCGAGTGTGTGCGAGTGTGTGCAAATGTGCCCGAGTGTGCGCGAGTGTGCACGAGTGAGTGGGTGCGAGTGTGTGTGAGTGTGTGCATGTAAGTGTGTGCGAGCGTGTGCGAGTGTGTGTGAGTGTGTGTGCGAGTGTGTGTGTGTGAGTGTGAGCGAGTGTGTATGAGTGTGTGTGCGAGTGTGTGCAAGTGTGTTTGAGTGTGTGCGAGTGTGCATAAGTGTGTGCGAGTGTGTGCGAGTGTGTGTTCGAGTGTGCATGAGTGTGTGCGAGTGTGTGCGATTGTGTGTGTGAGTGTGTAGGACTTTCTGTGCGAGTGTTTAGGAGTGTGTGTGTGAGTGTGTGAAAGTGTGTGCGAGTGTGTGCAAGTGTGTGCGTGCGAGTGTGTGCGAGTGTGCGAAAGTGTGCGAGTGTGTGCGAGTGTGTGAGTGTGAGTGTGTGCGAATGTGTGCGAGTGTGTGTGCGCGAGTGTGCACGAGTTTGTGCATGTAAGTGTGTGCATGCGAGTGTGTGCGAGTGTGCTCGAGTGAATGGGTGAGAGTGTTTGTGATTGTGTGTGAGTGTGTGCGAGTAAGTGTGTGTGAGTGTGTATGAGTGAGTGTGTGTGAGTGTGTGTGTGCGAGTTTGTGTGCGAGTGTGTGTGAGTGAGTGTGTGCGAGTGTGTGCGAGTTTGTGTGCGAGTGTTTGTGCGAGTGTGTGCGTGCGAGTGTGTGTTCGAGTGTGTGCGCGCGAGTGTGTGTGCGAATGTGTGTGAGTGTGTGCGAGTGTGTATGAGTGTATGTGCGAGTGTGTGCCAGTGTGTGCGAGTGTGTGTGAGTGTGAGTCTGTGCAAGTGTGTGCGAGTGTGTGCGAGTGTGTGTGTGCGAGTGTGTGTGCGAGTGCATGCCAGTGAGTGCGGGTGTGTGCGAGTGTGCGTATGCGAGTCTGTGTGTGATTGTGTATGAGTGTGTGCGAGTGTGTGAGTTTGTGCGAGTGTGTGCGTGTGTGTGCTTGTGCGTGCGAGTGCGTGCAAATGTGTGCGAGAGTGTGCGAGTTTGTGTGTGTGAGTGTGTGTGTGAGTGTGTGCGAATGTGTGCCAGTTTGTGCGTACGAGTGTGTGCAAGTGAGTGCGAGTGTGTGCGAATGTGTGCGTGCGAGTGTGCGCGAGTGTGTGCGTGTGAGTGTGTGCGAGTGTGTGTGTGCGAGTGTGTGCGAGTGTGCTCGAGTGACTGGGTGCAAGTGTGTGCGAGTATGTGTGAGTGAGTGTGTGTGAGTGTCTGCGTGTGTGCGAGTTTGTGTGCGAGTGTGTGTGAGTGTGTATGAGTGTATGTGCGAGTGTGTGTGAGTGTGTGCGAGTAAGTGTGTGTGAGTGTGTATGAGTGAGTGTGTGTGAGTGTGTGTGTGCGAGTTTGTGTGCGAGTGTGTGTGAGTGAGTGTGTGCGAGTGTGTGCGAGTTTGTATGCGAGTGTTTGTGCGAATGTGTGCGTGCGAGTGTGTGTGTTCGAGTGTGTGCGCGCGAGTGTGTGCGCGCAAGTGTGTGTGCGAATGTGTGTGCGTGTGAGTGTGTGTGAGTGTGTAAGAGTGTATGTGCGACTGTGTGCAGTGTGTGCGAGTGTGTGTGTGCGAGTGTGTGCAAGTGTGTGCGAGTGTGTGCGAGTGTGTGTGTGCGAGTGTGTGTGCAATTGTGTATGAGTGTGTGCGAGTGTTTGTGAGTTTGTGCAAGTGTGTGTGAGTGTGCGTGCAAGTGCATGCGAGAGAGTGCGGGTGTGTGCGAGTGTGTGTATGCGAGTCTGTGTGTGCTTGTGTATGAGTGTGTGCGAGTGTGTGAGTTTGTGCGAGTGTGTGCGTGTGTGTGCGAGTGCGTGCGAATGCGTGCGAGTTCGTGCAAATGTGTGCGAGAGTGTGCGAGTGTGTGTGTGAGTGTGTGCGAATGTGTGCGAGTGTGTGTGTGCGATTGTGTATGGTGTGTGCGAGTGCGTGCGAGTGTATGCGAGTGTGCGTGCGAGTGTGCGCAAGTGTGTGCGTGTGAGTGTGTGCGAGTGTGTGTGTGTGAGTGTGTGCGAGTATGCTCGAGTGACTGGGTGCAAGTGTGTGCGAGTATGTGTGAGTGAGTGTGTGTGAGTGTCTGCGTGTGTGCGAGTTTGTGTGCGAGTGTGTGCGAGTTTGTGTGCGAGTGTGTGCGAGTGAGTGTGTGCGAATGTGTGCGAGTGTGTGCGAGTGTGTGCGTGCGAGTGTGTGCTAGTGTGTGCGTGCGAGTGTGTGCGAGTGTGTTAGTGTGTGTGCGAGTGTGTGCGTGCGAGTGTGTGCGTGCGAGTGTGTGCGAGTGTGCTCGAGTGAGTGGGTGCGAGTGTGTATGAGTGAGTGTGTGTGAGTGTGTGCGTGGGTGCGAGATTGTGTGCGAGTGAGTGTGTGTGAATGTGTGTGAGTGTGTGCGAGTGTGTGTAAGTGTGTGTGCAAGTGCGTGCATGCGAGTGTTTGCATGCGAGTGTGTGCGTGCGAGTGTGTGCAAGTGTGAGTGAGTGTGTGCGAGTGTGTGCGAGTGTGTGTGCGAGTGTGTGTGCGAGAGTGTGCGAGTGTGTGCATATGTGCCCGAGTGTGCGCGAGTGTGCACGAGTGAGTGAGTGCGAGTGTGTATAAGTGAGTGTGTGTGCGTGTGTGCGAGTTAGTGTGCGAGTGAGTGTGTGCGAATGTGTGCGAGTGTGTGCGAGTGTTTCTGTGCGAGTGTGTGTGAGAGTGTGTGCGTGCGAGTGTGTGCGTGCGAGTGTGTGTGAGTGTGAGTGAGTGTGTGCGAGTGTGTGTGCGAGTGTGTGTGCGGGTGTGTGCGAGTGTGTGCAAATGTACCCGAGTGTGCGCGAGTGTGCACGATTGAGTGGGTGCGAGTGTGTGTGAGTGTGTGCATGTAAGTGTGTGCGAGCATGTGCGAGTGTGTGTGAGTGTGTGTGCGAGTGTGTGTGTGTGAGTGTGAGCGAGTGTGTATGAGTGTATGTGCGAGTGTGTGCAAGTGTGTGTGAGTGTGTGCGAGTGTGTGTGTGAGTGTGTGTGAGTGTGTGCGAGTGTGTGTACGAGTGTGTGCGATTGTGCATAAGTGTGTGCGAGTGTGTGCAAGTGTGTGTGCGAGTGTGCATGAGTGTGTGCGAGTGTGTGCGATTGTGTGTGTGAGTGTGTAGGACTTTCTGTGTGAGTGTTTAGGAGTGTGTGTGTGAGTGTGTGAAAGTGTGTGCGAGTGTGTGCAAGTGTGTGCGTGCGAGTGTGTGCGAGTGTGTGCGACTGTGTGCGAGTGTGTGCGAGTGTGTGAGTGTGAGTGTGTGCGTGCGAGTGTGTGCGAGTGTGCTCGAGTGAGTGGGTCCGAGTGTGTATGAGTGAGTGTGTGTGAGTGTGTGCGTGGGAGCGAGATTGTGTGCGAGTGAGTGTGTGTGAATGTGTGTGCGCGCGAGTGTGTGTGCGAATGTGTGTGAGTGTGTGCGAGTGTGTATGAGTGTATGTGCGAGTGTGTGCCAGTGTGTGCGAGTGTGTGTGAGTGTGAGTCTGTGCAAGTGTGTGCGAGTGTGTGCGAGTGTGTGTGTGCGAGTGTGTGTGCGAGTGCATGCCAGTGAGTGCGGGTGTGTGCGAGTGTGTGTATGCGAGTCTGTGTGTGATTGTGTATGAGTGTGTACGAGTGTGTGAGTTTGTGCGAGTGTGTGCGTGTGTGTGCTTGTGCGTGCGAGTGCGTGCAAATGTGTGCGAGAGTGTGCGAGTTTGTGTGTGTGAGTGTGTGTGTGAGTGTGTGCGAATGTGTGCCAGTTTGTGCGTACGAGTGTGTGCAAGTGAGTGCGAGTGTGTGCGAATGTGTGCGTGCGAGTGTGCGCGAGTGTGTGCGTGTGAGTGTGTGCGAGTGTGTGTGTGCGAGTGTGTGCGAGTGTGCTCGAGTGACTGGGTGCAAGTGTGTGCGAGTATGTGTGAGTGAGTGTGTGTGAGTGTCTGCGTGTGTGCGAGTTTGTGTGCGAGTGTGTGCGAGTGTGTATGAGTGTATGTGCGAGTGTGTGTGCGAGTGTGTGTGAGTGTGTGCGAGTAAGTGTGTGTGAGTGTGTATGAGTGAGTGTGTGTGAGTGTGTGTGTGCGAGTTTGTGTGCGAGTGTGTGTGAGTGAGTGTGTGCGAGTGTGTGCGAGTTTGTATGCGAGTGTTTGTGCGAATGTGTGCGTGCGAGTGTGTGTGTGCGCGAGTGTGTGCGCGCAAGTGTGTGTGCGAATGTGTGTGCGTGTGAGTGTGTGTGAGTGTGTAAGAGTGTATGTGCGACTGTGTGCAGTGTGTGCGAGTGTGTGTGTGCGAGTGTGTGCAAGTGTGTGCGAGTGTGTGCGAGTGTGTGTGTGCGAGTGTGTGTGCAATTGTGTATGAGTGTGTGCGAGTGTTTGTGAGTTTGTGCAAGTGTGTGTGAGTGTGCGTGCGAGTGCATGCGAGTGAGTGCGGGTGTGTGCGAGTGTGTGTATGCGAGTCTGTGTGTGCTTGTGTATGAGTGTGTGCGAGTGTGTGAGTTTGTGCGAGTGTGTGCGTGTGTGTGAGAGTGCGTGCGAATGCGTGCGAGTTCGTGCAAATGTGTGCGAGAGTGTGCGAGTGTGTGTGTGTGAGTGTGTGCGAATGTGTGCGAGTGTGTGTGTGCGATTGTGTATGGTGTGTGCGAGTGTGTGCGTGTGAGTGCGTGCGAGTGTATGCGAGTGTGCGCGAGTGTGTGTGAGTGTGTGTTTGCGAGTGTGTGTGCGAGTGTGTGCGAGTGTGTATGAGTGTATGTGCGAGTGTGTGTGAGTGTGTGCGTGGGTGCGAGATTGTGTGCGAGTGAGTGTGTGTGAATGTGTGTGCGCGCGAGTGTGTGTGCGAATGTGTGTGAGTGGGTGCGAGTGTGTATGAGTGTATGTGCGAGTGTGTGCCAGTGTGTGCGAGTGTGTGTGAGTGTGAGTCTGTGCAAGTGTGTGCGAGTGTGTGCGAGTGTGTGTGTGCGAGTGTGTGTGCGAGTGCATGCCAGTGAGTGCGGGTGTGTGCGAGTGTGTGTATGCGAGTCTGTGTGTGATTGTGTATGAGTGTGTGCGAGTGTGTGAGTTTGTGCGAGTGTGTGCGTGTGTGTGCTTGTGCGTGCGAGTGCGTGCAAATGTGTGCGAGAGTGTGCGAGTTTGTGTGTGTGAGTGTGTGTGTGAGTGTGTGCGAATGTGTGCCAGTTTGTGCGTACGAGTGTGTGCAAGTGAGTGCGAGTGTGTGCGAATGTGTGCGTGCGAGTGTGCGCGAGTGTGTGCGTGTGAGTGTGTGCGAGTGTGTGTGTGCGAGTGTGTGCGAGTGTGCTCGAGTGACTGGGTGCAAGTGTGTGCGAGTATGTGTGAGTGAGTGTGTGTGAGTGTCTGCGTGTGTGCGAGTTTGTGTGCGAGTGTGTGCGAGTGTGTATGAGTGTATGTGCGAGTGTGTGTGCGAGTGTGTGTGAGTGTGTGCGAGTAAGTGTGTGTGAGTGTGTATGAGTGAGTGTGTGTGAGTGTGTGTGTGCGAGTTTGTGTGCGAGTGTGTGTGAGTGAGTGTGTGCGAGTGTGTGCGAGTTTGTATGCGAGTGTTTGTGCGAATGTGTGCGTGCGAGTGTGTGTGTGCGCGAGTGTGTGCGCGCAAGTGTGTGTGCGAATGTGTGTGCGTGTGAGTGTGTGTGAGTGTGTCAGAGTGTATGTGCGACTGTGTGCAGTGTGTGCGAGTGTGTGTGTGCGAGTGTGTGCAAGTGTGTGCGAGTGTGTGCGAGTGTGTGTGTGCGAGTGTGTGTGCAATTGTGTATGAGTGTGTGCGAGTGTTTGTGAGTTTGTGCAAGTGTGTGTGAGTGTGCGTGCGAGTGCATGCGAGTGAGTGCGGGTGTGTGCGAGTGTGTGTATGCGAGTCTGTGTGTGCTTGTGTATGAGTGTGTGCGAGTGTGTGAGTTTGTGCGAGTGTGCGTGTGTGTGAGAGTGCGTGCGAATGCGTGCGAGTTCGTGCAAATGTGTGCGAGAGTGTGCGAGTGTGTGTGTGTGAGTGTGTGCGAATGTGTGCGAGTGTGTGTGTGCGATTGTGTATGGTGTGTGCGAGTGTGTGCGTGTGAGTGCGTGCGAGTGTATGCGAGTGTGCGCGAGTGTGTGTGAGTGTGTGTTTGCGAGTGTGTGTGCGAGTGTGTGCGAGTGTGTATGAGTGTATGTGCGAGTGTGTGTGCGAGTGTGTGCGTGCAAGTGTTTGCGTGCGAGTGTGTGCGAGTGTGTGCAAGTGTGTGTGAGTGTGTGCGAGTGTGTGTGCGAGTGTGTGCGAGTGTGTGCAAACGTGCCCGAGTGTGCGCGAGTGTGCACGAGTGAGTGGGTGCAAGTTTGTGCGAGTGTGTATGAGTGAGTGTGTGTGAGTGTGTGCGTGTGTGCGAGTTTGTGTGCGAGTGAGTGTGTGCGAATGTGTGCGAGTGTGTGCGAGTGTGTGAGTGTGTGTGAGTGTGCACGGGTGTGTGTGTGCGAGTGTGTGCGTGTGAGTGCGTGCGAGTGTATGCGAGTGTGCGCGAGTGTGTGTGAGTGTGTGTTTGCGAGTGTGTGTGCGAGTGTGTGCGAGTGTGTATGAGTGTATGTGCGAGTGTGTGTGCGAGTGTGTGCGTGCAAGTGTTTGCGTGCGAGTGTGTGCGAGTGTGTGCAAGTGTGTGTGAGTGTGTGCGAGTGTGTGTGCGAGTGTGTGCGAGTGTGTGCAAACGTGCCCGAGTGTGCGCGAGTGTGCACGAGTGAGTGGGTGCAAGTTTGTGCGAGTGTGTATGAGTGAGTGTGTGTGAGTGTGTGCGTGTGTGCGAGTTTGTGTGCGAGTGAGTGTGTGCGAATGTGTGCGAGTGTGTGCGAGTGTGTGAGTGTGTGTGAGTGTGCACGGGTGTGTGTGTGCGAGTGCGTGCGAGTGAGTGCGAGTGTGTGCAAATGTGTGCGAGCGTGTGTGAGTGTGTGAGTGTGTGTGAGTGTGCACGAGTGTGTGCGTGTGAGTGATTGTGTGTGAGTCTGTGGGAGTGTGTGCTTGCGAGTGTGTGCTAGTGTGCACGAGTGTGTGAGTGTGTGCGAGAGTGCGCGAGTGTGTGCGTGTGAGTAAGTGAGTGTGTGTGTGAGTGTGTGCGAGTGTGTGTGTGAGTGTGTATGACTGTGTGTGTGAGTGTGTGCGCGTGTGTGCGAGTGTATGTGCGAGTGTGTGCGAGTGTGTGTGCGAGTGTGTGTGTGAGTGTGTTTGAGTGTGTGCAAGTGTGTGCGAGTGTGTGCGAGTGCGTACGAGTGTGTGTGAGTGTGTGTAAGTATGTGTGCGAGTGTGTGATTGTGTGGGAGTGTGTGTGAGCTTGTAGCACTGTATGTGCGAGTGTTTGTGAGTGTGTGCGGGTGTGTTCGAGTGTGTGTAAGTGTGTGAGTGTGTGTGAGTGTGAGTGCGAGTGTGTGCGTGTGAGTGAGTGTGTGTGTGAGTGTGTGCAAGTGTTTGCGAGTGTGTGTGTGTAGGACTGTGTGTGCGAGTGTGTGTGTGAGTGTGTGCGAATGTGTATGTGTGTATGTGCGAGTGTGTGCGAGTGTGTGCGAGTGTGTGCGAGTGTGTGTGCGAGTGTTTGTGAGTGTGTACGAGTGTGTGTTGGAGTTTGTGCGAGTGTGTGCGAGTGTGTGTGTGAGTGTGTGTGCGAGTGTGTGCATGCGAGTGTGTGCGAGTGTGTGTGTGCGAGTGTGTGCAAGTGTGTGCGAGTGAGTGTGTGCGAGTGTGTGTGCGAGTGTGTGCGTGCGAGTGTGTGCGAGTGTGTGCGTGCGAGTGTGTGCGAGTGTGTGCGACTGTGTGCGAGTGTGTGCGAGTGTGTGAGTGTGAGTGTGTGCGAATGTGTGCGAGTGTGTTTGCGCGAGTTTGCACGAGTGTGTGCATGTAAGTGTGTGCATGCGAGTGTGTGCGAGTGTGCTCAAGTGAATGGGTGAGAGTGTGTGCGAGTGTGTGTGAGTGTGTGCGAGTAAGTGTGTGTGAGTGTGTATGAGTGAGTGTGTGTGAGTGTGTGTGTGCGAGTTTGTGTGCGAGTGTGTGTGAGTGAGTGTGTGCGAGTGTGTGCGAGTTTGTGTGCGAGTGTTTGTGCGAATGTGTGCGTGCGAGTGTGTGTGTTCGAGTGTGTGCGCGCGAGTGTGTGCGCGCAAGTGTGTGTGCGAATGTGTGTGCGTGTGAGTGTGTGTGAGTGTGTATGAGTGTATGTGCGAGTGTGTGCCAGTGTGTGCGAGTGTGTGTGTGCGAGTGTGTGCAAGTGTGTGCGAGTGTGTGCGAGTGTGTGTGTGCGAGTGTGTGTGCAATTGTGTATGAGTGTGTGCGAGTGTTTGTGAGTTTGTGCAAGTGTGTGCGAGTGTGCGTGCGAGTGCATGCGAGTGAGTGCGGGTGTGTGCGAGTGTGTGTATGCGAGTCTGTGTGTGCTTGTGTATGAGTGTGTGCGAGTGTGTGAGTTTGTGCGAGTGCGTGCGTGTGTGTGCGAGTGCGTGCGAATGCGTGCGAGTTCGTGCAAATGTGTGCGAGAGTGTGCGAGTGTGTGTGTGTGAGTGTGTGCGAATGTGTGCGAGTGTGTGTGTGCGATTGTGTATGGTGTGTGCGAGTGTGTGTATGCGAGTCTGTGTGTGCTTGTGTATGAGTGTGTGCGAGTGTGTGAGTTTGTGCGAGTGTGTGCGAATGTGTGCGAGAGTGTGTGAGTGTGTGTGTGTGAGTGTGTGCGAATGTGTGCGAGTGTGTGTGTGCGATTGTGTATGGTGTGTGCGAGTGTGTGCGTGTGAGTGCGTGCGAGTGTATGCGAGTGTGCGCGAGTGTGTGTGAGTGTGTGCGAGTGTGTGTGTGTGAGTGTGTGCGAATGTGTGCCAGTTTGTGCGTACGAGTGTGTGCAAGTGAGTGCGAGTGTGTGCCAATGTGTGCGTGCGAGTGTGCGCAAGTGTGTGCGTGTGAGTGTGTGCGAGTGTGTGTGTGCGAGTGTGTGCGAGTGTGCTCGAGTGACTGGGTGCAAGTGTGTGCGAGTATGTGTGAGTGAGTGTGTGTGAGTGTCTGCGTGTGTGCGAGTTTGTGTGCGAGTGTGTGCGAGTTTGTGTGCGAGTGTGTGCGAGTGAGTGTGTGCGAGTGTGTGCGAGTGTGTGCGTGCGAGTGTGTGCTAGTGTGTGCGTGCGAGTGTGTGCGAGTGTGTTAGTGTGTGTGCGAGTGTGTGTGTGCGAGTGTGTGCGTGCGAGTGTGTGCGAGTGTGCTCGAGTGAGTGGGTGCGAGTGGGTGCGAGTGTGTGTGAGTGTGTGCGTGGGTGCGAGTTTGTGTGCGAGTGAGTGTGTGTGATTGTGTGTGAGTGTGTGCGAGTGTGTGTAAGTGTGTGTGCGAGTGCGTGCGTGTGAGTGTGTGCATGCGAGTGTGTGCGTGCGAGTGTGTGCGAGTGTGCTCGAGTGAGTGGGTGCGAGTGTGTATGAGTGAGTGTGTGTGAGTGTGTGCGTGGGTGCGAGATTGTGTGCGAGTGAGTGTGTGTGAATGTGTGTGAGTGTGTGCGAGTGTGTGTAAGTGTGTGTGCAAGTGCGTGCATGCGAGTGTTTGCATGCGAGTGTGTGCGTGCGAGTGTGTGCAAGTGTGAGTGAGTGTGTGCGAGTGTGTGTGCGAGTGTGTGTGCGAGTGTGTGTGCGAGAGTGTGCGAGTGTGTGCGAGTGTGTGCAAATGTGCCCGAGTGTGCGCGAGTGTGCACGAGTGAGTGAGTGCGAGTGTGTATAAGTGAGTGTGTGTGCGTGTGTGCGAGTTAGTGTGCGAGTGAGTGTGTGCGAATGTGTGCGAGTGTGTGCGAGTGTTTCTGTGCGAGTGTGTGTGCGAGTGTCTGCGTGCGAGTGTGTGTGAGTGTGAGTGAGTGTGTGCGAGTGTGTGTGCGAGTGTGTGTGCGAGTGTGTGCGAGTGTGTGCAAATGTGCCCGAGTGTGCGCGAGTGTGCACGAGTGAGTGGGTGCGAGTGTGTGTGAGTGTGTGCATGTAAGTGTGTGCGAGCGTGTGCGAGTGTGTGTGAGTGTGTGTGCGAGTGTGTGTGTGTGTGTGTGAGCGAGTGTGTATGAGTGTGTGTGCGAGTGTGTGCAAGTGTGTGTGAGTGTGTGCGAGTGTGCATAAGTGTGTGCGAGTGTGTGCGAGTGTGTGTGCGAGTGTGTGTGCGAGTGTGCATGAGTGTGTGCGAGTGTGTGCGATTGTGTGTGTGAGTGTGTAGGACTTTCTGTGCGAGTGTTTAGGAATGTGTGTGTGAGTGTGTGAAAGTGTGTGCGAGTAAGTGTGTGTGAGTGTGTATGAGTGAGTGTGTGTGAGTGTGTGTGTGCGAGTTTGTGTGCGAGTGTGTGTGAGTGAGTGTGTGCGAGTGTGTGCGAGTTTGTGTGCGAGTGTTTGTGCGAATGTGTGCGTGCGAGTGTGTGTGTTCGAGTGTGTGCGCGCGAGTGTGTGCGCGCAAGTGTGTGTGCGAATGTGTGTGCGTGTGAGTGTGTGTGAGTGTGTATGAGTGTATGTGCGAGTGTGTGCCAGTGTGTGCGAGTGTGTGTGTGCGAGTGTGTGCAAGTGTGTGCGAATGTGTGCGAGTGTGTGTGTGCGAGTGTGTGTGCAATTGTGTATGAGTGTGTGCGAGTGTTTGTGAGTTTGTGCAAGTGTGTGCGAGTGTGCATGCGAGTGCATGCGAGTGAGTGCGGGTGTGTGCGAGTGTGTGTATGCGAGTCTGTGTGTGCTTGTGTATGAGTGTGTGCGAGTGTGTGAGTTTGTGCGAGTGTGTGCGTGTGTGTTCGAGTGCGTGCGAGTTCGTGCAAATGTGTGCGAGAGTGTGCGAGTGTGTGTGTGTGAGTGTGTGCGAATGTGTGCGAGTGTGTGTGTGCGATTGTGTATGGTGTGTGCGAGTGTGTGTATGCGAGTCTGTGTGTGCTTGTGTATGAGTGTGTGCGAGTGTGTGAGTTTGTGCGAGTGTGTGCGAATGTGTGCGAGAGTGTGTGAGTGTGTGTGTGTGAGTGTGTGCGAATGTGTGCGAGTGTGTGTGTGCGATTGTGTATGGTGTGTGCGAGTGTGTGCGTGTGAGTGCGTGCGAGTGTATGCGAGTGTGCGCGAGTGTGTGTGAGTGTGTGCGAGTGTGTGTGTGTGAGTGTGTGCGAATGTGTGCCAGTTTGTGCGTACGAGTGTGTGCAAGTGAGTGCGAGTGTGTGCCAATGTGTGCGTGCGAGTGTGCGCAAGTGTGTGCGTGTGAGTGTGTGCGAGTGTGTGTGTGCGAGTGTGTGCGAGTGTGCTCGAGTGACTGGGTGCAAGTGTGTGCGAGTATGTGTGAGTGAGTGTGTGTGAGTGTCTGCGTGTGTGCGAGTTTGTGTGCGAGTGTGTGCGAGTTTGTGTGCGAGTGTGTGCGAGTGAGTGTGTGCGAATGTGTGCGATTGTGTGCGAGTGTGTGCGTGCGAGTGTGTGCTAGTGTGTGCGTGCGAGTGTGTGCGAGTGTGTTAGTGTGTGTGCGAGTGTGTGCATGCGAGTGTGTGCGTGCGAGTGTGTGCGAGTGTGCTCGAGTGAGTGGGTGCGAGTGGGTGCGAGTGTGTGTGAGTGTGTGCGTGGGTGCGAGTTTGTGTGCGAGTGAGTGTGTGTGATTGTGTGTGAGTGTGTGCGAGTGTGTGTAAGTGTGTGTGCGAGTGCGTGCGTGTGAGTGTGTGCGTGCGAGTGTGTGTGTGCGAGTGTGTGCGAGTGTGCTCGAGTGAGTGGGTGCGAGTGTGTATGAGTGAGTGTGTGTGAGTGTGTGCGAGTTTGTGTGCGAGTGTGTGTGAGTGAGTGTGTGCAAATGTGCCCGAGTGTGCACGAGTGAGTGAGTGCGAGTGTGTATAAGTGAGTGTGTGTGCGTGTGTGCGAGTTAGTGTGCGAGTGAGTGTGTGCGAATGTTTGCGAGTGTGTGCGAGTGTTTCTGTGCGAGTGTGTGTGCGAGTGTGTGCGTGCGAGTGTGTGTGAGTGTGAGTGAGTGTGTGCGAGTGTGTGTGCGAGTGTGTGTGCGAGTGTGTGCGAGTGTGTGCAAATGTGCACGAGTGTGCGCGAGTGTGCACGAGTGAGTGGGTGCGAGTGTGTGTGAGTGTGTGCATGTAAGTGTGTGCGAGCGTGTGCGAGTGTGTGTGAGTGTGTGTGCGAGTGTGTGTGTGTGTGTGTGAGCGAGTGTGTATGAGTGTGTGTGCGAGTGTGTGCAAGTGTGTGTGAGTGTGTGCGAGTGTGCATAAGTGTGTGCGAGTGTGTGCGAGTGTGTGTGCGAGTGTGCATGAGTGTGTGCGAGTGTGTGCGATTGTGTGTGTGAGTGTGTAGGACTTTCTGTGCGAGTGTTTAGGAATGTGTGTGCGAGTGTGTGCAAGTGTGTGCGTGCGAGTGTGTGCGAGTGTGTGCGAAAGTGTGCGAGTGTATGCGAGTGTGTGAGTGTGAGTGTGTGCGAATGTGTGCGATTGTGTGTGCGCGAGTGTGCACGAGTTTGTGCATGTAAGTGTGTGCATGTGAGTGTGTGCGAGTGTGCGCGAGTGAATGGGTGAGAGTGTTTGCGATTGTGTGTGAGTGTGTGCGAGTAAGTGTGTGTGAGTGTGTATGAGTGAGTGTGTGTGAGTGTGTGTGTGTGCGAGTTTGTGTGCGAGTGTGTGTGAGTGAGTGTGTGCGAGTGTGTGCGAGTTTGTGTGCGAGTGTGTGTTCGAGTGTGTGCGCACGAGTGTGTGTGCGAATGTGTGTGCGTGTGAGTGTGTGCGAGTGTGTATGAGTGTATGTGCGAGTGTGTGCCAGTGTGTGCGAGTGTGTGCGAGTGTGTGCAAATGTGCCCGAGTGTGCGCGAGTGTGCACGAGTGAGTGAGTGCGAGTGTGCATAAGTGAGTGTGTGTGCGTGTGTGCGAGTTAGTGTGCGAGTGAGTGTGTGCGAATGTGTGCGAGTGTGTGCGAGTGTTTCTGTGCGAGTGTGTGTGCGAGTGTGTGCGTGCGAGTGTGTGCGTGCGAGTGTGTGTGAGTGTGAGTGAGTGTGTGCGAGTGTGTGTGCGAGTGTGTGTGCGAGTGTGTGCGAGTGTGTGCAAATGTGCCCGAGTGTGCGCGAGTGTGCACGAGTGAGTGGGTGCGAGTGTGTGTGAGTGTGTGCATGTAAGTGTGTGCGAGCGTGTGCGAGTGTGTGTGAGTGTGTGTGCGAGTGTGTGTGTGTGAGTGTGAGCGAGTGTGTATGAGTGTGTGTGCGAGTGTGTGCAAGTGGGTGTGAGTGTGTGCGAGTGTGCATAAGTGTGTGCGAGTGTGTGCGAGTGTGTGTGCGAGTGTGCATGAGTGTGTGCGAGTGTGTGCGATTGTGTGTGTGAGTGTCTAGGACTTTCTGTGCGAGTGTTTAGGAGTGTGTGTGTGAGTGTGTGAAAGTGTGTGCAAGTGTGTGCAAGTGTGTGCGTGCGAGTGTGTGCGAAAGTGTGCGAGTGTGTGCGAGTGTGTGAGTGTGAGTGTGTGCGAATGTGTGCGAGTGTGTGTGCGCGAGTGTGCACGAGTTTGTGCATGTAAGTGTGTGCATGCGAGTGTGTGCGAGTGTGCTCGAGTGAATGGGTGAGAGTGTTTGCGATTGTGTGTGAGTGTGTGCGAGTAAGTGTGTGTGAGTGTGTATGAATGAGTGTGTGTGAGTGTGTGTGTGCGAGTTTGTGTGCGAGTGTGTGTGAGTGTTTGTGCGAGTGTGTGCGTGCGAGTGTGTGTTCGAGTGTGTGCGCGCGAGTGTGTGTGCGAATGTGTGTGCCTGTGAGTGTGTGCGAGTGTGTATGAGTGTATGTGCGAGTGTGTGCCAGTGTGTGCGAGTGTGTGTGTGCGAGTCTGTGCAAGTGTGTGCGAGTGTGTGCGAGTGTGTGTGTGCGAGTGTGTGTGCAATTGTGTATGAGTGTGTGCGAGTGTTTGTGAGTTTGTGCAAGTGTGTGCGAGTGTGCGTGCGAGTGCATGCGAGTGAGTGTGGGTGTGTGCGAGTGTGTGTATGCGAGTCTGTGTGTGATTGTGTATGAGTTTGTGCGAGTGTGTGAGTTTGTGCGTGTGTGTGCGAGTGCGTGCGAGTGCGAGCAAATGTGTGCGAGAGTGTGCGAGTTTGTGTGTGTGAGTGTGTGTGTGAGTGTGTGCGAATGTGTGCCAGTTTGTGCGTACGAGTGTGTGCAAGTGAGTGCGAGTGTGTGCGAATGTGTGCGTGCGAGTGTGCGCGAGTGTGTGCGTGTGAGTGTGTGCGAGTGTGTGTGTGCAATTGTGTGCGAGTGTGCTCGAGTGACTGGGTGCGAGTATGTGTGAGTGAGTGTGTGTGAGTGTCTGCGTGTGTGCAAGTTTGTGTGCGAGTGTGTGCGAGTTTGTGTGCGAGTGTGTGCGAGTGAGTGTGTGGGAATGTGTGCGAGTGTGTGCGAGTGTGTGCGAGTCTGTGTGTGCCAGTGTGTGTGAAATTGTGTATGAGTGTGTGCGAGTGTTTGTGAGTTTGTGCAAGTGTGTGCGAGTGTGCGTGCGAGTGCATGCGAGTGAGTGCGGGTGTGTGCGAGTGTGTGTATGCGAGTCTGTGTGTGATTGTGTTTGAGTGTGTGCGAGTGTGTGAGTTTGTGCGAGTGTGTGCGTGTGTGTGCGAGTGCGTGCGAATGCGTGCGAGTTCGTGCAAATGTGTGCGAGAGTGTGCGAGTGTGTGTGTGTGAGTGTGTGCGAATGTGTGCGAGTGTGTGTGTGCGATTGTGTATGGTGTGTGCGAGTGTGTGCGTGTGAGTGCGTGCGAGTGTATGCGAGTGTGTGTGAGTGTGTGTGTGCGAGTGTGTATGAGTGTATGTGCGAGTGTGTGTGCGAGTGTGTGCAAGTGTGTGTGAGTGTGTGCGAGTGTGTGTGCGAGTGTGTGCGAGTGTGTGCAAACGTGCCCGAGTGTGCGCGAGTGTGCACGAGTGAGTGGGTGCGAGTTTGTGCGAGTGTGTATGAGTGAGTGTGTGTGAGTGTGTGCGTGTGTGCGAGTTTGTGTGCGAGTGAGTGTGTGCGAATGTGTGCGAGTGTGTGCGAGTGTGTGAGTGTGTGTGAGTGTGCATGGGTGTGTGTGTGCGAGTGCGTGCGAGTGAGTGCGAGTGTGTGCAAATGTGTGCGAGCGTGTGTGAGTGTGTGAGTGTGTGTGAGTGTGCACGAGTGTGTGCGTGTGAGTGATTGTGTGTGAGTCTGTGCGAGTGTGTGCTTGCGAGTGTGTGCTAGTGTGCACGAGTGTGTGAGTGTGTGCGAGAGTGCGCGAGTGTGTGCGTGTAAGTGAGTGTGTGTGTGAGTGTGTGCGAGTGTGTGTGTGAGTGTGTATGACTGTGTGTGCGAGTGTGTGCGCGTGTGTGCGAGTGTATGTGCGAGTGTGTGCGAGTGTGTGTGCGAGTGTGTGTGTGAGTGTGTTTGAGTGTGTGCAAGTGTGTGCGAGTGTGTGTGCGAGTGCGTACGAGTGTGTGTGAGTGTGTGTAAGTATGTGTGCGAGTGTGTGATTGTGTGGGAGTGTGTGTGAGCTTGTAGCACTGTATGTGCGAGTGTTTGTGAGTGTGTGCGGGTGTGTTCAAGTGTGTGTAAGTGTGTGAGTGTGTGTGAGTGTGAGTGCGAGTGTGTGCGTGTGAGTGAGTGTGTGTGTGAGTGTGTGCAAGTGTGTGTGTGAGTGTGTAGGACTGTGTGTGCGAGTGTGTGTGCGAGTGTGTGCGAATGTGTATGTGCGAGTGTGTGCGAGTGTGTGCGAGTGTGTGTGCGAGTGTTTGTGAGTGTGTACGAGTGTGTGTTGGAGTTTGTGCGAGTGTGTGCGACTGTGTGTGTGAGTGTGTGTGCGAGTGTGTGCATGCGAGTGTGTGCGAGTGTGTGTGTGCGAGTGTGTGCAAGTGTGTGCGAGTGAGTGCGTGCGAGTGTGTGCGAGTGTGTGCGACTGTGTGCGAGTGTGTGCGAGTGTGTGTGTGCGAGTGTGTGCGTGCGAGTGTGTGCGAGTGTGTGCGTGCGAGTATGTGCGAGTGTGTGCGACTGTGTGCGAGTGTGTGCGAGTGTGTGAGTGTGAGTGTGTGCGAGTGTGTTTGCGCGAGTGTGCACGAGTGTGTGCATGTAAGTGTGTGCATGCGAGTGTGTGCGAGTGTGCTCAAGTGAATGGGTGAGAGTGTGTGCGAGTGTGTGTGAGTGTGTGCGAGTAAGTGTGTGTGAGTGTGTATGAGTGAGTGTGTGTGAGTGTGTGTGTGTGAGTGTGTGTGAGTGAGTGTGTGCGAGTGTGTGCGAGTTTGTGTGCGAGTGTTTGTGCGAATGTGTGCGTTCGAGTGTGTGTGTTCGAGTGTGTGCGCGCGAGTGTGTGCGCGCAAGTGTGTGTGCGAATGTGTGTGCGTGTGAGTGTGTGTGAGTGTGTAAGAGTGTATGTGCGAGTGTGTGCCAGTGTGTGCGAGTGTGTGTGTGCGAGTGTGTGCAAGTGTGTGCGAGTGTGTGCGAGTGTGTGTGTGCGAGTGTGTGTGTAATTGTGTATGAGTGTGTGCGAGTGTTTGTGAGTTTGTGCAAGTGTGTGCGAGTGTGCGTGCGAGTGCATGCGAGTGAGTGCGGGTGTGTGCGAGTGTGTGTATGCGAGTCTGTGTGTGCTTGTGTATGAGTGTGTGCGAGTGTGTGAGTTTGTGCGAGTGTGTGCGTGTGTGTGCGAGTGCGTGCGAGTTCGTGCAAATGTGTGCGAGAGTGTGTGAGTGTGTGTGTGTGAGTGTGTGCGAATGTGTGTGTGCGATTGTGTATGGTGTGTGCGAGTGTGTGCGTGTGAGTGCGTGCGAGTGTATGCGAGTGTGCGCGAGTGTGTGTGAGTGTGTGCGAGTGTGTGTGTGTGAGTGTGTGCGAATGTGTGCCAGATGTGCGTACGAGTGTGTGCAAGTGAGTGCGAGTGTGTGCCAATGTGTGCGTGCGAGTGTGCGCAAGTGTGTGCGTGTGAGTGTGTGCGAGTGTGTGTGTGCGAGTGTGTGCGAGTGTGCTCGAGTGACTGGGTGCAAGTGTGTGCGAGTATGTGTGAGTGAGTGTGTGTGAGTGTCTGCGTGTGTGCGAGTTTGTGTGCGAGTGTGTGCGAGTTTGTGTTCGAGTGTGTGCGAGTGAGTGTGTGCGAATGTGTGCGAGTGTGTGCGAGTGTGTGCGTGCGAGTGTGTGCTAGTGTGTGCGTGCGAGTGTGTGCGAGTGTGTTAGTGTGTGTGCGAGTGTGTGCGTGCGAGTGTGTGCGTGCGAGTGTGCTCGAATGAGTGGGTGCGAGTGGGTGCGAGTGTGTGTGAGTGTGTGCGTGGGTGCGAGTTTGTGTGCGAGTGAGTGTGTGTGAATGTGTGTGAGTGTGTGTGAGTGTGTGTAAGTGTGTGTGCGAGTGCGTGCGTGCGAGTGTGTGAGTGCGAGTATGTGCGTGCGAGTGTGTGCGAGTGTGCTCGAGTGAGTGGGTGCGAGTGTGTATGAGTGAGTGTGTGTGAGTATGTGCGTGGGTGCGAGATTGTGTGCGAGTGAGTGTGTGTGAATGTGTGTGAGTGTGTGCGAGTGTGTGTAAGTGTGTGTGCAAGTGCGTGCATGCGAGTGTGTGCAAGTGTGAGTGAGTGTGTGTGAGTGTGTGTGCGAGTGTGTGTGCGAGTGTGTGCGTTTGTGTGCGAGTGCGTGCGAGTGCGTGCAAATGTGTGCGAGAGTGTGCGAGTGTGGGCGTGCGAGTGTGTGCTAGTGTGCGTGAGTGTGTGAGTGTGTGTGAGTGTGCGTGAGTAAGTGTGCGTGTGAGTGCGTGCGTGCGAGTGTTTCCGAGTGTGTGTGTGAGTGTGTAGGATTGTGTGTGCGAGTGTGTGCGAGTGTGTGTGCGAGTGTGTGTGTACGAGTTTGTTCGAGTGTGTGCAATTGTGTGCGAGTGTGTGTGCGAGTGCGTATGAGTGAGTGTGTGCGAGTGTGTGCGAGCGTGTGCGAGTGTGTGTTTGCGAGTGTGTGTGCGAGTGTGTGTGCGAGTGTGTGCGAGTGTGTATGAGTGTATGTGCGAGTGTGTGTGCGAGTGTGTGCGTGCAAGTGTTTGCGTGCGAGTGTGTGCGAGTGTGTGCAAGTGTGTGTGAGTGTGTGCGAGTGTGTGTGCGAGTGTGTGCGAGTGTGTGCAAACGTGCCCGAGTGTGCGCGAGTGTGCACGAGTGAGTGGGTGCGAGTTTGTGCGAGTGTGTATGAGTGAGTGTGTGTGAGTGTGTGCGTGTGTGTGAGTTTGTGTGCGAGTGAGTGTGTGCGAATGTGTGCGAGTGTGTGCGAGTGTGTGAGTGTGTGTGAGTGTGCACGGGTGTGTGTGTGTGTGAGTGCGTGCGAGTGAGTGCGAGTGTGTGCAAATGTGTGCGAGCGTGTGTGAGTGTGTGAGTGTGTGTGAGTGTGCACGAGTGTGTGCGTGTGAGTGATTGTGTGTGAGTCTGTGCGAGTGTGTGCTTGCGAGTGTGTGCTAGTGTGCACGAGTGTGTGAGTGTGTGCGAGAGTGCGCGAGTGTGTGAGTGTGAGTAAGTGAGTTTGTGTGTGAGTGTGTGCGAGTGTGTGTGTGAGTGTGTATGACTGTGTGTGCGAGTGTGTGCGCGTGTGTGCGAGTGTATGTGCGAGTGTGTGCGAGTGTGTGTGCGAGTGTGTGTGTGAGTGTGTTTGAGTGTGTGCAAGTGTGTGCGAGTGTGTGTGCGAGTGCGTACGAGTGTGTGTGAGTGTGTGTAAGTATGTGTGCGAGTGTGTGATTGTGTGGGAGTGTGTGTGAGCTTGTAGCACTGTATGTGCGAGTGTTTGTGAGTGTGTGCGGGTGTGTTCGAGTGTGTGTAAGTGTGTGAGTGTGTGTGAGTGTGAGTGCGAGTGTGTGCGTGTGAGTGAGTGTGTGTGTGAGTGTGTGCAAGTGTGTTTGTGAGTGTGTAGGACTGTGTGTGCGAGTGTGTGTGCGAGTGTGTATGTGTGTATGTGCGAGTGTGTGCGAGTGTGTGTGCGAGTGTTTGTGAGTGTGTACGAGTGTGTGTTGGAGTTTGTGCGAGTGTGTGCGAGTGTGTGTGTGAGTGTGTGTGCGAGTGTGTGCATGCGAGTGTGTGTGTGCGAGTGTGTGCAAGTGTGTGCGAGTGAGTGTGTGCGAGTGTGTGTGCGAGTGTGTGCGTGCGAGTGTGTGCGAGTGTGTGCGTGCGAGTGTGTGCGAGTGTGTGCGACTGTGTGCGAGTGTGTGCGAGTGTGTGAGTGTGAGTGTGTGCGAATGTGTGCGAGTGTGTTTGCGCGAGTGTGCACGAGTGTGTGCATGTAAGTGTGTGCATGCGAGTGTGTGCGAGTGTGCTCAAATGAATGGGTGAGAGTGTGTGCGAGTGTGTGTGAGTGTGTGCGAGTAAGTGTGTGTGAGTGTGTATGAGTGAGTGTGTGTGAGTGTGTGTGTGCGAGTTTGTGTGCGAGTGTGTGTGAGTGAGTGTGTGCGAGTGTGTGCGAGTTTGTGTGCGAGTGTTTGTGCGAATGTGTGCGTGCGAGTGTGTGTGTTCGAGTGTGTGCGCGCGAGTGTGTGCGCGCAAGTGTGTGTGCGAATGTGTGTGCGTGTGAGTGTGTGTGAGTGTGTATGAGTGTATGTGCGAGTGTGTGCCAGTGTGTGCGAGTGTGTGCCAGTGTGTGCGAGTGTGTGTGTGCGAGTGTGTGCAAGTGTGTGCGAGTGTGTGCGAGTGTGTGTGTGCGAGTGTGTGTGCAATTGTGTATGAGTGTGTGCGAGTGTTTGTGAGTTTGTGCAAGTGTGTGCGAGTGTGCGTGCGAGTGCATGCGAGTGAGTGCGGGTGTGTGCGAGTGTGTGTATGCGAGTCTGTGTGTGCTTGTGTATGAGTGTGTGCGAGTGTGTGAGTTTGTGCGAGTGTGTGCGAATGTGTGCGAGAGTGTGCGAGTGTGTGTGTGTGAGTGTGTGCGAGTGTATGCGAGTGTGCGCGAGTGTGTGTGAGTGTGTGCGAGTTTGTGTGTGTGAGTGTGTGCGAATGTGTGCCAGTTTGTGCGTACGAGTGTGTGCAAGTGAGTGCGAGTGTGTGCCAATGTGTGCGTGCGAGTGTGCGCAAGTGTGTGCGTGTGAGTGTGTGCGAGTGTGTGTGTGCGAGTGTGTGCGAGTGTGCTCGAGTGACTGGGTGCAAGTGTGTGCGAGTATGTGTGAGTGAGTGTGTGTGAGTGTCTGCGTGTGTGCGAGTTTGTGTGCGAGTGTGTGCGAGTTTGTGTGCGAGTGTGTGCGAGTGAGTGTGTGCGAATGTGTGCGAGTGTGTGCGAGTGTGTGCGTGCGAGTGTGTGCTAGTGTGTGCGTGCCAGTGTGTGCGAGTGTGTTAGTGTGTGTGCGAGTGTGTGCGAGTGTGCTCGAGTGACTGGGTGCAAGTGTGTGCGAGTATGTGTGAGTGAGTGTGTGTGAGTGTCTGCGTGTGTGCGAGTTTGTGTGCGAGTGTGTGCGAGTTTGTGTGCGAGTGAGTGTGTGCGAATGTGTGCGAGTGTGTGCGAGTGTGTGCGTGCGAGTGTGTGCTAGTGTGTGCGTGCCAGTGTGTGCGAGTGTGTTAGTGTGTGTGCGAGTGTGTGCGTGTGAGTGTGTGCGTGCGAGTGTGTGCGAGTGTGCTTGAGTGAGTGGGTGCGAGTGGGTGCGAGTGTGTGTGAGTGTGTGCGTGGGTGCGAGTTTGTGTGCGAGTGAGTGTGTGTGAATGTGTGTGAGTGTGTGCGAGTGTGTGTAAGTGTGTGTGCGAGTGCGTGCGTGCGAGTGTGTGCGTGCGAGTGTGTGCGTGCGAGTGTGTGCGAGTGTGCTCGAGTGAGTGGGTTCGAGTGGGTGCGAGTGTGTGTGAGTGTGTGCGTGGGTGCGAGATTGTGTGCGAGTGAGTGTGTGTGAATGTGTGTGAGTGTGTGCGAGTGTGTGTAAGTGTGTGTGCAAGTGCGTGCATGCGAGTGTTTGCGTGCGAGTGTGTGCGTGCGAGTGTGTGCAAGTGTGAGTGAGTGTGTGCGAGTGTGTGTGCGAGTTTGTGTGTGAGTGTGTGTGCGAGAGTGTGCGAGTGTGTGCAAGTGTGTGCAAATGTGCCCGAGTGTGCGCGAGTGTGCACGAGTGAGTGAGTGCGAGTGTGTATAAGTGAGTGTGTGTGCGTGTGTGCGAGTTAGTGTGCGAGTGAGTGTGTGTGAATGTGTGCGAGTGTGTGCGAGTGTTTCTGTGCGAGTGTGTGTGCGAGTGTGTGCGTGCGAGTGTGTGCGTGCGAGTGTGTGTGAGTGTGAGTGAGTGTGTGCGAGTGTGTGTGCGAGTGTGTGTGCGAGTGTGTGCGAGTGTGTGCAAATGTGCCCGAGTGTGCGCGAGTGTGCACGAGTGAGTGGGTGCGAGTGTGTGTGAGTGTGCGCATGTAAGTGTGTGCGAGCGTGTGCGAGTGTGTGTGAGTGTGTGTGCGAGTGTGTGTGTGTGAGTGTGAGCGAGTGTGTATGAGTGTGTGTGCGAGTGTGTGCAAGTGTGTGTGAGTGTGTGCGAGTGTGCATAAGTGTGTGCGAGTGTGTGCGAGTGTGCATGAGTGTGTGCGAGTGTGTGCGATTGTGTGTGTGAGTGTGTAGGACTTTCTGTGCGAGTGTTTAGGAGTGTGTGTGTGAGTGTGTGAAAGTGTGTGCGAGTGTGTGCAAGTGTGTGCGTGCGAGTGTGTGCGAGTGTGTGCGAAAGTGTGCGAGTGTGTGCGAGTGTGTGAGTGTGAGTGTGTGCGAATGTGTGCGAGTGTGTGTGCACGAGTGTGCACGAGTTTGTGCATGTAAGTGTGTGCATGCGAGTGTGTGCGAGTGTGCTCGAGTGAATGGGTGAGAGTGTTTGCGATTGTGTGTGAGTGTGTGCGAGTAAGTGTGTGTGAGTGTGTATGAATGAGTTTGTGTGAGTGTGTGTGTGCGAGTTTGTGTGCGAGTGTGTGTGAGTGTTTGTGCGAGTGTGTGCGTGCGAGTGTGTGCGCGCGAGTGTGTGTGCGAATGTGTGTGCGTGTGAGTGTGTGCGAGTGTGTATGAGTGTATGTGCGAGTGTGTGCCAGTGTGTGCGAGTGTGTGTGTGCGAGTCTGTGCAAGTGTGTGCGAGTGTGTACGAGTGTGTGTGTGCGAGTGTGTGTGCAATTGTGTATGAGTGTGTGCGAGTGTTTGTGAGTTTGTGCAAGTGTGTGCGAGTGTGCGTGCGAGTGCATGCGAGTCAGTGTGGGTGTGTGCGAGTGTGTGTATGCGAGTCTGTGTGTGATTGTGTATGAGTGTGTGCGAGTGTGTGAGTTTGTGCGAGTGTGTGCGAGTGTGTGTGCGAGTGTGCATGAGTGTGTGCGAGTGTGTGCGATTGTGTGTGTGAGTGTGTAGGACTTTCTGTGCGAGTGTTTAGGAGTGTGTGTGTGAGTGTGTGAAAGTGTGTGCGAGTGTGTGCAAGTGTGTGCGTGCGAGTGTGTGCGAGTGTGTGCGAAAGTGTACGAGTGTGTGCGAGTGTGTGAGTGTGAGTGTGTGTGAATGTGTGCGAGTGTGTGTGCGCGAGTGTGCACGAGTTTGTGCATGTAAGTGTGTGCATGCGAGTGTGTGCGAGTGTGCTCGAGTGAATGGGTGAGAGTGTTTGCGATTGTGTGTGAGTGTGTGCGAGTAAGTGTGTGTGAGTGTGTATGAATGAGTGTGTGTGAGTGTGTGTGTGCGAGTTTGTGTGCGAGTGTGTGTGAGTGTTTGTGCGAGTGTGTGCGTGCGAGTGTGTGTTCGAGTGTGTGCGCGCGAGTGTGTGTGCGAATGTGTGTGCGTGTGAGTGTGTGCGAGTGTGTATGAGTGTATGTGCGAGTGTGTGCCAGTGTGTGCGAGTGTGTGTGTGCGAGTCTGTGCAAGTGTGTGCGAGTGTGTGCGAGTGTGTGTGTGCGAGTGTGTGTGCAATTGTGTATGAGTGTGTGCGAGTGTTTGTGAGTTTGTGCAAGTGTGTGCGAGTGTGCGTGCGAGTGCATGCGAGTGAGTGTGGGTGTGTGCGAGTGTGTGTATGCGAGTCTGTCTGTGATTGTGTATGAGTGTGTGCGAGTGTGTGAGTTTGTGCGAGTGTGTGCGTGTGTGTGCAAGTGCGTGCGAGTGCGAGCAAATGTGTGCGAGAGTGTGCGAGTTTGTGTGTGTGAGTGTGTGTGTGAGTGTGTGCGAATGTGTGCCAGTTTGTGCGTATGAGTGTGTGCAAGTGAGTGCGAGTGTGTGCGAATGTGTGCGTGCGAGTGTGCGCGAGTGTGTGCGTGTGAGTGTGTGCGAGTGTGTGTGTGCGATTGTGTGCGAGTGTGCTCGAGTGACTGGGTGCAAGTGTGTGCGAGTATGTGTGAGTGAGTGTGTGTGAGTGTCTGCGTGTGTGCGAGTTTGTGTGCGAGTGTGTGCGAGTTTGTGTGCGAGTGTGTGCGATTGAGTGTGTGCGAATGTGTGCGAGTGTGTGCGAGTGTGTGCAAGTCTGTGTGTGCCAGTGTGTGTGCAATTGTGTATGAGTGTGTGAGAGTGTTTGTGAGTTTGTGCAAGTGTGTGCGAGTGTGCGTGCGAGTGCATGCGAGTGAGTGCGGGTGTGTGCGAGTGTGTGTATGTGAGTCTGTGTGTGATTGTGTATGAGTGTGTGCGAGTGTGTGAGTTTGTGCGAGTGTGTGCGTGTGTGTGCAAGTGCGTGAGAATGCGTGCGAGTTCGTGCAAATGTGTGCGAGAGTGTGCGAGTGTGTGTGTGTGAGTGTGTGCGAATGTGTGCGAGTGTGTGTGTGCGATTGTGTATGGTGTGTGCGAGTGTGTGCGTGTGAGTGCGTGCGAGTGTATGCGAGTGTGCGCGAGTGTGTGTGAGTGTGTGCGAGTGTGTGTGCGAGTGTGTGCGAGTGTGTGCAAACGTGCCCGAGTGTGCGCGAGTGTGCACGAGTGAGTGGGTGCGAGTTTGTGCGAGTGTGTATGAGTGAGTGTGTGTGAGTGTGTGCGTGTGTGCGAGTTTGTGTGCGAGTGAGTGTGTGCGAATGTGTGCGAGTGTGTGCGAGTGTGTGAGTGTGTGTGAGTGTGCACGGGTGTGTGTGCGAGTGCGTGCGAGTGTGTGCAAATGTGTGCGAGCGTGTGTGAGTGTGTGAGTGTGTGTGAGTGTGCACGAGTGTGTGCGTGTGAGTGATTGTGTGTGAGTCTGTGCGAGTGTGTGCTTGCGAGTGTGTGCTAGTGTGCACGAGTGTGTGAGTGTGTGCGAGAGTGCGCGAGTGTGTGCGTGTGAGTAAGTGAGTGTGTGTGTGAGTGTGTGCGAGTGTGTGTGTGAGTGTGTATGACTGTGTGTGCGAGTGTGTGCGCGTGTGTGCGAGTGTATGTGCGAGTGTGTGCGAGTGTGTGTGCGAGTGTGTGTGTGAGTGTGTTTGAGTGTGTGCAAGTGTGTGCGAGTGTGTGTGCGAGTGCGTACGAGTGTGTGTGAGTGCGTGTAAGTATGTGTGCGAGTGTGTGATTGTGTGGGAGTGTGTGTGAGCTTGTAGCACTGTATGTGCGAGTGTTTGTGAGTGTGTGCGGGTGTGTTCGAGTGTGTGTAAGTGTGTGAGTGTGTGTGAGTGTGAGTGCGAGTGTGTGCGTGTGAGTGAGTGTGTGTGTGAGTGTGTGCAAGTGTGTGTGTGAGTGTGTAGGACTGTGTGTGCGAGTGTGTGTGCGAGTGTGTGCGAATGTGTATGTGTGTATGTGCGAGTGTGTGCGAGTGTGTGCGAGTGTGTGTGCGAGTGTTTGTGAGTGTGTACGAGTGTGTGTTGGAGTTTGTGCGAGTGTGTGCGAGTGTGTGTGTGAGTGTGTGTGCGAGTGTGTGCATGCGAGTGTGTGCGAGTGTGTGTGTGCGAGTGTGTGCAAGTGTGTGCGAGTGAGTGTGTGCGAGTGTGTGTAAGTGTGTGCATGCGAGTGTGTGCGAGTGTGTGCGTGCGAGTGTGTGCGAGTGTGTGCGACTGTGTGCGAGTGTGTGCGAGTTTGTGAGTGTGAGTGTGTGCGAATGTGTGCGAGTGTGTTTGCGTGAGTGTGCACTAGTGTGTGCATGTAAGTGTGTGCATGCGAGTGTGTGCGAATGTGCTCAAGTGAATGGGTGAGAGTGTGTGCGAGTGTGTGTGAGTGTGTGCGAGTAAGTGTGTGTGAGTGTGTATGAGTGAGTGTGTGTGAGTGTGTGTGTGCGAGTTTGTGTGCGAGTGTGTGTGAGTGAGTGTGTGCGAGTGTGTGCGAGTTTGTGTGCGAGTGTTTGTGCGAATGTGTGCGTGCGAGTGTGTGTGTTCGAGTGTGTGCGCGCGAGTGTGTGCGCGCAAGTGTGTGTGCGAATGTGTGTGCGTGTGAGTGTGTGTGAGTGTGTAAGAGTGTATGTGCGAGTGTGTGCCAGTGTGTGCGAGTGTTTGTGAGTTTGTGCAAGTGTGTGCGAGTGTGCGTGCGAGTGCATGCGAGTGAGTGCGGGTGTGTGCGAGTGTGTGTATGCGAGTCTGTGTGTGATTGTGTATGAGTGTGTGCGAGTGCGTGAGTTTGTGCGAGTGTGTGCGTGTGTGTGTGAGTGCGTGCGAATGCGTGCGAGTTTGTGCAAATGTGTGCGAGAGTGTGCGAGTGTGTGTGTGTGAGTGTGTGCGAATGTGTGCGAGTGTGTGTGTGCGATTGTGTATGGTGTGTGCGAGTGTGTGCGTGTGAGTGCGTGCGAGTGTATGCGAGTGTGCGCGAGTGTGTGTGAGTGTGTGCGAGTGTGTGTGTGTGAGTGTGTGCGAATGTGTGCCAGTTTGTGCGTACGAGTGTGTGCAAGTGAGTGCGAGTGTGTGCCAATGTGTGCGTGCGAGTGTGCGCAAGTGTGTTCGTGTGAGTGTGTGCGAGTGTGTGTGCGAGTGTGTGCGAGTGTGCTCGAGTGACTGGGTGCAAGTGTGTGCGAGTATGTGTGAGTGAGTGTGTGTGAGTGTCTGCGTGTGTGCGAGTTTGTGTGCGAGTTTGTGTGCGAGTGTGTGCGAGTTTGTGTGCGAGTGTGTGCGAGTGAGTGTGTGCGAATGTGTGCGAGTGTGTGCGAGTGTGTGCGTGCGAGTGTGTGCTAGTGTGTGCGTGCGAGTGTGTGCGAGTGTGTTAGTGTGTGTGCGAGTGTGTGCATGCGAGTGTGTGCGTGCGAGTGTGTGCGAGTGTGCTCGAGTGAGTGGGTGCGAGTGGGTGCGAGTGTGTGTGAGTGTGTGCGTGGGTGCGAGTTTGTGTGCGAGTGAGTGTGAGTGAATGTGTGTGAGTGTGTGCGAGTGTGTGTAAGTGTGTGTGCGAGTGAGTGCGTGCGAGTGTGTGCGTGCGAGTGTGTGCGTGCGAGTGTGTGCGAGTGTGCTCGAGTGAGTGGGTGCGAGTGTGTATGAGTGAGTGTGTGTGAGTGTGTGCGTGGGTGCGAGATTGTGTGCGAGTGAGTGTGTGTGAATGTGTGTGAGTGTGTGCGAGTGTGTGTAAGTGTGTGTGCAAGTGCGTGCATGCGAGTGTTTGCGTGCGAGTGTGTGCGTGCGAGTGTGTGCAAGTGTGAGTGAGTGTGTGCGAGTGTGTGTGCGAGTGTGTGTGCGAGTGTGTTTGCGAGAGTGTGCGAGTGTGTGCGAGTGTGTGCAAATGTGCCCGAGTGTGCGCGAGTGTGCACGAGTGAGTGAGTGCGAGTGTGTATAAGTGAGTGTGTGTGCGTGTGTGCGAGTTAGTGTGCGAGTGAGTGTGTGCGAATGTGTGCGAGTGTGTGCGAGTGTTTCTGTGCGAGTGTGTGTGCGAGTGTGTGCGTGCGAGTGTGTGTGAGTGTGAGTGAGTGTGTGCGAGTGTGTGTGCGAGTGTGTGCGAGTGTGTGCAAATGTGCCCGAGTGTGCGCGAGTGTGCACGAGTGAGTGGGTGCGAGTGTGTGTGAGTGTGTGCATGTAAGTGTGTGCGAGCGTGTGCGAGTGTGTGTGAGTGTGTGTGCGAGTGTGTGTGTGTGAGCGAGTGTGTATGAGTGTGTGTGCGAGTGTGTGCAAGTGTGTGTGAGTGTGTGCGAGTGTGTGTACGAGTGTGTGCCATTGTGCATAAGTGTGTGCGAGTGTGTGCGAGTGTGTGTGCGAGTGTGCATGAGTGTGTGCGAGTGTGTGCGATTGTGTGTGTGAGTGTGTAGGACTTTCTGTGCGAGTGTTTAGGAGTGTGTGTGTGAGTGTGTGAAAGTGTGTGCGAGTGTGTGCAAGTGTGTGCGTGCGAGTGTGTGCGAGTGTGTGCGACTGTGTGCGAGTGTGTGCGAGTGTGTGAGTGTGAGTGTGAGTGTGTGCGAATGTGTGCGAGTGTGTGTGCGCGAGTGTGCACGAGTTTGTGCATGTAAGTGTGTGCATGCGAGTGTGTGCGAGTGTGCTCGAGTGAATGGGTGAGAGTGTTTGCGATTGTGTGTGAGTGTGTGCGAGTAAGTGTGTGTGAGTGTGTATGAGTGAGTGTGTGTGAGTGTGTGTGTGCGAGTTTGTGTGCGAGTGTGTGTGAGTGAGTGTGTGCGAGTGTGTGCGAGTTTGTGTGCGAGTGTTTGTGCGAGTGTGTGCGTGCGAGTGTGTGTTCGAGTGTGTGCGCGCGAGTGTGTGCGCGCGAGTGTGTGTGCGAATGTGTGTGCGTGTGAGTGTGTGCGAGTGTGTATGAGTGTATGTGCGAGTGTGTGCCAGTGTGTGCGAGTGTGTGTGTGCGAGTCTGTGCAAGTGTGTGCGAGTGTGTGCGAGTGTGTGTGTGCGAGTGTGTGTGCAATTGTGTATGAGTGTGTGTGAGTGTTTGTGAGTTTGTGCAAGTGTGTGCGAGTGTGCGTGCGAGTGCATGCGAGTGAGTGCGGGTGTGTGCGAGTGTGTGTATGCGAGTCTGTGTGTGATTGTGTATGAGTGTGTGCGAGTGTGTGAGTTTGTGCGAGTGTGTGCGTGTGTGTGCGAGTGCATGCGAGTGCGTGCAAATGTGTGCGAGAGTGTGCGAGTTTGTGTGTGTGAGTGTGTGTGTGAGTGTGTGCGAATGTGTGCCAGTTTGTGCGTACGAGTGTGTGCAAGTGAGTGCGAGTGTGTGCGAATGTGTGCGTGCGAGTGTGCGCGAGTGTGTGCGTGTGAGTGTGTGCGAGTGTGTGTGTGCGAGTGTGTGCGAGTGTGCTCGAGTGACTGGGTGCAAGTGTGTGCGAGTATGTGTGAGTGAGTGTCTGTGTGTGTGCGAGTTTGTGTGCGAGTGTGTGCGAGTTTGTGTGCGAGTGTGTGCGAGTGAGTGTGTGCGAATGTGTGCGAGTGTGTGCGAGTGTGTGCGAGTGTGTGTGTGCCAGTGTGTGTGCAATTGTGTATGAGTGTGTGCGAGTGTTTGTGAGTTTGTGCAAGTGTGTGCGAGTGTGCGTGCGAGTGCATGCGAGTGAGTGCGGGTGTGTGCGAGTGTGTGTATGCGAGTCTGTGTGTGATTGTGTATGAGTGTGTGCGAGTGTGTGAGTTTGTGCGAGTGTGTGCGTGTGTGTGCGAGTTCGTGCGAATGCGTGCGAGTTCGTGCAAATGTGTGCGAGAGTGTGCGAGTGTGTGTGTGTGAGTGTGTGCGAATGTGTGCGAGTGTGTGTGCGATTGTGTATGGTGTGTGCGAGTGTGTGCGTGTGAGTGCGTGCGAGTGTATGCGAGTGTGCACGAGTGTGTGTGAGTGTGTGCGAGTGTGTGTGTGTGAGTGTGTGTGTGTGAGTGTGTGCGAATGTGTGCCAGTTTGTGCGTACGAGTGTGTGCAAGTGAGTGCGAGTGTGTGCCAATGTGTGCGTGCGAGTGTGTGCGAGTGTGTGTGTGCGAGTGTGCGCGAGTGTGTGCGTGCGAGTGTGTGCTAGTTTGTGCGTGCGAGTGTGTGCGAGTGTGTTAGTGTGTGTGCGAGTGTATGCGTGCGAGTGTGTGTGTGCGAGTGTGTGCGAGTGTGCTCGAGTGAGTGGGTGCGAGTGGGTGCGAGTGTGTGTGAGTGTGTGCGTGGGTGCGAGTTTGTGTGCGAGTGAGTGTGTGTGAATGTGTGTGAGTGTGTGCGAGTGTGTGCAAGTGTGTGTGCGAGTGTGTGCGTGCGAGTGTGTGCGTGCGAGTGTGTGCGTGCGAGTGTGTGCGAGTGTGCTCGAGTGAGTGGGTGCGAGTGTGTATGAGTGAGTGTGTGTGAGTGTGTGCGTGGGTGCGAGATTGTGTGCGAGTGAGTGTGTGTGAATGTGTGTGAGTGTGTGCGAGTGTGTGTAAGTGTGTGTGCAAGTGCGTGCATGCGAGTGTGTGCAAGTGTGAGTGAGTGTGTGTGAGTGTGTGTGCGAGTGTGTGTGCGAGTGTGTGCGTTTGTGTGCGAGTGCGTGCGAGTGCGTGCAAATGTGTGCGAGAGTGTGCGAATGTGGGCGTGCGAGTGTGTGCTAGTGTGCGCGAGTGTGTGAGTGTGTGCGAGTGTGCGTGAGTAAGTGTGCGTGTGAGTGCGTGCGTGCGAGTGTTTCCGAGTGTGTGTGTGAGTGTGTAGGATTGTGTGTGCGAGTGTATGTGCGAGTGTGTGTGTACGAGTTTGTTCGAGTGTGTGCAATTGTGTGCGAGTGTGTGTGCGAGTGCGTATGAGTGAGTGTGTGCGAGTGTGTGCGAGTGTGTGTTTGCGAGTGTGTGTGCGAGTGTGTGCGAGTGTTTGTTTGCGAGTGTGTGTGCGAGTGTGTGCGAGTGTGTATGAGTGTATGTGCGAGTGTGTGTGCGAGTGTGTGCGTGCAAGTGTTTGCGTGCGAGTGTGTGCGAGTGTGTGCAAGTGTGTGTGAGTGTGTGCGAGTGTGTGTGCGAGTGTTTGTGAGTGTGTACGAGTGTGTGTTGGAGTTTGTGCGAGTGTGTGCGAGTGTGTGTGAGTGTGTGTGCGAGTGTGTGCATGCGAGTGTGTGCGAGTGTGTGTGTGCGAGTGTGTGCAAGTGTGTGCGAGTGAGTGTGTGCGAGTGTGTGTGCGAGTGTGTGCGTGCGAGTGTGTGCGAGTGTGTGCGTGCGAGTGTGTGCGAGTGTGTGCGACTGTGTGCGAGTGTGTGCGAGTGTGTGAGTGTGAGTGTGTGCGAATGTGTGCGAGTGTGTTTGCGCGAGTGTGCACGAGTGTGTGCATGTAAGTGTGTGCATGCGAGTGTGTGCGAGTGTGCTCAAGTGAATGGGTGAGAGTGTGTGCGAGTGTGTGTGAGTGTGTGCGAGTAAGTGTGTGTGAGTGTGTATGAGTGAGTGTGTGTGAGTGTGTGTGTGCGAGTTTGTGTGCGAGTGTGTGTGAGTGAGTGTGTGCGAGTGTGTGCGAGTTTGTGTGCGAGTGTTTGTGCGAATGTGTGCGTGCGAGTGTGTGTGTTCGAGTGTGTGCGCGCGAGTGTGTGCGCGCAAGTGTGTGTGCGAATGTGTGTGCGTGTGAGTGTGTGTGAGTGTGTATGAGTGTATGTGCGAGTGTGTGCGTGCGAGTGTGTGCAAGTGTGAGTGAGTGTGTGCGAGTGTGTGTGCGAGTTTGTGTGTGAGTGTGTGTGCGAGAGTGTGCGAGTGTGTGCAAGTGTGTGCAAATGTGCCCGAGTGTGCGCGAGTGTGCACGAGTGAGTGAGTGCGAGTGTGTATAAGTGAGTGTGTGTGCGTGTGTGCGAGTTAGTGTGCGAGTGAGTGTGTGTGAATGTGTGCGAGTGTGTGCGAGTGTTTCTGTGCGAGTGTGTGTGCGAGTGTGTGCGTGCGAGTGTGTGCGTGCGAGTGTGTGTGAGTGTGAGTGAGTGTGTGCGAGTGTGTGTGCGAGTGTGTGTGCGAGTGTGTGCGAGTGTGTGCAAATGTGCCCGAGTGTGCGCGAGTGTGCACGAGTGAGTGGGTGCGAGTGTGTGTGAGTGTGCGCATGTAAGTGTGTGCGAGCGTGTGCGAGTGTGTGTGAGTGTGTGTGCGAGTGTGTGTGTGTGAGTGTGAGCGAGTGTGTATGAGTGTGTGTGCGAGTGTGTGCAAGTGTGTGTGAGTGTGTGCGAGTGTGCATAAGTGTGTGCGAGTGTGTGCGAGTGTGCATGAGTGTGTGCGAGTGTGTGCGATTGTGTGTGTGAGTGTGTAGGACTTTCTGTGCGAGTGTTTAGGAGTGTGTGTGTGAGTGTGTGAAAGTGTGTGCGAGTGTGTGCAAGTGTGTGCGTGCGAGTGTGTGCGAGTGTGTGCGAAAGTGTGCGAGTGTGTGCGAGTGTGTGAGTGTGAGTGTGTGCGAATGTGTGCGAGTGTGTGTGCACGAGTGTGCACGAGTTTGTGCATGTAAGTGTGTGCATGCGAGTGTGTGCGAGTGTGCTCGAGTGAATGGGTGAGAGTGTTTGCGATTGTGTGTGAGTGTGTGCGAGTAAGTGTGTGTGAGTGTGTATGAATGAGTTTGTGTGAGTGTGTGTGTGCGAGTTTGTGTGCGAGTGTGTGTGAGTGTTTGTGCGAGTGTGTGCGTGCGAGTGTGTGCGCGCGAGTGTGTGTGCGAATGTGTGTGCGTGTGAGTGTGTGCGAGTGTGTATGAGTGTATGTGCGAGTGTGTGCCAGTGTGTGCGAGTGTGTGTGTGCGAGTCTGTGCAAGTGTGTGCGAGTGTGTACGAGTGTGTGTGTGCGAGTGTGTGTGCAATTGTGTATGAGTGTGTGCGAGTGTTTGTGAGTTTGTGCAAGTGTGTGCGAGTGTGCGTGCGAGTGCATGCGAGTCAGTGTGGGTGTGTGCGAGTGTGTGTATGCGAGTCTGTGTGTGATTGTGTATGAGTGTGTGCGAGTGTGTGAGTTTGTGCGAGTGTGTGCGAGTGTGTGTGCGAGTGTGCATGAGTGTGTGCGAGTGTGTGAGTTTGTGCGAGTGTGTGCGAGTGTGTGTGCGAGTGTGCATGAGTGTGTGCGAGTGTGTGCGATTGTGTGTGTGAGTGTGTAGGACTTTCTGTGCGAGTGTTTAGGAGTGTGTGTGTGAGTGTGTGAAAGTGTGTGCGAGTGTGTGCAAGTGTGTGCGTGCGAGTGTGTGCGAGTGTGTGCGAAAGTGTACGAGTGTGTGCGAGTGTGTGAGTGTGAGTGTGTGTGAATGTGTGCGAGTGTGTGTGCGCGAGTGTGCACGAGTTTGTGCATGTAAGTGTGTGCATGCGAGTGTGTGCGAGTGTGCTCGAGTGAATGGGTGAGAGTGTTTGCGATTGTGTGTGAGTGTGTGCGAGTAAGTGTGTGTGAGTGTGTATGAATGAGTGTGTGTGAGTGTGTGTGTGCGAGTTTGTGTGCGAGTGTGTGTGAGTGTTTGTGCGAGTGTGTGCGTGCGAGTGTGTGTTCGAGTGTGTGCGCGCGAGTGTGTGTGCGAATGTGTGTGCGTGTGAGTGTGTGCGAGTGTGTATGAGTGTATGTGCGAGTGTGTGCCAGTGTGTGCGAGTGTGTGTGTGCGAGTCTGTGCAAGTGTGTGCGAGTGTGTGCGAGTGTGTGTGTGCGAGTGTGTGTGCAATTGTGTATGAGTGTGTGCGAGTGTTTGTGAGTTTGTGCAAGTGTGTGCGAGTGTGCGTGCGAGTGCATGCGAGTGAGTGTGGGTGTGTGCGAGTGTGTGTATGCGAGTCTGTCTGTGATTGTGTATGAGTGTGTGCGAGTGTGTGAGTTTGTGCGAGTGTGTGCGTGTGTGTGCAAGTGCGTGCGAGTGCGAGCAAATGTGTGCGAGAGTGTGCGAGTTTGTGTGTGTGAGTGTGTGTGTGAGTGTGTGCGAATGTGTGCCAGTTTGTGCGTATGAGTGTGTGCAAGTGAGTGCGAGTGTGTGCGAATGTGTGCGTGCGAGTGTGCGCGAGTGTGTGCGTGTGAGTGTGTGCGAGTGTGTGTGTGCGATTGTGTGCGAGTGTGCTCGAGTGACTGGGTGCAAGTGTGTGCGAGTATGTGTGAGTGAGTGTGTGTGAGTGTCTGCGTGTGTGCGAGTTTGTGTGCGAGTGTGTGCGAGTTTGTGTGCGAGTGTGTGCGATTGAGTGTGTGCGAATGTGTGCGAGTGTGTGCGAGTGTGTGCAAGTCTGTGTGTGCCAGTGTGTGTGCAATTGTGTATGAGTGTGTGAGAGTGTTTGTGAGTTTGTGCAAGTGTGTGCGAGTGTGCGTGCGAGTGCATGCGAGTGAGTGCGGGTGTGTGCGAGTGTGTGTATGTGAGTCTGTGTGTGATTGTGTATGAGTGTGTGCGAGTGTGTGAGTTTGTGCGAGTGTGTGCGTGTGTGTGCGAGTGCGTGAGAATGCGTGCGAGTTCGTGCAAATGTGTGCGAGAGTGTGCGAGTGTGTGTGTGTGAGTGTGTGCGAATGTGTGCGAGTGTGTGTGTGCGATTGTGTATGGTGTGTGCGAGTGTGTGCGTGTGAGTGCGTGCGAGTGTATGCGAGTGTGCGCAAGTGTGTGTGAGTGTGTGCGAGTGTGTGTGCGAGTGTGTGCGAGTGTGTGCAAACGTGCCCGAGTGTGCGCGAGTGTGCACGAGTGAGTGGGTGCGAGTTTGTGCGAGTGTGTATGAGTGAGTGTGTGTGAGTGTGTGCGTGTGTGCGAGTTTGTGTGCGAGTGAGTGTGTGCGAATGTGTGCGAGTGTGTGCGAGTGTGTGAGTGTGTGTGAGTGTGCACGGGTGTGTGTGCGAGTGCGTGCGAGTGTGTGCAAATGTGTGCGAGCGTGTGTGAGTGTGTGAGTGTGTGTGAGTGTGCACGAGTGTGTGCGTGTGAGTGATTGTGTGTGAGTCTGTGCGAGTGTGTGCTTGCGAGTGTGTGCTAGTGTGCACGAGTGTGTGAGTGTGTGCGAGAGTGCGCGAGTGTGTGCGTGTGAGTAAGTGAGTGTGTGTGTGAGTGTGTGCGAGTGTGTGTGTGAGTGTGTATGACTGTGTGTGCGAGTGTGTGCGCGTGTGTGCGAGTGTATGTGCGAGTGTGTGCGAGTGTGTGTGCGAGTGTGTGTGTGAGTGTGTTTGAGTGTGTGCAAGTGTGTGCGAGTGTGTGTGCGAGTGCGTACGAGTGTGTGTGAGTGCGTGTAAGTATGTGTGCGAGTGTGTGATTGTGTGGGAGTGTGTGTGAGCTTGTAGCACTGTATGTGCGAGTGTTTGTGAGTGTGTGCGGGTGTGTTCGAGTGTGTGTAAGTGTGTGAGTGTGTGTGAGTGTGAGTGCGAGTGTGTGCGTGTGAGTGAGTGTGTGTGTGAGTGTGTGCAAGTGTGTGTGTGAGTGTGTAGGACTGTGTGTGCGAGTGTGTGTGCGAGTGTGTGCGAATGTGTATGTGTGTATGTGCGAGTGTGTGCGAGTGTGTGCGAGTGTGTGTGCGAGTGTTTGTGAGTGTGTACGAGTGTGTGTTGGAGTTTGTGCGAGTGTGTGCGAGTGTGTGTGTGAGTGTGTGTGCGAGTGTGTGCATGCGAGTGTGTGCGAGTGTGTGTGTGCGAGTGTGTGCAAGTGTGTGCGAGTGAGTGTGTGCGAGTGTGTGTAAGTGTGTGCATGCGAGTGTGTGCGAGTGTGTGCGTGCGAGTGTGTGCGAGTGTGTGCGACTGTGTGCGAGTGTGTGCGAGTTTGTGAGTGTGAGTGTGTGCGAATGTGTGCGAGTGTGTTTGCGTGAGTGTGCACTAGTGTGTGCATGTAAGTGTGTGCATGCGAGTGTGTGCGAATGTGCTCAAGTGAATGGGTGAGAGTGTGTGCGAGTGTGTGTGAGTGTGTGCGAGTAAGTGTGTGTGAGTGTGTATGAGTGAGTGTGTGTGAGTGTGTGTGTGCGAGTTTGTGTGCGAGTGTGTGTGAGTGAGTGTGTGCGAGTGTGTGCGAGTTTGTGTGCGAGTGTTTGTGCGAATGTGTGCGTGCGAGTGTGTGTGTTCGAGTGTGTGCGCGCGAGTGTGTGCGCGCAAGTGTGTGTGCGAATGTGTGTGCGTGTGAGTGTGTGTGAGTGTGTAAGAGTGTATGTGCGAGTGTGTGCCAGTGTGTGCGAGTGTGTGTGTGCGAGTGTGTGCAAGTGTGTTCGAGTGTGTGAGAGTGTGTGTGCGAGTGTGTGTGCAATTGTGTATGAGTGTGTGCGAGTGTTTGTGAGTTTGTGCAAGTGTGTGCGAGTGTGCGTGCGAGTGCATGCGAGTGAGTGCGGGTGTGTGCGAGTGTGTGTATGCGAGTCTGTGTGTGATTGTGTATGAGTGTGTGCGAGTGCGTGAGTTTGTGCGAGTGTGTGCGTGTGTGTGTGAGTGCGTGCGAATGCGTGCGAGTTTGTGCAAATGTGTGCGAGAGTGTGCGAGTGTGTGTGTGTGAGTGTGTGCGAATGTGTGCGAGTGTGTGTGTGCGATTGTGTATGGTGTGTGCGAGTGTGTGCGTGTGAGTGCGTGCGAGTGTATGCGAGTGTGCGCGAGTGTGTGTGAGTGTGTGCGAGTGTGTGTGTGTGAGTGTGTGCGAATGTGTGCCAGTTTGTGCGTACGAGTGTGTGCAAGTGAGTGCGAGTGTGTGCCAATGTGTGCGTGCGAGTGTGCGCAAGTGTGTTCGTGTGAGTGTGTGCGAGTGTGTGTGCGAGTGTGTGCGAGTGTGCTCGAGTGACTGGGTGCAAGTGTGTGCGAGTATGTGTGAGTGAGTGTGTGTGAGTGTCTGCGTGTGTGCGAGTTTGTGTGCGAGTTTGTGTGCGAGTGTGTGCGAGTTTGTGTGCGAGTGTGTGCGAGTGAGTGTGTGCGAATGTGTGCGAGTGTGTGCGAGTGTGTGCGTGCGAGTGTGTGCTAGTGTGTGCGTGCGAGTGTGTGCGAGTGTGTTAGTGTGTGTGCGAGTGTGTGCATGCGAGTGTGTGCGTGCGAGTGTGTGCGAGTGTGCTCGAGTGAGTGGGTGCGAGTGGGTGCGAGTGTGTGTGAGTGTGTGCGTGGGTGCGAGTTTGTGTGCGAGTGAGTGTGAGTGAATGTGTGTGAGTGTGTGCGAGTGTGTGTAAGTGTGTGTGCGAGTGAGTGCGTGCGAGTGTGTGCGTGCGAGTGTGTGCGTGCGAGTGTGTGCGAGTGTGCTCGAGTGAGTGGGTGCGAGTGTGTATGAGTGAGTGTGTGTGAGTGTGTGCGTGGGTGCGAGATTGTGTGCGAGTGAGTGTGTGTGAATGTGTGTGAGTGTGTGCGAGTGTGTGTAAGTGTGTGTGCAAGTGCGTGCATGCGAGTGTTTGCGTGCGAGTGTGTGCGTGCGAGTGTGTGCAAGTGTGAGTGAGTGTGTGCGAGTGTGTGTGCGAGTGTGTGTGCGAGTGTGTTTGCGAGAGTGTGCGAGTGTGTGCGAGTGTGTGCAAATGTGCCCGAGTGTGCGCGAGTGTGCACGAGTGAGTGAGTGCGAGTGTGTATAAGTGAGTGTGTGTGCGTGTGTGCGAGTTAGTGTGCGAGTGAGTGTGTGCGAATGTGTGCGAGTGTGTGCGAGTGTTTCTGTGCGAGTGTGTGTGCGAGTGTGTGCGTGCGAGTGTGTGTGAGTGTGAGTGAGTGTGTGCGAGTGTGTGTGCGAGTGTGTGCGAGTGTGTGCAAATGTGCCCGAGTGTGCGCGAGTGTGCACGAGTGAGTGGGTGCGAGTGTGTGTGAGTGTGTGCATGTAAGTGTGTGCGAGCGTGTGCGAGTGTGTGTGAGTGTGTGTGCGAGTGTGTGTGTGTGAGCGAGTGTGTATGAGTGTGTGTGCGAGTGTGTGCAAGTGTGTGTGAGTGTGTGCGAGTGTGTGTACGAGTGTGTGCCATTGTGCATAAGTGTGTGCGAGTGTGTGCGAGTGTGTGTGCGAGTGTGCATGAGTGTGTGCGAGTGTGTGCGATTGTGTGTGTGAGTGTGTAGGACTTTCTGTGCGAGTGTTTAGGAGTGTGTGTGTGAGTGTGTGAAAGTGTGTGCGAGTGTGTGCAAGTGTGTGCGTGCGAGTGTGTGCGAGTGTGTGCGACTGTGTGCGAGTGTGTGCGAGTGTGTGAGTGTGAGTGTGAGTGTGTGCGAATGTGTGCGAGTGTGTGTGCGCGAGTGTGCACGAGTTTGTGCATGTAAGTGTGTGCATGCGAGTGTGTGCGAGTGTGCTCGAGTGAATGGGTGAGAGTGTTTGCGATTGTGTGTGAGTGTGTGCGAGTAAGTGTGTGTGAGTGTGTATGAGTGAGTGTGTGTGAGTGTGTGTGTGCGAGTTTGTGTGCGAGTGTGTGTGAGTGAGTGTGTGCGAGTGTGTGCGAGTTTGTGTGCGAGTGTTTGTGCGAGTGTGTGCGTGCGAGTGTGTGTTCGAGTGTGTGCGCGCGAGTGTGTGCGCGCGAGTGTGTGTGCGAATGTGTGTGCGTGTGAGTGTGTGCGAGTGTGTATGAGTGTATGTGCGAGTGTGTGCCAGTGTGTGCGAGTGTGTGTGTGCGAGTCTGTGCAAGTGTGTGCGAGTGTGTGCGAGTGTGTGTGTGCGAGTGTGTGTGCAATTGTGTATGAGTGTGTGTGAGTGTTTGTGAGTTTGTGCAAGTGTGTGCGAGTGTGCGTGCGAGTGCATGCGAGTGAGTGCGGGTGTGTGCGAGTGTGTGTATGCGAGTCTGTGTGTGATTGTGTATGAGTGTGTGCGAGTGTGTGAGTTTGTGCGAGTGTGTGCGTGTGTGTGCGAGTGCATGCGAGTGCGTGCAAATGTGTGCGAGAGTGTGCGAGTTTGTGTGTGTGAGTGTGTGTGTGAGTGTGTGCGAATGTGTGCCAGTTTGTGCGTACGAGTGTGTGCAAGTGAGTGCGAGTGTGTGCGAATGTGTGCGTGCGAGTGTGCGCGAGTGTGTGCGTGTGAGTGTGTGCGAGTGTGTGTGTGCGAGTGTGTGCGAGTGTGCTCGAGTGACTGGGTGCAAGTGTGTGCGAGTATGTGTGAGTGAGTGTCTGTGTGTGTGCGAGTTTGTGTGCGAGTGTGTGCGAGTTTGTGTGCGAGTGTGTGCGAGTGAGTGTGTGCGAATGTGTGCGAGTGTGTGCGAGTGTGTGCGAGTGTGTGTGTGCCAGTGTGTGTGCAATTGTGTATGAGTGTGTGCGAGTGTTTGTGAGTTTGTGCAAGTGTGTGCGAGTGTGCGTGCGAGTGCATGCGAGTGAGTGCGGGTGTGTGCGAGTGTGTGTATGCGAGTCTGTGTGTGATTGTGTATGAGTGTGTGCGAGTGTGTGAGTTTGTGCGAGTGTGTGCGTGTGTGTGCGAGTTCGTGCGAATGCGTGCGAGTTCGTGCAAATGTGTGCGAGAGTGTGCGAGTGTGTGTGTGTGAGTGTGTGCGAATGTGTGCGAGTGTGTGTGCGATTGTGTATGGTGTGTGCGAGTGTGTGCGTGTGAGTGCGTGCGAGTGTATGCGAGTGTGCACGAGTGTGTGTGAGTGTGTGCGAGTGTGTGTGTGTGAGTGTGTGTGTGTGAGTGTGTGCGAATGTGTGCCAGTTTGTGCGTACGAGTGTGTGCAAGTGAGTGCGAGTGTGTGCCAATGTGTGCGTGCGAGTGTGTGCGAGTGTGTGTGTGCGAGTGTGCGCGAGTGTGTGCGTGCGAGTGTGTGCTAGTTTGTGCGTGCGAGTGTGTGCGAGTGTGTTAGTGTGTGTGCGAGTGTATGCGTGCGAGTGTGTGTGTGCGAGTGTGTGCGAGTGTGCTCGAGTGAGTGGGTGCGAGTGGGTGCGAGTGTGTGTGAGTGTGTGCGTGGGTGCGAGTTTGTGTGCGAGTGAGTGTGTGTGAATGTGTGTGAGTGTGTGCGAGTGTGTGCAAGTGTGTGTGCGAGTGTGTGCGTGCGAGTGTGTGCGTGCGAGTGTGTGCGTGCGAGTGTGTGCGAGTGTGCTCGAGTGAGTGGGTGCGAGTGTGTATGAGTGAGTGTGTGTGAGTGTGTGCGTGGGTGCGAGATTGTGTGCGAGTGAGTGTGTGTGAATGTGTGTGAGTGTGTGCGAGTGTGTGTAAGTGTGTGTGCAAGTGCGTGCATGCGAGTGTGTGCAAGTGTGAGTGAGTGTGTGTGAGTGTGTGTGCGAGTGTGTGTGCGAGTGTGTGCGTTTGTGTGCGAGTGCGTGCGAGTGCGTGCAAATGTGTGCGAGAGTGTGCGAATGTGGGCGTGCGAGTGTGTGCTAGTGTGCGCGAGTGTGTGAGTGTGTGCGAGTGTGCGTGAGTAAGTGTGCGTGTGAGTGCGTGCGTGCGAGTGTTTCCGAGTGTGTGTGTGAGTGTGTAGGATTGTGTGTGCGAGTGTATGTGCGAGTGTGTGTGTACGAGTTTGTTCGAGTGTGTGCAATTGTGTGCGAGTGTGTGTGCGAGTGCGTATGAGTGAGTGTGTGCGAGTGTGTGCGAGTGTGTGTTTGCGAGTGTGTGTGCGAGTGTGTGCGAGTGTTTGTTTGCGAGTGTGTGTGCGAGTGTGTGCGAGTGTGTATGAGTGTATGTGCGAGTGTGTGTGCGAGTGTGTGCGTGCAAGTGTTTGCGTGCGAGTGTGTGCGAGTGTGTGCAAGTGTGTGTGAGTGTGTGCGAGTGTGTGTGCGAGTGTTTGTGAGTGTGTACGAGTGTGTGTTGGAGTTTGTGCGAGTGTGTGCGAGTGTGTGTGAGTGTGTGTGCGAGTGTGTGCATGCGAGTGTGTGCGAGTGTGTGTGTGCGAGTGTGTGCAAGTGTGTGCGAGTGAGTGTGTGCGAGTGTGTGTGCGAGTGTGTGCGTGCGAGTGTGTGCGAGTGTGTGCGTGCGAGTGTGTGCGAGTGTGTGCGACTGTGTGCGAGTGTGTGCGAGTGTGTGAGTGTGAGTGTGTGCGAATGTGTGCGAGTGTGTTTGCGCGAGTGTGCACGAGTGTGTGCATGTAAGTGTGTGCATGCGAGTGTGTGCGAGTGTGCTCAAGTGAATGGGTGAGAGTGTGTGCGAGTGTGTGTGAGTGTGTGCGAGTAAGTGTGTGTGAGTGTGTATGAGTGAGTGTGTGTGAGTGTGTGTGTGCGAGTTTGTGTGCGAGTGTGTGTGAGTGAGTGTGTGCGAGTGTGTGCGAGTTTGTGTGCGAGTGTTTGTGCGAATGTGTGCGTGCGAGTGTGTGTGTTCGAGTGTGTGCGCGCGAGTGTGTGCGCGCAAGTGTGTGTGCGAATGTGTGTGCGTGTGAGTGTGTGTGAGTGTGTATGAGTGTATGTGCGAGTGTGTGCGTGCGAGTGTGTGCAAGTGTGAGTGAGTGTGTGCGAGTGTGTGTGCGAGTTTGTGTGTGAGTGTGTGTGCGAGAGTGTGCGAGTGTGTGCAAGTGTGTGCAAATGTGCCCGAGTGTGCGCGAGTGTGCACGAGTGAGTGAGTGCGAGTGTGTATAAGTGAGTGTGTGTGCGTGTGTGCGAGTTAGTGTGCGAGTGAGTGTGTGTGAATGTGTGCGAGTGTGTGCGAGTGTTTCTGTGCGAGTGTGTGTGCGAGTGTGTGCGTGCGAGTGTGTGCTTGCGAGTGTGTGTGAGTGTGAGTGAGTGTGTGCGAGTGTGTGTGCGAGTGTGTGTGCGAGTGTGTGCGAGTGTGTGCAAATGTGCCCGAGTGTGCGCGAGTGTGCACGAGTGAGTGGGTGCGAGTGTGTGTGAGTGTGCGCATGTAAGTGTGTGCGAGCGTGTGCGAGTGTGTGTGAGTGTGTGTGCGAGTGTGTGTGTGTGAGTGTGAGCGAGTGTGTATGAGTGTGTGTGCGAGTGTGTGCAAGTGTGTGTGAGTGTGTGCGAGTGTGCATAAGTGTGTGCGAGTGTGTGCGAGTGTGCATGAGTGTGTGCGAGTGTGTGCGATTGTGTGTGTGAGTGTGTAGGACTTTCTGTGCGAGTGTTTAGGAGTGTGTGTGTGAGTGTGTGAAAGTGTGTGCGAGTGTGTGCAAGTGTGTGCGTGCGAGTGTGTGCGAGTGTGTGCGAAAGTGTGCGAGTGTGTGCGAGTGTGTGAGTGTGAGTGTGTGCGAATGTGTGCGAGTGTGTGTGCACGAGTGTGCACGAGTTTGTGCATGTAAGTGAGTGTGTGCGAATGTGTGCGAGTGTGTGTGCACGAGTGTGCACGAGTTTGTGCATGTAAGTGTGTGCATGCGAGTGTGTGCGAGTGTGCTCGAGTGAATGGGTGAGAGTGTTTGCGATTGTGTGTGAGTGTGTGCGAGTAAGTGTGTGTGAGTGTGTATGAATGAGTTTGTGTGAGTGTGTGTGTGCGAGTTTGTGTGCGAGTGTGTGTGAGTGTTTGTGCGAGTGTGTGCGTGCGAGTGTGTGCGCGCGAGTGTGTGTGCGAATGTGTGTGCGTGTGAGTGTGTGCGAGTGTGTATGAGTGTATGTGCGAGTGTGTGCCAGTGTGTGCGAGTGTGTGTGTGCGAGTCTGTGCAAGTGTGTGCGAGTGTGTACGAGTGTGTGTGTGCGAGTGTGTGTGCAATTGTGTATGAGTGTGTGCGAGTGTTTGTGAGTTTGTGCAAGTGTGTGCGAGTGTGCGTGCGAGTGCATGCGAGTCAGTGTGGGTGTGTGCGAGTGTGTGTATGCGAGTCTGTGTGTGATTGTGTATGAGTGTGTGCGAGTGTGTGAGTTTGTGCGAGTGTGTGCGAGTGTGTGTGCGAGTGTGCATGAGTGTGTGCGAGTGTGTGCGATTGTGTGTGTGAGTGTGTAGGACTTTCTGTGCGAGTGTTTAGGAGTGTGTGTGTGAGTGTGTGAAAGTGTGTGCGAGTGTGTGCAAGTGTGTGCGTGCGAGTGTGTGCGAGTGTGTGCGAAAGTGTACGAGTGTGTGCGAGTGTGTGAGTGTGAGTGTGTGTGAATGTGTGCGAGTGTGTGTGCGCGAGTGTGCACGAGTTTGTGCATGTAAGTGTGTGCATGCGAGTGTGTGCGAGTGTGCTCGAGTGAATGGGTGAGAGTGTTTGCGATTGTGTGTGAGTGTGTGCGAGTAAGTGTGTGTGAGTGTGTATGAATGAGTGTGTGTGAGTGTGTGTGTGCGAGTTTGTGTGCGAGTGTGTGTGAGTGTTTGTGCGAGTGTGTGCGTGCGAGTGTGTGTTCGAGTGTGTGCGCGCGAGTGTGTGTGCGAATGTGTGTGCGTGTGAGTGTGTGCGAGTGTGTATGAGTGTATGTGCGAGTGTGTGCCAGTGTGTGCGAGTGTGTGTGTGCGAGTCTGTGCAAGTGTGTGCGAGTGTGTGCGAGTGTGTGTGTGCGAGTGTGTGTGCAATTGTGTATGAGTGTGTGCGAGTGTTTGTGAGTTTGTGCAAGTGTGTGCGAGTGTGCGTGCGAGTGCATGCGAGTGAGTGTGGGTGTGTGCGAGTGTGTGTATGCGAGTCTGTCTGTGATTGTGTATGAGTGTGTGCGAGTGTGTGAGTTTGTGCGAGTGTGTGCGTGTGTGTGCAAGTGCGTGCGAGTGCGAGCAAATGTGTGCGAGAGTGTGCGAGTTTGTGTGTGTGAGTGTGTGTGTGAGTGTGTGCGAATGTGTGCCAGTTTGTGCGTATGAGTGTGTGCAAGTGAGTGCGAGTGTGTGCGAATGTGTGCGTGCGAGTGTGCGCGAGTGTGTGCGTGTGAGTGTGTGCGAGTGTGTGTGTGCGATTGTGTGCGAGTGTGCTCGAGTGACTGGGTGCAAGTGTGTGCGAGTATGTGTGAGTGAGTGTGTGTGAGTGTCTGCGTGTGTGCGAGTTTGTGTGCGAGTGTGTGCGAGTTTGTGTGCGAGTGTGTGCGATTGAGTGTGTGCGAATGTGTGCGAGTGTGTGCGAGTGTGTGCAAGTCTGTGTGTGCCAGTGTGTGTGCAATTGTGTATGAGTGTGTGAGAGTGTTTGTGAGTTTGTGCAAGTGTGTGCGAGTGTGCGTGCGAGTGCATGCGAGTGAGTGCGGGTGTGTGCGAGTGTGTGTATGTGAGTCTGTGTGTGATTGTGTATGAGTGTGTGCGAGTGTGTGAGTTTGTGCGAGTGTGTGCGTGTGTGTGCGAGTGCGTGAGAATGCGTGCGAGTTCGTGCAAATGTGTGCGAGAGTGTGCGAGTGTGTGTGTGTGAGTGTGTGCGAATGTGTGCGAGTGTGTGTGTGCGATTGTGTATGGTGTGTGCGAGTGTGTGCGTGTGAGTGCGTGCGAGTGTATGCGAGTGTGCGCAAGTGTGTGTGAGTGTGTGCGAGTGTGTGTGCGAGTGTGTGCGAGTGTGTGCAAACGTGCCCGAGTGTGCGCGAGTGTGCACGAGTGAGTGGGTGCGAGTTTGTGCGAGTGTGTATGAGTGAGTGTGTGTGAGTGTGTGCGTGTGTGCGAGTTTGTGTGCGAGTGAGTGTGTGCGAATGTGTGCGAGTGTGTGCGAGTGTGTGAGTGTGTGTGAGTGTGCACGGGTGTGTGTGCGAGTGCGTGCGAGTGTGTGCAAATGTGTGCGAGCGTGTGTGAGTGTGTGAGTGTGTGTGAGTGTGCACGAGTGTGTGCGTGTGAGTGATTGTGTGTGAGTCTGTGCGAGTGTGTGCTTGCGAGTGTGTGCTAGTGTGCACGAGTGTGTGAGTGTGTGCGAGAGTGCGCGAGTGTGTGCGTGTGAGTAAGTGAGTGTGTGTGTGAGTGTGTGCGAGTGTGTGTGTGAGTGTGTATGACTGTGTGTGCGAGTGTGTGCGCGTGTGTGCGAGTGTATGTGCGAGTGTGTGCGAGTGTGTGTGCGAGTGTGTGTGTGAGTGTGTTTGAGTGTGTGCAAGTGTGTGCGAGTGTGTGTGCGAGTGCGTACGAGTGTGTGTGAGTGCGTGTAAGTATGTGTGCGAGTGTGTGATTGTGTGGGAGTGTGTGTGAGCTTGTAGCACTGTATGTGCGAGTGTTTGTGAGTGTGTGCGGGTGTGTTCGAGTGTGTGTAAGTGTGTGAGTGTGTGTGAGTGTGAGTGCGAGTGTGTGCGTGTGAGTGAGTGTGTGTGTGAGTGTGTGCAAGTGTGTGTGTGAGTGTGTAGGACTGTGTGTGCGAGTGTGTGTGCGAGTGTGTGCGAATGTGTATGTGTGTATGTGCGAGTGTGTGCGAGTGTGTGCGAGTGTGTGTGCGAGTGTTTGTGAGTGTGTACGAGTGTGTGTTGGAGTTTGTGCGAGTGTGTGCGAGTGTGTGTGTGAGTGTGTGTGCGAGTGTGTGCATGCGAGTGTGTGCGAGTGTGTGTGTGCGAGTGTGTGCAAGTGTGTGCGAGTGAGTGTGTGCGAGTGTGTGTAAGTGTGTGCATGCGAGTGTGTGCGAGTGTGTGCGTGCGAGTGTGTGCGAGTGTGTGCGACTGTGTGCGAGTGTGTGCGAGTTTGTGAGTGTGAGTGTGTGCGAATGTGTGCGAGTGTGTTTGCGTGAGTGTGCACTAGTGTGTGCATGTAAGTGTGTGCATGCGAGTGTGTGCGAATGTGCTCAAGTGAATGGGTGAGAGTGTGTGCGAGTGTGTGTGAGTGTGTGCGAGTAAGTGTGTGTGAGTGTGTATGAGTGAGTGTGTGTGAGTGTGTGTGTGCGAGTTTGTGTGCGAGTGTGTGTGAGTGAGTGTGTGCGAGTGTGTGCGAGTTTGTGTGCGAGTGTTTGTGCGAATGTGTGCGTGCGAGTGTGTGTGTTCGAGTGTGTGCGCGCGAGTGTGTGCGCGCAAGTGTGTGTGCGAATGTGTGTGCGTGTGAGTGTGTGTGAGTGTGTAAGAGTGTATGTGCGAGTGTGTGCCAGTGTGTGCGAGTGTGTGTGTGCGAGTGTGTGCAAGTGTGTTCGAGTGTGTGAGAGTGTGTGTGCGAGTGTGTGTGCAATTGTGTATGAGTGTGTGCGAGTGTTTGTGAGTTTGTGCAAGTGTGTGCGAGTGTGCGTGCGAGTGCATGCGAGTGAGTGCGGGTGTGTGCGAGTGTGTGTATGCGAGTCTGTGTGTGATTGTGTATGAGTGTGTGCGAGTGCGTGAGTTTGTGCGAGTGTGTGCGTGTGTGTGTGAGTGCGTGCGAATGCGTGCGAGTTTGTGCAAATGTGTGCGAGAGTGTGCGAGTGTGTGTGTGTGAGTGTGTGCGAATGTGTGCGAGTGTGTGTGTGCGATTGTGTATGGTGTGTGCGAGTGTGTGCGTGTGAGTGCGTGCGAGTGTATGCGAGTGTGCGCGAGTGTGTGTGAGTGTGTGCGAGTGTGTGTGTGTGAGTGTGTGCGAATGTGTGCCAGTTTGTGCGTACGAGTGTGTGCAAGTGAGTGCGAGTGTGTGCCAATGTGTGCGTGCGAGTGTGCGCAAGTGTGTTCGTGTGAGTGTGTGCGAGTGTGTGTGCGAGTGTGTGCGAGTGTGCTCGAGTGACTGGGTGCAAGTGTGTGCGAGTATGTGTGAGTGAGTGTGTGTGAGTGTCTGCGTGTGTGCGAGTTTGTGTGCGAGTTTGTGTGCGAGTGTGTGCGAGTTTGTGTGCGAGTGTGTGCGAGTGAGTGTGTGCGAATGTGTGCGAGTGTGTGCGAGTGTGTGCGTGCGAGTGTGTGCTAGTGTGTGCGTGCGAGTGTGTGCGAGTGTGTTAGTGTGTGTGCGAGTGTGTGCATGCGAGTGTGTGCGTGCGAGTGTGTGCGAGTGTGCTCGAGTGAGTGGGTGCGAGTGGGTGCGAGTGTGTGTGAGTGTGTGCGTGGGTGCGAGTTTGTGTGCGAGTGAGTGTGAGTGAATGTGTGTGAGTGTGTGCGAGTGTGTGTAAGTGTGTGTGCGAGTGAGTGCGTGCGAGTGTGTGCGTGCGAGTGTGTGCGTGCGAGTGTGTGCGAGTGTGCTCGAGTGAGTGGGTGCGAGTGTGTATGAGTGAGTGTGTGTGAGTGTGTGCGTGGGTGCGAGATTGTGTGCGAGTGAGTGTGTGTGAATGTGTGTGAGTGTGTGCGAGTGTGTGTAAGTGTGTGTGCAAGTGCGTGCATGCGAGTGTTTGCGTGCGAGTGTGTGCGTGCGAGTGTGTGCAAGTGTGAGTGAGTGTGTGCGAGTGTGTGTGCGAGTGTGTGTGCGAGTGTGTGTGCGAGAGTGTGCGAGTGTGTGCGAGTGTGTGCAAATGTGCCCGAGTGTGCGCGAGTGTGCACGAGTGAGTGAGTGCGAGTGTGTATAAGTGAGTGTGTGTGCGTGTGTGCGAGTTAGTGTGCGAGTGAGTGTGTGCGAATGTGTGCGAGTGTGTGCGAGTGTTTCTGTGCGAGTGTGTGTGCGAGTGTGTGCGTGCGAGTGTGTGTGAGTGTGAGTGAGTGTGTGCGAGTGTGTGTGCGAGTGTGTGCGAGTGTGTGCAAATGTGCCCGAGTGTGCGCGAGTGTGCACGAGTGAGTGGGTGCGAGTGTGTGTGAGTGTGTGCATGTAAGTGTGTGCGAGCGTGTGCGAGTGTGTGTGAGTGTGTGTGCGAGTGTGTGTGTGTGAGCGAGTGTGTATGAGTGTGTGTGCGAGTGTGTGCAAGTGTGTGTGAGTGTGTGCGAGTGTGTGTACGAGTGTGTGCGATTGTGCATAAGTGTGTGCGAGTGTGTGCGAGTGTGTGTGCGAGTGTGCATGAGTGTGTGCGAGTGTGTGCGATTGTGTGTGTGAGTGTGTAGGACTTTCTGTGCGAGTGTTTAGGAGTGTGTGTGTGAGTGTGTGAAAGTGTGTGCGAGTGTGTGCAAGTGTGTGCGTGCGAGTGTGTGCGAGTGTGTGCGACTGTGTGCGAGTGTGTGCGAGTGTGTGAGTGTGAGTGTGAGTGTGTGCGAATGTGTGCGAGTGTGTGTGCGCGAGTGTGCACGAGTTTGTGCATGTAAGTGTGTGCATGCGAGTGTGTGCGAGTGTGCTCGAGTGAATGGGTGAGAGTGTTTGCGATTGTGTGTGAGTGTGTGCGAGTAAGTGTGTGTGAGTGTGTATGAGTGAGTGTGTGTGAGTGTGTGTGTGCGAGTTTGTGTGCGAGTGTGTGTGAGTGAGTGTGTGCGAGTGTGTGCGAGTTTGTGTGCGAGTGTTTGTGCGAGTGTGTGCGTGCGAGTGTGTGTTCGAGTGTGTGCGCGCGAGTGTGTGCGCGCGAGTGTGTGTGCGAATGTGTGTGCGTGTGAGTGTGTGCGAGTGTGTATGAGTGTATGTGCGAGTGTGTGCCAGTGTGTGCGAGTGTGTGTGTGCGAGTCTGTGCAAGTGTGTGCGAGTGTGTGCGAGTGTGTGTGTGCGAGTGTGTGTGCAATTGTGTATGAGTGTGTGTGAGTGTTTGTGAGTTTGTGCAAGTGTGTGCGAGTGTGCGTGCGAGTGCATGCGAGTGAGTGCGGGTGTGTGCGAGTGTGTGTATGCGAGTCTGTGTGTGATTGTGTATGAGTGTGTGCGAGTGTGTGAGTTTGTGCGAGTGTGTGCGTGTGTGTGCGAGTGCATGCGAGTGCGTGCAAATGTGTGCGAGAGTGTGCGAGTTTGTGTGTGTGAGTGTGTGTGTGAGTGTGTGCGAATGTGTGCCAGTTTGTGCGTACGAGTGTGTGCAAGTGAGTGCGAGTGTGTGCGAATGTGTGCGTGCGAGTGTGCGCGAGTGTGTGCGTGTGAGTGTGTGCGAGTGTGTGTGTGCGAGTGTGTGCGAGTGTGCTCGAGTGACTGGGTGCAAGTGTGTGCGAGTATGTGTGAGTGAGTGTCTGTGTGTGTGCGAGTTTGTGTGCGAGTGTGTGCGAGTTTGTGTGCGAGTGTGTGCGAGTGAGTGTGTGCGAATGTGTGCGAGTGTGTGCGAGTGTGTGCGAGTGTGTGTGTGCCAGTGTGTGTGCAATTGTGTATGAGTGTGTGCGAGTGTTTGTGAGTTTGTGCAAGTGTGTGCGAGTGTGCGTGCGAGTGCATGCGAGTGAGTGCGGGTGTGTGCGAGTGTGTGTATGCGAGTCTGTGTGTGATTGTGTATGAGTGTGTGCGAGTGTGTGAGTTTGTGCGAGTGTGTGCGTGTGTGTGCGAGTTCGTGCGAATGCGTGCGAGTTCGTGCAAATGTGTGCGAGAGTGTGCGAGTGTGTGTGTGTGAGTGTGTGCGAATGTGTGCGAGTGTGTGTGCGATTGTGTATGGTGTGTGCGAGTGTGTGCGTGTGAGTGCGTGCGAGTGTATGCGAGTGTGCACGAGTGTGTGTGAGTGTGTGCGAGTGTGTGTGTGTGAGTGTGTGTGTGTGAGTGTGTGCGAATGTGTGCCAGTTTGTGCGTACGAGTGTGTGCAAGTGAGTGCGAGTGTGTGCCAATGTGTGCGTGCGAGTGTGTGCGAGTGTGTGTGTGCGAGTGTGCGCGAGTGTGTGCGTGCGAGTGTGTGCTAGTTTGTGCGTGCGAGTGTGTGCGAGTGTGTTAGTGTGTGTGCGAGTGTATGCGTGCGAGTGTGTGTGTGCGAGTGTGTGCGAGTGTGCTCGAGTGAGTGGGTGCGAGTGGGTGCGAGTGTGTGTGAGTGTGTGCGTGGGTGCGAGTTTGTGTGCGAGTGAGTGTGTGTGAATGTGTGTGAGTGTGTGCGAGTGTGTGCAAGTGTGTGTGCGAGTGTGTGCGTGCGAGTGTGTGCGTGCGAGTGTGTGCGTGCGAGTGTGTGCGAGTGTGCTCGAGTGAGTGGGTGCGAGTGTGTATGAGTGAGTGTGTGTGAGTGTGTGCGTGGGTGCGAGATTGTGTGCGAGTGAGTGTGTGTGAATGTGTGTGAGTGTGTGCGAGTGTGTGTAAGTGTGTGTGCAAGTGCGTGCATGCGAGTGTGTGCAAGTGTGAGTGAGTGTGTGTGAGTGTGTGTGCGAGTGTGTGTGCGAGTGTGTGCGTTTGTGTGCGAGTGCGTGCGAGTGCGTGCAAATGTGTGCGAGAGTGTGCGAATGTGGGCGTGCGAGTGTGTGCTAGTGTGCGCGAGTGTGTGAGTGTGTGCGAGTGTGCGTGAGTAAGTGTGCGTGTGAGTGCGTGCGTGCGAGTGTTTCCGAGTGTGTGTGTGAGTGTGTAGGATTGTGTGTGCGAGTGTATGTGCGAGTGTGTGTGTACGAGTTTGTTCGAGTGTGTGCAATTGTGTGCGAGTGTGTGTGCGAGTGCGTATGAGTGAGTGTGTGCGAGTGTGTGCGAGTGTGTGTTTGCGAGTGTGTGTGCGAGTGTGTGCGAGTGTTTGTTTGCGAGTGTGTGTGCGAGTGTGTGCGAGTGTGTATGAGTGTATGTGCGAGTGTGTGTGCGAGTGTGTGCGTGCAAGTGTTTGCGTGCGAGTGTGTGCGAGTGTGTGCAAGTGTGTGTGAGTGTGTGCGAGTGTGTGTGCGAGTGTTTGTGAGTGTGTACGAGTGTGTGTTGGAGTTTGTGCGAGTGTGTGCGAGTGTGTGTGAGTGTGTGTGCGAGTGTGTGCATGCGAGTGTGTGCGAGTGTGTGTGTGCGAGTGTGTGCAAGTGTGTGCGAGTGAGTGTGTGCGAGTGTGTGTGCGAGTGTGTGCGTGCGAGTGTGTGCGAGTGTGTGCGTGCGAGTGTGTGCGAGTGTGTGCGACTGTGTGCGAGTGTGTGCGAGTGTGTGAGTGTGAGTGTGTGCGAATGTGTGCGAGTGTGTTTGCGCGAGTGTGCACGAGTGTGTGCATGTAAGTGTGTGCATGCGAGTGTGTGCGAGTGTGCTCAAGTGAATGGGTGAGAGTGTGTGCGAGTGTGTGTGAGTGTGTGCGAGTAAGTGTGTGTGAGTGTGTATGAGTGAGTGTGTGTGAGTGTGTGTGTGCGAGTTTGTGTGCGAGTGTGTGTGAGTGAGTGTGTGCGAGTGTGTGCGAGTTTGTGTGCGAGTGTTTGTGCGAATGTGTGCGTGCGAGTGTGTGTGTTCGAGTGTGTGCGCGCGAGTGTGTGCGCGCAAGTGTGTGTGCGAATGTGTGTGCGTGTGAGTGTGTGTGAGTGTGTATGAGTGTATGTGCGAGTGTGTGCCAGTGTGTGCGAGTGTGTGTGTGCGAGTGTGTGCAAGTGTGTGCGAGTGTGTGCGAGTGTGTGTGTGCGAGTGTGTGTGCAATTGTATATGAGTGTGTGCGAGTGTTTGTGAGTTTGTGCAAGTGTGTGCGAGTGTGCGTGCGAGTGCATGCGAGTGAGTGCGGGTGTGTGCGAGTGTGTGTATGCATGTCTGTGTGTGCTTGCGTATGAGTGTGTGCGAGTGTGTGAGTTTGTGCGAGTGTGTGCGTGTGTGTGCGAGTGCGTGCGAATGCGTGCGAGTTCGTGCAAATGTGTGCGAGAGTGTGCGAGTGTGTGTGTGTGAGTGTGTGCGAATGTGTGCGAGTGTGTGTGTGCGATTGTGTATGGTGTGTGCGAGTGTGTGCGTGTGAGTGCGTGCGAGTGTATGCGAGTGTGCGCGAGTGTGTGTGAGTATGTGCGAGTGTGTGTGTGTGAGTGTGTGTGAATGTGTGCCAGTTTGTGCGTACGAGTGTGTGCAAGTGAGTGCGAGTGTGTGCCAATGTGTGCGTGCGAGTGTGCGCAAGTGTGTGCGTGTGAGTGTGTGCGAGTGTGTGTGTGCGAGTGTGTGCGAGTGTGCTCGAGTGACTGGGTGCAAGTGTGTGCGAGTATGTGTGAGTGAGTGTGTGTGAGTGTCTGCGTGTGTGCGAGTTTGTGTGCGAGTGTGTGCGAGTTTGTGTGCGAGTGTGTGCGAGTGAGTGTGTGCGAATGTGTGCGAGTGTGTGTGAGTGTGTGCGTGCGAGTGTGTGCTAGTGTGTGCGTGCGAGTGTGTGCGAGTGTGTTAGTGTGTGTGCGAGTGTGTGCGTGCGAGTGTGTGCGTGCGAGTGTGTGCGAGTGTGCTCGAGTGAGTGGGTGCGAGTGGGTGCGAGTGTGTGTGAGTGTGTGCGTGGGTGCGAGTTTGTGTGCGAGTGAGTGTGTGTGAATGTGTGTGAGTGTGTGCGAGTGTGTGTGAGTGTGTGTAAGTGTGTGTGCGAGTGCGTGCGTGCGAGTGTGTGCGTGCGAGTGTGTGCGTGCGAGTGTGTGCGAGTGTGCTCGAGTGAGTGGGTGCGAGTGTGTATGAGTGAGTGTGTGTGAGTGTGTGCGTGGGTGCGAGATTGTGTGCGAGTGAGTGTGTGTGAATGTGTGAGTGTGTGCGAGTGTTTGCGTGCGAGTGTGTGCGTGCAAGTGTTTGCAAGTGTGAGTGAGTGTGTGCGAGTGTGTGTGCGAGTGTGTGTGCGAGTGTGTGTGCGAGAGTGTGCGAGTGTGTGCGAGTGTGTGCAAATGTGCCCGAGTGTGCGCGAGTGTGCACGAGTGAGTGAGTGCGAGTGTGTATAAGTGAGTGTGTGTGCGTGTGTGCGAGTTAGTGTGCGAGTGAGTGTGTGCGAATGTGTGCGAGTGTGTGCGAGTGTTTCTGTGCGAGTGTGTGTGCGAGTGTGTGCGTGCGAGTGTGTGCGTGCGAGTGTGTGTGAGTGTGAGTGAGTGTGTGCGAGTGTGTGTGCGAGTGTGTGTGCGAGTGTGTGCGAGTGTGTGCAAATGTGCCCGAGTGTGCGCGAGTGTGCACGAGTGAGTGGGTGCGAGTGTGTGTGAGTGTGTGCATGTAAGTGTGTGCGAGCGTGTGCGAGTGTGTGTGAGTGTGTGTGCGAGTGTGTGTGTGTGAGTGTGAGCGAGTGTGTGTGTGAGTGTGTGTGCGAGTGTGTGCAAGTGTGTGTGAGTGTGTGCGAGTGTGCATAAGTGTGTGCGAGTGTGTGCGAGTGTGTGTGCGAGTGTGCATGAGTGTGTGCGATTGTGTGCGATTGTGTGTGTGAGTGTGTAGGACTTTCTGTGCGAGTGTTTAGGAGTGTGTGTGTGAGTGTGTGAAAGTGTGTGCGAGTGTGTGCAAGTGTGTGCGTGCGAGTGTGTGCGAGTGTGTGCGAAAGTGTGCGAGTGTGTGCGAGTGTGTGAGTGTGAGTGTGTGCGAATGTGTGCGAGTGTGTGTGCGCGAGTGTGCACGAGTTTGTGCATGTAAGTGTGTGCATGCGAGTGTGTGCGAGTGTGCTCGAGTGAATGGGTGAGAGTGTTTGCGATTGTGTGTGAGTGTGTGCGAGTGTGTGTGAGTGTGTATGAATGAGTGTGTGTGAGTGTGTGTGTGCGAGTTTGTGTGCGAGTGTGTGTGAGTGTTTGTGCGAGTGTGTGCGTGCGAGTGTGTGTTCGAGTGTGTGCGCGCGAGTGTGTGTGAATGTGTGTGCGTGTGAGTGTGTGCGAGTGTGTATGAGTGTATGTGCGAGTGTGTGCCAGTGTGTGCGAGTGTGTGTGTGCGAGTCTGTGCAAGTGTGTGCGAGTGTGTACGAGTGTGTGTGTGCGAGTGTGTGTGCAATTGTGTATGAGTGTGTGCGAGTGTTTGTGAGTTTGTGCAAGTGTGTGCGAGTGTGCGTGCGAGTGCATGCGAGTGAGTGTGGGTGTGTGCGAGTGTGTGTATGCGAGTCTGTGTGTGATTGTGTATGAGTGTGTGCGAGTGTGTGAGTTTGTGCGAGTGTGTGCGAGTGTGTGTGCGAGTGTGCATGAGTGTGTGCGAGTGTGTGCGATTGTGTGTGTGAGTGTGTAGGACTTTCTGTGCGAGTGTTTAGGAGTGTGTGTGTGAGTGTGTGAAAGTGTGTGCGAGTGTGTGCAAGTGTGTGCGTGCGAGTGTGTGCGAGTGTGTGCGAAAGTGTACGAGTGTGTGCGAGTGTGTGAGTGTGAGTGTGTGTGAATGTGTGCGAGTGTGTGTGCGCGAGTGTGCACGAGTTTGTGCATGTAAGTGTGTGCATGCGAGTGTGTGCGAGTGTGCTCGAGTGAATGGGTGAGAGTGTTTGCGATTGTGTGTGAGTGTGTGCGAGTAAGTGTGTGTGAGTGTGTATGAATGAGTGTGTGTGAGTGTGTGTGTGCGAGTTTGTGTGCGAGTGTGTGTGAGTGTTTGTGCGAGTGTGTGCGTGCGAGTGTGTGTTCGAGTGTGTGCGCGCGAGTGTGTGTGCGAATGTGTGTGCGTGTGAGTGTGTGCGAGTGTGTATGAGTGTATGTGCGAGTGTGTGCCAGTGTGTGCGAGTGTGTGTGTGCGAGTCTGTGCAAGTGTGTGCGAGTGTGTGCGAGTGTGTGTGTGCGAGTGTGTGTGCAATTGTGTATGAGTGTGTGCGAGTGTTTGTGAGTTTGTGCAAGTGTGTGCGAGTGTGCGTGCGAGTGCATGCGAGTGAGTGTGGGTGTGTGCGAGTGTGTGTATGCGAGTCTGTGTGTGATTGTGTATGAGTGTGTGCGAGTGTGTGAGTTTGTGCGAGTGTGTGCGTGTGTGTGCAAGTGCGTGCGAGTGCGAGCAAATGTGTGCGAGAGTGTGCGAGTTTGTGTGTGTGAGTGTGTGTGTGAGTGTGTGCGAATGTGTGCCAGTTTGTGCGTATGAGTGTGTGCAAGTGAGTGCGAGTGTGTGCGAATGTGTGCGTGCGAGTGTGCGCGAGTGTGTGCGTGTGAGTGTGTGCGAGTGTGTGTGTGCGATTGTGTGCGAGTGTGCTCGAGTGACTGGGTGCAAGTGTGTGCGAGTATGTGTGAGTGAGTGTGTGTGAGTGTCTGCGTGTGTGCGAGTTTGTGTGCGAGTGTGTGCGAGTTTGTGTGCGAGTGTGTGCGATTGAGTGTGTGCGAATGTGTGCGAGTGTGTGCGAGTGTGTGCAAGTCTGTGTGTGCCAGTGTGTGTGCAATTGTGTATGAGTGTGTGAGAGTGTTTGTGAGTTTGTGCAAGTGTGTGCGAGTGTGCGTGCGAGTGCATGCGAGTGAGTGCGGGTGTGTGCGAGTGTGTGTATGTGAGTCTGTGTGTGATTGTGTATGAGTGTGTGCGAGTGTGTGAGTTTGTGCGAGTGTGTGCGTGTGTGTGCGAGTGCGTGAGAATGCGTGCGAGTTCGTGCAAATGTGTGCGAGAGTGTGCGAGTGTGTGTGTGTGAGTGTGTGCGAATGTGTGCGAGTGTGTGTGTGCGATTGTGTATGGTGTGTGCGAGTGTGTGCGTGTGAGTGCGTGCGAGTGTATGCGAGTGTGCGCGAGTGTGTGTGAGTGTGTGCGAGTGTGTGTGCGAGTGTGTGCGAGTGTGTGCAAACGTGCCCGAGTGTGCGCGAGTGTGCACGAGTGAGTGGGTGCGAGTTTGTGCGAGTGTGTATGAGTGAGTGTGTGTGAGTGTGTGCGTGTGTGCGAGTTTGTGTGCGAGTGAGTGTGTGCGAATGTGTGCGAGTGTGTGCGAGTGTGTGAGTGTGTGTGAGTGTGCACGGGTGTGTGTGCGAGTGCGTGCGAGTGTGTGCAAATGTGTGCGAGCGTGTGTGAGTGTGTGAGTGTGTGTGAGTGTGCATGAGTGTGTGCGTGTGAGTGATTGTGTGTGAGTCTGTGCGAGTGTGTGCTTGCGAGTGTGTGCTAGTGTGCACGAGTGTGTGAGTGTGTGCGAGAGTGCGCGAGTGTGTGCGTGTGAGTAAGTGAGTGTGTGTGTGAGTGTGTGCGAGTGTGTGTGTGAGTGTGTATGACTGTGTGTGCGAGTGTGTGCGCGTGTGTGCGAGTGTATGTGCGAGTGTGTGCGAGTGTGTGTGCGAGTGTGTGTGTGAGTGTGTTTGAGTGTGTGCAAGTGTGTGCGAGTGTGTGTGCGAGTGCGTACGAGTGTGTGTGAGTGCGTGTAAGTATGTGTGCGAGTGTGTGATTGTGTGGGAGTGTGTGTGAGCTTGTAGCACTGTATGTGCGAGTGTTTGTGAGTGTGTGCGGGTGTGTTCGAGTGTGTGTAAGTGTGTGAGTGTGTGTGAGTGTGAGTGCGAGTGTGTGCGTGTGAGTGAGTGTGTGTGTGAGTGTGTGCAAGTGTGTGTGTGAGTGTGTAGGACTGTGTGTGCGAGTGTGTGTGTGAGTGTGTGCGAATGTGTATGTGTGTATGTGCGAGTGTGTGCGAGTGTGTGCGAGTGTGTGTGCGAGTGTTTGTGAGTGTGTACGAGTGTGTGTTGGAGTTTGTGCGAGTGTGTGCGAGTGTGTGTGTGAGTGTGTGTGCGAGTGTGTGCATGCGAGTGTGTGCGAGTGTGTGTGTGCGAGTGTGTGCAAGTGTGTGCGAGTGAGTGTGTGCGAGTGTGTGTAAGTGTGTGCGTGCGAGTGTGTGCGAGTGTGTGCGTGCGAGTGTGTGCGAGTGTGTGCGACTGTGTGCGAGTGTGTGCGAGTTTGTGAGTGTGAGTGTGTGCGAATGTGTGCGAGTGTGTTTGCGTGAGTGTGCACTAGTGTGTGCATGTAAGTGTGTGCATGCGAGTGTGTGCGAATGTGCTCAAGTGAATGGGTGAGAGTGTGTGCGAGTGTGTGTGAGTGTGTGCGAGTAAGTGTGTGTGAGTGTGTATGAGTGAGTGTGTGTGAGTGTGTGTGTGCGAGTTTGTGTGCGAGTGTGTGTGAGTGAGTGTGTGCGAGTGTGTGCGAGTTTGTGTGCGAGTGTTTGTGCGAATGTGTGCGTGCGAGTGTGTGTGTTCGAGTGTGTGCGCGCAAGTGTGTGTGCGAATGTGTGTGCGTGTGAGTGTGTGTGAGTGTGTAAGAGTGTATGTGCGAGTGTGTGCCAGTGTGTGCGAGTGTGTGTGTGCGAGTGTGTGCAAGTGTGTTCGAGTGTGTGAGAGTGTGTGTGCGAGTGTGTGTGCAATTGTGTATGAGTGTGTGCGAGTGTTTGTGAGTTTGTGCAAGTGTGTGCGAGTGTGCGTGCGAGTGCATGCGAGTGAGTGCGGGTGTGTGCGAGTGTGTGTATGCGAGTCTGTGTGTGATTGTGTATGAGTGTGTGCGAGTGCGTGAGTTTGTGCGAGTGTGTGCGTGTGTGTGTGAGTGCGTGCGAATGCGTGCGAGTTTGTGCAAATGTGTGCGAGAGTGTGCGAGTGTGTGTGTGTGAGTGTGTGCGAATGTGTGCGAGTGTGTGTGTGCGATTGTGTATGGTGTGTGCGAGTGTGTGCGTGTGAGTGCGTGCGAGTGTATGCGAGTGTGCGCGAGTGTGTGTGAGTGTGTGCGAGTGTGTGTGTGTGAGTGTGTGCGAATGTGTGCCAGTTTGTGCGTACGAGTGTGTGCAAGTGAGTGCGAGTGTGTGCCAATGTGTGCGTGCGAGTGTGCGCAAGTGTGTTCGTGTGAGTGTGTGCGAGTGTGTGTGCGAGTGTGTGCGAGTGTGCTCGAGTGACTGGGTGCAAGTGTGTGCGAGTATGTGTGAGTGAGTGTGTGTGAGTGTCTGCGTGTGTGCGAGTTTGTGTGCGAGTTTGTGTGCGAGTGTGTGCGAGTTTGTGTGCGAGTGTGTGCGAGTGAGTGTGTGCGAATGTGTGCGAGTGTGTGCGAGTGTGTGCGTGCGAGTGTGTGCTAGTGTGTGCGTGCGAGTGTGTGCGAGTGTGTTAGTGTGTGTGCGAGTGTGTGCATGCGAGTGTGTGCGTGCGAGTGTGTGCGAGTGTGCTCGAGTGAGTGGGTGCGAGTGGGTGCGAGTGTGTGTGAGTGTGTGCGTGGGTGCGAGTTTGTGTGCGAGTGAGTGTGAGTGAATGTGTGTGAGTGTGTGCGAGTGTGTGTAAGTGTGTGTGCGAGTGAGTGCGTGCGAGTGTGTGCGTGCGAGTGTGTGCGTGCGAGTGTGTGCGAGTGTGCTCGAGTGAGTGGGTGCGAGTGTGTATGAGTGAGTGTGTGTGAGTGTGTGCGTGGGTGCGAGATTGTGTGCGAGTGAGTGTGTGTGAATGTGTGTGAGTGTGTGCGAGTGTGTGTAAGTGTGTGTGCAAGTGCGTGCATGCGAGTGTTTGCGTGCGAGTGTGTGCGTGCGAGTGTGTGCAAGTGTGAGTGAGTGTGTGCGAGTGTGTGTGCGAGTGTGTGTGCGAGTGTGTGTGCGAGAGTGTGCGAGTGTGTGCGAGTGTGTGCAAATGTGCCCGAGTGTGCGCGAGTGTGCACGAGTGAGTGAGTGCGAGTGTGTATAAGTGAGTGTGTGTGCGTGTGTGCGAGTTAGTGTGCGAGTGAGTGTGTGCGAATGTGTGCGAGTGTGTGCGAGTGTTTCTGTGCGAGTGTGTGTGCGAGTGTGTGCGTGCGAGTGTGTGTGAGTGTGAGTGAGTGTGTGCGAGTGTGTGTGCGAGTGTGTGCGAGTGTGTGCAAATGTGCCCGAGTGTGCGCGAGTGTGCACGAGTGAGTGGGTGCGAGTGTGTGTGAGTGTGTGCATGTAAGTGTGTGCGAGCGTGTGCGAGTGTGTGTGAGTGTGTGTGCGAGTGTGTGTGTGTGAGTGTGAGCGAGTGTGTATGAGTGTGTGTGCGAGTGTGTGCAAGTGTGTGTGAGTGTGTGCGAGTGTGTGTACGAGTGTGTGCGATTGTGCATAAGTGTGTGCGAGTGTGTGCGAGTGTGTGTGCGAGTGTGCATGAGTGTGTGCGAGTGTGTGCGATTGTGTGTGTGAGTGTGTAGGACTTTCTGTGCGAGTGTTTAGGAGTGTGTGTGTGAGTGTGTGAAAGTGTGTGCGAGTGTGTGCAAGTGTGTGCGTGCGAGTGTGTGCGAGTGTGTGCGACTGTGTGCGAGTGTGTGCGAGTGTGTGAGTGTGAGTGTGAGTGTGTGCGAATGTGTGCGAGTGTGTGTGCGCGAGTGTGCACGAGTTTGTGCATGTAAGTGTGTGCATGCGAGTGTGTGCGAGTGTGCTCGAGTGAATGGGTGAGAGTGTTTGCGATTGTGTGTGAGTGTGTGCGAGTAAGTGTGTGTGAGTGTGTATGAGTGAGTGTGTGTGAGTGTGTGTGTGCGAGTTTGTGTGCGAGTGTGTGTGAGTGAGTGTGTGCGAGTGTGTGCGAGTTTGTGTGCGAGTGTTTGTGCGAGTGTGTGCGTGCGAGTGTGTGTTCGAGTGTGTGCGCGCGAGTGTGTGCGCGCGAGTGTGTGTGCGAATGTGTGTGCGTGTGAGTGTGTGCGAGTGTGTATGAGTGTATGTGCGAGTGTGTGCCAGTGTGTGCGAGTGTGTGTGTGCGAGTCTGTGGAAGTGTGTGCGAGTGTGTGCGAGTGTGTGTGTGCGAGTGTGTGTGCAATTGTGTATGAGTGTGTGTGAGTGTTTGTGAGTTTGTGCAAGTGTGTGCGAGTGTGCGTGCGAGTGCATGCGAGTGAGTGCGGGTGTGTGCGAGTGTGTGTATGCGAGTCTGTGTGTGATTGTGTATGAGTGTGTGCGAGTGTGTGAGTTTGTGCGAGTGTGTGCGTGTGTGTGCGAGTGCATGCGAGTGCGTGCAAATGTGTGCGAGAGTGTGCGAGTTTGTGTGTGTGAGTGTGTGTGTGAGTGTGTGCGAATGTGTGCCAGTTTGTGCGTACGAGTGTGTGCAAGTGAGTGCGAGTGTGTGCGAATGTGTGCGTGCGAGTGTGCGCGAGTGTGTGCGTGTGAGTGTGTGCGAGTGTGTGTGTGCGAGTGTGTGCGAGTGTGCTCGAGTGACTGGGTGCAAGTGTGTGCGAGTATGTGTGAGTGAGTGTCTGTGTGTGTGCGAGTTTGTGTGCGAGTGTGTGCGAGTTTGTGTGCGAGTGTGTGCGAGTGAGTGTGTGCGAATGTGTGCGAGTGTGTGCGAGTGTGTGCAAGTGTGTGTGTGCCAGTGTGTGTGCAATTGTGTATGAGTGTGTGCGAGTGTTTGTGAGTTTGTGCAAGTGTGTGCGAGTGTGCGTGCGAGTGCATGCGAGTGAGTGCGGGTGTGTGCGAGTGTGTGTATGCGAGTCTGTGTGTGATTGTGTATGAGTGTGTGCGAGTGTGTGAGTTTGTGCGAGTGTGTGCGTGTGTGTGCGAGTTCGTGCGAATGCGTGCGAGTTCGTGCAAATGTGTGCGAGAGTGTGCGAGTGTGTGTGTGTGAGTGTGTGCGAATGTGTGCGAGTGTGTGTGCGATTGTGTATGGTGTGTGCGAGTGTGTGCGTGTGAGTGCGTGCGAGTGTATGCGAGTGTGCACGAGTGTGTGTGAGTGTGTGCGAGTGTGTGTGTGTGAGTGTGTGTGTGTGAGTGTGTGCGAATGTGTGCCAGTTTGTGCGTACGAGTGTGTGCAAGTGAGTGCGAGTGTGTGCCAATGTGTGCGTGCGAGTGTGTGCGAGTGTGTGTGTGCGAGTGTGCGCGAGTGTGTGCGTGCGAGTGTGTGCTAGTTTGTGCGTGCGAGTGTGTGCGAGTGTGTTAGTGTGTGTGCGAGTGTATGCGTGCGAGTGTGTGTGTGCGAGTGTGTGCGAGTGTGCTCGAGTGAGTGGGTGCGAGTGGGTGCGAGTGTGTGTGAGTGTGTGCGTGGGTGCGAGTTTGTGTGCGAGTGAGTGTGTGTGAATGTGTGTGAGTGTGTGCGAGTGTGTGCAAGTGTGTGTGCGAGTGTGTGCGTGCGAGTGTGTGCGTGCGAGTGTGTGCGTGCGAGTGTGTGCGAGTGTGCTCGAGTGAGTGGGTGCGAGTGTGTATGAGTGAGTGTGTGTGAGTGTGTGCGTGGGTGCGAGATTGTGTGCGAGTGAGTGTGTGTGAATGTGTGTGAGTGTGTGCGAGTGTGTGTAAGTGTGTGTGCAAGTGTGTGTGCAAGTGCGTGCATGCGAGTGTGTGCAAGTGTGAGTGAGTGTGTGTGAGTGTGTGTGCGAGTGTGTGTGCGAGTGTGTGCGTTTGTGTGCGAGTGCGTGCAAATGTGTGCGAGAGTGTGCGAATGTGGGCGTGCGAGTGTGTGATAGTGTGCGCGAGTGTGTGAGTGTGTGCGAGTGTGCGTGAGTAAGTGTGCGTGTGAGTGCGTGCGTGCGAGTGTTTCCGAGTGTGTGTGTGAGTGTGTAGGATTGTGTGTGCGAGTGTATGTGTGAGTGTGTGTGTACGAGTTTGTTCGAGTGTGTGCAATTGTGTGCGAGTGTGTGTGCGAGTGCGTATGAGTGAGTGTGTGCGAGTGTGTGCGAGTGTGTGTTTGCGAGTGTGTGTGCGAGTGTGTGTGAGTGTGTGTTTGCGAGTGTGTGTGCGAGTGTGTGCGAGTGTGTATGAGTGTATGTGCGAGTGTGTGTGCGAGTGTGTGCGTGCAAGTGTTTGCGTGCGAGTGTGTGCGAGTGTGTGCAAGTGTGTGTGAGTGTGTGCGAGTGTGTGTGCGAGTGTTTGTGAGTGTGTACGAGTGTGTGTTGGAGTTTGTGCGAGTGTGTGCGAGTGTGTGTGAGTGTGTGTGCGAGTGTGTGCATGCGAGTGTGTGCGAGTGTGTGTGTGCGAGTGTGTGCAAGTGTGTGCGAGTGAGTGTGTGCGAGTGTGTGTGCGAGTGTGTGCGTGCGAGTGTGTGCGAGTGTGTGCGTGCGAGTGTGTGCGAGTGTGTGCGACTGTGTGCGAGTGTGTGCGAGTGTGTGAGTGTGAGTGTGTGCGAATGTGTGCGAGTGTGTTTGCGCGAGTGTGCACGAGTGTGTGCATGTAAGTGTGTGCATGCGAGTGTGTGCGAGTGTGCTCAAGTGAATGGGTGAGAGTGTGTGCGAGTGTGTGTGAGTGTGTGCGAGTAAGTGTGTGTGAGTGTGTATGAGTGAGTGTGTGTGAGTGTGTGTGTGCGAGTTTGTGTGCGAGTGTGTGTGAGTGAGTGTGTGCGAGTGTGTGCGAGTTTGTGTGCGAGTGTTTGTGCGAATGTGTGCGTGCGAGTGTGTGTGTTCGAGTGTGTGCGCGCGAGTGTGTGCGCGCAAGTGTGTGTGCGAATGTGTGTGCGTGTGAGTGTGTGTGAGTGTGTATGAGTGTATGTGCGAGTGTGTGCCAGTGTGTGCGAGTGTGTGTGTGCGAGTGTGTGCAAGTGTGTGCGAGTGTGTGCGAGTGTGTGTGTGCGAGTGTGTGTGCAATTGTATATGAGTGTGTGCGAGTGTTTGTGAGTTTGTGCAAGTGTGTGCGAGTGTGCGTGCGAGTGCATGCGAGTGAGTGCGGGTGTGTGCGAGTGTGTGTATGCATGTCTGTGTGTGCTTGCGTATGAGTGTGTGCGAGTGTGTGAGTTTGTGCGAGTGTGTGCGTGTGTGTGCGAGTGCGTGCGAATGCGTGCGAGTTCGTGCAAATGTGTGCGAGAGTGTGCGAGTGTGTGTGTGTGAGTGTGTGCGAATGTGTGCGAGTGTGTGTGTGCGATTGTGTATGGTGTGTGCGAGTGTGTGCGTGTGAGTGCGTGCGAGTGTATGCGAGTGTGCGCGAGTGTGTGTGAGTATGTGCGAGTGTGTGTGTGTGAGTGTGTGTGAATGTGTGCCAGTTTGTGCGTACGAGTGTGTGCAAGTGAGTGCGAGTGTGTGCCAATGTGTGCGTGCGAGTGTGCGCAAGTGTGTGCGTGTGAGTGTGTGCGAGTGTGTGTGTGCGAGTGTGTGCGAGTGTGCTCGAGTGACTGGGTGCAAGTGTGTGCGAGTATGTGTGAGTGAGTGTGTGTGAGTGTCTGCGTGTGTGCGAGTTTGTGTGCGAGTGTGTGCGAGTTTGTGTGCGAGTGTGTGCGAGTGAGTGTGTGCGAATGTGTGCGAGTGTGTGTGAGTGTGTGCGTGCGAGTGTGTGCTAGTGTGTGCGTGCGAGTGTGTGCGAGTGTGTTAGTGTGTGTGCGAGTGTGTGCGTGCGAGTGTGTGCGTGCGAGTGTGTGCGAGTGTGCTCGAGTGAGTGGGTGCGAGTGGGTGCGAGTGTGTGTGAGTGTGTGCGTGGGTGCGAGTTTGTGTGCGAGTGAGTGTGTGTGAATGTGTGTGAGTGTGTGCGAGTGTGTGTAAGTGTGTGTGCGAGTGCGTGCGTGCGAGTGTGTGCGTGCGAGTGTGTGCGTGCGAGTGTGTGCGAGTGTGCTCGAGTGAGTGGGTGCGAGTGTGTATGAGTGAGTGTGTGTGAGTGTGTGCGTGGGTGCGAGATTGTGTGCGAGTGAGTGTGTGTGAATGTGTGAGTGTGTGCGAGTGTGTGTAAGTGTGTGTGCAAGTGCGTGCATGCGAGTGTTTGCGTGCGAGTGTGTGCGTGCAAGTGTTTGCAAGTGTGAGTGAGTGTGTGCGAGTGTGTGTGCGAGTGTGTGTGCGAGTGTGTGTGCGAGAGTGTGCGAGTGTGTGCGAGTGTGTGCAAATGTGCCCGAGTGTGCGCGAGTGTGCACGAGTGAGTGAGTGCGAGTGTGTATAAGTGAGTGTGTGTGCGTGTGTGCGAGTTAGTGTGCGAGTGAGTGTGTGCGAATGTGTGCGAGTGTGTGCGAGTGTTTCTGTGCGAGTGTGTGTGCGAGTGTGTGCGTGCGAGTGTGTGCGTGCGAGTGTGTGTGAGTGTGAGTGAGTGTGTGCGAGTGTGTGTGCGAGTGTGTGTGCGAGTGTGTGCGAGTGTGTGCAAATGTGCCCGAGTGTGCGCGAGTGTGCACGAGTGAGTGGGTGCGAGTGTGTGTGAGTGTGTGCATGTAAGTGTGTGCGAGCGTGTGCGAGTGTGTGTGAGTGTGTGTGCGAGTGTGTGTGTGTGAGTGTGAGCGAGTGTGTGTGTGAGTGTGTGTGCGAGTGTGTGCAAGTGTGTGTGAGTGTGTGCGAGTGTGCATAAGTGTGTGCGAGTGTGTGCGAGTGTGTGTGCGAGTGTGCATGAGTGTGTGCGATTGTGTGCGATTGTGTGTGTGAGTGTGTAGGACTTTCTGTGCGAGTGTTTAGGAGTGTGTGTGTGAGTGTGTGAAAGTGTGTGCGAGTGTGTGCAAGTGTGTGCGTGCGAGTGTGTGCGAGTGTGTGCGAAAGTGTGCGAGTGTGTGCGAGTGTGTGAGTGTGAGTGTGTGCGAATGTGTGCGAGTGTGTGTGCGCGAGTGTGCACGAGTTTGTGCATGTAAGTGTGTGCATGCGAGTGTGTGCGAGTGTGCTCGAGTGAATGGGTGAGAGTGTTTGCGATTGTGTGTGAGTGTGTGCGAGTGTGTGTGAGTGTGTATGAATGAGTGTGTGTGAGTGTGTGTGTGCGAGTTTGTGTGCGAGTGTGTGTGAGTGTTTGTGCGAGTGTGTGCGTGCGAGTGTGTGTTCGAGTGTGTGCGCGCGAGTGTGTGTGTGAATGTGTGTGCGTGTGAGTGTGTGCGAGTGTGTATGAGTGTATGTGCGAGTGTGTGCCAGTGTGTGCGAGTGTGTGTGTGCGAGTCTGTGCAAGTGTGTGCGAGTGTGTACAAGTGTGTGTGTGCGAGTGTGTGTGCAATTGTGTATGAGTGTGTGCGAGTGTTTGTGAGTTTGTGCAAGTGTGTGCGAGTGTGCGTGCGAGTGCATGCGAGTGAGTGTGGGTGTGTGCGAGTGTGTGTATGCGAGTCTGTGTGTGATTGTGTATGAGTGTGTGCGAGTGTGTGAGTTTGTGCGAGTGTGTGCGTGTGTGTGCGAGTGCGTGCGAGTGCGAGCAAATGTGTGCGAGAGTGTGCGAGTTTGTGTGTGTGAGTGTGTGTGTGAGTGTGTGCGAATGTGTGCCAGTTTGTGCGTACGAGTGTGTGCAAGTGAGTGCGAGTGTGTGCGAATGTGTGCGTGCGAGTGTGCGCGAGTGTGTGCGTGTGAGTGTGTGCGAGTGTGTGTGTGCGATTGTGTGCGAGTGTGCTCGAGTGACTGGGTGCAAGTGTGTGCGAGTATGTGTGAGTGAGTGTGTGTGAGTGTCTGCGTGTGTGCGAGTTTGTGTGCGAGTGTGTGCGAGTTTGTGTGCGAGTGTGTGCGAGTGAGTGTGTGCGAATGTGTGCGAGTGTGTGCGAGTGTGTGCGAGTCTGTGTGTGCCAGTGTGTGTGCAATTGTGTATGAGTGTGTGCGAGTGTTTGTGAGTTTGTGCAAGTGTGTGCGAGTGTGCGTGCGAGTGCATGCGAGTGAGTGCGGGTGTGTGCGAGTGTGTGTATGCGAGTCTGTGTGTGACTGTGTATGAGTGTGTGCGAGTGTGTGAGTTTGTGCGAGTGTGTGCGTGTGTGTGCGAGTGCGTGCGAATGCGTGCGAGTTCATGCAAATGTGTGCGAGAGTGTGCGAGTGTGTGTGCGAGTGTGTGCGAATGTGTGCGAGTGTGTGTGTGCGATTGTGTATGGTGTGTGCGAGTGTGTGCGTGTGAGTGCGTGCGGGTGTATGCGAGTGTGCGCGAGTGTGTGTGAGTGTGTGCGAGTGTGTGTGCGAGTGTGTGCGAGTGTGTGCAAACGTGCCCGAGTGTGCGCGAGTGTGCACGAGTGAGTCGGTGCGAGTTTGTGCGAGTGTGTATGAGTGAGTGTGTGTGAGTGTGTGCGTGTGTGCGAGTTTGTGTGCGAGTGAGTGTGTGCGAATGTGTGCGAGTGTGTGCGAGTGTGTGAGTGTGTGTGAGTGTGCACGGGTGTGTGTGTGCGAGTGCGTGCGAGTGAGTGCGAGTGTGTGCAAATGTGTGCGAGCGTGTGTGAGTGTGTGAGTGTGTGTGAGTGTGCATGAGTGTGTGCGTGTGAGTGATTGTGTGTGAGTCTGTGTGAGTGTGTGCTAGTGTGCACGAGTGTGTGAGTGTGTGTGAGAGTGCGCGAGTGTGTGCGTGTGAGTAAGTGAGTGTGTGTGTGAGTGTGTGAGAGTGTGTGTGTGAGTGTGTATGACTGTGTGTGCGAGTGTGTGCGCGTGTGTGCGAGTGTATGTGCGAGTGTGTGCGAGTGTGTGTGCGAGTGTGTGTGTGAGTGTGTTTGAGTGTGTGCAAGTGTGTGCGAGTGTGTGTGCGAGTGCGTACGAGTGTGTGTGAGTGTGTGTAAGTATGTGTGCGAGTGTGTGATTGTGTGGGAGTGTGTGTGAGCTTGTAGCACTGTATGTGCGAGTGTTTGTGAGTGTGTGCGGGTGTGTTCGAGTGTGTGTAAGTGTGTGAGTGTGTGTGAGTGTGAGTGCGAGTGTGTGCGTGTGAGTGAGTGTGTGTGAGTGTGTGCAAGTGTGTGTGTGAGTGTGTAGGACTGTGTGTGCGAGTGTGTGTGCGAGTGTGTGCGAATGTGTATGTGTGTATGTGCGAGTGTGTGCGAGTGTGTGCGAGTGTGTGCGAGTGTGTGTGCGAGTGTTTGTGAGTGTGTACGAGTGTGTGTTGGAGTTTGTGCGAGTGTGTGCGAGTGTGTGAGTGTGTGTGCGAGTGTGTGCATGCGAGTGTGTGCGAGTGTGTGTGTGCGAGTGTGTGCAAGTGTGTGCGAGTGAGTGTGTGCGAGTGTGTGTGCGAGTGTGTGCGTGCGAGTGTGTGCGAGTGTGTGCGTGCGAGTGTGTGCGAGTGTGTGTGAGTGTGTGCGAGTGTGTGCGAGTGTGTGCGAATGTGTGCGAGTGTGTTTGCGCGAGTGTGCACGAGTGTGTGCATGTAAGTGTGTGCATGCGAGTGTGTGCGAGTGTGCTCAAGTGAATGGGTGAGAGTGTGTGCGAGTGTGTGTGAGTGTGTGCGAGTAAGTGTGTGTGAGTGTGTATGAGTGAGTGTGTGTGAGTGTGTGTGTGCGAGTTTGTGTGCGAGTGTGTGTGAGTGAGTGTGTGCGAGTGTGTGCGAGTTTGTGTGCGAGTGTTTGTGCGAATGTGTGTGTGCGAGTGTGTGTGTTCGAGTGTGTGCGCGCGAGTGTGTGCGCGCAAGTGTGTGTGCGAATGTGTGTGCGTGTGAGTGTGTGTGAGTGTGTAAGAGTGTATGTGCGAGTGTGTGCCAGTGTGTGCGAGTGTGTGTGTGCGAGTGTGTGCAAGTGTGTGCGAGTGTGTGCGAGTGTGTGTGTGCGAGTGTGTGTGCAATTGTGTATGAGTGTGTGCGAGTGTTTGTGAGTTTGTGCAAGTGTGTGCGAGTGTGCGAGCGAGTGCATGCGAGTGAGTGCGGATGTGTGTATGCGAGTCTGTGTGTGCTTGTGTATGAGTGTGTGCGAGTGTGTGAGTTTGTGCGAGTGTGTGCGTGTGTGTGCGAGTGCGTGCGAATGCGTGCGAGTTCGTGCAAATGTGTGCGAGAGTGTGCGAGTGTGTGTGTGTGAGTGTGTGCGAATGTGTGCGAGTGTGTGTGTGCGATTGTGTATGGTGTGTGCGAGTGTGTGCGTGTGAGTGCATGCGAGTGTATGCGAGTGTGCGCGAGTGTGTGTGAGTGTGTGCGAGTGTGTGTGTGTGAGTGTGTGCGAATGTGTGCCAGTTTGTGCGTACGAGTGTGTGCAAGTGAGTGCGAGTGTGTGCCAATGTGTGCGTGCGAGTGTGCGCAAGTGTGTGCGTGTGAGTGTGTGCGAGTGTGTGTGTGCGAGTGTGTGCGAGTGTGCTCGAGTGACTGGGTGCAAGTGTGTGCGAGTATGTGTGAGTGAGTGTGTGTGAGTGTCTGCGTGTGTGCGAGTTTGTGTGCGAGTGTGTGCGAGTTTGTGTGCGAGTGTGTGCGAGTGAGTGTGTGCGAATGTGTGCGAGTGTGTGCGAGTGTGTGCGTGCGAGTGTGTGCTAGTGTGTGCGTGCGAGTGTGTGCGAGTGTGTTAGTGTGTGTGCGAGTGTGTGCGTGCGAGTGTGTGCATGCGAGTGTGTGCGAGTGTGCTCGAGTGAGTGGGTGCGAATGGGTGCGAGTGTGTGTCAGTGTGTGCGTGGGTGCGAGTTTGTGTGCGAGTGAGTGTGTGTGAATGTGTGTGAGTGTGTGCGAGTGTGTGCGTGCGAGTGTGTGCGTGCGAGTGTGTGCGAGTGTGCTCGAGTGAGTGGGTGTGAGTGTGTATGAGTGAGTGTGTGTGAGTGTGTGCGTGGGTGCGAGATTGTGTGCGAGTGAGTGTGTGTGAATGTGTGTGAGTGTGTGCGAGTGTGTGTAATTGTGTGTGCAAGTGCGTGCATGCGAGTGTTTGCATGCGAGTGTGTGCGTGCGAGTGTGTGCAAGTGTGAGTGAGTGTGTGCAAGTGTGAGTGAGTGTGTGCGAGTGTGTGTGCGAGTGTGTGTGCGAGAGTGTGCGAGTGTGTGCGAGTGTGTGCAAATGTGCCCGAGTGTGCGCGAGTGTGCACGAGTGAGTGAGTGCGAGTGTGTATAAGTGAGTGTGTGTGCGTGTGTGCGAGTTAGTGTGCGAGTGAGTGTGTGCGAATGTGTGCGAGTGTGTGCGAGTGTTTCTGTGCGAGTGTGTGTGCGAGTGTGTGCGTGCGAGTGTGTGCGTGCGAGTGTGTGTGAGTGTGAGTGAGTGTGTGCGAGTGTGTGTGCGAGTGTGTGTGTGAGTGTGTGCGAGTGTGTGCAAATGTGCCCGAGTGTGCGCGAGTGTGCACGAGTGAGTGGGTGCGAGTGTGTGTGAGTGTGTGCATGTAAGTGTGTGCGAGCATGTGCGAGTGTGTGTGTGTGAGTGTGAGCGAGTGTGTATGAGTGTGTGTGCGAGTGTGTGCAAGTGTGTGTGAGTGTGTGCGAGTGTGTGTGTGAGTGTGTGCGAGTGTGTGCGAGTGTGTGTACGAGTGTGTGCGATTGTGCATAATTGTGTGCGAGTGTGTGTGCGAGTGTGCATAAGTGTGTGCGAGTGTGTGCGAGTGTGTGTGCGAGTTTGCATGATTGTGTGCGAGTGTGTGCGATTGTGTGTGTGAGTGTGTAGGACTTTCTGTGCGAGTGTTTAGGAGTGTGTGTGTGAGTGTGTGAAAGTGTGTGCGAGTGTGTGCAAGTGTGTGCGTGCGAGTGTGTGCGAGTGTGTGCGACTGTGTGTGAGTGTGTGAGTGTGAGTGTGTGCGAATGTGTGCGAGTGTGTGTGCGCGAGTGTGCACGAGTTTGTGCATGTAAGCGTGTGCATGCGAGTGTGTGCGAGTGTGCTCGAGTGAATGGGTGAGAGTGTTTGCGATTGTGTGTGAGTGTGTGCGAGTAAGTGTGTATGAGTGAGTGTGTGTGAGTGTGTGTGTGCGAGTTTGTGTGCGAGTGTGTGTGAGTGAGTGTGTGCGAGTGTGTGCGAGTTTGTGTGCGAGTGTTTGTGCGAGTGTGTGCGTGCGAGTGTGTGTTCGAGTGTGTGCGCGCGAGTGTGTGCGCGCGAGTGTGTGTGCGAATGTGTGTGCGTGTGAGTGTGTGCGAGTGTGTATGAGTGTATGTGCGAGTGTGTGCCAGTGTGTGCGAGTGTGTGTGTGCGAGTCTGTGCAAGTGTGTGCGAGTGTGTGCGAGTGTGTGTGCGAGTGTGTGCGAGTGTGTGCAAATGTGCCCGAGTGTGCGCGAGTGTGCACGAGTGAGTGGGTGCGAGTGTGTGTGAGTGTGTGTGAGTGTGTGCATGTAAGTGTGTGCGAGCGTGTGCGAGTGTGTGTGAGTGTGTGTGCGAGTGTGTGTGTGTGAGTGTGAGCGAGTGTGTATGAGTGTGTGTGCGAGTGTGTGCAAGTGGGTGTGAGTGTGTGCGAGTGTGCATAAGTGTGTGCGAGTGTGTGCGAGTGTGTGTGCGAGTGTGCATGAGTGTGTGCGAGTGTGTGCGATTGTGTGTGTGAGTGTCTAGGACTTTCTGTGCGAGTGTTTAGGAGTGTGTGTGTGAGTGTGTGAAAGTGTGTGCAAGTGTGTGCAAGTGTGTGCGTGCGAGTGTGTGCGAAAGTGTGCGAGTGTGTGCGAGTGTGTGAGTGTGAGTGTGTGCGAATGTGTGCGAGTGTGTGTGCGCGAGTGTGCACGAGTTTGTGCATGTAAGTGTGTGCATGCGAGTGTGTGCGAGTGTGCTCGAGTGAATGGGTGAGAGTGTTTGCGATTGTGTGTGAGTGTGTGCGAGTAAGTGTGTGTGAGTGTGTATGAATGAGTGTGTGTGAGTGTGTGTGTGCGAGTTTGTGTGCGAGTGTGTGTGAGTGTTTGTGCGAGTGTGTGCGTGCGAGTGTGTGTTCGAGTGTGTGCACGCGAGTGTGTGTGCGAATGTGTGTGCGTGTGAGTGTGTGCGAGTGTGTGCGAGTGTGTGCAAGTGTGTGCGTGCGAGTGTGTGCGAGTGTGTGCGACTGTGTGTGAGTGTGTGAGTGTGAGTGTGTGCGAATGTGTGCGAGTGTGTGTGCGCGAGTGTGCACGAGTTTGTGCATGTAAGCGTGTGCATGCGAGTGTGTGCGAGTGTGCTCGAGTGAATGGGTGAGAGTGTTTGCGATTGTGTGTGAGTGTGTGCGAGTAAGTGTGTATGAGTGAGTGTGTGTGAGTGTGTGTGTGCGAGTTTGTGTGCGAGTGTGTGTGAGTGAGTGTGTGCGAGTGTGTGCGAGTTTGTGTGCGAGTGTTTGTGCGAGTGTGTGCGTGCGAGTGTGTGTTCGAGTGTGTGCGCGCGAGTGTGTGCGCGCGAGTGTGTGTGCGAATGTGTGTGCGTGTGAGTGTGTGCGAGTGTGTATGAGTGTATGTGCGAGTGTGTGCCAGTGTGTGCGAGTGTGTGTGTGCGAGTCTGTGCAAGTGTGTGCGAGTGTGTGCGAGTGTGTGTGTGCGAGTGTGTGTGCAATTGTGTATGAGTGTGTGTGAGTGTTTGTGAGTTTGTGCAAGTGTGTGCAAGTGTGCATGCGAGTGCATGCGAGTTAGTGCGGGTGTGTGCGAGTGTGTGTATGCGAGTCTGTGTGTGATTGTGTATGAGTGTGTGCGAGTGTGTGAGTTTGTGCGAGTGTGTGCGTGTGTGTGCGAGTGCGTGCGAGTGCGTGCAAATGTGTGCGAGAGTGTGCGAGTTTGTGTGTGTGAGTGTGTGTGTGAGTGTGTGCGAATGTGTGCCAGTTTGTGCGTACGAGTGTGTGCAAGTGAGTGCGAGTGTGTGCGAATGTGTGCGTGCGAGTGTGCGCGAGTGTGTGCGAGTGTGTGTGTGTGCGAGTGTGTGCGAGTGTGCTCGAGTGACTGGGTGCAAGTGTGTGCGAGTATGTGTGAGTGAGTGTGTGTGAGTGTCTGCGTGTGTGCGAGTTTGTGTGCGAGTGTGTGCGAGTTTGTGTGCGAGTGTGTGCGAGTGAGTGTGTGCGAATATGTGCGAGTGTGTGCGAGTGTGTGCGAGTGTGTGTGTGCCAGTGTGTGTGCAATTGTGTATGAGTGTGTGCGAGTGTTTGTGAGTTTGTGCAAGTGTGTGCGAGTGTGCGTGCGAGTGTATGCGAGTGAGTGCGGGTGTGTGCGAGGGTGTGTATGCGAGTCTGTGTGTGATTGTGTATGAGTGTGTGCGAGTGTGTGAGTTTGTGCGAGTGTGTGCGTGTGTGTGCGAGTGCGTGCGAATGCGTGCGAGTTCGTGCAAATGTGTGCGAGTGTATGCGAGTGTGCGCGAGTGTGTGTGAGTGTGTGCGAGTGTGTGTGTGTGAGTGTGTGTGTGTGAGTGTGTGCGAATGTGTGCCAGTTTGTGCGTACGAGTGTGTGCAAGTGAGTGCGAGTGTGTGCCAATGTGTGCGTGCGAGTGTGCGCGAGTGTGTGCGTGTGAGTGTGTGCGAGTGTGTGTGTGCAAGTGTGTGCGAGTATGTGTGAGTGAGTGTGTGTGAGTGTCTGCGTGTGTGCGAGTTTGTGTGCGAGTTTGTGTGCGAGTGTGTGCGAGTGAGTGTGTGCGAATGTGTGCGAGTGTGTGCGAGTGTGTGTGTGCGAGTGTGTGCGAGTGTGTGCCAGTGTGTGCGTACGAGTGTGTGCAAGTGAGTGCGAATGTGTGCGAATGTGTGCACGAGTGTGCGCGAGTGTGTGTTCGTGAGTGTGTGCGTGTTAGTGTGTGCGAGTGTGTGCGTGCGAGTGTGTGCGAGTGTGCTCGAGTGACTGGGTGTGAGTGTGTGCGAGTGTGTGTGTGCTAGTGTGTGCAAGTGTGTGCAAGTGTGTGCGAGTGTGTGTGTGCCAGTGTGTGCCAGTGTGTGCCAGTGTGTGCGTACGAGTGTGTGCAAGTGAGTGCGAATGTGTGCGAATGTGTGCACGAGTGTGCGCGATTGTGTGTGCGTGAGTGTGTGCGTGTGAGTGTGTGCAAGTGTGTGCGTGCGAGTGTGTGCGAGTGTGCTCGAGTGACTGGGTGCGAGTGTGCGCGAGTGTGTGTGTGTGTGTGTGTGAGTGAGTGTGTGCGAGTGTGTATGAGTGAGTGTGTTTGAGTGTGTGCCAGTTTGTGTTTGTGTGTGCGAGTGCGTGCAAATGTGTGCATGCAAGTGTGTGTGAGTGTGTGCGAGTGTGTGCGTGAGTGTGTGTGTGAGTGTGTGTGCGTGCGATTGTGTATGAGTGTGTGCGTGTGTGTGTGAGTTTGTGCAAGTGCGTGCGTGCGAGTGCGTGCGAGTGAGTGCGAATGTGTGCGAGTGTGGGCGTGCGAGTGTGTGCTAGTGTGCGCAAGTGTGTGTGTGTGAGTGAGTGTGTGTGAGTTTGTGCGAGTGTTTGCGAGTGTGTGTGTGAGTGTGTAGGACTGTGTGTGCGAGTGTGTGGGAGTGTGTGCAAGTGTGTGCGAGTGAGTGTGAGTGAGTGAGTGTGTGCGAGTGTGTGCGAATGTGTGCGAGTGTGTGTGTGCGAGTTTCTGTGATTGTGTATGAGTGTGTGCGAGTGTGTGCATGTGAGTGGGTGCGAGTGAGTGCGAGTGTGTGCAAATGTGTGCGAGAGTGTGCGAGTGTGGGCGTGCGAGTGTGTGCAAGTGTGCGCGAGTGTGTGTGAGTGTGTGCGAGAGTGTGTGCATGTGAGTAAGTGTGTGAGTGAGTGTGAGTGTATGCTTACGAGTGTGTGCTAGTGTGCGTGAGTGTGTGCGAGTGTGCAGGCGAGTGTGTGCGTGCAAGTGTGTGTGAGTGTGTGCGAGTGTGTGTGCTAGTGTGTGCATGTGTGTGCGAGTGTGTGCGAGTGTGTGTGTGCGAGTGTGTGCCAGTGTGTGCCAGTGTGTGCGTACGAGTGTGTGCAAGTGAGTGCGAATGTGTGCGAATGTGTGCGAATGTGTGCGTGCGAGTGTGCACGAGTGTGCGCGAGTGTGTGTGCGTGAGTGTGTGCGAGTGTGCTCGAGTGACTGGGTGCGAGTGTGTGCGAGTGTGTGTGTGTGTGTGTGCGAGTGAGTGTGTGCGAGTGGGTATGAGTGAGTGTGTTTGAGTGTGTGCCAGTTTGTGTTTGTGTGTGCGAGTGCGTGCGAATGTGTGCATGCAAGTGTGTGCGAGTGTGTGCGAGTGTGTGCGTGAGTGTGTGTGCGTGTGTGTGCGTGTGTGTGAGTGTGTGCGAGTGTGTGCGAGTGTGTGCGAGTGTGTGCAAGCATGTGCAAGTGTGTGCAAGTGTGTGCGAGTGTGTGCGAGTGTGTGTGCGAGTGTGTGCAAGTGTGTATGAGTGAGTGTGTGCGATTGTGTATGACTTTGTGTGAGTGTGTGCGTGCAAGTGCGTGCGAGTGAGTGCGAGTGTGTGCAAATGTGTGCGAGAGTGTGAGAGTGTGGGCGTGCGAGTGTGCGCAAGTGTGTATGTGTGAGTGAGTGTGTGTGTGAGTGTTTGCGTGTGTTTGCGAGTGTGTGTGTGACTGTGTAGGACTGTGTGTGCGATTGTGGGTGAGTGTGTGTGAGTGTGTGCATGAGTGAGTGTGTGCGAGTGTCTGCGAGTGTGTGTGTGATTGTGTGCGAGTGTGTGTGTGCAAGTGTGTGTGTGAGTGTGTGCGAGTGTGAGCGTGCGAGTGTGTGTGTGAGTGTGTGCGAGTGTGTGCGAGTGTGTGTAGGAGTTTGTGCGAGTGTGTGCGAGTGTGTATGTGAGTGTGTGTGTTAGTGTGTGTGCGAGTGTGTGCATGCGAGTGTGTGCGAGTGTGTGCGTGCGAGTGTGTGCGAGTGTGTGCGATTATGTGCGAGTGTGTGTGTGCTAGTGTGTGCAAGTGTGTGCGAGTGTGTGCGAGTGTGTGTGTGCCAGTGTGTGCCAGTGTGTGCCAGTGTGTGCGTACGAGTGTGTGCAAGTGAGTGCGAATGTGTGCGAATGTGTGCACGAGTGTGCGCGAGTGTGTGTGCGTGAGTGTGTGCGTGTGAGTGTGTGCGAGTGTGTGCATGCGAGTGTGTGCGAGTGTGCTCGAGTGACTGGGTGCGAGTGTGTGCGAGTGTGTGTGTGCTAGTGTGTGCAAGTGTGTGCGAGTGTGTGCGAGTGTGTGTGTGCCAGTGTGTGCCAGTGTGTGCGTACGAGTGTGTGCAAGTGAGTGCGAATGTGTGCGAATGTGTGCACGAGTGTGCGCGATTGTGTGTGCGTGAGTGTGTGCGTGTGAGTGTGTGCGAGTGTGTGCGTGCGAGTGTGTGCGAGTGTGCTCGAGTGACTGGGTGCGAGTGTGCGCGAGTGTGTGTGTGTGTGTGCGAGTGTGTGTGTGATTGTGTGCGAGTGTGTGTGTAAGTGTGTGTGCGAGTGTGTGCATGCGAGTTTGTGCAAGTGTGTGCGAGTGTGTAGGTGCGAGTGCGTGCGAGTGAGTGCGAATGTGTGCGAGAGTGTGCAAGTGTGTTCGAGTGTGTGTGTGCGAGTGTGTGTGCGTGCGATTGTGTATGAGTGTGTGCGAGTGTGTGTGAGTTTGTGCGAGTGTGTGCATGCGAGTGCGTGCGAGTGAGTGTGAATGTGTGCGAGTGTGCACGAGTGAGTGGGTGCGAGTGTGTGAGTGTGTGCGAGTGTGTGTGAGTTTGTGCGATTGTGCGATTGTGTATGATTGTGTGTGAGTGTGTGTGAGTTTGTGCGAGTGTGTGCGAGTGTGTGCGTGCGAGTGCGTGCGAGTGAGTGCGAATGTGTGCAAGTGTGGGCGTGCGAGTGTGTGCTAGTTTGTGCAAGTGTGTGCGTGTGAGTGAGTGTGTGTGAGTTTGTGCGAGTGTTTGCGAGTGTGTGTGAGTGTGTAGGACTGTGTGTGCGAGTGTGTGCGAGTGTGTGCAAGTGTGTGCGAGTGAGTGTGAGTGAGTGAGTGTGTGCGAGTGTGTGCGAATGTGTGCGAGTGTGTGTGTGTGCGAGTTTGTGTGATTGTGTATGAGTGTGTGCGTGCGAGTGGGTGTGAGTGAGTGCGAGTGTGTGCAAATGTGTGCGAGAGTGTGCGAGTGTGGGCGTGCGAGTGTGTGCGAGAGTGTGTGCGTGTGAGTAAGTGTGTGAGTGAGTGTGAGTGTATGCTTACGAGTGTGTGCTAGTGTGCGTGAGTGTGTGCGAGTGTGCGCGAGTGTGTAGTGTGAGTGAGTGTGTGTGTGTGCGAGTGTTTGCGAGTGTTTGTTTCTGAGTGTGTAGGACTGTGTGTGCGAGTGAGTGTACGAGTGTGTGCGAATGTGTATGTGTGTATGTGCGAGTGTGTGCAAGTGTGTGTGCGAGTGTGTGTGAGTGTGTACGAGTGTGTGTAGGAGTTTGTGCGAGTGTGAGCGAGTGTGTATGCGAGTGTGTGTGTGTGAGTGTGTGTGCGAGTGTGTGCATGTGAGTGTGTGCGAGTGTGTACGCGAGTGTGTGTGTGTTTGTGTGTGCGAGTGTGTGCATGTGAGTTTGTGCGAGTGTGTGCGTGCGAGTGCGTGCGAGTGAGTGCGAATGTGTGCGAGAGTGTGCGAGTGTGTGCGTGCGAGTGTGTGTGCGTGCGATTGTGTATGAGTGTGTGCGTGTGTGTGTGAGTTTGTGCAAGTGTGTGCGTGCGAGTGCGTGCGAGTGAGTGCGAATGTGTGCGAGTGTGGGCGTGCGAGTGTGTGCTAGTGTGCGCAAGTGTGTGCGTGTGAGTGAGTGTGTGTGAGTTTGTGCGAGTGTTTGCGAGTGTGTGTGTGAGTGTGTAGGACTGTGTGTGCGAGTGTGTGCAAGTGTGTGCAAGTGTGTGCGAGTGAGTGAGTGAGTGAGTGTGTGCGAGTGTGTGCGAATGTGTGCGAGTGTGTGTGTGCGAGTTTGTGTGATTGTGTATGAGTGTGTGCGAGTGTGTGCATGCGAGTGGGTGCGAGTGAGTGCGAGTTTGTGCAAATGTGTGCGAGAGTGTGCGAGTGTGGGCGTGCGAGTGTGTGCGAGTGTGCGCGAGTGTGTGTGAATGTGTGCGAGAGTGTGTGCATGTGAGTAAGTGTGTGAGTGAGTGTGAGTGTATGCTTACGAGTGTGTGCTAGTGTGCGTGAGTGTGTGCGAGTGTGTACGTGTGAGTGAGTGTGTGTGTGAGTATGTGCGAGTGTTTGCGAGTGTGTGTGAGTGTGTAGGACTGTGTGTGCGAGTGTGTGTGCGAGTGTGTGCGAATGTGTATGTGTGTATGTGCGAGTGTGTGCGAGTGTGTGTGCGAGTGTGTGTGAGTGTGTATGAGTGTGTGTAGGAGTTTGTGCGAGTGTGTGCGAGTGTGTATGCGAGTGTGTGTGTGTGAGTGTGTGCGAGTGTGTGCATGCGAGTGTGTGCGTGCAAGTGTGTGTGAGTGTGTGCGAGTGTGTGTGTGCTAGTGTGTGCAAGTGTGTGCGAGTGTGTGCGAGTGTGTGTGTGCGAGTGTGTGCCAGTGTGTGCGTACGAGTGTGTGCAAGTGAGTGCGAATGTGTGCGAATGTGTGCGTGCGAGTGTGCACGAGTGTGCACGAGTGTGTGTGCGTGAGTGTGTGCGTGTGAGTGTGTGCGAGTGTGTGCGTGCGAGTGTGTGCGAGTGTGCTCGAGTGACTGGGTGCGAGTGTGTGCGAGTGTGTGTGTGTGTGCGAGTGAGTGTGTGCGAGTGTGTATGAGTGAGAGTGTTTGAGTGTGTGCCAGTTTGTGTTTGTGTGTGCGAGTGCGTGCGAATGTGTGCATGCAAGTGTGTGCGAGTGTGTGCGAGTGTGTGCGTGAGTGTGTGTGCGTGTGTGTGCGTGTGTGTGAGTGTGTGCGAGTGTGTGCGAGTGTGTGCAAGCGTGTGCAAGTGTGTGCAAGTGTGTGCGAGTGTGTGCGAGTGTGTGTGCGAGTGTGTGCGATTGTGTATGAGTTTGTGTGAGTGTGTGCGTGCGAGTGCGTGCGAGTGAGTGCGAGTGTGTGCAAATGTGTGCGAGAGTGTGAGAGTGTGGGTGTGCGAGTGTGCGCGAGTGTGTACGTGTGAGTGAGTGTGTGTGTGAGTGTTTGCAAGTGTTTGCGAGTGTGTGTGTGAGTGTGTAGGACTGTGTGTGCGATTGTGGGTGAGTGTGTGTGAGTGTATGCATGAGTGAGTGTGTGCGAGTGTCTGCGAGTGTGTGTGTGATTGTGTGCGAGTGTGTGTGTGCAAGTGTGTGCAAGTGTGTGTGTGAGTGTGTGCGAGTGTGAGCGTGTGAGTGTGTGTGTGAGTGTGTGCGAGTGTGTGTAGTAGTTTGTGCGAGTGTGTGCGAGTATGTATGTGAGTGTGTGTGTTAGTGTGTGTGCGAATGTGTGCAAGCGTGTGCAAGTGTGTGCAAGTGTGTGCGAGTGTGTGCGAGTGTGTGTGCGAGTGTGTGCGATTGTGTATGAGTTTGTGTGAGTGTGTGCGTGCGAGTGCGTGCGAGTGAGTGCGAGTGTGTGCAAATGTGTGCGAGAGTGTGAGAGTGTGGGCGTGCGAGTGTGCTCGAGTGACTGGGTGCGAGTGTGCGCGAGTGTGTGTGTGTGTGTGCGAGTGAGTGTGTGCGAGTGTGTATGAGTGAGTGTGTTTGAGTGTGTGCTAGTTTGTGTTTGTGTGTGCGAGTGCGTGCGAATGTGTGCATGCAAGTGTGTGCGAGTGTGTGCGAGTGTGTGCGTGAGTGTGTGCGAGTGTGTGTGCGTGCGATTGTGTATGAGTGTGTGCGTGTGTGTGTGAGTTTGTGCAAGTGTGTGCGTGCGAGTGCGTGCGAGTGAGTGCGAATGTGTGCGAGTGTGGGCGTGCGAGTTTGTGTGATTGTGTATGAGTGTGTGCGAGTGTGTGCATGCGAGTGGGTGCGAGTGAGTGCGAGTGTGTGCAAATGTGTGCGAGAGTGTGCGAGTGTGGGCGTGCGAGTGTGTGCAAGTGTGCGCGAGTGTGTGTGAGTGTGTGCGAGAGTGTGTGCGTGTGAGTAAGTGTGTGAGTGAGTGTGAGTGTATGCTTATGAGTGTGTGCTAGTGTGCGTGAGTGTGTGCGAGTGTGAGCGAGTGTGTATGTGTGAGTGTGTGTGTGAGTATGTGCGAGTGTTTGCGAGTGTGTGTGAGTGTGTAGGACTGTTTGTGCGAGTGTGTGTGCGAGTGTGTGCGAATGTGTATGTGTGTATGTGCGAGTGTGTGCGAGTGTGTGCGAGTGAGTGTGTGCAAATGTGTACGAGTGTGTGTGAGTGAGTGTGTGTGAGTTTGTGCGAGTGTTTGCGAGTGTGTGTGTGAGTGTGTAGGACTGTGTGTGCGAGTGTGTGCGAGTGTGTGCAAGTGTGTGCGAGTGAGTGTGAGTGAGTGAGTGTGTGCGAGTGTGTGCGAATGTGTGCGAGTGTGTGTGTGCGAGTTTGTGTGATTGTGTATGAGTGTGTGCGAGTGTGTGCATGCGAGTGGGTGCGAGTGAGTGCGAGTGTGTGCAAATGTGTGCGAGAGTGTGCGAGTGTGGGCGTGCGAGTGTGTGCAAGTGTGCGCGAGTGTGTGTGAGTGTGTGCGAGAGTGTGTGCGTGTGAGTAAGTGTGTGAGTGAGTGTGAGTGTATGCTTATGAGTGTGTGCTAGTGTGCGTGAGTGTGTGCGAGTGTGAGCGAGTGTGTACGTGTGAGTGTGTGTGTGAGTATGTGCGAGTGTTTGCGAGTGTGTGTGAGTGTGTAGGACTGTTTGTGCGAGTGTGTGTGCGAGTGTGTGCGAATGTGTATGTGTGTATGTGCGAGTGTGTGCGAGTGTGTGTGCGAGTGTGTGTGAGTGTGTACGAGTGTGTGTAGGAGTTTGTGCGAGTGTGTGCGAGTGTGTATGCGAGTGTGTGTGTGTGAGTGTGTGCGAGTGTGTGCATGCGAGTGTGTGCGTGCAAGTGTGTGTGAGTGTGTGCGAGTGTGTGCGTGAGTGTGTGTGCATGTGTGTGCGTGTGTGTGAGTGTGTGCGAGTGTGTGCGAGTGTGTGCGAGTGTATGCAAGCATGTGCAAGTGTGTGCAAGTGTGTGCGAGTGTGTGCGAGTGTGTGTGCGAGTGTGTGCAAGCGTGTGGGAGTGAGTGTTTGCGATTGTGTATGAGTTTGTGCGAGTGTGTGCGAGTGTGTGCGTGCGAGTGTGTGTGAGTTTGTGCGAGTGTGTGCGTGCGAGTGCGTGCGAGTGAGTGTGAATGTGTGCGAGTGTGCACGAGTGAGTGGGTGCGAGTGTGTGAGTGTGTGCGAGTGTGTGTGAGTTTGTGCGATTGTGCGATTGTGTATGATTGTGTGCGAGTGTGTGTGAGTTTGTGCGAGTGTGTGCGAGTGTGTGCGTGCGAGTGTGTGCTAGTTTGTGCAAGTGTGTGCGTGTGAGTGAGTGTGTGTGAGTTTGTGCGAGTGTTTGCGAGTGTGTGTGAGTGTGTAGGACTGTGTGTGCGAGTGTGTGCGAGTGTGTGCAAATGTGTGCGAGTGAGTGTGAGTGAGTGTGTGCGAGTGTGTGCGAATGTGTGCGAGTGTGTGTGTGCGAGTTTGTGTGATTGTGTATGAGTGTGTGCGTGCGAGTGGGTGTAAGTGCGAGTGTGTGCAAATGTGTGCGAGAGTGTGCGAGTGTGGGCGTGCGAGTGTCTGCGAGAGTGTGTGCGTGTGAGTAAGTGTGTGAGTGAGTGTGAGTGTATGCTTACGAGTGTGTGCTAGTGTGCGTGAGTGTGTGCGAGTGTGCGCGAGTGTGTACGTGTGAGTGAGTGTGTGTGTGTGCGAGTGTTTGTTTGTGAGTGTGTAGGACTGTGTGTGCGAGTGAGTGTACGAGTGTGTGCGAATGTGTATGTGTGTATGTGCGAGTGTGTGCGAGTGTGTGCAAGTGTGTGTGCGAGTGTGTGTGAGTGTGTACGAGTGTGTGTAGGAGTTTGTGCGAGTGTGAGCGAGTGTGTATGCGAGTGTGTGTGTGTGAGTGTGTGTGCGAGTGTGTGCATGTGAGTGTGTGCGAGTGTGTATGCGAGTGTGTGTGTGTTTGTGTGTGCGAGTGTGTGCATGTGAGTTTGTGCGAGTGTGTGCGTGCGAGTGCGTGCGAGTGAGTGCAAATGTGTGCGAGAGTGTGCGAGTGTGTGCGAGTGTGTGTGTGCGAGTGTGTGTGCGTGCGATTGTGTATGAGTGTGTGTGTGAGTTTGTGCAAGTGTGTGCGTGCGAGTGCGTGCGAGTGAGTGCGAATGTGTGCGAGTGTGGGCGTGCGAGTGTGTGCTAGTGTGCGCAAGTGTGTGCGTGTGAGTGAGTGTGTGTGAGTTTGTGCGAGTGTTTGCGAGTGTGTGTGTGAGTGTGTAGGACTGAGTGTGCGAGTGTGTGCGAGTGTATGCAAGTGTGTGCGAGTGAGTGAGTGAGTGAGTGTGTGCGAGTGTGTGCGAATGTGTGCGAGTGTGTGTGTGCGAGTTTGTGTGATTGTGTATGAGTGTGTGCGACTGTGTGCATGCGAGTGGGTGCGAGTGAGTGCGAGTGTGTGCAAATGTGTGCGAGAGTGTGCGAGTGTGGGCGTGCGAGTGTGTGCGAGTGTGCGCGAGTGTGTGTGAATGTGTGCAAGAGTGTGTGCATGTGAGTAAGTGTGTGAGTGAGTGTGAGTGTATGCTTACGAGTGTGTGCTAGTGTGCATGAGTGTGTGCGAGTGTGCGCGAGTGTGTACGTGTGAGTGAGTGTGTGTGTGAGTATGTGCGAGTGTTTGCGAGTGTGTGTGAGTGTGTAGGACTGTGTGTGCGAGTGTGTGTGTGAGTGTGTGCGAATGTGTATGTGTGTATGTGCGAGTGTGTGCGAGTGTGTGTGCGAGTGTGTGTGAGTGTGTATGAGTGTGTGTAGGAGTTTGTGCGAGTGTGTGCGAGTGTGTATGCGAGTGTGTGTGTGAGTGTGTGTGAGTGTGTGCATGCGAGTGTGTGCGTGCAAGTGTGTGTGAGTGTGTGCGAGTGTGTGTGTGCTAGTGTGTGCAAGTGTGTGCGAGTGTGTGCGAGTGTGTGTGTGCCAGTGTGTGCCAGTGTGTGCGTACGAGTGTGTGCAAGTGAGTGCGAATGTGTGCGAATGTGTGCGAATGTGTGCGTGCGAGTGTGCACGAGTGTGCGCGAGTGTGTGTGTGTGAGTGTGTGCGTGTGAGTGTGTGCGAGTGTGTGCGTGCGAGTGTGTGCGAGTGTGCTCGAGTGACTGGGTGCGAGTGTGTGCGAGTCTGTGTGTGTGTGCGAGTGAGTGTGTGCAAGTGTGTATGAGTGAGTGTGTTTGAGTGTGTGCCAGTTTGTGTTTGTGTGTGCGAGTGCGTGCGAATGTGTGCATGCAAGTGAGTGCGATTGTGTGCGAGTGTGTGCGTGAGTGTGTGTGCGTGTGTGTGCGTGTGTGTGAGTGTGTGCAAGTGTGTGCGAGTGTGTGCGAGTGTGTGCAAGCATGTGCAAGTGTGTGCAAGTGTGTGCGAGTGTGTGTGAGTGTGTGTGCGAGTGTGTGCAAGTGTGTATGAGTGAGTGTGTGCGATTGTGTATGAGTTTGTGTGAGTGTGTGCGTGCGAGTGCGTGCGAGTGAGTGCGAGTGTGTGCAAATGTGTGCGAGAGTGTGAGAGTGTGGGCGTGCGAGTGTGCGCGAGTGTGTACGTGTGAGTGAGTGTGTGTGTGAGTGTTTGCAAGTGTTTGCGAGTGTGTGTGTGAGTGTGTAGGACTGTGTGTGTGATTGTGGGTGAGTGTGTGTGAGTGTATGCATGAGTGAGTGTGTGCGAGTGTCTGCGAGTGTGTGTGTGTTTGTGTGCGAGTGTGTGTGTGCAAGTGTGTGCAAGTGTGTGTGTGAGTGTGTGCGAGTGTGAGCGTGCGAGTGTGTGTGTGAGTGTGTGCGAGTGTGTGTAGGAGTTTGTGCGAGTGTGTGCGAGTGTGTATGTGAGTGTGTGTGTTAGTGTGTGTGCGAGTGTGTGCATGCGAGTGTGTGCGAGTGTGTGCGTGCGAGTGTGTGCGAGTGTGTGCGAGTATGTGCGAGTGTGTGTGTGCTAGTGTGTGCAAGTGTGTGCGAGTGTGTGCGAGTGTGTGTCAGTGTGTGCGTACGAGTGTGTGCAAGTGAGTGCGAATGTGTGCGAATGTGTGCACGAGTGTGCGCGAGTTTGTGTGCGTGAGTGTGTGCATGTGAGTGTGTGCAAGTGTGTGCGTGCGAGTGTGTGCGAGTGTGCTCGAGTGACTGGGTGCGAGTGTGTGCGAGTGTATGTGTGCTGGTGTGTGCAAGTGTGTGCGAGTGTGTGCGAGTGTGTGTGTGCCAGTGTGTGCCAGTGTGTGCCAGTGTGTGCGTATGAGTGTGTGCAAGTGAGTGCGAATGTGTGCGAATGTGTGCACGAGTGTGCGCGATTGTGTGTGCGTGAGTGTGTGCGTGTGAGTGTGTGCGAGTGTGTGCGTGCGAGTGTGTGCGAGTGTGCTCGAGTGACTGGGTGCGAGTGTGCGCGAGTGTGTGTGTCTGTGTGCGAGTGAGTGTGTGCGAGTGTGTATGAGTGAGTGTGTTTGAGTGTGTGCCAGTTTGTGTTTGTGTGTGCGAGTGCGTGCGAATGTGTGCATGCAAGTGTGTGCGAGTGTGTGCGAGTGTGTGCGTGAGTGTGTGCGAGTGTGTGTGCGTGCGATTGTGTATGAGTGTGTGCGTGTGTGTGTGAGTTTGTGCAAGTGTGTGCGTGCGAGTGCGTGCGAGTGAGTGTGAATGTGTGCGAGTGTGGGCGTGCGAGTGTGTGCTAGTGTGCGCAAGTGTGTGCGTGTGAGTGAGTGTGTGTGAGTTTGTGCGAGTGTTTGCGAGTGTGTGTGTGAGTGTGCAGGACTGTGTGTGTGAGTGTGTGCGAGTGTGTGCAAGTGTGTGCGAGTGAGTGTGAGTGAGTTAGTGTGTGCGAGTGTGTGCGAATGTGTGCGAGTGTGTGTGTGCGAGTTTGTGTGTTTGTGTATGTGTGTGCATGCGAGTGGGTGCGAGTGAGTGCGAGTGTGTGCAAATGTGTGCGAGAGTGTGCGAGTGTGGGTGTGCGAGTGTGCGTGAGTGTGTACGTGTGAGTGAGTGTGTGTGTGAGTGTTTGCAAGTGTTTGCGAGTGTGTGTGTGAGTGTGTAGGACTGTGTGTGTGATTGTGGGTGAGTGTGTGTGAGTGTATGCATGAGTGAGTGTGTGCGAGTGTCTGCGAGTGTGTGTGTGATTGTGTGCGAGTGTGTGTGTGCAAGTGTGTGCAAGTGTGTGTGTGAGTGTGTGCGAGTGTGAGCGTGCGAGTGTGTGTGTGAGTGTGTGCGAGTGTGTGTAGGAGTTTGTGCGAGTGTGTGCGAGTGTGTATGTGAGTGTGTGTGTTAGTGTGTGTGCGAGTGTGTGCATGCGAGTGTGTGCGAGTGTGTGCGTGCGAGTGTGTGCAAGTGTGTGCGAGTATGTGCGAGTGTGTGTGTGCTAGTGTGTGCAAGTGTGTGCGAGTGTGTGCGAGTGTGTGTGCCAGTCTGTGCCAGTGTGTGCGTACGAGTGTGTGCAAGTGAGTGCGAATGTGTGCGAATGTGTGCACGAGTGTGCGCGAGTGTGTGTGCGTGAGTGTGTGCATGTGAGTGTGTGCAAGTGTGTGCGTGCGAGTGTGTGCGAGTGTGCTCGAGTGACTGGGTGCGAGTGTGTGCGAGTGTATGTGTGCTGGTGTGTGCAAGTGTGTGCGAGTGTGTGCGAGTGTGTGTGTGCCAGTGTGTGCCAGTGTGTGCCAGTGTGTGCGTATGAGTGTGTGCAAGTGAGTGCGAATGTGTGCGAATGTGTGCACGAGTGTGCGCGATTGTGTGTGCGTGAGTGTGTGCGTGTGAGTGTGTGCGAGTGTGTGCGTGCGAGTGTGTGCGAGTGTGCTCGAGTGACTGGGTGCGAGTGTGCGCGAGTGTGTGTGTCTGTGTGCGAGTGAGTGTGTGCGAGTGTGTATGAGTGAGTGTGTTTGAGTGTGTGCCAGTTTGTGTTTGTGTGTGCGAGTGCGTGCGAATGTGTGCATGCAAGTGTGTGCGAGTGTGTGCGAGTGTGTGCGTGAGTGTGTGCGAGTGTGTGTGCGTGCGATTGTGTATGAGTGTGTGCGTGTGTGTGTGAGTTTGTGCAAGTGTGTGCGTGCGAGTGCGTGCGAGTGAGTGTGAATGTGTGCGAGTGTGGGCGTGCGAGTGTGTGCTAGTGTGCGCAAGTGTGTGCGTGTGAGTGAGTGTGTGTGAGTTTGTGCGAGTGTTTGCGAGTGTGTGTGTGAGTGTGCAGGACTGTGTGTGTGAGTGTGTGCGAGTGTGTGCAAGTGTGTGCGAGTGAGTGTGAGTGAGTTAGTGTGTGCGAGTGTGTGCGAATGTGTGCGAGTGTGTGTGTGCGAGTTTGTGTGTTTGTGTATGTGTGTGCATGCGAGTGGGTGCGAGTGAGTGTGAGTGTGTGCAAATGTGTGCGAGAGTGTGCGAGTGTGGGTGTGCGAGTGTGTGCGAGTGTGCGCGAGTGTGTGTGAATGTGTGCGAGAGTGTGCATGCGAGTGTGTGCATGCAAGTGTGTGTGAGTGTGTGCGAGTGTGTGCGTGAGTGTGTGTGCATGTGTGTGCGTGTGTGTGAGTGTGTGCGAGTGTGTGCAAGTGTGTGCGAGTGTGTGCAAGCATGTGCAAGTGTGTGCAAGTGTGTGCGAGTGAGTGTTTGCGATTGTGTATGAGTTTGTGCGAGTGTGTGCGAGTGTGTGCGTGCGAGTGCGTGCGAGTGAGTGCGAGTGTGTGCAAATGTGTGCGAGAGTGTGAGAGTGTGGGCGTGCGAGTGTGCGCGAGTGTGTACGTTTGAGTGAGTGTGTGTGTGAGTGTTTGCGAGTGTTTGCGAGTGTGTGTGTGAGTTTGTAGGACTGTGTGTGCGAGTGTGTGTGCGAGTGTGTGCGAATGTGTATGTGTGTATGTGCGAGTGTGTGCGAGTGTGTGCGATTGTGTGTGCGAGTGTGTGTGAGTGTGTGTGAGTGTGTGTGAGTGTGTGCATTAGTGAGTGTGTGCGAGTGTCTGCGAGTGTGTGTGTGATTGTGTGCGAGTGTGTGTGTGAGTGTGTGTGCGAGTGTGTGCATGCGAGTGTGTGCAAGTGTGTGCGAGTGAGTGTGAGTGAGTGAGTGTGTGTGAGTGTGTGTGAGTGTGTGCATTAGTGAGTGTGTGCGAGTGTCTGCGAGTGTGTGTGTGATTGTGTGCGAGTGTGTGTGTAAGTGTGTGTGCGAGTGTGTGCATGCGAGTTTGTGCGAGTGTGTGCGAGTGTGTGCGTGCGAGTGCCTGCGAGTGAGTGCGAATGTGTGCGAGAGTGTGCGAGTGTGTTCGAGTGTGTGTGTGCGAGTGTGTGTGCGTGCGATTGTGTATGAGTGTGTGCGAGTCTGTGTGAGTTTGTGCGAGTGTTTGCGTGCGAGTGCGTGCGAGTGAGTGTGAATGTGTGCGAGTTTGCACAAGTGAGTGGGTGCGAGTGTGTGAGTGTGTGCGAGTGTGTGTGAGTTTGTGCGATTGTGCGATTGTGTATTATTGTGTGCGAGTGTGTGTGAGTTTGTGCGAGTGTGTGCGAGTGTGTGTGTGAGTGTGTAAGACTGTGTGTGTGAGTGTGTGCGAGTGTGTGCAAGTGTGTGCGAGTGCGTGCGAGTGAGTGCGAATGTGTGCAAGTGTGGGCGTGCGAGTGTGTGCTAGTTTGTGCAAGTGTGTGCGTGTGAGTGAGTGTGTGTGAGTTTGTGCGAGTGTTTGCGAGTGTGTGTGAGTGTGTAGGACTGTGTGTGCGAGTGTGTGCGAGTGTGTGCAAGTGTGTGCGAGTGAGTGTGAGTGAGTGAGTGTGTGCGAGTGTGTGCGAATGTGTGCGAGTGTGTGTGTGCGAGTTTGTGTGATTGTGTATGAGTGTGTGCGTGCGAGTGGTTGTGAGTGAGTGCGAGTGTGTGCAAATGTGTGCGAGAGTGTGCGAGTGTGGGCGTGCGAGTGTGTGCGAGAGTGTGTGCGTGTGAGTAAGTGTGTGAGTGAGTGTGAGTGTATGCTTACGAGTGTGTGCTAGTGTGCGTGAGTGTGTGTGAGTGTGCGCGAGTGTGTACGTGTGAGTGAGTGTGTGTATGTGCGAGTGTTTGTTTGTGAGTGTGTAGGACTGTGTGTGCGAGTGAGTGTGCGAGTGTGTGCGAGTGTGTGCAAGTGTGTGTGCGAGTGTGTGTGAGTGTGTACGAGTGTGTGTAGGAGTTTGTGCGAGTGTGTGCGAGTGTGTGTGTGAGTGTGTGCGAGTGTGTGCATGTGAGTGTGTGCGTGCAAGTGTGTGCGAGTGTGTGTGTGCTAGTGTGTGCAAGTGTGTGCGAGTGCGTGTGAGTGTGTGTGTGTGTGCGAGCGAGTGTGTGCGAGTGTGTATGAGTGAGTGTGTTTGAGTGTGTGCCAGTTTGTGTTTGTGTGTGCGAGTGCGTGCGAATGTGTGCATGCAAGTGTGTGCGAGTGTGTGCGAGTGTGTGCGTGAGTGTGTGCGAGTGTGTGTGCGTGCGATTGTGTATGAGTGTGTGCGTGTGTGTGAGTTTGTGCAAGTGTGTGCGTGCGAGTGCGTGCGAGTGAGTGTGAATGTGTGCGAGTGTGGGCGTGCGAGTGTGTGCTAGTGTGCGCAAGTGTGTGCGTGTGAGTGAGTGTGTGTGAGTTTGTGCGAGTGTTTGCGAGTGTGTGTGTGAGTGTGCAGGACTGTGTGTGTGAGTGTGTGCGAGTGTGTGCAAGTGTGTGCGAGTGAGTGTGAGTGAGTTAGTGTGTGCGAGTGTGTGCGAATGTGTGCGAGTGTGTGTGTGCGAGTTTGTGTGTTTGTGTATGTGTGTGCATGCGAGTGGGTGCGAGTGAGTGCGAGTGTGTGCAAATGTGTGCGAGAGTGTGCGAGTGTGGGTGTGCGAGTGTGTGCGAGTGTGCGCGAGTGTGTGTGAATGTGTGCGAGAGTGTGCATGCGAGTGTGTGCATGCAAGTGTGTGTGAGTGTGTGCGAGTGTGTGCGTGAGTGTGTGTGCATGTGTGTGCGTGTGTGTGAGTGTGTGCGAGTGTGTGCGAGTGTGTGCGAGTGTGTGCAAGCATGTGCAAGTGTGTGCAAGTGTGTGCGAGTGTGTGCGAGTGTGTGTGCGAGTGTGTGCAAGCGTGTGCGAGTGAGTGTTTGCGATTGTGTATGAGTTTGTGCGAGTGTGTGCGAGTGTGTGCGTGCGAGTGCGTGCGAGTGAGTGCGAGTGTGTGCAAATGTGTGCGAGAGTGTGAGAGTGTGGGCGTGCGAGTGTGCGCGAGTGTGTACGTTTGAGTGAGTGTGTGTGTGAGTGTTTGCGAGTGTGTGTGTGAGTTTGTAGGACTGTGTGTGCGAGTGTGTGTGCGAGTGTGTGCGAATGTGTATGTGTGTATGTGCGAGTGTGTGCGAGTGTGTGCGATTGTGTGTGCGAGTGTGTGTGAGTGTGTGTGAGTGTGTGTGAGTGTGTGCATTAGTGAGTGTGTGCGAGTGTCTGCGAGTGTGTGTGTGATTGTGTGCGAGTGTGTGTGTGAGTGTGTGTGCGAGTGTGTGCATGCGAGTGTGTGCAAGTGTGTGCGAGTGAGTGTGAGTGAGTGAGTGTGTGTGAGTGTGTGTGAGTGTGTGCATTAGTGAGTGTGTGCGAGTGTCTGCGAGTGTGTGTGTGATTGTGTGCGAGTGTGTGTGTAAGTGTGTGTGCGAGTGTGTGCATGCGAGTTTGTGCGAGTGTGTGCGAGTGTGTGCGTGCGAGTGCCTGCGAGTGAGTGCGAATGTGTGCGAGAGTGTGCGAGTGTGTTCGAGTGTGTGTGTGCGAGTGTGTGTGCGTGCGATTGTGTATGAGTGTGTGCGAGTGTGTGTGAGTTTGTGCGAGTGTTTGCGTGCGAGTGCGTGCGAGTGAGTGTGAATGTGTGCGAGTGTGCACAAGTGAGTGGGTGCGAGTGTGTGAGTGTGTGCGAGTGTGTGTGAGTTTGTGCGATTGTGCGATTGTGTATTATTGTGTGCGAGTGTGTGTGAGTTTGTGCGAGTGTGTGCGAGTGTGTGTGTGAGTGTGTAAGACTGTGTGTGTGAGTGTGTGCGAGTGTGTGCAAGTGTGTGCGAGTGCGTGCGAGTGAGTGCGAATGTGTGCAAGTGTGGGCGTGCGAGTGTGTGCTAGTTTGTGCAAGTGTGTGCGTGTGAGTGAGTGTGTGTGAGTTTGTGCGAGTGTTTGCGAGTGTGTGTGAGTGTGTAGGACTGTGTGTGCGAGTGTGTGCGAGTGTGTGCAAGTGTGTGCGAGTGAGTGTGAGTGAGTGAGTGTGTGCGAGTGTGTGCGAATGTGTGCGAGTGTGTGTGTGCGAGTTTGTGTGATTGTGTATGAGTGTGTGCGTGCGAGTGGTTGTGAGTGAGTGCGAGTGTGTGCAAATGTGTGCGAGAGTGTGCGAGTGTGGGCGTGCGAGTGTGTGCGAGAGTGTGTGCGTGTGAGTAAGTGTGTGAGTGAGTGTGAGTGTATGCTTACGAGTGTGTGCTAGTGTGCGTGAGTGTGTGCGAGTGTGCGCGAGTGTGTACGTGTGAGTGAGTGTGTGTATGTGCGAGTGTTTGTTTGTGAGTGTGTAGGACTGTGTGTGCGAGTGAGTGTGCGAGTGTGTGCGAGTGTGTGCAAGTGTGTGTGCGAGTGTGTGTGAGTGTGTACGAGTGTGTGTAGGAGTTTGTGCGAGTGTGAGCGAGTGTGTATGCGAGTGTGTGTGTGTGAGTGTGTGTGCGAGTGTGTGTATGCGAGTGTGTGTGTGTTTGTGTGTGCGAGTGTGTGCATGCGAGTTTGTGCGAGTGTGTGCGTGCGAGTGCGTGCGAGTGAGTGCGAATGTGTGCGAGAGTGTGCGAGTGTGTGCGAGTGTGTGTGTGCGAGTGTGTATGCGTGCGATTGTGTATGAGTGTGTGCGTGTTTGTGTGAGTTTGTGCAAGTGTGTGCGTGCGAGTGCGTGCGAGTGAGTGCGAATGTGTGCAAGTGTGGGCGTGCGAGTGTGTGCTAGTGTGCGCAAGTGTGTGCGTGTGAGTGAGTGTGTGTGAGTTTGTGCGAGTGTTTGCGAGTGTGTGTGTGAGTGTGTAGGACTGTGTGTGCGAGTGTGTGCGAGTGTGTGCAAGTGTGTGCGAGTGAGTGAGTGTGTGCGAGTGTGTGCGAATGTGTGCGAGTGTGTGTGTGCGAGTTTGTGTGATTGTGTATGAGTGTGTGCGAGTGTGTGCATGCGAGTGGGTGCGAGTGAGTGCGAGTGTGTGCAAATGTGTGCGAGAGTGTGCGAGTGTGGGCGTGCGAGTGTGTGCGAGTGTGCGCGAGTGTGTGTGAATGTGTGCGAGAGTGTGTGCATGTGAGTAAGTGTGTGAGTGAGTGTGAGTGTATGCTTACGAGTGTGTGCTAGTGTGCGTGAGTGTGTGCGAGTGTGCGCGAGTGTGTACGTGTGAGTGAGTGTGTGTGTGAGTATGTGCGAGTGTTTGCGAGTGTGTGTGAGTGTGTAGGACTGTGTGTAGGACTGTGTGTGCGAGTGTGTGTGCGAGTGTGTGCGAATGTGTATGTGTGTATGTGCGAGTGTGTGCGAGTGTGTGTGCGAGTGTGTGTGAGGGTGTATGAGTGTGTGTAGGAGTTTGTGCGAGTGTGTGCGAGTGTGTATGCGAGTGTGTGTGTGAGTGTGTGCGAGTGTGTGCATGCGAGTGTGTGCGTGCAAGTGTGTGTGAGTGTGTGCGAGTGTGTGTGTGCTAGTGTGTGCAAGTGTGTGCGAGTGTGTGCAAGTGTGTGTGTGCGAGTGTGTGCCAGTGTGTGCCAGTGTGTGCGTACGAGTGTGTGCAAGTGAGTGCGAATGTGTGCGAATGTGTGCGTGCGAGTGTGCACGAGTGTGCGCGAGTGTGTGTGCATGAGTGTGTGCGTGTGAGTGTGTGCGAGTGTGTGCGTGCGAGTGTGTGCGAGTGTGCTCGAGTGACTGGGTGCGAGTGTGTGCGAGTGTGTGTGTGCTAGTGTGTGCAAGTGTGTGCGAGTGTGTGCGAGTGTGTGTGTGCCAGTGTGTGCCAGTGTGTGCCAGTGTGTGCGTACGAGTGTGTGCAAGTGAGTGCGAATGTGTGCGAATGTGTGCACGAGTGTGCGCGATTGTGTGTGCGTGAGTGTGTGCGTGTGAGTGTGTGCGAGTGTGTGCGTGCGAGTGTGTGCGAGTGTGCTCGAGTGACTGGGTGCGAGTGTGCGCGAGTGTGTGTGTGTGTGTGCGAGTGAGTGTGTGCGAGTGTGTATGAGTGAGTGTGTTTGAGTGTGTGCCAGTTTGTGTTTGTGTGTGTGAATGTGTGCATGCAAGTGTGTGCGAGTGTGTGCGAGTGTGTGCGTGAGTGTGTGTGCATGTGTGTGCGTGTGTGTGAGTGTGTGCGAGTGTGTGCGAGTGTGTGCAAGTGTGTGCGTGAGTGTGTGCGAGTGTGTGTGTGTGCGATTGTGTATGAGTGTGTGCGTGTGTGTGTGAGTTTATGCAAGTGTGTGCGTGCGAGTGCTTGCGAGTGAGTGCGAATGTGTGCGAGTGTGGGCGTGCGAGTGTGTGCTAGTGTGCGCAAGTGTGTGCGTGTGAGTCAGTGTGTGTGAGTTTGTGCGAGTGTTTGCGAGTGTGTGTGTGAGTGTGTAGGACTTTGTGTGTGAGTGTGTGCGAGTGTGTGTGAGTGAGTGTGAGTGAGTGAGTGAGTGTGTGCGAGTGTGTGCGAATGTGTGCGAGTGTGTGTGTGCGAGTTTGTGTGATTGTGTATGAGTGTGTGCGAGTGTGTGTGCGAATGTGTGTGAGTGTGTACGAGTGTGTGTAGGAGTTTGTGCGAGTGTGTGCGAGTGTGTATGCGAGTGTGTGTGTGTGAGTGTGTGCAAGTGTGTGCATGCGAGTGTGTGCGTGCAAGTGTGTGTGAGTGTGTGCGAGTGTGTGCGTGAGTGTGTGTGCATGTGTGTGCGTGTGTGTGAGTGTGTGCGAGTGTGTGCGAGTGTGTGTGAGTGTGTGTGAGTGTGTGCAAGCATGTGCAAGTGTGTGCAAGTGTGTGCGAGTGTGTGCAAGCGTGTGCGAGTGAGTGTTTGCGATTCTGTATGAGTTTGTGCGAGTGTGTGCGAGTGTGTGCATGCGAGTGCGTGCGAGTGAGTGCGAGTGTGTGCAAATGTGTGCGAGAGTGTGAGAGTGTGGGCGTGCGAGTGTGCGCGAGTGTGTACGTTTGAGTGAGTGTGTGTGTGAGTGTTTGCGAGTGTTTGCGAGTGTGTGTGTGAGTTTGTAGGACTGTGTGTGCGAGTGTGTGTGCGAGTGTGTGCGAATGTGTATGTGTGTATGTGCGAGTGTGTGCGAGTGTATGCGATTGTGTGTGCGAGTGTGTGCGAATGTGTATGTGTGTATGTGCGAGTGTGTGCGAGTGTGTGCGATTGTGTGAGCGAGTGTGTGTGAGTGTGTGTGAGTGTGTGTGAGTGTGTGCTTTAGTGAGTGTGTGCGAGTGTCTGCGAGTGTGTGTGTGATTGTGTGCGAGTGTGTGTGTGAGTGTGTGTGCGAGTGTGTGCAAGTGTGTGCGAGTGAGTGTGAGTGAGTGAGTGTGTGTGAGTGTGTGTGAGTGTGTGCATTAGTGAGTGTGTGCGAGTGTCTGCGAGTGTGTGTGTGATTGTGTGCGAGTGTGTGTGTAAGTGTGTGTGCGAGTGTGTGCGTGCGAGTGCGTGCGAGTGAGTGCGAATGTGTGCGAGAGTGTGCGAGTGTGTTCGAGTGTGTGTGTGCGAGTGTGTGTGCGTGCGATTGTGTATGAGTGTGTGCGAGTGTGTGTGAGTTTGTGCGAGTGTTTGCATGCAAGTGCGTGCGAGTGAGTGTGAATTTGTGCGAGTGTGCACAAGTGAGTGGGTGCGAGTGTGTGAGTGTGTGCGAGTGTGTGTGAGTTTGTGCGATTGTGCGATTGTGTATTATTGTGTGCGAGTGTGTGTGAGTTTGTGCGAGTGTGTGCGAGTGTGTGTGTGAGTGTGTAGGACTGTGTGTGTGAGTGTGTGCGAGTGTGTTCAAGTGTGTGCGAGTGCGTGCGAGTGAGTGCGAATGTGTGCAAGTGTGGGCGTGCGAGTGTGGGCTAGTTTGTGCAAGTGTGTGCGTGTGAGTGAGTGTGTGTGAGTTTGTGCGAGTGTTTGCGAGTGTGTGTGTGAGTGTGTAGGACTGTGTGTGCGAGTGTGTGCAAGTGTGTGCGAGTGAGTGTGAGTGAGTGAGTGTGTGCGAGTGTGTGCGAATGTGTGCGAGTTTGTGTGATTGTGTATGAGTGTGTGCGTGCGAGTGGGTGTGAGTGAGTGCGAGTGTGTGCAAATGTGTGCAAGAGTGTGCGAGTGTGGGCGTGCGAGTGTGTGCGAGAGTGTGTGCGTGTCAGTAAGTGTGTGAGTGAGTGTGAGTGTATGCTTACGAGTGTGTGCTAGTGTGCGTGAGTGTGTGCGAGTGTGCGCGAGTGTGTACGTGTGAGTGAGTGTGTGTATGTGCGAGTGTTTGTTTGTGAGTGTGTAGGACTGTGTGTGCGAGTGAGTGTGCGAGTGTGTGCGAGTGTGTGCAAGTGTGTGTGCGAGTGTGTGTGAGTGTGTACGAGTGTGTGTAGGAGTTTGTGCGAGTGTGAGCGAGTGTGTATGCGAGTGTGTGTGTGTGAGTGTTTGTGCGAGTGTGTGTATGCGAGTGTGTGTGTTTTTGTGTGTGCGAGTGTGTGCACGCGAGTTTGTGCGAGTGTGTGCGTGCGAGTGCGTGCGAGTGAGTGCGAATGTGTGCGAGAGTGTGCGAGTGTGTGTGAGTGTGTGTGTGCGAGTGTGTGTGCGTGCGATTGTGTATGAGTGTGTGCGTGTGTGTGTGAGTTTGTGCAAGTGTGTGCGTGCGAGTGCGTGCGAGTGAGTGCGAATGTGTGCGAGTGTGGGCGTGCGAGTGTGTGCTAGTGTGCGCAAGTGTGTGCGTGTGAGTGAGTGTGTGTGAGTTTGTGCGAGTGTTTGCGAGTGTGTGTGTGAGTGTGTAGGACTGTGTGTGCGAGTGTGTGCGAGTGTGTGCAAGTGTGTGCGAGTGAGTGAGTGAGTGAGTGTGTGCGAGTGTGTGCGAATGTGTGCGAGTGTGTGTGTGCGAGTTTGTGTGATTGTGTATGAGTGTGTGCGAGTGTGTGCATGCGAGTGGGTGCGAGTGAGTGCGAGTGTGTGCAAATGTGTGCGAGAGTGTGCGAGTGTGGGCGTGCGAGTGTGTGCGAGTGTGCGCGAGTGTGTGTGAATGTGTGCGAGAGTGTGTGCATGTGAGTAAGTGTGTGATTGAGTGTGAGTGTATGCTTATGAGTGTGTGCTAGTGTGCGTGAGTGTGTGCGAGTGTGCGCGAGTGTGTACGTGTGAGTGAGTGTGTGTGTGAGTATGTGCGAGTGTTTGCGAGTGTGTGTGAGTGTGTAGGACTGTGTGTGCGAGTGTGTGTGCGAGTGTGTGCGAATGTGTATGTGTGTATGTGCGAGTGTGTGCGAGTGTGTGTGCTAGTGTGTGTGAGTGTGTACGAGTGTGTGTAGGAGTTTGTGCGAGTGTGTGCGAGTGTGTGTGTGAGTGTGTGCGAGTGTGTGCATGTGAGTGTGTGCGTGCAAGTGTGTGCGAGTGTGTGTGTGCTAGTGTGTGCAAGTGTGTGCGAGTGCGTGTGAGTGTGTGTGTGCGAGTGTGTGCCAGTGTGTGCCAGTGTGTGCGTACGAGTGTGTGCAAGTGAGTGCAAATGTGTGCGAATGTGTGCGTGCGAGTGTGCACGAGTGTGCGCGAGTGTGTGTGCGTGAGTGTGTGCGTGTGAGTGTGTGCGAGTGTGTGCGTGCGAGTGTGTGCGAGTGTGCTCGAGTGACTGGGTGCGAGTGTGTGCGAGTGTGTGTGTGTGCGAGTGAGTGTGTGCGAGTGTGTATGAGTGAGTGTGTTTGAGTGTGTGCCAGTTTGTGTTTGTGTGTGCGAGTGCGTGCGAATGTGTGCATGCAAGTGTGTGCGAGTGTGTGCGAGTGTGTGAGTGAGTGTGTGTGCGTGTGTGTGCGTGTGTGTGAGTGTGTGCGAGTGTGTGCGAGTGTGTGCGAGTGTGTGCAAGCATGTGCAAGTTTGTGCAAGTGTGTGCGAGTGTGTGCGAGTGTGTGTGCGAGTGTGTGCAAGTGTGTATGAGTGAGTGTGTGCGATTGTGTATGAGTTTGTGTGAGTGTGTGCGTGCGAGTGAGTGCGAGTGTGTGCAAATGTGTGCGAGAGTGTGAGAGTGTGGGCGTGCGAGTGTGCGCGAGTATGTACGTGTGAGTGAGTGTGTGTGTCAGTGTTTGCAAGTGTTTGCGAGTGTGTGTGTGAGTGTGTAGGACTGTGTGTGCGATTGTGGGTGAGTGTGTGTGAGTGTATCCATGAGTGAGTGTGTGCGAGTGTCTGCGAGTGTGTGTGTGATTGTGTGCGAGTGTGTGTGTGCAAGTGTGTGCAAGTGTGTGTGTGAGTGTGTGCGAGTGTGAGCCTGCAAGTGTGTGTGTGAGTGTGTGCGAGTGTGTGTAGGAGTTTGTGCGAGTGTGTGCGAGTGTGTATGTGAGTGTGTGTGTTAGTGTGTGTGCGAGTGTGTGCATGCGAGTGTGTGCGAGTGTGTGCGTGCGAGTGTGTGCGAGTGTGTGCGAGTATGTGCGAGTGTGTGTGTGCTAGTGTGTGCAAGTGTGTGCGAGTGTGTGCGAGTGTGTGTGTGCCAGTGTGTGCCAGTGTGTGCGTACGAGTGTGTGCAAGTGAGTGCGAATGTGTGCGAATGTGTGCACGAGTGTGCGCGAGTGTGTGTGCGTGAGTGTGTGCGTGTGAGTGTGTGCAAGTGTGTGCGTGCGAGTGTGTGCGAGTGTGCTCGAGTGAATGGGTGCGAGTGTGTGCGAGTGTGTGTGTGCTTGTGTGTGCAAGTGTGTGCGAGTGTGTGCGAGTGTGTGTGTGCCAGTGTGTGCCAGTGTGTGCGTACGAGTGTGTGCAAGTGAGTGCGAATGTGTGCGAATGTGTGCACGAGTGTGCGCGATTGTGTGTGCGTGAGTGTGTGCGTGTGAGTGTGTGCGAGTGTGTGCGTGCGAGTGTGTGCGAGTGTGCTCGAGTGACTGGGTGCGAGTGTGCGCGAGTGTGTGTGTGTGTGCGAGTGAGTGTGTGCGAGTGTGTATGAGTGAGTGTGTTTGAGTGTGTGCCAGTTTGTGTTTGTGTGTGCGAGTGCGTTCGAATGTGTGCATGCAAGTGTGTGCGAGTGTGTGCGAGTGTGTGCGTGAGTGTGTGCGAGTGTGTGTGCGTGCGATTGTGTATGAGTGTGTGCGTGTGTGTGTGAGTTTGTGCAAGTGTGTGCGTGCGAGTGCGTGTGAGTGAGTGCGAATGTGTGCGAGTGTGGGCATGCGAGTGTGTGCTAGTGTGCGCAAGTGTGTGCGTGTGAGTGAGTGTGTGTGAGTTTGTGCGAGTGTTTGCGAGTGTGTGTGTGAGTGTGTAGGACTGTGTGTGTGAGTGTGTGCGCGAGTGAGTGTGAGTGAGTGAGTGTGTGCGAGTGTGTGCGAATGTGTGCGAGTGTGTGTGTGCGAGTTTGTGTGATTGTGTATGAGTGTGTGCGAGTGTGTGTATGCGAGTGGGTGCGAGTGAGTGCGAGTGTGTGCAAATGTGTGCGAGAGTGTGCGAGTGTGGGCGTGCGAGTGTGTGCGAGTTTGCGCGAGTGTGTGTGAGTGTGTGCGAGAGTGTGTGCATGTGAGTAAGTGTGTGAGTGAGTGTGAGTGTATGCTTACGAGTGTGTGCTAGTGTGCTTGAGTGTGTGTGAGTGTGCGCGAGTGTTTACGTGTGAGTGAGTGTGTGTGTGAGTATGTGCGAGTGTTTGCGAGTGTGTGTGAGTGTGTAGGACTGTGTGTGCGAGTGTGTGTGCGAGTGTGTGCGAATGTGTATGTGTGTATGTGCGAGTGTGTGTGAGTGTGTGTGCGAGTGTGTGTGAGTGTGTACGAGTGTGTGTAGGAGTTTGTGCGAGTGTGTGCGAGTGTGTATGCGAGTGTGTGTGTGTGAGTGTGTGCGAGTGTGTGCATGCGAGTGTGTGCGTGCAAGTTTTTGTGAGTGTGTGCGAGTGTGTGTGTGCTAGTGTGTGCAAGTGTGTGCGAGTGTGTGCGATTGTGTGTGTGCGAGTGTGTGCCAGTGTGTGCCAGTGTGTGCGTACGAGTGTGTGCAAGTGAGTGAGAATGTGTGCGAATGTGTGCGAATGTGTGCGTGCGAGTGTGCACGAGTGTGCGCGAGTGTGTGTGCGTGAGTGTGTGCGTGTGAGTGTGTGTGAGTGTATGCGTGCGAGTGTGTGCGAGTGTGCTCGAGTGACTGGGTGCGAGTGTGTGCGAGTGTGTGTGTGTGTGTGTGCGAGTGAGTGTGTTCAAGTGTGTATGAGTGAGTGTGTTTGAGTGTGTGCCAGTTTGTGTTTGTGTGTGCGAGTGCGTGCGAATGTGTGCATGCAAGTGTGTGCGAGTGTGTGCGAGTGTGTGCGTGAGTGTGTGTGCGTGTGTGTGCATGTGTGTGAGTGTGTGCGAGTGTGTGCGAGTGTGTGCGAGTGTGTGCAAGCGTGTGCAAGTGTGTGCAAGTGTGTGCGAGTGTGTGCGAGTGTGTGTGCGAGTGTGTGCAAGTGTGTATGAGTGAGTGTGTGCGATTGTGTATGAGTTTGTGTGAGTGTGTGCGTGCGAGTGCGTGCGAGTGAGTGCGAGTGTGTGCAAATGTGTGCGAGAGTGTGAGAGTGTGGGCGTGCGAGTGTGCGTGAGTGTGTACGTGTGAGTGAGTGTGTGTGTAAGTGTTTGCGAGTGTTTGCGAGTGTGTGTGTGAGTGTGTAGGACTGTGTGTGCGTTTGTGGGTGAGTGTGTGTGAGTGTGTGCATGAGTGAGTGTGTGCGAGTGTCTGTGAGTGTGTGTGTGATTGTGTGCGAGTGTGTGTGTGCAAGTGTGTGCAAGTGTGTGTGTGAGTGTGTGCGAGTGTGAGCGTGCGAGTGTGTGTGTGAGTGTGTGCGAGTGTGTGTAGGAGATTGTGCGAGTGTGTGCGAGTGTGTATGTGAGTGAGTGTGTTAGTGTGTGTGCGAGTGTGTGCATGCGAGTGTGTGCGAGTGTGTGCGTGCGAGTGTGTGCGAGTGTGTGCGAGTATGTGCGAGTGTGTGTGTGCTAGTGTGTGCAAGTGTGTGCGAGTGTGTGCGAGTGTGTGTGTGCCAGTGTGTGCCAGTGTGTGCGTACGAGTGTGTGCAAGTGAGTGCGAATGTGTGCGAATGTGTGCACGAGTGTGCGCGAGTGTGTGTGCGTGAGTGTGTGCGTGTGAGTGTGTGCGAGTGTGTGCGTGCGATTGTGTGCGAGTGTGCTCGAGTGACTGGGTTCGAGTGTGTGCGAGTGTGTGTGTGCTAGTGTGTGCAAGTGTGTGCGAGTGTGTGCGAGTGTGTGTGTGCCAGTGTGTGCCAGTGTGTGCGTACGAGTGTGTGCAAGTGAGTGCGAATGTGTGCGAATGTGTGCACGAGTGTGCGCGATTGTGTGTGCGTGAGTGTGTGCGTGCGAGTGTGTGCGAGTGTGCTCGAGTGACTGGGTGCGAGTGTGCGCGAGTGTGTGTGTGTGTGTGCGAGTGAGTGTGTGCGAGTGTGTATGAGTGAGTGTGTTTGAATGTGTGCCAGTTTGTGTTTGTATATGCAAATGTGTGCATGCAAGTGTGTGCGAGTGTGTGCGAGTGTGTGCGTGAGTGTGTGTGCGTGTGTGTGCGTGTGTGTGAGTGTGTGCGAGTGTGTGCGAGTGTGTGCGAGTGTGTGCAAGCATGTGCAAGTGTGTGCAAGCGTGTGCGAGTGAGTGTTTGCGATTGTGTATGAGTTTGTGCGAGTGTGTGCGAGTGTGTGCGTGCGAGTGCGTGCGAGTGAGTGCGAGTGTGTGCAAATGTGTGCGAGAGTGTGAGAGTGTGGGCGTGCGAGTGTGCGCGAGTGTGTACGTGTGAGTAAGTGTGTGTGTGAGTGTTTGCGAGTGTTTGCGAGTGTGTGTGTGAGTTTGTAGGACTGTGTTTGCGAGTGTGTGTGCGAGTGTGTGCGAATGTGTATGTGTGTATGTGCGAGTGTGTGCGAGTGTGTGCGATTGTGTGTGCGAGTGTGTGTGAGTGAGTGTGTGAGTGTGTGTGAGTGTGTGCATTAGTGAGTGTGTGCGAGTGTCTGCGAGTGTGTGTGTGATTGTGTGCGAGTGTGTGTGTGAGTGTGTGTGCGAGTGTGTGCATGCGAGTGTGTGCAAGTGTGTGCGAGTGAGTGTGAGTGAGTGAGTGTGTGTGAGTGTGTGTGAGTGTGTGCATTAGTGAGTGTGTGCGAGTGTCTGCGAGTGTGTGTGTGATTGTGTGCGAGTGTGTGTGTAAGTGTGTGTGCGAGTGTGTGCATGCGAGTTTGTGCGAGTGTGTGCGAGTGTGTGCGTGCGAGTGCGTGCGAGTGAGTGCGAATGTGTGCGAGAGTGTGCGAGTGTGTTCGAGTGTGTGTGTGCGAGTGTGTGTGCGTGCGATTGTGTATGAGTGTGTGCGAGTGTGTGCAAGTTTGTGCGAGTGTGTGCGTGCGAGTGCATGCGAGTGAGTGCGAATTTGTGCGAGTGTGGGCGTGCGAGTGTGTGCTAGTGTGCGCAAGTGTGTGCGTGTGAGTGAGTGTGTGTGAGTTTGTGCGAGTGTTTGCGAGTGTGTGTGTGAGTGTGTAGGACTGTGTGTGCGAGTGTGTGCGAGTGTGTGCACGTGTGTGCGAGTGAGTGTGAGTGAGTGTGTGCGAGTGTGTGCGAATGTGTGCGGGTGTGTGTGCGAGTTTGTTTGATTGTGTATGAGTGTGTGCGAGTGTGTGCGTGCGAGTGGGTGCGAGTGAGTGCAAGTGTGTGCGAGAGTGTGCGAGTGTGGGCGTGCGAGTGTGTGCGAGTGTGCTCGAGTGTGTGTGAGTGTGTGCGAGAGTGTGTGCGTGTGAGTAAGTGTGTGAGTGAGTGTGAGTGTATGCTTACAAATGTGTGCTAGTGTGTGTGAGTGTGTGCGAGTGTGTGCGAGTGTGTACGAGTGAGTGTGTGTGTGAGTGTGTGTGAGTGTTTGCGAGTGTGTGTGTGACTGTGTAGGACTGTGTGTGCGAGTGTGTGTGCGAGTGTGTGTGAATGTGTATGTGTGTATGTGCGAGTGTGTGCGAGTGTGTGCAAGTGTGTGTGTGTGAGTGTGTACGAGTGTGTGTAGGAGTTTGTGCGAGTGTGTGCGAGTGTGTATGCGAGTGTGTGTGTGTGAGTGTGTGTACGAGTGTGTGCATGCGAGTGTGTGCGAGTGTGTGCAAGTGTGTGTGAGTATGTGCGAGTGTGTGCGAGTGCGTGCGAGTGAGTGTGAATGTGTGCAAGTGTGGGCGTGCGAGTGTGTGCTAGTGTGTGCAAGTGTGTGCGTGTGAGTGAGTGTGTGTGAGTTTGTGCGAGTGTTTGCGAGTGTGTGTGAGTGTGTAGGACTGTGTGTGCGAGTGTGTGCAAGTGTGTGCAAGTGAGTGTGAGTGAGTGTGTGTGTGCGATTGTGTATAAGTGTGTGCGAGTGTGTGTGAGTTTGTGCGAGTGTGTGCGAGTGTGTGCGTGCGAGTGCATGCGAGTGAGTGCGAATGTGTGCGAGTGTGGGCATGTGAGTGTGTGCTAGTGTGCGCAAGTGTGTGCGTGTGAGTGAGTGTGTGTGAGTTTGTGCGAGTGTTTGCGAGTGTGTGTGTGAGTGTGTAAGACTGTGTGTGCGAGTGTGTGCAAGTGTGTGTGAGTGAGTGTGAGTGAGTGCGTGTGTGCGAGTGTGTGCAAATGTGTGCGAGTGTGTGTGTGCGAGTTTGTGTGATTGTGTATGAGTGTGTGCGAGTGTGTGCGTGCGAGTGGGTGCGAGTGAGTGCGAGTGTGTGCAAATGTGTGCGAGAGTGTGCGAGTGTGGGCGTGCGAGTGTGTGCGAGTGTGCGCGAGTGTGTGTGAGTGTGTGCGAGATTGTGTGCGTGTGAGTAAGTGTGTGAGTGTGAGTGTATGCTTACGAGTGTGTGCTATTGTGCGTGAGTGTGTGCGAGTGTGCGCGAGTTTGTATGTGTGAGTGAGTGTGTGTGTGAGTGTGTGCGAGTGTGTGCGAGTGTGTTTGTGAGTGTGTAGGACTGTGTGTGCGAGTGTGTGTGCGAGTGTGTGCGAATGTGTATGTGTGCATGTGCGAGTGTGTGCGAGTGCGTGCGAGTGAGTGTGAATGTGTGCGAGTATGTGCGAGTGTGTGTGTGCTAGTGTGTGCAAGTGTGTGTGAGTGTGTGCAAGTGTGTGTGCCAGTGTGTGCCAGTGTGTGCCAGTGTGTGCGCACGAGTGTGTGCAAGTGAGTGCGAATGTGTGTGAATGTGTGCGTGCGAGTGTGCACGAGTGTGCGCGAGTGTGTGTGCGTGAGTGTGTGCGTGTGAGTGTGTGCGAGTGTGTGCGTGCTTGCGAGTGTGTGCGAGTGTGCTCGAGTGACTGGGTGCGAGTGTGGGCGAGTGTGTGTGTGTGTGAGTGAGTGTGCGCGAGTGTGTACGTGTGAGTGAGTGTGTGTGTGAGTATGTGCGAGTGTTTGCGAGTGTGTGTGAGTGTGTTGGACTGTGTGCGAGTGTGTGTGCGAGTGTGTGTGAATGTGTATGTGTGTATGTGCGAGTGTGTGCGAGTGTGTGTGCGAGTGTGTGTGAGTGTGTATGAGTGTGTGTAGGAGTTTGTGCGAGTGTGTGCGAGTGTGTATGCGAGTGTGTGTGTGTGAGTGTGTGGGAGTGTGTGCATGCGAGTGTGTGCGTGCAAGTGTGTGTGAGTGTGTGCGAGTGTGTGTGTGCTGGTGTGTGCAAGTGTGTGCGAGTGTGTGCGAGTGTGTGTGTGCGAGTGTGTGCCAGTGTGTGCCAGTGCGTGCGTACGAGTGTGTGCAAGTGAGTGCGAATGTGTGCGAATGTGTGTGAATGTGTGTGTGTGAGTGTGCACGAGTGTGCGCGAGTGTGTGTGCGTGAGTGTGTGCGTGTGAGTGTGTGCGAGTGTTTGCGTGCGAGTGTGTGCGAGTGTGCTCGAGTGACTGGGTGCGAGTGTGTGCGAGTGTGTGTGTGTGTGCGAGTGAGTGTGTGCGAGTGTGTATGAGTGAGTGTGTTCGAGTGTGTGCCAGTTTGTGTTTGTGTGTGCGAGTGCGTGCGAATGTGTGCATGCAAGTGTGTGCGAGTGTGTGCGAGTGTGTGCGTGAGTGTGTGTGCGTGTGTGTGCGTGTGTGTGAGTGTGTGCGAGTGTGTGCGAGTGTGTGCGAGTGTGTGCGAGTGTGTGCAAGCGTGTGCAAGTGTGTGCGAGTGTGTGCGAGTGTGTGTGCTAGTGTGTACAAGTGTGTATGAGTGAGTGCGTGCGAGTGTGTGCAAGTGTGTGCGAGTATGTGCGAGTGTGTGTGTGCTAGTGTGTGCAAGTGTGTGCGAGTGTGTGCGTGTGTGTGTGTGCCAGTGTGTGCCAGTGTGTGCGTACGAGTGTGTGCAAGTGAGTGCGAATGTGTGCGAATGTTTGCACGAGTGTGCGCGAGTGTGTGTGCGTGAGTGTGTGCGTGTGAGTGTGTGCAAGTGTGTGCGTGCGAGTGTGTGCGAGTGTGCTCGAGTGACTGGGTGCGAGTGTGTGCGAGTGTGTGTGTGCGAGTGTGTGCAAGTGTGTGCGAGTGTGTGCGAGTGTGTGTGTGCCAGTGTGTGCCAGTGTGTGCCAGTGTGTGCGTACGAGTGTGTCCAAGTGAGTGCGAATGTGTGCGAATGTGTGCACGAGTGTGTGCGATTGTGTGTGCGTGAGTGTGTGCGTGCGAGTGTGTGCGAGTGTGCTCGAGTGACTGGGTGCGAGTGTGCGCGAGTGTGTGTGTGTGTGTGCGAGTGAGTGTGTGCGAGTGTGTATGAGTGAGTGTGTTTGAGTGTGTGCCAGTTTGTGTTTGTGTGTGCGAGTGCGTGCGAATGTGTGCATGCAAGTGTGTGCGAGTGTGTGCGTGAGTGTGTGCGAGTGTGTGTGCGTGCGAATGTGTATGAGTGTGTGCGTGTGTGTGTGAGTTTGTGCAAGTGTGTGCGTGCGAGTCCGTGCGAGTGAGTGCGAATGTGTGCGAGTGTGCATGAGTGAGTGGGTGCGAGTGTGTGAGTGTGTGCGAGTGTGTGTGAGTTTGTGCGATTGTGCGATTTTGTATGAGTGTGTGCGAGTGTGTGTGAGTTTGTGCGAGTGTGTGCGTGCGAGTGCGTGCGAGTGAGTGCGAATGTGTGCGAGTGTGGGCGTGCGAGTGTGTGCTAGTGTGCGCAAGTGTGTGCGTGTGAGTGAGTGTGTGTGAGTTTGTGCGAGTGTTTGCGAGTGTGTGTGTGAGTGTGTAGGACTGCGTGTGTGAGTGTGTGCGAGTGTGTGCAAGTGTCTGCGAGTGAGTGTGAGTGAGTGACTGTGTGCGAGTGTGTGCGAATGTGTGCGAGTGTGTGTGTGCGAGTTTGTTTGATTGTGTATGAGTGTGTGCGAGTGTGTGCATGCGAGTGGGTGTGAGTGAGTGCGAGTGTGTGCAAATGTGTGCGAGAGTGTGCGAGTGTGGGCGTGCGAGTGTGTGCGAGTGTGCGTGAGTGTGTGTGAGTGTGTGCGAGAGTGTGTGCATGTGAGTAAGTGTGTGAGTGAGTGTGAGTGTATGCTTACGAGTGTGTGCTAGTGTGCGTGAGTGTGTGTGTGAGTATGTGCGAGTGTTTGCGAGTGTGTGTGAGTGTGTAGGACTGTGTGTGCGAGTGTGTGTGCGAGTGTGTGCGAATGTGTATGTGTGAGTGTGTGCGAGTGTGTGTGCGAGTGTGTGTGAGTGTGCACGAGTGTGTGTAGGAGTTTGTGCGAGTGTGTGCGAGTGTGTATGTGAGTGTGTGTGTGTGAGTGTGTGCGAGTGTGTGCATGCGAGTGTGTGCGTGCAAGTGTGTGTGAGTGTGTGCGAGTGTGTGCGTGAGTGTGTGTGCATGTGTGTGCGTGTGTGTGAGTGTGTGCGAGTGTGTGCAAGTGTGTGCGAGTGTGTGCAAGCATGTGCAAGTGTGTGCAAGTGTGTGCGAGTGTGTGCGAGTGTGTGTGCGAGTGTGTGCAAGCGTGTGCGAGTGAGTGTTTGCGATTGTGTATGAGTTTGTGCGAGTGTGTGCGAGTGTGTGCGTGCGAGTGCGTGCGAGTGAATGCGAGTGTGTGCAAATGTGTGCGAGAGTGTGAGAGTGTGGGCGTGCGAGTATGTGCAAGTGTGTGCGAGTGAGTGTGAGTGAGTGAGTGTGTGTGAGTGTGTGTGAGTGTGTGCATTAGTGAGTGTGTGCGAGTGTCTGCGAGTGTGTGTGTGATTGTGTGCGAGTGTGTGTGTAAGTGTGTGCGAATGTGTATGTGTGTATGTGCGAGTGTGTGCAAGTGTGTGTGCGAGTGTGTGTGAGTGTGTACGAGTGTGTGTAGGAGTTTGTGCGAGTGTGTGCGAGTGTGTATGCGAGTGTGTGTGTGTGAGTGTGTATACGAGTGTGTGCATGCGAGTGTGTGCGAGTGTGTGCAAGTGTGTGTGAGTATGTGCGAGTGTGTGCGAGTGCGTGCGAGTGAGTGTGAATGTGTGCAAGTGTGGGCGTGCGAGTGTGTGCTAGTGTGTGCAAGTGTGTGCGTGTGAGTGAGTGTGTGTGAGTTTGTGCGAGTGTTTGCGAGTGTGTGTGAGTGTGTAGGACTGTGTGTGCGAGTGTGTGCAAGTGTGTGCGAGTGAGTGTGAGTGAGTGAGTGTGTGTGTGCTAATGTGTATAAGTGTGTGCGAGTGTGTGCAAGTGTGTGTGAGTGTGTACGAGTGTGTGTGTGTGAGTGTGTGTGAGTGAGTGTGTGCGACTGTGTGCGACTGTGTGTGCGATTGTGTATAAGTGTGTGCGAGTGTGTGTGAGTTTGTGCGAGTGTGTGCGAGTATGTGCGTGCGAGTGCATGCAAGTGAGTGCGAATGTGTGCGAGTGTGGGCGTGTGAGTGTGTGCTAGTGTGCGCAAGTGTGTGCGTGTGAGTGAGTGTGTGTGAGTTTGTGCGAGTGTTTGCGAGTGTGTGTGTGAGTGTGTAGGACTGTGTGTGCGAGTGTGTGCAAGTGTGTGTGAGTGAGTGTGAGTGAGTGCGTGTGTGCGAGTGTGTGCGAATGTGTGCGAGTGTGTGTGTGCGAGTTTGTGTGATTGTGTATGAGTGTGTGCGAGTGTGTGCGTGCGAGTGAGTGCGAGTGAGTGCGGGTGTGTGCAAATGTGTGCGAGAGTGTGCGAGTGTGGGCGTGCGAGTGTGTGCGAGTGTGTGTGAGTGTGTGCGAGAGTGTGTGCGTGTGAGTAAGTGTGTGAGTGAGTGTGAGTGTATGCTTACGAGTGTGTGCTATTGTGCGTGAGTGTGTGCGAGTGTGCGTGAGTCTGTATGTGTGAGTGAGTGTGTGTGTGAGTGTGTGCGAGTGTTTGCAAGTGTGTGTGTGAGTGTGTAGGACTGTGTGTGCGAGTGTGTGTGCGAGTGTGTGCGAATGTGTATGTGTGTATGTGCGAGTGTGTGCGAGTGTGTGCGATTGTGTGTGCGAGTGTGTGTGATTGTGTGTGTGCTAGTGTGTGCAAGTGTGTGCCAGTGTGTGCGCACGAGTGTGTGCAAGTGAGTGCGAATGTGTGTGAATGTGTGCGTGCGAGTGTGCACGAGTGTGCGCGAGTGTGTGTGCGAGTGTGTTTGCAAGTGTGTGTGTGAGAGTGTGCGAGTGTGTGCGAGTGAGTGCAAATGTGCCCGATTGTGCGCGAGTGTGCACGAGTGAGTGAGTGCGAGTGTGTATAAGTGAGTGTGTGTGCGTGTGTGCGAGTTAGTGTGTGAGTGAGTGTGTGCGAATGTGTGCGAGTGTTTCTGTGCGAGTGTGTGTGCGAGTGTGTGCGTGTGAGTGTGTGCGTGCGAGTGTGTGTGATTGTGTATGAGTGTGCGCGAGTGTGCACGAGTGAGTGGGTGCGAGTGTGTGTGAGTGTGTGCGAGTGTGCATAAGTGTGTGCGAGTGTGTGCGAGTGTGTGTGCGAGTGTGCATGAGTGTGTGCGAGTGTGTGCGATTGTGTGTGTGAGTGTGTAGGACTTTCTGTGCGAGTGTTTAGGAGTGTGTGTGTGAGTGTGTGAAAGTGTGTGCGAGTGTGTGCAAGTGTGTGCGTGCGAGTGTGTGCGAGTGTGCGAAAGTGTGCGAGTGTGTGCGAGTGCGTGAGTGTGAGTGTGTGCGAATGTGTGCGAGTGTGTGTGAGCGAGTGTGCACGAGTTTGTGCATGTAAGTGTGTGCATGCGAGTGTGTGCGAGTGTGCTCGAGTGAATGGGTGAGAGTGTTTGCGGTTGTGTGTGAGTGTGTGCGAGTAAGTGTGTGTGAGTGTGTATGAGTGAGTGTGTGTGAGTGTGTGTGTGCGAGTTTGTGTGCGAGTGTGTGTGAGTGAGTGTGTGCGAGTGTGTGCGAGTTTGTGTGCGAGTGTTTGTGCGAGTGTGTGCGTGCGAGTGTGTGTTCGAGTGTGTGCGCGCGAGTGTGTGTGCGAATGTGTGTGAGTGTGTGCGAGTGTGTATGAGTGTATGTGCGAGTGTGTGCCAGTGTGTGCGAGTGTGTGTGTGCGAGTCTGTGCAAGTGTGTGCGAGTGTGTGCGAGTGTGTGTGTGCGAGTGTGTGTGCGAGTGCATGCGAGTGAGTGCGGGTGTGTGCGAGTGTGTGTATGCGAGTCTGTGTGTGATTGTGTATGAGTGTGTGCGAGTGTGTGAGTTTGTGCGAGTGTGTGCGTGTGTGTGCTTGTGCGTGCGAGTGCGTGCAAATGTGTGCGAGAGTGTGCGAGTTTGTGTGTGTGAGTGTGTGTGTGAGTGTGTGCGAATGTGTGCCAGTTTGTGCGTACGAGTGTGTGAAAGTGAGTGCGAGTGTGTGCGAATGTGTGCGTGCGAGTGTGCGCGAGTGTGTGCGAGTGTGTGTGTGCGAGTGTGTGTGCGAGTGCATGCGAGTGAGTGCGGGTGTGTGCGAGTGTGTGTATGCGAGTCTGTGTGTGATTGTGTATGAGTGTGTGCGAGTGTGTGAGTTTGTGCGAGTGTGTGCGTGTGTGTGCTTGTGCGTGCGAGTGCGTGCAAATGTGTGCGAGAGTGTGCGAGTTTGTGTGTGTGAGTGTGTGTGTGAGTGTGTGCGAATGTGTGCCAGTTTGTGCGTACGAGTGTGTGAAAGTGAGTGCGAGTGTGTGCGAATGTGTGCGTGCGAGTGTGCGCGAGTGTGTGCGTGTGAGTGTGTGCGAGTGTGTGTGTGCGAGTGTGTGCGAGTGTGCTCGAGTGACTGGGTGCAAGTGTGTGCGAGTATGTGTGAGTGAGTGTGTGTGAGTGTCTGCGTGTGTGCGAGTTTGTGTGCGAGTGTGTGCGAGTGTGTATGAGTGTATGTGCGAGTGTGTGTCCGAGTGTGTGCGTGCAATTGTTTGCGTGCGAGTGTGTGCGAGTGTGTGCAAGTGTGTGTGAGTGTGTGCGAGTGTGTGTGCGAGTGTGTGCGAGTGTGTGCAAACGTGCCCGAGTGTGCGCGAGTGTGCACGAGTGAGTGGGTGCGAGTTTGTGCGAGTGTGTATGAGTGAGTGTGTGTGAGTGTGTGCGTGTGTGCGAGTTTGTGTGCGAGTGAGTGTGTGCGAATGTGTGCGAGTGTGTGCGAGTGTGTGAGTGTGTGTGAGTGTGCACGGGTGTGTGTGTGCGAGTGCGTGCGAGTGAGTGCGAGTGTGTGCAAATGTGTTCGAGCGTGTGTGAGTGTGTGAGTGTGTGTGAGTGTGCACGAGTGTGTGCGTGTGAGTGATTGTGTGTGAGTCTGTGCAAGTGTGTGCTTGCGAGTGTGTGCTAGTGTGCACGAGTGTGTGAGTGTGTGCGAGAGTGCGCGAGTGTGTGCGTGTGAGTAAGTGAGTGTGTGTGTGAGTGTGTGCGAGTGTGTGTGTGAGTGTGTATGACTGTGTGTGCGAGTGTGTGCACGTGTGTGCGAGTGTATGTGCGAGTGTGTGCGAGTGTGTGTGCGAGTGTGTGTGTGAGTGTGTTTGAGTGTGTGCAAGTGTGTGCGAGTGTGTGTGCGAGTGCGTACGAGTGTGTGTGAGTGTGTGTAAGTATGTGTGCGAGTGTGTTATTGTGTGGGAGTGTGTGTGAGCTTGTAGCACTGTATGTGCGAGTGTTTGTGAGTGTGTGCGGGTGTGTTCGAGTGTGTGTAAGTGTGTGAGTGTGTGTGAGTGTTAGTGCGAGTGTGTGCGTGTGAGTGAGTGTGTGTGTGAGTGTGTGCAAGTGTTTGCGAGTGTGTGTGTGAGTGTGTAGGACTGTGTGTGCGAGTGTGTGTGCGAGTGTGTGCGAATGTGTATGTGTGTATGTACGAGTGTGTGCGAGTGTGTGCGAGTGTGTGCGAGTGTGTGTGCGAGTGTTTGTGAGTGTGTACGAGTGTGTGTTGGAGTTTGTGCGAGTATGTGAGAGTGTGTGTGTGAGTGTGTGTGCGAGTGTGTGCATGCGAGTGTGTGCGAGTGTGTGTGTGCGAGTGTGTGCAAGTGTGTGCGAGTGAGTGTGTGCGAGTGTGTGTGCGAGTGTGTGTGTGAGAGTGTGTGCGTGCAAGTGTGTGCGACTGTGTGCGAGTGTGTGCGAGTGTGTGATTGTGAGTGTGTGCGAATGTGTGCGAGTGTGTTTGCGCGAGTGTGCACGAGTGTGTGCATGTAAGTGTGTGCATGCGAGTGTGCTCAAGTGAATGGGTGAGAGTGTGTGCGAGTGTGTGTGAGTGTGTGCGAGTAAGTGTGTGTGAGTGTGTATGAGTGAGTGTGTGTGAGTGTGTGTGTGCGAGTTTGTGTGCGAGTGTGTGTGAGTGAGTGTGTGCGAGTGTGTGCGAGTTTGTGTGCGAGTGTTTGTGCGAATGTGTGCGTGCGAGTGTGTGTGTTCGAGTGTGTGCACGCGAGTGTGTGCGCGCAAGTGTGTGTGCGAATGTGTGTGCGTGTGAGTGTGTGTGAGTGTGTAAGAGTGTATGTGCGAGTGTGTGCCAGTGTGTGCGAGTGTGTGTGTGCGAGTGTGTGCAAGTGTGTGCGAGTGTGTGCGAGTGTGTGTGTGAGTGTGTGTGCGAGTGTGTGCAAGTGTGTGCGAGTGAGTGTGAGTGAGTGAGTGTGTGTGAGTGTGTGTGAGTGTGTGCATTAGTGAGTGTGTGCGAGTGTCTGCGAGTGTGTGTGTGATTGTGTGCGAGTGTGTGTGTAAGTGTGTGTGCGAGTGAGTGTGTGCGAATGTGTGCGAGTGTGTGCGAGTGTGTGAGTGTGTGTGAGTGTGCACGGGTGTGTGTGTGCGAGTGCGTGCGAGTGAGTGCGAGTGTGTGCAAATGTGTTCGAGCGTGTGTGAGTGTGTGAGTGTGTGTGAGTGTGCACGAGTGTGTGCGTGTGAGTGATTGTGTGTGAGTCTGTGCAAGTGTGTGCTTGCGAGTGTGTGCTAGTGTGCACGAGTGTGTGAGTGTGTGCGAGAGTGCGCGAGTGTGTGCGTGTGAGTAAGTGAGTGTGTGTGTGAGTGTGTGCGAGTGTGTGTGTGAGTGTGTATGACTGTGTGTGCGAGTGTGTGCACGTGTGTGCGAGTGTATGTGCGAGTGTGTGCGAGTGTGTGTGCGAGTGTGTGTGTGAGTGTGTTTGAGTGTGTGCAAGTGTGTGCGAGTGTGTGTGCGAGTGCGTACGAGTGTGTGTGAGTGTGTGTAAGTATGTGTGCGAGTGTGTTATTGTGTGGGAGTGTGTGTGAGCTTGTAGCACTGTATGTGCGAGTGTTTGTGAGTGTGTGCGGGTGTGTTCGAGTGTGTGTAAGTGTGTGAGTGTGTGTGAGTGTTAGTGCGAGTGTGTGCGTGTGAGTGAGTGTGTGTGTGAGTGTGTGCAAGTGTTTGCGAGTGTGTGTGTGAGTGTGTAGGACTGTGTGTGCGAGTGTGTGTGCGAGTGTGTGCGAGTGTGTGCGAGTGTGCTCGAGTGACTGGGTGCAAGTGTGTGCGAGTATGTGTGAGTGAGTGTGTGTGAGTGTCTGCGTGTGTGCGAGTTTGTGTGCGAGTGTGTGCGAGTGTGTATGAGTGTATGTGCGAGTGTGTGTGCGAGTGTGTGCGTGCAATTGTTTGCGTGCGAGTGTGTGCGAGTGTGTGCAAGTGTGTGTGAGTGTGTGCGAGTGTGTGTGCGAGTGTGTGCGAGTGTGTGCAAACGTGCCCGAGTGTGCGCGAGTGTGCACGAGTGAGTGGGTGCGAGTTTGTGCGAGTGTGTATGAGTGAGTGTGTGTGAGTGTGTGCGTGTGTGCGAGTTTGTGTGCGAGTGAGTGTGTGCGAATGTGTGCGAGTGTGTGCGAGTGTGTGAGTGTGTGTGAGTGTGCACGGGTGTGTGTGTGCGAGTGCGTGCGAGTGAGTGCGAGTGTGTGCAAATGTGTTCGAGCGTGTGTGAGTGTGTGAGTGTGTGTGAGTGTGCACGAGTGTGTGCGTGTGAGTGATTGTGTGTGAGTCTGTGCAAGTGTGTGCTTGCGAGTGTGTGCTAGTGTGCACGAGTGTGTGAGTGTGTGCGAGAGTGCGCGAGTGTGTGCGTGTGAGTAAGTGAGTGTGTGTGTGAGTGTGTGCGAGTGTGTGTGTGAGTGTGTATGACTGTGTGTGCGAGTGTGTGCACGTGTGTGCGAGTGTATGTGCGAGTGTGTGCGAGTGTGTGTGCGAGTGTGTGTGTGAGTGTGTTTGAGTGTGTGCAAGTGTGTGCGAGTGTGTGTGCGAGTGCGTACGAGTGTGTGTGAGTGTGTGTAAGTATGTGTGCGAGTGTGTTATTGTGTGGGAGTGTGTGTGAGCTTGTAGCACTGTATGTGCGAGTGTTTGTGAGTGTGTGCGGGTGTGTTCGAGTGTGTGTAAGTGTGTGAGTGTGTGTGAGTGTTAGTGTGAGTGTGTGCGTGTGAGTGAGTGTGTGTGTGAGTGTGTGCAAGTGTTTGCGAGTGTGTGTGTGAGTGTGTAGGACTGTGTGTGCGAGTGTGTGTGCGAGTGTGTGCGAATGTGTATGTGTGTATGTACGAGTGTGTGCGAGTGTGTGCGAGTGTGTGCGAGTGTGTGTGCGAGTGTTTGTGAGTGTGTACGAGTGTGTGTTGGAGTTTGTGCGAGTATGTGCGAGTGTGTGTGTGAGTGTGTGTGCGAGTGTGTGCATGCGAGTGTGTGCGAGTGTGTGTGTGCGAGTGTGTGCAAGTGTGTGCGAGTGAGTGTGTGCGAGTGTGTGTGCGAGTGTGTGTGTGAGAGTGTGTGCGTGCAAGTGTGTGCGACTGTGTGCGAGTGTGTGCGAGTGTGTGATTGTGAGTGTGTGCGAATGTGTGCGAGTGTGTTTGCGCGAGTGTGCACGAGTGTGTGCATGTAAGTGTGTGCATGCGAGTGTGCTCAAGTGAATGGGTGAGAGTGTGTGCGAGTGTGTGTGAGTGTGTGCGAGTAAGTGTGTGTGAGTGTGTATGAGTGAGTGTGTGTGAGTGTGTGTGTGCGAGTTTGTGTGCGAGTGTGTGTGAGTGAGTGTGTGCGAGTGTGTGCGAGTTTGTGTGCGAGTGTTTGTGCGAATGTGTGCGTGCGAGTGTGTGTGTTCGAGTGTGTGCACGCGAGTGTGTGCGCGCAAGTGTGTGTGCGAATGTGTGTGCGTGTGAGTGTGTGTGAGTGTGTAAGAGTGTATGTGCGAGTGTGTGCCAGTGTGTGCGAGTGTGTGTGTGCGAGTGTGTGCAAGTGTGTGCGAGTGTGTGCGAGTGTGTGTGTGAGTGTGTGTGCGAGTGTGTGCAAGTGTGTGCGAGTGAGTGTGAGTGAGTGAGTGTGTGTGAGTGTGTGTGAGTGTGTGCATTAGTGAGTGTGTGCGAGTGTCTGCGAGTGTGTGTGTGATTGTGTGCGAGTGTGTGTGTAAGTGTGTGTGCGAGTGTGTGCGTGCGAGTGCGTGCGAGTGAGTGCGAATGTGTGCGAGAGTGTGCGAGTGTGTTCGAGTGTGTGTGTGCGAGTGTGTGTGCGTGCGATTGTGTATGAGTGTGTGCGAGTGTGTGTGAGTTTGTGCGAGTGTTTGCATGCGAGTGCGTGCGAGTGAGTGTGAATTTGTGCGAGTGTGCACAAGTGAGTGGGTGCGAGTGTGTGAGTGTGTGCGAGTGTGTGTGAGTTTGTGCGATTGTGCGATTGTGTATTATTGTGTGCGAGTGTGTGTGAGTTTGTGCGAGTGTGTGCGAGTGTGTGTGTGAGTGTGTAGGACTGTGTGTGCGAGTGTGTGCGAGTGTGTGCAAGTGTGTGCGAGTGCGTGCGAGTGAGTGCGAATGTGTGCAAGTGTGGGCGTGCGAGTGTGTGCTAGTTTGTGCAAGTGTGTGCGTGTGAGTGAGTGTGTGTGAGTTTGTGCGAGTGTTTGCGAGTGTGTGTGAGTGTGTAGGACTGTGTGTGCGAGTGTGTGCGAGTGTGTGCAAGTGTGTGCGAGTGAGTGTGAGTGAGTGAGTGTGTGCGAGTGTGTGCGAATGTGTGCGAGTGTGTGTGTGCGAGTTTGTGTGATTGTGTATGAGTGTGTGCGTGCGAGTGGGTGTGAGTGAGTGCGAGTGTGTGCAAATGTGTGCGAGAGTGTGCGAGTGTGGGCGTGCGAGTGTGTGCGAGAGTGTGTGCGTGTCAGTAAGTGTGTGAGTGAGTGTGAGTGTATGCTTACGAGTGTGTGCTAGTGTGCGTGAGTGTGTGCGAGTGTGCGCGAGTGTGTACGTGTGAGTGAGTGTGTGTATGTGCGAGTGTTTGTTTGTGAGTGTGTAGGACTGTGTGTGCGAGTGAGTGTGCGAGTGTGTGCGAGTGTGTGCAAGTGTGTGTGCGAGTGTGTGTGAGTGTGTACGAGTGTGTGTAGGAGTTTGTGCGAGTGTGAGCGAGTGTGTATGCGAGTGTGTGTGTGTGAGTGTTTGTGCGAGTGTGTGTATGCGAGTGTGTGTGTTTTTGTGTGTGCGAGTGTGTGCACGCGAGTTTGTGCGAGTGTGTGCGTGCGAGTGCGTGCGAGTGAGTGCGAATGTGTGCGAGAGTGTGCGAGTGTGTGTGAGTGTGTGTGTGCGAGTGTGTGTGCGTGCGATTGTGTATGAGTGTGTGCGTGTGTGTGTGTGAGTTTGTGCAAGTGTGTGCGTGCGAGTGCGTGCGAGTGAGTGCGAATGTGTGCGAGTGTGGGCGTGCGAGTGTGTGCTAGTGTGCGCAAGTGTGTGCGTGTGAGTGAGTGTGTGTGAGTTTGTGCGAGTGTTTGCGAGTGTGTGTGTGAGTGTGTAGGACTGTGTGTGCGAGTGTGTGCGAGTGTGTGCAAGTGTGTGCGAGTGAGTGAGTGAGTGAGTGTGTGCGAGTGTGTGCGAATGTGTGCGAGTGTGTGTGTGCGAGTTTGTGTGATTGTGTATGAGTGTGTGCGAGTGTGTGCATGCGAGTGGGTGCGAGTGAGTGCGAGTGTGTGCAAATGTGTGCGAGAGTGTGCGAGTGTGGGCGTGCGAGTGTGTGCGAGTGTGCGCGAGTGTGTGTGAATGTGTGCGAGAGTGTGTGCATGTGAGTAAGTGTGTGATTGAGTGTGAGTGTATGCTTATGAGTGTGTGCTAGTGTGCGTGAGTGTGTGCGAGTGTGCGCGAGTGTGTACGTGTGAGTGAGTGTGTGTGTGAGTATGTGCGAGTGTTTGCGAGTGTGTGTGAGTGTGTAGGACTGTGTGTGCGAGTGTGTGTGCGAGTGTGTGCGAATGTGTATGTGTGTATGTGCGAGTGTGTGCGAGTGTGTGTGCTAGTGTGTGTGAGTGTGTACGAGTGTGTGTAGGAGTTTGTGCGAGTGTGTGCGAGTGTGTGTGTGAGTGTGTGCGAGTGTGTGCATGTGAGTGTGTGCGTGCAAGTGTGTGCGAGTGTGTGTGTGCTAGTGTGTGCAAGTGTGTGCGAGTGCGTGTGAGTGTGTGTGTGCGAGTGTGTGCCAGTGTGTGCCAGTGTGTGCGTACGAGTGTGTGCAAGTGAGTGCAAATGTGTGCGAATGTGTGCGAATGTGTGCGTGCGAGTGTGCACGAGTGTGCGCGAGTGTGTGTGCGTGAGTGTGTGCGTGTGAGTGTGTGCGAGTGTGTGCGTGCGAGTGTGTGCGAGTGTGCTCGAGTGACTGGGTGCGAGTGTGTGCGAGTGTGTGTGTGTGCGAGTGAGTGTGTGCGAGTGTGTATGAGTGAGTGTGTTTGAGTGTGTGCCAGTTTGTGTTTGTGTGTGCGAGTGCGTGCGAATGTGTGCATGCAAGTGTGTGCGAGTGTGTGCGAGTGTGTGAGTGAGTGTGTGTGCGTGTGTGTGCGTGTGTGTGAGTGTGTGCGAGTGTGTGCGAGTGTGTGCGAGTGTGTGCAAGCATGTGCAAGTTTGTGCAAGTGTGTGCGAGTGTGTGCGAGTGTGTGTGCGAGTGTGTGCAAGTGTGTATGAGTGAGTGTGTGCGATTGTGTATGAGTTTGTGTGAGTGTGTGCGTGCGAGTGAGTGCGAGTGTGTGCAAATGTGTGCGAGAGTGTGAGAGTGTGGGCGTGCGAGTGTGCGCGAGTATGTACGTGTGAGTGAGTGTGTGTGTCAGTGTTTGCAAGTGTTTGCGAGTGTGTGTGTGAGTGTGTAGGACTGTGTGTGCGATTGTGGGTGAGTGTGTGTGAGTGTATCCATGAGTGAGTGTGTGCGAGTGTCTGCGAGTGTGTGTGTGATTGTGTGCGAGTGTGTGTGTGCAAGTGTGTGCAAGTGTGTGTGTGAGTGTGTGCGAGTGTGAGCCTGCAAGTGTGTGTGTGAGTGTGTGCGAGTGTGTGTAGGAGTTTGTGCGAGTGTGTGCGAGTGTGTATGTGAGTGTGTGTGTTAGTGTGTGTGCGAGTGTGTGCATGCGAGTGTGTGCGAGTGTGTGCGTGCGAGTGTGTGCGAGTGTGTGCGAGTATGTGCGAGTGTGTGTGTGCTAGTGTGTGCAAGTGTGTGCGAGTGTGTGCGAGTGTGTGTGTGCCAGTGTGTGCCAGTGTGTGCGTACGAGTGTGTGCAAGTGAGTGCGAATGTGTGCGAATGTGTGCACGAGTGTGCGCGAGTGTGTGTGCGTGAGTGTGTGCGTGTGAGTGTGTGCAAGTGTGTGCGTGCGAGTGTGTGCGAGTGTGCTCGAGTGACTGGGTGCGAGTGTGTGCGAGTGTGTGTGTGCTTGTGTGTGCAAGTGTGTGCGAGTGTGTGCGAGTGTGTGTGTGCCAGTGTGTGCCAGTGTGTGCGTACGAGTGTGTGCAAGTGAGTGCGAATGTGTGCGAATGTGTGCACGAGTGTGCGCGATTGTGTGTGCGTGAGTGTGTGCGTGTGAGTGTGTGCGAGTGTGTGCGTGCGAGTGTGTGCGAGTGTGCTCGAGTGACTGGGTGCGAGTGTGCGCGAGTGTGTGTGTGTGTGCGAGTGAGTGTGTGCGAGTGTGTATGAGTGAGTGTGTTTGAGTGTGTGCCAGTTTGTGTTTGTGTGTGCGAGTGCGTTCGAATGTGTGCATGCAAGTGTGTGCGAGTGTGTGCGAGTGTGTGCGTGAGTGTGTGCGAGTGTGTGTGCGTGCGATTGTGTATGAGTGTGTGCGTGTGTGTGTGTGAGTTTGTGCAAGTGTGTGCGTGCGAGTGCGTGTGAGTGAGTGCGAATGTGTGCGAGTGTGGGCATGCGAGTGTGTGCTAGTGTGCGCAAGTGTGTGCGTGTGAGTGAGTGTGTGTGAGTTTGTGCGAGTGTTTGCGAGTGTGTGTGTGAGTGTGTAGGACTGTGTGTGTGAGTGTGTGCGAGTGTGTGCAAGTGTGTGCGAGTGAGTGTGAGTGAGTGAGTGTGTGCGAGTGTGTGCGAATGTGTGCGAGTGTGTGTGTGCGAGTTTGTGTGATTGTGTATGAGTGTGTGCGAGTGTGTGTATGCGAGTGGGTGCGAGTGAGTGCGAGTGTGTGCAAATGTGTGCGAGAGTGTGCGAGTGTGGGCGTGCGAGTGTGTGCGAGTTTGCGCGAGTGTGTGTGAGTGTGTGCGAGAGTGTGTGCATGTGAGTAAGTGTGTGAGTGAGTGTGAGTGTATGCTTACGAGTGTGTGCTAGTGTGCTTGAGTGTGTGTGAGTGTGCGCGAGTGTGTACGTGTGAGTGAGTGTGTGTGTGAGTATGTGCGAGTGTTTGCGAGTGTGTGTGAGTGTGTAGGACTGTGTGTGCGAGTGTGTGTGCGAGTGTGTGCGAATGTGTATGTGTGTATGTGCGAGTGTGTGTGAGTGTGTGTGCGAGTGTGTGTGAGTGTGTACGAGTGTGTGTAGGAGTTTGTGCGAGTGTGTGCGAGTGTGTTTGCGAGTGTGTGTGTGTGAGTGTGTGCGAGTGTGTGCATGCGAGTGTGTGCGTGCAAGTGTTTGTGAGTGTGTGCGAGTGTGTGTGTGCTAGTGTGTGCAAGTGTGTGCGAGTGAGTGCGATTGTGTGTGTGCGAGTGTGTGCCAGTGTGTGCCAGTGTGTGCGTACGAGTGTGTGCAAGTGAGTGAGAATGTGTGCGAATGTGTGCGAATGTGTGCGTGCGAGTGTGCACGAGTGTGCGCGAGTGTGTGTGCGTGAGTGTGTGCGTGTGATTGTGTGTGAGTGTATGCGTGCGAGTGTGTGCGAGTGTGCTCGAGTGACTGGGTGCGAGTGTGTGCGAGTGTGTGTGTGTGTGTGTGTGTGTGTGTGCGAGTGAGTGTGTTCAAGTGTGTATGAGTGAGTGTGTTTGAGTGTGTGCCAGTTTGTGTTTGTGTGTGCGAGTGCGTGCGAATGTGTGCATGCAAGTGTGTGCGAGTGTGTGCGAGTGTGTGCGTGAGTGTGTGTGCGTGTGTGTGCATGTGTGTGAGTGTGTGCGAGTGTGTGCGAGTGTGTGCGAGTGTGTGCAAGCGTGTGCAAGTGTGTGCAAGTGTGTGCGAGTGTGTGCGAGTGTGTGTGCGAGTGTGTGCAAGTGTGTATGAGTGAGTGTGTGCGATTGTGTATGAGTTTGTGTGAGTGTGTGCGTGCGAGTGCGTGCGAGTGAGTGCGAGTGTGTGCAAATGTGTGCGAGAGTGTGAGAGTGTGGGCGTGCGAGTGTGCGTGAGTGTGTACGTGTGAGTGAGTGTGTGTGTAAGTGTTTGCGAGTGTTTGCGAGTGTGTGTGTGAGTGTGTAGGACTGTGTGTGCGTTTGTGGGTGAGTGTGTGTGAGTGTGTGCATGAGTGAGTGTGTGCGAGTGTCTGTGAGTGTGTGTGTGATTGTGTGCGAGTGTGTGTGTGCAAGTGTGTGCAAGTGTGTGTGTGAGTGTGTGCGAGTGTGAGCGTGCGAGTGTGTGTATGAGTGTGTGCGAGTGTGTGTAGGAGTTTGTGCGAGTGTGTGCGAGTGTGTATGTGAGTGAGTGTGTTAGTGTGTGTGCGAGTGTGTGCATGCAAATGTGTGCGAGTGTGTGCGTGCGAGTGTGTGCGAGTGTGTGCGAGTATGTGCGAGTGTGTGTGTGCTAGTGTGTGCAAGTGTGTGCAAGTGTGTGCGAGTGTGTGTGTGCCAGTGTGTGCCAGTGTGTGCGTACGAGTGTGTGCAAGTGAGTGCGAATGTGTGCGAATGTGTGCACGAGTGTGCGCGATTGTGTGTGCGTGAGTGTGTGCGTGTGAGTGTGTGCGAGTGTGTGCGTGCGAGTGTGTGCGAGTGTGCTCGAGTGACTGGGTTCGAGTGTGTGCGAGTGTGTGTGTGCTAGTGTGTGCAAGTGTGTGCGAGTGTGTGCGAGTGTGTGTGTGCCAGTGTGTGCCAGTGTGTGCGTACGAGTGTGTGCAAGTGAGTGCGAATGTGTGCGAATGTGTGCACGAGTGTGCGCGATTGTGTGTGCGTGAGTGTGTGCGTGCGAGTGTGTGCGAGTGTGCTCGAGTGACTGGGTGCGAGTGTGCGCGAGTGTGTGTGTGTGTGTGCGAGTGAGTGTGTGCGAGTGTGTATGAGTGAGTGTGTTTGAATGTGTGCCAGTTTGTGTTTGTATATGCAAATGTGTGCATGCAAGTGTGTGCGAGTGTGTGCGAGTGTGTGCGTGAGTGTGTGTGCGTGTGTGTGCGTGTGTGTGAGTGTGTGCGAGTGTGTGCGAGTGTGTGCGAGTGTGTGCAAGCATGTGCAAGTGTGTGCAAGCGTGTGCGAGTGAGTGTTTGCGATTGTGTATGAGTTTGTGCGAGTGTGTGCGAGTGTGTGCGTGCGAGTGCGTGCGAGTGAGTGCGAGTGTGTGCAAATGTGTGCGAGAGTGTGGGCGTGCGAGTGTGCGCGAGTGTGTACGTGTGAGTAAGTGTGTGTGTGAGTGTTTGCGAGTGTTTGCGAGTGTGTGTGTGAGTTTGTAGGACTGTGTTTGCGAGTGTGTGTGCGAGTGTGTGCGAATGTGTATGTGTGTATGTGCGAGTGTGTGCGAGTGTGTGCGATTGTGTGTGCGAGTGTGTGTGAGTGAGTGTGTGAGTGTGTGTGAGTGTGTGCATTAGTGAGTGTGTGCGAGTGTCTGCGAGTGTGTGTGTGATTGTGTGCGAGTGTGTGTGTGAGTGTGTGTGCGAGTGTGTGCATGCGAGAGTGTGCAAGTGTGTGCGAGTGAGTGTGAGTGAGTGAGTGTGTGTGAGTGTGTGTGAGTGTGTGCATTAGTGAGTGTGTGCGAGTGTCTGCGAGTGTGTGTGTGATTGTGTGCGAGTGTGTGTGTAAGTGTGTGTGCGAGTGTGTGCATGCGAGTTTGTGCGAGTGTGTGCGAGTGTGTGCGTGCGAGTGCGTGCGAGTGAGTGCGAATGTGTGCGAGAGTGTGCGAGTGTGTTCGAGTGTGTGTGTGCGAGTGTGTGTGCGTGCGATTGTGTATGAGTGTGTGCGAGTGTGTGCAAGTTTGTGTGAGTGTGTGCGTGCGAGTGCATGCGAGTGAGTGCGAATTTGTGCGAGTGTGGGCGTGCGAGTGTGTGCTAGTGTGCGCAAGTGTGTGCGTGTGAGTGAGTGTGTGTGAGTTTGTGCGAGTGTTTGCGAGTGTGTGTGTGAGTGTGTAGGACTGTGTGTGCGAGTGTGTGCGAGTGTGTGCACGTGTGTGCGAGTGAGTGTGAGTGAGTGAGTGTGTGCGAGTGTGTGCGAATGTGTGCGAGTGTGTGTGCGAGTTTGTTTGATTGTGTATGAGTGTGTGCGAGTGTGTGCGTGCGAGTGGGTGCGAGTGAGTGCAAGTGTGTGTGAGAGTGTGCGAGTGTGGGCGTGCGAGTGTGTGCGAGTGTGCTCGAGTGTGTGTGAGTGTGTGCGAGAGTGTGTGCGTGTGAGTAAGTGTGTGAGTGAGTGTGAGTGTATGCTTACAAATGTGTGCTAGTGTGTGTGAGTGTGTGCGAGTGTGTGCGAGTGTGTACGTGTGAGTGAGTGTGTGTGTGAGTGTGTGTGAGTGTTTGCGAGTGTGTGTGTGACTGTGTAGGACTGTGTGTGCGAGTGTGTGTGCGAGTGTGTGTGAATGTGTATGTGTGTATGTGCGAGTGTGTGCGAGTGTGTGCAAGTGTGTGTGTGTGAGTGTGTACGAGTGTGTGTAGGAGTTTGTGCGAGTGTGTGCGAGTGTGTATGCGAGTGTGTGTGTGTGAGTGTGTGTACGAGTGTGTGCATGCGAGTGTGTGCGAGTGTGTGCAAGTGTGTGTGAGTATGTGCGAGTGTGTGCGAGTGCGTGCGAGTGAGTGTGAATGTGTGCAAGTGTGGGCGTGCGAGTGTGTGCTAGTGTGTGCAAGTGTGTGCGTGTGAGTGAGTGTGTGTGAGTTTGTGCGAGTGTTTGCGAGTGTGTGTGAGTGTGTAGGACTGTGTGTGCGAGTGTGTGCGAGTGTGTGCAAGTGTGTGCAAGTGAGTGTGAGTGAGTGTGTGTGTGCGATTGTGTATAAGTGTGTGCGAGTGTGTGTGAGTTTGTGCGAGTGTGTGCGAGTGTGTGCGTGCGAGTGCATGCGAGTGAGTGCGAATGTGTGCGAGTGTGGGCATGTGAGTGTGTGCTAGTGTGCGCAAGTGTGTGCATGTGAGTGAGTGTGTGTGAGTTTGTGCGAGTGTTTGCGAGTGTGTGTGTGAGTGTGTAAGACTGTGTGTGCGAGTGTGTGCAAGTGTGTGTGAGTGAGTGTGAGTGAGTGCGTGTGTGCGAGTGTGTGCGAATGTGTGCGAGTGTGTGTGTGCGAGTTTGTGTGATTGTGTATGAGTGTGTGCGAGTGTGTGCGTGCGAGTGGGTGCGAGTGAGTGCGAGTGTGTGCAAATGTGTGCGAGAGTGTGCGAGTGTGGGCGTGCGAGTGTGTGCGAGTGTGCGCGAGTGTGTGTGAGTGTGTGCGAGATTGTGTGCGTGTGAGTAAGTGTGTGAGTGTGAGTGTATGCTTACGAGTGTGTGCTATTGTGCGTGAGTGTGTGCGAGTGTGCGCGAGTTTGTATGTGTGAGTGAGTGTGTGTGTGAGTGTGTGCGAGTGTTTGCGAGTGTGTTTGTGAGTGTGTAGGACTGTGTGTGCGAGTGTGTGTGCGAGTGTGTGCGAATGTGTATGTGTGCATGTGCGAGTGTGTGCGAGTGCGTGCGAGTGAGTGTGAATGTGTGCGAGTATGTGCGAGTGTGTGTGTGCTAGTGTGTGCAAGTGTGTGTGAGTGTGTGCAAGTGTGTGTGCCAGTGTGTGCCAGTGTGTGCCAGTGTGTGCGCACGAGTGTGTGCAAGTGAGTGCGAATGTGTGTGAATGTGTGCGTGCGAGTGTGCACGAGTGTGCGCGAGTGTGTGTGCGTGAGTGTGTGCGTGTGAGTGTGTGCGAGTGTGTGCGTGCTTGCGAGTGTGTGCGAGTGTGCTCGAGTGACTGGGTGCGAGTGTGGGCGAGTGTGTGTGTGTGTGAGTGAGTGTGCGCGAGTGTGTACGTGTGAGTGAGTGTGTGTGTGAGTATGTGCGAGTGTTTGCGAGTGTGTGTGAGTGTGTTGGACTGTGTGCGAGTGTGTGTGCGAGTGTGTGTGAATGTGTATGTGTGTATGTGCGAGTGTGTGCGAGTGTGTGTGCGAGTGTGTGTGAGTGTGTATGAGTGTGTGTAGGAGTTTGTGCGAGTGTGTGCGAGTGTGTATGCGAGTGTGTGTGTGTGAGTGTGTGCGAGTGTGTGCATGCGAGTGTGTGCGTGCAAGTGTGTGTGAGTGTGTGCGAGTGTGTGTGTGCTGGTGTGTGCAAGTGTGTGCGAGTGTGTGCGAGTGTGTGTGTGCGAGTGTGTGCCAGTGTGTGCCAGTGCGTGCATACGAGTGTGTGCAAGTGAGTGCGAATGTGTGCGAATGTGTGTGAATGTGTGTGTGTGAGTGTGCACGAGTGTGCGCGAGTGTGTGTGCGCGAGTGTGTGTGCGAGTGTTTGCGTGCGAGTGTGTGCGAGTGTGCTCGAGTGACTGGGTGCGAGTGTGTGCGAGTGTGTGTGTGTGTGCGAGTGAGTGTGTGCGAGTGTGTATGAGTGAGTGTGTTCGAGTGTGTGCCAGTTTGTGTTTGTGTGTGCGAGTGCGTGCGAATGTGTGCATGCAAGTGTGTGCGAGTGTGTGCGTGAGTGTGTGTGCGCGTGTGTGCGTGTGTGTGAGTGTGTGCGAGTGTGTGCGAGTGTGTGCGAGTGTGTGCAAGCGTGTGCAAGTGTGTGCGAGTGTGTGCGAGTGTGTGTGCGAGTGTGTACAAGTGTGTATGAGTGAGTGCGTGCGAGTGTGTGCAAGTGTGTGCGAGTATGTGCGAGTGTGTGTGTGCTAGTGTGTGCAAGTGTGTGCGAGTGTGTGCGTGTGTGTGTGTGCCAGTGTGTGCCAGTGTGTGCGTACGAGTGTGTGCAAGTGAGTGCGAATGTGTGCGAATGTTTGCACGAGTGTGCGCGAGTGTGTGTGCGTGAGTGTGTGCGTGTGAGTGTGTGCAAGTGTGTGCGTGCGAGTGTGTGCGAGTGTGCTCGAGTGACTGGGTGCGAGTGTGTGCGAGTGTGTGTGTGCTAGTGTGTGCAAGTGTGTGCGAGTGTGTGCGAGTGTGTGTGTGCCAGTGTGTGCCAGTGTGTGCCAGTGTGTGCGTACGAGTGTGTCCAAGTGAGTGCGAATGTGTGCGAATGTGTGCACGAGTGTGTGCGATTGTGTGTGCGTGAGTGTGTGCGTGCGAGTGTGTGCGAGTGTGCTCGAGTGACTGGGTGCGAGTGTGCGCGAGTTTGTGTGTGTGTGTGCGAGTGAGTGTGTGCGAGTGTGTATGAGTGAGTGTGTTTGAGTGTGTGCCAGTTTGTGTTTGTGTGTGCGAGTGCGTGCGAATGTGTGCATGCAAGTGTGTGCGAGTGTGTGCGTGAGTGTGTGCGAGTGTGTGTGCGTGCGAATGTGTATGAGTGTGTGCGTGTGTGTGTGAGTTTGTGCAAGTGTGTGCGTGCGAGTCCGTGCGAGTGAGTGCGAATGTGTGCGAGTGTGCATGAGTGAGTGGGTGCGAGTGTGTGAGTGTGTGCGAGTGTGTGTGAGTTTGTGCGATTGTGCGATTTTGTATGAGTGTGTGCGAGTGTGTGTGAGTTTGTGCGAGTGTGTGCGTGCGATTGCGTGCGAGTGAGTGCGAATGTGTGCGAGTGTGGGCGTGCGAGTGTGTGCTAGTGTGCGCAAGTGTGTGCGTGTGAGTGAGTGTGTGTGAGTTTGTGCGAGTGTTTGCGAGTGTGTGTGTGAGTGTGTAGGACTGTGTGTGTGAGTGTGTGCGAGTGTGTGCAAGTGTCTGCGAGTGAGTGTGAGTGAGTGACTGTGTGCGAGTGTGTGCGAATGTGTGCGAGTGTGTGTGTGCGAGTTTGTTTGATTGTGTATGAGTGTGTGCGAGTGTGTGCATGCGAGTGGGTGTGAGTGAGTGCGAGTGTGTGCAAATGTGTGCGAGAGTGTGCGAGTGTGGGCGTGCGAGTGTGTGCGAGTGTGCGTGAGTGTGTGTGAGTGTGTGCGAGAGTGTGTGCATGTGAGTAAGTGTGTGAGTGAGTGTGAGTGTATGCTTACGAGTGTGTGCTAGTGTGCGTGAGTGTGTGTGTGAGTATGTGCGAGTGTTTGCGAGTGTGTGTGAGTGTGTAGGACTGTGTGTGCGAGTGTGTGTGCGAGTGTGTGCGAATGTGTATGTGTGAGTGTGTGCGAGTGTGTGTGCGAGTGTGTGTGAGTGTGCACGAGTGTGTGTAGGAGTTTGTGCGAGTGTGTGCGAGTGTGTATGTGAGTGTGTGTGTGTGAGTGTGTGCGAGTGTGTGCATGCGAGTGTGTGCGTGCAAGTGTGTGTGAGTGTGTGCGAGTGTGTGTGTGAGTGTGTGTGCATGTGTGTGCGTGTGTGCGAGTGTGTGCGAGTGTGTGCGAGTGTGTGCAAGCATGTGCAAGTGTGTGCAAGTGTGTGCGAGTGTGTGCGAGTGTGTGTGCGAGTGTGTGCAAGCGTGTGCGAGTGAGTGTTTGCGATTGTGTATGAGTTTGTGCGAGTGTGTGCGAGTGTGTGCGTGCGAGTGCGTGCGAGTGAATGCGAGTGTGTGCAAATGTGTGCGAGAGTGTGAGAGTGTGGGCGTGCGAGTATGTGCAAGTGTGTGCGAGTGAGTGTGAGTGAGTGAGTGTGTGTGAGTGTGTGTGAGTGTGTGCATTAGTGAGTGTGTGCGAGTGTCTGCGAGTGTGTGTGTGATTGTGTGCGAGTGTGTGTGTAAGTGTGTGCGAATGTGTATGTGTGTATGTGCGAGTGTGTGCAAGTGTGTGTGCGAGTGTGTGTGAGTGTGTACGAGTGTGTGTAGGAGTTTGTGCGAGTGTGTGCGAGTGTGTATGCGAGTGTGTGTGTGTGAGTGTGTATACGAGTGTGTGCATGCGAGTGTGTGCGAGTGTGTGCAAGTGTGTGTGAGTATGTGCGAGTGTGTGCGAGTGCGTGCGAGTGAGTGTGAATGTGTGCAAGTGTGGGCGTGCGAGTGTGTGCTAGTGTGTGCAAGTGTGTGCGTGTGAGTGAGTGTGTGTGAGTTTGTGCGAGTGTTTGCGAGTGTGTGTGAGTGTGTAGGACTGTGTGTGCGAGTGTGTGCGAGTGTGTGCAAGTGTGTGCGAGTGAGTGTGAGTGAGTGAGTGTGTGTGTGCTAATGTGTATAAGTGTGTGCGAGTGTGTGCAAGTGTGTGTGAGTGTGTACGAGTGTGTGTGTGTGAGTGTGTGTGAGTGAGTGTGTGCGACTGTGTGCGACTGTGTGTGCGATTGTGTAAAAGTGTGTGCGAGTGTGTGTGAGTTTGTGCGAGTGTGTGCGAGTATGTGCGTGCGAGTGCATGCAAGTGAGTGCGAATGTGTGCGAGTGTGGGCGTGTGAGTGTGTGCTAGTGTGCGCAAGTGTGTGCGTGTGAGTGAGTGTGTGTGAGTTTGTGCGAGTGTTTGCGAGTGTGTGTGTGAGTGTGTAGGACTGTGTGTGCGAGTGTGTGCAAGTGTGTGTGAGTGAGTGTGAGTGAGTGCGTGTGTGCGAGTGTGTGCGAATGTGTGCGAGTGTGTGTGTGCGAGTTTGTGTGATTGTGTATGAGTGTGTGCGAGTGTGTGCGTGCGAGTGGGTGCGAGTGAGTGCGAGTGTGTGCAAATGTGTGCGAGAGTGTGCGAGTGTGGGCGTGCGAGTGTGTGCGAGTGTGTGTGAGTGTGTGCGAGAGTGTGTGCGTGTGAGTAAGTGTGTGAGTGAGTGTGAGTGTATGCTTACGAGTGTGTGCTATTGTGCGTGAGTGTGTGCGAGTGTGCGTGAGTCTGTATGTGTGAGTGAGTGTGTGTGTGAGTGTGTGCGAGTGTTTGCGAGTGTGTTTGTGAGTGTGTAGGACTGTGTGTGCGAGTGTGTGTGCGAGTGTGTGCGAATGTGTATGTGTGCATGTGCGAGTGTGTGCGAGTGCGTGCGAGTGAGTGTGAATGTGTGCGAGTATGTGCGAGTGTGTGTGTGCTAGTGTGTGCAAGTGTGTGTGAGTGTGTGCAAGTGTGTGTGCCAGTGTGTGCCAGTGTGTGCCAGTGTGTGCGCACGAGTGTGTGCAAGTGAGTGCGAATGTGTGTGAATGTGTGCGTGCGAGTGTGCACGAGTGTGCGCGAGTGTGTGTGCGTGAGTGTGTGCGTGTGAGTGTGTGCGAGTGTGTGCGTGCTTGCGAGTGTGTGCGAGTGTGCTCGAGTGACTGGGTGCGAGTGTGGGCGAGTGTGTGTGTGTGTGAGTGAGTGTGCGCGAGTGTGTACGTGTGAGTGAGTGTGTGTGTGAGTATGTGCGAGTGTTTGCGAGTGTGTGTGAGTGTGTTGGACTGTGTGCGAGTGTGTGTGCGAGTGTGTGTGAATGTGTATGTGTGTATGTGCGAGTGTGTGCGAGTGTGTGTGCGAGTGTGTGTGAGTGTGTATGAGTGTGTGTAGGAGTTTGTGCGAGTGTGTGCGAGTGTGTATGCGAGTGTGTGTGTGTGAGTGTGTGCGAGTGTGTGCATGCGAGTGTGTGCGTGCAAGTGTGTGTGAGTGTGTGCGAGTGTGTGTGTGCTGGTGTGTGCAAGTGTGTGCGAGTGTGTGCGAGTGTGTGTGTGCGAGTGTGTGCCAGTGTGTGCCAGTGCGTGCATACGAGTGTGTGCAAGTGAGTGCGAATGTGTGCGAATGTGTGTGAATGTGTGTGTGTGAGTGTGCACGAGTGTGCGCGAGTGTGTGTGCGCGAGTGTGTGTGCGAGTGTTTGCGTGCGAGTGTGTGCGAGTGTGCTCGAGTGACTGGGTGCGAGTGTGTGCGAGTGTGTGTGTGTGTGCGAGTGAGTGTGTGCGAGTGTGTATGAGTGAGTGTGTTCGAGTGTGTGCCAGTTTGTGTTTGTGTGTGCGAGTGCGTGCGAATGTGTGCATGCAAGTGTGTGCGAGTGTGTGCGTGAGTGTGTGTGCGCGTGTGTGCGTGTGTGTGAGTGTGTGCGAGTGTGTGCGAGTGTGTGCGAGTGTGTGCAAGCGTGTGCAAGTGTGTGCGAGTGTGTGCGAGTGTGTGTGCGAGTGTGTACAAGTGTGTATGAGTGAGTGCGTGCGAGTGTGTGCAAGTGTGTGCGAGTATGTGCGAGTGTGTGTGTGCTAGTGTGTGCAAGTGTGTGCGAGTGTGTGCGTGTGTGTGTGTGCCAGTGTGTGCCAGTGTGTGCGTACGAGTGTGTGCAAGTGAGTGCGAATGTGTGCGAATGTTTGCACGAGTGTGCGCGAGTGTGTGTGCGTGAGTGTGTGCGTGTGAGTGTGTGCAAGTGTGTGCGTGCGAGTGTGTGCGAGTGTGCTCGAGTGACTGGGTGCGAGTGTGTGCGAGTGTGTGTGTGCTAGTGTGTGCAAGTGTGTGCGAGTGTGTGCGAGTGTGTGTGTGCCAGTGTGTGCCAGTGTGTGCCAGTGTGTGCGTACGAGTGTGTCCAAGTGAGTGCGAATGTGTGCGAATGTGTGCACGAGTGTGTGCGATTGTGTGTGCGTGAGTGTGTGCGTGCGAGTGTGTGCGAGTGTGCTCGAGTGACTGGGTGCGAGTGTGCGCGAGTTTGTGTGTGTGTGTGCGAGTGAGTGTGTGCGAGTGTGTATGAGTGAGTGTGTTTGAGTGTGTGCCAGTTTGTGTTTGTGTGTGCGAGTGCGTGCGAATGTGTGCATGCAAGTGTGTGCGAGTGTGTGCGTGAGTGTGTGCGAGTGTGTGTGCGTGCGAATGTGTATGAGTGTGTGCGTGTGTGTGTGAGTTTGTGCAAGTGTGTGCGTGCGAGTCCGTGCGAGTGAGTGCGAATGTGTGCGAGTGTGCATGAGTGAGTGGGTGCGAGTGTGTGAGTGTGTGCGAGTGTGTGTGAGTTTGTGCGATTGTGCGATTTTGTATGAGTGTGTGCGAGTGTGTGTGAGTTTGTGCGAGTGTGTGCGTGCGATTGCGTGCGAGTGAGTGCGAATGTGTGCGAGTGTGGGCGTGCGAGTGTGTGCTAGTGTGCGCAAGTGTGTGCGTGTGAGTGAGTGTGTGTGAGTTTGTGCGAGTGTTTGCGAGTGTGTGTGTGAGTGTGTAGGACTGTGTGTGTGAGTGTGTGCGAGTGTGTGCAAGTGTCTGCGAGTGAGTGTGAGTGAGTGACTGTGTGCGAGTGTGTGCGAATGTGTGCGAGTGTGTGTGTGCGAGTTTGTTTGATTGTGTATGAGTGTGTGCGAGTGTGTGCATGCGAGTGGGTGTGAGTGAGTGCGAGTGTGTGCAAATGTGTGCGAGAGTGTGCGAGTGTGGGCGTGCGAGTGTGTGCGAGTGTGCGTGAGTGTGTGTGAGTGTGTGCGAGAGTGTGTGCATGTGAGTAAGTGTGTGAGTGAGTGTGAGTGTATGCTTACGAGTGTGTGCTAGTGTGCGTGAGTGTGTGTGTGAGTATGTGCGAGTGTTTGCGAGTGTGTGTGAGTGTGTAGGACTGTGTGTGCGAGTGTGTGTGCGAGTGTGTGCGAATGTGTATGTGTGAGTGTGTGCGAGTGTGTGTGCGAGTGTGTGTGAGTGTGCACGAGTGTGTGTAGGAGTTTGTGCGAGTGTGTGCGAGTGTGTATGTGAGTGTGTGTGTGTGAGTGTGTGCGAGTGTGTGCATGCGAGTGTGTGCGTGCAAGTGTGTGTGAGTGTGTGCGAGTGTGTGTGTGAGTGTGTGTGCATGTGTGTGCGTGTGTGCGAGTGTGTGCGAGTGTGTGCGAGTGTGTGCAAGCATGTGCAAGTGTGTGCAAGTGTGTGCGAGTGTGTGCGAGTGTGTGTGCGAGTGTGTGCAAGCGTGTGCGAGTGAGTGTTTGCGATTGTGTATGAGTTTGTGCGAGTGTGTGCGAGTGTGTGCGTGCGAGTGCGTGCGAGTGAATGCGAGTGTGTGCAAATGTGTGCGAGAGTGTGAGAGTGTGGGCGTGCGAGTATGTGCAAGTGTGTGCGAGTGAGTGTGAGTGAGTGAGTGTGTGTGAGTGTGTGTGAGTGTGTGCATTAGTGAGTGTGTGCGAGTGTCTGCGAGTGTGTGTGTGATTGTGTGCGAGTGTGTGTGTAAGTGTGTGCGAATGTGTATGTGTGTATGTGCGAGTGTGTGCAAGTGTGTGTGCGAGTGTGTGTGAGTGTGTACGAGTGTGTGTAGGAGTTTGTGCGAGTGTGTGCGAGTGTGTATGCGAGTGTGTGTGTGTGAGTGTGTATACGAGTGTGTGCATGCGAGTGTGTGCGAGTGTGTGCAAGTGTGTGTGAGTATGTGCGAGTGTGTGCGAGTGCGTGCGAGTGAGTGTGAATGTGTGCAAGTGTGGGCGTGCGAGTGTGTGCTAGTGTGTGCAAGTGTGTGCGTGTGAGTGAGTGTGTGTGAGTTTGTGCGAGTGTTTGCGAGTGTGTGTGAGTGTGTAGGACTGTGTGTGCGAGTGTGTGCGAGTGTGTGCAAGTGTGTGCGAGTGAGTGTGAGTGAGTGAGTGTGTGTGTGCTAATGTGTATAAGTGTGTGCGAGTGTGTGCAAGTGTGTGTGAGTGTGTACGAGTGTGTGTGTGTGAGTGTGTGTGAGTGAGTGTGTGCGACTGTGTGCGACTGTGTGTGCGATTGTGTAAAAGTGTGTGCGAGTGTGTGTGAGTTTGTGCGAGTGTGTGCGAGTATGTGCGTGCGAGTGCATGCAAGTGAGTGCGAATGTGTGCGAGTGTGGGCGTGTGAGTGTGTGCTAGTGTGCGCAAGTGTGTGCGTGTGAGTGAGTGTGTGTGAGTTTGTGCGAGTGTTTGCGAGTGTGTGTGTGAGTGTGTAGGACTGTGTGTGCGAGTGTGTGCAAGTGTGTGTGAGTGAGTGTGAGTGAGTGCGTGTGTGCGAGTGTGTGCGAATGTGTGCGAGTGTGTGTGTGCGAGTTTGTGTGATTGTGTATGAGTGTGTGCGAGTGTGTGCGTGCGAGTGGGTGCGAGTGAGTGCGAGTGTGTGCAAATGTGTGCGAGAGTGTGCGAGTGTGGGCGTGCGAGTGTGTGCGAGTGTGTGTGAGTGTGTGCGAGAGTGTGTGCGTGTGAGTAAGTGTGTGAGTGAGTGTGAGTGTATGCTTACGAGTGTGTGCTATTGTGCGTGAGTGTGTGCGAGTGTGCGTGAGTCTGTATGTGTGAGTGAGTGTGTGTGTGAGTGTGTGCGAGTGTTTGCGAGTGTGTGTGAGTGTGTAGGACTGTGTGTGCGAGTGTGTGTGCGAGTGTGTGCGAATGTGTATGTGTGTATGTGCGAGTGTGTGCGAGTGTGTGCGATTGTGTGTGCGAGTGTGTGTGATTGTGTGTGTGCTAGTGTGTGCAAGTGTGTGCCAGTGTGTGCGCACGAGTGTGTGCAAGTGAGTGCGAATGTGTGTGAATGTGTGCGTGCGAGTGTGCACGAGTGTGCGCGAGTGTGTGTGCGAGTGTGTTTGCAAGTGTGTGTGTGAGAGTGTGCGAGTGTGTGCGAGTGAGTGCAAATGTGCCCGATTGTGCGCGAGTGTGCACGAGTGAGTGAGTGCGAGTGTGTATAAGTGAGTGTGTGTGCGTGTGTGCGAGTTAGTGTGTGAGTGAGTGTGTGCGAATGTGTGCGAGTGTTTCTGTGCGAGTGTGTGTGCGAGTGTGTGCGTGTGAGTGTGTGCGTGCGAGTGTGTGTGAGTGTGAGTGAGTGTGTGCGAGTGTGTGTGCGAGTGTGTGTGCGAGTGTGTGCGAGTGTGTGCAAATGTGCCCGAGTGTGCGCGAGTGTGCACGAGTGAGTGGGTGCGAGTGTGTGTGAGTGTGTGCGAGTGTGCATAAGTGTGTGCGAGTGTGTGCGAGTGTGTGTGCGAGTGTGCATGAGTGTGTGCGATTGTGTGTGTGAGTGTGTAGGACTTTCTGTGCGAGTGTTTAGGAGTGTGTGTGTGAGTGTGTGAAAGTGTGTGCGAGTGTGTGCAAGTGTGTGCGTGCGAGTGTGTGCGAGTGTGCGAAAGTGTGCGAGTGCGTGAGTGTGAGTGTGTGCGAATGTGTGCGAGTGTGTGTGAGCGAGTGTGCACGAGTTTGTGCATGTAAGTGTGTGCATGCGAGTGTGTGCGAGTGTGCTCGAGTGAATGGGTGAGAGTGTTTGCGATTGTGTGTGAGTGTGTGCGAGTAAGTGTGTGTGAGTGTGTATGAGTGAGTGTGTGTGAGTGTGTGTGTGCGAGTTTGTGTGCGAGTGTGTGTGAGTGAGTGTGTGCGAGTGTGTGCGAGTTTGTGTGCGAGTGTTTGTGCGAGTGTGTGCGTGCAAATGTGTGTTCGAGTGTGTGCGCGCGAGTGTGTGTGCGAATGTGTGTGAGTGTGTGCGAGTGTGTATGAGTGTATGTGCGAGTGTGTGCCAGTGTGTGCGAGTGTGTGTGTGCGAGTCTGTGCAAGTGTGTGCGAGTGTGTGCGAGTGTGTGTGTGCGAGTGTGTGTGCGAGTGCATGCGAGTGAGTGCGGGTGTGTGCGAGTGTGTGTATGCGAGTCTGTGTGTGATTGTGTATGAGTGTGTGCGAGTGTGTGAGTTTGTGCGAGTGTGTGCGTGTGTGTGCTTGTGCGTGCGAGTGCGTGCAAATATGTGCGAGAGTGTGCGAGTTTGTGTGTGTGAGTGTGTGTGTGAGTGTGTGCGAATGTGTGCCAGTTTGTGCGTACGAGTGTGTGAAAGTGAGTGCGAGTGTGTGCGAATGTGTGCGTGCGAGTGTGCGCGAGTGTGTGCGTGTGAGTGTGTGCGAGTGTGTGTGTGCGAGTGTGTGCGAGTGTGCTCGAGTGACTGGGTGCAAGTGTGTGCGAGTATGTGTGAGTGAGTGTGTGTGAGTGTCTGCGTGTGTGCGAGTTTGTGTGCGAGTGTGTGCGAGTGTGTATGAGTGTATGTGCGAGTGTGTGTGCGAGTGTGTGCGTGCAATTGTTTGCGTGCGAGTGTGTGCGAGTGTGTGCAAGTGTGTGTGAGTGTGTGCGAGTGTGTGTGCGAGTGTGTGCGAGTGTGTGCAAACGTGCCCGAGTGTGCGCGAGTGTGCACGAGTGAGTGGGTGCGAGTTTGTGCGAGTGTGTATGAGTGAGTGTGTGTGAGTGTGTGCGTGTGTGCGAGTTTGTGTGCGAGTGAGTGTGTGCGAATGTGCGAGTGTGTGCGAGTGTGTGAGTGTGTGTGAGTGTGCACGGGTGTGTGTGTGCGAGTGCGTGCGAGTGAGTGCGAGTGTGTGCAAATGTGTTCGAGCGTGTGTGAGTGTGTGAGTGTGCACGAGTGTGTGCGTGTGAGTGATTGTGTGCGAGTCTGTGCAAGTGTGTGCTTGCGAGTGTGTGCTAGTGTGCACGAGTGTGTGAGTGTGTGCGAGAGTGCGCGAGTGTGTGCGTGTGAGTAAGTGAGTGTGTGTCTGAGTGTGTGCGAGTGTGTGTGTGAGTGTGTATGACTGTGTGTGCGAGTGTGTGCACGTGTGTGCGAGTGTATGTGCGAGTGTGTGCGAGTGTGTGTGCGAGTGTGTGTGTGAGTGTGTTTGAGTGTGTGCAAGTGTGTGCGAGTGTGTGTGCGAGTGCGTACGAGTGTGTGTGAGTGTGTGTAAGTATGTGTGCGAGTGTGTTATTGTGTGGGAGTGTGTGTGAGCTTGTAGCACTGTATGTGCGAGTGTTTGTGAGTGTGTGCGGGTGTGTTCGAGTGTGTGTAAGTGTGTGAGTGTGTGTGAGTGTTAGTGCGAGTGTGTGCGTGTGAGTGAGTGTGTGTGTGAGTGTGTGCAAGTGTTTGCGAGTGTGTGTGTGAGTGTGTAGGACTGTGTGTGCGAGTGTGTGTGCGAGTGTGTGCGAGTGTGTGCGAGTGTGCTCGAGTGACTGGGTGCAAGTGTGTGCGAGTATGTGTGAGTGAGTGTGTGTGAGTGTCTGCGTGTGTGCGAGTTTGTGTGCGAGTGTGTGCGAGTGTGTATGAGTGTATGTGCGAGTGTGTGTGCGAGTGTGTGCGTGCAATTGTTTGCGTGCGAGTGTGTGCGAGTGTGTGCAAGTGTGTGTGAGTGTGTGCGAGTGTGTGTGCGAGTGTGTGCGAGTGTGTGCAAACGTGCCCGAGTGTGCGCGAGTGTGCACGAGTGAGTGGGTGCGAGTTTGTGCGAGTGTGTATGAGTGAGTGTGTGTGAGTGTGTGCGTGTGTGCGAGTTTGTGTGCGAGTGAGTGTGTGCGAATGTGTGCGAGTGTGTGCGAGTGTGTGAGTGTGCACGGGTGTGTGTGTGCGAGTGCGTGCGAGTGAGTGCGAGTGTGTGCAAATGTGTTCGAGCGTGTGTGAGTGTGTGAGTGTGTGTGAGTGTGCACGAGTGTGTGCGTGTGAGTGATTGTGTGTGAGTCTGTGCAAGTGTGTGCTTGCGAGTGTGTGCTAGTGTGCACGAGTGTGTGAGTGTGTGCGAGAGTGCGCGAGTGTGTGCGTGTGAGTAAGTGAGTGTGTGTGTGAGTGTGTGCGAGTGTGTGTGTGAGTGTGTATGACTGTGTGTGCGAGTGTGTGCACGTGTGTGCGAGTGTATGTGCGAGTGTGTGTGCGAGTGTGTGTGTGAGTGTGTTTGAGTGTGTGCAAGTGTGTGCGAGTGTGTGTGCGAGTGCGTACGAGTGTGTGTGAGTGTGTGTAAGTATGTGTGCGAGTGTGTTATTGTGTGGGAGTGTGTGTGAGCTTGTAGCACTGTATGTGCGAGTGTTTGTGAGTGTGTGCGGGTGTGTTCGAGTGTGTGTAAGTGTGTGAGTGTGTGTGAGTGTTAGTGCGAGTGTGTGCGTGTGAGTGAGTGTGTGTGTGAGTGTGTGCAAGTGTTTGCGAGTGTGTGTGTGAGTGTGTAGGACTGTGTGTGCGAGTGTGTGTGCGAGTGTGTGCGAATGTGTATGTGTGTGTGTGCGAGTGTGTGCGAGTGTGTGCGAGTGTGTGTGCGAGTGTTTGTGAGTGTGTACGAGTGTGTGTTGGAGTTTGTGCGAGTATGTGCGAGTGTGTGTGTGAGTGTGTGTGCGAGTGTGTGCATGCGAGTGTGTGCGAGTGTGTGCAAGTGTGTGCGAGTGAGTGTGTGCGAGTGTGTGTGCGAGTGTGTGTGTGAGAGTGTGTGCGTGCAAGTGTCTGCGACTGTGTGCGAGTGTGTGCGAGTGTGTGATTGTGAGTGTGTGCGAATGTGTGCAAGTGTGTTTGCGCGAGTGTGCACGAGTGTGTGCATGTAAGTGTGTGCATGCGAGTGTGCTCAAGTGAATGGGTGAGAGTGTGTGCGAGTGTGTGTGAGTGTGTGCGAGTAAGTGTGTGTGAGTGTGTATGAGTGAGTGTGTGTGAGTGTGTGTGTGCGAGTTTGTGTGCGAGTGTGTGTGAGTGAGTGTGTGCGAGTGTGTGCGAGTTTGTGTGCGAGTGTTTGTGCGAATGTGTGCGTGCGAGTGTGTGTGTTCGAGTGTGTGCACGCGAGTGTGTGCGCGCAAGTGTGTGTGCGAATGTGTGTGCGTGTGAGTGTGTGTGAGTGTGTAAGAGTGTATGTGCGAGTGTGTGCCAGTGTGTGCGAGTGTGTGTGTGCGAGTGTGTGCAAGTGTGTGCGAGTGTGTGCGAGTGTGTGTGTGCGAGTGTGTGTGCAATTGCGTATGAGTGTGTGCGAGTGTTTGTGAGTTTGTGCAAGTGTGTGCGAGTGTGCGTGCGAGTGCATGCGAGTGAGTGCGGGTGTTTGCGAGTGTGTGTATGCGAGTATGTGTGTGCTTGTGTATGAGTGTGCGAGTGTGTGAGTTTGTGCGAGTGTGTGCGTGTGTGTGCGAGTGCGTGCGAATGCGTGTGAGTTCGTGCAAATGTGTGCGAGAGTGTGCGAGTGTGTGTGTGTGAGTGTGTGCGAATGTGTGCGAGTGTGTGTGTGCGATTGTGTATGGTGTGTGCGAGTGTGTGCGTGTGAGTGCGTGCGAGTGTATGCGAGTGTACGCGAGTGTGTGTGAGTGTGTGCGAGTGTGTGTGAGTGTGTGCGAATGTGTGCCAGTTTGTGCGTACGAGTGTGTGCAAGTGAGTGCGAGTGTGTGCCAATGTGTGCGTGCGAGTGTGCGCAAGTGTGTGCGTGTGAGTGTGTGTGAGTGTGTGTGTGCGAGTGTGTGCGAGTGTGCTCGAGTGACTGGGTGCAAGTGTGTGCGAGTATGTGTGAGTGAGTGTGTGTGAGTGTCTGCGTGTGTGCGAGTTTGTGTGCGAGTGTGTGCGAGTTTGTGTGCGAGTGTGTGCGAGTGAGTGTGTGCGAATGTGTGCAAGTGTGTGCGAGTGTGTGTGCGAGTGCGTACGAGTGTGTGTGAGTGTGTGTAAGTATGTGTGCGAGTGTGTGATTGTGTGGGAGTGTGTGTGAGCTTGTAGCACTGTATGTGCGAGTGTTTGTGAGTGTGTGTGGGTGTGTTCGAGTGTGTGTAAGTGTGTGAGTGTGTGTGAGTGTGAGTGTGTGCGTGTGAGTGAGTGTGTGTGTGAGTGTGTGCAAGTGTTTGCGAGTGTGTTTGTGAGTGTGTAGGACTGTGTGTGCGAGTGTGTCTGCGAGTGTGTGCGAATGTGTATGTGTGTATGTGCGAGTGTGTGCGAGTGTGTGCGAGTGTGTGTGCGAGTGTTTGTGAGTGTGTACGAGTGTGTGTTGGAGTTTGTGCGAGTGTGTGCGAGTGTGTGTGTGAGTGTGTGTGCGAGTGTGTGCATGCGAGTGTGTGCGAGTGTGTGTGTGCGAGTGTGTGCAAGTGTGTGCGAGTGAGTGTGTGCGAGTGTGTGTGCGAGTGTGTGCGTGCAAGTGTGTGCGAGTGTGTGCGACTGTGTGCGAGTGTGTGCGAGTGTGTGAGTGTGAGTGTGTGCGAATGTGTGCGAGTGTGTTTGCGCGAGTGTGCACGAGTGTGTGCATGTAAGTGTGTGCATGCGAGTGTGTGCGAGTGTGCTCAAGTGAATGGGGGAGAGTGTGTGCGAGTGTGTGTGAGTGTGTGCGAGTAAGTGTGTGTGAGTGTGTATGAGTGAGTGTTTGTGAGTGTGTTTGTGCGAGTTTGTGTGCGAGTGTGTGTGAGTGAGTGTGTGCGAGTGTGTGCGAGTTTGTGTGCGAGTGTTTGTGCGAATGTGTGCGTGCGAGTGTGTGTGTTCGAGTGTGTGAGCGCGAGTGTGTGCGCGCAAGTGTGTGTGCGAATGTGTGTGCGTGTGAGTGTGTGTGAGTGTGTAAGAGTGTATGTGCGAGTGTGTGCCAGTGTGTGCGATTGTGTGTGTGCGAGTGTGTGCAAGTGTGTGCGAGTGTGTGCGAGTGTGTGTGTGCGAGTGTGTGTGCAATTGTGTATGAGTGTGTGTGTGCGAGTGTTTGTGAGTTTGTGCAAGTGTGTGCGAGTGTGCGTGCGAGTGCATGCGAGTGAGTGCGGGTGTGTGCGAGTGTGTGTATGCGAGTCTGTGTGTGCTTGTGTATGAGTGTGTGCGAGTGTGTGAGTTTGTGCGAGTGTGTGCGTGTGTGTGCGAGTGCGTGCGAATGCGTGCGAGTTCGTGCAAATGTGTGCGAGAGTGTGCGAGTGTGTGTGTGTGAGTGTGTGCGAATGTGTGCGAGTGTGTGTGTGCGATTGTGTATGGTGTGTGCGAGTGTGTGCGTGTGAGTGCGTGCGAGTGTATGCGAGTGTGCGCGAGTGTGTGTGAGTGTGTGCGAGTGTGTGTGTGTGAGTGTGTGCGAATGTGTGCCAGTTTGTGCGTACGAGTGTGTGCAAGTGAGTGCGAGTGTGTGCCAATGTGTGCGTGCGAGTGTGCGCAAGTGTGTGCGTGTGAGTGTGTGCGAGTGTGTGTGTGCGAGTGTGTGCGAGTGTGCTCGAGTGACTGGGTGCAAGTGTGTGCGAGTATGTGTGAGTGTGTGTGAGTGTCTGCGTGTGTGCGAGTTTGTGTGTGAGTGTGTGCGAGTTTGTGTGCGAGTGTGTGCGAGTGAGTGTGTGCGAATGTGTGCGAGTGTGTGCGAGTGTGTGCGTGCGAGTGTGTGCTAGTGTGTGCGTGCGAGTGTGTGCGAGTGTGTTAGTGTGTGTGCGAGTGTGTGCGTGCGAGTGTGTGCGTGCGAGTGTGTGCGAGTGTGCTCGAGTGAGTGGGTGCGAGTGTGTGTGAGTGTGTGCGTGGGTGCGAGTTTGTGTGCGAGTGAGTGTGTGTGAATGTGTGTGAGTGTGTGCGAGTGTGTGTAAGTGTGCGTGCGAGTGTGTGCGTGCGAGTGTGTGCGTGCGAGTGTGTGCGAGTGTGCTCGAGTTAGTGGTTGCGAGTGTGTATGAGTGAGTGTGTGTGAGTGTGTGCGTGGGTGCGAGATTGTGTGCGAGTGAGTGTGTGTGAATGTGTGTGAGTGTGTGCGAGTGTGTGTAAGTGTGTGTGCAAGTGCATGCATGCGAGTGTTTGCGTGAGAGTGTGTGCGTGCGAGTGTGTGCAAGTATGAGTGAGTGTGTGCGAGTGTGTGCGAGTGTGTGTGCGAGTGTGTGTGCGAGAGTGTGCGAGTGTGTGCGAGTGTGTGCAAATGTGCCCGAGTGTGCGCGAGTGTGCACGAGTGAGTGAGTGCGAGTGTGTATAAGTGAGTGTGTGTGCGTGTGTGCGAGTTAGTGTGCGAGTGAGTGTGTGCGAATGTGTGCGAGTGTGTGCGAGTGTTTCTGTGCAAGTGTGTGTGCGAGTGTGTGCGTGCGAGTGTGTGCGTGCGAGTGTGTGTGAGTGTGAGTGAGTGTATGCGAGTGTGTGTGCGAGTGTGTGTGTGAGTGTGTGCGAGTGTGTGCAAATGTGCCCGAGTGTGCGCGAGTGTGCACGAGTGAGTGGGTGCGAGTGTGTGTGAGTGTGTGCATGTAAGTGTGTGCGAGCATGTGCGAGTGTGTGTGAGTGTGTGTGCGAGTGTGTGTGTGTGAGTGTGAGCGAGTGTGTATGAGTGTGTGTGCGAGTGTGTGCAAGTGTGTGTGAGTGTGTGCGAGTGTGTGTGTGAGTGTGTGTGAGTGTGTGCGAGTGTGTGTACGAGTCGGTGCGATTGTGCATAAGTGTGTGCGAGTGTGTGCGAGTGTGTGTGCGAGTGTGCATGAGTGTGTGCGAGTGTGTGCGATTGTGTGTGTGAGTGTGTAGGACTTTCTGTGCGAGTGTTTAGGAGTGTGTGTGTGAGTGTGTGAAAGTGTGTGCGAGTGTGTGCAAGTGTGTGCGTGCGAGTGTGTGCGAGTGTGTGCGAGTGTGTGCGAGTGTGTGCGAGTGTGTGAGTGTGAGTGTGTGCGAATGTGTGCGAGTGTGTGTGCGCGAGTGTGCACGAGTTTGTGCATGTAAGTGTCTGCATGCGAGTGTCTGCGAGTGTGCTCGAGTGAATGGGTGAGAGTGTTTGCGATTGTGTGTGAGTGTGTGCGAGTAAGTGTGTGTGAGTGTGTATGAGTGAGTGTGTGTGAGTGTGTGTGTGCGAGTTTGTGTGCGAGTGTGTGTGAGTGAGTGTGTGCGAGTGTGTGCGAGTTTGTGTGCGAGTGTTTGTGCGAGTGTGTGCGTGCGAGTGTGTGTTCGAGTGTGTGCGCGCTAGTGTGTGCGCGCGAGTGTGTGTGCGAATGTGTGTGCGAGTGTGTATGAGTGTATGTGCGAGTGTGTGCCAGTGTGTGCGAGTGTGTGTGTGCGAGTCTGTGCAAGTGTGTGCGAGTGTGTGTGTGCGAGTGTGTGTGCAATTGTGTATGAGTGTGTGTGAGTGTTTGTGAGTTTGTGCAAGTGTGTGCGAGTGTGCGTGCGAGTGCATGCGAGTGAGTGCGGGTGTGTGCGAGTGTGTGTATGCGAGTCTGTGTGTGATTGTGTATGAGTGTGTGCGAGTGTGTGAGTTTGTGCGAGTGTGTGCGTGTGTGTGCGAGTGCGTGCGAGTGCGTGCAAATGTGTGCGAGAGTGTGCGAGTTTGCGTGTGTGAGTGTGTGTGTGAGTGTGTGCGAATGTGTGCCAGTTTGTGCGTACGAGTGTGTGCAAGTGAGTGCGAGTGTGTGCGAATGTGTGCGTGCGAGTGTGCGCGAGTGTGTGCGTGTGAGTGTGTGCGAGTGTGTGTGTGCGAGTGTGTGCGAGTGTGCTCGAGTGACTGGGTGCAAGTGTGTGCGAGTATGTGTGAGTGAGTGTGTGTGAGTGTCTGCGTGTGTGCGAGTTTGTGTGCGAGTGTGTGCGAGTTTGTGTGCGAGTGTGTGCGAGTGAGTGTGTGCGAATGTGTGCGAGTGTGTGCGAGTGTGTGTGAGTGTGTGTGTGCCAGTGTGTGTGCAATTGTGTATGAGTGTGTGCGAGTGTTTGTGAGTTTGTGCAAGTGTGTGCGAGTGTGCGTGCGAGTGCATGCGAGTGAGTGCGGGTGTGTGCGAGTGTGTGTATGCGAGTTTGTGTGTGATTGTGTATGAGTGTGTGCGAGTGTGTGAGTTTGTGCGAGTGTGTGCGTGTGTGTGCGAGTGCGTGCGAATGCGTGCGAGTTCGTGCAAATGTGTGCGAGAGTGTGCGAGTGTGTGTGTGAGTGTGTGCGAATGTGTGCGAGTGTGTGTGTGCGATTGTTTATGGTGTGTGCGAGTGTGTGCGTGTGAGTGCGTGCGAGTGTATGCGAGTGTGCGAGAGTGTGTGTGAGTGTGTGCGAGTGTGTGTGTGTGAGTGTGTGTGTGTGAGTGTGTGCGAATGTGTGCCAGTTTGTGCGTACGAGTGTGTGCAAGTGAGTGCGAGTGTGTGCCAATGTGTTCGTGCGAGTGTGTGCGAGTGTGTGCGTGCGAGTGTGTGCGAGTGTGTGCGAGTGTGCTCGAGTGACTGGGTGCAAGTGTGTGCGAGTATGTGTGAGTGAGTGTGTGTGAGTGTCTGCGTGCGTGCGAGTGTGTGCGAGTGTGTTAGTGTGTGTACGAGTGTGTGCGTGCGAGTGTGTGCGAGTGTGCTCGAGTGAGTGGGTGCGAGTGGGTGCGAGTGTGTGTGAGTGTGTGCGTGGGTGCGAGTTTGTGTGCGAGTGAGTGTGTGTGAATGTGTGTGAGTGCGTGCGTGCGAGTGTGTGCGTGCGAGTGTGTGTGCGAGTGTGTGTGCGAGAGTGTGCGAGTGTGTGTGCGAGAGTGTGCGAGTGTGTGCGAGTGTGTGCAAATGTGCCGAGTGTGCGCGAGTGTGCACGAGTGAGTGAGTGCGAGTGTGTATAAGTGAGTGTGTGTGCGTGTGTGCGAGTTAGTGTGCCAGTGAGTGTGTGCGAATGTGTGCGAGTGTGTGCGAGTGTTTCTGTGCGAGTGTGTGTGCGAGTGTGTGCGTGCGAGTGTGTGCGTGCGAGTGTGTGTGAGTGAGTGTGTGCGAGTGTGTGTGCGAGTGTGTGCAAATGTGCCCGAGTGTGCGCGAGTGTGCACGAGTGAGTGGGTGCGAGTGTGTGTGAGTGTGTGCATGTAAGTGTGTGCGAGCGTGTGCGAGTGTGTGTGAGTGTGTGTGCGAGTGTGTGTGTGTGAGTGTGAGCGACTGTGTATGAGTGTGTGTGCGAGTGTGTGCAAGTGTGTGTGAGTGTGTGCGAGTGTGTGTGTTAGTGTGTGTGAGTGTGTGCAAGTGTGTGTACGAGTGTGTGCGATTCTGCATAAGTGTGTGCGAGTGTGTGCGAGTGTGTGTGTGAGTGTGCATGAGTGTGTGCGAGTGTGTGCAATTGTGTGTGTGAGTGTGTAGGACTTTCTGTGCGAGTGTTTAGGAGTGTGTGTGTGAGTGTGTGAAAGTGTGTGCGAGTGTGTGCAAGTGTGTGCGTGCGAGTGTGTGCGAGTGTGTGCGACTGTGTGCGAGTGTGTGCGAGTGTGTGAGTGTGAGTGTGTGCGAATGTGTGCGAGTGTGTGTGCGCGAGTGTGCACGAGTTTGTGCATGTAAGTGTGTGCATGCGAGTGTGTGCGAGTGTGCTCGAGTGAATGGGTGAGAGTGTTTGCGATTGTGTGTGAGTGTGTGCGAGTAAGTGTGTGTGAGTGTGTATGAGTGAGTGTGTGTGAGTGTGTGTGTGCGAGTTTGTGTGCGAGTGTGTGTGAGTGAGTGTGTGCGAGTGTGTGCGAGTTTGTGTGCGAGTGTTTGTGCGAGTGTGTGCGTGCGAGTGTGTGTTCGAGTGTGTGCGCGCGAGTGTGTGTGCGAATGTGTGTGCGTGTGAGTGTGTGCGAGTGTGTATGAGTGTATGTGCGAGTGTGTGCCAGTGTGTGCGAGTGTGTGTGTGCGAGTCTGTGCAAGTGTGTGCGAGTGTGTGCGAGTGTGTGTGTGCGAGTGTGTGCGAGTGTGTGTGTGCGAGTGTGTGCGAGTGTGTGTGCGAGTGTTTGTGAGTGTGTACGAGTGTGTGTTGGAGTTTGTGCGAGTGTGTGCGAGTGTGTGTGTGAGTGTGTGTGCGAGTGTGTGTGTGCAAGTGTGTGCAAGTGTGTGCGAGTGAGTGTGTGCGAGTGTGTGTGCGAGTGTGTGCGTGCGAGTGCGTGCGAGTGTGTGCGAGTGTGTGCGACTGTGTGCGAGTGTGTGTGAGTGTGTGAGTGTGAGTGTGTGCGAATGTGTGCGAGTGTGTTTGCGCGAGTGTGCACGAGTGTGTGCATGTAAGTGTGTGCATGTGAGTGTGTGCGAGTGTGCTCAAGTGAATGGGTGAGAGTGTGTGCGAGTGTGTGTGAGTGTGTGCGAGTAAGTGTGTGTGAGTGTGTATGAGTGAGTGTGTGTGAGTGTGTGTGTGCGAGTTTGTGTGCGAGTGTTTGTGCGAATGTGTGCGTGCGAGTGTGTGTGTTCGAGTGTGTGCGCGCGAGTGTGTGCGCACAAGTGTGTGTGCAAATGTGTGTGCGTGTGAGTGTGTGTGAGTGTGTATGAGTGTATGTGCGAGTGTGTGCCAGTGTGTGCGAGTGTGTGTGTGCGAGTGTGTGCAAGTGTGTGCGAGTGTGTGCAAGTGTGTGCGAGTGTGTGTGCAATTGTGTATGAGTGTGTGCGAGTGTTTGTGAGTTTGTGCAAGTGTGTGCGAGTGTGCGTGCGAGCGCATGCGAGTGAGTGCGGATGTGTGCGAGTGTGTGTATGCGAGTCTGTGTGTGATTGTGTATGAGTGTGTGCGAGTGTGTGAGTTTGTGCGAGTGTGTGCGTGTGTGTGCGAGTGCGTGCGAATGTGTGCAAGTTCTTGCAAATGTGTGCGAGAGTGTGCGAGTGTGTGTGTGTGAGTGTGTGCGAATGTGTGCGAGTGTGTGTGTGCGATTGTGTATGGTGTGTGCGAGTGTGTGCGTGTGAGTGCGTGCGAGTGTATGCGAGTGTGCGCGAGTGTGTGTGAGTGTGTGTGTGTGAGTGTGTGTGTGTGAGTGTGTGCGAATGTGTGCCAGTTTGTGCGTACGAGTGTGTGCAAGTGAGTGCGAGTGTGTGCCAATGTGTGCGTGCGAGTGTGCGCGAGTGTGTGCGTGTGAGTGTGTGTGAGTGTGTGTGTGCGAGTGTGTGCGAGTGTGCTCGAGTGACTGGGTGCAAGTGTGTGCGAGTATGTGTGAGTGAGTGTGTGTGAGTGTCTGCGTGTGTGCGAGTTTGTGTGCGAGTGTGTGCGAGTTTGTGTGCGAGTGTCTGCGAGTGAGTGTGTGCGAATGTGTGCGAGTGTGTGCGAGTGTGTGCGTGCGAGTGTGTGCTAGTGTGTGCGTGCGAGTGTGTGCGAGTGTGTGAGTGTGTGTGCGAGTGTGTGCGTGCGAGTGTGTGCGAGTGTGTGAGTGTGTGTGCGAGTGTGTGCGTGCGAGTGTGTGCGTGCGAGTGTGTGCGAGTGTGCTCGAGTGAGTGGGTGCGAGTGTGTGTGAGTGTGTGCGTGGGTGCGAGTTTGTGTGCGAGTGAGTTTGTGTGAATGTGTGTGAGTGTGTGCAAGTGTGTGTAAGTGTGGGTGCGAGTGCGTGCGTGCGAGTGTGTGCGTGCGAGTGTGTGCGTGCGAGTGTGTGCGAGTGTGCTCGAGTGAGTGGGTGCGAGTGTGTATGAGTGAGTGTGTGTGAGTGTGTGCGTGGGTGCGAGATTGTGTGCGAGTGAGTGTGTGTGAATGTGTGTGAGTGTGTGCGAGTGTGTGTAAGTGTGTGTGCGAGTGCGTGCGTGCGAGTGTTTGCGTGCGAGTGTGTGCGTGCGAGTGTGTGCAAGTGTGAGTGAGTGTGTGCGAGTGTGTGTGCGAGTGTGTGTGCGAGTGTGTGTGCAAGAGTGTGCGAGTGTGTGCGAGTGTGTGCAAATGTGCCCGAGTGTGCGCGAGTGTGCACGAGTGAGTGAGTGCGAGTGTGTATAAGTGAGTGTGTGCGTGTGTGCGAGTTAGTGTGCGAGTGAGTGTGTGCAAATGAGTGCGAGTGTGTGCGAGTGTTTCTGTGCGAGAGTGTGTGCGAGTGTGTGCGTGCGAGTGTGTGCGTGCGAGTGTGTGTGAGTGAGTGTGTGCGAGTGTGTGTGCGAGTGTGTGTGCGAGTGTGTGCGAGTGTGTGCAAATGTGCCCGAGTGTGCGCGAGTGTGCACGAGTGAGTGGGTGCGAGTGTGTGTGAGTGTGTTCATGTAAGTGTGTGCGAGCATGTGCGAGTGTGTGTGAGTGTGTGTGCGAGTGTGTGTGTGTGAGTGTGAGCGAGTGTGTATGAGTGTGTGTGTGAGTGTGTGCAAGTGTGTGTGAGTGTGTGCGAGTGTGTGTGTGAGTGTGTGTGAGTGTGTGCGAGTGTGTGTACGAGTCGGTGCGATTGTGCATAAGTGTGTGCGAGTGTGTGCGAGTGTGCGTGAGTGTGTGCGAGTGTGTGCGATTGTGTGTGTGACTGTGTAGGACTTTCTGTGCGAGTGTTTAGGAGTGTGTGTGTGAGTGTGTGAAAGTGTGTGCGAGTGTGTGCAAGTGTGTGCGAGTGAGTTTGTGTGAGTGTGTGTGCGAGCGTGTGCGTGCGAGTGTGTGCGAGTGTGTGCGTGTGAGTGTGTGTGACTGTGTGCGAGTGAGTGTGTGTGACTGTGTGCGAGTGTGTGCGAGTGTGTGAGTGTGAGTGTGTGCGAATGTGTGCGAGTGTGTGTGCGTGAGTGTGTGCAAGTGTGTGCGAGTGTGTGTGTGCGAGTGTGTGTGCAATTGTGTATGAGTGTGTGCGAGTGTTTGTGAGTTTGTGCAAGTGTGTGCGAGTGTGCGTGCGAGTGAGTGCGGGTGTGTGCGAGTGTGTGTATGCGAGTCTGTGTGTGATTGTGTATGAGTGTGTGCGAATGTGTGAGTTTGTGCGAGTGTGTGCGTTTGTGTGCGAGTGCGTGCAAATGTGTGCGAGAGTGTGCGAGTGTGGGCGTGCGAGTGTGTGCTAGTGTGCGCGAGTGTGTGAGTGCGTGCGAGTGTGCGTGAGTAAGTGTGCGTGTGAGTGCGTGCGTGCGAGTGTTTCCGAGTTTGTGTGTGAGTGTGTAGGACTGTGTGTGCGAGTGTGTGCGAATGTGTGTGCGAGTGTGTGTGTACAAGTTTGTTCGAGTGTGTGCAATTGTGTGCGAGTGTGTGTGCGAGTGCGTATGAGTGAGTGTGTGCGAGTGTGTGCGAGTGTGTGCGACTGTGTGTTTGCAAGTGTGTGTGTGAGTGTGTGCGAGTGTGTGTTTGCGAGTGTGTGTGCAAGTGTGTGCGAGTGTGTATGAGTGTATGTGCGAGTGTGTGTGCGAGTGTGTGCGTGCAATTGTTTGCGTGCGAGTGTGTGCGAGTGTGTGCAAGTGTGTGTGAGTGTGTGCGAGTGTGTGTGCGAGTGTGTGCGAGTGTGTGCAAACGTGCCCGAGTGTGCACGAGTGAGTGGGTGCGAGTTTGTGCGAGTGTGTATGAGTGAGTGTGTGTGAGTGTGTGCGTGTGTGCGAGTTTGTGTGCGAGTGAGTGTGTGCGAATGTGTGCGAGTGTGTGCGAGTGTGTGAGTGTGTGTGAGTGTGCACGGGTGTGTGTGTGCGAGTGCGTGCGAGTGAGTGTGAGTGTGTGCAAATGTGTGCGAGCGTGTGTGAGTGTGTGAGTGTGTGTGAGTGTGCACGATTGTGTGCGTGTGAGTGATTGTGTGTGAGTCTGTGCGAGTGTGTGCTTGCGAGTGTGTGCTAGTGTGCACGAGTGTGTGAGTGTGTGCGAGAGTGCGCGAGTGTGTGCGTGTGAGTAAGTGAGTGTGTGTGTGAGTGTGTGCGAGTGTGTGTGTGAGTGTGTATGACTGTGTGTGCGAGTGTGTGCGCGTGTGTGCGAGTGTATGTGCGATTGTGTGCGAGTGTGTGTGCGAGTGTGTGTGTGAGTGTGTTTGAGTGTGTGCAAGTGTGTGCGAGTGTGTGTGCGAGTGCGTACGAGTGTGTGTGAGTGTGTGTAAGTATGTGTGCGAGTGTGTGATTGTGTGGGAGTGTGTGTGAGCTTGTAGCACTGTATGTGCGAGTGTTTGTGAGTGTGTGCGGGTGTGTTCGAGTGTGTGTAAGTGTGTGAGTGTGTGTGAGTGTGAGTGCGAGTGTGTGCGTGTGAGTGAGTGTGTGTGTGAGTGTGTGCAAGTGTTTGCGAGTGTGTGTGTGAGTGTGTAGGACTGTGTGTGCGAGTGTGTGTGCGAGTGTGTGCGAATGTGTATGTGTGTATGTGCGAGTGTGTGCGAGTGAGTGTGTGTGAATGTGTGTGAGTGTGTGCGAGTGTGTGTAAGTGTGTGTGCGAGTGCGTGCGTGCGAGTGTGTGCGTGCGAGTGTGTGTGCGAGTGTGTGTGCGAGAGTGTGCGAGTGTGTGCGAGTGTGTGCAAATGTGCCGAGTGTGCGCGAGTGTGCACGAGTGAGTGAGTGCGAGTGAGTGTGTGTGCGTGTGTGCGAGTTAGTGTGCGAGTGAGTGTGTGCGAATGTGTGCGAGTGTGTGCGAGTGTTTCTGTGCGAGTGTGTGTGCGAGTGTGTGCGTGCGAGTGTGTGCGTGCGAGTGTGTGTGAGTGTGAGTGAGTGTGTGCGAGTGTGTGTGCGAGTGTGTGTGCGAGTGTGTGCGAGTGTGTGCAAATGTGCCCGAGTGTGCGCGAGTGTGCACGAGTGAGTGGGTGCGAGTGTGTGTGAGTGTGTGCATGTAAGTGTGTGCGAGCGTGTGCGAGTGTATGTGAGTGTGTGTGCGAGTGTGTGTGTGTGAGTGTGAGCGAGTGTGTATGAGTGTGTGTGCGAGTGTGTGCAAGTGTGTGTGAGTGTGTGCGAGTGTGTGTGTGAGTGTGTGTGAGTGTGTGCGAGTGTGTGTACGAGTGTGTGCGATTGTGCATAAGTGTGTGCGAGTGTGTGCGAGTGTGTGTGCGAGTGTGCATGAGTGTGTGTGAGTGTGTGCAATTGTGTGTGTGAGTGTGTAGGACTTTCTGTGCGAGTGTTTAGGAGTGTGTGTGTGAGTGTGTGAAAGTGTGTGCGAGTGTGTGCAAGTGTGTGCGTGCGAGTGTGTGCGAGTGTGTGCGACTGTGTGCGAGTGTGTGCGAGTGTGTGAGTGTGAGTGTGTGCGAATGTGTGCGAGTGTGTGTGCGCGAGTGTGCACGAGTTTGTGCATGTAAGTGTGTGCATGCGAGTGTGTGCGAGTGTGCTCGAGTGAATGGGTGAGAGTGTTTGTGATTGTGTGTGAGTGTGTGCGAGTAAGTGTGTGTGAGTGTGTATGAGTGAGTGTGTGTGAGTGTGTGTGTGCGAGTTTGTGTGCGAGTGTGTGTGAGTGAGTGTGTGCGAGTGTGTGCGAGTTTGTGTGCGAGTGTTTGTGCGAGTGTGTGCGTGCGAGTGTGTGTTCGAGTGTGTGCGCGCGAGTGTGTGCCCGCGAGTGTGTGTGCGAATGTGTGTGCGTGTGAGTGTGTGCGAGTGTGTATGAGTGTATGTGCGAGTGTGTGCCAGTGTGTGCGAGTGTGTGTGTGCGAGTCTGTGCAAGTGTGTGCGAGTGTGTGCGAGTGTGTGTGTGCGAGTGTGTGTGCAATTGTGTATGAGTGAGTGCGAGTGTTTGTGAGTTTGTGCAAGTGTGTGCGAGTGTGCGTGCGAGTGCATGCGAGTGAGTGCGGGTGTGTGCGAGTGTGTGTGCGAGTGTGTGTGTAAGTGTGTTTGAGTGTGTGCAAGTGCGTGCGAGTGTGTGTGCGAGTGCGTACGAGTGTGTGCGAGTGTGTGTAAGTATGTGTGCGAGTGTGTGATTGTGTTTGAGTGTGTGTGAGCTTGTAGCACTGTATGTGCAAGTGTTTGTGAGTGTGTGCGGGTGTGTTCGAGTGTGTGTAAGTGTGTGAGTGTGTGTGAGTGTGAGTGCGAGTGTGTGCATGTGAGTGAGTGTGTATGTGAGTGTGTGCAAGTGTTTGCGAGTGTGTGTGTGAGTGTGTAGGACTGTGTGTGCGAGTGTGTGTGCGAGTGTGTGCGAATGTGTATGTGTGTATGTGCGAGTGTGTGCGAGTGTGTGTGAGTGTGTGCGATTGTGTGTGCGAGTGTTTGTGAGTGTGTACGAGTGTGTGTTGGAGTTTGTGCGAGTGTGTGCGAGTGTGTGTGTGAGTGTGTGTGCGAGTGTGTGCATGCGAGTGTGTGCGAGTGTGTGTGTGCAAGTGTGTGCAAGTGTGTGCGAGTGAGTGTGTGCGAGTGTGTGTGCGAGTGTGTGCGTGCGAGTGCATGCGAGTGTGTGCGAGTGTGTGCGACTGTGTGCGAGTGTGTGTGAGTGTGTGAGTGTGAGTGTGTGTGAATGTGTGCGAGTGTGTTTGCGCGAGTGTGCACGAGTGTGTGCATGTAAGTGTGTGCATGTGAGTGTGTGCGAGTGTGCTCAAGTGAATGGGTGAGAGTGTGTGCGAGTGTGTGTGAGTGTGTGCGAGTAAATGTGTGTGAGTGTGTATGAGTGAGTGTGTGTGAGTGTGTGTGTGCGAGTTTGTGTGCGAGTGTGTGTGAGTGAGTGTGTGCGAGTGTGTGCGAGTTTGTGTGCGAGTGTTTGTGCGAATGTGTGCGTGCGAGTGTGTGTGTTCGAGTGTGTGCGCGCGAGTGTGTGCGCGCAAGTGTGTGTGCAAATGTGTGTGCGTGTGAGTGTGTGTGAGTGTGTATGAGTGTATGTGCGAGTGTGTGCCAGTGTGTGCGAGTGTGTGTGTGCGAGTGTGTGCAAGTGTGTGCGAGTGTGTGCGAGTGTGTGTGTGCGAGTGTGTGTGCAATTGTGTATGAGTGTGTGCGAGTGTTTGTGAGTTTGTGCAAGTGTGTGCGAGTGTGCGTGCGAGTGCATGCGAGTGAGTGCGGGTGTGTGCGAGTGTGTGTATGCGAGTCTGTGTGTGATTGTGTATGAGTGTGTGCGAGTGTGTGAGTTTGTGCGAGTGTGTGCGTGTGTGTGCGAGTGCGTGCGAATGCGTGCAAGTTCTTGCAAATGTGTGCGAGAGTGTGCGAGTGTGTGTGTGTGAGTGTGTGCGAATGTGTGCGAGTGTGTGTGTGCGATTTTGTATGGTGTGTGCGAGTGTGTGCGTGTGAGTGCGTGCGAGTGTATGCGAGTGTGCGCGAGTGTGTGTGAGTGTGTGCGAGTGTGTGTGTGTGAGAGTGTGTGTGTGAGTGTGTGCGAATGTGTGCCAGTTTGTGCGTACGAGTGTGTGCAAGTGAGTGCGAGTGTGTGCGAATGTGTGCGTGCGAGTGTGCGCGAGTGTGTGCGTGTGAGTGTGTGCGAGTTTGTGTGTGCGAGTGTGTGCGAGTGTGCTCGAGTGACTGGGTGCAAGTGTGTGCGAGTATGTGTGAGTGAGTGTGTGTGAGTGTCTGCGTGTGTGCGAGTTTGTGTGCGAGTGTGTGCGAGTTTGTGTGCGAGTGTCTGCGAGTGAGTGTGTGCGAATGTGTGCGAGTGTGTGCGAGTGTGTGCATGCGAGTGTGTGCTAGTGTGTGCGTGCGAGTGTGTGCGAGTGTGTGAGTGTGTGTGCGAGTGTGTGCGTGCGAGTGTGTGCGTGCGAGTGTGTGCGAGTGTGCTCGAGTGAGTGGGTGCGAGTGTGTGTGAGTGTGTGCGTGGGGGCGAGTTTGTGTGCGAGTGAGTGTGTGTGAATGTGTGTGAGTGTGTGCAAGTGTGTGTAAGTGTGGGTGCGAGTGCGTGCGTGCGAGTGTGTGCGTGCGAGTGTGTGCGTGCGAGTGTGTGCGAGTGTGCTCGAGTGAGTGGGTGCGAGTGTGTATGAGTGAGTGTGTGTGAGTGTGTGCGTGGGTGCGAGATTGTGTGCGAGTGAGTGTGTGTGAATGTGTGTGAGTGTGTGCGAGTGTGTGTAAGTGTGTGTGCGAGTGCGTGCGTGCGAGTGTTTGCGTGCGAGTGTGTGCGTGCGAGTGTGTGCAAGTGTGAGTGAGTGTGTGCGAGTGTGTGTGCGAGTGTGTGTGCGAGTGTGTGTGCGAGAGTGTGCGAGTGTGTGCGAGTGTGTGCAAATGTGCCCGAGTGTGCACGAGTGAGTGAGTGCGAGTGTGTATAAGTGAGTGTGTGTGCGTGTGTGCGAGTTAGTGTGCGAGTGAGTGTGTGCAAATGTGTGCGAGTGTGTGCGAGTGTTTCTGTGCGAGTGTGTGTGCGAGTGTGTGCGTGCGAGTGTGTGCGTGCGAGTGTGTGTGAGTGTGAGTGAGTGTGTGCTAGTGTGTGTGCGAGTGTGTGTGCGAGTGTGTGCGAGTGTGTGCAAATGTGCCCGAGTGTGCGCGAGTGTGCACGAGTGAGTGGGTGCGAGTGTGTGTGAGTGTGTGCATGTAAGTGTGTGCGAGCATGTGCGAGTGTGTGTGAGTGTGTGTGCGAGTGTGTGTGTGTGAGTGTGAGCGAGTGTGTATGAGTGTGTGTGCGAGTGTGTGCAAGTGTGTGTGAGTGTGTGCGAGTGTGTGTGTGAGTGTGTGCGAGTGTGTGCGAGTGTGTGTACGAGTGGGTGCGATTGTGCATAAGTGTGTGCGAGTGTGTGCGAGTGTGCGTGAGTGTGTGCGAGTGTGTGCGATTGTGTGTGTGACTGTGTAGGACTTTCTGTGCGAGTGTTTAGGAGTGTGTGTGTGAGTGTGTGAAAGTGTGTGCGAGTGTGTGCAAGTGTGTGCGAGTGAGTTTGTGTGAGTGTGTGTGCGAGTGTGTGCGTGCGAGTGTGTGCGAGTGTGTGCGTGTGAGTGTGTGTGACTGTGTGCGAGTGAGTGTGTGTGACTGTGTGCGAGTGTGTGCGAGTGTGTGAGTGTGTGCGAATGTGTGCGAGTGTGTGTGCGCGAGTGTGTGCAAGTGTGTGCGAGTGTGTGCGAGTGTGTGTGTGCGAGTGTGTGTGCAATTGTGTATGAGTTTGTGCGAGTGTTTGTGAGTTTGTGCAAGTGTGTGCGAGTGTGCGTGCGAGTGAGTGCGGGTGTGTGCGAGTGTGTGTATGCGAGTCTGTGTGTGATTGTGTATGAGTGTGTGCGAATGTGTGAGTTTGTGCGAGTGTGTGCGTTTGTGTGCGAGTGCGTGCGAGTGCGTGCAAATGTGTGCGAGAGTGTGCGAGTGTGGGCGTGCGAGTGTGTGCTAGTGTGCGCGAGTGTGTGAGTGTGTGCGAGTGTGCGTGAGTAAGTGTGCGTGTGAGTGCGTGCGTGTGAGTGTTTCCGAGTTTGTGTGTGAGTGTGTAGGACTGTGTGTGCGAGTGTGTGCGAATGTGTGTGCGAGTGTGTGTGTACAAGTTTGTTCGAGTGTGTGCAATTGTGTGCGAGTGTGTGTGCGAGTGCGTATGAGTGAGTGTGTGCGAGTGTGTGCGAGTGTGTGCGAGTGTGTGTTTGCGAGTGTGTGTGCGAGAGTGTGCGAGTGTGTGTTTGCGAGTGTGTGTGCGATTGTGTGCGAGTGTGTATGAGTGTATGTGCGAGTGTGTGTGCGAGTGTGTGCGTGCAATTGTTTGCGTGCGAGTGTGTGCGAGTGTGTGCAAGTGTGTGTGAGTGTGTGCGAGTGTGTGTGCGAGTGTGTGTGAGTGTGTGCAAACGTGCCCGAGTGTGCGCGAGTGTGCACGAGTGAGTGGGTGCGAGTTTGTGCGAGTGTGTATGAGTGAGTGTGTGTGAGTGTGTGCGTGTGTGCGAGTTTGTGTGCGAGTGAGTGTGTGCGAATGTGTGCGAGTGTGTGCGAGTGTGTGAGTGTGTGTGAGTGTGCACGGGTGTGTGTGTGCGAGTGCGTGTGAGTGAGTGCGAGTGTGTGCAAATGTGTGCGAGCGTGTGTGAGTGTGTGAGTGTGTGTGAGTGTGCACGAGTGTGTGCGTGTGAGTGATTGTGTGTGAGTCTGTGCGAGTGTGTGCTTGCGAGTGTGTGCTAGTGTGCACGAGTGTGTGAGTGTGTGCGAGAGTGCGCGAGTGTGTGCGTGTGAGTAAGTGAGTGTGTGTGTGAGTGTGTGCGCGCGAGTGTGTGCGCGCAAGTGTGTGTGCGAATTTGTGTGCGTGTGAGTGTGTGTGAGTGTGTATGAGTGTATGTGCGAGTGTGTGCCAGTGTGTGCGAGTGTGTGTGTGCGAGTGTGTGCAAGTGTGTGCGAGTGTGTGCGAGTGTGTGTGTGCGAGTGTGTGTGCAATTGTGTATGAGTGTGTGCGAGTGTTTGTGAGTTTGTGCAAGTGTGTGCGAGTGTGCGTGCGAGTGCATGCGAGTGAGTGCGGGTGTGTGCGAGTGTGTGTATGCGAGTCTGTGTGTGCTTGTGTATGAGTGTGTGCGAGTGTGTGAGTTTGTGCGAGTGTGTGCGTGTGTGTGCGTGTGCGTGCGAATGCGTGCGAGTTCGTGCAAATGTGTGCGAGAGTGTGCGAGTGTGTGTGTGTGAGTGTGTGCGAATGTGTGCGAGTGTGTGTGTGCGATTGTGTATGGTGTGTGCGAGTGTGTGCGTGTGAGTGCGTGCGAGTGTATGCGAGTGTGCACGAGTGTGTGTGAGTGTGTGCGAGTGTGTGTGTGTGAGTGTGTGCGAATGTGTGCCAGTTTGTGCGTACGAGTGTGTGCAAGTGAGTGCGAGTGTGTGCCAATGTGTGCGTGCGAGTGTGTGCAAGTGTGTGCGTGTGAGTGTGTGCGAGTGTGTGTGTGCGAGTGTGTGCGAGTGTGCTCGAGTGACTGGGTGCAAGTGTGTGCGAGTATGTGTGAGTGAGTGTGTGTGAGTGTCTGCGTGTGTGCGAGTTTGTGTGCGAGTGTGTGCGAGTTTGTGTGCGAGTGTGTGCGAGTGAGTGTGTGCGAATGTGTGCGAGTGTGTGCGAGTGTGTGCGTGCGAGTGTGTGCGAGTGTGTTAGTGTGTGTGCGAGTGTGTGCGTGCGAGTGTGTGCGTGCGAGTGTGTGCGAGTGTGCTCGAGTGAGTGGGTGCGAGTGTGTGCGAGTGTGTGTGAGTGTGTGCGAGTTTGTGTGCGAGTGAGTGTTTGTGAATGTGTGTGAGTGTGTGCGAGTGTGTGTAAGTGTGTGTGCGAGTGCGTGCATGCGAGTGTGTGCGTGCGAGTGTGTGCATGCGAGTGTGTGTGAGTGTGCTCGAGTGAGTGGGTGCGAGTGTGTATGAGTGAGTGTGTGTGAGTGTGTGCGTGGGTGCGAGATTGTGTGCGAGTGAGTGTGTGTGAATGTGTGTGAGTGTGTGCGAGTGTGTGTAAGTGTGTGTGCAAGTGCGTGCATGCGAGTGTTTGCGTGCGAGTGTGTGCGTGCGAGTGTGTGCAAGTGTGAGTGAGTGTGTGAGAGTGTGTGTGCGAGTGTGTGTGCGAGTGTGTGTGTGAGAGTGTGCGAGTGTGTGCGAGTGAGTGCAAATGTGCCCGAGTGTGCGCGAGTGTGCACGAGTGAGTGAGTGCGAGTGTGTATAAGTGAGTGTGTGTGCGTGTGTGCGAGTTAGTGTGTGAGTGAGTGTGTGCGAATGTGTGCGAGTGTTTCTGTGCGAGTGTGTGTGCGAGTGTGTGCGTGCGAGTGTGTACATGCGAGTGTGTGTGAGTGTGAGTGAGTGTGTGCGAGTGTGTGTGCGAGTGTGTGTGCGAGTGAGTGCGAGTGTGTGCAAATGTGCCCGAGTGTGCGCGAGTGTGCACGAGTGAGTGGGTGCGAGTGTGTGTGAGTGTGTGCATGTAAGTGTGTGCGAGCGTGTGCGAGTGTGTGTGAGTGTGTGTGCGAGTGTGTGTGTGTGAGTGTGAGCGAGTGTGTATGAGTGTGTGTGCGAGTGTGTGCAAGTGTGTTTGAGTGTGTGCGAGTGTGCATAAGTGTGTGCGAGTGTGTGCGAGTGTGTGTGCGAGTGTGCATGAGTGTGTGCGAGTGTGTGCGATTGTGTGTGTGAGTGTGTAGGACTTTCTGTGCGAGTGTTTAGGAGTGTGTGTGTGAGTGTGTGAAAGTGTGTGCGAGTGTGTGCAAGTGTGTGCGTGCGAGTGTGTGCGAGTGTGCGAAAGTGTGCGAGTGTGTGCGAGTGTGTGAGTGTGAGTGTGTGCGAATGTGTGCGAGTGTGTGTGCGCGAGTGTGCACGAGTTTGTGCATGTAAGTGTGTGCATGCGAGTGTGTGCGAGTGTGCTCGAGTGAATGGGTGAGAGTGTTTGCGATTGTGTGTGAGTGTGTGCGAGTAAGTGTGTGTGAGTGTGTATGAGTGAGTGTGTGTGAGTGTGTGTGTGCGAGTTTGTGTGCGAGTGTGTGTGAGTGAGTGTGTGCGAGTGTGTGCGAGTTTGTGTGCGAGTGTTTGTGCGAGTGTGTGCGTGCGAGTGTGTGTTCGAGTGTGTGCACGCGAGTGTGTGTGCGAATGTGTGTGAGTGTGTGCGAGTGTGTATGAGTGTATGTGCGAGTGTGTGCCAGTGTGTGCGAGTGTGTGTGTGCGAGTCTGTGCAAGTGTGTGCGAGTGTGTGCGAGTGTGTGTGTGCGAGTGTGTGTGCGAGTGCATGCCAGTGAGTGCGGGTGTGTGCGAGTGTGTGTATGCGAGTCTGTGTGTGATTGTGTATGAGTGTGTGCGAGTGTGTGAGTTTGTGCGAGTGTGTGCGTGTGTGTGCTTGTGCATGCGAGTGCGTGCAAATGTGTGCGAGAGTGTGCGAGTTTGTGTGTGTGAGTGTGTGTGTGAGTGTGTGCGAATGTGTGCCAGTTTGTGCGTACGAGTGTGTGCAAGTGAGTGCGAGTGTGTGCGAATGTGTGCGTGCGAGTGTGCGCGAGTGTGTGCGTGTGAGTGTGTGCGAGTGTGTGTGTGCGAGTGTGTGCGAGTGTGCTCGAGTGACTGGGTGCAAGTGTGTGCGAGTATGTGTGAGTGAGTGTGTGTGAGTGTCTGCGTGTGTGCGAGTTTGTGTGCGAGTGTGTGCGAGTGTGTATGAGTGTATGTGCGAGTGTGTGTGCGAGTGTGTGTGAGTGTGTGCGAGTAAGTGTGTGTGAGTGTGTATGAGTGAGTGTGTGTGAGTGTGTGTGTGCGAGTTTGTGTGCGAGTGTGTGTGAGTGAGTGTGTGCGAGTGTGTGCGAGTTTGTGTGCGAGTGTTTGTGCGAATGTGTGCGTGCGAGTGTGTGTGTTCGAGTGTGTGCGCACGAGTGTGTGCGCGCAAGTGTGTGTGCGAATGTGTGTGCGTGTGAGTGTGTGTGAGTGTGTAAGAGTGTATGTGCGAGTGTGTGCCAGTGTGTGCAAGTGTGTGTGTGCAAGTGTGTGCGAGTGTGTGCGAGTGTGTGTGTGCGAGTGTGTGTGCAATTGTGTATGAGTGTGTGCGAGTGTTTGTGCGTTTGTGCAAGTGTGTGTGAGTGTGCGTGCGAGTGCATGCGAGTGAGTGCGGGTGTGTGCGAGTGTGTGTATGCGAGTCTGTGTGTGCTTGTGTATGAGTGTGTGCGAGTGTGTGAGTTTGTGCGAGTGTGTGCGTGTGTGTGCGAGTGCGTGCGAATGCGTGCGAGTTCGTGCAAATGTGTGCGAGAGTGTGCGAGTGTGTGTGTGAGTGTGTGCGAATGTGTGCGAGTGTGTGTGTGTGCGATTGTGTATGGTGTGTGCGAACGCGTGCGAGTGTATGCGAGTGTGCGCGAGTGTGTGTGAGTGTGTGCGAGTGTGTGTGTGTGTGAGTGTGTGTGAATGTGTGCCAGTTTGTGCGTACGAGTGTGTGCAAGTGAGTGCGAGTGTGTGCCAATGTGTGCGTGCGAGTGTGCGCAAGTGTGTGCGTGTGAGTGTGTGCGAGTGTGTGTGTGCGAGTGTGCTCGAGTGACTGGGTGCAAGTGTGTGCGAGTATGTGTGAGTGAGTGTGTGTGAGTGTCTGCGTGTGTGCGAGTTTGTGTGCGAGTGTGTGCGAGTTTGTGTGCGAATGTGTGCGAGTGAGTGTGTGCGAATGTGTGCGAGTGTGTGCGAGTGTGTGCGTGCGAGTGTGTGCTAGTGTGTGCGTGCGAGTGTGTGCGAGTGTGTTAGTGTGTGTGCGAGTGTGTGCGTGCGAGTGTGTGCGTGCGAGTGTGTGCGAGTGTGCTCGAGTGAGTGGGTGCGAGTGTGTGTGAGTGTGTGCGTGGGTGCGAGTGAGTGTGTGTGAATGTGTGTGAGTGTGTGCGAGTGTGTGTAAGTGTGTGTGCGAGTGCGTGCGTGTGAGTGTGTGCGTGCGAGTGTGTGCGTGCGAGTGTGTGCGAGTGTGCTCGAGTGAGTGGGTGCGAGTGTGTATGAGTGAGTGTGAGTGAGTGTGTGCGTGGGTGCGAGATTGTGTGCGAGTGAGTGTGTGTGAATGTGTGTGAGTGTGTGCGAGTGTGTGTAAGTGTGTGTGCAAGTGCGTGCATGCGAGTGTTTGCATGCGAGTGTGTGCGTGCGAGTGTGTGCAAGTGTGAGTGAGTGTGTGCGAGTGTGTGCGAGTGTGTGTGCGAGTGTGTGTGCGAGAGTGTGCGAGTGTGTGCGAGTGTGTGCATATGTGCCCGAGTGTGCGCGAGTGTGCACGAGTGAGTGAGTGCGAGTGTGTATAAGTGAGTGTGTGTGCGTGTGTGCGAGTTAGTGTGCAAGTGAGTGTGTGCGAATGTGTGCGAGTGTGTGCGAGTGTTTCTGTGCGAGTGTGTGTGAGAGTGTGTGCGTGCGAGTGTGTGCGTGCGAGTGTGTGTGAGTGTGAGTGAGTGTGTGTGAGTGTGTGTGCGAGTGTGTGTGCGAGTGTGTGCAAATGTACCCGAGTGTGCGCGAGTGTGCACGAGTGAGTGGGTGCGAGTGTGTGTGAGTGTGTGCATGTAAGTGTGTGCGAGCATGTGCGAGTGTGTGTGAGTGTGTGTGCGAGTGTGTGTGTGTGAGTGTGAGCGAGTGTGTATGAGTGTATGTACGAGTGTGTGCAAGTGTGTGTGAGTGTGTGCGAGTGTGTGTGTGAGTGTGTGTGAGTGTGTGCGAGTGTGTGTACGAGTGTGTGCGATTGTGCATAAGTGTGTGCGAGCGTGTGCGAGTGTGTGTGAGTGTGTGTGCGAGTGTGTGTGTGTGAGTGTGAGCGAGTGTGTATGAGTGTGTGTGCGAGTGTGTGCAAGTGTGTGTGAGTGTGTGCGAGTGTGCATAAGTGTGTGCGAGTGTGCATGAGTGTGTGCGAGTGTGTGTGCGAGTGTGCATGAGTGTGTGCGAGTGTGTGCGATTGTGTGTGTGAGTGTGTAGGACTTTCTGTGCGAGTGTTTAGGAGTGTGTGTGTGAGTGTGTGAAAGTGTGTGCGAGTGTGTGCAAGTGTGTGCGTGCGAGTGTGTGCGAGTGTGTGCGACTGTGTGCGAGTGTGAGCGAGTGTGTGAGTGTGAGTGTGTGCGTGCGAGTGTGTGCGAGTGTGCTCGAGTGAGTGGGTGCGAGTGTGTATGAGTGAGTGTGTGTGAGTGTGTGCGTGGGTGCGAGATTGTGTGCAAGTGAGTGTGTGTGAATGTGTGTGAGTGTGTGCGAGTGTGTGTAAGTGTGTGTGCAAGTGCGTGCATGCGAGTGTTTGCGTGCGAGTGTGTGCGTGCGAGTGTGTGCAAGTGTGAGTGAGTGTGTGCAAGTGTGAGTGAGTGTGTGCGAGTGTGTGTGCGAGTGTGTGTGCGAGAGTGTGCGAGTGTTTGCGAGTGTGTGCAAATGTGCCCGAGTGTGCGCGAGTGTGCACGAGTGAGTGAGTGCGAGTGTGTATAAGTGAGTGTGTGTGCGTGTGTGCGAGTTAGTGTGCGAGTGAGTGTGTGCGAATGTGTGCAAGTGTGTGCGAGTGTTTCTGTGCGAGTGTGTGTGCGAGTGTGTGCGTGCGAGTGTGTGCGTGCGAGTGTGTGTGAGTGTGAGTGAGTGTGTGCGAGTGTGTGTGCGAGTGTGTGTGCGAGTGTGTGCGAGTGTGTGCAAATGTGCCCGAGTGTGCGCGAGTGTGCACGAGTGAGTGGGTGCGAGTGTGTGTGAGTGTGTGCATGTAAGTGTGTGCGAGCGTGTGCGAGTGTGTGTGAGTGTGTGTGCGAGTGTGTGTGTGTGAGTGTGAGCGAGTGTGTATGAGTGTGTGTGCGAGTGTGTGCAAGTGTGTGTGAGTGTGTGCGAGTGTGTGTGTGAGTGTGTGCAAGTGTGTGCGAGTGTGTGTACGAGTGTGTGCGATTGTGCATAAATGTGTGCGAGTGTGTGTGCGAGTGTGCATGAGTGTGTGCGAGTGTGTGCGATTGTGTGTGTGAGTGTGTAGGACTTTCTGTGCGAGTGTTTAGGAGTGTGTGTGTGAGTGTGTGAAAGTGTGTGCGAGTGTGTGCAAGTGTGTGCGTGCGAGTGTGTGCGAGTGTGTGCGACTGTGTGTGAGTGTGTGCGAGTGTGTGAGTGTGAGTGTGTACGAATGTGTGCGAGTGTGTGTGCGCGAGTGTGCACGAGTTTGTGCATGTAAGTGTGTGCATGCGAGTGTGTGCGAGTGTGCTCGAGTGAATGGGTGAGAGTGTTTGCGATTGTGTGTGAGTGTGTGCGAGTAAGTGTGTGTGAGTGTGTATGAGTGAGTGTGTGTGAGTGTGTGTGTGCGAGTTTGTGTGCGAGTGTGTGTGAGTGAGTGTGTGCGAGTGTGTGAGAGTTTGTGTGCGAGTGTTTGTGCGAGTGTGTGCGTGCGAGTGTGTGTTCGAGTGTGTGCGCGCGAGTGTGTGCGCGAGAGTGTGTGTGCGAATGTGTGTGCGTGTGAGTGTGTGCGAGTGTGTATGAGTGTATGTGCGAGTGTGTGCCAGTGTGTGCGCGCGAGTGTGTGCGCGAGAGTGTGTGTGCGAATGTGTGTGCGTGTGAGTGTGTGCGAGTGTGTATGAGTGTATGTGCGAGTGTGTGCCAGTGTGTGCGAGTGTGTGTGTGCGAGTCTGTGCAAGTGTGTGCGAGTTTGTGCGAGTGTGTGTGTGCGAGTGTGTGTGCAATTGTGTATGAGTGTGTGTGAGTGTTTGTGAGTTTGTGCAAGTGTGTGCGAGTGTGCGTGCGAGTGCATGCGAGTGAGTGCGGGTGTGTGCGAGTGTGTGTATGCGAGTCTGTGTGTGATTGTGTATGAGTGTGTGCGAGTGTGTGAGTTTGTGCGAGTGTGTGTGTGTGTGTGCGAGTGCGTGCGAGTGCGTGCAAATGTGTGCGAGAGTGTGCGAGTTTGTGTGTGTGAGTGTGTGAGTGTGTGCGAATGTGTGCCAGTTTGTGCGTACGAGTGTGTGCAAGTGAGTGCGAGTGTGTGCGAATGTGTGCGTGCGAGTGTGCGCGAGTGTGTGCGTGTGAGTGTGTGCGAGTGTGTGTGTGCGAGTGTGTGCGAGTGTGCTCGAGTGACTGGGTGCAAGTGTGTGCGAGTATGTGTGAGTGAGTGTGTGTGAGTGTCTGCGTTTGTGCGAGTTTGTGTGCGAGTGTGTGCGAGTTTGTGTGCGAGTGTGTGCGAGTGAGTGTGTGCGAATGTGTGCGAATGTGTGCCAGTGTGTGTGCAATTGTGTATGAGTGTGTGCGAGTGTTTGTGAGTTTGTGCAAGTGTGTGCGAGTGTGCGTGCGAGTGCATGCGAGTGAGTGCGGGTGTGTGCGAGTGTGTGTATGCGAGTCTGTGTGTGTTTGTGTATGAGTGTATGCGAGTGTGTGAGTTTGTGCGAATGCGTGCGAGTTCGTGCAAATGTGTGCGAGAGTGTGTGTGCGAGTGCGTGCGAATGCGTGCGAGTTCGTGCAAATGTGTGCGAGAGTGTGCGAGTGTGTGTGTGTGAGTGTGTGTGAATGTGTGCGAGTGTGTGTGTGCGATTGTGTATGGTGTGTGCGAGTGTGTGCGTGTGAGTGCGTGCGAGTGTATGCGAGTGTGCGCGAGTGTGTGTGAGTGTGTGCGAGTGTGTGTGTGTGAGTGTGTGTGTGTGAGTGTGTGCGAATGTGTGCCAGTTTGTGCGTACGAGTGTGTGCAAGTGAGTGCGAGTGTGTGCCAATGTGTGCGTGCGAGTGTGTGCGAGTGTGTGCGTGTGAGTGTGCATGACTGTGTGTGCGAGTGTGTGCGCGTGTGTGCGAGTGTATGTGCGAGTGTGTGCGAGTGTGTGTGCGAGTGTGTGTGTGAGTGTGTTTGAGTGTGTGCAAGTGTGTGCGAGTGTGTGTGCGAGTGCGTACGAGTGTGTGTGAGTGTGTGTAAGTATGTGTGCGAGTGTGTGATTGTGTGGGAGTGTGTGTGAGCTTGTAGCACTGTATGTGCGAGTGTTTGTGAGTGTGTGCGGGTGTGTTCGAGTGTGTGTAAGTGTGTGAGTGTGTGTGAGTGTGAGTGCGAGTGTGTGCGTGTGAGTGAGTGTGTGTGTGAGTGTGTGCAAGTGTTTGCGAGTGTGTGTGTGAGTGTGTAGGACTGTGTGTGCGAGTGTGTGTGCGAGTGTGTGCGAATGTGTATGTGTGTATGTGCGAGTGTGTGCGAGTGTGTGCGAGTGTGTGCGAGTGTGTGTGCGAGTGTTTGTGAGTGTGTACGAGTGTGTGTTGGAGTTTGTGCGAGTGTGTGCGAGTGTGTGTGTGAGTGTGTGTGCGAGTGTGTGCATGCGAGTGTGTGCGAGTGTGTGCGTGCGAGTGTGTGCGAGTGTGTGCGTGCGAGTGTGTGCGAGTGTGTGCGACTGTGTGCGAGTGTGTGCGAGTGTGTGAGTGTGTGCGAATGTGTGCGAGTGTGTTTGCGCGAGTGTGCACGAGTGTGTGCATGTAAGTGTGTGCATGCGAGTGTGTGCGAGTGTGCTCAAGTGAATGGGTGAGAGTGTGTGCGAGTGTGTGTGAGTGTGTGCGAGTAAGTGTGTGTGAGTGTGTATGAGTGAGTGTGTGTGAGTGTGTGTGTGCGAGTTTGTGTGCGAGTGTGTGTGAGTGAGTGTGTGCGAGTGTGTGCGAGTTTGTGTGCGAGTGTTTGTGCGAATGTGTGCGTGCGAGTGTGTGTGTTCGAGTGTGTGCGCGCGAGTGTGTGCGCGCAAGTGTGTGTGCGAGTGTGTGTGCGTGTGAGTGTGTGTGAGTGTGTATGAGTGTATGTGCGAGTGTGTGCCAGTGTGTGCGAGTGTGTGTGTGCGAGTGTGTGCAAGTGTGTGCGAGTGTGTGCGAGTGTGTGTGTGCGAGTGTGTGTGCAATTGTGTATGAGTGTGTGCGAGTGTTTGTGCGTTTGTGCAAGTGTGTGCGAGTGTGCGTGTGAGTGCATGCGAGTGAGTGCGGGTGTGTGCGAGTGTGTGTATGCGAGTCTGTGTGTGCTTGTGTATGAGTGTGTGCGAGTGTGTGAGTTTGTGCGAGTGTGTGCGTGTGTGTGCGAGTGCGTGCGAATGCGTGCGAGTTCGTGCAAATGTGTGCGAGAGTGTGCGAGTGTGTGTGTGTGAGTGTGTGCGAATGTGTGCGAGTGTGTGTGTGCGATTGTGTATGGTGTGTGTGAGTGTGTGTGTGTCAGTGTGTGCGAATGTGTGCGAGTTTGTGTGCGAGTGTGTGCGAGTGAGTGTGTGCGAATGTGTGCGAATGTGTGCGAGTGTTTGCGTGCGAGTGTGTGCTAGTGTGTGCGTGCGAGTGTGTGCGAGTGTGTTAGTGTGTGTGCGAGTGTGTGCGTGCGAGTGTGTGCGTGCGAGTGTGTGCGAGTGTGCTCGAGTGAGTGGGTGCGAGTGGGTGCGAGTGTGTGTGAGTGTGTGCGTGGGTGCGAGTTTGTGTGTGAGTGAGTGTGTGTGAATGTGTGTGAGTGTGTGCGGGTGTGTGTAAGTGTGTGTGCGAGTGCGTGCGTGCGAGTGTGTGCGTGCGAGTGTGTGCGAGTGTGCACGAGTGTGTGTGAGTGTGTGCGAGTGTGTGTGTGTGTGAGTGTGTGCGAATGTGTGCCAGTTTGTGCGTACGAGTGTGTGCAAGTGAGTGCGAGTGTGTGCCAATGTGTGCGTGCGAGTGTGCGCAAGTGTGTGCGTGTGAGTGTGTGTGTGCGAGTGTGTGCGAGTGTGCTCGAGTGACTGGGTGCAAGTGTGTGCGAGTATGTGTTAGTGAGTGTGTGTGAGTGTCTGCGTGTGTGCGAGTTTGTGTGCGAGTGTGTGCGAGTTTGTGTGCGAGTGTGTGCGAGTGAGTTTGTGCGAATGTGTGCGAGTGTGTGCGAGTGTGTGTGTGCGAGTGTGTGCTAGTGTGTGCGTGCGAGTGTGTGCGAGTGTGTTAGTGTGTGTGCGAGTGTGTGCGTGCGAGTGTGTGCGTGCGAGTGTGTGCGAGTGTGCTCGAGTGAGTGGGTGCGAGTGTGTGTGAGTGTGTGCGTGGGTGCGAGTTTGTGTGCGAGTGAGTGTGTGTGAATGTGTGTGAGTGTGTGCGAGTGTGTGTAAGTGTGTGTGCGAGTGCGTGCGTGTGAGTGTGTGCGTGCGAGTGTGTGCGTGCGAGTGTGTGCGAGTGTGCTCGAGTGAGTGGGTTCGAGTGTGTATGAGTGAGTGGGTGTGAGTGTGTGGGTGCGAGATTGTGTGCGAGTGAGTGTGTGTGAATGTGTGTGAGTGTGTGCGAGTGTGTGTAAGTGTGTGTGCAAGTGCGTGCATGCGAGTGTTTGCATGCGAGTGTGTGCGTGCGAATGTGTGCAAGTGTGTGCGAGTGTTTCTGTGCGAGTGTGTGTGCGAGTGTGTGCGTGCGAGTGTGTGCGTGCGAGTGTGTGTGAGTGTGAGTGAGTGTGTGCGAGTGTGTGTGCGAGTGTGTGTGCGAGTGTGTGCGAGTGTGTGCAAATGTGCCCGAGTGTGCGCGAGTGTGCACGAGTGAGTGGGTGCGAGTGTGTGTGAGTGTGTGCATGTAAGTGTGTGCGAGCGTGTGTGAGTGTGTGTGAGTGTGTGTGCGAGTGTGTGTGTGTGAGTGTGAGCGAGTGTGTATGAGTGTGTGTGCGAGTGTGTGCAAGTGTGTGTGAGTGTGTGCGAGTGTGTGTGTGAGTGTGTGCAAGTGTGTGCGAGTGTGTGTACGAGTGTGTGCGATTGTGCATAAATGTGTGCGAGTGTGTGTGCGAGTGTGCATGAGTGTGTGCGAGTGTGTGCGATTGTGTGTGTGAGTGTGTAGGACTTTCTGTGCGAGTGTTTAGGAGTGTGTGTGTGAGTGTGTGCAAGTGTGTGCGAGTGTGTGCGAGTGTGTGTGTGCGAGTGTGTGTGCAATTGTGTATGAGTGTGTGCGAGTGTTTGTGCGTTTGTGCAAGTGTGTGCGAGTGTGCGTGCGAGTGCATGCGAGTGAGTGCGGGTGTGTGCGAGTGTGTGTATGCGAGTCTGTATGTGCTTGTGTATGAGTGTGTGCGAGTGTGTGAGTTTGTGCGAGTGTGTGCGTGTGTGTGCGAGTGCGTGCGAATGCGTGCGAGTTCGTGCAAATGTGTGCGAGAGTGTGCGAGTGTGTGTGTGTGAGTGTGTGCGAATGTGTGCGAGTGTGTGTGTGCGATTGTGTATGGTGTGTGTGAGTGTGTGTGTGTCAGTGTGTGCGAATGTGTGCGAGTTTGTGTGCGAGTGTGTGCGAGTGAGTGTGTGCGAATGTGTGCGAATGTGTGCGAGTGTTTGCGTGCGAGTGTGTGCTAGTGTGTGCGTGCGAGTGTGTGCGAGTGTGTTAGTGTGTGTGCGAGTGTGTGCGTGCGAGTGTGTGCGTGCGAGTGTGTGCGAGTGTGCTCGAGTGAGTGGGTGCGAGTGGGTGTGAGTGTGTGTGAGTGTGTGCGTGGGTGCGAGTTTGTGTGTGAGTGAGTGTGTGTGAATGTGTGTGAGTGTGTGCGGGTGTGTGTAAGTGTGTGTGCGAGTGCGTGCGTGCGAGTGTGTGCGTGCAAGTGTGTGCGAGTGTGCACGAGTGTGTGTGAGTGTGTGCGTGTGTGTGTGTGTGTGAGTGTGTGCGAATGTGTGCCAGTTTGTGCGTACGAGTGTGTGCAAGTGAGTGCGAGTGTGTGCCAATGTGTGCGTGCGAGTGTGCGCAAGTGTGTGCGTGTGAGTGTGTGTGTGCGAGTGTGTGCGAGTGTGCTCGAGTGACTGGGTGCAAGTGTGTGCGAGTATGTGTTAGTGAGTGTGTGTGAGTGTCTGCGTGTGTGCGAGTTTGTGTGCGAGTGTGTGCGAGTTTGTGTGCGAGTGTGTGCGAGTGAGTGTGTGCGAATGTGTGCGAGTGTGTGCGAGTGTGTGTGTGCGAGTGTGTGCTAGTGTGTGCGTGCGAGTGTGTGCGAGTGTGTTAGTGTGTGTGCGAGTGTGTGCGTGCGAGTGTGTGCGAGTGTGCTCGATTGAGTGGGTGCGAGTGTGTGTGAGTGTGTGCGTGGGTGCGAGTTTGTGTGCGAGTGAGTGTGTGTGAATGTGTGTGAGTGTGTGCGAGTGTGTGTAAGTGTGTGTGCGAGTGCGTGCGTGTGAGTGTGTGCGTGCGAGTGTGTGCGTACGAGTGTGTGCGAGTGTGCTCGAGTGAGTGGGTGCGAGTGTGTATGAGTGAGTGTGTGTGAGTGTGTGCGTGGGTGCGAGATTGTGTGCGAGTGAGTGTGAGTGAATGTGTGTGAGTGTGTGCGAGTGTGTGTAAGTGTGTGTGCAAGTGCGTGCATGCGAGTGTTTGCATGCGAGTGTGTGCGTGTGAGTGTGTGCAAGTGTGAGTGAGTGTGTGCGAGTGTGTGCGAGTGTGTGTGCGAGTGTGTGTGCGAGAGTGTGCGAGTGTGTGCGAGTGTGTGCATATGTGCCCGAGTGTGCGCGAGTGTGCACGAGTGAGTGAGTGCGAGTGTGTATAAGTGAGTGTGTGTGCGTGTGTGCGAGTTAGTGTGCGAGTGAGTGTGTGCGAATGTGTGCGAGTGTGTGCGAGTGTTTCTGTGCGAGTGTGTGTGAGAGTGTGTGCGTGCGAGTGTGTGCGTGCGAGTGTGTGTGAGTGAGTGTGTGCGAGTGTGTGTGCGAGTGTGTGTGCGAGTGTGTGCAAATGTACCCGAGTGTGCGCGAGTGTGCACGAGTGAGTGGGTGCGAGTGTGTGTGAGTGTGTGCATGTAAGTATGTGCGAGCATGTGCGAGTGTGTGTGAGTGTGTGTGCGAGTGTGTGTGTGCGATTGTGTATGGTGTGTGTTAGTGTGTGTGTGTCAGTGTGTGCGAATGTGTGCGAGTTTGTGTGCGAGTGTGTGCGAGTGAGTGTGTGCGAATGTGTGTGAATGTGTGCGAGTGTTTGCGTGCGAGTGTGTGCTAGTGTGTGCGTGTGAGTGTGTGCGAGTGTGTTAGTGTGTGTGCGAGTGTGTGCGTGCGAGTGTGTGCGTGCGAGTGTGTGCGAGTGTGCTCGAGTGAGTGGGTGCGAGTGGGTGCGAGTGTGTGTGAGTGTGTGCGTGGGTGCGAGTTTGTGTGTGAGTGAGTGTGTGTGAATGTGTGTGAGTGTGTGCGGGTGTGTGTAAGTGTGTGTGCAAGTGCGTGCGTGCGAGTGTGTGCGTGCGAGTGTGTGCGAGTGTGCACGAGTGTGTGTGAGTGTGTGCGAGTGTGTGTGTGTGTGAGTGTGTGCCAGTTTGTGCGTACGAGTGTGTGCAAGTGAGTGCGAGTGTGTGCCAATGTGTGCGTGCGAGTGTGCGCAAGTGTGTGCGTGTGAGTGTGTGTGTGCGAGTGTGTGCGAGTGTGCTCGAGTGACTGGGTGCAAGTGTGTGCGAGTATGTGTTAGTGAGTGTGTGTGAGTGTCTGCGTGTGTGCGAGTTTGTGTGCGAGTGTGTGCGAGTTTGTGTGCGAGTGTGTGCGAGTGAGTTTGTGCGAATGTGTGCGAGTGTGTGCGAGTGTGTGTGTGCGAGTGTGTGCTAGTGTGTGCGTGCGAGTGTGTGCGAGTGTGTTAGTGTGTGTGCGAGTGTGTGCGTGCGAGTGTGTGCGTGCGAGTGTGTGCGAGTGTGCTCGAGTGAGTGGGTGCGAGTGTGTGTGAGTGTGTGCGTGGGTGCGAGTTTGTGTGCGAGTGAGTGTGTGTGAATGTGTGTGAGTGTGTGCGAGTGTGTGTAAGTGTGTGTGCGAGTGCGTGCGTGTGAGTGTGTGCGTGCGAGTGTGTGCGTGCGAGTGTGTGCGAGTGTGCTCGAGTGAGTGGGTTCGAGTGTGTATGAGTGAGTGTGTGTGAGTGTGTGGGTGCGAGATTGTGTGCGAGTGAGTGTGTGTGAATGTGTGTGAGTGTGTGCGAGTGTGTGTAAGTGTGTGTGCAAGTGCGTGCATGCGAGTGTTTGCATGCGAGTGTGTGCGTGCGAATGTGTGCAAGTGTGTGCGAGTGTTTCTGTGCGAGTGTGTGTGCGAGTGTGTGCGTGCGAGTGTGTGTGAGTGTGAGTGAGTGTGTGCGAGTGTGTGTGCGAGTGTGTGTGCGAGTGTGTGCGAGTGTGTGCAAATGTGCCCGAGTGTGCGCGAGTGTGCACGAGTGAGTGGGTGCGAGTGTGTGTGAGTGTGTGCATGTAAGTGTGTGCGAGCGTGTGCGAGTGTGTGTGAGTGTGTGTGCGAGTGTGTGTGTGTGAGTGTGAGCGAGTGTGTATGAGTGTGTGTGCGAGTATGTGCAAGTGTGTGTGAGTGTGTGCGAGTGTGTGTGTGAGTGTGTGCAAGTGTGTGCGAGTGTGTGTACGAGTGTGTGCGATTGTGCATAAATGTGTGCGAGTGTGTGTGCGAGTGTGCATGAGTGTGTGCGAGTGTGTGCGATTGTGTGTGTGAGTGTGTAGGACTTTCTGTGCGAGTGTTTAGGAGTGTGTGTGTGAGTGTGTGAAAGTGTGTGCGAGTGTGTGCAAGTGTGTGCGTGCGAGTGTGTGCGAGTGTGTGCGACTGTGTGTGAGTGTGTGCGAGTGTGTGAGTGTGAGTGTGTACGAATGTGTGCGAGTGTGTGTGCGCGAGTGTGCACGAGTTTGTGAATGTAAGTGTGTGCATGCGAGTGTGTGCGAGTGTGCTCGAGTGAATGGGTGAGAGTGTTTGCGATTGTGTGTGAGTGTGTGCGAGTAAGTGTGTGTGAGTGTGTATGAGTGAGTGTGTGTGAGTGTGTGTGTGCGAGTTTGTTTGCGAGTGTGTGTGAGTGAGTGTGTGCGAGTGTGTGAGAGTTTGTGTGCGAGTGTTTGTGCGAGTGTGTGCGTGCGAGTGTGTGTTCGAGTGTGTGCGCGCGAGTGTGTGCGCGAGAGTGTGTGTGCGAATGTGTGTGCGTGTGAGTGTGTGCGAGTGTGTATGAGTGTATGTGCGAGTGTGTGCCAGTGTGTGCGAGTGTGTGTGTGCGAGTCTGTGCAAGTGTGTGCGAGTTTGTGCGAGTGTGTGTGTGCGAGTGTGTGTGCAATTGTGTATGAGTGTGTGTGAGTGTTTGTGAGTTTGTGCAAGTGTGTGCGAGTGTGCGTGCGAGTGCATGCGAGTGAGTGCGGGTGTGTGCGAGTGTGTGTATGCGAGTCTGTGTGTGATTGTGTATGAGTGTGTGCGAGTGTGTGAGTTTGTGCGAGTGTGTGCGTGTGTGTGCGAGTGCGTGCGAGTGCGTGCAAATGTGTGCGAGAGTGTGCGAGTTTGTGTGTGTGAGTGTGTGAGTGTGTGCGAATGTGTGCCAGTTTGTGCGTACGAGTGTGTGCAAGTGAGTGCGAGTGTGTGCGAATGTGTGCGTGCGAGTGTGCGCGAGTGTGTGCGTGTGAGTGTGTGCGAGTGTGTGTGTGCGAGTGTGTGCGAGTGTGCTCGAGTGACTGGGTGCAAGTGTGTGCGAGTATGTGTGAGTGAGTGTGTGTGAGTGTCTGCGTGTGTGCGAGTTTGTGTGCGAGTGTGTGCGAGTTTGTGTGCGAGTGTGTTCGAGTGAGTGTGTGCGAATGTGTGCGAATGTGTGCGAGTGTGTGCGAGTGTGTGTGTGCCAGTGTGTGTGCAATTGTGTATGAGTGTGTGCGAGTGTTTGTGAGTTTGTGCAAGTGTGTGCGAGTGTGCGTGCGAGTGCATGCGAGTGAGTGCGGGTGTGTGCGAGTGTGTGTATGCGAGTCTGTGTGTGTTTGTGTATGAGTGTATGCGAGTGTGTGAGTTTGTGCGAATGCGTGCGAGTTCGTGCAAATGTGTGCGAGAGTGTGTGTGCGAGTGCGTGCGAATGCGTGCGAGTTCGTGCAAATGTGTGCGAGAGTGTGCGAGTGTGTGTGTGTGAGTGTGTGTGAATGTGTGCGAGTGTGTGTGTGCGATTGTGTATGGTGTGTGCGAGTGTGTGCGTGTGAGTGCGTGCGAGTGTATGCGAGTGTGCGCGAGTGTGTGTGAGTGTGTGCGAGTGTGTGTGTGTGAGTGTGTGTGTGTGAGTGTGTGCGAATGTGTGCCAGTTTGTGCGTACGAGTGTGTGCAAGTGAGTGCGAGTGTGTGCCAATGTGTGCGTGCGAGTGTGCGCAAGTGTGTGCGTGTGAGTGTGTGTGTGCGAGTGTGTGCGAGTGTGCTCGAGTGACTGGGTGCAAGTGTGTGCGAGTATGTGTTAGTGAGTGTGTGTGAGTGTCTGCGTGTGTGCGAGTTTGTGTGCGAGTGTGTGCGAGTTTGTGTGCGAGTGTGTGCGAGTGAGTGTGTGCGAATGTGTGCGAGTGTGTGCGAGTGTGTGTGTGCGAGTGTGTGCTAGTGTGTGCGTGCGAGTGTGTGCGAGTGTGTTAGTGTGTGTGCGAGTGTGTGCGTGCGAGTGTGTTAGTGTGTGTGCGAGTGTGTGCGTGCGAGTGTGTGCGTGCGAGTGTGTGCGAGTGTGCTCGAGTGAGTGGGTGCGAGTGTGTGTGAGTGAGTGTGTGTGAATGTGTGTGAGTGTGTGCGAGTGTGTGTAAGTGTGTGTGCGAGTGCGTGCGTGTGAGTGTGTGCGTGCGAGTGTGTGCGTGCGAGTGTGTGCGAGTGTGCTCGAGTGAGTGGGTGCGAGTGTGTATGAGTGAGTGTGTGTGAGTGTGTGCGTGGGTGCGAGATTGTGTGCGAGTGAGTGTGTGTGAATGTGTGTGAGTGTGTGCGAGTGTGTGTAAGTGTGTGTGCAAGTGCGTGCATGCGAGTGTTTGCATGCGAGTGTGTGCGTGTGAGTGTGTGCAAGTGTGAGTGAGTGTGTGCGAGTGTGTGCGAGTGTGTGTGCGAGTGTGTGTGCGAGAGTGTGCGAGTGTGTGCGAGTGTGTGCATATGTGCCCGAGTGTGCGCGAGTGTGCACGAGTGAGTGAGTGCGAGTGTGTATAAGTGAGTGTGTGTGCGTGTGTGCGAGTTAGTGTGCGAGTGAGTGTGTGCGAATGTGTGCGAGTGTGTGCGAGTGTTTCTGTGCGAGTGTGTGTGAGAGTGTGTGCGTGCGAGTGTGTGCGTGCGAGTGTGTGTGAGTGTGAGTGAGTGTGTGCGAGTGTGTGTGCGAGTGTGTGCGAGTGTGTGCAAATGTACCCGAGTGTGCGCGAGTGTGTGCGAGTGTGTGTGAGTGTGTGCATGTAAGTATGTGCGAGCATGTGCGAGTGTGTGTGAGTGTGTGTGCGAGTGTGTGTGTGTGAGTGTGAGCGAGTGTGTATGAGTGTATGTGCGAGTGTGTGCAAGTGTGTGTGAGTGTGTGCGAGTGTGTGTGTGAGTGTGTGTGAGTGTGTGCGATTGTGCATAAGTGTGTGCGAGCGTGTGCGAGTGTGTGTGAGTGTGTGTGCGAGTGTGTGTGTGTGAGTGTGAGCGAGTGTGTATGAGTGTGTGTGCGAGTGTGTGCAAGTGTGTGTGAGTGTGTGCGAGTGTGCATAAGTGTGTGCGAGTGTGCATGAGTGTGTGCGAGTGTGTGCGATTGTGTGTGTGAGTGTGTAGGACTTTCTGTGCGAGTGTTTAGGAGTGTGTGTGTGAGTGTGTGAAAGTGTGTGCGAGTGTGTGCAAGTGTGTGCGTGCGAGTGTGTGCGAGTGTGTGCGAGTGTGTGAGTGTGAGTGTGTGCGTGCAAGTGTGTGCGAGTGTGCTCGAGTGAGTGGGTGCGAGTGTGTATGAGTGAGTGTGTGTGAGTGTGTGCGTGGGTGCGAGATTGTGTGCAAGTGAGTGTGTGTGAATGTGTGTGAGTGTGTGCGAGTGTGTGTAAGTGTGTGCAAGTGCGTGCATGCGAGTGTTTGCGTGCGAGTGTGTGCGTGCGAGTGTGTGCAAGTGTGAGTGAGTGTGTGCAAGTGTGAGTGAGTGTGTGCGAGTGTGTGTGCGAGTGTGTGTGCGAGAGTGTGCGAGTGTTTGCGAGTGTGTGCAAATGTGCCCGAGTGTGCGCGAGTGTGCACGAGTGAGTGAGTGCGAGTGTGTATAAGTGAGTGTGTGTGCGTGTGTGCGAGTTAGTGTGCGAGTGAGTGTGTGCGAATGTGTGCAAGTGTGTGCGAGTGTTTCTGTGCGAGTGTGTGTGCGAGTGTGTGCGTGCGAGTGTGTGCGTGCGAGTGTGTGTGAGTGTGAGTGAGTGTGTGCGAGTGTGTGTGCGAGTGTGTGTGCGAGTGTGTGCGAGTGTGTGCAAATGTGCCCGAGTGTGCGCGAGTGTGCACGAGTGAGTGGGTGCGAGTGTGTGTGAGTGTGTGCATGTAAGTGTGTGCGAGCGTGTGCGAGTGTGTGTGAGTGTGTGTGCGAGTGTGTGTGTGTGAGTGTGAGCGAGTGTGTGTGTGAGTGTGTGCGAGTGTGTGCAAATGTGCCCGAGTGTGCGCGAGTGTGCACGAGTGAGTGGGTGCGAGTGTGTGTGAGTGTGTGCATGTAAGTGTGTGCGAGCGTGTGCGATTGTGTGTGCGAGTGTGTGCAAGTGTGTGTGAGTGTGTGCGAGTGTGTGTGTGAGTGTGTGCGAGTGTGTGCGAGTGTGTGTACGAGTGTGTGCGATTGTGCATAAGTGTGTGCGAGTGTGTGTGCGAGTGTGCATGAGTGTGTGCGAGTGTGTGCGATTGTGTGTGTGAGTGTGTAGGACTTTCTGTGCGAGTGTTTAGGAGTGTGTGTGTGAGTGTGTGAAAGTGTGTGCGAGTGTGTGCAAGTGTGTGCGTGCGAGTGTGTGCGAGTGTGTGCGACTGTGTGTGAGTGTGTGCGAGTGTGTGAGTGTGAGTGTGTGCGAATGTGTGCGAGTGTGTGTGCGCGAGTGTGCACGAGTTTGTGCATGTAAGTGTGTGCATGCGAGTGTGTGCGAGTGTGCTCGAGTGAATGGGTGAGAGTGTTTGCGATTGTGTGTGAGTGTGTGCGAGTAAGTGTGTGTGAGTGTGTATGAGTGAGTGTGTGTGAGTGTGTGTGTGCGAGTTTGTGTGCGAGTGTGTGTGAGTGAGTGTGTGCGAGTGTGTGAGAGTTTGTGTGCGAGTGTTTGTGCGAGTGTGTGCGTGCGAGTGTGTGTTCGAGTGTGTGCGTGCGAGTGTGTGCGCGAGAGTGTGTGTGCGAATGTGTGTGCGTGTGAGTGTGTGCGAGTGTGTATGAGTGTATGTGCGAGTGTGTGCCAGTGTGTGCGCGCGAGTGTGTGCGCGAGAGTGTGTGTGCGAATGTGTGTGCGTGTGAGTGTGTGCGAGTGTGTATGAGTGTATGTGCGAGTGTGTGCCAGTGTGTGCGAGTGTGTGTGTGCGAGTCTGTGCAAGTGTGTGCGAGTTTGTGCGAGTGTGTGTGTGCGAGTGTGTGTGCAATTGTGTATGAGTGTGTGTGAGTGTTTTTGAGTTTGTGCAAGTGTGTGCGAGTGTGCGTGTGAGTGCATGCGAGTGAGTGCGGGTGTGTGCGAGTGTGTGTATGCGAGTCTGTGTGTGATTGTGTATGAGTGTGTGCGAGTGTGTGAGTTTGTGCGAGTGTGTGCGTGTGTGTGCGAGTGCGTGCGAGTGCGTGCAAATGTGTGCGAGAGTGTGCGAGTTTGTGTGTGTGAGTGTGTGAGTGTGTGCGAATGTGTGCCAGTTTGTGCGTACGAGTGTGTGCAAGTGAATGCGAGTGTGTGCGAATGTGTGCGTGCGAGTGTGCGCGAGTGTGTGCGTGTGAGTGTGTGCGAGTGTGTGTGTGCGAGTGTGTGCGAGTGTGCTCGAGTGACTGGGTGCAAGTGTGTGCGAGTATGTGTGAGTGAGTGTGTGTGAGTGTCTGCGTGTGTGCGAGTTTGTGTGCGAGTGTGTGCGAGTTTGTGTGCGAGTGTGTGCGAGTGAGTGTGTGCGAATGTGTGCGAGTGTGTGCGAGTGTGTGCGAGTGTGTGTGTGCCAGTGTGTGTGCAATTGTGTATGAGTGTGTGCGAGTGTTTGTGAGTTTGTGCAAGTGTGTGCGAGTGTGCGTGCGAGTGCATGCGAGTGAGTGCGGGTGTGTGCGAGTGTGTGTATGCGAGTCTGTGTGTGATTGTGTATGAGTGTGTGCGAGTGTGTGAGTTTGTGCGAATGCGTGCGAGTTCGTGCAAATGTGTGCGAGAGTGTGTGTGCGAGTGCGTGCGAATGCGTGCGAGTTCGTGCAAATGTGTGCGAGAGTGTGCGAGTGTGTGTGTGTGAGTGTGTGTGAATGTGTGCGAGTGTGTGTGTGCGATTGTGTATGGTGTGTGCGAGTGTGTGCGTGTGAGTGCGTGCGAGTGTATGCGAGTGTGCGCGAGTGTGTGTGAGTGTGTGCGAGTGTGTGTGAGTGTGTGTGTGTGAGTGTGTGCGAATGTGTGCCAGTTTGTGCGTACGAGTGTGTGCAAGTGAGTGCGAGTGTGTGCCAATGTGTGCGTGCGAGTGTGTGCGAGTGTGTGCGTGTGAGTGTGTGCGAGTGTGTGTGTGCGAGTGTGTGCGAGTGTGCTCGAGTGACTGGGTGCAAGTGTGTGCGAGTATGTGTGAGTGAGTGTGTGTGAGTGTCTGCGTGTGTGCGAGTGAGTGCGAGTGTGTGCAAATGTGTGCGAGCGTGTGTGAGTGTGTGTGAGTGTGCACGAGTGTGTGCGTGTGAGTGATTGTGTGTGAGTCTGTGCGAGTGTGTGCTTGCGAGTGTGTGCTAGTGTGCACGAGTGTGTGAGTGTGTGCGAGAGTGCGCGAGTGTGTGCGTGTGAGTAAGTGAGTGTGTGTGTGAGTGTGTGCGAGTGTGTGTGTGAGTGTGTATGACTGTGTGTGCGAGTGTGTGCGCGTGTGTGCGAGTGTATGTGCGAGTGTGTGCGAGTGTGTGTGCGAGTGTGTGTGAGTGTGTTTGAGTGTGTGCAAGTGTGTGTGAGTGTGTGTGCGAGTGCGTACGAGTGTGTGTGAGTGTGTGTAAGTATGTGTGCGAGTGTGTGATTGTGTGGGAGTGTGTGTGAGCTTGTAGCACTGTATGTGCGAGTGTTTGTGAGTGTGTGCGGGTGTGTTCGAGTGTGTGTAAGTGTGTGAGTGTGTGTGAGTGTGAGTGCGAGTGTGTGCGTGTGAGTGAGTGTGTGTGTGAGTGTGTAGGACTGTGTGTGCGAGTGTGTGTGCGAGTGTGTGCGAATGTGTATGTGTGTATGTGCGAGTGTGTGCGAGTGTGTGCGAGTGTGTGCGAGTGTGTGTGCGAGTGTGTGTTGGAGTTTGTGCGAGTGTGTGCGAGTGTGTTTGTGAGTGTGTGTGTGAGTGTGTGCATGCGAGTGTGTGCGAGTGTGTGCGTGCAAGTGTGTGCGAGTGTGTGCGTGCGAGTGTGTGCGAGTGTGTGCGAGTGTGTGCGAGTGTGTGAGTGTGAGTGTGTGCGAATGTGTGCGAGTGTGTTTGCGCGAGTGTGCACGAGTGTGTGCATGTAAGTGTGTGCATGCGAGTGTGTGCGAGTGTGCTCAAGTGAATGGGTGAGAGTGTGTGCGAGTGTGTGTGAGTGTGTGCGAGTAAGTGTGTGTGAGTGTGTATGAGTGAGTGTGTGTGAGTGTGTGTGTGCGAGTTTGTGTGCGAGTGTGTGAGTGAGTGTGTGCGAGTGTGTGCGAGTTTGTGTGCGAGTGTTTGTGCGAATGTGTGCGTGCGAGTGTGTGTGTTCGAGTGTGTGCGTGCGAGTGTGTGCGCGCAAGTGTGTGTGCGAATGTGTGTGCGTGTGAGTGTGTGTGAGTGTGTATGAGTGTATGTGCGAGTGTGTGCCAGTGTGTGCGAGTGTGTGTGTGCGAGTGTGTGCAAGTGTGTGCGAGTGTGTGCGAGTGTGTGTGTGCGAGTGTGTGTGCAATTGTGTATGAGTGTGTGCGAGTGTTTGTGAGTTTGTGCAAGTGTGTGCGAGTGTGCGTGCGAGTGCATGCGAGTGAGTGCGGGTGTGTGCGAGTGTGTGTGCGAGTCTGTGTGTGCTTGTGTATGAGTGTGTGCGAGTGTGTGAGTTTGTGCGAGTGTGTGCGTGTGTGTGCGAGTGCGTGCGAATGCGTGCGAGTTCGTGCAAATGTGTGCGAGAGTGTGCGAGTGTGTGTGTGTGAGTGTGTGCGAATGTGTGCGAGTGTGTGTGTGCGATTGTGTATGGTGTGTGTGAGTGTGTGTGTGTCAGTGTGTGCGAATGTGTGCGAGTTTGTGTGCGAGTGTGTGCGAGCGAGTGTGTGCGAATGTGTGCGAATGTGTGCGAGTGTGTGCGTGCGAGTGTGTGCTAGTGTGTGCGTGCGAGTGTGTGCGAGTGTGTTAGTGTGTGTGCGAGTGTGTGCGTGCGAGTGTGTGCGTGCGAGTGTGTGCGAGTGTGCTCGAGTGAGTGGGTGCGAGTGGGTGCGAGTGTGTGTGAGTGTGTGCGTGGGTGCGAGTTTGTGTGTGAGTGAGTGTGTGTGAATGTGTGTGAGTGTGTGCGGGTGTGTGTAAGTGTGTGTGCGAGTGCGTGCGTGCGAGTGTGTGCGTGCGAGTGTGTGCGAGTGTGCTCGAGTGAGTGGGTGCGAGTGTGTATGAGTGAGTGTGTGTGAGTGTGTGCGTGGGTGCGAGATTGTGTGCGAGTGAGTGTGTGTGAATGTGTGTGAGTGTGTGCGAGTGTGTGTAAGTGTGTGTGCAAGTGCGTGCATGCGAGTGTTTGCGTGCGAGTGTGTGCGTGTGAGTGTGTGCAAGTGTGAGTGAGTGTGTGCGAGTGTGTGTGCGAGTGTGTGTGCGAGTGTGTGTGCGAGAGTGTGCGAGTGTGTGCGAGTGTGTGCAAATGTGCCCGAGTGTGCGCGAGTGTGCACGAGTGAGTGAGTGCGAGTGTGTATAAGTGAGTGTGTGTGCGTGTGTGTGAGTTAGTGTGCGAGTGAGTGTGTGCGAATGTGTGCGAGTGTGTGCGAGTGTTTCTGTGCGAGTGTGTGTGCGAGTGTGTGCGTGCGAGTGTGTGCGTGCGAGTGTGTGTGAGTGTGAGTGAGTGTGTGCGAGTGTGTGTGCGAGTGTGTGTGCGAGTGTGTGCGAGTGTGTGCAAATGTGCCCGAGTGTGCGCGAGTGTGCACGAGTGAGTGGGTGCGAGTGTGTGTGAGTGTGTGCATGTAAGTGTGTGCGAGCGTGTGCGAGTGTGTGTGAGTGTGTGTGCGAGTGTGTGTGTGTGAGTGTGAGCGAGTGTGTGTGTGAGTGTGTGCGAGTGTGTGCAAATGTGCCCGAGTGTGCGCGAGTGTGCACGAGTGAGTGGGTGCGAGTGTGTGTGAGTGTGTGCATGTAAGTGTGTGCGAGCGTGTGCGATTGTGTGTGCGAGTGTGTGCAAGTGTGTGTGAGTGTGTGCGAGTGTGTGTGTGAGTGTGTGCGAGTGTGTGCGAGTGTGTGTACGAGTGTGTGCGATTGTGCATAAGTGTGTGCGAGTGTGTGTGCGAGTGTGCATGAGTGTGTGCGAGTGTGTGCGATTGTGTGTGTGAGTGTGTAGGACTTTCTGTGCGAGTGTTTAGGAGTGTGTGTGTGAGTGTGTGAAAGTGTGTGCGAGTGTGTGCAAGTGTGTGCGTGCGAGTGTGTGCGAGTGTGTGCGACTGTGTGTGAGTGTGTGCGAGTGTGTGAGTGTGAGTGTGTGCGAATGTGTGCGAGTGTGTGTGCGCGAGTGTGCACGAGTTTGTGCATGTAAGTGTGTGCATGCGAGTGTGTGCGAGTGTGCTCGAGTGAATGGGTGAGAGTGTTTGCGATTGTGTGTGAGTGTGTGCGAGTAAGTGTGTGTGAGTGTGTATGAGTGAGTGTGTGTGAGTGTGTGTGTGCGAGTTTGTGTGCGAGTGTGTGTGAGTGAGTGTGTGCGAGTGTGTGAGAGTTTGTGTGCGAGTGTTTGTGCGAGTGTGTGCGTGCGAGTGTGTGTTCGAGTGTGTGCGTGCGAGTGTGTGCGCGAGAGTGTGTGTGCGAATGTGTGTGCGTGTGAGTGTGTGCGAGTGTGTATGAGTGTATGTGCGAGTGTGTGCCAGTGTGTGCGCGCGAGTGTGTGCGCGAGAGTGTGTGTGCGAATGTGTGTGCGTGTGAGTGTGTGCGAGTGTGTATGAGTGTATGTGCGAGTGTGTGCCAGTGTGTGCGAGTGTGTGTGTGCGAGTCTGTGCAAGTGTGTGCGAGTTTGTGCGAGTGTGTGTGTGCGAGTGTGTGTGCAATTGTGTATGAGTGTGTGTGAGTGTTTTTGAGTTTGTGCAAGTGTGTGCGAGTGTGCGTGTGAGTGCATGCGAGTGAGTGCGGGTGTGTGCGAGTGTGTGTATGCGAGTCTGTGTGTGATTGTGTATGAGTGTGTGCGAGTGTGTGAGTTTGTGCGAGTGTGTGCGTGTGTGTGCGAGTGCGTGCGAGTGCGTGCAAATGTGTGCGAGAGTGTGCGAGTTTGTGTGTGTGAGTGTGTGAGTGTGTGCGAATGTGTGCCAGTTTGTGCGTACGAGTGTGTGCAAGTGAATGCGAGTGTGTGCGAATGTGTGCGTGCGAGTGTGCGCGAGTGTGTGCGTGTGAGTGTGTGCGAGTGTGTGTGTGCGAGTGTGTGCGAGTGTGCTCGAGTGACTGGGTGCAAGTGTGTGCGAGTATGTGTGAGTGAGTGTGTGTGAGTGTCTGCGTGTGTGCGAGTTTGTGTGCGAGTGTGTGCGAGTTTGTGTGCGAGTGTGTGCGAGTGAGTGTGTGCGAATGTGTGCGAGTGTGTGCGAGTGTGTGCGAGTGTGTGTGTGCCAGTGTGTGTGCAATTGTGTATGAGTGTGTGCGAGTGTTTGTGAGTTTGTGCAAGTGTGTGCGAGTGTGCGTGCGAGTGCATGCGAGTGAGTGCGGGTGTGTGCGAGTGTGTGTATGCGAGTCTGTGTGTGATTGTGTATGAGTGTGTGCGAGTGTGTGAGTTTGTGCGAATGCGTGCGAGTTCGTGCAAATGTGTGCGAGAGTGTGTGTGCGAGTGCGTGCGAATGCGTGCGAGTTCGTGCAAATGTGTGCGAGAGTGTGCGAGTGTGTGTGTGTGAGTGTGTGTGAATGTGTGCGAGTGTGTGTGTGCGATTGTGTATGGTGTGTGCGAGTGTGTGCGTGTGAGTGCGTGCGAGTGTATGCGAGTGTGCGCGAGTGTGTGTGAGTGTGTGCGAGTGTGTGTGAGTGTGTGTGTGTGAGTGTGTGCGAATGTGTGCCAGTTTGTGCGTACGAGTGTGTGCAAGTGAGTGCGAGTGTGTGCCAATGTGTGCGTGCGAGTGTGTGCGAGTGTGTGCGTGTGAGTGTGTGCGAGTGTGTGTGTGCGAGTGTGTGCGAGTGTGCTCGAGTGACTGGGTGCAAGTGTGTGCGAGTATGTGTGAGTGAGTGTGTGTGAGTGTCTGCGTGTGTGCGAGTGAGTGCGAGTGTGTGCAAATGTGTGCGAGCGTGTGTGAGTGTGTGTGAGTGTGCACGAGTGTGTGCGTGTGAGTGATTGTGTGTGAGTCTGTGCGAGTGTGTGCTTGCGAGCGTGTGCTAGTGTGCACGAGTGTGTGAGTGTGTGCGAGAGTGCGCGAGTGTGTGCGTGTGAGTAAGTGAGTGTGTGTGTGAGTGTGTGCGAGTGTGTGTGTGAGTGTGTATGACTGTGTGCGAGTGTGTGCGCGTGTGTGCCAGTGTATGTGCGAGTGTGTGCGAGTGTGTGTGCGAGTGTGTGTGAGTGTGTTTGAGTGTGTGCAAGTGTGTGTGAGTGTGTGTGCGAGTGCGTACGAGTGTGTGTGAGTGTGTGTAAGTATGTGTGCGAGTGTGTGATTGTGTGGGAGTGTGTGTGAGCTTGTAGCACTGTATGTGCGAGTGTTTGTGAGTGTGTGCGGGTGTGTTCGAGTGTGTGTAAGTGTGTGAGTGTGTGTGAGTGTGAGTGCGAGTGTGTGCGTGTGAGTGAGTGTGTGTGTGAGTGTGTAGGACTGTGTGTGCGAGTGTGTGTGCGAGTGTGTGCGAATGTGTATGTGTGTATGTGCGAGTGTGTGCGAGTGTGTGCGAGTGTGTGCGAGTGTGTGTGCGAGTGTGTGTTGGAGTTTGTGCGAGTGTGTGCGAGTGTGTGTGTGAGTGTGTGTGTGAGTGTGTGCATGCGAGTGTGTGCGAGTGTGTGCGTGCAAGTGTGTGCGAGTGTGTGCGTGCGAGTGTGTGCGAGTGTGTGCGACTGTGTGCGAGTGTGTGCGAGTGTGTGAGTGTGAGTGTGTGCGAATGTGTGCGAGTGTGTTTGCGCGAGTGTGCACGAGTGTGTGCATGTAAGTGTGTGCATGCGAGTGTGTGCGAGTGTGCTCAAGTGAATGGGTGAGAGTGTGTGCGAGTGTGTGTGAGTGTATGCGAGTAAGTGTGTGTGAGTGTGTATGAGTGAGTGTGTGTGAGTGTGTGTGTGCGAGTTTGTGTGCGAGTGTGTGAGTGAGTGTGTGCGAGTGTGTGCGAGTTTGTGTGCGAGTGTTTGTGCGAATGTGTGCGTGCGAGTGTGTGTGTTCGAGTGTGTGCGTGCGAGTGTGTGCGCGCAAGTGTGTGTGCGAATGTGTGTGCGTGTGAGTGTGTGTGAGTGTGTATGAGTGTATGTGCGAGTGTGTGCCAGTGTGTGCGAGTGTGTGTGTGCGAGTGTGTGCAAGTGTGTGCGAGTGTGTGCGAGTGTGTGTGTGCGAGTGTGTGTGCAATTGTGTATGAGTGTGTGCGAGTGTTTGTGAGTTTGTGCAAGTGTGTGCGAGTGTGCGTGCGAGTGCATGCGAGTGAGTGCGGGTGTGTGCGAGTGTGTGTATGCGAGTCTGTGTGTGCTTGTGTATGAGTGTGTGCGAGTGTGTGAGTTTGTGCGAGTGCGTGCGAGTGTGTGTGAGTGTGTGCGTGGGTGCGAGTTTGTGTGTGAGTGAGTGTGTGTGAATGTGTGTGAGTGTGTGCGGGTGTGTGTAAGTGTGTGTGCGAGTGCGTGCGTGCGAGTGTGTGCGTGCGAGTGTGTGCGAGTGTGCTCGAGTGAGTGGGTGCGAGTGTGTATGAGTGAGTGTGTGTGAGTGTGTGCGTGGGTGCGAGATTGTGTGCGAGTGAGTGTGTGTGAATGTGTGTGAGTGTGTGCGAGTGTGTGTAAGTGTGTGTGCAAGTGCGTGCATGCGAGTGTTTGCGTGCGAGTGTGTGCGTGTGAGTGTGTGCAAGTGTGAGTGAGTGTGTGCGAGTGTGTGTGCGAGTGTGTGTGCGAGTGTGTGTGCGAGAGTGTGTGCGAGAGTGTGCGAGTGTGTGCGAGTGTGTGCAAATGTGCCCGAGTGTGCGCGAGTGTGCACGAGTGAGTGAGTGCGAGTGTGTATAAGTGAGTGTGTGTGCGTGTGTGTGAGTTAGTGTGCGAGTGAGTGTGTGCGAATGTGTGCGAGTGTGTGCGAGTGTTTCTGTGCGAGTGTGTGTGCGAGTGTGTGCGTGCGAGTGTGTGCGTGCGAGTGTGTGTGAGTGTGAGTGAGTGTGTGCGAGTGTGTGTGCGAGTGTGTGTGCGAGTGTGTGAAAATGTGCCCGAGTGTGCGCGAGTGTGCACGAGTGAGTGGGTGCGAGTGTGTGTGAGTGTGTGCATGTAAGTGTGTGCGAGCGTGTGCGAGTGTGTGTGAGTGTGTGTGCGAGTGTGTGTGTGTGAGTGTGAGCGAGTGTGTATGAGTGTGTGTGCGAGTGTGTGCAAGTGTGTGTGAGTGTGTGCGAGTGTGCATAAGTGTGTGCGAGTGTGCATGAGTGTGTGCGAGTGTGTGCGATTGTGTGTGTGTGAGTGTGTAGGACTTTCTGTGCGAGTGTTTAGGAGTGTGTGTGTGAGTGTGTGAAAGTGTGTGCGAGTGTGTGCAAGTGTGTGCATGCGAGTGTGTGCGAGTGTGTGCGAGTGTGTGCGAAAGTGTGCGAGTGTGTGCGAGTGTGTGAGTGTGTGTGTGTGCGAATGTGTGCGAGTGTGTGTGTGCGAGTGTGCACGAGTTTGTGCATGTAAGTGTGTGCATGCGAGTGTGTGCGAGTGTGCTTGAGTGAATGGGTGAGAGTGTTTGCGATTGTGTGTGAGTGTGTGCGAGTAAGTGTGTGTGAGTGTGTATGAGTGAGTGTGTGTGAGTGTGTGTGTGCGAGTTTGTGAGCGAGTGTGTGTGAGTGAGTGTGTGCGAGTGTGTGCGAGTTTGTGTGCGAGTGTTTGTGCGAGTGTGTGCGTGCGAGTGTGTGTTCGAGTGTGTGCGCGCAAGTGTGTGTGCGAATGTGTGTGCGTGTGAGTGTGTGCGAGTGTGTATGAGTGTATGTGCGAGTGTGTGCCAGTGTGTGCGAGTGTGTGTGTGCGAGTCTGTGCAAGTGTGTGCGAGTGTGTGCGAGTGTGTGTGTGCGAGTGTGTGTGCAATTGTGTATGAGTGTGTGCGAGTGTTTGTGAGTTTGTGCAAGTGTGTGCGAGTGTGCGTGCGAGTGCATGCGAGTGAGTGCGGGTGTGTGCGAGTGTGTGTATGCGAGTCTGTGTGTGATTGTATATGAGTGTGTGCGAGTGTGTGAGTTTGTGCGAGTGTGTGCGTGTGTGTGCGAGTGCGTGCGAGTGCGTGCAAATGTGTGCGAGAGTGTGCGAGTTTGTGTGTGTGAGTGTGTGTGTGAGTGTGTGCGAATGTGTGCCAGTTTGTGCGTACGAGTGTGTGCAAGTGAGTGCGAGTGTGTGCGAATGTGTGCGTGCGAGTGTGAGCGAGTGTGTGCGTGTGAGTGTGTGTGAGTGTGTGTGTGCGAGTGTGTGCGAGTGTGCTCGAGTGACTGGGTGCAAGTTTGTGCGAGTATGTGTGAGTGAGTGTGTGTGAGTGTGTGTGTGCGAGTTTGTGTGCGAGTGTGTGCGAGTTTGTGTGCGAGTGTGTGCGAGTGTGTATGAGTGTATGTGCGAGTGTGTGTGCGAGTGTGTGTGAGTGTGTGCGAGTAAGTGTGTGTGAGTGTGTATGAGTGAGTGTGTGTGAGTGTGTGTGTGCGAGTTTGTGTGCGAGTGTGTGTGAGTGAGTGTGTGCGAGTGTGTGCGAGTTTGTGTGCGAGTGTTTGTGCGAATGTGTGCGTGCGAGTGTGTGTGTTCGAGTTTGTGCGCGCGAGTGTGTGCGCGCAAGTGTGTGTGCGAATGTGTGTGCGTGTGAGTGTGTGTGAGTGTGTAAGAGTGTATGTGCGAGTGTGTGCCAGTGTGTGCGAGTGTGTGTGTGCGAGTGTGTGCAAGTGTGTGCGAGTGTGTGCGAGTGTGTGTGTGCGAGTGTGTGTGCAATTGAGTATGAGTGTGTGCGAGTGTTTGTGAGTTTGTGCAAGTGTGTGTGAGTGTGCGTGCGAGTGCATGCGAGTGAGTGTGGGTGTGTGCGAGTGTGTGTATGCGAGTCTGTGTGTGCTTGTGTATGAGTGTGTGCGAGTGTGTGAGTTTGTGCGAGTGTGTGCGTGTGTGTGCGAGTGCGTGCGAATGCGTGCGAGTTCGTGCAAATGTGTGCGAGAGTGTGCGAATGTGTGTGTGAGTGTGTGCGAATGTGTGCGAGTGTGTGTGTGCGATTGTGTATGGTGTGTGCGAGTGCGTGCGAGTGTATGCGAGTGTGCGCGAGTGTGTGTGAGTGTGTGCGAGTGTGTGTGTGTGTGAGTGTGTGCGAATGTGTGCCAGTTTGTGCGTACGAGTGTGTGCAAGTGAGTGCGAGTGTGTGCCAATGTGTGCGTGCGAGTGTGCGCAAGTGTGTGCGTGTGAGTGTGTGCGAGTGTGTGTGTGCGAGTGTGTGCGAGTGTGCTCGAGTGACTGGGTGCAAGTGTGTGCGAGTATGTGTGAGTGAGTGTGTGTGAGTGTCTGCGTGTGTGCGAGTTTGTGTGCGAGTGTGTGCGAGTTTGTGTGCGAGTGTGTGCGAGTGAGTGTGTGCGAATGTGTGCGAGTGTGTGCGAGTGTGTGCTAGTGTGTGCGTGCGAGTGTGTGCGAGTGTGTTAGTGTGTGTGCGAGTGTGTGCGTGCGAGTGTGTGCGTGCGAGTGTGTGCGAGTGTGCTCGAGTGAGTGGGTGCGAGTGTGTGTGAGTGTGTGCGTGGGTGCGAGTTTGTGTGCGAGTGAGTGTGTGTGAATGTGTGTGAGTGTGTGTGAGTGTGTGTAAGTGTGTGTGCGAGTGCGTGCGTGTGAGTGTGTGCGTGCGAGTGTGTGCGTGCGAGTGTGTGCGAGTGTGCTCGAGTGAGTGGGTGCGAGTGTATATGAGTGAGTGTGTGTGAGTGTGTGCGTGGGTGCGAGATTGTGTGCGAGTGAGTGTGTGTGAATGTGTGTGAGTGTGTGCGAGTGTGTGTAAGTGTGTGTGCAAGTGAGTGCATGCGAGTGATTGCATGCGAGTGTGTGCGTGCGAGTGTGTGCAAGTGTGAGTGAGTGTGTGCGAGTGTGTGCGAGTGTGTGTGCGAGTGTGTGTGCGAGAGTGTGCGAGTGTGTGCGAGTGTGTGCATATGTGCCCGAGTGTGCGCGAGTGTGCACGAGTGAGTGAGTGCGAGTGTGTATAAGTGAGTGTGTGTGCGTTTGTGCGAGTTAGTGTGCGAGTGAGTGTGTGCGAATGTGTGCGAGTGTGTGCGAGTGTTTCTGTGCGAGTGTGTGTGAGAGTGTGTGCGTGCGAGTGTGTGCGTGCGAGTGTGTGTGAGTGTGAGTGAGTGTGTGCGAGTGTGTGTGCGAGTGTGTGCAAATGTACCCGAGTGTGCGCGAGTGTGCACGAGTGAGTGGGTGCGAGTGTGTGTGAGTGTGTGCATGTAAGTGTGTGCGAGCATGTGCGAGTGTGTGTGAGTGTGTGTGCGAGTGTGTGTGTGTGAGTGTGAGCGAGTGTGTATGAGTGTATGTGCGAGTGTGTGCAAGTGTGTGTGAGTGTGTGCGAGTGTGTGTGTGAGTGTGTGTGAGTGTGTGCGAGTGTGTGTACGAGTGTGTGCGATTGTGCATAAGTGTGTGCGAGCGTGTGCGAGTGTGTGTGAGTGTGTGTGCGAGTGTGTGTGTGTGAGTGTGAGCGAGTGTGTATGAGTGTGTGTGCGAGTGTGTGCAAGTGTGTGTGAGTGTGTGCGAGTGTGCATAAGTGTGTGCGAGTGTGCATGAGTGTGTGCGAGTGTGTGCGATTGTGTGTGTGAGTGTGTAGGACTTTCTGTGCGAGTGTTTAGGAGTGTGTGTGTGAGTGTGTGAAATTGTGTGCGAGTGTGTGCAAGTGTGTGCGTGCGAGTGTGTGCGAGTGTGTGCGACTGTGTGCGAGTGTGTGCGAGTGTGTGAGTGTGAGTGTGTGCGTGCGAGTGTGTGCGAGTGTGCTCGAGTGAGTGGGTGCGAGTGTGTATGAGTGAGTGTGTGTGAGTGTGTGCATGGGTGCGAGATTGTGTGCAAGTGAGTGTGTGTGAATGTGTGTGAGTGTGTGCGAGTGTGTGTAAGTGTGTGTGCAAGTGCGTGCATGCGAGTGTTTGCGTGCGAGTGTGTGCGTGCGAGTGTGTGCAAGTGTGAGTGAGTGTGTGCAAGTGTGAGTGAGTGTGTGCGAGTGTGTGTGCGAGTGTGTGCGAGAGTGTGCGAGTGTTTGCGAGTGTGTGCAAATGTGCCCGAGTGTGCGCGAGTGTGCACGAGTGAGTGAGTGCGAGTGTGTATAAGTGAGTGTGTGTGCGTGTGTGCGAGTTAGTGTGCGAGTGAGTGTGTGCGAATGTGTGCAAGTGTGTGCGAGTGTTTCTGTGCGAGTGTGTGTGCGAGTGTGTGCGTGCGAGTGTGTGCGTGCGAGTGTGTGTGACTGTGAGTGAGTGTGTGCGAGTGTGTGTGCGAGTGTGTGTGCGAGTGTGTGCGAGTGTGTGCAAATGTGCCCGAGTGTGCGCGAGTGTGCACGAGTGAGTGGGTGCGAGTGTGTGTGAGTGTGTGCATGTAAGTGTGTGCGAGCGTGTGCGAGTGTGTGTGAGTGTGTGTGCGAGTGTGTGTGTGTGAGTGTGAGCGAGTGTGTATGAGTGTGTGTGCGAGTGTGTGCAAGTGTGTGTGAGTGTGTGCGAGTGTGTGTGTGAGTGTGTGCGAGTGTGTGTGCGAGTGTGTGTACGAGTGTGTGCGATTGTGCATAAGTGTGTGCGAGTGTGTGTGCGAGTGTGCATGAGTGTGTGCGAGTGTGTGCGATTGTGTGTGTGAGTGTGTAGGACTTTCTGTGCGAGTGTTTAGGAGTGTGTGTGTGAGTGTGTGAAAGTGTGTGTGAGTGTGTGCAAGTGTGTGCGTGCGAGTGTGCGCGAGTGTGTGCGACTGTGTGTGAGTGTGTGCGAGTGTGTGAGTGTGAGTGTGTGCGAATGTGTGCGAGTGTGTGTGCGCGAGTGTGCACGAGTTTGTGCATGTAAGTGTGTGCATGCGAGTGTGTGCGAGTGTGCTCGAGTGAATGGGTGAGAGTGTTTGTGATTGTGTGTGAGTGTGTGCGAGTAAGTGTGTGTGAGTGTGTATGAGTGAGTGTGTGTGAGTGTGTGTGCGAGTTTGTGTGCGAGTGTGTGTGAGTGAGTGTGTGCGAGTGTGTGAGAGTTTGTGTGCGAGTGTTTGTGCGAGTGTGTGCGTGCGAGTGTGTGTTTGAGTGTGTGCGCGCGAGTGTGTGCGCGAGAGTGTGTGTGCGAATGTGTGTGCGAGTGTGTATGAGTGTATGTGCGAGTGTGTGCCAGTGTGTGCGAGTGTGTGTGTGCGAGTCTGTGCAAGTGTGTGCGAGTTTGTGCGAGTGTGTGTGTGCGAGTGTATGTGCAATTGTGTATGAGTGTGTGTGAGTGTTTGTGAGTTTGTGCAAGTGTGTGCGAGTGTGCGTGCGAGTGCATGCAAGTGAGTGCGGGTGTGTGCGAGTGTGTGTATGCGAGTCTGTGTGTGATTGTGTATGAGTGTGTGCGAGTGTGTGAGTTTGTGCGAGTGTGTGCGTGTGTGTGCGAGTGCGTGCGAATGCGTGCAAGTTCTTGCAAATGTGTGCGAGAGTGTGCGAGTGTGTGTGTGTGAGTGTGTGCGAATGTGTGCGAGTGTGTGTGTGCGATTGTGTATGGTGTGTGCGAGTGTGTGCGTGTGAGTGCGTGCGAGTGTATGCGAGTGTGCGCGAGTGTGTGTGAGTGTGTGCGAGTGCGTGTGTGTGCGAGTGCGTGCGAGTGCGTGCAAATGTGTGCGAGAGTGTGCGAGTTTGTGTGTGTGAGTGTGTGAGTGTGTGCAAATGTGTGCCAGTTTGTGCGTACGAGTGTGTGCAAGTGAGTGCGAGTGTGTGCGAATGTGTGCGTGCGAGTGTGCGCGAGTGTGTGCGTGTGAGTGTGTGCGAGTGTGTGTGTGCGAGTGTGTGCGAGTGTGCTCGAGTGACTGGGTGCAAGTGTGTGCGAGTATGTGTGAGTGAGTGTGTGTGAGTGTCTGCGTGTGTGCGAGTTTGTGTGCGAGTGTGTGCGAGTGTGTGCGAGTTTGTGTGTGAGTGTGTGCGAGTGAGTGTGTGCGAATGTGTGCGAGTGTGTGCGAGTGTGTGCGAGTGTGTGTGTGCCAGTGTGTGTGCAATTGTGTATGAGTGTGTGCGAGTGTTTGTGAGTTTGTGCAAGTGTGTGCGAGTGTGCGTGAGAGTGCATGCGAGTGAGTGCGGGTGTGTGCGAGTGTGTGTATGCGAGTCTGTGTGTGATTGTGTATGAGTGTGTGCGAGTGTGTGAGTTTGTGCGAATGCGTGCGAGTTCGTGCAAATGTGTGCGAGAGTGTGTGTGCGAGTGCGTGCGAATGTGTGCGAGTTCGTGCAAATGTGTGCGAGAGTGTGCGAGTGTGTGTGTGTGAGTGTGTGTGAATGTGTGCGAGTGTGTGTGTGCGATTGTGTATGGTGTGTGCGAGTGTGTGCGTGTGAGTGCGTGCGAGTGTATGCGAGTGTGCGCGAGTGTGTGTGAGTGTGTGCGAGTGTGTGTGTGTGAGTGTGTGTGTGTGAGTGTGTGCGAATGTGTGCCAGTTTGTGCGTACGAGTGTGTGCAAGTGAGTGCGAGTGTGTGCCAATGTGTGCGTGCGAGTGTGTACGAGTGTGTGCGTGTGAGTGTGTGCGAGTGTGTGTGTGCGAGTGTGTGCGAGTGTGCTCGAGTGACTGGGTGCAAGTGTGTGCGAGTATGTGTGAGTGAGTGTGTGTGAGTGTCTGCGTGCGTGCGAGTGAGTGCGAGTGTGTGCAAATGTGTGCGAGCGTGTGTGAGTGTGTGAGTGTGTGTGAGTGTGCACGAGTGTGTGCGTGTGAGTGATTGTGTGTGAGTCTGTGCGAGTGTGTGCTTGCGAGTGTGTGCTAGTGTGCACGAGTGTGTTAGTGTGTGCGAGAGTGCGCGAGTGTGTGCGTGTGAGTAAGTGAGTGTGTGTGTGAGTGTGTGCGAGTGTGTGTGTGAGTGTGTATGACTGTGTGTGCGAGTGTGTGCGCGTGTGTGCGAGTGTATGTGCGAGTGTGTGCGAGTGTGTGTGCGAGTGTGTGTGTGAGTGTGTTTGAGTGTGTGCAAGTGTGTGCGAGTGTGTGTGCGAGTGCGTACGAGTGTGTGTGAGTGTGTGTAAGTATGTGTGCGAGTGTGTGATTGTGTGGGAGTGTGTGTGAGCTTGTAGCACTGTATGTGCGAGTGTTTGTGAGTGTGTGCGGGTGTGTTCGAGTGTGTGTAAGTGTGTGAGTGTGTGTGAGTGTGAGTGTGTGCGTGTGAGTGAGTGTGTGTGTGAGTGTGTGCAAGTGTTTGCGAGTGTGTGTGTGAGTGTGTAGGACTGTGTGTGCGAGTGTGTGTGCGAGTGTGTGCGAATGTGTATGTGTGTATGTGCGAGTGTGTGCGAGTGTGTGTGCGAGTGTTTGTGAGTGTGTAAGAGTGTGTGTTGGAGTTTGTGCGAGTGTGTGCGAGTGTGTGTGTGAGTGTGTGTGCGAGTGTGTGCATGCGAGTGTGTGCGAGTGTGTGCGTGCGAGTGTGTGCGAGTGTGTGCGTGCGAGTGTGTGCGAGTGTGTGCGACTGTGTGCGAGTGTGTGCGAGTGTGTGAGTGTGAGTGTGTGCGAATGTGTGCGAGTGTGTTTGCGCGAGTGTGCACGAGTGTGTGCATGTAAGTGTGTGCATGCGAGTGTGTGCGAGTGTGCTCAAGTGAATGGGTGAGAGTGTGTGCGAGTGTGTGTGAGTGTGTGCGAGTAAGTGTGTGTGAGTGTGTATGAGTGAGTGTGTGTGAGTGTGTGTGTGCGAGTTTGTGTGCGAGTGTGTGAGTGAGTGTGTGCGAGTGTGTGCGAGTTTGTGTGCGAGTGTTTGTGCGAATGTGTGCGTGCGAGTGTGTGCGCGCAAGTGTGTGTGCGAATGTGTGTGCGTGTGAGTGTGTGTGAGTGTGTATGAGTGTATGTGCGAGTGTGTGCCAGTGTGTGCGAGTGTGTGTGTGCGAGTGTGTGCAAGTGTGTGCGAGTGTGTGCGAGTGTGTGTGTGCGAGTGTGTGTGCAATTGTGTATGAGTGTGTGCGAGTGTTTGTGAGTTTGTGCAAGTGTGTGCGAGTGTGCGTGCGAGTGCATGCGAGTGAGTGCGGGTGTGTGCGAGTGTGTGTATGCGAGTCTGTGTGTGCTTGTGTATGAGTGTGTGCGAGTGTGTGAGTTTGTGCGAGTGTGTGCGTGTGTGTGCGAGTGCGTGCGAATGCGTGCGAGTTCGTGCAAATGTGTGCGAGAGTGTGCGAGTGTGTGTGTGTGAGTGTGTGCGAATGTGTGCGAGTGTGTGTGTGCGATTGTGTATGGTGTGTGTGAGTGTGTGTGTGTCAGTGTGTGCGAATGTGTGCGAGTTTGTGTGCGAGTGTGTGCGAGTGAGTGTGTGCGAATGTGTGCGAATGTGTGCGAGTGTGTGCGTGCGAGTGTGTGCTAGTGTGTGCGTGCGAGTGTGTGTGAGTGTGTTAGTGTGTGTGCGAGTGTGTGCGTGCGAGTGTGTGCGTGCGAGTGTGTGCGAGTGTGCTCGAGTGAGTGGGTGCGAGTGGGTGCGAGTGTGTGTGAGTGTGTGCGTGGGAGCGAGTTTGTGTGCGAGTGAGTGTGTGTGAATGTGTGTGAGTGTGTGCGGGTGTGTGTAAGTGTGTGTGCGAGTGCGTGCGTGCGAGTGTGTGCGTGCGAGTGTGTGCGAGTGTGCTCGAGTGAATGGGTGCGAGTGTGTATGAGTGAGTGTGTGTGAGTGTGTGCGTGGGTGCGAGATTGTGTGCGAGTGAGTGTGTGTGAATGTGTGTGAGTGTGTGCGAGTGTGTGTAAGTGTGTGTGCAAGTGCGTGCATGCGAGTGTTTGCGTGCGAGTGTGTGCGTGTGAGTGTGTGCAAGTGTGAGTGAGTGTGTGCGAGTGTGTGTGCGAGTGTGTGTGCGAGTGTGTGTGCGAGAGTGTGCGAGTGTGTGCGAGTGTGTGCAAATGTGCCCGAGTGTGCGCGAGTGTGCACGAGTGAGTGAGTGCGAGTGTGTATAAGTGAGTGTGTGTGCGTGTGTGCGAGTTAATGTGCGAGTGAGTGTGTGCGAATGTGTGCGAGTGTGTGCGAGTGTTTCTGTGCGAGTGTGTGTGCGAGTGTGTGCGTGCGAGTGTGTGCGTGCGAGTGTGTGTGAGTGTGAGTGAGTGTGTGCGAGTGTGTGTGCGAGTGTGTGTGCGAGTGTGTGCGAGTGTGTGCAAATGTGCCCGAGTGTGCGCGAGTGTGCACGAGTGAGTGGGTGCGAGTGTGTGTGAGTGTGTGCATGTAAGTGTGTGCGAGCGTGTGCGAGTGTGTGTGAGTGTGTGTGCGAGTGTGTGTGTGTGAGTGTGAGCGAGTGTGTATGAGTGTGTGTGCGAGTGTGTGCAAGTGTGTGTGAGTGTGTGCGAGTGTGCATAAGTGTGTGCGAGTGTGCATGAGTGTGTGCGAGTGTGTGCGATTGTGTGTGTGAGTGTGTAGGCCTTTCTGTGCGAGTGTTTAGGAGTGTGTGTGTGAGTGTGTGAAAGTGTGTGCGAGTGTGTGCAAGTGTGTGCATGCGAGTGTGTGCGAGTGTGTGCGAAAGTGTGCGAGTGTGTGCGAGTGTGTGAGTGTGTGTGTGTGCGAATGTGTGCGAGTGTGTGTGTGCGAGTGTGCACGAGTTTGTGCATGTAAGTGTGTGCATGCGAGTGTGTGCGAGTGTGCTTGAGTGAATGGGTGAGAGTGTTTGCGATTGTGTGTGAGTGTGTGCGAGTAAGTGTGTGTGAGTGTGTATGAGTGAGTGTGTGTGAGTGTGTGTGTGCGAGTTTGTGAGCGAGTGTGTGTGAGTGAGTGTGTGCGAGTGTGTGCGAGTTTGTGTGCGAGTGTTTGTGCAAGTGTGTGCGTGCGAGTGTGTGTTCGAGTGTGTGCGCGCGAGTGTGTGTGCGAATGTGTGTGCGTGTGAGTGTGTGCGAGTGTGTATGAGTGTATGTGCGAGTGTGTGCCAGTGTGTGCGAGTGTGTGTGTGCGAGTCTGTGCAAGTGTGTGCGAGTGTGTGCGAGTGTGTGTGTGCGAGTGTGTGTGCAATTGTGTATGAGTGTGTGCGAGTGTTTGTGAGTTTGTGCAAGTGTGTGCGAGTGTGCGTGCGAGTGCATGCGAGTGAGTGCGGGTGTGTGCGAGTGTGTGTATGCGAGTCTGTGTGTGATTGTATATGAGTGTGTGCGAGTGTGTGAGTTTGTGCGAGTGTGTGCGTGTGTGTGCGAGTGCGTGCGAGTGCGTGCAAATGTGTGCGAGAGTGTGCGAGTTTGTGTGTGTGAGTGTGTGTGTGAGTGTGTGCGAATGTGTGCCAGTTTGTGCGTACGAGTGTGTGCAAGTGAGTGCGAGTGTGTGCGAATGTGTGCGTGCGAGTGTGAGCGAGTGTGTGCGTGTGAGTGTGTGCGAGTGTGTGTGTGCGAGTGTGTGCGAGTGTGCTCGAGTGACTGGGTGCAAGTTTGTGCGAGTATGTGTGAGTGAGTGTGTGTGAGTGTCTGCGTGTGTGCGAGTTTGTGTGCGAGTGTGTGCGAGTTTGTGTGTGAGTGTGTGCGAGTGAGTGTGTGCGAATGTGTGCGAGTGTGTGCGAGTCTGTGCGAGTGTGTGTGTGCCAGTGTGTGTGCAATTGTGTATGAGTGTGTGCGAGTGTTTGTGAGTTTGTGCAAGTGTGTGCGAGTGTGCGTGCGAGTGCGTGCGAGTGAGTGCGGGTGTGTGCGAGTGTGTGTATGCGAGTCTGTGTGTGATTGTGTATGAGTGTGTGCGAGTGTGTGAGTTTGTGCGAGTGTGTGCGTGTGTGTGAGAGTGCGTGCGAATGCGTGCGAGTTCGTGCAAATGTGTGTGAGAGTGTTCGAGTGTGTGTGTGTGAGTGTGTGCGAATGTGTGCGACTGTGTGTGCGATTGTGTATGGTGTGTGCGAGTGTGTGCGTGTGAGTGCGTGCGAGTGTATGCGAGTGTGCGCGAGTGTGTGTGAGTGTGTGTTTGCGAGTGTGTGTGCGAGTGTGTGCGAGTGTGTATGAGTGTATGTGCGAGTGTGTGTGCGAGTGTGTGCGTGCAAGTGTTTGCGTGCGAGTGTGTGCGAGTGTGTGCAAGTGTGTGTGAGTGTGTGCGAGTGTGTGCAAACGTGCCCGAGTGTGCGCGAGTGTGCACGAGTGAGTGGGTGCGAGTTTGTGCGAGTGTGTATGAGTGAGTGTGTGTGAGTGTGTGCGTGTGTGCGAGTTTGTGTGCGAGTGAGTGTGTGCGAATGTGTGCGAGTGTGTGCGAGTGTGTGAGTGTGTGTGAGTGTGCACGGGTGTGTGTGTGCGAGTGCGTGCGAGTGAGTGCGAGTGTGTGCAAATGTGTGCGAGCGTGTGTGAGTGTGTGAGTGTGTGTGAGTGTGCACAAGTGTGTGCGTGTGAGTGATTGTGTGTGAGTCTGTGCGAGTGTGTGCTTGCGAGTGTGTGTTAGTGTGCACGAGTGTGTGAGTGTGTGCGAGAGTGCGCGAGTGTGTTCGTGTGAGTAAGTGAGTGTGTGTGTGAGTGTGTGCGAGTGTGTGTGTGAGTGTGTATGACTGTGTGTGTGAGTGTGTGCGCGTGTGTGCGAGTGTATGTGCGAGTGTGTGCGAGTGTGTGTGCGAGTGTGTGTGTGAGTGTGTTTGAGTGTGTGCAAGTGTGTGCGAGTGTGTGTGCGAGTGCGTACGAGTGTGTGTGAGTGTGTGTAAGTATGTGTGCGAGTGCGTGATTGTGTGGGAGTGTGTGTGAGCATGTAGCACTGTATGTGCGAGTGTTTGTGAGTGTGTGCGGGTGTGTTCGAGTGTGTGTAAGTGTGTGAGTGTGTGTGAGTGTGAGTGCGAGTGTGTGCGTGTGAGTGAGTGTGTGTGTGAGTGTGTGCAAGTGTTTGCGAGTGTGTGTGTGTAGGACTGTGTGTGCGAGTGTGTGTGCGAGTGTGTGCGAATGTGTATGTGTGTATGTGCGAGTGTGTGCGAGTGTGTGCGAGTGTGTGTTGGAGTTTGTGCGAGTGTGTGCGAGTGTGTGTGTGAGTGTGTGTGCGAGTGTGTGCATGCGAGTGTGTGCGAGTGTGTGTGTGCGAGTGTGTGCAAGTGTGTGCGAGTGAGTGTGTGCGAGTGTGTGTGCGAGTGTGTGCGTGCGAGTGTGTGCGAGTGTGTGCGTGCGAGTGTGTGCGAGTGTGTGCGACTGTGTGCGAGTGTGTGCGAGTGTGTGAGTGTGAGTGTGTGCGAATGTGTGCGAGTGTGTTTGCGCGAGTTTGCACGAGTGTGTGCATGTAAGTGTGTGCATGCGAGTGTGTGCGAGTGTGCTCAAGTGAATGGGTGAGAGTGTGTGCGAGTGTGTGTGAGTGTGTGCGAGTAAGTGTGTGTGAGTGTGTATGAGTGAGTGGGTGTGAGTGTGTGTGTGTGCGAGTTTGTGTGCGAGTGTGTGTGAGTGAGTGTGTGCGAGTGTGTGCGAGTTTGTGTGCGAGTGTTTGTGCGAATGTGTGCGTGCGAGTGTGTGTGTTCGAGTGTGTGCGCGCGAGTGTGTGCGCGCAAGTGTGTGTGCGAATGTGTGTGCGTGTGAGTGTGTGTGAGTGTGTATGAGTGTATGTGCGAGTGTGTGCCAGTGTGTGCGAGTGTGTGTGTGCGAGTGTGTGCAAGTGTGTGCGAGTGTGTGCGAGTGTGTGTGTGCGAGTGTGTGTGCAATTGTATATGAGTGTGTGCGAGTGTTTGTGAGTTTGTGCAAGTGTGTGCGAGTGTGCGTGCGAGTGCATGCGAGTGAGTGCGGGTGTGTGCGAGTGTGTGTATGCATGTCTGTGTGTGCTTGCGTATGAGTGTGTGCGAGTGTGTGAGTTTGTGCGAGTGTGTGCGTGTGTGTGCGAGTGCGTGCGAATGCGTGCGAGTTCGTGCAAATGTGTGCGAGAGTGTGCGAGTGTGTGTGTGTGAGTGTGTGCGAATGTGTGCGAGTGTGTGTGTGCGATTGTGTATGGTGTGTGCGAGTGTGTGTATGCGAGTCTGTGTGTGCTTGTGTATGAGTGTGTGCGAGTGTGTGAGTTTGTGCGAGTGTGTGCGAATGTGTGCGAGAGTGTGTGAGTGTGTGTGTGTGAGTGTGTGCGAATGTGTGCGAGTGTGTGTGTGCGATTGTGTATGGTGTGTGCGAGTGTGTGCGTGTGAGTGCGTGCGAGTGTATGCGAGTGTGCGCGAGTGTGTGTGAGTGTGTGCGAGTGTGTGTGTGTGAGTGTGTGCGAATGTGTGCCAGTTTGTGCGTACGAGTGTGTGCAAGTGAGTGCGAGTGTGTGCCAATGTGTGCCTGTGAGTGTGCGCAAGTGTGTGCGTGTGAGTGTGTGCGAGTGTGTGTGTGCGAGTGTGTGCGAGTGTGCTCGAGTGACTGGGTGCAAGTGTGTGCGAGTATGTGTGAGTGAGTGTGTGTGAGTGTCTGCGTGTGTGCGAGTTTGTGTGCGAGTGTGTGCGAGTGAGTGTGTGCGAATGTGTGTGAGTGTGTGCGAGTGTGTGCGTGCGAGTGTGTGCTAGTGTGTGCGTGCGAGTGTGTGCGAGTGTGTGCGAGTGTGTTAGTGTGTGTGCGAGTGTGTGTGTGCGAGTGTGTGCGTGCGAGTGTGTGCGAGTGTGCTCGAGTGAGTGGGTGCGAGTGGGTGCGAGTGTGTGTGAGTGTGTGCGTGGGTGCGAGTTTGTGTGCGAGTGAGTGTGTGTGATTGTGTGTGAGTGTGTGCGAGTGTGTGTAAGTGTGTGTGCGAGTGCGTGCGTGTGAGTGTGTGCGTGCGAGTGTGTGCGTGCGAGTGTGTGTGTGTGCGAGTGAGTGTGTGCGAGTGTGTATGAGTGAGTGTGTTTGAGTGTGTGCCAGTTTGTGTGTGGGTGGAGTGTGTGAGTGTGTGTGAGTGTGTGTGAGTTTGTAGGACTGTATGTGCGAGTGTTTGCGAGTGTGTGCGAGTGTGTTCGAGTGTGTGTGCGAGTGTGTGTGCGAGAGTGTGCGAGTGTGTGCGAGTGTGTGCAAATGTGCCCGAGTGTGCGCGAGTGTGCACGAGTGAGTGAGTGCGAGTGTGTATAAGTGAGTGTGTGTGCGTGTGTGCGAGTTAGTGTGCGAGTGAGTGTGTGCGAATGTGTGCGAGTGTGTGCGAGTGTTTCTGTGCGAGTGTGTGTGCGAGTGTGTGCGTGCGAGTGTGTGTGAGTGTGTGTGCGAGTGTGCATGAGTGTGTGCGAGTGTGTGCGATTGTGTGTGTGAGTGTGTAGGACTTTCTGTGCGAGTGTTTAGGAATGTGTGTGTGAGTGTGTGAAAGTGTGTGCGAGTAAGTGTGTGTGAGTGTGTATGAGTGAGTGTGTGTGAGTGTGTGTGTGCGAGTTTGTGTGCGAGTGTGTGTGAGTGAGTGTGTGCGAGTGTGTGCGAGTTTGTGTGCGAGTGTTTGTGCGAATGTGTGCGTGCGAGTGTGTGTGTTCGAGTGTGTGCGCGCGAGTGTGTGCGCGCAAGTGTGTGTGCGAATGTGTGTGCGTGTGAGTGTGTGTGAGTGTGTATGAGTGTATGTGCGAGTGTGTGCCAGTGTGTGCGAGTGTGTGTGTGCGAGTGTGTGCAAGTGTGTGCGAGTGTGTGCGAGTGTGTGTGTGCGAGTGTGTGTGCAATTGTGTATGAGTGTGTGCGAGTGTTTGTGAGTTTGTGCAAGTGTGTGCGAGTGTGAGTGCGAGTGCATGCGAGTGAGTGCGGGTGTGTGCGAGTGTGTGTATGCGAGTCTGTGTGTGCTTGTGTATGAGTGTGTGCGAGTGTGTGAGTTTGTGCGAGTGTGTGCGTGTGTGTTCGAGTGCGTGCGAATGCGTGCGAGTTCATGCAAATGTGTGCGAGAGTGTGCGAGTGTGTGTGTGTGAGTGTGTGCGAATGTGTGCGAGTGTGTGTGTGCGATTGTGTATGGTGTGTGCGAGTGTGTGTATGCGAGTCTGTGTGTGCTTGTGTATGAGTGTGTGCGAGTGTGTGAGTTTGTGCGAGTGTGTGCGAATGTGTGCGAGAGTGTGTGAGTGTGTGTGTGTGAGTGTGTGCGAATGTGTGCGAGTGTGTGTGTGCGATTGTGTATGGTGTGTGCGAGTGTGTGCGTGTGAGTGCGTGCGAGTGTATGCGAGTGTGCGCGAGTGTGTGTGAGTGTGTGCGAGTGTGTGTGTGTGAGTGTGTGCGAATGTGTGCCAGTTTGTGCGTACGAGTGTGTGCAAGTGAGTGCGAGTGTGTGCCAATGTGTGCGTGCGAGTGTGCGCAAGTGTGTGCGTGTGAGTGTGTGCGAGTGTGTGTGTGCGAGTGTGTGCGAGTGTGCTCGAGTGACTGGGTGCAAGTGTGTGCGAGTATGTGTGAGTGAGTGTGTGTGAGTGTCTGCGTGTGTGCGAGTTTGTGTGCGAGTGTGTGCGAGTTTGTGTGCGAGTGTGTGCGAGTGAGTGTGTGCGAATGTGTGCGAGTGTGTGCGAGTGTGTGCGTGCGAGTGTGTGCTAGTGTGTGCGTGCGAGTGTGTGCGAGTGTGTTAGTGTGTGTGCGAGTGTGTGCGTGCGAGTGTATGCGTGCGAGTGTGTGCGAGTGTGCTCGAGTGAGTGGGTGCGAGTGGGTGCGAGTGTGTGTGAGTGTGTGCGTGGGTGCGAGTTTGTGTGCGAGTGAGTGTGTGTGAATGTGTGTGAGTGTGTGCGAGTGTGCTAGAGTGACTGGGTGCAAGTGTGTGCGAGTATGTGTGAGTGAGTGTGTGTGAGTGTCTGCGTGTGTGCGAGTTTGTGTGCGAGTGTGTGTGTGCGAATGTGTGCGAGTGTGTGAGTGTGTGTGAGTGTGCACGGGTGTGTGTGTTTGCGAGTGCGTGCGAGTGAGTGCGAGTGTGTGCAAATGTGTGCGAGCGTGTGTGAGTGTGTGAGTGTGTGTGAGTGTGAGTGCGAGTGTGTGCGTGTGAGTGAGTGTGTGAGTGAGTGTGTGCAAGTGTGTGTGTGAGTGTGTAGGACTGTGTGTGCCAGTGTGTGTGCGAGTGTGTGCGAATGTGTATGTGTGTATGTGCGAGTGTGTGCGAGTGTGTGCGAGTGTGTGCGAGTGTGTGTGCGAGTGTTTGTGAGTGTGTACGAGTGTGTGTTGGAGTTTGTGCGAGTGTGTGTGAGTGTGTGTGTGAGTGTGTGTGCGAGTGTGTGCATGCGAGTGTGTGCGAGTGTGTGTGTGCGAGTGTGTGCAAGTGTGTGCGAGTGAGTGTGTGCGAGTGTGTGTGCGAGTGTGTGCGTGCGAGTGTGTGCGAGTGTGTGCGTGCGAGTGTGTGCGAGTGTGTGCGACTGTGTGCGAGTGTGTGCGAGTGTGTGAGTGTGAGTGTGTGCGAATGTGTGCGAGTGTGTTTACGCGAGTGTGCACGAGTGTGTGCATGTAAGTGTGTGCATGCGAGTGTGTGCGAGTGTGCTCAAATGAATGGGTGAGAGTGTGTGCGAGTGTGTGTGAGTGTGTGCGAGTAAGTTTGTGTGAGTGTGTATGAGTGAGTGTGTGTGAGTGTGTGTGTGCGAGTTTGTGTGCGAGTGTGTGTGAGTGAGTGTGTGCGAGTGTGTGCGAGTTTGTGTGCGAGTGCTTGTGCGAATGTGTGCGTGCGAGTGTGTGTGTTCGAGTGTGTGCGCGCGAGTGTGTGCGAGCAAGTGTGTGTGCGAATGTGTGTGCATGTGAGTGTGTGTGAGTGTGTATGAGTGTATGTGCGAGTGTGTGCCAGTGTGTGCGAGTGTGTGTGTGCGAGTGTGTGCAAGTGTGTGCGAGTGTGTGCGAGTGTGTGTGTGCGAGTGTGTGTGCAATTGTGTATGAGTGTGTGCGAGTGTTTGTGAGTTTGTGCAAGTGTGTGCGAGTGTGCGTGCGAGTGCATGCGAGTGAGTGCGGGTGTGTGCGAGTGTGTGTATGCGAGTCTGTGTGTGCTTGTGTATGAGTGTGTGCGAGTGTGTGAGTTTGTGCGAGTGTGTGCGTGTGTGTGCGTGTGCGTGCGAATGCGTGCGAGTTCGTGCAAATGTGTGCGAGAGTGTGCGAGTGTGTGTGTGTGAGTGTGTGCGAATGTGTGCGAGTGTGTGTGTGCGATTGTGTATGGTGTGTGCGAGTGTGTGTATGCGAGTCTGTGTGTGCTTGTGTATGAGTGTGTGCGAGTGTGTGAGTTTGTGCGAGTGTGTGCGAATGTGTGCGAGAGTGTGTGAGTGTGTGTGTGTGAGTGTGTGCGAATGTGTGCGAGTGTGTGTGTGCGATTGTGTATGGTGTGTGCGAGTGTGTGTGTGTGAGTGCGTGCGAGTGTATGCGAGTGTGCGCGAGTGTGTGTGAGTGTGTGCGAGTGTGTGTGTGTGAGTGTGTGCAAATGTGTGCCATTTTGTGCGTACGAGTGTGTGCAAGTGAGTGCGAGTGTGTGCCAATGTGTGCGTGCGAGTGTGCACAAGTGTGTGCGTGTGAGTGTGTGCGAGTGTGTGTGTGCGAGTGTGTGCGAGTGTGCTCGAGTGACTGGGTGCAAGTGTGTGCGAGTATGTGTGAGTGAGTGTGTGTGAGTGTCTGCGTGTGTGCGAGTTTGTGTGCGAGTGTGTGCGAGTTTGTGTGCGAGTGTGTGCGAGTGAGTGTGTGCGAATGTGTGCGAGTGTGTGCGAGTGTGTGCGTGCGAGTGTGTGCTAGTGTGTGCGTGCGAGTGTGTGCGAGTGTGTTAGTGTGTGTGCGAGTGTGTGCGTGCGAGTGTATGCGTGCGAGTGTGTGCGAGTGTGCTCGAGTGAGTGGGTGCGAGTGGGTGCGAGTGTGTGTGAGTGTGTGCGTGGGTGCGAGTTTGTGTGCGAGTGAGTGTGTGTGAATGTGTGTGAGTGTGTGCGAGTGTGTGTAAGTGTGTGTGCGAGTGCGTGCGTGCGAGTGTGTGCGTGCGAGTGTGTGCGTGCGAGTGTGTGCGAGTGTGCTCGAGTGAGTGGGTGCGAGTGGGTGCGAGTGTGTGTGAGTGTGTGCGTGGGTGCGAGATTGTGTGCGAGTGAGTGTGTGTGAATGTGTGTGAGTGTGTGCGAGTGTGTGTAAGTGTGTGTGAAAGTGCGTGCATGCGAGTGTTTGCGTGCGAGTGTGTGCGTGCGAGTGTGTGCAAGTGTGAGTGAGTGTGTGCGAGTGTGTGTGCGAGTGTGTGTGCGAGAGTGTGCGAGTGTGTGCAAGTGTGTGCAAATGTGCCCGAGTGTGCACGAGTGTGCACGAGTGAGTGAGTGCGAGTGTGTATAAGTGAGTGTGTGTGCGTGTGTGCGAGTTAGTGTGCGAGTGAGTGTGTGTGAATGTGTGCGAGTGTGTGCGAGTGTTTCTGTGCGAGTGTGTGTGCGAGTGTGTGCGTGCGAGTGTGTGCGTGCGAGTGTGTGTGAGTGTGAGTGAGTGTGTGCGAGTGTGTGTGTGAGTGTGTGTGCGAGTGTGTGCGAGTGTGTGCAAATGTGCCCGAGTGTGCGCGAGTGTGCACGAGTGAGTGGGTGCGAGTGTGTGTGAGTGTGTGCATGTAAGTGTGTGCGAGCGTGTGCGAGTGTGTGTGAGTGTGTGTGCGAGTGTGTGTGTGTGAGTGTGAGCGAGTGTGTATGAGTGTGTGTGCGAGTGTGTGCAAGTGTGTGTGAGTGTGTGCGAGTGTGCATAAGTGTGTGCGAGTGTGTGCAAGTGTGTGTGCGAGTGTGCATGAGTGTGTGCGAGTGTGTGCGATTGTGTGTGTGAGTGTGTAGGACTTTCTGTGTGAGTGTTTAGGAGTGTGTGTGTGAGTGTGTGAAAGTGTGTGCGAGTGTGTGCAAGTGTGTTCGTGCGAGTGTGCGAGTGTGTGCGAAAGTGTGCGAGTGTGTGCGAGTGTGTGAGTGTGAGTGTGTGTGAATGTGTGCGAGTGTGTGTGCGCGAGTGTGCACGAGTTTGTGCATGTAAGTGTGTGCATGCGAGTGTGTGCGAGTGTGCTCGAGTGAATGGGTGAGAGTGTTTGCGATTGTGTGTGAGTGTGTGCGAGTAAGTGTGTGTGAGTGTGTATGAGTGAGTGTGTGTGAGTGTGTGTGTGCGAGTTTGTGTGCGAGTGTGTGTGAGTGAGTGTGTGCGAGTGTGTGCGAGTTTGTGTGCGAGTGTTTGTGCGAGTGTGTGCTTGCGAGTGTGTGTTCGAGTGTGTGCGCGCGAGTGTGTGTGCGAATGTGTGTGCGTGTGCGTGTGTGCGAGTGTGTATGAGTGTATGTGCGAGTGTGTGCCAGTGTGTGCGAGTGTGTGTGTGCGAGTCTGTGCAAGTGTGTGCGAGTGTGTGCGAGTGTGTGTGTGCGAGTGTGTGTGCAATTGTGTATGAGTGTGTGTGAGTGTTTGTGAGTTTGTGCAAGTGTGTGCGAGTGTGCGTGCGAGTGCATGCGAGTGAGTGCGGGTGTGTGCGAGTGTGTGTATGCGATTCTGTGTGCGATTGTGTATGAGTGTGTGCGAGTGTGTGAGTTTGTGCGAGTGTGTGCGTGTGTGTGCGAGTGCGTGCGAGTGCGTGCAAATGTGTGCGAGAGTGTGCGAGTTTGTGTGTGAGTGTGTGTGTGAGTGTGTGCGAATGTGTGCCAGTTTGTGCGTACGAGTGTGTGCAAGTGAGAGCGAGTGTGCGCGAGTGTGTGCGTGTGAGTGTGTGCGAGTGTGTGTGTGCAAGTGTGTGCTTGCGAGTGTGTGCTAGTGTGCACGAGTGTGTGAGTGTGTGCGAGAGTGCGCGAGTGTGTGCGTGTGAGTAAGTGAGTGTGTGTGTGAGTGTGTGCGAGTGTGTGTGTGAGTGTGTATGACTGTGTGTGCGAGTGTGTGCGCGTGTGTGCGAGTGTATGTGCGAGTGTGTGCGAGTGTGTGTGCGAGTGTGTGTGTGAGTTTGTTTGAGTGTGTGCAAGTGTGTGCGAGTGTGTGTGCGAGTGCGTACGAGTGTGTGTGAGTGTGTGTAAGTATGTGTGCGAGTGTGTGATTGTGTGGGAGTGTGTGTGAGCTTGTAGCACTGTATGTGCGAGTGTTTGTGAGTGTGTGCGGGTGTGTTCGAGTGTGTGTAAGTGTGTGAGTGTGTGTGAGTGTGAGTGCGAGTGTGTGCGTGTGAGTGTGTGTGTGAGTGTGTGCAAGTGTTTGCGAGTGTGTGTGTGAGTGTGTAGGACTGTGTGTGCGAGTGTGTGTGCGAGTGTGTGCGAATGTGTATGTGTGTATGTGCGAGTGTGTGCGAGTGTGTGCGAGTGTGTGTGCGAGTGTTTGTGAGTGTGTACGAGTGTGTGTTGGAGTTTGTGCGAGTGTGTGCGAGTGTGTGTGTGAGTGTGTGTGCGAGTGTGTGCATGCGAGTGTGTGTGTGCGAGTGTGTGCGAGTGAGTGTGTGCGAGTGTGTGTGCGAGTGTGTGCATGCGAGTGTGTGCGAGTGTGTGCGTGCGAGTGTGTGCGAGTGTGTGCGACTGTGTGCGACTGTGTGCGAGTGTGTGAGTGTGAGTGTGTGCGAATGTGTGCGAGTGTGTTTGCGCGAGTGTGCACGAGTGTGTGCATGTAAGTGTGTGCATGCGAGTGTGTGCGAGTGTGCTCAAGTGAATGGGTGAGAGTGTGTGCGAGTGTGTGTGAGTGTGTGCGAGTAAGTGTGTGTGAGTGTGTATGAGTGAGTGTGTGTGAGTGTGTGTGTGCGAGTTTGTGTGCGAGTGTGTGTGAGTGAGTGTGTGCGAGTGTGTGCGAGTTTGTGTGCGAGTGTTTGTGCGAATGTGTGCGTGTGAGTGTGTGTGTTCGAGTGTGTGCGCGCGAGTGTGTGCGCGCAAGTGTGTGTGCGAATGTGTGTGCGTGTGAGTGTGTGTGAGTGTGTATGAGTGTATGTGCGAGTGTGTGCCAGTGTGTGTGTGCGAGTGTGTGCAAGTGTGTGCGAGTGTGTGCGAGTGTGTGTGTGCGAGTGTGTGTGCAATTGTGTATGAGTGTGTGCGAGTGTTTGTGAGTTTGTGCAAGTGTGTGCGAGTGTGCATGCGAGTGAGTGCGGGTGTGTGCGAGTGTGTGTATGCGAGTCTGTGTGTGCTTGTGTATGAGTGTGTGCGAGTGTGTGAGTTTGTGCGAGTGTGTGCGTGTGTGTGCGAGTGCGTGCGAATGCGTGCGAGTTCGTGCAAATGTGTGCGAGAGTGTGAGAGTTTGTGTGTGTAAGTGTGTGCGAATGTGTGCGAGTGTGTGTGTGTGATTGTGTATGGTGTGTGTGAGTGTGTGTGTGTCAGTGTGTGCGAATGTGTGCGAGTTTGTGTGCGATTGTGTGCGAGTGAGTGTGTGCGAATGTGTGCGAGTGTGTGCGTGCGAGTGTGTGCTAGTGTGTGCGTGCGAATGTGTGCGAGTGTGTTAGTGTGTGTGCGAGTGTGTGCGTGCGAGTGTGTGCAAGTGTGCTCGAGTGAGTGGGTGCGAGTGGGTGCGAGTGTGTGTGAGTGTGTGCGTGGGTGCGAGTTTGTGTGCGAGTGAGTGTGTGTGAATGTGTGTGAGTGTGTGCGGGTGTGTGTAAGTGTGTGTGCGAGTGCGTGCGTGCGAGTGTGTGCGTGCGAGTGTGTGCGTGCGAGTGTGTGCGAGTGTGCTCGAGTGAGTGGGTGCGAGTGTGTATGAGTGAGTGTGTGTGAGTGTGTGCGTGGGTGCGAGATTGTGTGCGAGTGAGTGTGTGTGAATGTGTGTCAGTGTGTGCGAGTGTGTGTAAGTGTGTGTGCAAGTGCGTGCATGCGAGTGTTTGCGTGCGAGTGTGTGCGTGTGAGTGTGTGCAAGTGTGAGTGAGTGTGTGCGAGTGTGTGTGCGAGTGTGTGTGCGAGTGTGTGTGCGAGAGTGTGCGAGTGTGTGCGAGTGTGTGCAAATGTGCCCGAGTGTGCGCGAGTGTGCACGAGTGAGTGAGTGCGAGTGTGTATAAGTGAGTGTGTGTGCGTGTGTGCGAGTTAGTGTGCGAGTGAGTGTGTGCGAATGTGTGCGAGTGTGTGCGAGTGTTTCTGTGCGAGTGTGTGTGCGAGTGTGTGCGTGCGAGTGAGTGTGTGCGAGTGTGTGTGCGAGTGTGTGTGCGAGTGTGTGCGAGTGTGTGCAAATGTGCCCGAGTGTGCACGAGTGAGTGGGTGCGAGTGTGTGTGAGTGTGTGCATGTAAGTGTGTGCGAGCGTGTGCGAGTGTGTGTGAGTGTGTGTGCGAGTGTGTGTGTGTGAGTGTGAGCGAGTGTGTATGAGTGTGTGTGCGAGTGTGTGCAAGTGTGTGTGAGTGTGTGCGAGTGTGCATAAGTGTGTGCGAGTGTGCATGAGTGTGTGCGAGTGTGTGCGATTGTGTGTGTGAGTGTGTAGGACTTTCTGTGCGAGTGTTTATGAGTGTGTGTGTGAGTGTGTGAAAGTGTGTGGGAGTGTGTGCAAGTGTGTGTATGCGAGTGTGTGCGAGTGTGTGCGAAAGTGTGCGAGTGTGTGCGAGTGTGTGTGTGAGTGTGTGCGAGTGTGTGTACGATTGTGTGCGATTGTGCATAAGTGTGTGCGAGTCTGTGCGAGTGAGTGTGCGAGTGTGCATGAGTGTGTGCGAGTGTGTGCGATTGTGTGTGTGAGTGTGTAGGACTTTCTGTGCGAGTGTTTAGGAGTGTGTGTGTGAGTGTGTGAAAGTGTGTGCAAGTGTGTGCGTGCGAGTGTGTGCGAGTGTGTGCGACTGTGTGCGAGTGTGTGCGAGTGTGTGAGTGTGAGTGTGTGCGAATGTGTGCGAGTGTGTGCGAGTGTGTGAGTGTGAGTGTGTGCGAGTGTGTTTGCGCGAGTGTGTGCGTGCGAGTGTGTGCGAGTGTGCTCGAGTGAATGGTCTAGAGTGTTTGCGATTGTGTGTGAGTGTGTGCGAGTAAGTGTGTGTGAGTGTGTATGAGTGAGTGTGTGTGAGTGTGTGTGTGTGAGTTTGTGTGCGAGTGTGTGTGAGTGAGTGTGTGCGAGTGTGTGAGAGTTTGTGTGCGAGTGTTTGTGCGAGTGTGTGCGTGCGAGTGTGTGTTCGAGTGTGTGCGCGCGAGTGTGTGCGCGCGAGTGTGTGTGCGAATGTGTGTGCGTGTGAGTGTGTGCGAGTGTGTATGAGTGTATGTGCGAGTGTGTGCCAGTGTGTGCGAGTGTGTGTGTGCGAGTCTGTGCAAGTGTGTGCGAGTGTGTGCGAGTGTGTGTGTGCGAGTGTGTGTGCAATTGTGTATGAGTGTGTGCGAGTGTTTGTGAGTTTGTGCAAGTGTGTGCGAGTGTGCGTGCGAGTGCATGCGAGTGAGTGCGGGTGTGTGCGAGTGTGTGTATGCGAGTCTGTGTGTGATTGTGTATGAGTGTGTGCGAGTGTGTGAGTTTGTGTGAGTGTATGCGTGTGTGTGCGAGTGCGTGCGAGTTCGTGAAAATGTGTGCGAGAGTGTGCGAGTGTGTGTGAGTGTGTGCGAATGTGTGCGAGTGTGTGTGTGCGATTGTGTATGGTGTGTGCGAGTGTGTGCGTGTGAGTGCGTGCGAGTGTATGCGAGTGTGCGCGAGTGTGTGTGAGTGTGTGCGAGTGTGTGTGTGTGAGTGTGTGTGTGTGAGTGTGTGCGAATGTGTGCCAGTTTGTGCGTACGAGTGTGTGCAAGTGAGTGCGAGTGTGTGCCAATGTGTGTGTGCGAGTGTGTGCGAGTGTGTGTGTGTGTGAGTGTGTGCGAGTGTGTGTGTGCGAGTGTGTGCGAGTGTGCTCGAGTGACTGGGTGCAAGTGTGTGCGAGTATGTGTGAGTGAGTGTGTGTGAGTGTCTGCGTGTGTGCGAGTTTGTGTGCGAGTGTGTGCGAGTTTGTGCGCGAGTGTGTGCGAGTGAGTGTGTGTGAGTGTGTGTGTGCGAATGTGTGCCAGTTTGTGTGCGAGTGTGTGCGAGTGAGTGTGTGCGAATGTGTGCGAGTGTGTGCGAGTGTGTGCGTTCGAGTGTGTGCTAGTGTGTGCGTGCGAGTGTGTGCGAGTGTGTTAGTGTGCGTGCGAGTGTGTGCGAGTGTGCTCGAGTGAGTGGGTGCGAGTGTGTATGAGTGAGTGTGTGTGAGTGTGTGCGTGGGTGCGAGTGTGTGTGTGCCAGTGTGTGTGCAATTGTGTATGAGTGTGTGCGAGTGTTTGTGAGTTTGTGCGAGTGTGCGTGCGAGTGCATGCGAGTGAGTGCGGGTGTGTGCGAGTGTGTGTATGCGAGTCTGTGTGTGATTGTGTATGAGTGTGTGCGAGTGTGTGAGTTTGTGCGAGTGTGCGAGTGTGTGTGTGAGTGTGTGCGAATGTGTGCGAGTGTGTGCGAGTGTTTCTGTGCGAGTGTGTGTGCGAGTGTGTGCGTGCGAGTGTGTGCGTGCGAGTGTGTGTGAGTGTGAGTGAGTGTGTGCGAGTGTGTGTGCGAGTGTGTGTGCGAGTGTGTGCGAGTGTGTGCAAATGTGCCCGAGTGTGCGCGAGTGTGCACGAGTGAGTGGGTGCGAGTGTGTGTGAGTGTGTGCATGTAAGTGTGTGCGAGCGTGTGCGAGTGTGTGTGAGTGTGTGTGCGAGTGTGTGTGTGTGAGTGTGAGCGAGTGTGTATGAGTGTGTGTGCGAGTGTGTGCAATTGTGTGTGAGTGTGTGCGAGTGTGTGTGTGAGTGTGTGTGAGTGTGTGCGAGTGTGTGTACGAGTGTGTGCGATTGTGCATAAGTGTGTGCGAGTGTGTGCGAGTGTGTGTGCGAGTGTGCATGAGTGTGTGCGAGTGTGTGCAATTGTGTGTGTGAGTGTGTAGGACTTTCTGTGCGAGTGTTTAGGAGTGTGTGTGTGAGTGTGTGAAAGTGTGTGCGAGTGTGTGCAAGTGTGTGCGTGCGAGTGTGTGCGAGTGTGTGCGACTGTGTGCGAGTGTGTGCGAGTGTGTGAGTGTGAGTGTGTGCGAATGTGTGCGAGTGTGTGTGCGCGAGTGTGCACGAGTTTGTGCATGTAAGTGTGTGCATGCGAGTGTGTGCGAGTGTGCTCGAGTGAATGGGTGAGAGTGTTTGCGATTGTGTGTGAGTGTGTGCGAGTAAGTGTGTGTGAGTGTGTATGAGTGAGTGTGTGTGAGTGTGTGTGTGCGAGTTTGTGTGCGAGTGTGTGTGAGTGAGTGTGTGCGAGTGTGTGCGAGTTTGTGTGCGAGTGTTTGTGCGAGTGTGTGCTTGCGAGTGTGTGTTCGAGTGTGTGCGCGCGAGTGTGTGCCCGCGAGTGTGTGTGCGAATGTGTGTGCGTGTGAGTGTGTGCGAGTGTGTATGAGTGTATGTGCGAGTGTGTGCCAGTGTGTGCGAGTGTGTGTGTGCGAGTCTGTGCAAGTGTGTGCGAGTGTGTGCGAGTGTGTGTGTGCGAGTGTGTGTGCAATTGTGTATGAGTGAGTGCGAGTGTTTGTGAGTTTGTGCAAGTGTGTGCGAGTGTGCGTGCGAGTGCATGCGAGTGAGTGCGGGTGTGTGCGAGTGTGTGTGCGAGTGTGTGTGTAAGTGTGTTTGAGTGTGTGCAAGTGCGTGCGAGTGTGTGTGCGAGTGCGTACGAGTGTGTGCGAGTGTGTGTAAGTATGTGTGCGAGTGTGTGATTGTGTTTGAGTGTGTGTGAGCTTGTAGCACTGTATGTGCGAGTGTTTGTGAGTGTGTGCGGGTGTGTTCGAGTGTGTGTAAGTGTGTGAGTGTGTGTGAGTGTGAGTGCGAGTGTGTGCATGTGAGTGAGTGTGTATGTGAGTGTGTGCAAGTGTTTGCGAGTGTGTGTGTGAGTGTGTAGGACTGTGTGTGCGAGTGTGTGTGCGAGTGTGTGCGAATGTGTATGTGTGTATGTGCGAGTGTGTGCGAGTGTGTGTGAGTGTGTGCGAGTGTGTGTGCGAGTGTTTGTGAGTGTGTACGAGTGTGTGTTGGAGTTTGTGCGAGTGTGTGCGAGTGTGTGTGTGAGTGTGTGTGCGAGTGTGTGCATGCGAGTGTGTGCGAGTGTGTGTGTGCAAGTGTGTGCAAGTGTGTGCGAGTGAGTGTGTGCGAGTGTGTGTGCGAGTGCGTGCGAGTGTGTGCGAGTGTGTGCGACTGTGTGCGAGTGTATGTGAGTGTGTGAGTGTGAGTGTGTGCGAATGTGTGCGAGTGTGTTTGCGCGAGTGTGCACGAGTGTGTGCATGTAAGTGTGTGCATGTGAGTGTGTGCGAGTGTGCTCAAGTGAATGGGTGAGAGTGTGTGCGAGTGTGTGTGAGTGTGTGCGAGTAAGTGTGTGTGAGTGTGTATGAGTGAGTGTGTGTGAGTGTGTGTGTGCGAGTTTGTGTGCGAGTGTGTGTGAGTGAGTGTGTGCGAGTGTGTGCGAGTTTGTGTGCGAGTGTTTGTGCGAATGTGTGCGTGCGAGTGTTTGTGTTCGAGTGTGTGCGCGCGAGTGTGTGCGCGCAAGTGTGTGTGCAAATGTGTGTGCGTGTGAGTGTATGTGAGTGTGTATGAGTGTATGTGCGAGTGTGTGCCAGTGTGTGCGAGTGTGTGTGTGCGAGTCTGTGCAAGTGTGTGCGAGTGTGTGCGAGTGTGTGTGTGCGAGTGTGTGTGCAATTGTGTATGAGTGTGTGCGAGTGTTTGTGAGTTTGTGCAAGTGTGTGCGAGTGTGCATGCGAGTGCATGCGAGTGAGTGCGGGTGTGTGCGAGTGTGTGTATGCGAGTCTGTGTGTGATTGTGTATGAGTGTGTGCGAGTGTGTGAGTTTGTGCGAGTGTGTGCGTGTGTGTGCGAGTGCGTGCGAATGCGTGCAAGTTCTTGCAAATGTGTGCGAGAGTGTGCGAGTGTGTGTGTGTGAGTGTGTGCGAATGTGTGCGAGTGTGTGTGTGCGATTGTGTATGGTGTGTGCGAGTGTGTGCGTGTGAGTGCGTGCGAGTGTATGCGAGTGTGCGCGAGTGTGTGTGAGTGTGTGCGAGTGTGTGTGTGTGAGAGTGTGTGTGTGAGTGTGTGCGAATGTGTGCCAGTTTGTGCGTACGAGTGTGTGCAAGTGAGTGCGAGTGTGTGCCAATGTGTGCGTGCGAGTGTGCGCGAGTGTGTGCGTGTGAGTGTGTGCGAGTGTGTGTGTGCGAGTGTGTGCGAGTGTGCTCGAGTGACTGGGTGCAAGTGTGTGCGAGTATGTGTGAGTGAGTGTGTGTGAGTGTCTGCGGGTGTGCGAGTTTGTGTGCGAGTGTGTGCGAGTTTGTGCGAGTGTGTATGAGTGAGTGTGTGTGAGTGTGTGCGTGTGTGCGAGTTTGTGTGCGAGTGAGTGTGTGCGAATGTGTGCGAGTGTGTGAGTGTGTGTGAGTGTGCACGGGTGTGTGTGTTTGCGAGTGCGTGCGAGTGAGTGCGAGTGTGTGCAAATGTGTGCGAGCGTGTGTGAGTGTGTGAGTGTGTGTGAGTGTGAGTGCGAGTGTGTGCGTGTGAGTGAGTGTGTGAGTGAGTGTGTGCAAGTGTGTGTGTGAGTGTGTAGGACTGTGTGTGCCAGTGTGTGTGCGAGTGTGTGCGAATGTGTATGTGTGTATGTGCGAGTGTGTGCGAGTGTGTGCGAGTGTGTGCGAGTGTGTGTGCGAGTGTTTGTGAGTGTGTACGAGTGTGTGTTGGAGTTTGTGCGAGTGTGTGTGAGTGTGTGTGTGAGTGTGTGTGCGAGTGTGTGCATGCGAGTGTGTGCGAGTGTGTGTGTGCGAGTGTGTGCAAGTGTGTGCGAGTGAGTGTGTGCGAGTGTGTGTGCGAGTGTGTGCGTGCGAGTGTGTGCGAGTGTGTGCGTGCGAGTGTGTGCGAGTGTGTGCGACTGTGTGCGAGTGTGTGCGAGTGTGTGAGTGTGAGTGTGTGCGAATGTGTGCGAGTGTGTTTACGCGAGTGTGCACGAGTGTGTGCATGTAAGTGTGTGCATGCGAGTGTGTGCGAGTGTGCTCAAATGAATGGGTGAGAGTGTGTGCGAGTGTGTGTGAGTGTGTGCGAGTAAGTTTGTGTGAGTGTGTATGAGTGAGTGTGTGTGAGTGTGTGTGTGCGAGTTTGTGTGCGAGTGTGTGTGAGTGAGTGTGTGCGAGTGTGTGCGAGTTTGTGTGCGAGTGCTTGTGCGAATGTGTGCGTGCGAGTGTGTGTGTTCGAGTGTGTGCGCGCGAGTGTGTGCGAGCAAGTGTGTGTGCGAATGTGTGTGCATGTGAGTGTGTGTGAGTGTGTATGAGTGTATGTGCGAGTGTGTGCCAGTGTGTGCGAGTGTGTGTGTGCGAGTGTGTGCAAGTGTGTGCGAGTGTGTGCGAGTGTGTGTGTGCGAGTGTGTGTGCAATTGTGTATGAGTGTGTGCGAGTGTTTGTGAGTTTGTGCAAGTGTGTGCGAGTGTGCGTGCGAGTGCATGCGAGTGAGTGCGGGTGTGTGCGAGTGTGTGTATGCGAGTCTGTGTGTGCTTGTGTATGAGTGTGTGCGAGTGTGTGAGTTTGTGCGAGTGTGTGCGTGTGTGTGCGTGTGCGTGCGAATGCGTGCGAGTTCGTGCAAATGTGTGCGAGAGTGTGCGAGTGTGTGTGTGTGAGTGTGTGCGAATGTGTGCGAGTGTGTGTGTGCGATTGTGTATGGTGTGTGCGAGTGTGTGTATGCGAGTCTGTGTGTGCTTGTGTATGAGTGTGTGCGAGTGTGTGAGTTTGTGCGAGTGTGTGCGAATGTGTGCGAGAGTGTGTGAGTGTGTGTGTGTGAGTGTGTGCGAATGTGTGCGAGTGTGTGTGTGCGATTGTGTATGGTGTGTGCGAGTGTGTGTGTGTGAGTGCGTGCGAGTGTATGCGAGTGTGCGCGAGTGTGTGTGAGTGTGTGCGAGTGTGTGTGTGTGAGTGTGTGCAAATGTGTGCCATTTTGTGCGTACGAGTGTGTGCAAGTGAGTGCGAGTGTGTGCCAATGTGTGCGTGCGAGTGTGCACAAGTGTGTGCGTGTGAGTGTGTGCGAGTGTGTGTGTGCGAGTGTGTGCGAGTGTGCTCGAGTGACTGGGTGCAAGTGTGTGCGAGTATGTGTGAGTGAGTGTGTGTGAGTGTCTGCGTGTGTGCGAGTTTGTGTGCGAGTGTGTGCGAGTTTGTGTGCGAGTGTGTGCGAGTGAGTGTGTGCGAATGTGTGCGAGTGTGTGCGAGTGTGTGCGTGCGAGTGTGTGCTAGTGTGTGCGTGCGAGTGTGTGCGAGTGTGTTAGTGTGTGTGCGAGTGTGTGCGTGCGAGTGTATGCGTGCGAGTGTGTGCGAGTGTGCTCGAGTGAGTGGGTGCGAGTGGGTGCGAGTGTGTGTGAGTGTGTGCGTGGGTGCGAGTTTGTGTGCGAGTGAGTGTGTGTGAATGTGTGTGAGTGTGTGCGAGTGTGTGTAAGTGTGTGTGCGAGTGCGTGCGTGCGAGTGTGTGCGTGCGAGTGTGTGCGTGCGAGTGTGTGCGAGTGTGCTCGAGTGAGTGGGTGCGAGTGGGTGCGAGTGTGTGTGAGTGTGTGCGTGGGTGCGAGATTGTGTGCGAGTGAGTGTGTGTGAATGTGTGTGAGTGTGTGCGAGTGTGTGTAAGTGTGTGTGAAAGTGCGTGCATGCGAGTGTTTGTGTGCGAGTGTGTGCGTGCGAGTGTGTGCAAGTGTGAGTGAGTGTGTGCGAGTGTGTGTGCGAGTGTGTGTGCGAGAGTGTGCGAGTGTGTGCAAGTGTGTGCAAATGTGCCCGAGTGTGCACGAGTGTGCACGAGTGAGTGAGTGCGAGTGTGTATAAGTGAGTGTGTGTGCGTGTGTGCGAGTTAGTGTGCGAGTGAGTGTGTGTGAATGTGTGCGAGTGTGTGCGAGTGTTTCTGTGCGAGTGTGTGTGCGAGTGTGTGCGTGCGAGTGTGTGCGTGCGAGTGTGTGTGAGTGTGAGTGAGTGTGTGCGAGTGTGTGTGTGAGTGTGTGTGCGAGTGTGTGCGAGTGTGTGCAAATGTGCCCGAGTGTGCGCGAGTGTGCACGAGTGAGTGGGTGCGAGTGTGTGTGAGTGTGTGCATGTAAGTGTGTGCGAGCGTGTGCGAGTGTGTGTGAGTGTGTGTGCGAGTGTGTGTGTGTGAGTGTGAGCGAGTGTGTATGAGTGTGTGTGCGAGTGTGTGCAAGTGTGTGTGAGTGTGTGCGAGTGTGCATAAGTGTGTGCGAGTGTGTGCAAGTGTGTGTGCGAGTGTGCATGAGTGTGTGCGAGTGTGTGCGATTGTGTGTGTGAGTGTGTAGGACTTTCTGTGTGAGTGTTTAGGAGTGTGTGTGTGAGTGTGTGAAAGTGTGTGCGAGTGTGTGCAAGTGTGTTCGTGCGAGTGTGCGAGTGTGTGCGAAAGTGTGCGAGTGTGTGCGAGTGTGTGAGTGTGAGTGTGTGTGAATGTGTGCGAGTGTGTGTGCGCGAGTGTGCACGAGTTTGTGCATGTAAGTGTGTGCATGCGAGTGTGTGCGAGTGTGCTCGAGTGAATGGGTGAGAGTGTTTGCGATTGTGTGTGAGTGTGTGCGAGTAAGTGTGTGTGAGTGTGTATGAGTGAGTGTGTGTGAGTGTGTGTGTGCGAGTTTGTGTGCGAGTGTGTGTGAGTGAGTGTGTGCGAGTGTGTGCGAGTTTGTGTGCGAGTGTTTGTGCGAGTGTGTGCTTGCGAGTGTGTGTTCGAGTGTGTGCGCGCGAGTGTGTGTGCGAATGTGTGTGCGTGTGCGTGTGTGCGAGTGTGTATGAGTGTATGTGCGAGTGTGTGCCAGTGTGTGCGAGTGTGTGTGTGCGAGTCTGTGCAAGTGTGTGCGAGTGTGTGCGAGTGTGTGTGTGCGAGTGTGTGTGCAATTGTGTATGAGTGTGTGTGAGTGTTTGTGAGTTTGTGCAAGTGTGTGCGAGTGTGCGTGCGAGTGCATGCGAGTGAGTGCGGGTGTGTGCGAGTGTGTGTATGCGATTCTGTGTGCGATTGTGTATGAGTGTGTGCGAGTGTGTGAGTTTGTGCGAGTGTGTGCGTGTGTGTGCGAGTGCGTGCGAGTGCGTGCAAATGTGTGCGAGAGTGTGCGAGTTTGTGTGTGAGTGTGTGTGTGAGTGTGTGCGAATGTGTGCCAGTTTGTGCGTACGAGTGTGTGCAAGTGAGAGCGAGTGTGCGCGAGTGTGTGCGTGTGAGTGTGTGCGAGTGTGTGTGTGCAAGTGTGTGCTTGCGAGTGTGTGCTAGTGTGCACGAGTGTGTGAGTGTGTGCGAGAGTGCGCGAGTGTGTGCGTGTGAGTAAGTGAGTGTGTGTGTGAGTGTGTGCGAGTGTGTGTGTGAGTGTGTATGACTGTGTGTGCGAGTGTGTGCGCGTGTGTGCGAGTGTATGTGCGAGTGTGTGCGAGTGTGTGTGCGAGTGTGTGTGTGAGTTTGTTTGAGTGTGTGCAAGTGTGTGCGAGTGTGTGTGCGAGTGCGTACGAGTGTGTGTGAGTGTGTGTAAGTATGTGTGCGAGTGTGTGATTGTGTGGGAGTGTGTGTGAGCTTGTAGCACTGTATGTGCGAGTGTTTGTGAGTGTGTGCGGGTGTGTTCGAGTGTGTGTAAGTGTGTGAGTGTGTGTGAGTGTGAGTGCGAGTGTGTGCGTGTGAGTGTGTGTGTGAGTGTGTGCAAGTGTTTGCGAGTGTGTGTGTGAGTGTGTAGGACTGTGTGTGCGAGTGTGTGTGCGAGTGTGTGCGAATGTGTATGTGTGTATGTGCGAGTGTGTGCGAGTGTGTGCGAGTGTGTGTGCGAGTGTTTGTGAGTGTGTACGAGTGTGTGTTGGAGTTTGTGCGAGTGTGTGCGAGTGTGTGTGTGAGTGTGTGTGCGAGTGTGTGCATGCGAGTGTGTGTGTGCGAGTGTGTGCGAGTGAGTGTGTGCGAGTGTGTGTGCGAGTGTGTGCATGCGAGTGTGTGCGAGTGTGTGCGTGCGAGTGTGTGCGAGTGTGTGCGACTGTGTGCGACTGTGTGCGAGTGTGTGAGTGTGAGTGTGTGCGAATGTGTGCGAGTGTGTTTGCGCGAGTGTGCACGAGTGTGTGCATGTAAGTGTGTGCATGCGAGTGTGTGCGAGTGTGCTCAAGTGAATGGGTGAGAGTGTGTGCGAGTGTGTGTGAGTGTGTGCGAGTAAGTGTGTGTGAGTGTGTATGAGTGAGTGTGTGTGAGTGTGTGTGTGCGAGTTTGTGTGCGAGTGTGTGTGAGTGAGTGTGTGCGAGTGTGTGCGAGTTTGTGTGCGAGTGTTTGTGCGAATGTGTGCGTGTGAGTGTGTGTGTTCGAGTGTGTGCGCGCGAGTGTGTGCGCGCAAGTGTGTGTGCGAATGTGTGTGCGTGTGAGTGTGTGTGAGTGTGTATGAGTGTATGTGCGAGTGTGTGCCAGTGTGTGTGTGCGAGTGTGTGCAAGTGTGTGCGAGTGTGTGCGAGTGTGTGTGTGCGAGTGTGTGTGCAATTGTGTATGAGTGTGTGCGAGTGTTTGTGAGTTTGTGCAAGTGTGTGCGAGTGTGCATGCGAGTGAGTGCGGGTGTGTGCGAGTGTGTGTATGCGAGTCTGTGTGTGCTTGTGTATGAGTGTGTGCGAGTGTGTGAGTTTGTGCGAGTGTGTGCGTGTGTGTGCGAGTGCGTGCGAATGCGTGCGAGTTCGTGCAAATGTGTGCGAGAGTGTGAGAGTTTGTGTGTGTAAGTGTGTGCGAATGTGTGCGAGTGTGTGTGTGTGATTGTGTATGGTGTGTGTGAGTGTGTGTGTGTCAGTGTGTGCGAATGTGTGCGAGTTTGTGTGCGATTGTGTGCGAGTGAGTGTGTGCGAATGTGTGCGAGTGTGTGCGTGCGAGTGTGTGCTAGTGTGTGCGTGCGAATGTGTGCGAGTGTGTTAGTGTGTGTGCGAGTGTGTGCGTGCGAGTGTGTGCAAGTGTGCTCGAGTGAGTGGGTGCGAGTGGGTGCGAGTGTGTGTGAGTGTGTGCGTGGGTGCGAGTTTGTGTGCGAGTGAGTGTGTGTGAATGTGTGTGAGTGTGTGCGGGTGTGTGTAAGTGTGTGTGCGAGTGCGTGCGTGCGAGTGTGTGCGTGCGAGTGTGTGCGTGCGAGTGTGTGCGAGTGTGCTCGAGTGAGTGGGTGCGAGTGTGTATGAGTGAGTGTGTGTGAGTGTGTGCGTGGGTGCGAGATTGTGTGCGAGTGAGTGTGTGTGAATGTGTGTCAGTGTGTGCGAGTGTGTGTAAGTGTGTGTGCAAGTGCGTGCATGCGAGTGTTTGCGTGCGAGTGTGTGCGTGTGAGTGTGTGCAAGTGTGAGTGAGTGTGTGCGAGTGTGTGTGCGAGTGTGTGTGCGAGAGTGTGCGAGTGTGTGCGAGTGTGTGCAAATGTGCCCGAGTGTGCGCGAGTGTGCACGAGTGAGTGAGTGCGAGTGTGTATAAGTGAGTGTGTGTGCGTGTGTGCGAGTTAGTGTGCGAGTGAGTGTGTGCGAATGTGTGCGAGTGTGTGCGAGTGTTTCTGTGCGAGTGTGTGTGCGAGTGTGTGCGTGCGAGTGAGTGTGTGCGAGTGTGTGTGCGAGTGTGTGTGCGAGTGTGTGCGAGTGTGTGCAAATGTGCCCGAGTGTGCACGAGTGAGTGGGTGCGAGTGTGTGTGAGTGTGTGCATGTAAGTGTGTGCGAGCGTGTGCGAGTGTGTGTGAGTGTGTGTGCGAGTGTGTGTGTGTGAGTGTGAGCGAGTGTGTATGAGTGTGTGTGCGAGTGTGTGCAAGTGTGTGTGAGTGTGTGCGAGTGTGCATAAGTGTGTGCGAGTGTGCATGAGTGTGTGCGAGTGTGTGCGATTGTGTGTGTGAGTGTGTAGGACTTTCTGTGCGAGTGTTTATGAGTGTGTGTGTGAGTGTGTGAAAGTGTGTGGGAGTGTGTGCAAGTGTGTGTATGCGAGTGTGTGCGAGTGTGTGCGAAAGTGTGCGAGTGTGTGCGAGTGTGTGTGTGAGTGTGTGCGAGTGTGTGTACGATTGTGTGCGATTGTGCATAAGTGTGTGCGAGTCTGTGCGAGTGAGTGTGCGAGTGTGCATGAGTGTGTGCGAGTGTGTGCGATTGTGTGTGTGAGTGTGTAGGACTTTCTGTGCGAGTGTTTAGGAGTGTGTGTGTGAGTGTGTGAAAGTGTGTGCAAGTGTGTGCGTGCGAGTGTGTGCGAGTGTGTGCGACTGTGTGCGAGTGTGTGCGAGTGTGTGAGTGTGAGTGTGTGCGAATGTGTGCGAGTGTGTGCGAGTGTGTGAGTGTGAGTGTGTGCGAGTGTGTTTGCGCGAGTGTGTGCGTGCGAGTGTGTGCGAGTGTGCTCGAGTGAATGGTCTAGAGTGTTTGCGATTGTGTGTGAGTGTGTGCGAGTAAGTGTGTGTGAGTGTGTATGAGTGAGTGTGTGTGAGTGTGTGTGTGTGAGTTTGTGTGCGAGTGTGTGTGAGTGAGTGTGTGCGAGTGTGTGAGAGTTTGTGTGCGAGTGTTTGTGCGAGTGTGTGCGTGCGAGTGTGTGTTCGAGTGTGTGCGCGCGAGTGTGTGCGCGCGAGTGTGTGTGCGAATGTGTGTGCGTGTGAGTGTGTGCGAGTGTGTATGAGTGTATGTGCGAGTGTGTGCCAGTGTGTGCGAGTGTGTGTGTGCGAGTCTGTGCAAGTGTGTGCGAGTGTGTGCGAGTGTGTGTGTGCGAGTGTGTGTGCAATTGTGTATGAGTGTGTGCGAGTGTTTGTGAGTTTGTGCAAGTGTGTGCGAGTGTGCGTGCGAGTGCATGCGAGTGAGTGCGGGTGTGTGCGAGTGTGTGTATGCGAGTCTGTGTGTGATTGTGTATGAGTGTGTGCGAGTGTGTGAGTTTGTGTGAGTGTATGCGTGTGTGTGCGAGTGCGTGCGAGTTCGTGAAAATGTGTGCGAGAGTGTGCGAGTGTGTGTGAGTGTGTGCGAATGTGTGCGAGTGTGTGTGTGCGATTGTGTATGGTGTGTGCGAGTGTGTGCGTGTGAGTGCGTGCGAGTGTATGCGAGTGTGCGCGAGTGTGTGTGAGTGTGTGCGAGTGTGTGTGTGTGAGTGTGTGTGTGTGAGTGTGTGCGAATGTGTGCCAGTTTGTGCGTACGAGTGTGTGCAAGTGAGTGCGAGTGTGTGCCAATGTGTGTGTGCGAGTGTGTGCGAGTGTGTGTGTGTGTGAGTGTGTGCGAGTGTGTGTGTGCGAGTGTGTGCGAGTGTGCTCGAGTGACTGGGTGCAAGTGTGTGCGAGTATGTGTGAGTGAGTGTGTGTGAGTGTCTGCGTGTGTGCGAGTTTGTGTGCGAGTGTGTGCGAGTTTGTGCGCGAGTGTGTGCGAGTGAGTGTGTGTGAGTGTGTGTGTGCGAATGTGTGCCAGTTTGTGTGCGAGTGTGTGCGAGTGAGTGTGTGCGAATGTGTGCGAGTGTGTGCGAGTGTGTGCGTTCGAGTGTGTGCTAGTGTGTGCGTGCGAGTGTGTGCGAGTGTGTTAGTGTGCGTGCGAGTGTGTGCGAGTGTGCTCGAGTGAGTGGGTGCGAGTGTGTATGAGTGAGTGTGTGTGAGTGTGTGCGTGGGTGCGAGTGTGTGTGTGCCAGTGTGTGTGCAATTGTGTATGAGTGTGTGCGAGTGTTTGTGAGTTTGTGCGAGTGTGCGTGCGAGTGCATGCGAGTGAGTGCGGGTGTGTGCGAGTGTGTGTATGCGAGTCTGTGTGTGATTGTGTATGAGTGTGTGCGAGTGTGTGAGTTTGTGCGAGTGTGCGAGTGTGTGTGTGAGTGTGTGCGAATGTGTGCGAGTGTGTGCGAGTGTTTCTGTGCGAGTGTGTGTGCGAGTGTGTGCGTGCGAGTGTGTGCGTGCGAGTGTGTGTGAGTGTGAGTGAGTGTGTGCGAGTGTGTGTGCGAGTGTGTGTGCGAGTGTGTGCGAGTGTGTGCAAATGTGCCCGAGTGTGCGCGAGTGTGCACGAGTGAGTGGGTGCGAGTGTGTGTGAGTGTGTGCATGTAAGTGTGTGCGAGCGTGTGCGAGTGTGTGTGAGTGTGTGTGCGAGTGTGTGTGTGTGAGTGTGAGCGAGTGTGTATGAGTGTGTGTGCGAGTGTGTGCAATTGTGTGTGAGTGTGTGCGAGTGTGTGTGTGAGTGTGTGTGAGTGTGTGCGAGTGTGTGTACGAGTGTGTGCGATTGTGCATAAGTGTGTGCGAGTGTGTGCGAGTGTGTGTGCGAGTGTGCATGAGTGTGTGCGAGTGTGTGCAATTGTGTGTGTGAGTGTGTAGGACTTTCTGTGCGAGTGTTTAGGAGTGTGTGTGTGAGTGTGTGAAAGTGTGTGCGAGTGTGTGCAAGTGTGTGCGTGCGAGTGTGTGCGAGTGTGTGCGACTGTGTGCGAGTGTGTGCGAGTGTGTGAGTGTGAGTGTGTGCGAATGTGTGCGAGTGTGTGTGCGCGAGTGTGCACGAGTTTGTGCATGTAAGTGTGTGCATGCGAGTGTGTGCGAGTGTGCTCGAGTGAATGGGTGAGAGTGTTTGCGATTGTGTGTGAGTGTGTGCGAGTAAGTGTGTGTGAGTGTGTATGAGTGAGTGTGTGTGAGTGTGTGTGTGCGAGTTTGTGTGCGAGTGTGTGTGAGTGAGTGTGTGCGAGTGTGTGCGAGTTTGTGTGCGAGTGTTTGTGCGAGTGTGTGCTTGCGAGTGTGTGTTCGAGTGTGTGCGCGCGAGTGTGTGCCCGCGAGTGTGTGTGCGAATGTGTGTGCGTGTGAGTGTGTGCGAGTGTGTATGAGTGTATGTGCGAGTGTGTGCCAGTGTGTGCGAGTGTGTGTGTGCGAGTCTGTGCAAGTGTGTGCGAGTGTGTGCGAGTGTGTGTGTGCGAGTGTGTGTGCAATTGTGTATGAGTGAGTGCGAGTGTTTGTGAGTTTGTGCAAGTGTGTGCGAGTGTGCGTGCGAGTGCATGCGAGTGAGTGCGGGTGTGTGCGAGTGTGTGTGCGAGTGTGTGTGTAAGTGTGTTTGAGTGTGTGCAAGTGCGTGCGAGTGTGTGTGCGAGTGCGTACGAGTGTGTGCGAGTGTGTGTAAGTATGTGTGCGAGTGTGTGATTGTGTTTGAGTGTGTGTGAGCTTGTAGCACTGTATGTGCGAGTGTTTGTGAGTGTGTGCGGGTGTGTTCGAGTGTGTGTAAGTGTGTGAGTGTGTGTGAGTGTGAGTGCGAGTGTGTGCATGTGAGTGAGTGTGTATGTGAGTGTGTGCAAGTGTTTGCGAGTGTGTGTGTGAGTGTGTAGGACTGTGTGTGCGAGTGTGTGTGCGAGTGTGTGCGAATGTGTATGTGTGTATGTGCGAGTGTGTGCGAGTGTGTGTGAGTGTGTGCGAGTGTGTGTGCGAGTGTTTGTGAGTGTGTACGAGTGTGTGTTGGAGTTTGTGCGAGTGTGTGCGAGTGTGTGTGTGAGTGTGTGTGCGAGTGTGTGCATGCGAGTGTGTGCGAGTGTGTGTGTGCAAGTGTGTGCAAGTGTGTGCGAGTGAGTGTGTGCGAGTGTGTGTGCGAGTGTGTGCGTGCGAGTGCGTGCGAGTGTGTGCGAGTGTGTGCGACTGTGTGCGAGTGTATGTGAGTGTGTGAGTGTGAGTGTGTGCGAATGTGTGCGAGTGTGTTTGCGCGAGTGTGCACGAGTGTGTGCATGTAAGTGTGTGCATGTGAGTGTGTGCGAGTGTGCTCAAGTGAATGGGTGAGAGTGTGTGCGAGTGTGTGTGAGTGTGTGCGAGTAAGTGTGTGTGAGTGTGTATGAGTGAGTGTGTGTGAGTGTGTGTGTGCGAGTTTGTGTGCGAGTGTGTGTGAGTGAGTGTGTGCGAGTGTGTGCGAGTTTGTGTGCGAGTGTTTGTGCGAATGTGTGCGTGCGAGTGTTTGTGTTCGAGTGTGTGCGCGCGAGTGTGTGCGCGCAAGTGTGTGTGCAAATGTGTGTGCGTGTGAGTGTATGTGAGTGTGTATGAGTGTATGTGCGAGTGTGTGCCAGTGTGTGCGAGTGTGTGTGTGCGAGTCTGTGCAAGTGTGTGCGAGTGTGTGCGAGTGTGTGTGTGCGAGTGTGTGTGCAATTGTGTATGAGTGTGTGCGAGTGTTTGTGAGTTTGTGCAAGTGTGTGCGAGTGTGCATGCGAGTGCATGCGAGTGAGTGCGGGTGTGTGCGAGTGTGTGTATGCGAGTCTGTGTGTGATTGTGTATGAGTGTGTGCGAGTGTGTGAGTTTGTGCGAGTGTGTGCGTGTGTGTGCGAGTGCGTGCGAATGCGTGCAAGTTCTTGCAAATGTGTGCGAGAGTGTGCGAGTGTGTGTGTGTGAGTGTGTGCGAATGTGTGCGAGTGTGTGTGTGCGATTGTGTATGGTGTGTGCGAGTGTGTGCGTGTGAGTGCGTGCGAGTGTATGCGAGTGTGCGCGAGTGTGTGTGAGTGTGTGCGAGTGTGTGTGTGTGAGAGTGTGTGTGTGAGTGTGTGCGAATGTGTGCCAGTTTGTGCGTACGAGTGTGTGCAAGTGAGTGCGAGTGTGTGCCAATGTGTGCGTGCGAGTGTGCGCGAGTGTGTGCGTGTGAGTGTGTGCGAGTGTGTGTGTGCGAGTGTGTGCGAGTGTGCTCGAGTGACTGGGTGCAAGTGTGTGCGAGTATGTGTGAGTGAGTGTGTGTGAGTGTCTGCGGGTGTGCGAGTTTGTGTGCGAGTGTGTGCGAGTTTGTGTGCGAGTGTCTGCGAGTGAGTGTGTGCGAATGTGTGCGAGTGTGTGCGAGTGTGTGCGTGCGAGTGTGTGCTAGTGTGTGCGTGCGAGTGTGTGCGAGTGTGTGAGTGTGTGTGCGAGTGTGTGCGTGCGAGTGTGTGCGTGCGAGTGTGTGCGAGTGTGCTCGAGTGAGTGGGTGCGAGTGTGTGTGAGTGTGTGCGTGGGTGCGAGTTTGTGTGCGAGTGAGTGTGTGTGAATGTGTGTGAGTGTGTGCAAGTGTGTGTAAGTGTGTGTGCGAGTGCGTGCGTGCGAGTGTGTGCGTGTGAGTGTGTGCGTGCGAGTGTGTGCGAGTGTGCTCGAGTGAGTGGGTGCGAGTGTGTATGAGTGAGTGTGTGTGAGTGTGTGCGTGGGTGCGAGATTGTGTGCGAGTGAGTGTGTGTGAATGTGTGTGAGTGTGTGCGAGTGTGTGTAAGTGTGTGTGCGAGTGCGTGCGTGCGAGTGTTTGCGTGCGAGTGTGTGCGTGCGAGTGTGTGCAAGTGTGAGTGAGTGTGTGCGAGTGTGTGTGCGAGTGTGTGTGCGAGTGTGTGTGCGAGAGTGTGCGAGTGTGTGCGAGTGTGTGCAAATGTGCCCGAGTGTGCGCGAGTGTGCACGAGTGAGTGAGTGCGAGTGTGTATAAGTGAGTGTGTGTGCGTGTGTGCGAGTTAGTGTGCGAGTGAGTGTGTGCGAATGTGTGCGAGTGTGTGCGAGTGTTTCTGTGCGAGTGTGTGTGCGAGTGTGTGCGTGCGAGTGTGTGCGTGCGAGTGTGTGTGAGTGTGAGTGAGTGTGTGCGAGTGTGTGTGCGAGTGTGTGTGCGAGTGTGTGCTAGTGTGTGCAAATGTGCCCGAGTGTGCGCGAGTGTGCACGAGTGAGTGGGTGCGAGTGTGTGTGAGTGTGTGCATGTAAGTGTGTGCGAGCATGTGCGAGTGTGTGTGAGTGTGTGTGCGAGTGTGTGTGTGTGAGTGTGAGCGAGTGTGTATGAGTGTGTGTGCGTGTGTGTGCAAGTGTGTGTGAGTGTGTGCGAGTGTGTGTGTGAGTGTTTGTGAGTGTGTGCGAGTGTGTGTACGAGTGGGTGCGATTGTGCATAAGTGTGTGCGAGTGTGTGCGAGTGTGCGTGAGTGTGTGCGAGTGTGTGCGATTGTGTGTGTGACTGTGTAGGACTTTCTGTGCGAGTGTTTAGGAGTGTGTGTGTGAGTGGGTGAAAGTGTGTGCGAGTGTGTGCGAGTGTGCGTGCGAGTGAGTGCGGGTGTGTGCGAGTGTGTGTATGCGAGTTTGTGTGTGATTGTGTATGAGTGTGTGCGAATGTGTGAGTTTGTGCGAGTGTGTGCGTTTGTGTGCGAGTGCGTGCGAGTGCGTGCAAATGTGTGCGAGAGTGTGCGAGTGTGGGCGTGCGAGTGTGTGCTAGTGTGCGCGAATGTGTGAGTGTGTGCGAGTGTGCGTGAGTAAGTGGGCGTGTGAGTGCGTGCGTGCGAGTGTTTCCGAGTTTGTGTGTGAGTGTGTAGGACTGTGTGTGCGAGTGTGTGCGAATGTGTGTGCGAGTGTGTGTGTACAAGTTTGTTCGAGTGTGTGCAATTGTGTGCGAGTGTGTGTGCGAGTGCGTATGAGTGAGTGTGTGCGAGTGTGTGCGAGTGTGTGCGAGTGTGTGTTTGCGAGTGTGTGTGCGAGTGTGTGTGAGTGTGTGTTTGCGAGTGTGTGTGCGAGTGTGTGCGAGTGTGTATGAGTGTATGTGCGAGTGTGTGTGCGAGTGTGTGCGAGTGTGTGTTTGCGAGTGTGTGTGCGAGTGTGTGCGAGTGTGTATGAGTGTATGTGCGAGTGTGTGTGCGAGTGTGTGCGTGCAATTGTTTGCGTGCGAGTGTGTGCGAGTGTGTGCAAGTGTGTGTGAGTGTGTGCGAGTGTGTGTGCGAGTGTGTGCGAGTGTGTGCAAATGTGCCCGAGTGTGCGCGAGTGTGCACGAGTGAGTGGGTGCGAGTTTGTGCGAGTGTGTATGAGTGAGTGTGTGTGAGTGTGTGCGTGTGTGCGAGTTTGTGTGCGAGTGAGTGTGTGCGAATGTGTGCGAGTGTGTGCGAGTGTGTGAGTGTGTGTGAGTGTGCACGGGTGTGTGTGTGCGAGTGTGTGTGCGAGTGTGTGCAAATGTGCCCGAGTGTGCGCGAGTGTGCACGAGTGAGTGGGTGCGAGTTTGTGCGAGTGTGTATGAGTGAGTGTGTGTGAGTGTGTGCGTGTGTGCGAGTTTGTGTGCGAGTGAGTGTGTGCGAATGTGTGCGAGTGTGTGTGAGTGTGTGAGTGTGTGTGAGTGTGCACGAGTGTGTGCGTGTGAGTGATTGTGTGTGAGTCTGTGCGAGTGTGTGCTTGCGAGTGTGTGCTAGTGTGCACGAGTGTGTGAGTGTGTGCGAGAGTGCGCGAGTGTGTGCGTGTGAGTAAGTGAGTGTGTGTGTGAGTGTGTGCGCGCGAGTGTGTGCGCGCAAGTGTGTGTGCGAATGTGTGTGCGTGTGAGTGTGTGTGAGTGTGTATGAGTGTATGTGCGAGTGTGTGCCAGTGTGTGCGAGTGTGTGTGTGCGAGTCTGTGCAAGTGTGTGCGAGTGTGTGCGAGTGTGTGTGTGCGAGTGTGTGTGCAATTGTGTATGAGTGTGTGCGAGTGTTTGTGAGTTTGTGCAAGTGTGTGCGAGTGTGCGTGCGAGTGCATGCGAGTGAGTGCGGGTGTGTGCGAGTGTGTGTATGCGAGTCTGTGTGTGATTGTGTATGAGTGTGTGCGAGTGTGTGAGTTTGTGCGAGTGTGTGCGTGTGTGTGCGAGTGCGTGCGAATGCGTGCAAGTTCTTGCAAATGTGTGCGAGAGTGTGCGAGTGTGTGTGTGTGAGTGTGTGCGAATGTGTGCGAGTGTGTGTGTGCGATTGTGTATGGTGTGTGCGAGTGTGTGCGTGTGAGTGCGTGCGAGTGTATGCGAGTGTGCGCGAGTGTGTGTGAGTGTGTGCGAGTGTGTGTGTGTGAGAGTGTGTGTGTGAGTGTGTGCGAATGTGTGCCAGTTTGTGCGTACGAGTGTGTGCAAGTGAGTGCGAGTGTGTGCCAATGTGTGCGTGCGAGTGTGCGCGAGTGTGTGCGTGTGAGTGTGTGCGAGTGTGTGTGTGCGAGTGTGTGCGAGTGTGCTCGAGTGACTGGGTGCAAGTGTGTGCGAGTATGTGTGAGTGAGTGTGTGTGAGTGTCTGCGGGTGTGCGAGTTTGTGTGCGAGTGTGTGCGAGTTTGTGTGCGAGTGTCTGCGAGTGAGTGTGTGCGAATGTGTGCGAGTGTGTGCGAGTGTGTGCGTGCGAGTGTGTGCTAGTGTGTGCGTGCGAGTGTGTGCGAGTGTGTGAGTGTGTGTGCGAGTGTGTGCGTGCGAGTGTGTGCGTGCGAGTGTGTGCGAGTGTGCTCGAGTGAGTGGGTGCGAGTGTGTGTGAGTGTGTGCGTGGGTGCGAGTTTGTGTGCGAGTGAGTGTGTGTGAATGTGTGTGAGTGTGTGCAAGTGTGTGTAAGTGTGTGTGCGAGTGCGTGCGTGCGAGTGTGTGCGTGTGAGTGTGTGCGTGCGAGTGTGTGCGAGTGTGCTCGAGTGAGTGGGTGCGAGTGTGTATGAGTGAGTGTGTGTGAGTGTGTGCGTGGGTGCGAGATTGTGTGCGAGTGAGTGTGTGTGAATGTGTGTGAGTGTGTGCGAGTGTGTGTAAGTGTGTGTGCGAGTGCGTGCGTGCGAGTGTTTGCGTGCGAGTGTGTGCGTGCGAGTGTGTGCAAGTGTGAGTGAGTGTGTGCGAGTGTGTGTGCGAGTGTGTGTGCGAGTGTGTGTGCGAGAGTGTGCGAGTGTGTGCGAGTGTGTGCAAATGTGCCCGAGTGTGCGCGAGTGTGCACGAGTGAGTGAGTGCGAGTGTGTATAAGTGAGTGTGTGTGCGTGTGTGCGAGTTAGTGTGCGAGTGAGTGTGTGCGAATGTGTGCGAGTGTGTGCGAGTGTTTCTGTGCGAGTGTGTGTGCGAGTGTGTGCGTGCGAGTGTGTGCGTGCGAGTGTGTGTGAGTGTGAGTGAGTGTGTGCGAGTGTGTGTGCGAGTGTGTGTGCGAGTGTGTGCTAGTGTGTGCAAATGTGCCCGAGTGTGCGCGAGTGTGCACGAGTGAGTGGGTGCGAGTGTGTGTGAGTGTGTGCATGTAAGTGTGTGCGAGCATGTGCGAGTGTGTGTGAGTGTGTGTGCGAGTGTGTGTGTGTGAGTGTGAGCGAGTGTGTATGAGTGTGTGTGCGTGTGTGTGCAAGTGTGTGTGAGTGTGTGCGAGTGTGTGTGTGAGTGTTTGTGAGTGTGTGCGAGTGTGTGTACGAGTGGGTGCGATTGTGCATAAGTGTGTGCGAGTGTGTGCGAGTGTGCGTGAGTGTGTGCGAGTGTGTGCGATTGTGTGTGTGACTGTGTAGGACTTTCTGTGCGAGTGTTTAGGAGTGTGTGTGTGAGTGGGTGAAAGTGTGTGCGAGTGTGTGCGAGTGTGCGTGCGAGTGAGTGCGGGTGTGTGCGAGTGTGTGTATGCGAGTTTGTGTGTGATTGTGTATGAGTGTGTGCGAATGTGTGAGTTTGTGCGAGTGTGTGCGTTTGTGTGCGAGTGCGTGCGAGTGCGTGCAAATGTGTGCGAGAGTGTGCGAGTGTGGGCGTGCGAGTGTGTGCTAGTGTGCGCGAATGTGTGAGTGTGTGCGAGTGTGCGTGAGTAAGTGGGCGTGTGAGTGCGTGCGTGCGAGTGTTTCCGAGTTTGTGTGTGAGTGTGTGATTGTGTGGGAGTGTGTGTGAGCTTGTAGCACTGTATGTGCGAGTGTTTGTGAGTGTGTGCGGGTGTGTTCGAGTGTGTGTAAGTGTGTGAGTGTGTGTGAGTGTGAGTGCGAGTGTGTGCGTGTGAGTGTGTGTGTGAGTGTGTGCAAGTGTTTGCGAGTGTGTGTGTGAGTGTGTAGGACTGTGTGTGCGAGTGTGTGTGCGAGTGTGTGCGAATGTGTATGTGTGTATGTGCGAGTGTGTGCGAGTGTGTGCGAGTGTGTGTGCGAGTGTTTGTGAGTGTGTACGAGTGTGTGTTGGAGTTTGTGCGAGTGTGTGCGAGTGTGTGTGTGAGTGTGTGTGCGAGTGTGTGCATGCGAGTGTGTGCGAGTGTTTGTGAGTGTGTACGAGTGTTTGTTGGAGTTTGTGCGAATGTGTGCGAGTGTGTGTGTGAGTGTGTGTGTGAGTGTTTGTGAGTGTGTGCGAGTGTGTGTACGAGTGGGTGCGATTGTGCATAAGTGTGTGCGAGTGTGTGCGAGTGTGCGTGAGTGTGTGCGAGTGTGTGCGATTGTGTGTGTGACTGTGTAGGACTTTCTGTGCGAGTGTTTAGGAGTGTGTGTGTGAGTGGGTGAAAGTGTGTGCGAGTGTGTGCGAGTGTGCGTGCGAGTGAGTGCGGGTGTGTGCGAGTGTGTGTATGCGAGTTTGTGTGTGATTGTGTATGAGTGTGTGCGAATGTGTGAGTTTGTGCGAGTGTGTGCGTTTGTGTGCGAGTGCGTGCGAGTGCGTGCAAATGTGTGCGAGAGTGTGCGAGTGTGGGCGTGCGAGTGTGTGCTAGTGTGCGCGAATGTGTGAGTGTGTGCGAGTGTGCGTGAGTAAGTGGGCGTGTGAGTGCGTGCGTGCGAGTGTTTCCGAGTTTGTGTGTGAGTGTGTGATTGTGTGGGAGTGTGTGTGAGCTTGTAGCACTGTATGTGCGAGTGTTTGTGAGTGTGTGCGGGTGTGTTCGAGTGTGTGTAAGTGTGTGAGTGTGTGTGAGTGTGAGTGCGAGTGTGTGCGTGTGAGTGTGTGTGTGAGTGTGTGCAAGTGTTTGCGAGTGTGTGTGTGAGTGTGTAGGACTGTGTGTGCGAGTGTGTGTGCGAGTGTGTGCGAATGTGTATGTGTGTATGTGCGAGTGTGTGCGAGTGTGTGCGAGTGTGTGCGAGTGTGTGTGCGAGTGTTTGTGAGTGTGTACGAGTGTGTGTTGGAGTTTGTGCGAGTGTGTGCGAGTGTGTGTGTGAGTGTGTGTGCGAGTGTGTGTGTGCGAGTGTGTGCGAGTGAGTGTGTGCGAGTGTGTGTGCGAGTGTGTGCATGCGAGTGTGTGCGAGTGTGTGCGTGCGAGTGTGTGCGAGTGTGTGCGACTGTGTGCGACTGTGTGCGAGTGTGTGAGTGTGAGTGTGTGCGAATGTGTGCGAGTGTGTTTGCGCGAGTGTGCACGAGTGTGTGCATGTAAGTGTGTGCATGCGAGTGTGTGCGAGTGTGCTCAAGTGAATGGGTGAGAGTGTGTGCGAGTGTGTGTGAGTGTGTGCGAGTAAGTGTGTGTGAGTGTGTATGAGTGAGTGTGTGTGAGTGTGTGTGTGCGAGTTTGTGTGCGAGTGTGTGTGAGTGAGTGTGTGCGAGTGTGTGCGAGTTTGTGTGCGAGTGTTTGTGCGAATGTGTGCGTGCGAGTGTGTGTGTTCGAGTGTGTGCGCGCGAGTGTGTGCGCGCAAGTGTGTGTGCGAATGTGTGTGCGTGTGAGTGTGTGTGAGTGTGTATGAGTGTATGTGCGAGTGTGTGCCAGTGTGTGTGTGCGAGTGTGTGCAAGTGTGTGCGAGTGTGTGCGAGTGTGTGTGTGCGAGTGTGTGTGCAATTGTGTATGAGTGTGTGCGAGTGTTTGTGAGTTTGTGCAAGTGTGTGCGAGTGTGCATGCGAGTGAGTGCGGGTGTGTGCGAGTGTGTGTATGCGAGTCTGTGTGTGCTTGTGTATGAGTGTGTGCGAGTGTGTGAGTTTGTGCGAGTGTGTGCGTGTGTGTGCGAGTGCGTGCGAATGCGTGCGAGTTCATGCAAATGTGTGCAAGAGTGTGAGAGTTTGTGTGTGTAAGTGTGTGCGAATGTGTGCGAGTGTGTGTGTGTGATTGTGTATGGTGTGTGTGAGTGTGTGTGTGTCAGTGTGTGCGAATGTGTGCGAGTTTGTGTGCGATTGTGTGCGAGTGAGTGTGTGCGAATGTGTGCGAGTGTGTGCGTGCGAGTGTGTGCTAGTGTGTGCGTGCGAATGTGTGCGAGTGTGTTAGTGTGTGTGCGAGTGTGTGCGTGCGAGTGTGTGCGTGCGAGTGTGTGCAAGTGTGCTCGAGTGAGTGGGTGCGAGTGGGTGCGAGTGTGTGTGAGTGTGTGCGTGGGTGCGAGTTTGTGTGCGAGTGAGTGTGTGTGAATGTGTGTGAGTGTGTGCGGGTGTGTGTAAGTGTGTGTGCGAGTGCGTGCGTGCGAGTGTGTGCGTGCGAGTGTGTGCGTGCGAGTGTGTGCGAGTGTGCTCGAGTGAGTGGGTGCGAGTGTGTATGAGTGAGTGTGTGTGAGTGTGTGCGTGGGTGCGAGATTGTGTGCGAGTGAGTGTGTGTGAATGTGTGTCAGTGTGTGCGAGTGTGTGTAAGTGTGTGTGCAAGTGCGTGCATGCGAGTGTTTGCGTGCGAGTGTGTGCGTGTGAGTGTGTGCAAGTGTGAGTGAGTGTGTGCGAGTGTGTGTGCGAGTGTGTGTGCGAGTGTGTGTGCGAGAGTGTGCGAGTGTGTGCGAGTGTGTGCAAATGTGCCCGAGTGTGCGCGAGTGTGCACGAGTGAGTGAGTGCGAGTGTGTATAAGTGAGTGTGTGTGCGTGTGTGCGAGTTAGTGTGCGAGTGAGTGTGTGCGAATGTGTGCGAGTGTGTGCGAGTGTTTCTGTGCGAGTGTGTGTGCGAGTGTGTGCGTGCGAGTGTGTGCGTGCGAGTGTGTGTGAGTGTGAGTGAGTGTGTGCGAGTGTGTGTGCGAGTGTGTGTGCGAGTGTGTGCGAGTGTGTGCAAATGTGCCCGAGTGTGCACGAGTGAGTGGGTGCGAGTGTGTGTGAGTGTGTGCATGTAAGTGTGTGCGAGCGTGTGCGAGTGTGTGTGAGTGTGTGTGCGAGTGTGTGTGTGTGAGTGTGAGCGAGTGTGTATGAGTGTGTGTGCGAGTGTGTGCAAGTGTGTGTGAGTGTGTGCGAGTGTGCATAAGTGTGTGCGAGTGTGCATGAGTGTGTGCGAGTGTGTGCGATTGTGTGTGTGAGTGTGTAGGACTTTCTGTGCGAGTGTTTATGAGTGTGTGTGTGAGTGTGTGAAAGTGTGTGGGAGTGTGTGCAAGTGTGTGTATGCGAGTGTGTGCGAGTGTGTGCGAAAGTGTGCGAGTGTGTGCGAGTGTGTGTGTGAGTGTGTGCGAGTGTGTGTACGATTGTGTGCGATTGTGCATAAGTGTGTGCGAGTCTGTGCGAGTGAGTGTGCGAGTGTGCATGAGTGTGTGCGAGTGTGTGCGATTGTGTGTGTGAGTGTGTAGGACTTTCTGTGCGAGTGTTTAGGAGTGTGTGTGTGAGTGTGTGAAAGTGTGTGCAAGTGTGTGCGTGCGAGTGTGTGCGAGTGTGTGCGACTGTGTGCGAGTGTGTGCGAGTGTGTGAGTGTGAGTGTGTGCGAATGTGTGCGAGTGTGTGCGAGTGTGTGAGTGTGAGTGTGTGCGAGTGTGTTTGCGCGAGTGTGTGCGTGCGAGTGTGTGCGAGTGTGCTCGAGTGAATGGTCTAGAGTGTTTGCGATTGTGTGTGAGTGTGTGCGAGTAAGTGTGTGTGAGTGTGTATGAGTGAGTGTGTGTGAGTGTGTGTGTGTGAGTTTGTGTGCGAGTGTGTGTGAGTGAGTGTGTGCGAGTGTGTGAGAGTTTGTGTGCGAGTGTTTGTGCGAGTGTGTGCGTGCGAGTGTGTGTTCGAGTGTGTGCGCGCGAGTGTGTGCGCGCGAGTGTGTGTGCGAATGTGTGTGCGTGTGAGTGTGTGCGAGTGTGTATGAGTGTATGTGCGAGTGTGTGCCAGTGTGTGCGAGTGTGTGTGTGCGAGTCTGTGCAAGTGTGTGCGAGTGTGTGCGAGTGTGTGTGTGCGAGTGTGTGTGCAATTGTGTATGAGTGTGTGCGAGTGTTTGTGAGTTTGTGCAAGTGTGTGCGAGTGTGCTTGCGAGTGCATGCGAGTGAGTGCGGGTGTGTGCGAGTGTGTGTATGCGAGTCTGTGTGTGATTGTGTATGAGTGTGTGCGAGTGTGTGAGTTTGTGTGAGTGTATGCGTGTGTGTGCGAGTGCGTGCGAATGCGTGCGAGTTCGTGAAAATGTGTGCGAGAGTGTGCGAGTGTGTGTGAGTGTGTGCGAATGTGTGCGAGTGTGTGTGTGCGATTGTGTATGGTGTGTGCGAGTGTGTGCGTGTGAGTGCGTGCGAGTGTATGCGAGTGTGCGCGAGTGTGTGTGAGTGTGTGCGAGTGTGTGTGTGTGAGTGTGTGTGTGTGAGTGTGTGCGAATGTGTGCCAGTTTGTGCGTACGAGTGTGTGCAAGTGAGTGCGAGTGTGTGCCAATGTGTGTGTGCGAGTGTGTGCGAGTGTGTGTGTGTGTGAGTGTGTGCGAGTGTGTGTGTGCGAGTGTGTGCGAGTGTGCTCGAGTGACTGGGTGCAAGTGTGTGCGAGTATGTGTGAGTGAGTGTGTGTGAGTGTCTGCGTGTGTGCGAGTTTGTGTGCGAGTGTGTGCGAGTTTGTGCGCGAGTGTGTGCGAGTGAGTGTGTGTGAGTGTGTGTGTGCGAATGTGTGCCAGTTTGTGTGCGAGTGTGTGCGAGTGAGTGTGTGCGAATGTGTGCGAGTGTGTGCGAGTGTGTGCGTTCGAGTGTGTGCTAGTGTGTGCGTGCGAGTGTGTGCGAGTGTGTTAGTGTGCGTGCGAGTGTGTGCGAGTGTGCTCGAGTGAGTGGGTGCGAGTGTGTATGAGTGAGTGTGTGTGAGTGTGTGCGTGGGTGCGAGTGTGTGTGTGCCAGTGTGTGTGCAATTGTGTATGAGTGTGTGCGAGTGTTTGTGAGTTTGTGCGAGTGTGCGTGCGAGTGCATGCGAGTGAGTGCGGGTGTGTGCGAGTGTGTGTATGCGAGTCTGTGTGTGATTGTGTATGAGTGTGTGCGAGTGTGTGAGTTTGTGCGAGTGTGCGAGTGTGTGTGTGAGTGTGTGCGAATGTGTGCGAGTGTGTGCGAGTGTTTCTGTGCGAGTGTGTGTGCGAGTGTGTGCGTGCGAGTGTGTGCGTGCGAGTGTGTGTGAGTGTGAGTGAGTGTGTGCGAGTGTGTGTGCGAGTGTGTGTGCGAGTGTGTGCGAGTGTGTGCAAATGTGCCCGAGTGTGCGCGAGTGTGCACGAGTGAGTGGGTGCGAGTGTGTGTGAGTGTGTGCATGTAAGTGTGTGCGAGCGTGTGCGAGTGTGTGTGAGTGTGTGTGCGAGTGTGTGTGTGTGAGTGTGAGCGAGTGTGTATGAGTGTGTGTGCGAGTGTGTGCAATTGTGTGTGAGTGTGTGCGAGTGTGTGTGTGAGTGTGTGTGAGTGTGTGCGAGTGTGTGTACGAGTGTGTGCGATTGTGCATAAGTGTGTGCGAGTGTGTGCGAGTGTGTGTGCGAGTGTGCATGAGTGTGTGCGAGTGTGTGCAATTGTGTGTGTGAGTGTGTAGGACTTTCTGTGCGAGTGTTTAGGAGTGTGTGTGTGAGTGTGTGAAAGTGTGTGCGAGTGTGTGCAAGTGTGTGCGTGCGAGTGTGTGCGAGTGTGTGCGACTGTGTGCGAGTGTGTGCGAGTGTGTGAGTGTGAGTGTGTGCGAATGTGTGCGAGTGTGTGTGCGCGAGTGTGCACGAGTTTGTGCATGTAAGTGTGTGCATGCGAGTGTGTGCGAGTGTGCTCGAGTGAATGGGTGAGAGTGTTTGCGATTGTGTGTGAGTGTGTGCGAGTAAGTGTGTGTGAGTGTGTATGAGTGAGTGTGTGTGAGTGTGTGTGTGCGAGTTTGTGTGCGAGTGTGTGTGAGTGAGTGTGTGCGAGTGTGTGCGAGTTTGTGTGCGAGTGTTTGTGCGAGTGTGTGCTTGCGAGTGTGTGTTCGAGTGTGTGCGCGCGAGTGTGTGCCCGCGAGTGTGTGTGCGAATGTGTGTGCGTGTGAGTGTGTGCGAGTGTGTATGAGTGTATGTGCGAGTGTGTGCCAGTGTGTGCGAGTGTGTGTGTGCGAGTCTGTGCAAGTGTGTGCGAGTGTGTGCGAGTGTGTGTGTGCGAGTGTGTGTGCAATTGTGTATGAGTGAGTGCGAGTGTTTGTGAGTTTGTGCAAGTGTGTGCGAGTGTGCGTGCGAGTGCATGCGAGTGAGTGCGGGTGTGTGCGAGTGTGTGTGCGAGTGTGTGTGTAAGTGTGTTTGAGTGTGTGCAAGTGCGTGCGAGTGTGTGTGCGAGTGCGTACGAGTGTGTGCGAGTGTGTGTAAGTATGTGTGCGAGTGTGTGATTGTGTTTGAGTGTGTGTGAGCTTGTAGCACTGTATGTGCGAGTGTTTGTGAGTGTGTGCGGGTGTGTTCGAGTGTGTGTAAGTGTGTGAGTGTGTGTGAGTGTGAGTGCGAGTGTGTGCATGTGAGTGAGTGTGTATGTGAGTGTGTGCAAGTGTTTGCGAGTGTGTGTGTGAGTGTGTAGGACTGTGTGTGCGAGTGTGTGTGCGAGTGTGTGCGAATGTGTATGTGTGTATGTGCGAGTGTGTGCGAGTGTGTGTGAGTGTGTGCGAGTGTGTGTGCGAGTGTTTGTGAGTGTGTACGAGTGTGTGTTGGAGTTTGTGCGAGTGTGTGCGAGTGTGTGTGTGAGTGTGTGTGCGAGTGTGTGCATGCGAGTGTGTGCGAGTGTGTGTGTGCAAGTGTGTGCAAGTGTGTGCGAGTGAGTGTGTGCGAGTGTGTGTGCGAGTGTGTGCGTGCGACTGCGTGCGAGTGTGTGCGAGTGTGTGCGACTGTGTGCGAGTGTATGTGAGTGTGTGAGTGTGAGTGTGTGCGAATGTGTGCGAGTGTGTTTGCGCGAGTGTGCACGAGTGTGTGCATGTAAGTGTGTGCATGTGAGTGTGTGCGAGTGTGCTCAAGTGAATGGGTGAGAGTGTGTGCGAGTGTGTGTGAGTGTGTGCGAGTAAGTGTGTGTGAGTGTGTATGAGTGAGTGTGTGTGAGTGTGTGTGTGCGAGTTTGTGTGCGAGTGTGTGTGAGTGAGTGTGTGCGAGTGTGTGCGAGTTTGTGTGCGAGTGTTTGTGCGAATGTGTGCGTGCGAGTGTTTGTGTTCGAGTGTGTGCGCGCGAGTGTGTGCGCGCAAGTGTGTGTGCAAATGTGTGTGCGTGTGAGTGTATGTGAGTGTGTATGAGTGTATGTGCGAGTGTGTGCCAGTGTGTGCGAGTGTGTGTGTGCGAGTCTGTGCAAGTGTGTGCGAGTGTGTGCGAGTGTGTGTGTGCGAGTGTGTGTGCAATTGTGTATGAGTGTGTGCGAGTGTTTGTGAGTTTGTGCAAGTGTGTGCGAGTGTGCATGCGAGTGCATGCGAGTGAGTGCGGGTGTGTGCGAGTGTGTGTATGCGAGTCTGTGTGTGATTGTGTATGAGTGTGTGCGAGTGTGTGAGTTTGTGCGAGTGTGTGCGTGTGTGTGCGAGTGCGTGCGAATGCGTGCAAGTTCTTGCAAATGTGTGCGAGAGTGTGCGAGTGTGTGTGTGTGAGTGTGTGCGAATGTGTGCGAGTGTGTGTGTGCGATTGTGTATGGTGTGTGCGAGTGTGTGCGTGTGAGTGCGTGCGAGTGTATGCGAGTGTGCGCGAGTGTGTGTGAGTGTGTGCGAGTGTGTGTGTGTGAGAGTGTGTGTGTGAGTGTGTGCGAATGTGTGCCAGTTTGTGCGTACGAGTGTGTGCAAGTGAGTGCGAGTGTGTGCCAATGTGTGCGTGCGAGTGTGCGCGAGTGTGTGCGTGTGAGTGTGTGCGAGTGTGTGTGTGCGAGTGTGTGCGAGTGTGCTCGAGTGACTGGGTGCAAGTGTGTGCGAGTATGTGTGAGTGAGTGTGTGTGAGTGTCTGCGGGTGTGCGAGTTTGTGTGCGAGTGTGTGCGAGTTTGTGTGCGAGTGTCTGCGAGTGAGTGCGTGCGAATGTGTGCGAGTGTGTGCGAGTGTGTGCGTGCGAGTGTGTGCTAGTGTGTGCGTGCGAGTGTGTGCGAGTGTGTGAGTGTGTGTGCGAGTGTGTGCGTGCGAGTGTGTGCGTGCGAGTGTGTGCGAGTGTGCTCGAGTGAGTGGGTGCGAGTGTGTGTGAGTGTGTGCGTGGGTGCGAGTTTGTGTGCGAGTGAGTGTGTGTGAATGTGTGTGAGTGTGTGCAAGTGTGTGTAAGTGTGTGTGCGAGTGCGTGCGTGCGAGTGTGTGCGTGTGAGTGTGTGCGTGCGAGTGTGTGCGAGTGTGCTCGAGTGAGTGGGTGCGAGTGTGTATGAGTGAGTGTGTGTGAGTGTGTGCGTGGGTGCGAGATTGTGTGCGAGTGAGTGTGTGTGAATGTGTGTGAGTGTGTGCGAGTGTGTGTAAGTGTGCGTGCGAGTGTTTGCGTGCGAGTGTGTGCGTGCGAGTGTGTGCAAGTGTGAGTGAGTGTGTGCGAGTGTGTGTGCGAGTGTGTGTGCGAGTGTGTGTGCGAGAGTGTGCGAGTGTGTGCGAGTGTGTGCAAATGTGCCCGAGTGTGCGCGAGTGAGTGAGTGCGAGTGTGTATAAGTGAGTGTGTGTGCGTGTGTGCGAGTTAGTGTGCGAGTGAGTGTGTGCGAATGTGTGCGAGTGTGTGCGAGTGTTTCTGTGCGAGTGTGTGTGCGAGTGTGTGCGTGCGAGTGTGTGCGTGCGAGTGTGTGTGAGTGTGAGTGAGTGTGTGCGAGTGTGTGTGCGAGTGTGTGTGCGAGTGTGTGCTAGTGTGTGCAAATGTGCCCGAGTGTGCGCGAGTGTGCACGAGTGAGTGGGTGCGAGTGTGTGTGAGTGTGTGCATGTAAGTGTGTGCGAGCATGTGCGAGTGTGTGTGAGTGTGTGTGCGAGTGTGTGTGTGTGAGTGTGAGCGAGTGTGTATGAGTGTGTGTGCGTGTGTGTGCAAGTGTGTGTGAGTGTGTGCGAGTGTGTGTGTGAGTGTTTGTGAGTGTGTGCGAGTGTGTGTACGAGTGGGTGCGATTGTGCATAAGTGTGTGCGAGTGTGTGCGAGTGTGCGTGAGTGTGTGCGAGTGTGTGCGATTGTGTGTGTGACTGTGTAGGACTTTCTGTGCGAGTGTTTAGGAGTGTGTGTGTGAGTGGGTGAAAGTGTGTGCGAGTGTGTGCGAGTGTGCGTGCGAGTGAGTGCGGGTGTGTGCGAGTGTGTGTATGCGAGTTTGTGTGTGATTGTGTATGAGTGTGTGCGAATGTGTGAGTTTGTGCGAGTGTGTGCGTTTGTGTGCGAGTGCGTGCGAGTGCGTGCAAATGTGTGCGAGAGTGTGCGAGTGTGGGCGTGCGAGTGTGTGCTAGTGTGCGCGAATGTGTGAGTGTGTGCGAGTGTGCGTGAGTAAGTGGGCGTGTGAGTGCGTGCGTGCGAGTGTTTCCGAGTTTGTGTGTGAGTGTGTAGGACTGTGTGTGCGAGTGTGTGCGAATGTGTGTGCGAGTGTGTGTGTACAAGTTTGTTCGAGTGTGTGCAATTGTGTGCGAGTGTGTGTGCGAGTGCGTATGAGTGAGTGTGTGCGAGTGTGTGCGAGTGTGTGCGAGTGTGTGTTTGCGAGTGTGTGTGCGAGTGTGTGTGAGTGTGTGTTTGCGAGTGTGTGTGCGAGTGTGTGCGAGTGTGTATGAGTGTATGTGCGAGTGTGTGTGCGAGTGTGTGCGAGTGTGTGTTTGCGAGTGTGTGTGCGAGTGTGTGCGAGTGTGTATGAGTGTATGTGCGAGTGTGTGTGCGAGTGTGTGCGTGCAATTGTTTGCGTGCGAGTGTGTGCGAGTGTGTGCAAGTGTGTGTGAGTGTGTGCGAGTGTGTGTGCGAGTGTGTGCGAGTGTGTGCAAATGTGCCCGAGTGTGCGCGAGTGTGCACGAGTGAGTGGGTGCGAGTTTGTGCGAGTGTGTATGAGTGAGTGTGTGTGAGTGTGTGCGTGTGTGCGAGTTTGTGTGCGAGTGAGTGTGTGCGAATGTGTGCGAGTGTGTGCGAGTGTGTGAGTGTGTGTGAGTGTGCACGGGTGTGTGTGTGCGAGTGTGTGTGCGAGTGTGTGCGAGTGTGTGCAAATGTGCCCGAGTGTGCGCGAGTGTGCACGAGTGAGTGGGTGCGAGTTTGTGCGAGTGTGTATGAGTGAGTGTGTGTGAGTGTGTGCGTGTGTGCGAGTTTGTGTGCGAGTGAGTGTGTGCGAATGTGTGCGAGTGTGTGTGAGTGTGTGAGTGTGTGTGAGTGTGCACGAGTGTGTGCGTGTGAGTGATTGTGTGTGAGTCTGTGCGAGTGTGTGCTTGCGAGTGTGTGCTAGTGTGCACGAGTGTGTGAGTGTGTGCGAGAGTGCGCGAGTGTGTGCGTGTGAGTAAGTGAGTGTGTGTGTGAGTGTGTGCGCGCGAGTGTGTGCGCGCAAGTGTGTGTGCGAATGTGTGTGCGTGTGAGTGTGTGTGAGTGTGTATGAGTGTATGTGCGAGTGTGTGCCAGTGTGTGCGAGTGTGTGTGTGCGAGTCTGTGCAAGTGTGTGCGAGTGTGTGCGAGTGTGTGTGTGCGAGTGTGTGTGCAATTGTGTATGAGTGTGTGCGAGTGTTTGTGAGTTTGTGCAAGTGTGTGCGAGTGTGCGTGCGAGTGCATGCGAGTGAGTGCGGGTGTGTGCGAGTGTGTGTATGCGAGTCTGTGTGTGATTGTGTATGAGTGTGTGCGAGTGTGTGAGTTTGTGCGAGTGTGTGCGTGTGTGTGCGAGTGCGTGCGAATGCGTGCAAGTTCTTGCAAATGTGTGCGAGAGTGTGCGAGTGTGTGTGTGTGAGTGTGTGCGAATGTGTGCGAGTGTGTGTGTGCGATTGTGTATGGTGTGTGCGAGTGTGTGCGTGTGAGTGCGTGCGAGTGTATGCGAGTGTGCGCGAGTGTGTGTGAGTGTGTGCGAGTGTGTGTGTGTGAGAGTGTGTGTGTGAGTGTGTGCGAATGTGTGCCAGTTTGTGCGTACGAGTGTGTGCAAGTGAGTGCGAGTGTGTGCCAATGTGTGCGTGCGAGTGTGCGCGAGTGTGTGCGTGTGAGTGTGTGCGAGTGTGTGTGTGCGAGTGTGTGCGAGTGTGCTCGAGTGACTGGGTGCAAGTGTGTGCGAGTATGTGTGAGTGAGTGTGTGTGAGTGTCTGCGGGTGTGCGAGTTTGTGTGCGAGTGTGTGCGAGTTTGTGTGCGAGTGTCTGCGAGTGAGTGTGTGCGAATGTGTGCGAGTGTGTGCGAGTGTGTGCGTGCGAGTGTGTGCTAGTGTGTGCGTGCGAGTGTGTGCGAGTGTGTGAGTGTGTGTGCGAGTGTGTGCGTGCGAGTGTGTGCGTGCGAGTGTGTGCGAGTGTGCTCGAGTGAGTGGGTGCGAGTGTGTGTGAGTGTGTGCGTGGGTGCGAGTTTGTGTGCGAGTGAGTGTGTGTGAATGTGTGTGAGTGTGTGCAAGTGTGTGTAAGTGTGTGTGCGAGTGCGTGCGTGCGAGTGTGTGCGTGTGAGTGTGTGCGTGCGAGTGTGTGCGAGTGTGCTCGAGTGAGTGGGTGCGAGTGTGTATGAGTGAGTGTGTGTGAGTGTGTGCGTGGGTGCGAGATTGTGTGCGAGTGAGTGTGTGTGAATGTGTGTGAGTGTGTGCGAGTGTGTGTAAGTGTGTGTGCGAGTGCGTGCGTGCGAGTGTTTGCGTGCGAGTGTGTGCGTGCGAGTGTGTGCAAGTGTGAGTGAGTGTGTGCGAGTGTGTGTGCGAGTGTGTGTGCGAGTGTGTGTGCGAGAGTGTGCGAGTGTGTGCGAGTGTGTGCAAATGTGCCCGAGTGTGCGCGAGTGTGCACGAGTGAGTGAGTGCGAGTGTGTATAAGTGAGTGTGTGTGCGTGTGTGCGAGTTAGTGTGCGAGTGAGTGTGTGCGAATGTGTGCGAGTGTGTGCGAGTGTTTCTGTGCGAGTGTGTGTGCGAGTGTGTGCGTGCGAGTGTGTGCGTGCGAGTGTGTGTGAGTGTGAGTGAGTGTGTGCGAGTGTGTGTGCGAGTGTGTGTGCGAGTGTGTGCTAGTGTGTGCAAATGTGCCCGAGTGTGCGCGAGTGTGCACGAGTGAGTGGGTGCGAGTGTGTGTGAGTGTGTGCATGTAAGTGTGTGCGAGCATGTGCGAGTGTGTGTGAGTGTGTGTGCGAGTGTGTGTGTGTGAGTGTGAGCGAGTGTGTATGAGTGTGTGTGCGTGTGTGTGCAAGTGTGTGTGAGTGTGTGCGAGTGTGTGTGTGAGTGTTTGTGAGTGTGTGCGAGTGTGTGTACGAGTGGGTGCGATTGTGCATAAGTGTGTGCGAGTGTGTGCGAGTGTGCGTGAGTGTGTGCGAGTGTGTGCGATTGTGTGTGTGACTGTGTAGGACTTTCTGTGCGAGTGTTTAGGAGTGTGTGTGTGAGTGGGTGAAAGTGTGTGCGAGTGTGTGCGAGTGTGCGTGCGAGTGAGTGCGGGTGTGTGCGAGTGTGTGTATGCGAGTTTGTGTGTGATTGTGTATGAGTGTGTGCGAATGTGTGAGTTTGTGCGAGTGTGTGCGTTTGTGTGCGAGTGCGTGCGAGTGCGTGCAAATGTGTGCGAGAGTGTGCGAGTGTGGGCGTGCGAGTGTGTGCTAGTGTGCGCGAATGTGTGAGTGTGTGCGAGTGTGCGTGAGTAAGTGGGCGTGTGAGTGCGTGCGTGCGAGTGTTTCCGAGTTTGTGTGTGAGTGTGTAGGACTGTGTGTGCAAGTGTGTGCGAATGTGTGTGCGAGTGTGTGTGTACAAGTTTGTTCGAGTGTGTGCAATTGTGTGCGAGTGTGTGTGCGAGTGCGTATGAGTGAGTGTGTGCGAGTGTGTGCGAGTGTGTGCGAGTGTGTGTTTGCGAGTGTGTGTGCGAGTGTGTGTGAGTGTGTGTTTGCGAGTGTGTGTGCGAGTGTGTGCGAGTGTGTATGAGTGTATGTGCGAGTGTGTGTGCGAGTGTGTGCGAGTGTGTGTTTGCGAGTGTGTGTGCGAGTGTGTGCGAGTGTGTATGAGTGTATGTGCGAGTGTGTGTGCGAGTGTGTGCGTGCAATTGTTTGCGTGCGAGTGTGTGCGAGTGTGTGCAAGTGTGTGTGAGTGTGTGCGAGTGTGTGTGCGAGTGTGTGCGAGTGTGTGCAAATGTGCCCGAGTGTGCGCGAGTGTGCACGAGTGAGTGGGTGCGAGTTTGTGCGAGTGTGTATGAGTGAGTGTGTGTGAGTGTGTGCGTGTGTGCGAGTTTGTGTGCGAGTGAGTGTGTGCGAATGTGTGCGAGTGTGTGAGTGTGTGTGAGTGTGCACGGGTGTGTGTGTGCGAGTGTGTGTGCGAGTGTGTGCGAGTGTGTGCAAATGTGCCCGAGTGTGCGCGAGTGTGCACGAGTGAGTGGGTGCGAGTTTGTGCGAGTGTGTATGAGTGAGTGTGTGTGAGTGTGTGCGTGTGTGCGAGTTTGTGTGCGAGTGAGTGTGTGCGAATGTGTGCGAGTGTGTGTGAGTGTGTGAGTGTGTGTGAGTGTGCACGAGTGTGTGCGTGTGAGTGATTGTGTGTGAGTCTGTGCGAGTGTGTGCTTGCGAGTGTGTGCTAGTGTGCACGAGTGTGTGAGTGTGTGCGAGAGTGCGCGAGTGTGTGCGTGTGAGTAAGTGAGTGTGTGTGTGAGTGTGTGCGCGCGAGTGTGTGCGCGCAAGTGTGTGTGCGAATGTGTGTGCGTGTGAGTGTGTGTGAGTGTGTATGAGTGTATGTGCGAGTGTGTGCCAGTGTGTGCGAGTGTGTGTGTGCGAGTCTGTGCAAGTGTGTGCGAGTGTGTGCGAGTGTGTGTGTGCGAGTGTGTGTGCAATTGTGTATGAGTGTGTGCGAGTGTTTGTGAGTTTGTGCAAGTGTGTGCGAGTGTGCGTGCGAGTGCATGCGAGTGAGTGCGGGTGTGTGCGAGTGTGTGTATGCGAGTCTGTGTGTGATTGTGTATGAGTGTGTGCGAGTGTGTGAGTTTGTGCGAGTGTGTGCGTGTGTGTGCGAGTGCGTGCGAATGCGTGCAAGTTCTTGCAAATGTGTGCGAGAGTGTGCGAGTGTGTGTGTGTGAGTGTGTGCGAATGTGTGCGAGTGTGTGTGTGCGATTGTGTATGGTGTGTGCGAGTGTGTGCGTGTGAGTGCGTGCGAGTGTATGCGAGTGTGCGCGAGTGTGTGTGAGTGTGTGCGAGTGTGTGTGTGTGAGAGTGTGTGTGTGAGTGTGTGCGAATGTGTGCCAGTTTGTGCGTACGAGTGTGTGCAAGTGAGTGCGAGTGTGTGCCAATGTGTGCGTGCGAGTGTGCGCGAGTGTGTGCGTGTGAGTGTGTGCGAGTGTGTGTGTGCGAGTGTGTGCGAGTGTGCTCGAGTGACTGGGTGCAAGTGTGTGCGAGTATGTGTGAGTGAGTGTGTGTGAGTGTCTGCGGGTGTGCGAGTTTGTGTGCGAGTGTGTGCGAGTTTGTGTGCGAGTGTCTGCGAGTGAGTGTGTGCGAATGTGTGCGAGTGTGTGCGAGTGTGTGCGTGCGAGTGTGTGCTAGTGTGTGCGTGCGAGTGTGTGCGAGTGTGTGAGTGTGTGTGCGAGTGTGTGCGTGCGAGTGTGTGCGTGCGAGTGTGTGCGAGTGTGCTCGAGTGAGTGGGTGCGAGTGTGTGTGAGTGTGTGCGTGGGTGCGAGTTTGTGTGCGAGTGAGTGTGTGTGAATGTGTGTGAGTGTGTGCAAGTGTGTGTAAGTGTGTGTGCGAGTGCGTGCGTGCGAGTGTGTGCGTGTGAGTGTGTGCGTGCGAGTGTGTGCGAGTGTGCTCGAGTGAGTGGGTGCGAGTGTGTATGAGTGAGTGTGTGTGAGTGTGTGCGTGGGTGCGAGATTGTGTGCGAGTGAGTGTGTGTGAATGTGTGTGAGTGTGTGCGAGTGTGTGTAAGTGTGTGTGCGAGTGCGTGCGTGCGAGTGTTTGCGTGCGAGTGTGTGCGTGCGAGTGTGTGCAAGTGTGAGTGAGTGTGTGCGAGTGTGTGTGCGAGTGTGTGTGCGAGTGTGTGTGCGAGAGTGTGCGAGTGTGTGCGAGTGTGTGCAAATGTGCCCGAGTGTGCGCGAGTGTGCACGAGTGAGTGAGTGCGAGTGTGTATAAGTGAGTGTGTGTGCGTGTGTGCGAGTTAGTGTGCGAGTGAGTGTGTGCGAATGTGTGCGAGTGTGTGCGAGTGTTTCTGTGCGAGTGTGTGTGCGAGTGTGTGCGTGCGAGTGTGTGCGTGCGAGTGTGTGTGAGTGTGAGTGAGTGTGTGCGAGTGTGTGTGCGAGTGTGTGTGCGAGTGTGTGCTAGTGTGTGCAAATGTGCCCGAGTGTGCGCGAGTGTGCACGAGTGAGTGGGTGCGAGTGTGTGTGAGTGTGTGCATGTAAGTGTGTGCGAGCATGTGCGAGTGTGTGTGAGTGTGTGTGCGAGTGTGTGTGTGTGAGTGTGAGCGAGTGTGTATGAGTGTGTGTGCGTGTGTGTGCAAGTGTGTGTGAGTGTGTGCGAGTGTGTGTGTGAGTGTTTGTGAGTGTGTGCGAGTGTGTGTACGAGTGGGTGCGATTGTGCATAAGTGTGTGCGAGTGTGTGCGAGTGTGCGTGAGTGTGTGCGAGTGTGTGCGATTGTGTGTGTGACTGTGTAGGACTTTCTGTGCGAGTGTTTAGGAGTGTGTGTGTGAGTGGGTGAAAGTGTGTGCGAGTGTGTGCGAGTGTGCGTGCGAGTGAGTGCGGGTGTGTGCGAGTGTGTGTATGCGAGTTTGTGTGTGATTGTGTATGAGTGTGTGCGAATGTGTGAGTTTGTGCGAGTGTGTGCGTTTGTGTGCGAGTGCGTGCGAGTGCGTGCAAATGTGTGCGAGAGTGTGCGAGTGTGGGCGTGCGAGTGTGTGCTAGTGTGCGCGAATGTGTGAGTGTGTGCGAGTGTGCGTGAGTAAGTGGGCGTGTGAGTGCGTGCGTGCGAGTGTTTCCGAGTTTGTGTGTGAGTGTGTAGGACTGTGTGTGCGAGTGTGTGCGAATGTGTGTGCGAGTGTGTGTGTACAAGTTTGTTCGAGTGTGTGCAATTGTGTGCGAGTGTGTGTGCGAGTGCGTATGAGTGAGTGTGTGCGAGTGTGTGCGAGTGTGTGCGAGTGTGTGTTTGCGAGTGTGTGTGCGAGTGTGTGTGAGTGTGTGTTTGCGAGTGTGTGTGCGAGTGTGTGCGAGTGTGTATGAGTGTATGTGCGAGTGTGTGTGCGAGTGTGTGCGAGTGTGTGTTTGCGAGTGTGTGTGCGAGTGTGTGCGAGTGTGTATGAGTGTATGTGCGAGTGTGTGTGCGAGTGTGTGCGTGCAATTGTTTGCGTGCGAGTGTGTGCGAGTGTGTGCAAGTGTGTGTGAGTGTGTGCGAGTGTGTGTGCGAGTGTGTGCGAGTGTGTGCAAATGTGCCCGAGTGTGCGCGAGTGTGCACGAGTGAGTGGGTGCGAGTTTGTGCGAGTGTGTATGAGTGAGTGTGTGTGAGTGTGTGCGTGTGTGCGAGTTTGTGTGCGAGTGAGTGTGTGCGAATGTGTGCGAGTGTGTGCGAGTGTGTGAGTGTGTGTGAGTGTGCACGGGTGTGTGTGTGCGAGTGTGTGTGCGAGTGTGTGCGAGTGTGTGCAAATGTGCCCGAGTGTGCGCGAGTGTGCACGAGTGAGTGGGTGCGAGTTTGTGCGAGTGTGTATGAGTGAGTGTGTGTGAGTGTGTGCGTGTGTGCGAGTTTGTGTGCGAGTGAGTGTGTGCGAATGTGTGCGAGTGTGTGTGAGTGTGTGAGTGTGTGTGAGTGTGCACGAGTGTGTGCGTGTGAGTGATTGTGTGTGAGTCTGTGCGAGTGTGTGCTTGCGAGTGTGTGCTAGTGTGCACGAGTGTGTGAGTGTGTGCGAGAGTGCGCGAGTGTGTGCGTGTGAGTAAGTGAGTGTGTGTGTGAGTGTGTGCGCGCGAGTGTGTGCGCGCAAGTGTGTGTGCGAATGTGTGTGCGTGTGAGTGTGTGTGAGTGTGTATGAGTGTATGTGCGAGTGTGTGCCAGTGTGTGCGAGTGTGTGTGTGCGAGTGTGTGCAAGTGTGTGCGAGTGTGTGTGTGCGAGTGTGTGTGCAATTGTGTATGAGTGTGTGCGAGTGTTTGTGAGTTTGTGCAAGTGTGTGCGAGTGTGCGTGCGAGTGCATGCGAGTGAGTGCGGGTGTGTGCGAGTGTGTGTATGCGAGTCTGTGTGTGCTTGTGTATGAGTGTGTGCGAGTGTGTGAGTTTGTGCGAGTGTGTGCGTGTGTGTGCGAGTGTGTGCGAATGCGTGCGAGTTCGTGCAAATGTGTGCGAGAGTGTGCGAGTGTGTGTGTGTGAGTGTGTGCGAGTGTGTGCGAGTGTGTGTGTGCGATTGTGTATGGTGTGTGCGAGTGTGTGCATGTGAGTGCGTGCGAGTGTATGCGAGTGTGCACGAGTGTGTGTGAGTGTGTGCGAGTGTGTGTGTGTGAGTGTGTGCGAATGTGTGCCAGTTTGTGCGTACGAGTGTGTGCAAGTGAGTGCGAGTGTGTGCCAATGTGTGCGTGCGAGTGTGCGCAAGTGTGTGCATATGAGTGTGTGCGAGTGTGTGCGTGCGAGTGTGTGCGAGTGTGCTCGAGTGAGTGGGTGCGAGTGTGTATGAGTGAGTGTGTGTGAGTGTGTGCGAGGGTGCGAGATTGTGTGCGAGTGAGTGTGTGTGAATGTGTGTGAGTGTGTGCGAGTGTGTGTAAGTGTGTGTGCAAGTGCGTGCATGCGAGTGTTTGCGTGCGAGTGTGTGCGTGCGAGTGTGTGCAAGTGTGAGTGAGTGTGTGCGAGTGTGTGTGCGAGTGTGTGTGCGAGTGTGTGTGTGAGAGTGTGTGCGAGTGAGTGCAAATGTGCCCGAGTGTGCGCGAGTGTGCACGAGTGAGTGCGAGTGTGTATAAGTGAGTGTGTGTGCGTGTGTGCGAGTTAGTGTGTGAGTGAGTGTGTGCGAATGTGTGCGAGTGTTTCTGTGCGAGTGTGTGTGCGAGTGTGTGCGTGCGAGTGTGTACATGCGAGTGTGTGTGAGTGTGAGTGAGTGTGTGCGAGTGTGTGTGCGAGTGTGTGTGCGAGTGTGTGCGAGTGTGTGCAAATGTGCCCGAGTGTGCGCGAGTGTGCACGAGTGAGTGGGTGCGAGTGTGTGTGAGTGTGTGCATGTAAGTGTGTGCGAGCGTGTGCGAGTGTGTGTGAGTGTGTGTGCGAGTGTGTGTGTGTGAGTGTGAGCGAGTGTGTATGAGTGTGTGTGCGAGTGTGTGCAAGTGTGTTTGAGTGTGTGCGAGTGTGCATAAGTGTGTGCGAGTGTGTGCGAGTGTGTGTTCGAGTGTGCATGAGTGTGTGCGAGTGTGTGCGATTGTGTGTGTGAGTGTGTAGGACTTTCTGTGCGAGTGTTTAGGAGTGTGTGTGTGAGTGTGTGAAAGTGTGTGCGAGTGTGTGCAAGTGTGTGCGTGCGAGTGTGTGCGAGTGTGCGAAAGTGTGCGAGTGTGTGCGAGTGTGTGAGTGTGAGTGTGTGCGAATGTGTGCGAGTGTGTGTGCGCGAGTGTGCACGAGTTTGTGCATGTAAGTGTGTGCATGCGAGTGTGTGCGAGTGTGCTCGAGTGAATGGGTGAGAGTGTTTGTGATTGTGTGTGAGTGTGTGCGAGTAAGTGTGTGTGAGTGTGTATGAGTGAGTGTGTGTGAGTGTGTGTGTGCGAGTTTGTGTGCGAGTGTGTGTGAGTGAGTGTGTGCGAGTGTGTGCGAGTTTGTGTGCGAGTGTTTGTGCGAGTGTGTGCGTGCGAGTGTGTGTTCGAGTGTGTGCGCGCGAGTGTGTGTGCGAATGTGTGTGAGTGTGTGCGAGTGTGTATGAGTGTATGTGCGAGTGTGTGCCAGTGTGTGCGAGTGTGTGTGAGTGTGAGTCTGTGCAAGTGTGTGCGAGTGTGTGCGAGTGTGTGTGTGCGAGTGTGTGTGCGAGTGCATGCCAGTGAGTGCGGGTGTGTGCGAGTGTGCGTATGCGAGTCTGTGTGTGATTGTGTATGAGTGTGTGCGAGTGTGTGAGTTTGTGCGAGTGTGTGCGTGTGTGTGCTTGTGCGTGCGAGTGCGTGCAAATGTGTGCGAGAGTGTGCGAGTTTGTGTGTGTGAGTGTGTGTGTGAGTGTGTGCGAATGTGTGCCAGTTTGTGCGTACGAGTGTGTGCAAGTGAGTGCGAGTGTGTGCGAATGTGTGCGTGCGAGTGTGCGCGAGTGTGTGCGTGTGAGTGTGTGCGAGTGTGTGTGTGCGAGTGTGTGCGAGTGTGCTCGAGTGACTGGGTGCAAGTGTGTGCGAGTATGTGTGAGTGAGTGTGTGTGAGTGTCTGCGTGTGTGCGAGTTTGTGTGCGAGTGTGTGTGAGTGTGTATGAGTGTATGTGCGAGTGTGTGTGCGAGTGTGTGTGAGTGTGTGCGAGTAAGTGTGTGTGAGTGTGTATGAGTGAGTGTGTGTGAGTGTGTGTGTGCGAGTTTGTGTGCGAGTGTGTGTGAGTGAGTGTGTGCGAGTGTGTGCGAGTTTGTATGCGAGTGTTTGTGCGAATGTGTGCGTGCGAGTGTGTGTGTTCGAGTGTGTGCGCGCGAGTGTGTGCGCGCAAGTGTGTGTGCGAATGTGTGTGCGTGTGAGTGTGTGTGAGTTTGTAAGAGTGTATGTGCGACTGTGTGCAGTGTGTGCGAGTGTGTGTGTGCGAGTGTGTGCAAGTGTGTGCGAGTGTGTGCGAGTGTGTGTGTGCGAGTGTGTGTGCAATTGTGTATGAGTGTGTGCGAGTGTTTGTGAGTTTGTGCAAGTGTGTGTGAGTGTGCGTGCAAGTGCATGCGAGAGAGTGCGGGTGTGTGCGAGTGTGTGTATGCGAGTCTGTGTGTGCTTGTGTATGAGTGTGTGCGAGTGTGTGAGTTTGTGCGAGTGTGTGCGTGTGTGTGCGAGTGCGTGCGAATGCGTGCGAGTTCGTGCAAATGTGTGCGAGAGTGTGCGAGTGTGTGTGTGAGTGTGTGCGAATGTGTGCGAGTGTGTGTGTGCGATTGTGTATGGTGTGTGCGAGTGCGTGCGAGTGTATGCGAGTGTGCGTGCGAGTGTGCGCAAGTGTGTGCGTGTGAGTGTGTGCGAGTGTGTGTGTGTGAGTGTGTGCGAGTATGCTCGAGTGACTGGGTGCAAGTGTGTGCGAGTATGTGTGAGTGAGTGTGTGTGAGTGTCTGCGTGTGTGCGAGTTTGTGTGCGAGTGTGTGCGAGTTTGTGTGCGAGTGTGTGCGAGTGAGTGTGTGCGAATGTGTGCGAGTGTGTGCGTGCGAGTGTGTGCTAGTGTGTGCGTGCGAGTGTGTGCGAGTGTGTTAGTGTGTGTGCGAGTGTGTGCATGCGAGTGTGTGCATGCGAGTGTGTGCGAGTGTGCTCGAGTGAGTGGGTGCGAGTGTGTGTGAGTGTGTGCGTGGGTGCGAGTTTGTGTGCGAGTGAGTGTGTGTGAATGTGTGTGAGTGTGTGCGAGTGTGTGTAAGTGTGTGTGCGAGTGCGTGCGTGCGAGTGTGTGCGTGCGAGTGTGTGCGAGTGTGCTCGAGTGAGTGGGTGCGAGTGTGTATGAGTGAGTGTGTGTGAGTGTGTGCGTGGGTGCGAGATTGTGTGCGAGTGAGTGTGTGTGAATGTGTGTGAGTGTGTGCGAGTGTGTGTAAGTGTGTGTGCAAGTGCGTGCATGCGAGTGTTTGCATGCGAGTGTGTGCGTGCGAGTGTGTGCAAGTGTGAGTGAGTGTGTGCGAGTGTGTGCGAGTGTGTGTGCGAGTGTGTGTGCGAGAGTGTGCGAGTGTGTGCGAGTGTGTGCATATGTGCCCGAGTGTGCGCGAGTGTGCACGAGTGAGTGAGTGCGAGTGTGTGAGTTAGTGTGCGAGTGAGTGTGTGCGAATGTGTGCGAGTGTGTGCGAGTGTTTCTGTGCTAGTGTGTGTGAGAGTGTGTGCGTGCGAGTGTGTGCGTGCGAGTGTGTGTGAGTGTGAGTGAGTGTGTGCGAGTGTGTGTGCGAGTGTGTGTGTGGGTGTGTGCGAGTGTGTGCAAATGTACCCGAGTGTGCGCGAGTGTGCACGATTGAGTGGGTGCGAGTGTGTGTGAGTGTGTGCATGTAAGTGTGTGCGAGCATGTGCGAGTGTGTGTGAGTGTGTGTGCGAGTGTGTGTGTGTGAGTGTGAGCGAGTGTGTATGAGTGTATGTGCGAGTGTGTGCAAGTGTGTGTGAGTGTGTGCGAGTGTGTGTGTGAGTGTGTGCGAGTGTGTGTACGAGTGTGTGCGATTGTGCATAAGTGTGTGCGAGTGTGTGCGAGTGTGTGTGCGAGTGTGCATGAGTGTGTGCGAGTGTGTGCGATTGTGTGTGTGAGTGTGTAGGACTTTCTGTGTGAGTGTTTAGGAGTGTGTGTGTGAGTGTGTGAAAGTGTGTGCGAGTGTGTGCAAGTGTGTGCGTGCGAGTGTGTGCGAGTGTGTGCGACTGTGTGCGAGTATGTGCGAGTGTGTGAGTGTGAGTGTGTGCGTGCGAGTGTGTGCGAGTGTGCTCGAGTGAGTGGGTGCGAGTGTGTATGAGTGAGTGTGTGTGAGTGTGTGCGTGGGTGCGAGATTGTGTGCGAGTGAGTGTGTGTGAATGTGTGTGCGCGCGAGTGTGTGTGCGAATGTGTGTGAGTGTGTGCGAGTGTGTATGAGTGTATGTGCGAGTGTGTGCCAGTGTGTGCGAGTGTGTGTGAGTGTGAGTCTGTGCAAGTGTGTGCGAGTGTGTGCGAGTGTGTGTGCGAGTGCATGCCAGTGAGTGCGGGTGTGTGCGAGTGTGTGTATGCGAGTCTGTGTGTGATTGTGTATGAGTGTGTGCGAGTGTGTGAGTTTGTGCGAGTGTGTGCGTGTGTGTGCTTGTGCGTGCGAGTGCGTGCAAATGTGTGCGAGAGTGAGCGAGTTTGTGTGTGTGAGTGTGTGTGTGAGTGTGTGCGAATGTGTGCCAGTTTGTGCGTACGAGTGTGTGCAAGTGAGTGCGAGTGTGTGCGAATGTGTGCGTGCGAGTGTGCGCGAGTGTGTGCGTGTGAGTGTGTGCGAGTGTGTGTGTGCGAGTGTGTGCGAGTGTGCTCGAGTGACTGGGTGCAAGTGTGTGCGAGTATGTGTGAGTGAGTGTGTGTGAGTGTCTGCGTGTGTGCGAGTTTGTGTGCGAGTGTGTGCGAGTGTGTATGAGTGTATGTGCGAGTGTGTGTGCGAGTGTGTGTGAGTGTGTGCGAGTAAGTGTGTGTGAGTGTGTATGAGTGAGTGTGTGTGAGTGTGTGTGTGCGAGTTTGTGTGCGAGTGTGTGTGAGTGAGTGTGTGCGAGTGTGTGCGAGTTTGTATTCGAGTGTTTGTGCGAATGTGTGCGTGCGAGTGTGTGTGTGCGCGAGTGTGTGCGCCCAAGTGTGTGTGCGAATGTGTGTGCGTGTGAGTGTGTGTGAGTGTGTAAGAGTGTATGTGCGACTGTGTGCAGTGTGTGCGAGTGTGTGTGTGCGAGTGTGTGCAAGTGTGTGCGAGTGTGTGCGAGTGTGTGTGTGCGAGTGTGTGTGCAATTGTGTATGAGTGTGTGCGAGTGTTTGTGAGTTTGTGCAAGTGTGTGTGAGTGTGCGTGCGAGTGCATGCGAGTGAGTGCGGGTGTGTGCGAGTGTGTGTATGCGAGTCTGTGTGTGCTTGTGTATGAGTGTGTGCGAGTGTGTGAGTTTGTGCGAGTGTGTGCGTGTGTGTGAGAGTGCGTGCGAATGCGTGCGAGTTCGTGCAAATGTGTGCGAGAGTGTGCGAGTGTGTGTGTGTGAGTGTGTGCGAATGTGTGCGAGTGTGTGTGTGCGATTGTGTATGGTGTGTGCGAGTGTGTGCGTGTGAGTGCGTGCGAGTGTATGCGAGTGTGCGCGAGTGTGTGTGAGTGTGTGTTTGCGAGTGTGTGTGCGAGTGTGTGCGAGTGTGTATGAGTGTATGTGCGAGTGTGTGTGCGAGTGTGTGCGTGCAAGTGTTTGCGTGCGAGTGTGTGCGAGTGTGTGCAAGTGTGTGTGAGTGTGTGCGAGTGTGTGTGCGAGTGTGTGCGAGTGTGTGCAAACGTGCCCGAGTGTGCGCGAGTGTGCACGAGTGAGTGGGTGCAAGTTTGTGCGAGTGTGTATGAGTGAGTGTGTGTGAGTGTGTGCGTGTGTGCGAGTTTGTGTGCGAGTGAGTGTGTGCGAATGTGTGCGAGTGTGTGCGAGTGTGTGAGTGTGTGTGAGTGTGCACGGGTGTGTGTGTGCGAGTGTGTGCGTGTGAGTGCGTGCGAGTGTATGCGAGTGTGCGCGAGTGTGTGTGAGTGTGTGTTTGCGAGTGTGTGTGCGAGTGTGTGCGAGTGTGTATGAGTGTATGTGCGAGTGTGTGTGCGAGTGTGTGCGTGCAAGTGTTTGCGTGCGAGTGTGTGCGAGTGTGTGCAAGTGTGTGTGAGTGTGTGCGAGTGTGTGTGCGAGTGTGTGCGAGTGTGTGCAAACGTGCCCGAGTGTGCGCGAGTGTGCACGAGTGAGTGGGTGCAAGTTTGTGCGAGTGTGTATGAGTGAGTGTGTGTGAGTGTGTGCGTGTGTGCGAGTTTGTGTGCGAGTGAGTGTGTGCGAATGTGTGCGAGTGTGTGCGAGTGTGTGAGTGTGTGTGAGTGTGCACGGGTGTGTGTGTGCGAGTGCGTGCGAGTGAGTGCGAGTGTGTGCAAATGTGTGCGAGCGTGTGTGAGTGTGTGAGTGTGTGTGAGTGTGCACGAGTGTGTGCGTGTGAGTGATTGTGTGTGAGTCTGTGGGAGTGTGTGCTTGCGAGTGTGTGCTAGTGTGCACGAGTGTGTGAGTGTGTGCGAGAGTGCGCGAGTGTGTGCGTGTGAGTAAGTGAGTGTGTGTGTGAGTGTGTGCGAGTGTGTGTGTGAGTGTGTATGACTGTGTGTGTGAGTGTGTGCGCGTGTGTGCGAGTGTATGTGCGAGTGTGTGCGAGTGTGTGTGCGAGTGTGTGTGTGAGTGTGTTTGAGTGTGTGCAAGTGTGTGCGAGTGTGTGCGAGTGCGTATGAGTGTGTGTGAGTGTGTGTAAGTATGTGTGCGAGTGTGTGATTGTGTGGGAGTGTGTGTGAGCTTGTAGCACTGTATGTGCGAGTGTTTGTGAGTGTGTGCGGGTGTGTTCGAGTGTGTGTAAGTGTGTGAGTGTGTGTGAGTGTGAGTGCGAGTGTGTGTGTGTGAGTGAGTGTGTGTGTGAGTGTGTGCAAGTGTTTGCGAGTGTGTGTGTGTAGGACTGTGTGTGCGAGTGTGTGTGCGAGTGTGTGCGAATGTGTATGTGTGTATGTGCGAGTGTGTGCGCGTGTGTGCGAGTGTGTGCGAGTGTGTGTGCGAGTGTTTGTGAGTGTGTACGAGTGTGTGTTGGAGTTTGTGTGAGTGTGTGCGAGTGTGTGTGTGAGTGTGTGTGCGAGTGTGTGCATGCGAGTGTGTGCGAGTGTGTGTGTGCGAGTGTGTGCAAGTGTGTGCGAGTGAGTGTGTGCGAGTGTGTGTGCGAGTGTGTGCGTGCGAGTGTGTGCGAGTGTGTGCGTGCGAGTGTGTGCGAGTGTGTGCGACTGTGTGCGAGTGTGTGCGAGTGTGTGAGTGTGAGTGTGTGCGAATGTGTGCGAGTGTGTTTGCGCGAGTTTGCACGAGTGTGTGCATGTAAGTGTGTGCATGCGAGTGTGTGCGAGTGTGCTCAAGTGAATGGGTGAGAGTGTGTGCGAGTGTGTGTGAGTGTGTGCGAGTAAGTGTGTGTGAGTGTGTATGAGTGAGTGTGTGTGAGTGTGTGTGTGCGAGTTTGTGTGCGAGTGTGTGTGAGTGAGTGTGTGCGAGTGTGTGCGAGTTTGTGTGCGAGTGTTTGTGCGAATGTGTGCGTGCGAGTGTGTGTGTTCGAGTGTGTGCGCGCGAGTGTGTGCGCGCAAGTGTGTGTGCGAATGTGTGTGCGTGTGAGTGTGTGTGAGTGTGTATGAGTGTATGTGCGAGTGTGTGCCAGTGTGTGCGAGTGTGTGTGTGCGAGTGTGTGCAAGTGTGTGCGAGTGTGTGCGAGTGTGTGTGTGCGAGTGTGTGTGCAATTGTGTATGAGTGTGTGCGAGTGTTTGTGAGTTTGTGCAAGTGTGTGCGAGTGTGCGTGCGAGTGCATGCGAGTGAGTGCGGGTGTGTGCGAGTGTGTGTATGCGAGTCTGTGTGTGCTTGTGTATGAGTGTGTGCGAGTGTGTGAGTTTGTGCGAGTGCGTGCGTGTGTGTGCGAGTGCGTGCGAATGCGTGCGAGTTCGTGCAAATGTGTGCGAGAGTGTGCGAGTGTGTGTGTGTGAGTGTGTGCGAATGTGTGCGAGTGTGTGTGTGCGATTGTGTATGGTGTGTGCGAGTGTGTGTATGCGAGTCTGTGTGTGCTTGTGTATGAGTGTGTGCGAGTGTGTGAGTTTGTGCGAGTGTGTGCGAATGTGTGCGAGAGTGTGTGAGTGTGTGTGTGTGAGTGTGTGCGAATGTGTGTGAGTGTGTGTGTGCGATTGTGTATGGTGTGTGCGAGTGTGTGCGTGTGAGTGCGTGCGAGTGTATGCGAGTGTGCGCGAGTGTGTGTGAGTGTGTGCGAGTGTGTGTGTGTGAGTGTGTGCGAATGTGTGCCAGTTTGTGCGTACGAGTGTGTGCAAGTGAGTGCGAGTGTGTGCCAATGTGTGCGTGCGAGTGTGCGCAAGTGTGTGCGTGTGAGTGTGTGCGAGTGTGTGTGTGCGAGTGTGTGCGAGTGTGCTCGAGTGACTGGGTGCAAGTGTGTGCGAGTATGTGTGAGTGAGTGTGTGCGAGTGTCTGCGTGTGTGCGAGTTTGTGTGCGAGTGTGTGCGAGTTTGTGTGCGAGTGTGTGCGAGTGAGTGTGTGCGAGTGTGTGCGAGTGTGTGCGTGCGAGTGTGTGCTAGTGTGTGCGTGCGAGTGTGTGCGAGTGTGTTAGTGTGTGTGCGAGTGTGTGCATGTGTGTGTGAGTGTGTGCGAGTGTGCATAAGTGTGTGCGAGTGTGTGCGAGTGTGTGTGCGAGTGTGCATGAGTGTGTGCGAGTGTGTGCGATTGTGTGTGTGAGTGTGTAGGACTTTCTGTGCGAGTGTTTAGGAATGTGTGTGTGAGTGTGTGAAAGTGTGTGCGAGTAAGTGTGTGTGAGTGTGTATGAGTGAGTGTGTGTGAGTGTGTGTGTGCGAGTTTGTGTGCGAGTGTGTGTGAGTGAGTGTGTGCGAGTGTGTGCGAGTTTGTGTGCGAGTGTTTGTGCGAATGTGTGCGTGCGAGTGTGTGTGTTCGAGTGTGTGCGCGCGAGTGTGTGCGCGCAAGTGTGTGTGCGAATGTGTGTGCGTGTGAGTGTGTGTGAGTGTGTATGAGTGTATGTGCGAGTGTGTGCCAGTGTGTGCGAGTGTGTGTGTGCGAGTGTGTGCGAGTGTGTGTGTGCGAGTGTGTGTGCAATTGTGTATGAGTGTGTGCGAGTGTTTGTGAGTTTGTGCAAGTGTGTGCGAGTGTGCATGCGAGTGCATGCGAGTGAGTGCGGGTGTGTGCGAGTGTGTGTATGCGAGTCTGTGTGTGCTTGTGTATGAGTGTGTGCGAGTGTGTGAGTTTGTGCGAGTGTGTGCGTGTGTGTTCGAGTGCGTGCGAATGCGTGCGAGTTCGTGCAAATGTGTGCGAGAGTGTGCGAGTGTGTGTGTGTGAGTGTGTGCGAATGTGTGCGAGTGTGTGTGTGCGATTGTGTATGGTGTGTGCGAGTGTGTGTATGCGAGTCTGTGTGTGCTTGTGTATGAGTGTGTGCGAGTGTGTGAGTTTGTGCGAGTGTGTGCGAATGTGTGCGAGAGTGTGTGAGTGTGTGTGTGTGAGTGTGTGCGAATGTGTGCGAGTGTGTGTGTGCGATTGTGTATGGTGTGTGCGAGTGTGTGCGTGTGAGTGCGTGCGAGTGTATGCGAGTGTGCGCGAGTGTGTGTGAGTGTGTGCGAGTGTGTGTGTGTGAGTGTGTGCGAATGTGTGCCAGTTTGTGCGTACGAGTGTGTGCAAGTGAGTGCGAGTGTGTGCCAATGTGTGCGTGCGAGTGTGCGCAAGTGTGTGCGTGTGAGTGTGTGCGAGTGTGTGTGTGCGAGTGTGTGCGAGTGTGCTCGCGTGACTGGGTGCAAGTGTGTGCGAGTATGTGTGAGTGAGTGTGTGTGAGTGTCTGCGTGTGTGCGAGTTTGTGTGCGAGTGTGTGCGAGTTTGTGTGCGAGTGTGTGCGAGTGAGTGTGTGCGAATGTGTGCGATTGTGTGCGAGTGTGTGCGTGCGAGTGTGTGCTAGTGTGTGCGTGCGAGTGTGTGCGAGTGTGTTAGTGTGTGTGCGAGTGTGTGCATGCGAGTGTGTGCGTGCGAGTGTGTGCGAGTGTGCTCGAGTGAGTGGGTGCCAGTGGGTGCGAGTGTGTGTGAGTGTGTGCGTGGGTGCGAGTTTGTGTGCGAGTGAGTGTGTGTGATTGTGTGTGAGTGTGTGCGAGTGTGTGTAAGTGTGTGTGCGAGTGCGTGCGTGTGAGTGTGTGCGTGCGAGTGTGTGTGTGCGAGTGTGTGCGAGTGTGCTCGAGTGAGTGGGTGCGAGTGTGTATGAGTGAGTGTGTGTGAGTGTGTGCGTGGGTGCGAGATTGTGTGCGAGTGAGTGTGTGTGAATGTGTGTGAGTGTGTGCGAGTGTGTGTAAGTGTGTGTGCAAGTGCGTGCATGCGAGTGTTTGCATGCGAGTGTGTGCGTGCGAGTGTGTGCAAGTGTGAGTGAGTGTGTGCGAGTGTGTGTGCGAGTGTGTGTGCGAGTGTGTGTGCGAGAGTGTGCGAGTGTGTGCGAGTGTGTGCAAATGTGCCCGAGTGTGCGCGAGTGTGCACGAGTGAGTGAGTGCGAGTGTGTATAAGTGAGTGTGTGTGCGTGTGTGCGAGTTAGTGTGCGAGTGAGTGTGTGCAAATGTTTGCGAGTGTGTGCGAGTGTTTCTGTGCGAGTGTGTGTGCGAGTGTGTGCGTGCGAGTGTGTGTGAGTGTGAGTGAGTGTGTGCGAGTGTGTGTGCGAGTGTGTGTGCGAGTGTGTGCGAGTGTGTGCAAATGTGCACGAGTGTGCGCGAGTGTGCACGAGTGAGTGGGTGCGAGTGTGTGTGAGTGTGTGCATGTAAGTGTGTGCGAGCGTGTGCGATTGTGTGTGAGTGTGTGTGCGAGTGTGTGTGTGTGTGTGTGAGCGAGTGTGTATGAGTGTGTGTGCGAGTGTGTGCAAGTGTGTGTGAGTGTGTGCGAGTGTGCATAAGTGTGTGCGAGTGTGTGCGAGTGTGTGTGCGAGTGTGCATGAGTGTGTGCGAGTGTGTGCGATTGTGTGTGTGAGTGTGTAGGACTTTCTGTGCGAGTGTTTAGGAATGTGTGTGTGAGTGTGTGAAAGTGTGTGCGAGTGTGTGCAAGTGTGTGCGTGCGAGTGTGTGCGAGTGTGTGCGAAAGTGTGCGAGTGTATGCGAGTGTGTGAGTGTGAGTGTGTGCGAATGTGTGCGATTGTGTGTGCGCGAGTGTGCACGAGTTTGTGCATGTAAGTGTGTGCATGTGAGTGTGTGCGAGTGTGCGCGAGTGAATGGGTGAGAGTGTTTGCGATTGTGTGTGAGTGTGTGCGAGTAAGTGTGTGTGAGTGTGTATGAGTGAGTGTGTGTGAGTGTGTGTGTGCGTGTTTGTGTGCGAGTGTGTGTGAGTGAGTGTGTGCGAGTGTGTGCGAGTTTGTGTGCGAGTTTGTGTGCGAGTGTTTGTGCGAGTGTGTGTTCGAGTGTGTGCGCACGAGTGTGTGTGCGAATGTGTGTGCGTGTGAGTGTGTGCGAGTGTGTATGAGTGTATGTGCGAGTGTGTGCCAGTGTGTGCGAGTGTGTGCGAGTGTGTGCAAATGTGCCCGAGTGTGCGCGAGTGTGCACGAGTGAGTGAGTGCGAGTGTGCATAAGTGAGTGTGTGTGCGTGTGTGCGAGTTAGTGTGCGAGTGAGTGTGTGCGAATGTGTGCGAGTGTGTGCGAGTGTTTCTGTGCGAGTGTGTGTGCGAGTGTGTGTGCGAGTGTGTGCGTGCGAGTGTGTGCGTGCGAGTGTGTGTGAGTGTGAGTGAGTGTGTGCGAGTGTGTGTGCGAGTGTGTGTGCGAGTGTGTGCGAGTGTGTGCAAATGTGCCCGAGTGTGCGCGAGTGTGCACGAGTGAGTGGGTGCGAGTGTGTGTGGTTGTGTGCATGTAAGTGTGTGCGAGCGTGTGCGAGTGTGTGTGAGTGTGTGTGCGAGTGTGTGTGTGTGAGTGTGAGCGAGTGTGTATGAGTGTGTGTGCGAGTGTGTGCAAGTGGGTGTGAGTGTGTGCGAGTGTGCATAAGTGTGTGCGAGTGTGTGCGAGTGTGTGTGCGAGTGTGCATGAGTGTGTGCGAGTGTGTGCGATTGTGTGTGTGAGTGTCTAGGACTTTCTGTGCGAGTGTTTAGGAGTGTGTGTGTGAGTGTGTGAAAGTGTGTGCAAGTGTGTGCAAGTGTGTGCGTGCGAGTGTGTGCGAAAGTGTGCGAGTGTGTGCGAGTGTGTGAGTGTGAGTGTGTGCGAATGTGTGCGAGTGCGTGTGCGCGAGTGTGCACGAGTTTGTGCATGTAAGTGTGTGCATGCGAGTGTGTGCGAGTGTGCTCGAGTGAATGGGTGAGAGTGTTTGCGATTGTGTGTGAGTGTGTGCGAGTAAGTGTGTGTGAGTGTGTATGAATGAGTGTGTGTGAGTGTGTGTGTGCGAGTTTGTGTGCGAGTGTGTGTGAGTGTTTGTGCGAGTGTGTGCATGCGAGTGTGTGTTCGAGTGTGTGCGCGCGAGTGTGTGTGCGAATGTGTGTGCGTGTGAGTGTGTGCGAGTGTGTATGAGTGTATGTGCGAGTGTGTGCCAGTGTATGCGAGTGTGTGTGTGCGAGTCTGTGCAAGTGTGTGCGAGTGTGTGCGAGTGTGTGTGTGCGAGTGTGTGTGCAATTGTGTATGAGTGTGTGCGAGTGTTTGTGAGTTTGTGCAAGTGTGTGCGAGTGTGCGTGCGAGTGCATGCGAGTGAGTGTGGGTGTGTGCGAGTGTGTGTATGCGAGTCTGTGTGTGATTGTGTATGAGTGTGTGCGAGTGTGTGAGTTTGTGCGTGTGTGTGCGAGTGCGTGCGAGTGCGAGCAAATGTGTGCGAGAGTGTGCGAGTTTGTGTGTGTGAGTGTGTGTGTGAGTGTGTGCGAATGTGTGCCAGTTTGTGCGTACGAGTGTGTGCAAGTGAGTGCGAGTGTGTGCGAATGTGTGCGTGCGAGTGTGCGCGAGTGTGTGCGTGTGAGTGTGTGCGAGTGTGTGTGTGCAATTGTGTGCGAGTGTGCTCGAGTGACTGGGTGCAAGTGTGTGCGAGTATGTGTGAGTGAGTGTGTGTGAGTGTCTGCGTGTGTGCAAGTTTGTGTGCGAGTGTGTGCGAGTTTGTGTGCGAGTGTGTGCGAGTGAGTGTGTGGGAATGTGTGCGAGTGTGTGCGAGTGTGTGCGAGTCTGTGTGTGCCAGTGTGTGTGAAATTGTGTATGAGTGTGTGCGAGTGTTTGTGAGTTTGTGCAAGTGTGTGCGAGTGTGCGTGCGAGTGCATGCGAGTGAGTGCGGGTGTGTGCGAGTGTGTGTATGCGAGTCTGTGTGTGATTGTGTTTGAGTGTGTGCGAGTGTGTGAGTTTGTGCGAGTGTGTGCGTGTGTGTGCGAGTGCGTGCGAATGCGTGCGAGTTCGTGCAAATGTGTGCGAGAGTGTGCGAGTGTGTGTGTGTGAGTGTGTGCGAATGTGTGCGAGTGTGTGTGTGCGATTGTGTATGGTGTGTGCGAGTGTGTGCGTGTGAGTGCGTGCGAGTGTATGCGAGTGTGCGCGAGTGTGTGTGAGTGTGTGTGCGAGTGTGTATGAGTGTATGTGCGAGTGTGTGTGCGAGTGTGTGCAAGTGTGTGTGAGTGTGTGCGAGTGTGTGTGCGAGTGTGTGCGAGTGTGTGCAAACGTGCCCGAGTGTGTGCGAGTGTGCACGAGTGAGTGGGTGCGAGTTTGTGCGAGTGTGTATGAGTGAGTGTGTGTGAGTGTGTGCGTGTGTGCGAGTTTGTGTGCGAGTGAGTGTGTGCGAATGTGTGCGAGTGTGTGTGAGTGTGTGAGTGTGTGTGAGTGTGCATGGGTGTGTGTGTGCGAGTGCGTGCGAGTGAGTGCGAGTGTGTGCAAATGTGTGCGAGCGTGTGTGAGTGTGTGAGTGTGTGTGAGTGTGCACGAGTGTGTGCGTGTGAGTGATTGTGTGTGAGTCTGTGCGAGTGTGTGCTTGCGAGTGTGTGCTAGTGTGCACGAGTGTGTGAGTGTGTGCGAGAGTGCGCGAGTGTGTGCGTGTAAGTGAGTGTGTGTGTGAGTGTGTGCGAGTGTGTGTGTGAGTGTGTATGACTGTGTGTGCGAGTGTGTGCGCGTGTGTGCGAGTGTATGTGCGAGTGTGTGCGAGTGTGTGTGCGAGTGTGTGTGTGAGTGTGTTTGAGTGTGTGCAAGTGTGTGCGAGTGTGTGTGCGAGTGCGTACGAGTGTGTGCGAGTGTGTGATTGTGTGGGAGTGTGTGTGAGCTTGTAGCACTGTATGTGCGAGTGTTTGTGAGTGTGTGCGGGTGTGTTCAAGTGTGTGTAAGTGTGTGAGTGTGTGTGAGTGTGAGTGCGAGTGTGTGCGTGTGAGTGAGTGTGTGTGTGAGTGTGTGCAAGTGTGTGTGTGAGTGTGTAGGACTGTGTGTGCGAGTGTGTGTGCGATTGTGTGCGAATGTGTATGTGCGAGTGTGTGCGAGTGTGTGCGAGTGTGTGTGCGAGTGTTTGTGAGTGTGTACGAGTGTGTGTTGGAGTTTGTGCGAGTGTGTGCGAGTGTGTGTGTGAGTGTGTGTGCGAGTGTGTGCATGCGAGTGTGTGCGAGTGTGTGTGTGCGAGTGTGTGCAAGTGTGTGCGAGTGAGTGCGTGCGAGTGTGTGCGAGTGTGTGCGACTGTGTGCGAGTGTGTGCGAGTGTGTGTGTGCGAGTGTGTGCGTGCGAGTGTGTGCGAGTGTGTGCGTGCGAGTGTGTGCGAGTGTGTGCGACTGTGTGCGAGTGTGTGAGTGTGAGTGTGTGCGAATGTGTGCGAGTGTGTTTGCGCGAGTGTGCACGAGTGTGTGCATGTAAGTGTGTGCATGCGAGTGTGTGCGAGTGTGCTCAAGTGAATGGGTGAGAGTGTGTGCGAGTGTGTGTGAGTGTGTGCGAGTAAGTGTGTGTGAGTGTGTATGAGTGAGTGTGTGTGAGTGTGTGTGTGTGAGTGTGTGTGAGTGAGTGTGTGCGAGTGTGTGCGAGTTTGTGTGCGAGTGTTTGTGCGAATGTGTGCGTTCGAGTGTGTGTGTTCGAGTGTGTGCGCGCGAGTGTGTGCGCGCAAGTGTGTGTGCGAATGTGTGTGCGTGTGAGTGTGTGTGAGTGTGTAAGAGTGTATGTGCGAGTGTGTGCCAGTGTGTGCGAGTGTGTGTGTGCGAGTGTGTGCAAGTGTGTGCGAGTGTGTGCGAGTGTGTGTGTGCGAGTGTGTGTGTAATTGTGTATGAGTGTGTGCGAGTGTTTGTGAGTTTGTGCAAGTGTGTGCGAGTGTGCGTGCGAGTGCATGCGAGTGAGTGCGAGTGTGTGCGAGTGTGTGTATGCGAGTCTGTGTGTGCTTGTGTATGAGTGTGTGCGAGTGTGTGAGTTTGTGCGAGTGTGTGCGTGTGTGTGCGAGTGCGTGCGAATGCGTGCGAGTTCGTGCAAATGTGTGCGAGAGTGTGTGAGTGTGTGTGTGTGAGTGTGTGCGAATGTGTGTGAGTGTGTGTGTGCGATTGTGTATGGTGTGTGCGAGTGTGTGCGTGTGAGTGCGTGCGAGTGTATGCGAGTGTGCGCGAGTGTGTGTGAGTGTGTGCGAGTGTGTGTGTGTGAGTGTGTGCGAATGTGTGCCAGATGTGCGTACGAGTGTGTGCAAGTGAGTGCGAGTGTGTGCCAATGTGTGCGTGCGAGTGTGCGCAAGTGTGTGCGTGTGAGTGTGTGCGAGTGTGTGTGTGCGAGTGTGTGCGAGTGTGCTCGAGTGACTGGGTGCAAGTGTGTGCGAGTATGTGTGAGTGAGTGTGTGTGAGTGTCTGCGTGTGTGCGAGTTTGTGTGCGAGTGTGTGCGAGTTTGTGTTCGAGTGTGTGCGAGTGAGTGTGTGCGAATGTGTGCGAGTGTGTGCGAGTGTGTGCGTGCGAGTGTGTGCTAGTGTGTGCGTGCGAGTGTGTGCGAGTGTGTTAGTGTGTGTGCGAGTGTGTGCGTGCGAGTGTGTGCGTGCGAGTGTGTGCGAGTGTGCTCGAATGAGTGGGTGCGAGTGGGAGCGAGTGTGTGTGAGTGTGTGCGTGGGTGCGAGTTTGTGTGCGAGTGAGTGTGTGTGAATGTGTGTGAGTGTGTGTGAGTGTGTGTAAGTGTGTGTGCGAGTGCGTGCGTGCGAGTGTGTGCGTGCGAGTATGTGCGTGCGAGTGTGTGCGAGTGTGCTCGAGTGAGTGGGTGCGAGTGTGTATGAGTGAGTGTGTGTGAGTATGTGCGTGGGTGCGAGATTGTGTGCGAGTGAGTGTGTGTGAATGTGTGTGAGTGTGTGCGAGTGTGTGTAAGTGTGTGTGCAAGTGCGTGCATGCGAGTGTGTGCAAGTGTGAGTGAGTGTGTGTGAGTGTGTGTGCGAGTGTGTGTGCGAGTGTGTGCGTTTGTGTGCGAGTGCGTGCGAGTGCGTGCAAATGTGTGCGAGAGTGTGCGAGTGTGGGCGTGCGAGTGTGTGCTAGTGTGCGTGAGTGTGTGAGTGTGTGTGAGTGTGCGTGAGTAAGTGTGCGTGTGAGTGCGTGCGTGCGAGTGTTTCCGAGTGTGTGTGTGAGTGTGTAGGATTGTGTGTGCGAGTGTGTGCGAGTGTGTGTGCGAGTGTTTGTGTACGAGTTTGTTCGAGTGTGTGCAATTGTGTGCGAGTGTGTGTGCGAGTGCGTATGAGTGAGTGTGTGCGAGTGTGTGCGAGCGTGTGCGAGTGTGTGTTTGCGAGTGTGTGTGCGAGTGTGTGTGCGAGTGTGTGCGAGTGTGTATGAGTGTATGTGCGAGTGTGTGTGCGAGTGTGTGCGTGCAAGTGTTTGCGTGCGAGTGTGTGCGAGTGTGTGCAAGTGTATGTGAGTGTGTGTGAGTGTGTGTGCGAGTGTGTGCGAGTGTGTGCAAACGTGCCCGAGTGTGCGCGAGTGTGCACGAGTGAGTGGGTGCGAGTTTGTGCGAGTGTGTATGAGTGAGTATGTGTGAGTGTGTGCGTGTGTGTGAGTTTGTGTGCGAGTGAGTGTGTGCGAATGTGTGCGAGTGTGTGCGAGTGTGTGAGTGTGTGTGAGTGTGCACGGGTGTGTGTGTGTGCGAGTGCGTGCGAGTGAGTGTGAGTGTGTGCAAATGTGTGCGAGCGTGTGTGAGTGTGTGAGTGTGTGTGAGTGTGCACGAGTGTGTGCGTGTGAGTGATTGTGTGTGAGTCTGTGCGAGTGTGTGCTTGCGAGTGTGTGCTAGTGTGCACGAGTGTGTGAGTGTGTGCGAGAGTGCGCGAGTGTGTGAGTGTGAGTAAGTGAGTTTGTGTGTGAGTGTGTGCGAGTGTGTGTGTGAGTGTGTATGACTGTGTGTGCGAGTGTGTGCGCGTGTGTGCGAGTGTATGTGCGAGTGTGTGCGAGTGTGTGTGCGAGTGTGTGTGTGAGTGTGTTTGAGTGTGTGCAAGTGTGTGCGAGTGTGTGTGCGAGTGCGTACGAGTGTGTGTGAGTGTGTGTAAGTATGTGTGCGAGTGTGTGATTGTGTGGGAGTGTGTGTGAGCTTGTAGCACTGTATGTGCGAGTGTTTGTGAGTGTGTGCGGGTGTGTTCGAGTGTGTGTAAGTGTGTGAGTGTGTGTGAGTGTGAGTGCGAGTGTGTGCGTGTGAGTGAGTGTGTGTGTGAGTGTGTGCAAGTGTGTTTGTGAGTGTGTAGGACTGTGTGTGCGAGTGTGTGTGCGAGTGTGTGCGAATGTGTATGTGTGTATGTGCGAGTGTGTGCGAGTGTGTGTGCGAGTGTTTGTGAGTGTGTACGAGTGTGTGTTGGAGTTTGTGCGAGTGTGTGCGAGTGTGTGTGTGAGTGTGTGTGCGAGTGTGTGCATGCGAGTGTGTGTGTGCGAGTGTGCAAAAGTGTGTGCGAGTGAGTGTGTGCGAGTGTGTGTGCGAGTGTGTGCGTGCGAGTGTGTGCGAGTGTGTGCGTGCGAGTGTGTGCAAGTGTGTGCGACTGTGTGCGAGTGTGTGCGAGTGTGTGAGTGTGAGTGTGTGCGAATGTGTGCGAGTGTGTTTGCGCGAGTGTGCACGAGTGTGTGCATGTAAGTGTGTGCATGCGAGTGTGTGCGAGTGTGCTCAAATGAATGGGTGAGAGTGTGTGCGAGTGTGTGTGAGTGTGTGCGAGTAAGTGTGTGTGAGTGTGTATGAGTGAGTGTGTGTGAGTGTGTGTGTGCGAGTTTGTGTGCGAGTGTGTGTGAGTGAGTGTGTGCGAGTGTGTGCGAGTTTGTGTGCGAGTGTTTGTGCGAATGTGTGCGTGCGAGTGTGTGTGTTCGAGTGTGTGCGCGCGAGTGTGTGCGCGCAAGTGTGTGTGCGAATGTGTGTGCGTGTGAGTGTGTGTGAGTGTGTATGAGTGTATGTGCGAGTGTGTGCCAGTGTGTGCGAGTGTGTGCCAGTGTGTGTGAGTGTGTGTGTGCGAGTGTGTGCAAGTGTGTGCGAGGGTGTGCGAGTGTGTGTGTGCGAGTGTGTGTGCAATTGTGTATGAGTGTGTGCGAGTGTTTGTGAGTTTGTGCAAGTGTGTGCGAGTGTGTGTGCGAGTGCATGCGAGTGAGTGCGGGTGTGTGCGAGTGTGTGTATGCGAGTCTGTGTGTGCTTGTGTATGAGTGTGTGCGAGTGTGTGAGTTTGTGCGAGTGTGTGCGAATGTGTGCGAGAGTGTGCGAGTGTGTGTGTGTGAGTGTGTGCGAGTGTATGCGAGTGTGCGCGAGTGTGTGTGAGTGTGTGCGAGTTTGTGTGTGTGAGTGTGTGCGAATGTGTGCCAGTTTGTGCGTACGAGTGTGTGCAAGTGAGTGCGAGTGTGTGCCAATGTGTGCGTGCGAGTGTGCGCAAGTGTGTGCGTGTGAGTGTGTGCGAGTGTGTGTGTGCGAGTGTGTGCGAGTGTGCTCGAGTGACTGGGTGCAAGTGTGTGCGAGTATGTGTGAGTGAGTGTGTGTGAGTGTCTGCGTGTGTGCGAGTTTGTGTGCGAGTGTGTGCGAGTTTGTGTGCGAGTGTGTGCGAGTGAGTGTGTGCGAATGTGTGCGAGTGTGTGCGAGTGTGTGCGTGCGAGTGTGTGCTAGTGTGTGCGTGCCAGTGTGTGCGAGTGTGTTAGTGTGTGTGCGAGTGTGTGCGTGCGAGTGTGTGCGTGCGAGTGTGTGCGAGTGTGCTCGAGTGAGTGGGTGCGAGTTGGTGCGAGTGTGTGTGAGTGTGTGCGTGGGTGCGAGTTTGTGTGCGAGTGAGTGTGTGTGAATGTGTGTGAGTGTGTGCGAGTGTGTGTAAGTGTGTGTGCGAGTGCGTGCGTGCGAGTGTGTGCGTGCGAGTGTGTGCGTGCGAGTGTGTGCGAGTGTGCTCGAGTGAGTGGGTTCGAGTGGGTGCGAGTGTGTGTGAGTGTGTGCGTGGGTGCGAGATTGTGTGCGAGTGAGTGTGTGTGAATGTGTGTGAGTGTGTGCGAGTGTGTGTAAGTGTGTGTGCAAGTGCGTGCATGCGAGTGTTTGCGTGCGAGTGTGTGCGTGCGAGTGTGTGCAAGTGTGAGTGAGTGTGTGCGAGTGTGTGTGCGAGTGTGTGTGTGAGTGTGTGTGCGAGAGTGTGCGAGTGTGTGCAAGTGTGTGCAAATGTGCCCGAGTGTGCGCGAGTGTGCACGAGTGAGTGAGTGCGAGTGTGTATAAGTGAGTGTGTGTGCGTGTGTGCGAGTTAGTGTGCGAGTGAGTGTGTGTGAATGTGTGCGAGTGTGTGCGAGTGTTTCTGTGCGAGTGTGTGTGCGAGTGTGTGCGTGCGAGTGTGTGCGTGCGAGTGTGTGTGAGTGTGAGTGAGTGTGTGCGAGTGTGTGTGCGAGTGTGTGTGCGAGTGTGTGCGAGTGTGTGCAAATGTGCCCGAGTGTGCGCGAGTGTGCACGAGTGAGTGGGTGCGAGTGTGTGTGAGTGTGCGCATGTAAGTGTGTGCGAGCGTGTGCGAGTGTGTGTGAGTGTGTGTGCGAGTGTGTGTGTGTGAGTGTGAGCGAGTGTGTATGAGTGTGTGTGCGAGTGTGTGCAAGTGTGTGTGAGTGTGTGCGAGTGTGCATAAGTGTGTGCGAGTGTGTGCGAGTGTGCATGAGTGTGTGCGAGTGTGTGCGATTGTGTGTGTGAGTGTGTAGGACTTTCTGTGCGAGTGTTTAGGAGTGTGTGTGTGAGTGTGTGAAAGTGTGTGCGAGTGTGTGCAAGTGTGTGCGTGCGAGTGTGTGCGAGTGTGTGTGAAAGTGTGCGAGTGTGTGCGAGTGTGTGAGTGTGAGTGTGTGCGAATGTGTGCGAGTGTGTGTGCACGAGTGTGCACGAGTTTGTGCATGTAAGTGTATGCATGCGAGTGTGTGCGAGTGTGCTCGAGTGAATGGGTGAGAGTGTTTGCGATTGTGTGTGAGTGTGTGCGAGTAAGTGTGTGTGAGTGTGTATGAATGAGTTTGTGTGAGTGTGTGTGTGCGAGTTTGTGTGCGAGTGTGTGTGAGTGTTTGTGCGAGTGTGTGCGTGCGAGTGTGTGCGCGCGAGTGTGTGTGCGAATGTGTGTGCGTGTGAGTGTGTGCGAGTGTGTATGAGTGTATGTGCGAGTGTGTGCCAGTGTGTGCGAGTGTGTGTGTGCGAGTCTGTGCAAGTGTGTGCGAGTGTGTACGAGTGTGTGTGTGCGAGTGTGTGTGCAATTGTGTATGAGTGTGTGCGAGTGTTTGTGAGTTTGTGCAAGTGTGTGCGAGTGTGCGTGCGAGTGCATGCGAGTGAGTGTGGGTGTGTGCGAGTGTGTGTATGCGAGTCTGTGTGTGATTGTGTATGAGTGTGTGCGAGTGTGTGAGTTTGTGCGAGTGTGTGCGAGTGTGTGTGCGAGTGTGCATGAGTGTGTGCGAGTGTGTGCGATTGTGTGTGTGAGTGTGTAGGACTTTCTGTGCGAGTGTTTAGGAGTGTGTGTGTGAGTGTGTGAAAGTGTGTGCGAGTGTGTGCAAGTGTGTGCGTGCGAGTGTGTGCGAGTGTGTGCGAAAGTGTATGAGTGTGTGCGAGTGTGTGAGTGTGAGTGTGTGTGAATGTGTGCGAGTGTGTGTGCGCGAGTGTGCACAAGTTTGTGCATGTAAGTGTGTGCATGCGAGTGTGTGCGAGTGTGCTCGAGTGAATGGGTGAGAGTGTTTGCGATTGTGTGTGAGTGTGTGCGAGTAAGTGTGTGTGAGTGTGTATGAATGAGTGTGTGTGAGTGTGTGTGTGCGAGTTTGTGTGCGAGTGTGTGTGAGTGTTTGTGCGAGTGTGTGCGTGCGAGTGTGTGTTCGAGTGTGTGCGCGCGAGTGTGTGTGCGAATGTGTGTGCGTGTGAGTGTGTGCGAGTGTGTATGAGTGTATGTGCGAGTGTGTGCCAGTGTGTGCGAGTGTGTGTGTGCGAGTCTGTGCAAGTGTGTGCGAGTGTGTGTGAGTGTGTGTGTGCGAGTGTGTGTGCAATTGTGTATGAGTGTGTGCGAGTGTTTGTGAGTTTGTGCAAGTGTGTGCGAGTGTGCGTGCGAGTGCATGCGAGTGAGTGTGGGTGTGTGCGAGTGTGTGTATGCGAGTCTGTGTGTGATTGTGTATGAGTGTGTGCGAGTGTGTGAGTTTGTGCGAGTGTGTGCGTGTGTGTGCAAGTGCGTGCGAGTGCGAGCAAATGTGTGCGAGAGTGTGCGAGTTTGTGTGTGTGAGTGTGTGTGTGAGTGTGTGCGAATGTGTGCCAGTTTGTGCGTATGAGTGTGTGCAAGTGAGTGCGAGTGTGTGCGAATGTGTGCGTGCGAGTGTGCGCGAGTGTGTGCGTGTGAGTGTGTGCGAGTGTGTGTGTGCGATTGTGTGCGAGTGTGCTCGAGTGACTGGGTGCAAGTGTGTGCGAGTATGTGTGAGTGAGTGTGTGTGAGTGTCTGCGTGTGTGCGAGTTTGTGTGCGAGTTTGTGTGCGAGTGTGTGCGATTGAGTGTGTGCGAATGTGTGCGAGTGTGTGCGAGTGTGTGCAAGTCTGTGTGTGCCAGTGTGTGTGCAATTGTGTATGAGTGTGTGAGAGTGTTTGTGAGTTTGTGCAAGTGTGTGCGAGTGTGCGTGCGAGTGCATGCGAGTGAGTGCGGGTGTGTGCGAGTGTGTGTATGTGAGTCTGTGTGTGATTGTGTATGAGTGTGTGCGAGTGTGTGAGTTTGTGCGAGTGTGTGCGTGTGTGTGCGAGTGCGTGAGAATGAATGCGAGTTCGTGCAAATGTGTGCGAGAGTGTGCGAGTGTGTGTGTGTGAGTGTGTGCGAATGTGTGCGAGTGTGTGTGTGCGATTGTGTATGGTGTGTGCGAGTGTGTGCGTGTGAGTGCGTGCGAGTGTATGCGAGTGTGCGCGAGTGTGTGTGAGTGTGTGCGAGTGTGTGTGCGAGTGTGTGCGAGTGTGTGCAAACGTGCCCGAGTGTGCGCGAGTGTGCACGAGTGAGTGTGTGCGAGTTTGTGCGAGTGTGTATGAGTGAGTGTGTGTGAGTGTGTGCGTGTGTGCGAGTTTGTGTGCGAGTGAGTGTGTGCGAATGTGTGCGAGTGTGTGCGAGTGTGTGAGTGTGTGTGAGTGTGCACGGGTGTGTGTGCGAGTGCGTGCGAGTGTGTGTAAATGTGTGCGAGCGTGTGTGAGTGTGTGTGAGTGTGCACGAGTGTGTGCGTGTGAGTGATTGTGTGTGAGTCTGTGCGAGTGTGTGCTTGCGAGTGTGTGCTAGTGTGCACGAGTGTGTGAGTGTGTGCGAGAGTGCGCGAGTGTGTGCGTGTGAGTAAGTGAGTGTGTGTGTGAGTGTGTGCGAGTGTGTGTGTGAGTGTGTATGACTGTGTGTGCGAGTGTGTGCGCGTGTGTGCGAGTGTGTGCGAGTGTGTGTGCGAGTGTGTGTGTGAGTGTGTTTGAGTGTGTGCAAGTGTGTGCGAGTGTGTGTGCGAGTGCGTACGAGTGTGTGTGAGTGCGTGTAAGTATGTGTGCGAGTGTGTGATTGTGTGGGAGTGTGTGTGAGCTTGTAGCACTGTATGTGCGAGTGTTTGTGAGTGTGTGCGGGTGTGTTTGAGTGTGTGTGAGTGTGTGTGAGTGTGAGTGCGAGTGTGTGCGTGTGAGTGAGTGTGTGTGTGAGTGTGTGCAAGTGTGTGTGTGAGTGTGTAGGACTGTGTGTGCGAGTGTGTGTGCGAGTGTGTGCGAATGTGTATGTGTGTATGTGCGAGTGTGTGCGAGTGTGTGCGAGTGTGTGTGCGAGTGTTTGTGAGTGTGTACGAGTGTGTGTTGGAGTTTGTGCGAGTGTGTGCGAGTGTGTGTGTGAGTGTGTGTGCGAGTGTGTGCATGCGAGTGTGTGCGAGTGTGTGTGTGCGAGTGTGTGCAAGTGTGTGCGAGTGAGTGTGTGCGAGTGTGTGTAAGTGTGTGCGTGCGAGTGTGTGCGAGTGTGTGCGTGCGAGTGTGTGCGAGTGTGTGCGACTGTGTGCGAGTGTGTGCGAGTTTGTGAGTGTGAGTGTGTGCGAATGTGTGCGAGTGTGTTTGCGTGAGTGTGCACTAGTGTGTGCATGTAAGTGTGTGCATGCGAGTGTGTGCGAGTGTGCTCAAGTGAATGGGTGAGAGTGTGTGCGAGTGTGTGTGAGTGTGTGCGAGTAAGTGTGTGTGAGTGTGTATGAGTGAGTGTGTGTGAGTGTGTGTGTGCGAGTTTGTGTGCGAGTGTGTGTGAGTGAGTGTGTGCGAGTGTGTGCGAGTTTGTGTGCGAGTGTTTGTGCGAATGTGTGCGTGCGAGTGTGTGTGTTCGAGTGTGTGCGCGCGAGTGTGTGCGCGCAAGTGTGTGTGCGAATGTGTGTGCGTGTGAGTGTGTGTGAGTGTGTAAGAGTGTATGTGCGAGTGTGTGCCAGTGTGTGCGAGTGTGTGTGTGCGAGTGTGTGCAAGTGTGTTCGAGTGTGTGAGAGTGTGTGTGCGAGTGTGTGTGCAATTGTGTATGAGTGTGTGCGAGTGTTTGTGAGTTTATGCAAGTGTGTGCGAGTGTGCGTGCGAGTGCATGCGAGTGAGTGCGGGTGTGTGCGAGTGTGTGTATGCGAGTCTGTGTGTGATTGTGTATGAGTGTGTGCGAGTGTGTGAGTTTGTGCGAGTGTGTGCGTGTGTGTGTGAGTGCGTGCGAATGCGTGCGAGTTTGTGCAAATGTGTGCGAGAGTGTGCGAGTGTGTGTGTGTGAGTGTGTGCGAATGTGTGCGAGTGTGTGTGTGCGATTGTGTATGGTGTGTGCGAGTGTGTGCGTGTGAGTGCGTGCGAGTGTATGCGAGTGTGCGCGAGTGTGTGTGAGTGTGTGCGAGTGTGTGTGTGTGAGTGTGTGCGAATGTGTGCCAGTTTGTGCGTACGAGTGTGTGCAAGTGAGTGCGAGTGTGTGCCAATGTGTGCGTGCGAGTGTGCGCAAGTGTGTTCGTGTGAGTGTGTGCGAGTGTGTGTGCGAGTGTGTGCGAGTGTGCTCGAGTGACTGGGTGCAAGTGTGTGCGAGTATGTGTGAGTGAGTGTGTGTGAGTGTCTGCGTGTGTGCGAGTTTGTGTGCGAGTTTGTGTGCGAGTGTGTGCGAGTTTGTGTGCGAGTGTGTGCGAGTGAGTGTGTGCGAATGTGTGCGAGTGTGTGCGAGTGTGTGCGTGCGAGTGTGTGCTAGTGTGTGCGTGCGAGTGTGTGCGAGTGTGTTAGTGTGTGTGCGAGTGTGTGCATGCGAGTGTGTGCGTGCGAGTGTGTGCGAGTGTGCTCGAGTGAGTGGGTGCGAGTGGGTGCGAGTGTGTGTGAGTGTGTGCGTGGGTGCGAGTTTGTGTGCGAGTGAGTGTGTGTGAATGTGTGTGAGTGTGTGCGAGTGTGTGTAAGTGTGTGTGCGAGTGAGTGCGTGCGAGTGTGTGCGTGCGAGTGTGTGCGTGCGAGTGTGTGCGAGTGTGCTCGAGTGAGTGGGTGCGAGTGTGTATGAGTGAGTGTGTGTGAGTGTGTGCGTGGGTGCGAGATTGTGTGCGAGTGAGTGTGTGTGAATGTGTGTGAGTGTGTGCGAGTGTGTGTAAGTGTGTGTGCAAGTGCGTGCATGCGAGTGTTTGCGTGCGAGTGTGTGCGTGCGAGTGTGTGCAAGTGTGAGTGAGTGTGTGCGAGTGTGTGTGCGAGTGTGTGTGCGAGTGTGTGTGCGAGAGTGTGCAAGTGTGTGCGAGTGTGTGCAAATGTGCCCGAGTGTGCGCGAGTGTGCACGAGTGAGTGAGTGCGAGTGTGTATAAGTGAGTGTGTGTGCGTGTGTGCGAGTTAGTGTGCGAGTGAGTGTGTGCGAATGTGTGCGAGTGTGTGCGAGTGTTTCTGTGCGAGTGTGTGTGCGAGTGTGTGCGTGCGAGTGTGTGTGAGTGTGAGTGAGTGTGTGCGAGTGTGTGTGCGAGTGTGTGTGCGAGTGTGTGCGAGTGTGTGCAAATGTGCCCGAGTGTGCACGAGTGTGCACGAGTGAGTGGGTGCGAGTGTGTGTGAGTGTGTGCATGTAAGTGTGTGCGAGCATGTGCGAGTGTGTGTGAGTGTGTGTGCGAGTGTGTGTGTGTGAGTGTGAGCGAGTGTGTATGAGTGTGTGTGCGAGTGTGTGCAAGTGTGTGTGAGTGTGTGCGAGTGTGTGTACGAGTGTGTGCGATTGTGCATAAGTGTGTGCGAGTGTGTGCCAGTGTGTGTGCGAGTGTGCATGAGTGTGTGCGAGTGTGTGCGATTGTGTGTGTGAGTGTGTAGGACTTTCTGTGCGAGTGTTTAGGAGTGTGTGTGTGAGTGTGTGAAAGTGTGTGCGAGTGTGTGCAAGTGTGTGCGTGCGAGTGTGTGCGAGTGTGTGCGACTGTGTGCGAGTGTGTGCGAGTGTGTGAGTGTGAGTGTGAGTGTGTGCGAATGTGTGCGAGTGTGTGTGCGCGAGTGTGCACGAGTGTGCGCATGCGAGTGTGCTCAAGTGAATGGGTGAGAGTGTGTGCGAGTGTGTGTGAGTGTGTGCGAGTAAGTGTGTGTGAGTGTGTATGAGTGAGTGTGTGTGAGTGTGTGTGTGCGAGTTTGTGTGCGAGTGTGTGTGAGTGAGTGTGTGCGAGTGTGTTCGAGTGTGTGCGCGCGAGTGTGTGCGCGCAAGTGTGTGTGCGAATGTGTGTGCCTGTGAGTGTGTGTGAGTGTGTATGAGTGTATGTGCGAGTGTGTGCCAGTGTGTGCGAGTGTGTGTGTGCGAGTGTGTGCAAGTGTGTGCGAGTGTGTGCGAGTGTGTGTGTGCGAGTGTGTGTGCAATTGTGTATGAGTGTGTGCGAGTGTTTGTGAGTTTGTGCAAGTGTGTGCGAGTGTGCGTGCGAGTGCATGCGAGTGAGTGCGGGTGTGTGCGAGTGTGTGTATGCGAGTCTGTGTGTGCTTGTGTATGAGTGTGTGCGAGTGTGTGAGTTTGTGCGAGTGCGTGCGTGTGTGTGCGAGTGCGTGCGAATGCGTGCGAGTTCGTGCAAATGTGTGCGAGAGTGTGCGAGTGTGTGTGTGTGAGTGTGTGCGAATGTGTGCGAGTGTGTGTGTGCGATTGTGTATGGTGTGTGCGAGTGTGTGTATGCGAGTCTGTGTGTGCTTGTGTATGAGTGTGTGCGAGTGTGTGAGTTTGTGCGAGTGTGTGCGAATGTGTGCGAGAGTGTGTGAGTGTGTGTGTGTGAGTGTGTGCGAATGTGTGTGAGTGTGTGTGTGCGATTGTGTATGGTGTGTGCGAGTGTGTGCGTGTGAGTGCGTGCGAGTGTATGCGAGTGTGCGCGAGTGTGTGTGAGTGTGTGCGAGTGTGTGTGTGTGAGTGTGTGCGAATGTGTGCCAGTTTGTGCGTACGAGTGTGTGCAAGTGAGTGCGAGTGTGTGCCAATGTGTGCGTGCGAGTGTGCGCAAGTGTGTGCGTGTGAGTGTGTGCGAGTGTGTGTGTGCGAGTGTGTGCGAGTGTGCTCGAGTGACTGGGTGCAAGTGTGTGCGAGTATGTGTGAGTGAGTGTGTGTGAGTGTCTGCGTGTGTGCGAGTTTGTGTGCGAGTGTGTGCGAGTTTGTGTGCGAGTGTGTGCGAGTGAGTGTGTGCGAGTGTGTGCGAGTGTGTGCGTGCGAGTGTGTGCTAGTGTGTGCGTGCGAGTGTGTGCGAGTGTGTTAGTGTGTGTGCGAGTGTGTGCATGTGTGTGTGAGTGTGTGCGAGTGTGCATAAGTGTGTGCGAGTGTGTGCGAGTGTGTGTGCGAGTGTGCATGAGTGTGTGCGAGTGTGTGCGATTGTGTGTGTGAGTGTGTAGGACTTTCTGTGCGAGTGTTTAGGAATGTGTGTGTGAGTGTGTGAAAGTGTGTGCGAGTAAGTGTGTGTGAGTGTGTATGAGTGAGTGTGTGTGAGTGTGTGTGTGCGAGTTTGTGTGCGAGTGTGTGTGAGTGAGTGTGTGCGAGTGTGTGCGAGTTTGTGTGCGAGTGTTTGTGCGAATGTGTGCGTGCGAGTGTGTGTGTTCGAGTGTGTGCGCGCGAGTGTGTGCGCGCAAGTGTGTGTGCGAATGTGTGTGCGTGTGAGTGTGTGTGAGTGTGTATGAGTGTATGTGCGAGTGTGTGCCAGTGTGTGCGAGTGTGTGTGTGCGAGTGTGTGCGAGTGTGTGTGTGCGAGTGTGTGTGCAATTGTGTATGAGTGTGTGCGAGTGTTTGTGAGTTTGTGCAAGTGTGTGCGAGTGTGCATGCGAGTGCATGCGAGTGAGTGCGGGTGTGTGCGAGTGTGTGTATGCGAGTCTGTGTGTGCTTGTGTATGAGTGTGTGCGAGTGTGTGAGTTTGTGCGAGTGTGTGCGTGTGTGTTCGAGTGCGTGCGAATGCGTGCGAGTTCGTGCAAATGTGTGCGAGAGTGTGCGAGTGTGTGTGTGTGAGTGTGTGCGAATGTGTGCGAGTGTGTGTGTGCGATTGTGTATGGTGTGTGCGAGTGTGTGTATGCGAGTCTGTGTGTGCTTGTGTATGAGTGTGTGCGAGTGTGTGAGTTTGTGCGAGTGTGTGCGAATGTGTGCGAGAGTGTGTGAGTGTGTGTGTGTGAGTGTGTGCGAATGTGTGCGAGTGTGTGTGTGCGATTGTGTATGGTGTGTGCGAGTGTGTGCGTGTGAGTGCGTGCGAGTGTATGCGAGTGTGCGCGAGTGTGTGTGAGTGTGTGCGAGTGTGTGTGTGTGAGTGTGTGCGAATGTGTGCCAGTTTGTGCGTACGAGTGTGTGCAAGTGAGTGCGAGTGTGTGCCAATGTGTGCGTGCGAGTGTGCGCAAGTGTGTGCGTGTGAGTGTGTGCGAGTGTGTGTGTGCGAGTGTGTGCGAGTGTGCTCGCGTGACTGGGTGCAAGTGTGTGCGAGTATGTGTGAGTGAGTGTGTGTGAGTGTCTGCGTGTGTGCGAGTTTGTGTGCGAGTGTGTGCGAGTTTGTGTGCGAGTGTGTGCGAGTGAGTGTGTGCGAATGTGTGCGATTGTGTGCGAGTGTGTGCGTGCGAGTGTGTGCTAGTGTGTGCGTGCGAGTGTGTGCGAGTGTGTTAGTGTGTGTGCGAGTGTGTGCATGCGAGTGTGTGCGTGCGAGTGTGTGCGAGTGTGCTCGAGTGAGTGGGTGCCAGTGGGTGCGAGTGTGTGTGAGTGTGTGCGTGGGTGCGAGTTTGTGTGCGAGTGAGTGTGTGTGATTGTGTGTGAGTGTGTGCGAGTGTGTGTAAGTGTGTGTGCGAGTGCGTGCGTGTGAGTGTGTGCGTGCGAGTGTGTGTGTGCGAGTGTGTGCGAGTGTGCTCGAGTGAGTGGGTGCGAGTGTGTATGAGTGAGTGTGTGTGAGTGTGTGCGTGGGTGCGAGATTGTGTGCGAGTGAGTGTGTGTGAATGTGTGTGAGTGTGTGCGAGTGTGTGTAAGTGTGTGTGCAAGTGCGTGCATGCGAGTGTTTGCATGCGAGTGTGTGCGTGCGAGTGTGTGCAAGTGTGAGTGAGTGTGTGCGAGTGTGTGTGCGAGTGTGTGTGCGAGTGTGTGCGAGAGTGTGCGAGTGTGTGCGAGTGTGTGCAAATGTGCCCGAGTGTGCGCGAGTGTGCACGAGTGAGTGAGTGCGAGTGTGTATAAGTGAGTGTGTGTGCGTGTGTGCGAGTTAGTGTGCGAGTGAGTGTGTGCAAATGTTTGCGAGTGTGTGCGAGTGTTTCTGTGCGAGTGTGTGTGCGAGTGTGTGCGTGCGAGTGTGTGTGAGTGTGAGTGAGTGTGTGCGAGTGTGTGTGCGAGTGTGTGTGCGAGTGTGTGCGAGTGTGTGCAAATGTGCACGAGTGTGCGCGAGTGTGCACGAGTGAGTGGGTGCGAGTGTGTGTGAGTGTGTGCATGTAAGTGTGTGCGAGCGTGTGCGAGTGTGTGTGAGTGTGTGTGCGAGTGTGTGTGTGTGTGTGTGTGAGCGAGTGTGTATGAGTGTGTGTGCGAGTGTGTGCAAGTGTGTGTGAGTGTGTGCGAGTGTGCATAAGTGTGTGCGAGTGTGTGCGAGTGTGTGTGCGAGTGTGCATGAGTGTGTGCGAGTGTGTGCGATTGTGTGTGTGAGTGTGTAGGACTTTCTGTGCGAGTGTTTAGGAATGTGTGTGTGAGTGTGTGAAAGTGTGTGCGAGTGTGTGCAAGTGTGTGCGTGCGAGTGTGTGCGAGTGTGTGCGAAAGTGTGCGAGTGTATGCGAGTGTGTGAGTGTGAGTGTGTGCGAATGTGTGCGATTGTGTGTGCGCGAGTGTGCACGAGTTTGTGCATGTAAGTGTGTGCATGTGAGTGTGTGCGAGTGTGCGCGAGTGAATGGGTGAGAGTGTTTGCGATTGTGTGTGAGTGTGTGCGAGTAAGTGTGTGTGAGTGTGTATGAGTGAGTGTGTGTGAGTGTGTGTGTGCGTGTTTGTGTGCGAGTGTGTGTGAGTGAGTGTGTGCGAGTGTGTGCGAGTTTGTGTGCGAGTGTTTGTGCGAGTGTGTGCGTGCGAGTGTGTGTTCGAGTGTGTGCGCACGAGTGTGTGTGCGAATGTGTGTGCGTGTGAGTGTGTGCGAGTGTGTATGAGTGTATGTGCGAGTGTGTGCCAGTGTGTGCGAGTGTGTGCGAGTGTGTGCAAATGTGCCCGAGTGTGCGCGAGTGTGCACGAGTGAGTGAGTGCGAGTGTGCATAAGTGAGTGTGTGTGCGTGTGTGCGAGTTAGTGTGCGAGTGAGTGTGTGCGAATGTGTGCGAGTGTGTGCGAGTGTTTCTGTGCGAGTGTGTGTGCGAGTGTGTGCGTGCGAGTGTGTGCGTGCGAGTGTGTGTGAGTGTGAGTGAGTGTGTGCGAGTGTGTGTGCGAGTGTGTGTGCGAGTGTGTGCGAGTGTGTGCAAATGTGCCCGAGTGTGCGCGAGTGTGCACGAGTGAGTGGGTGCGAGTGTGTGTGGTTGTGTGCATGTAAGTGTGTGCGAGCGTGTGCGAGTGTGTGTGAGTGTGTGTGCGAGTGTGTGTGTGTGAGTGTGAGCGAGTGTGTATGAGTGTGTGTGCGAGTGTGTGCTAGTGGGTGTGAGTGTGTGCGAGTGTGCATAAGTGTGTGTGAGTGTGTGCGAGTGTGTGTGCGAGTGTGCATGAGTGTGTGCGAGTGTGTGCGATTGTGTGTGTGAGTGTCTAGGACTTTCTGTGCGAGTGTTTAGGAGTGTGTGTGTGAGTGTGTGAAAGTGTGTGCAAGTGTGTGCAAGTGTGTGCGTGCGAGTGTGTGCGAAAGTGTGCGAGTGTGTGCGAGTGTGTGAGTGTGAGTGTGTGCGAATGTGTGCGAGTGTGTGTGCGCGAGTGTGCACGAGTTTGTGCATGTAAGTGTGTGCATGCGAGTGTGTGCGAGTGTGCTCGAGTGAATGGGTGAGAGTGTTTGCGATTGTGTGTGAGTGTGTGCGAGTAAGTGTGTGTGAGTGTGTATGAATGAGTGTGTGTGAGTGTGTGTGTGCGAGTTTGTGTGCGAGTGTGTGTGAGTGTTTGTGCGAGTGTGTGCGTGCGAGTGTGTGTTCGAGTGTGTGCGCGCGAGTGTGTGTGCGAATGTGTGTGCGTGTGAGTGTGTGCGAGTGTGTATGAGTGTATGTGCGAGTGTGTGCCAGTGTATGCGAGTGTGTGTGTGCGAGTCTGTGCAAGTGTGTGCGAGTGTGTGCGAGTGTGTGTGTGCGAGTGTGTGTGCAATTGTGTATGAGTGTGTGCGAGTGTTTGTGAGTTTGTGCAAGTGTGTGCGAGTGTGCGTGCGAGTGCATGCAAGTGAGTGTGGGTGTGTGCGAGTGTGTGTATGCGAGTCTGTGTGTGATTGTGTATGAGTGTGTGCGAGTGTGTGAGTTTGTGCGTGTGTGTGCGAGTGCGTGCGAGTGCGAGCAAATGTGTGCGAGAGTGTGCGAGTTTGTGTGTGTGAGTGTGTGTGTGAGTGTGTGCGAATGTGTGCCAGTTTGTGCGTACGAGTGTGTGCAAGTGAGTGCGAGTGTGTGCGAATGTGTGCGTGCGAGTGTGCGCGAGTGTGTGCGTGTGAGTGTGTGCGAGTGTGTGTGTGCAATTGTGTGCGAGTGTGCTCGAGTGACTGGGTGCAAGTGTGTGCGAGTATGTGTGAGTGAGTGTGTGTGAGTGTCTGCGTGTGTGCAAGTTTGTGTGCGAGTGTGTGCGAGTTTGTGTGCGAGTGTGTGCGAGTGAGTGTGTGGGAATGTGTGCGAGTGTGTGCGAGTGTGTGCGAGTCTGTGTGTGCCAGTGTGTGTGAAATTGTGTATGAGTGTGTGCGAGTGTTTGTGAGTTTGTGCAAGTGTGTGCGAGTGTGCGTGCGAGTGCATGCGAGTGAGTGCGGGTGTGTGCGAGTGTGTGTATGCGAGTCTGTGTGTGATTGTGTTTGAGTGTGTGCGAGTGTGTGAGTTTGTGCGAGTGTGTGCGTGTGTGTGCGAGTGCGTGCGAATGCGTGCGAGTTCGTGCAAATGTGTGCGAGAGTGTGCGAGTGTGTGTGTGTGAGTGTGTGCGAATGTGTGCGAGTGTGTGTGTGCGATTGTGTATGGTGTGTGCGAGTGTGTGCGTGTGAGTGCGTGCGAGTGTATGCGAGTGTGCGCGAGTGTGTGTGAGTGTGTGTGTGCGAGTGTGTATGAGTGTATGTGCGAGTGTGTGTGCGAGTGTGTGCAAGTGTGTGTGAGTGTGTGCGAGTGTGTGTGCGAGTGTGTGCGAGTGTGTGCAAACGTGCCCGAGTGTGCGCGAGTGTGCACGAGTGAGTGGGTGCGAGTTTGTGCGAGTGTGTATGAGTGAGTGTGTGTGAGTGTGTGCGTGTGTGCGAGTTTGTGTGCGAGTGAGTGTGTGCGAATGTGTGCGAGTGTGTGCGAGTGTGTGAGTGTGTGTGAGTGTGCATGGGTGTGTGTGTGCGAGTGCGTGCGAGTGAGTGCGAGTGTGTGCAAATGTGTGCGAGCGTGTGTGAGTGTGTGAGTGTGTGTGAGTGTGCACGAGTGTGTGCGTGTGAGTGATTGTGTGTGAGTCTGTGCGAGTGTGTGCTTGCGAGTGTGTGCTAGTGTGCACGAGTGTGTGAGTGTGTGCGAGAGTGCGCGAGTGTGTGCGTGTAAGTGAGTGTGTGTGTGAGTGTGTGCGAGTGTGTGTGTGAGTGTGTATGACTGTGTGTGCGAGTGTGTGCGCGTGTGTGCGAGTGTATGTGCGAGTGTGTGCGAGTGTGTGTGCGAGTGTGTGTGCGAGTGTGTGCGAGTGTGTGCAAATGTGCCCGAGTGTGCGCGAGTGTGCACGAGTGAGTGGGTGCGAGTGTGTGTGAGTGTGCGCATGTAAGTGTGTGCGAGCGTGTGCGAGTGTGTGTGAGTGTGTGTGCGAGTGTGTGTGTGTGAGTGTGAGCGAGTGTGTATGAGTGTGTGTGCGAGTGTGTGCAAGTGTGTGTGAGTGTGTGCGAGTGTGCATAAGTGTGTGCGAGTGTGTGCGAGTGTGCATGAGTGTGTGCGAGTGTGTGCGATTGTGTGTGTGAGTGTGTAGGACTTTCTGTGCGAGTGTTTAGGAGTGTGTGTGTGAGTGTGTGAAAGTGTGTGCGAGTGTGTGCAAGTGTGTGCGTGCGAGTGTGTGCGAGTGTGTGTGAAAGTGTGCGAGTGTGTGCGAGTGTGTGAGTGTGAGTGTGTGCGAATGTGTGCGAGTGTGTGTGCACGAGTGTGCACGAGTTTGTGCATGTAAGTGTATGCATGCGAGTGTGTGCGAGTGTGCTCGAGTGAATGGGTGAGAGTGTTTGCGATTGTGTGTGAGTGTGTGCGAGTAAGTGTGTGTGAGTGTGTATGAATGAGTTTGTGTGAGTGTGTGTGTGCGAGTTTGTGTGCGAGTGTGTGTGAGTGTTTGTGCGAGTGTGTGCGTGCGAGTGTGTGCGCGCGAGTGTGTGTGCGAATGTGTGTGCGTGTGAGTGTGTGCGAGTGTGTATGAGTGTATGTGCGAGTGTGTGCCAGTGTGTGCGAGTGTGTGTGTGCGAGTCTGTGCAAGTGTGTGCGAGTGTGTACGAGTGTGTGTGTGCGAGTGTGTGTGCAATTGTGTATGAGTGTGTGCGAGTGTTTGTGAGTTTGTGCAAGTGTGTGCGAGTGTGCGTGCGAGTGCATGCGAGTGAGTGTGGGTGTGTGCGAGTGTGTGTATGCGAGTCTGTGTGTGATTGTGTATGAGTGTGTGCGAGTGTGTGAGTTTGTGCGAGTGTGTGCGAGTGTGTGTGCGAGTGTGCATGAGTGTGTGCGAGTGTGTGCGATTGTGTGTGTGAGTGTGTAGGACTTTCTGTGCGAGTGTTTAGGAGTGTGTGTGTGAGTGTGTGAAAGTGTGTGCGAGTGTGTGCAAGTGTGTGCGTGCGAGTGTGTGCGAGTGTGTGCGAAAGTGTACGAGTGTGTGCGAGTGTGTGAGTGTGAGTGTGTGTGAATGTGTGCGAGTGTGTGTGCGCGAGTGTGCACAAGTTTGTGCATGTAAGTGTGTGCATGCGAGTGTGTGCGAGTGTGCTCGAGTGAATGGGTGAGAGTGTTTGCGATTGTGTGTGAGTGTGTGCGAGTAAGTGTGTGTGAGTGTGTATGAATGAGTGTGTGTGAGTGTGTGTGTGCGAGTTTGTGTGCGAGTGTGTGTGAGTGTTTGTGCGAGTGTGTGCGTGCGAGTGTGTGTTCGAGTGTGTGCGCGCGAGTGTGTGTGCGAATGTGTGTGCGTGTGAGTGTGTGCGAGTGTGTATGAGTGTATGTGCGAGTGTGTGCCAGTGTGTGCGAGTGTGTGTGTGCGAGTCTGTGCAAGTGTGTGCGAGTGTGTGTGAGTGTGTGTGTGCGAGTGTGTGTGCAATTGTGTATGAGTGTGTGCGAGTGTTTGTGAGTTTGTGCAAGTGTGTGCGAGTGTGCGTGCGAGTGCATGCGAGTGAGTGTGGGTGTGTGCGAGTGTGTGTATGCGAGTCTGTGTGTGATTGTGTATGAGTGTGTGCGAGTGTGTGAGTTTGTGCGAGTGTGTGCGTGTGTGTGCAAGTGCGTGCGAGTGCGAGCAAATGTGTGCGAGAGTGTGCGAGTTTGTGTGTGTGAGTGTGTGTGTGAGTGTGTGCGAATGTGTGCCAGTTTGTGCGTATGAGTGTGTGCAAGTGAGTGCGAGTGTGTGCGAATGTGTGCGTGCGAGTGTGCGCGAGTGTGTGCGTGTGAGTGTGTGCGAGTGTGTGTGTGCGATTGTGTGCGAGTGTGCTCGAGTGACTGGGTGCAAGTGTGTGCGAGTATGTGTGAGTGAGTGTGTGTGAGTGTCTGCGTGTGTGCGAGTTTGTGTGCGAGTTTGTGTGCGAGTGTGTGCGATTGAGTGTGTGCGAATGTGTGCGAGTGTGTGCGAGTGTGTGCAAGTCTGTGTGTGCCAGTGTGTGTGCAATTGTGTATGAGTGTGTGAGAGTGTTTGTGAGTTTGTGCAAGTGTGTGCGAGTGTGCGTGCGAGTGCATGCGAGTGAGTGCGGGTGTGTGCGAGTGTGTGTATGTGAGTCTGTGTGTGATTGTGTATGAGTGTGTGCGAGTGTGTGAGTTTGTGCGAGTGTGTGCGTGTGTGTGCGAGTGCGTGAGAATGCGTGCGAGTTCGTGCAAATGTGTGCGAGAGTGTGCGAGTGTGTGTGTGTGAGTGTGTGCGAATGTGTGCGAGTGTGTGTGTGCGATTGTGTATGGTGTGTGCGAGTGTGTGCGTGTGAGTGCGTGCGAGTGTATGCGAGTGTGCGCGAGTGTGTGTGAGTGTGTGCGAGTGTGTGTGCGAGTGTGTGCGAGTGTGTGCAAACGTGCCCGAGTGTGCGCGAGTGTGCACGAGTGAGTGTGTGCGAGTTTGTGCGAGTGTGTATGAGTGAGTGTGTGTGAGTGTGTGCGTGTGTGCGAGTTTGTGTGCGAGTGAGTGTGTGCGAATGTGTGCGAGTGTGTGCGAGTGTGTGAGTGTGTGTGAGTGTGCACGGGTGTGTGTGCGAGTGCGTGCGAGTGTGTGTAAATGTGTGCGAGCGTGTGTGAGTGTGTGTGAGTGTGCACGAGTGTGTGCGTGTGAGTGATTGTGTGTGAGTCTGTGCGAGTGTGTGCTTGCGAGTGTGTGCTAGTGTGCACGAGTGTGTGAGTGTGTGCGAGAGTGCGCGAGTGTGTGCGTGTGAGTAAGTGAGTGTGTGTGTGAGTGTGTGCGAGTGTGTGTGTGAGTGTGTATGACTGTGTGTGCGAGTGTGTGCGCGTGTGTGCGAGTGTATGTGCGAGTGTGTGCGAGTGTGTGTGCGAGTGTGTGTGTGAGTGTGTTTGAGTGTGTGCAAGTGTGTGCGAGTGTGTGTGCGAGTGCGTACGAGTGTGTGTGAGTGCGTGTAAGTATGTGTGCGAGTGTGTGATTGTGTGGGAGTGTGTGTGAGCTTGTAGCACTGTATGTGCGAGTGTTTGTGAGTGTGTGCGGGTGTGTTTGAGTGTGTGTGAGTGTGTGTGAGTGTGAGTGCGAGTGTGTGCGTGTGAGTGAGTGTGTGTGTGAGTGTGTGCAAGTGTGTGTGTGAGTGTGTAGGACTGTGTGTGCGAGTGTGTGTGCGAGTGTGTGCGAATGTGTATGTGTGTATGTGCGAGTGTGTGCGAGTGTGTGCGAGTGTGTGTGCGAGTGTTTGTGAGTGTGTACGAGTGTGTGTTGGAGTTTGTGCGAGTGTGTGCGAGTGTGTGTGTGAGTGTGTGTGCGAGTGTGTGCATGCGAGTGTGTGCGAGTGTGTGTGTGCGAGTGTGTGCAAGTGTGTGCGAGTGAGTGTGTGCGAGTGTGTGTAAGTGTGTGCGTGCGAGTGTGTGCGAGTGTGTGCGTGCGAGTGTGTGCGAGTGTGTGCGACTGTGTGCGAGTGTGTGCGAGTTTGTGAGTGTGAGTGTGTGCGAATGTGTGCGAGTGTGTTTGCGTGAGTGTGCACTAGTGTGTGCATGTAAGTGTGTGCATGCGAGTGTGTGCGAGTGTGCTCAAGTGAATGGGTGAGAGTGTGTGCGAGTGTGTGTGAGTGTGTGCGAGTAAGTGTGTGTGAGTGTGTATGAGTGAGTGTGTGTGAGTGTGTGTGTGCGAGTTTGTGTGCGAGTGTGTGTGAGTGAGTGTGTGCGAGTGTGTGCGAGTTTGTGTGCGAGTGTTTGTGCGAATGTGTGCGTGCGAGTGTGTGTGTTCGAGTGTGTGCGCGCGAGTGTGTGCGCGCAAGTGTGTGTGCGAATGTGTGTGCGTGTGAGTGTGTGTGAGTGTGTAAGAGTGTATGTGCGAGTGTGTGCCAGTGTGTGCGAGTGTGTGTGTGCGAGTGTGTGCAAGTGTGTTCGAGTGTGTGAGAGTGTGTGTGCGAGTGTGTGTGCAATTGTGTATGAGTGTGTGCGAGTGTTTGTGAGTTTATGCAAGTGTGTGCGAGTGTGCGTGCGAGTGCATGCGAGTGAGTGCGGGTGTGTGCGAGTGTGTGTATGCGAGTCTGTGTGTGATTGTGTATGAGTGTGTGCGAGTGTGTGAGTTTGTGCGAGTGTGTGCGTGTGTGTGTGAGTGCGTGCGAATGCATGCGAGTTTGTGCAAATGTGTGCGAGAGTGTGCGAGTGTGTGTGTGTGAGTGTGTGCGAATGTGTGCGAGTGTGTGTGTGCGATTGTGTATGGTGTGTGCGAGTGTGTGCGTGTGAGTGCGTGCGAGTGTATGCGAGTGTGCGCGAGTGTGTGTGAGTGTGTGCGAGTGTGTGTGTGTGAGTGTGTGCGAATGTGTGCCAGTTTGTGCGTACGAGTGTGTGCAAGTGAGTGCGAGTGTGTGCCAATGTGTGCGTGCGAGTGTGCGCAAGTGTGTTCGTGTGAGTGTGTGCGAGTGTGTGTGCGAGTGTGTGCGAGTGTGCTCGAGTGACTGGGTGCAAGTGTGTGCGAGTATGTGTGAGTGAGTGTGTGTGAGTGTCTGCGTGTGTGCGAGTTTGTGTGCGAGTTTGTGTGCGAGTGTGTGCGAGTTTGTGTGCGAGTGTGTGCGAGTGAGTGTGTGCGAATGTGTGCGAGTGTGTGCGAGTGTGTGCGTGCGAGTGTGTGCTAGTGTGTGCGTGCGAGTGTGTGCGAGTGTGTTAGTGTGTGTGCGAGTGTGTGCATGCGAGTGTGTGCGTGCGAGTGTGTGCGAGTGTGCTCGAGTGAGTGGGTGCGAGTGGGTGCGAGTGTGTGTGAGTGTGTGCGTGGGTGCGAGTTTGTGTGCGAGTGAGTGTGTGTGAATGTGTGTGAGTGTGTGCGAGTGTGTGTAAGTGTGTGTGCGAGTGAGTGCGTGCGAGTGTGTGCGTGCGAGTGTGTGCGTGCCAGTGTGTGCGAGTGTGCTCGAGTGAGTGGGTGCGAGTGTGTATGAGTGAGTGTGTGTGAGTGTGTGCGTGGGTGCGAGATTGTGTGCGAGTGAGTGTGTGTGAATGTGTGTGAGTGTGTGCGAGTGTGTGTAAGTGTGTGTGCAAGTGCGTGCATGCGAGTGTTTGCGTGCGAGTGTGTGCGTGCGAGTGTGTGCAAGTGTGAGTGAGTGTGTGCGAGTGTGTGTGCGAGTGTGTGTGCGAGTGTGTGTGCGAGAGTGTGCAAGTGTGTGCGAGTGTGTGCAAATGTGCCCGAGTGTGCGCGAGTGTGCACGAGTGAGTGAGTGCGAGTGTGTATAAGTGAGTGTGTGTGCGTGTGTGCGAGTTAGTGTGCGAGTGAGTGTGTGCGAATGTGTGCGAGTGTGTGCGAGTGTTTCTGTGCGAGTGTGTGTGCGAGTGTGTGCGTGCGAGTGTGTGTGAGTGTGAGTGAGTGTGTGCGAGTGTGTGTGCGAGTGTGTGTGCGAGTGTGTGCGAGTGTGTGCAAATGTGCCCGAGTGTGCACGAGTGTGCACGAGTGAGTGGGTGCGAGTGTGTGTGAGTGTGTGCATGTAAGTGTGTGCGAGCATGTGCGAGTGTGTGTGAGTGTGTGTGCGAGTGTGTGTGTGTGAGTGTGAGCGAGTGTGTATGAGTGTGTGTGCGAGTGTGTGCAAGTGTGTGTGAGTGTGTGCGAGTGTGTGTACGAGTGTGTGCGATTGTGCATAAGTGTGTGCGAGTGTGTGCCAGTGTGTGTGCGAGTGTGCATGAGTGTGTGCGAGTGTGTGCGATTGTGTGTGTGAGTGTGTAGGACTTTCTGTGCGAGTGTTTAGGAGTGTGTGTGTGAGTGTGTGAAAGTGTGTGCGAGTGTGTGCAAGTGTGTGCGTGCGAGTGTGTGCGAGTGTGTGCGACTGTGTGCGAGTGTGTGCGAGTGTGTGAGTGTGAGTGTGAGTGTGTGCGAATGTGTGCGAGTGTGTGTGCGCGAGTGTGCACGAGTGTGTGCATGCGAGTGTGCTCAAGTGAATGGGTGAGAGTGTGTGCGAGTGTGTGTGAGTGTGTGCGAGTAAGTGTGTGTGAGTGTGTATGAGTGAGTGTGTGTGAGTGTGTGTGTGCGAGTTTGTGTGCGAGTGTGTGTGAGTGAGTGTGTGCGAGTGTGTTCGAGTGTGTGCGCGCGAGTGTGTGCGCGCAAGTGTGTGTGCGAATGTGTGTGCCTGTGAGTGTGTGTGAGTGTGTATGAGTGTATGTGCGAGTGTGTGCCAGTGTGTGCGAGTGTGTGTGTGCGAGTGTGTGCAAGTGTGTGCGAGTGTGTGCGAGTGTGTGTGTGCGAGTGTGTGTGCAATTGTGTATGAGTGTGTGCGAGTGTTTGTGAGTTTGTGCAAGTGTGTGCGAGTGTGCGTGCGAGTGCATGCGAGTGAGTGCGGGTGTGTGCGAGTGTGTGTATGCGAGTCTGTGTGTGCTTGTGTATGAGTGTGTGCGAGTGTGTGAGTTTGTGCGAGTGCGTGCGTGTGTGTGCGAGTGCGTGCGAATGCGTGCGAGTTCGTGCAAATGTGTGCGAGAGTGTGCGAGTGTGTGTGTGTGAGTGTGTGCGAATGTGTGCGAGTGTGTGTGTGCGATTGTGTATGGTGTGTGCGAGTGTGTTTATGCGAGTCTGTGTGTGCTTGTGTATGAGTGTGTGCGAGTGTGTGAGTTTGTGCGAGTGTGTGCGAATGTGTGCGAGAGTGTGTGAGTGTGTGTGTGTGAGTGTGTGCGAATGTGTGTGAGTGTGTGTGTGCGATTGTGTATGGTGTGTGCGAGTGTGTGCGTGTGAGTGCGTGCGAGTGTATGCGAGTGTGCGCGAGTGTGTGTGAGTGTGTGCGAGTGTGTGTGTGTGAGTGTGTGCGAATGTGTGCCAGTTTGTGCGTACGAGTGTGTGCAAGTGAGTGCGAGTGTGTGCCAATGTGTGCGTGCGAGTGTGCGCAAGTGTGTGCGTGTGAGTGTGTGCGAGTGTGTGTGTGCGAGTGTGTGCGAGTGTGCTCGAGTGACTGGGTGCAAGTGTGTGCGAGTATGTGTGAGTGAGTGTGTGTGAGTGTCTGCGTGTGTGCGAGTTTGTGTGCGAGTGTGTGCGAGTTTGTGTGCGAGTGTGTGCGAGTGAGTGTGTGCGAGTGTGTGCGAGTGTGTGCGTGCGAGTGTGTGCTAGTGTGTGCGTGCGAGTGTGTGCGAGTGTGTTAGTGTGTGTGCGAGTGTGTGCATGTGTGTGTGAGTGTGTGCGAGTGTGCATAAGTGTGTGCGAGTGTGTGCGAGTGTGTGTGCGAGTGTGCATGAGTGTGTGCGAGTGTGTGCGATTGTGTGTGTGAGTGTGTAGGACTTTCTGTGCGAGTGTTTAGGAATGTGTGTGTGAGTGTGTGAAAGTGTGTGCGAGTAAGTGTGTGTGAGTGTGTATGAGTGAGTGTGTGTGAGTGTGTGTGTGCGAGTTTGTGTGCGAGTGTGTGTGAGTGAGTGTGTGCGAGTGTGTGCGAGTTTGTGTGCGAGTGTTTGTGCGAATGTGTGCGTGCGAGTGTGTGTGTTCGAGTGTGTGCGCGCGAGTGTGTGCGCGCAAGTGTGTGTGCGAATGTGTGTGCGTGTGAGTGTGTGTGAGTGTGTATGAGTGTATGTGCGAGTGTGTGCCAGTGTGTGCGAGTGTGTGTGTGCGAGTGTGTGCGAGTGTGTGTGTGCGAGTGTGTGTGCAATTGTGTATGAGTGTGTGCGAGTGTTTGTGAGTTTGTGCAAGTGTGTGCGAGTGTGCATGCGAGTGCATGCGAGTGAGTGCGGGTGTGTGCGAGTGTGTGTATGCGAGTCTGTGTGTGCTTGTGTATGAGTGTGTGCGAGTGTGTGAGTTTGTGCGAGTGTGTGCGTGTGTGTTCGAGTGCGTGCGAATGCGTGCGAGTTCGTGCAAATGTGTGCGAGAGTGTGCGAGTGTGTGTGTGTGAGTGTGTGCGAATGTGTGCGAGTGTGTGTGTGCGATTGTGTATGGTGTGTGCGAGTGTGTGTATGCGAGTCTGTGTGTGCTTGTGTATGAGTGTGTGCGAGTGTGTGAGTTTGTGCGAGTGTGTGCGAATGTGTGCGAGAGTGTGTGAGTGTGTGTGTGTGAGTGTGTGCGAATGTGTGCGAGTGTGTGTGTGCGATTGTGTATGGTGTGTGCGAGTGTGTGCGTGTGAGTGCGTGCGAGTGTATGCGAGTGTGCGCGAGTGTGTGTGAGTGTGTGCGAGTGTGTGTGTGTGAGTGTGTGCGAATGTGTGCCAGTTTGTGCGTACGAGTGTGTGCAAGTGAGTGCGAGTGTGTGCCAATGTGTGCGTGCGAGTGTGCGCAAGTGTGTGCGTGTGAGTGTGTGCGAGTGTGTGTGTGCGAGTGTGTGCGAGTGTGCTCGCGTGACTGGGTGCAAGTGTGTGCGAGTATGTGTGAGTGAGTGTGTGTGAGTGTCTGCGTGTGTGCGAGTTTGTGTGCGAGTGTGTGCGAGTTTGTGTGCGAGTGTGTGCGAGTGAGTGTGTGTGAATGTGTGCGATTGTGTGCGAGTGTGTGCGTGCGAGTGTGTGCTAGTGTGTGCGTGCGAGTGTGTGCGAGTGTGTTAGTGTGTGTGCGAGTGTGTGCATGCGAGTGTGTGCGTGCGAGTGTGTGCGAGTGTGCTCGAGTGAGTGGGTGCCAGTGGGTGCGAGTGTGTGTGAGTGTGTGCGTGGGTGCGAGTTTGTGTGCGAGTGAGTGTGTGTGATTGTGTGTGAGTGTGTGCGAGTGTGTGTAAGTGTGTGTGCGAGTGCGTGCGTGTGAGTGTGTGCGTGCGAGTGTGTGTGTGCGAGTGTGTGCGAGTGTGCTCGAGTGAGTGGGTGCGAGTGTGTATGAGTGAGTGTGTGTGAGTGTGTGCGTGGGTGCGAGATTGTGTGCGAGTGAGTGTGTGTGAATGTGTGTGAGTGTGTGCGAGTGTGTGTAAGTGTGTGTGCAAGTGCGTGCATGCGAGTGTTTGCATGCGAGTGTGTGCGTGCGAGTGTGTGCAAGTGTGAGTGAGTGTGTGCGAGTGTGTGTGCGAGTGTGTGTGCGAGTGTGTGCGAGAGTGTGCGAGTGTGTGCGAGTGTGTGCAAATGTGCCCGAGTGTGCGCGAGTGTGCACGAGTGAGTGAGTGCGAGTGTGTATAAGTGAGTGTGTGTGCGTGTGTGCGAGTTAGTGTGCGAGTGAGTGTGTGCAAATGTTTGCGAGTGTGTGCGAGTGTTTCTGTGCGAGTGTGTGTGCGAGTGTGTGCGTGCGAGTGTGTGTGAGTGTGAGTGAGTGTGTGCGAGTGTGTGTGCGAGTGTGTGTGCGAGTGTGTGCGAGTGTGTGCAAATGTGCACGAGTGTGCGCGAGTGTGCACGAGTGAGTGGGTGCGAGTGTGTGTGAGTGTGTGCATGTAAGTGTGTGCGAGCGTGTGCGAGTGTGTGTGAGTGTGTGTGCGAGTGTGTGTGTGTGTGTGTGTGAGCGAGTGTGTATGAGTGTGTGTGCGAGTGTGTGCAAGTGTGTGTGAGTGTGTGCGAGTGTGCATAAGTGTGTGCGAGTGTGTGCGAGTGTGTGTGCGAGTGTGCATGAGTGTGTGCGAGTGTGTGCGATTGTGTGTGTGAGTGTGTAGGACTTTCTGTGCGAGTGTTTAGGAATGTGTGTGTGAGTGTGTGAAAGTGTGTGCGAGTGTGTGCAAGTGTGTGCGTGCGAGTGTGTGCGAGTGTGTGCGAAAGTGTGCGAGTGTATGCGAGTGTGTGAGTGTGAGTGTGTGCGAATGTGTGCGATTGTGTGTGCGCGAGTGTGCACGAGTTTGTGCATGTAAGTGTGTGCATGTGAGTGTGTGCGAGTGTGCGCGAGTGAATGGGTGAGAGTGTTTGCGATTGTGTGTGAGTGTGTGCGAGTAAGTGTGTGTGAGTGTGTATGAGTGAGTGTGTGTGAGTGTGTGTGTGCGTGTTTGTGTGCGAGTGTGTGTGAGTGAGTGTGTGCGAGTGTGTGCGAGTTTGTGTGCGAGTGTTTGTGCGAGTGTGTGCGTGCGAGTGTGTGTTCGAGTGTGTGCGCACGAGTGTGTGTGCGAATGTGTGTGCGTGTGAGTGTGTGCGAGTGTGTATGAGTGTATGTGCGAGTGTGTGCCAGTGTGTGCGAGTGTGTGCGAGTGTGTGCAAATGTGCCCGAGTGTGCGCGAGTGTGCACGAGTGAGTGAGTGCGAGTGTGCATAAGTGAGTGTGTGTGCGTGTGTGCGAGTTAGTGTGCGAGTGAGTGTGTGCGAATGTGTGCGAGTGTGTGCGAGTGTTTCTGTGCGAGTGTGTGTGCGAGTGTGTGCGTGCGAGTGTGTGCGTGCGAGTGTGTGTGAGTGTGAGTGAGTGTGTGCGAGTGTGAGTGAGTGTGTGCGAGTGTGTGTGCGAGTGTGTGTGCGAGTGTGTGCGAGTGTGTGCAAATGTGCCCGAGTGTGCGCGAGTGTGCACGAGTGAGTGGGTGCGAGTGTGTGTGGTTGTGTGCATGTAAGTGTGTGCGAGCGTGTGCGAGTGTGTGTGAGTGTGTGTGCGAGTGTGTGTGTGTGAGTGTGAGCGAGTGTGTATGAGTGTGTGTGCGAGTGTGTGCTAGTGGGTGTGAGTGTGTGCGAGTGTGCATAAGTGTGTGCGAGTGTGTGCGAGTGTGTGTGCGAGTGTGCATGAGTGTGTGCGAGTGTGTGCGATTGTGTGTGTGAGTGTCTAGGACTTTCTGTGCGAGTGTTTAGGAGTGTGTGTGTGAGTGTGTGAAAGTGTGTGCAAGTGTGTGCAAGTGTGTGCGTGCGAGTGTGTGCGAAAGTGTGCGAGTGTGTGCGAGTGTGTGAGTGTGAGTGTGTGCGAATGTGTGCGAGTGTGTGTGCGCGAGTGTGCACGAGTTTGTGCATGTAAGTGTGTGCATGCGAGTGTGTGCGAGTGTGCTCGAGTGAATGGGTGAGAGTGTTTGCGATTGTGTGTGAGTGTGTGCGAGTAAGTGTGTGTGAGTGTGTATGAATGAGTGTGTGTGAGTGTGTGTGTGCGAGTTTGTGTGCGAGTGTGTGTGAGTGTTTGTGCGAGTGTGTGCGTGCGAGTGTGTGTTCGAGTGTGTGCGCGCGAGTGTGTGTGCGAATGTGTGTGCGTGTGAGTGTGTGCGAGTGTGTATGAGTGTATGTGCGAGTGTGTGCCAGTGTATGCGAGTGTGTGTGTGCGAGTCTGTGCAAGTGTGTGCGAGTGTGTGCGAGTGTGTGTGTGCGAGTGTGTGTGCAATTGTGTATGAGTGTGTGCGAGTGTTTGTGAGTTTGTGCAAGTGTGTGCGAGTGTGCGTGCGAGTGCATGCAAGTGAGTGTGGGTGTGTGCGAGTGTGTGTATGCGAGTCTGTGTGTGATTGTGTATGAGTGTGTGCGAGTGTGTGAGTTTGTGCGTGTGTGTGCGAGTGCGTGCGAGTGCGAGCAAATGTGTGCGAGAGTGTGCGAGTTTGTGTGTGTGAGTGTGTGTGTGAGTGTGTGCGAATGTGTGCCAGTTTGTGCGTACGAGTGTGTGCAAGTGAGTGCGAGTGTGTGCGAATGTGTGCGTGCGAGTGTGCGCGAGTGTGTGCGTGTGAGTGTGTGCGAGTGTGTGTGTGCAATTGTGTGCGAGTGTGCTCGAGTGACTGGGTGCAAGTGTGTGCGAGTATGTGTGAGTGAGTGTGTGTGAGTGTCTGCGTGTGTGCAAGTTTGTGTGCGAGTGTGTGCGAGTTTGTGTGCGAGTGTGTGCGAGTGAGTGTGTGGGAATGTGTGCGAGTGTGTGCGAGTGTGTGCGAGTCTGTGTGTGCCAGTGTGTGTGAAATTGTGTATGAGTGTGTGCGAGTGTTTGTGAGTTTGTGCAAGTGTGTGCGAGTGTGCGTGCGAGTGCATGCGAGTGAGTGCGGGTGTGTGCGAGTGTGTGTATGCGAGTCTGTGTGTGATTGTGTTTGAGTGTGTGCGAGTGTGTGAGTTTGTGCGAGTGTGTGCGTGTGTGTGCGAGTGCGTGCGAATGCGTGCGAGTTCGTGCAAATGTGTGCGAGAGTGTGCGAGTGTGTGTGTGTGAGTGTGTGCGAATGTGTGCGAGTGTGTGTGTGCGATTGTGTATGGTGTGTGCGAGTGTGTGCGTGTGAGTGCGTGCGAGTGTATGCGAGTGTGCGCGAGTGTGTGTGAGTGTGTGTGTGCGAGTGTGTATGAGTGTATGTGCGAGTGTGTGTGCGAGTGTGTGCAAGTGTGTGTGAGTGTGTGCGAGTGTGTGTGCGAGTGTGTGCGAGTGTGTGCAAACGTGCCCGAGTGTGCGCGAGTGTGCACGAGTGAGTGGGTGCGAGTTTGTGCGAGTGTGTATGAGTGAGTGTGTGTGAGTGTGTGCGTGTGTGCGAGTTTGTGTGCGAGTGAGTGTGTGCGAATGTGTGCGAGTGTGTGCGAGTGTGTGAGTGTGTGTGAGTGTGCATGGGTGTGTGTGTGCGAGTGCGTGCGAGTGAGTGCGAGTGTGTGCAAATGTGTGCGAGCGTGTGTGAGTGTGTGAGTGTGTGTGAGTGTGCACGAGTGTGTGCGTGTGAGTGATTGTGTGTGAGTCTGTGCGAGTGTGTGCTTGCGAGTGTGTGCTAGTGTGCACGAGTGTGTGAGTGTGTGCGAGAGTGCGCGAGTGTGTGCGTGTAAGTGAGTGTGTGTGTGAGTGTGTGCGAGTGTGTGTGTGAGTGTGTATGACTGTGTGTGCGAGTGTGTGCGCGTGTGTGCGAGTGTATGTGCGAGTGTGTGCGAGTGTGTGTGCGAGTGTGTGTGTGAGTGTGTTTGAGTGTGTGCAAGTGTGTGCGAGTGTGTGTGCGAGTGCGTACGAGTGTGTGTGAGTGTGTGTAAGTATGTGTGCGAGTGTGTGATTGTGTGGGAGTGTGTGTGAGCTTGTAGCACTGTATGTGCGAGTGTTTGTGAGTGTGTGCGGGTGTGTTCAAGTGTGTGTAAGTGTGTGAGTGTGTGTGAGTGTGAGTGCGAGTGTGTGCGTGTGAGTGAGTGTGTGTGTGAGTGTGTGCAAGTGTGTGTGTGAGTGTGTAGGACTGTGTGTGCGAGTGTGTGTGCGAGTGTGTGCGAATGTGTATGTGCGAGTGTGTGCGAGTGTGTGCGAGTGTGTGTGCGAGTGTTTGTGAGTGTGTACGAGTGTGTGTTGGAGTTTGTGCGAGTGTGTGCGAGTGTGTGTGTGAGTGTGTGTGCGAGTGTGTGCATGCGAGTGTGTGCGAGTGTGTGTGTGCGAGTGTGTGCAAGTGTGTGCGAGTGAGTGCGTGCGAGTGTGTGCGAGTGTGTGCGACTGTGTGCGAGTGTGTGCGAGTGTGTGTGTGCGAGTGTGTGCGTGCGAGTGTGTGCGAGTGTGTGCGTGCGAGTGTGTGCGAGTGTGTGCGACTGTGTGCGAGTGTGTGCGAGTGTGTGCGTGTGAGTGTGTGCGAATGTGTGCGAGTGTGTTTGCGCGAGTGTGCACGAGTGTGTGCATGTAAGTGTGTGCATGCGAGTGTGTGCGAGTGTGCTCAAGTGAATGGGTGAGAGTGTGTGCGAGTGTGTGTGAGTGTGTGCGAGTAAGTGTGTGTGAGTGTGTATGAGTGAGTGTGTGTGAGTGTGTGTGTGTGAGTGTGTGTGAGTGAGTGTGTGCGAGTGTGTGCGAGTTTGTGTGCGAGTGTTTGTGCGAATGTGTGCGTTCGAGTGTGTGTGTTCGAGTGTGTGCGCGCGAGTGTGTGCGCGCAAGTGTGTGTGCGAATGTGTGTGCGTGTGAGTGTGTGTGAGTGTGTAAGAGTGTATGTGAGAGTGTGTGCCAGTGTGTGCGAGTGTGTGTGTGCGAGTGTGTGCAAGTGTGTGCGAGTGTGTGCGAGTGTGTGTGTGCGAGTGTGTGTGTAATTGTGTATGAGTGTGTGCGAGTGTTTGTGAGTTTGTGCAAGTGTGTGCGAGTGTGCGTGCGAGTGCATGCGAGTGAGTGCGAGTGTGTGCGAGTGTGTGTATGCGAGTCTGTGTGTGCTTGTGTATGAGTGTGTGCGAGTGTGTGAGTTTGTGCGAGTGTGTGCGTGTGTGTGCGAGTGCGTGCGAATGCGTGCGAGTTCGTGCAAATGTGTGCGAGAGTGTGTGAGTGTGTGTGTGTGAGTGTGTGCGAATGTGTGTGAGTGTGTGTGTGCGATTGTGTATGGTGTGTGCGAGTGTGTGCGTGTGAGTGCGTGCGAGTGTATGCGAGTGTGCGCGAGTGTGTGTGAGTGTTTGCGAGTGTGTGTGTGTGTGAGTGTGTGCGAATGTGTGCCAGATGTGCGTACGAGTGTGTGCAAGTGAGTGCGAGTGTTTGCCAATGTGTGCGTGCGAGTGTGCGCAAGTGTGTGCGTGTGAGTGTGTGCGAGTGTGTGTGTGCGAGTGTGTGCGAGTGTGCTCGAGTGACTGGGTGCAAGTGTGTGCGAGTATGTGTGAGTGAGTGTGTGTGAGTGTCTGCGTGTGTGCGAGTTTGTGTGCGAGTGTGTGCGAGTTTGTGTTCGAGTGTGTGCGAGTGAGTGTGTGCGAATGTGTGCGAGTGTGTGCGTGCGAGTGTGTGCTAGTGTGTGCGTGCGAGTGTGTGCGAGTGTGTTAGTGTGTGTGCGAGTGTGTGCGTGCGAGTGTGTGCGTGCGAGTGTGTGCGAGTGTGCTCGAATGAGTGGGTGCGAGTGGGAGCGAGTGTGTGTGAGTGTGTGCGTGGGTGCGAGTTTGTGTGCGAGTGAGTGTGTGTGAATGTGTGTGAGTGTGTGTGAGTGTGTGTAAGTGTGTGTGCGAGTGCGTGCGTGCGAGTGTGTGCGTGCGAGTATGTGCGTGCGAGTGTGTGCGAGTGTGCTCGAGTGAGTGGGTGCGAGTGTGTATGAGTGAGTGTGTGTGAGTATGTGCGTGGGTGCGAGATTGTGTGCGAGTGAGTGTGTGTGAATGTGTGTGAGTGTGTGCGAGTGTGTGTAAGTGTGTGTGCAAGTGCGTGCATGCGAGTGTGTGCAAGTGTGAGTGAGTGTGTGTGAGTGTGTGTGCGAGTGTGTGTGCGAGTGTGTGCGTTTGTGTGCGAGTGCGTGCGAGTGCGTGCAAATGTGTGCGAGAGTGTGCGAGTGTGGGCGTGCGAGTGTGTGCTAGTGTGCGTGAGTGTGTGAGTGTGTGTGAGTGTGCGTGAGTAAGTGTGCGTGTGAGTGCGTGCGTGCGAGTGTTTCCGAGTGTGTGTGTGAGTGTGTAGGATTGTGTGTGCGAGTGTGTGCGAGTGTGTGTGCGAGTGTGTGCGAGTGTGTATGAGTGTATGTGCGAGTGTGTGTGCGAGTGTGTGCGTGCAAGTGTTTGCGTGCGAGTGTGTGCGAGTGTGTGCAAGTGTATGTGAGTGTGTGTGAGTGTGTGTGCGAGTGTGTGCGAGTGTGTGCAAACGTGCCCGAGTGTGCGCGAGTGTGCACGAGTGAGTGGGTGCGAGTTTGTGCGAGTGTGTATGAGTGAGTGTGTGTGAGTGTGTGCGTGTGTGTGAGTTTGTGTGCGAGTGAGTGTGTGCGAATGTGTGCGAGTGTGTGCGAGTGTGTGAGTGTGTGTGAGTGTGCACGGGTGTGTGTGTGTGCGAGTGCGTGCGAGTGAGTGTGAGTGTGTGCAAATGTGTGCGAGCGTGTGTGAGTGTGTGAGTGTGTGTGAGTGTGCACGAGTGTGTGCGTGTGAGTGATTGTGTGTGAGTCTGTGCGAGTGTGTGCTTGCGAGTGTGTGCTAGTGTGCACGAGTGTGTGAGTGTGTGCGAGAGTGCGCGAGTGTGTGAGTGTGAGTAAGTGAGTTTGTGTGTGAGTGTGTGCGAGTGTGTGTGTGAGTGTGTATGACTGTGTGTGCGAGTGTGTGCGCGTGTGTGCGAGTGTATGTGCGAGTGTGTGCGAGTGTGTGTGCGAGTGTGTGTGTGAGTGTGTTTGAGTGTGTGCAAGTGTGTGCGAGTGTGTGTGCGAGTGCGTACGAGTGTGTGTGAGTGTGTGTAAGTATGTGTGCGAGTGTGTGATTGTGTGGGAGTGTGTGTGAGCTTGTAGCACTGTATGTGCGAGTGTTTGTGAGTGTGTGCGGGTGTGTTCGAGTGTGTGTAAGTGTGTGAGTGTGTGTGAGTGTGAGTGCGAGTGTGTGCGTGTGAGTGAGTGTGTGTGTGAGTGTGTGCAAGTGTGTTTGTGAGTGTGTAGGACTGTGTGTGCGAGTGTGTGTGCGAGTGTGTGCGAATGTGTATGTGTGTGTGTGCGAGTGTGTGTGCGAGTGTTTGTGAGTGTGTACGAGTGTGTGTTGGAGTTTGTGCGAGTGTGTGCGAGTGTGTGTGTGAGTGTGTGTGCGAGTGTGTGCATGCGAGTGTGTGTGTGCGAGTGTGCAAAAGTGTGTGCGAGTGAGTGTGTGCGAGTGTGTGTGCGAGTGTGTGCGTGCGAGTGTGTGCGAGTGTGTGCGTGCGAGTGTGTGCAAGTGTGTGCGACTGTGTGCGAGTGTGTGCGAGTGTGTGAGTGTGAGTGTGTGCGAATGTGTGCGAGTGTGTTTGCGCGAGTGTGCACGAGTGTGTGCATGTAAGTGTGTGCATGCGAGTGTGTGCGAGTGTGCTCAAATGAATGGGTGAGAGTGTGTGCGAGTGTGTGTGAGTGTGTGCGAGTAAGTGTGTGTGAGTGTGTATGAGTGAGTGTGTGTGAGTGTGTGTGTGCGAGTTTGTGTGCGAGTGTGTGTGAGTGAGTGTGTGCGAGTGTGTGCGAGTTTGTGTGCGAGTGTTTGTGCGAATGTGTGCGTGCGAGTGTGTGTGTTCGAGTGTGTGCGCGCGAGTGTGTGCACGCAAGTGTGTGTGCGAATGTGTGTGCGTGTGAGTGTGTGTGAGTGTGTATGAGTGTATGTGCGAGTGTGTGCCAGTGTGTGCGAGTGTGTGCCAGTGTGTGCGAGTGTGTGTGTGCGAGTGTGTGCAAGTGTGTGCGAGGGTGTGCGAGTGTGTGTGTGCGAGTGTGTGTGCAATTGTGTATGAGTGTGTGCGAGTGTTTGTGAGTTTGTGCAAGTGTGTGCGAGTGTGCGTGCGAGTGCATGCGAGTGAGTGCGGGTGTGTGCGAGTGTGTGTATGCGAGTCTGTGTGTGCTTGTGTATGAGTGTGTGCGAGTGTGTGAGTTTGTGCGAGTGTGTGCGAATGTGTGCGAGAGTGTGCGAGTGTGTGTGTGTGAGTGTGTGCGAGTGTATGCGAGTGTGCGCGAGTGTGTGTGAGTGTGTGCGAGTTTGTGTGTGTGAGTGTGTGCGAATGTGTGCCAGTTTGTGCGTACGAGTGTGTGCAAGTGAGTGCGAGTGTGTGCCAATGTGTGCGTGCGAGTGTGCGCAAGTGTGTGCGTGTGAGTGTGTGCGAGTGTGTGTGTGCGAGTGTGTGCGAGTGTGCTCGAGTGACTGGGTGCAAGTGTGTGCGAGTATGTGTGAGTGAGTGTGTGTGAGTGTCTGCGTGTGTGCGAGTTTGTGTGCGAGTGTGTGCGAGTTTGTGTGCGAGTGTGTGCGAGTGAGTGTGTGCGAATGTGTGCGAGTGTGTGCGAGTGTGTGCGTGCGAGTGTGTGCTAGTGTGTGCGTGCCAGTGTGTGCGAGTGTGTTAGTGTGTGTGCGAGTGTGTGCGTGCGAGTGTGTGCGTGCGAGTGTGTGCGAGTGTGCTCGAGTGAGTGGGTGCGAGTGGGTGCGAGTGTGTGTGAGTGTGTGCGTGGGTGCGAGTTTGTGTGCGAGTGAGTGTGTGTGAATGTGTGTGAGTGTGTGCGAGTGTGTGTAAGTGTGTGTGCGAGTGCGTGCGTGCGAGTGTGTGCGTGCGAGTGTGTGCGTGCGAGTGTGTGCGAGTGTGCTCGAGTGAGTGGGTTCGAGTGGGTGCGAGTGTGTGTGAGTGTGTGCGTGGGTGCGAGATTGTGTGCGAGTGAGTGTGTGTGAATGTGTGTGAGTGTGTGCGAGTGTGTGTAAGTGTGTGTGCAAGTGCGTGCATGCGAGTGTTTGCGTGCGAGTGTGTGCGTGCGAGTGTGTGCAAGTGTGAGTGAGTGTGTGCGAGTGTGTGTGCGAGTGTGTGTGTGAGTGTGTGTGCGAGAGTGTGCGAGTGTGTGCAAGTGTGTGCAAATGTGCCCGAGTGTGCGCGAGTGTGCACGAGTGAGTGAGTGCGAGTGTGTATAAGTGAGTGTGTGTGCGTGTGTGCGAGTTAGTGTGCGAGTGAGTGTGTGTGAATGTGTGCGAGTGTGTGCGAGTGTTTCTGTGCGAGTGTGTGTGCGAGTGTGTGCGTGCGAGTGTGTGCGTGCGAGTGTGTGTGAGTGTGAGTGAGTGTGTGCGAGTGTGTGTGCGAGTGTGTGTGCGAGTGTGTGCGAGTGTGTGCAAATGTGCCCGAGTGTGCGCGAGTGTGCACGAGTGAGTGGGTGCGAGTGTGTGTGAGTGTGCGCATGTAAGTGTGTGCGAGCGTGTGCGAGTGTGTGTGAGTGTGTGTGCGAGTGTGTGTGTGTGAGTGTGAGCGAGTGTGTATGAGTGTGTGTGCGAGTGTGTGCAAGTGTGTGTGAGTGTGTGCGAGTGTGCATAAGTGTGTGCGAGTGTGTGCGAGTGTGCATGAGTGTGTGCGAGTGTGTGCGATTGTGTGTGTGAGTGTGTAGGACTTTCTGTGCGAGTGTTTAGGAGTGTGTGTGTGAGTGTGTGAAAGTGTGTGCGAGTGTGTGCAAGTGTGTGCGTGCGAGTGTGTGCGAGTGTGTGTGAAAGTGTGCGAGTGTGTGCGAGTGTGTGAGTGTGAGTGTGTGCGAATGTGTGCGAGTGTGTGTGCACGAGTGTGCACGAGTTTGTGCATGTAAGTGTATGCATGCGAGTGTGTGCGAGTGTGCTCGAGTGAATGGGTGAGAGTGTTTGCGATTGTGTGTGAGTGTGTGCGAGTAAGTGTGTGTGAGTGTGTATGAATGAGTTTGTGTGAGTGTGTGTGTGCGAGTTTGTGTGCGAGTGTGTGTGAGTGTTTGTGCGAGTGTGTGCGTGCGAGTGTGTGCGCGCGAGTGTGTGTGCGAATGTGTGTGCGTGTGAGTGTGTGCGAGTGTGTATGAGTGTATGTGCGAGTGTGTGCCAGTGTGTGCGAGTGTGTGTGTGCGAGTCTGTGCAAGTGTGTGCGAGTGTGTACGAGTGTGTGTGTGCGAGTGTGTGTGCAATTGTGTATGAGTGTGTGCGAGTGTTTGTGAGTTTGTGCAAGTGTGTGCGAGTGTGCGTGCGAGTGCATGCGAGTGAGTGTGGGTGTGTGCGAGTGTGTGTATGCGAGTCTGTGTGTGATTGTGTATGAGTGTGTGCGAGTGTGTGAGTTTGTGCGAGTGTGTGCGAGTGTGTGTGCGAGTGTGCATGAGTGTGTGCGAGTGTGTGCGATTGTGTGTGTGAGTGTGTAGGACTTTCTGTGCGAGTGTTTAGGAGTGTGTTTGTGAGTGTGTGAAAGTGTGTGCGAGTGTGTGCAAGTGTGTGCGTGCGAGTGTGTGCGAGTGTGTGCGAAAGTGTACGAGTGTGTGCGAGTGTGTGAGTGTGAGTGTGTGTGAATGTGTGCGAGTGTGTGTGCGCGAGTGTGCACAAGTTTGTGCATGTAAGTGTGTGCATGCGAGTGTGTGCGAGTGTGCTCGAGTGAATGGGTGAGAGTGTTTGCGATTGTGTGTGAGTGTGTGCGAGTAAGTGTGTGTGAGTGTGTATGAATGAGTGTGTGTGAGTGTGTGTGTGCGAGTTTGTGTGCGAGTGTGTGTGAGTGTTTGTGCGAGTGTGTGCGTGCGAGTGTGTGTTCGAGTGTGTGCGCGCGAGTGTGTGTGCGAATGTGTGTGCGTGTGAGTGTGTGCGAGTGTGTATGAGTGTATGTGCGAGTGTGTGCCAGTGTGTGCGAGTGTGTGTGTGCGAGTCTGTGCAAGTGTGTGCGAGTGTGTGTGAGTGTGTGTGTGCGAGTGTGTGTGCAATTGTGTATGAGTGTGTGCGAGTGTTTGTGAGTTTGTGCAAGTGTGTGCGAGTGTGCGTGCGAGTGCATGCGAGTGAGTGTGGGTGTGTGCGAGTGTGTGTATGCGAGTCTGTGTGTGATTGTGTATGAGTGTGTGCGAGTGTGTGAGTTTGTGCGAGTGTGTGCGTGTGTGTGCAAGTGCGTGCGAGTGCGAGCAAATGTGTGCGAGAGTGTGCGAGTTTGTGTGTGTGAGTGTGTGTGTGAGTGTGTGCGAATGTGTGCCAGTTTGTGCGTATGAGTGTGTGCAAGTGAGTGCGAGTGTGTGCGAATGTGTGCGTGCGAGTGTGCGCGAGTGTGTGCGTGTGAGTGTGTGCGAGTGTGTGTGTGCGATTGTGTGCGAGTGTGCTCGAGTGACTGGGTGCAAGTGTGTGCGAGTATGTGTGAGTGAGTGTGTGTGAGTGTCTGCGTGTGTGCGAGTTTGTGTGCGAGTGTGTGCGAGTTTGTGTGCGAGTGTGTGCGATTGAGTGTGTGCGAATGTGTGCGAGTGTGTGCGAGTGTGTGCAAGTCTGTGTGTGCCAGTGTGTGTGCAATTGTGTATGAGTGTGTGAGAGTGTTTGTGAGTTTGTGCAAGTGTGTGCGAGTGTGCGTGCGAGTGCATGCGAGTGAGTGCGGGTGTGTGCGAGTGTGTGTATGTGAGTCTGTGTGTGATTGTGTATGAGTGTGTGCGAGTGTGTGAGTTTGTGCGAGTGTGTGCGTGTGTGTGCGAGTGCGTGAGAATGCGTGCGAGTTCGTGCAAATGTGTGCGAGAGTGTGCGAGTGTGTGTGTGTGAGTGTGTGCGAATGTGTGCGAGTGTGTGTGTGCGATTGTGTATGGTGTGTGCGAGTGTGTGCGTGTGAGTGCGTGCGAGTGTATGCGAGTGTGCGCGAGTGTGTGCGAGTGTGTGCGAGTGTGTGTGCGAGTGTGTGCGAGTGTGTGCAAACGTGCCCGAGTGTGCGCGAGTGTGCACGAGTGAGTGTGTGCGAGTTTGTGCGAGTGTGTATGAGTGAGTGTGTGTGAGTGTGTGCGTGTGTGCGAGTTTGTGTGCGAGTGAGTGTGTGCGAATGTGTGCGAGTGTGTGCGAGTGTGTGAGTCTGTGTGAGTGTGCACGGGTGTGTGTGCGAGTGCGTGCGAGTGTGTGTAAATGTGTGCGAGCGTGTGTGAGTGTGTGTGAGTGTGCACGAGTGTGTGCGTGTGAGTGATTGTGTGTGAGTCTGTGCGAGTGTGTGCTTGCGAGTGTGTGCTAGTGTGCACGAGTGTGTGAGTGTGTGCGAGAGTGCGCGAGTGTGTGCGTGTGAGTAAGTGAGTGTGTGTGTGAGTGTGTGCGAGTGTGTGTGTGAGTGTGTATGACTGTGTGTGCGAGTGTGTGCGCGTGTGTGCGAGTGTATGTGCGAGTGTGCGAGTGTGTGTGCGAGTGTGTGTGTGAGTGTGTTTGAGTGTGTGCAAGTGTGTGCGAGTGTGTGTGCGAGTGCGTACGAGTGTGTGTGAGTGCGTGTAAGTATGTGTGCGAGTGTGTGATTGTGTGGGAGTGTGTGTGAGCTTGTAGCACTGTATGTGCGAGTGTTTGTGAGTGTGTGCGGGTGTGTTTGAGTGTGTGTGAGTGTGTGTGAGTGTGAGTGCGAGTGTGTGCGTGTGAGTGAGTGTGTGTGTGAGTGTGTGCAAGTGTGTGTGTGAGTGTGTAGGACTGTGTGTGCGAGTGTGTGTGCGAGTGTGTGCGAATGTGTATGTGTGTATGTGCGAGTGTGTGCGAGTGTGTGCGAGTGTGTGTGCGAGTGTTTGTGAGTGTGTACGAGTGTGTGTTGGAGTTTGTGCGAGTGTGTGCGAGTGTGTGTGTGAGTGTGTGTGCGAGTGTGTGCATGCGAGTGTGTGCGAGTGTGTGTGTGCGAGTGTGTGCAAGTGTGTGCGAGTGAGTGTGTGCGAGTGTGTGTAAGTGTGTGCGTGCGAGTGTGTGCGAGTGTGTGCGTGCGAGTGTGTGCGAGTGTGTGCGACTGTGTGCGAGTGTGTGCGAGTTTGTGAGTGTGAGTGTGTGCGAATGTGTGCGAGTGTGTTTGCGTGAGTGTGCACTAGTGTGTGCATGTAAGTGTGTGCATGCGAGTGTGTGCGAGTGTGCTCAAGTGAATGGGTGAGAGTGTGTGCGAGTGTGTGTGAGTGTGTGCGAGTAAGTGTGTGTGAGTGTGTATGAGTGAGTGTGTGTGAGTGTGTGTGTGCGAGTTTGTGTGCGAGTGTGTGTGAGTGAGTGTGTGCGAGTGTGTGCGAGTTTGTGTGCGAGTGTTTGTGCGAATGTGTGCGTGCGAGTGTGTGTGTTCGAGTGTGTGCGCGCGAGTGTGTGCGCGCAAGTGTGTGCGCGCAAGTGTGTGTGCGAATGTGTGTGCGTGTGAGTGTGTGTGAGTGTGTAAGAGTGTATGTGCGAGTGTGTGCCAGTGTGTGCGAGTGTGTGTGTGCGAGTGTGTGCAAGTGTGTTCGAGTGTGTGAGAGTGTGTGTGCGAGTGTGTGTGCAATTGTGTATGAGTGTGTGCGAGTGTTTGTGAGTTTATGCAAGTGTGTGCGAGTGTGCGTGCGAGTGCATGCGAGTGAGTGCGGGTGTGTGCGAGTGTGTGTATGCGAGTCTGTGTGTGATTGTGTATGAGTGTGTGCGAGTGTGTGAGTTTGTGCGAGTGTGTGCGTGTGTGTGTGAGTGCGTGCGAATGCGTGCGAGTTTGTGCAAATGTGTGCGAGAGTGTGCGAGTGTGTGTGTGTGAGTGTGTGCGAATGTGTGCGAGTGTGTGTGTGCGATTGTGTATGGTGTGTGCGAGTGTGTGCGTGTGAGTGCGTGCGAGTGTATGCGAGTGTGCGCGAGTGTGTGTGAGTGTGTGCGAGTGTGTGTGTGTGAGTGTGTGCGAATGTGTGCCAGTTTGTGCGTACGAGTGTGTGCAAGTGAGTGCGAGTGTGTGCCAATGTGTGCGTGCGAGTGTGCGCAAGTGTGTTCGTGTGAGTGTGTGCGAGTGTGTGTGCGAGTGTGTGCGAGTGTGCTCGAGTGACTGGGTGCAAGTGTGTGCGAGTATGTGTGAGTGAGTGTGTGTGAGTGTCTGCGTGTGTGCGAGTTTGTGTGCGAGTTTGTGTGCGAGTGTGTGCGAGTTTGTGTGCGAGTGTGTGCGAGTGAGTGTGTGCGAATGTGTGCGAGTGTGTGCGAGTGTGTGCGTGCGAGTGTGTGCTAGTGTGTGCGTGCGAGTGTGTGCGAGTGTGTTAGTGTGTGTGCGAGTGTGTGCATGCGAGTGTGTGCGTGCGAGTGTGTGCGAGTGTGCTCGAGTGAGTGGGTGCGAGTGGGTGCGAGTGTGTGTGAGTGTGTGCGTGGGTGCGAGTTTGTGTGCGAGTGAGTGTGTGTGAATGTGTGTGAGTGTGTGCGAGTGTGTGTAAGTGTGTGTGCGAGTGAGTGCGTGCGAGTGTGTGCGTGCGAGTGTGTGCGTGCGAGTGTGTGCGAGTGTGCTCGAGTGAGTGGGTGCGAGTGTGTATGAGTGAGTGTGTGTGAGTGTGTGCGTGGGTGCGAGATTGTGTGCGAGTGAGTGTGTGTGAATGTGTGTGAGTGTGTGCGAGTGTGTGTAAGTGTGTGTGCAAGTGCGTGCATGCGAGTGTTTGCGTGCGAGTGTGTGCGTGCGAGTGTGTGCAAGTGTGAGTGAGTGTGTGCGAGTGTGTGTGCGAGTGTGTGTGCGAGTGTGTGTGCGAGAGTGTGCAAGTGTGTGCGAGTGTGTGCAAATGTGCCCGAGTGTGCGCGAGTGTGCACGAGTGAGTGAGTGCGAGTGTGTATAAGTGAGTGTGTGTGCGTGTGTGCGAGTTAGTGTGCGAGTGAGTGTGTGCGAATGTGTGCGAGTGTGTGCGAGTGTTTCTGTGCGAGTGTGTGTGCGAGTGTGTGCGTGCGAGTGTGTGTGAGTGTGAGTGAGTGTGTGCGAGTGTGTGTGCGAGTGTGTGTGCGAGTGTGTGCGAGTGTGTGCAAATGTGCCCGAGTGTGCACGAGTGTGCACGAGTGAGTGGGTGCGAGTGTGTGTGAGTGTGTGCATGTAAGTGTGTGCGAGCATGTGCGAGTGTGTGTGAGTGTGTGTGCGAGTGTGTGTGTGTGAGTGTGAGCGAGTGTGTATGAGTGTGTGTGCGAGTGTGTGCAAGTGTGTGTGAGTGTGTGCGAGTGTGTGTACGAGTGTGTGCGATTGTGCATAAGTGTGTGCGAGTGTGTGCGAGTGTGTGTGCGAGTGTGCATGAGTGTGTGCGAGTGTGTGCGATTGTGTGTGTGAGTGTGTAGGACTTTCTGTGCGAGTGTTTAGGAGTGTGTGTGTGAGTGTGTGAAAGTGTGTGCGAGTGTGTGCAAGTGTGTGCGTGCGAGTGTGTGCGAGTGTGTGCGACTGTGTGCAAGTGTGTGCGAGTGTGTGAGTGTGAGTGTGAGTGTGTGCGAATGTGTGCGAGTGTGTGTGCGCGAGTGTGCACGAGTGTGTGCATGCGAGTGTGCTCAAGTGAATGGGTGAGAGTGTGTGCGAGTGTGTGTGAGTGTGTGCGAGTAAGTGTGTGTGAGTGTGTATGAGTGAGTGTGTGTGAGTGTGTGTGTGCGAGTTTGTGTGCGAGTGTGTGTGAGTGAGTGTGTGCGAGTGTGTGCGAGTTTGTGTGCGAGTGTTTGTGCGAGTGTGTGCGTGCGAGTGTGTGCGTGCGAGTGTGTGTTCGAGTGTGTGCGCGCGAGTGTGTGCGCGCGAGTGTGTGTGCGAATGTGTGTGCGTGTGAGTGTGTGCGAGTGTGTATGAGTGTATGTGCGAGTGTGTGCCAGTGTGTGCGAGTGTGTGTGTGCGAGTCTGTGCAAGTGTGTGCGAGTGTGTGCGAGTGTGTGTGTGCGAGTGTGTGTGCAATTGTGTATGAGTGTGTGTGAGTGTTTGTGAGTTTGTGCAAGTGTGTGCGAGTGTGCGTGCGAGTGCATGCGAGTGAGTGCGGGTGTGTGCGAGTGTGTGTATGCGAGTCTGTGTGTGATTGTGTATGAGTGTGTGCGAGTGTGTGAGTTTGTGCGAGTGTGTGCGTGTGTGTGCGAGTGCATGCGAGTGCGTGCAAATGTGTGCGAGAGTGTGCGAGTTTGTGTGTGTGAGTGTGTGTGTGAGTGTGTGCGAATGTGTGCCAGTTTGTGCGTACGAGTGTGTGCAAATGAGTGCGAGTGTGTGCGAATGTGTGCGTGCGAGTGTGCGCGAGTGTGTGCGTGTGAGTGTGTGCGAGTGTGTGTGTGCGAGTGTGTGCGAGTGTGCTCGAGTGACTGGGTGCAAGTGTGTGCGAGTATGTGTGAGTGAGTGTCTGTGTGTGTGCGAGTTTGTGTGCGAGTGTGTGCGAGTTTGTGTGCGAGTTTGTGCGAGTGAGTGTGTGCGAATGTGTGCGAGTGTGTGCGAGTGTGTGCGAGTGTGTGTGTGCCAGTGTGTGTGCAATTGTGTATGAGTGTGTGCGAGTGTTTGTGAGTTTGTGCAAGTGTGTGCGAGTGTGCGTGCGAGTGCATGCGAGTGAGTGCGGGTGTGTGCGAGTGTGTGTATGCGAGTCTGTGTGTGATTGTGTATGAGTGTGTGCGAGTGTGTGAGTTTGTGCGAGTGTGTGCGTGTGTGTGCGAGTGCGTGCGAATGCGTGCGAGTTCGTGCAAATGTGTGCGAGAGTGTGCGAGTGTGTGTGTGTGAGTGTGTGCGAATGTGTGCGAGTGTGTGTGCGATTGTGTATGGTGTGTGCGAGTGTGTGCGTGTGAGTGCGTGCGAGTGTATGCGAGTGTGCACGAGTGTGTGTGAGTGTGTGCGAGTGTGTGTGTGTGAGTGTGAGTGTGTGAGTGTGTGCGAATGTGTGCCAGTTTGTGCGTACGAGTGTGTGCAAGTGAGTGCGAGTGTGTGCCAATGTGTGCGTGCGAGTGTGTGCGAGTGTGTGTGTGCGAGTGTGTGCGAGTGTGTGCGTGCGAGTGTGTGCTAGTTTGTGCGTGCGAGTGTGTGCGAGTGTGTTAGTGTGTGTGCGAGTGTGTGCGTGCAAGTGTGTGCGTGCGAGTGTGTGCGAGTGTGCTCGAGTGAGTGGGTGCGAGTGGGTGCGAGTGTGTGTGAGTGTGTGCGAGTGAGTGTGTGTGAATGTGTGTGAGTGTGTGCGAGTGTGTGCAAGTGTGTGTGCGAGTGTGTGCGTGCGAGTGTGTGCGTGCGAGTGTGTGCGTGCGAGTGTGTGCGAGTGTGCTCGAGTGAGTGGGTGCGAGTGTGTATGAGTGAGTGTGTGTGAGTGTGTGCGTGGGTGCGAGATTGTGTGCGAGTGAGTGTGTGTGAATGTGTGTGAGTGTGTGCGAGTGTGTGTAAGTGTGTGTGCAAGTGCGTGCATGCGAGTGTGTGCAAGTGTGAGTGAGTGTGTGTGAGTGTGTGTGCGAGTGTGTGTGCGAGTGTGTGCGTTTGTGTGCGAGTGCGTGCGAGTGCGTGCAAATGTGTGCGAGAGTGTGCGAATGTGGGCGTGCGAGTGTGTGCTAGTGTGCGCGAGTGTGTGAGTGTGTGCGAGTGTGCGTGAGTAAGTGTGCGTGTGAGTGCGTGCGTGCGAGTGTTTCCGAGTGTGTGTGTGAGTGTGTAGGATTGTGTGTGCGAGTGTATGTGCGAGTGTGTGTGTACGAGTTTGTTCGAGTGTGTGCAATTGTGTGCGAGTGTGTGTGCGAGTGCGTATGAGTGAGTGTGTGCGAGTGTGTGCGAGTGTGTGTTTGCGAGTGTGTGTGCGAGTGTGTGCGAGTGTTTGTTTGCGAGTGTGTGCGAGTGTGTATGAGTGTATGTGTGAGTGTGTGTGCGAGTGTGTGCGTGCAAGTGTTTGCGTGCGAGTGTGTGCGAGTGTGTGCAAGTGTGTGTGAGTGTGTGTGAGTGTGTGTGCGAGTGTGTGCGAGTGTGTGCAAACGTGCCCGAGTGTGCGCGAGTGTGCACGAGTGAGTGGGTGCGGGTGTGTGCGAGTGTGTGTATGCGAGTCTGTGTGTGATTGTGTATGAGTGTGTGCGAGTGTGTGAGTTTGTGCGAGTTGTGTGCGTGTGTGTGAGAGTGCGTGTGAATGCGTGTGAGTTCGTGCAAATGTGTGCGAGAGTGTGCGAGTGTGTGTGTGTGAGTGTGTGCGAATGTGTGCGAGTGTGTGTGTGCGATTGTGTATGGTGTGTGCGAGTGTGTGCGTGTGAGTGCGTGCGAGTGTATGCGAGTGTGCGTGAGTGTGTGTGAGTGTGTGCGAGTGTGTGTGCGAGTGTGTGCGAGTGTGTGCAAACGTGCCCGAGTGTGCGTGAGTGTGCACGAGTGAGTGGGTGCGAGTTTGTGCGAGTGTGTATGAGTGAGTGTGTGTGAGTGTGTGCGTGTGTGCGAGTTTGTGTGCGAGTGAGTGTGTGCGAATGTGTGCGAGTGTGTGAGTGTGTGTGAGTGTGCACGGGTGTGTGTGTGCGAGTGCGTGCGAGTGAGTGTGAGTGTGTGCAAATGTGTGCGAGCGTGTGTGAGTGTGTGAGTGTGTGTGAGTGTGCACGAGTGTGTGCGTGTGAGTGATTGTGTGGGAGTCTGTGCTTGCGAGTGTGTGCTAGTGTGCACGAGTGTGTGAGTGTGTGCGAGAGTGCGCGAGTGTGTGAGTGTGAGTAAGTGAGTGTGTGTGTGAGTGTGTGCGAGTGTGTGTGAGTGAGTGTGTGCGAGTGTGTGCGAGTTTGTGTGCGAGTGTTTGTGCGAATGTGTGCGTGCGAGTGTGTGTGTTCGAGTGTGTGCGCGCGAGTGTGTGCGCGCAAGTGTGTGTGCGAATGTGTGTGCGTGTTAGTGTGTGTGAGTGTGTATGAGTGTATGTGCGAGTGTGTGCCAGTGTGTGCGAGTGTGTGTGTGCGAGTGTGTGCAAGTGTGTGCGAGTGTGTGCGAGTGTGTGTGTGCGAGTGTTTGTGCAATTGTATATGAGTGTGTGCGAGTGTTTGTGAGTTTGTGCAAGTGTGTGCGAGTGTGCGTGCGAGTGCATGCGAGTGAGTGCGGGTGTGTGCGAGTGTGTGTATGCGAGTCTGTGTGTGCTTGCGTATGAGTGTGTGTGAGTGTGTGAGTTTGTGCGAGTGTGTGCGTGTGTGTGCGAGTGCGTGCGAATGCGTGCGAGTTCGTGCAAATGTGTGCGAGAGTGTGCGAGTGTGTGTGTGTGAGTGTGTGCGAATGTGTGCGAGTGTGTGTGTGCGATTGTGTATGGTGTGTGCGAGTGTGTGCGTGTGAGTGCGTGCGAGTGTATGCGAGTGTGCGCGAGTGTGTGTGAGTATGTGCGAGTGTGTGTGTGTGAGTGTGTGTGAATGTGTGCCAGTTTGTGCGTACGAGTGTGTGCAAGTGAGTGCGAGTGTGTGCCAATGTGTGCGTGCGAGTGTGCGGAAGTGTGTGCGTGTGAGTGTGTGCGAGTGTGTGTGTGCGAGTGTGTGCGAGTGTGCTCGAGTGACTGGGTGCAAGTGTGTGCGAGTATGTGTGAGTGAGTGTGTGTGAGTGTCTGCGTGTGTGCGAGTTTGTGTGCGAGTGTGTGCGAGTTTGTGTGCGAGTGTGTGCGAGTGAGTGTGTGCGAATGTGTGCGAGTGTGTGTGAGTGTGTGCTAGTGTGTGCGTGCGAGTGTGTGCGAGTGTGTTAGTGTGTGTGCGAGTGTGTGCGTGCGAGTGTGTGCGTGCGAGTGTGTGCGAGTGTGCTCGAGTGAGTGGGTGCGAGTGGGTGCGAGTGTGTGTGAGTGTGTGCGTGGGTGCGAGTTTGTGTGCGAGTGAGTGTGTGTGAATGTGTGTGAGTGTGTGCGAGTGTGTGTAAGTGTGTGTGCGAGTGCGTGCGTGCGAGTGTGTGCGTGCGAGTGTGTGCGTGCGAGTGTGTGCGAGTGTGCTCGAGTGAGTGGGTGCGAGTGTGTATGAGTGAGTGTGTGTGAGTGTGTGCGTGGGTGCGAGATTGTGTGCGAGTGAGTGTGTGTGAATGTGTGAGTGTGTGCGAGTGTGTGTAAGTGTGTGTGCAAGTGCGTGCATGCGAGTGTTTGCGTGCGAGTGTGTGCGTGCAAGTGTTTGCAAGTGTGAGTGAGTGTGTGCGAGTGTGTGTGCGAGTGTGTGTGCGAGTGTGTGTGCGAGAGTGTGCGAGTGTGTGCGAGTGTGTGCAAATGTGCCCGAGTGTGCGCGAGTGTGCACGAGTGAGTGAGTGCGAGTGTGTATAAGTGAGTGTGTGTGCGTGTGTGCGAGTTAGTGTGCGAGTGAGTGTGTGCGAATGTGTGCGAGTGTGTGCGAGTGTTTCTGTGCGAGTGTGTGTGCGAGTGTGTGCGTGCGAGTGTGTGCGTGCGAGTGTGTGTGAGTGTGAGTGAGTGTGTGCGAGTGTGTGTGCAAGTGTGTGTGCGAGTGTGTGCGAGTGTGTGCAAATGTGCCCGAGTGTGCGCGAGTGTGCACGAGTGAGTGGGTGCGAGTGTGTGTGAGTGTGTGCATGTAAGTGTGTGCGAGCGTGTGCGAGTGTGTGTGAGTGTGTGTGCGAGTGTGTGTGTGTGAGTGTGAGCGAGTGTGTATGTGAGTGTGTGTGCGAGTGTGTGCAAGTGTGTGTGAGTGTGTGCGAGTGTGCATAAGTGTGTGCGAGTGTGTGCGAGTGTGTGTGCGAGTGTGCATGAGTGTGTGCGATTGTGTGCGATTGTGTGTGTGAGTGTGTAGGACTTTCTGTGCGAGTGTTTAGGAGTGTGTGTGTGAGTGTGTGAAAGTGTGTGCGAGTGTGTGCAAGTGTGTGCGTGCGAGTGTGTGCGAGTGTGTGCGAAAGTGTGCGAGTGTGTGCGAGTGTGTGAGTGTGAGTGTGTGCGAATGTGTGCGAGTGTGTGTGCGCGAGTGTGCACGAGTTTGTGCATGTAAGTGTGTGCATGCGAGTGTGTGCGAGTGTGCTCGAGTGAATGGGTGAGAGTGTTTGCGATTGTGTGTGAGTGTGTGCGAGTGTGTGTGAGTGTGTATGAATGAGTGTGTGTGAGTGTGTGTGTGCGAGTTTGTGTGCGAGTGTGTGTGAGTGTTTGTGCGAGTGTGTGCGTGCGAGTGTGTGTTCGAGTGTGTGCGCGCGAGTGTGTGTGCGAATGTGTGTGCGTGTGAGTGTGTGCGAGTGTGTATGAGTGTATGTGCGAGTGTGTGCCAGTGTGTGCGAGTGTGTGTGTGCGAGTCTGTGCAAGTGTGTGCGAGTGTGTACGAGTGTGTGTGTGCGAGTGTGTGTGCAATTGTGTATGAGTGTGTGCGAGTGTTTGTGAGTTTGTGCAAGTGTGTGCGAGTGTGCGTGCGAGTGCATGCGAGTGAGTGTGGGTGTGTGCGAGTGTGTGTATGCGAGTCTGTGTGTGATTGTGTATGAGTGTGTGCGAGTGTGTGAGTTTGTGCGAGTGTGTGCGTGTGTGTGCGAGTGCGTGCGAGTGCGAGCAAATGTGTGCGAGAGTGTGCGAGTTTGTGTGTGTGAGTGTGTGTGTGAGTGTGTGCGAATGTGTGCCAGTTTGTGCGTACGAGTGTGTGCAAGTGAGTGCGAGTGTGTGCGAATGTGTGCGTGCGAGTGTGTGCGTGTGAGTGTGTGCGAGTGTGTGTGTGCGATTGTGTGCGAGTGTGCTCGAGTGACTGGGTGCAAGTGTGTGCGAGTATGTGTGAGTGAGTGTGTGTGAGTGTCTGCGTGTGTGCGAGTTTGTGTGCGAGTGTGTGCGAGTTTGTGTGCGAGTGTGTGCGAGTGAGTGTGTGCGAATGTGTGCGAGTGTGTGCGAGTGTGTGCGAGTCTGTGTGTGCCAGTGTGTGTGCAATTGTGTATGAGTGTGTGCGAGTGTTTGTGAGTTTGTGCAAGTGTGTGCGAGTGTGCGTGCGAGTGCATGCGAGTGAGTGCGGGTGTGTGCGAGTGTGTGTATGCGAGTCTGTGTGTGACTGTGTATGAGTGTGTGCGAGTGTGTGAGTTTGTGCGAGTGTGTGCGTGTGTGTGCGAGTGCGTGCGAATGCGTGCGAGTTCATGCAAATGTGTGCGAGAGTGTGCGAGTGTGTGTGTGCGAGTGTGTGCGAATGTGTGCGAGTGTGTGTGTGCGATTGTGTATGGTGTGTGCGAGTGTGTGCGTGTGAGTGCGTGCGGGTGTATGCGAGTGTGCGCGAGTGTGTGTGAGTGTGTGCGAGTGTGTGCAAACGTGCCCGAGTGTGCGCGAGTGTGCACGAGTGAGTCGGTGCGAGTTTGTGCGAGTGTGTATGAGTGAGTGTGTGTGAGTGTGTGCGTGTGTGCGAGTTTGTGTGCGAGTGAGTGTGTGCGAATGTGTGCGAGTGTGTGCGAGTGTGTGCGAGTGTGTGAGTGTGTGTGAGTGTGCACGGGTGTGTGTGTGCGAGTGCGTGCGAGTGAGTGCGAGTGTGTGCAAATGTGTGCGAGCGTGTGTGAGTGTGTGAGTGTGTGTGAGTGTGCACTAGTGTGTGCGTGTGAGTGATTGTGTGTGAGTCTGTGTGAGTGTGTGCTAGTGTGCACGAGTGTGTGAGTGTGTGCGAGAGTGCGCGAGTGTGTGCGTGTGAGTAAGTGAGTGTGTGTGTGAGTGTGTGAGAGTGTGTGTGTGAGTGTGTATGACTGTGTGTGCGAGTGTGTGCGCGTGTGTGCGAGTGTATGTGCGAGTGTGTGCGAGTGTGTGTGCGAGTGTGTGTGTGAGTGTGTTTGAGTGTGTGCAAGTGTGTGCGAGTGTGTGTGCGAGTGCGTACGAGTGTGTGTGAGTGTGTGTAAGTATGTGTGCGAGTGTGTGATTGTGTGGGAGTGTGTGTGAGCTTGTAGCACTGTATGTGCGAGTGTTTGTGAGTGTGTGCGGGTGTGTTCGAGTGTGTGTAAGTGTGTGAGTGTGTGTGAGTGTGAGTGCGAGTGTGTGCGTGTGAGTGAGTGTGTGTGTGAGTGTGTGCAAGTGTGTGTTTGAGTGTGTAGGACTGTGTGTGCGAGTGTGTGTGCGAGTGTGTGCGAATGTGTATGTGTGTATGTGCGAGTGTGTGCGAGTGTGTGCGAGTGTGTGCGAGTGTGTGTGCGACTGTTTGTGAGTGTGTACGAGTGTGTGTTGGAGTTTGTGCGAGTGTGTGCGATTGTGTGTGTGAGTGTGTGTGCGAGTGTGTGCATGCGAGTGTGTGCGAGTGTGTGTGTGCGAGTGTGTGCAAGTGTGTGCGAGTGAGTGTGTGCGAGTGTGTGTGCGAGAGTGTGTGTGCGAATGTGTGTGCGTGTGAGTGTGTGCGAGTGTGTATGAGTGTATGTGCGAGTGTGTGCCAGTGTGTGCGAGTGTGTGTGTGCGAGTCTGTGCAAGTGTGTGCGAGTGTGTACGAGTGTGTGTGTGCGAGTGTGTGTGCAATTGTGTATGAGTGTGTGCGAGTGTTTGTGAGTTTGTGCAAGTGTGTGCGAGTGTGCGTGCGAGTGCATGCGAGTGAGTGTGGGTGTGTGCGAGTGTGTGTATGCGAGTCTGTGTGTGATTGTGTATGAGTGTGTGCGAGTGTGTGAGTTTGTGCGAGTGTGTGCGTGTGTGTGCGAGTGCGTGCGAGTGCGAGCAAATGTGTGCGAGAGTGTGCGAGTTTGTGTGTGTGAGTGTGTGTGTGAGTGTGTGCGAATGTGTGCCAGTTTGTGCGTACGAGTGTGTGCAAGTGAGTGCGAGTGTGTGCGAATGTGTGCGTGCGAGTGTGTGCGTGTGAGTGTGTGCGAGTGTGTGTGTGCGATTGTGTGCGAGTGTGCTCGAGTGACTGGGTGCAAGTGTGTGCGAGTATGTGTGAGTGAGTGTGTGTGAGTGTCTGCGTGTGTGCGAGTTTGTGTGCGAGTGTGTGCGAGTTTGTGTGCGAGTGTGTGCGAGTGAGTGTGTGCGAATGTGTGCGAGTGTGTGCGAGTGTGTGCGAGTCTGTGTGTGCCAGTGTGTGTGCAATTGTGTATGAGTGTGTGCGAGTGTTTGTGAGTTTGTGCAAGTGTGTGCGAGTGTGCGTGCGAGTGCATGCGAGTGAGTGCGGGTGTGTGCGAGTGTGTGTATGCGAGTCTGTGTGTGACTGTGTATGAGTGTGTGCGAGTGTGTGAGTTTGTGCGAGTGTGTGCGTGTGTGTGCGAGTGCGTGCGAATGCGTGCGAGTTCATGCAAATGTGTGCGAGAGTGTGCGAGTGTGTGTGTGCGAGTGTGTGCGAATGTGTGCGAGTGTGTGTGTGCGATTGTGTATGGTGTGTGCGAGTGTGTGCGTGTGAGTGCGTGCGGGTGTATGCGAGTGTGCGCGAGTGTGTGTGAGTGTGTGCGAGTGTGTGTGCGAGTGTGTGCGAGTGTGTGTGCAAACGTGCCCGAGTGTGCGCGAGTGTGCACGAGTGAGTCGGTGCGAGTTTGTGCGAGTGTGTATGAGTGAGTGTGTGTGAGTGTGTGCGTGTGTGCGAGTTTGTGTGCGAGTGAGTGTGTGCGAATGTGTGCGAGTGTGTGCGAGTGTGTGAGTGTGTGTGAGTGTGCACGGGTGTGTGTGTGCGAGTGCGTGCGAGTGAGTGCGAGTGTGTGTAAATGTGTGCGAGCGTGTGTGAGTGTGTGAGTGTGTGTGAGTGTGCACGAGTGTGTGCGTGTGAGTGATTGTGTGTGAGTCTGTGTGAGTGTGTGCTAGTGTGCACGAGTGTGTGAGTGTGTGCGAGAGTGCGTGAGTGTGTGCGTGTGAGTAAGTGAGTGTGTGTGTGAGTGTGTGAGAGTGTGTGTGTGAGTGTGTATGACTGTGTGTGCGAGTGTGTGCGCGTGTGTGCGAGTGTATGTGCGAGTGTGTGCGAGTGTGTGTGCGAGCGTGTGTGTGAGTGTGTTTGAGTGTGTGCAAGTGTGTGCGAGTGTGTGTGCGAGTGCGTACGAGTGTGTGTGAGTGTGTGTAAGTATGTGTGCGAGTGTGTGATGGTGTGGGAGTGTGTGTGAGCTTGTAGCACTGTATGTGCGAGTGTTTGTGAGTGTGTGCGGGTGTGTTCGAGTGTGTGTAAGTGTGTGAGTGTGTGTGAGTGTGAGTGCGAGTGTGTGCGTGTGAGTGAGTGTGTGTGTGAGTGTGTGCAAGTGTGTGTGTGAGTGTGTAGGACTGTGTGTGCGAGTGTGTGTGCGAGTGTGTGCGAATGTGTATGTGTGTATGTGCGAGTGTGTGCGAGTGTGTGCGAGTGTGTGCGAGTGTGTGTGCGACTGTTTGTGAGTGTGTACGAGTGTGTGTTGGAGTTTGTGCGAGTGTGTGCGATTGTGTGTGTGAGTGTGTGTGCGAGTGTGTGCATGCGAGTGTGTGCGAGTGTGTGTGTGCGAGTGTGTGCAAGTGTGTGCGAGTGAGTGTGTGCGAGTGTGTGTGCGAGTGTGTGCGTGCGAGTGTGTGCGAGTGTGTGCGAGTGTGTGCGAGTGTGTGCGAGTGTGTGCGAATGTGTGCGAGTGTGTTTGCGCGAGTGTGCACGAGTGTGTGCATGTAAGTGTGTGCATGCGAGTGTGTGCGAGTGTGCTCAAGTGAATGGGTGAGAGTGTGTGCGAGTGTGTGTGAGTGTGTGCGAGTAAGTGTGTGTGAGTGTGTATGAGTGAGTGTGTGTGAGTGTGTGTGTGCGAGTTTGTGTGCGAGTGTGTGTGAGTGAGTGTGTGCGAGTGTGTGCGAGTTTGTGTGCGAGTGTTTGTGCGAATGTGTGTGTGCGAGTGTGTGTGTTCGAGTGTGTGCGCGCGAGTGTGTGCGCGCAAGTGTGTGTGCGAATGTGTGTGCGTGTGAGTGTGTGTGAGTGTGTAAGAGTGTATGTGCGAGTGTGTGCCAGTGTGTGCGAGTGTGTGTGTGCGAGTGTGTGCAAGTGTGTGCGAGTGTGTGCGAGTGTGTGTGTGCGAGTGTGTGTGCAATTGTGTATGAGTGTGTGCGAGTGTTTGTGAGTTTGTGCAAGTGTGTGCGAGTGTGCGAGCGAGTGCATGCGAGTGAGTGCGGATGTGTGTATGCGAGTCTGTGTGTGCTTGTGTATGAGTGTGTGCGAGTGTGTGAGTTTGTGCGAGTGTGTGCGTGTGTGTGCGAGTGCGTGCGAATGCGTGCGAGTTCGTGCAAATGTGTGCGAGAGTGTGCGAGTGTGTGTGTGTGAGTGTGTGCGAATGTGTGCGAGTGTGTGTGTGCGATTGTGTATGGTGTGTGCGAGTGTGTGCGTGTGAGTGCATGCGAGTGTATGCGAGTGTGCGCGAGTGTGTGTGAGTGTGTGCGAGTGTGTGTGTGTGAGTGTGTGCGAATGTGTGCCAGTTTGTGCGTACGAGTGTGTGCAAGTGAGTGCGAGTGTGTGCCAATGTGTGCGTGCGAGTGTGCGCAAGTGTGTGCGTGTGAGTGTGTGCGAGTGTGTGTGTGCGAGTGTGTGCGAGTGTGCTCGAGTGACTGGGTGCAAGTGTGTGCGAGTATGTGTGAGTGAGTGTGTGTGAGTGTCTGCGTGTGTGCGAGTTTGTGTGCGAGTGTGTGCGAGTTTGTGTGCGAGTGTGTGCGAGTGAGTGTGTGCAAATGTGTGCGAGTGTGTGCGAGTGTGTGCGTGCGAGTGTGTGCTAGTGTGTGCGTGCGAGTGTGTGCGAGTGTGTTAGTGTGTGTGCGAGTGTGTGCGTGCGAGTGTGTGCATGCGAGTGTGTGCGAGTGTGCTCGAGTGAGTGGGTGCGAATGGGTGCGAGTGTGTGTCAGTGTGTGCGTGGGTGCGAGTTTGTGTGCGAGTGAGTGTGTGTGAATGTGTGTGAGTGTGTGCGAGTGTGTGTAAGTGTGTGTGCGAGTGCATGCGTGCGAGTGTGTGCGTGCGAGTGTGTGCGTGCGAGTGTGTGCGAGTGTGCTCGAGTGAGTGGGTGTGAGTGTGTATGAGTGAGTGTGTGTGAGTGTGTGCGTGGGTGCGAGATTGTGTGCGAGTGAGTGTGTGTGAATGTGTGTGAGTGTGTGCGAGTGTGTGTAAGTGTGTGTGCAAGTGCGTGCATGCGAGTGTTTGCATGCGAGTGTGTGCGTGCGAGTGTGTGCAAGTGTGAGTGAGTGTGTGCAAGTGTGAGTGAGTGTGTGCGAGTGTGTGTGCGAGTGTGTGTGCGAGAGTGTGCGAGTGTGTGCGAGTGTGTGCAAATGTGCCCGAGTGTGCGCGAGTGTGCACGAGTGAGTGAGTGCGAGTGTGTATAAGTGAGTGTGTGTGCGTGTGTGCGAGTTAGTGTGCGAGTGAGTGTGTGCGAATGTGTGCGAGTGTGTGCGAGTGTTTCTGTGCGAGTGTGTGTGCGAGTGTGTGCGTGCGAGTGTGTGCGTGCGAGTGTGTGTGAGTGTGAGTGAGTGTGTGCGAGTGTGTGTGCGAGTGTGTGTGCGAAAGTGTGCGAGTGTGTGCAAATGTGCCCGAGTGTGCGCGAGTGTGCACGAGTGAGTGGGTGCGAGTGTGTGTGAGTGTGTGCATGTAAGTGTGTGCGAGTGTGTGTGAGTGTGTGTGCGAGTGTGTGTGTGTGAGTGTGAGCGAGTGTGTATGAGTGTGTGTGCGAGTGTGTGCAAGTGTGTGTGAGTGTGTGCGAGTGTGTGTGTGAGTGTGTGCGAGTGTGTGCGAGTGTGTGTACGAGTGTGTGCGATTGTGCATAAGTGTGTGCGAGTGTGTGTGCGAGTGTGCATAAGTGTGTGCGAGTGTGTGCGAGTGTGTGTGCGAGTGTGCATGATTGTGTGCGAGTGTGTGCGATTGTGTGTGTGAGTGTGTAGGACTTTCTGTGCGAGTGTTTAGGAGTGTGTGTGTGAGTGTGTGAAAGTGTGTGCGAGTGTGTGCAAGTGTGTGCGTGCGAGTGTGTGCGAGTGTGTGCGACTGTGTGTGAGTGTGTGAGTGTGTGTGCGAATGTGTGCGAGTGTGTGTGCGCGAGTGTGCACGAGTTTGTGCATGTAAGTGTGTGCATGCGAGTGTGTGCGAGTGTGCTCGAGTGAATGGGTGAGAGTGTTTGCGATTGTGTGTGAGTGTGTGCGAGTAAGTGTGTATGAGTGAGTGTGTGTGAGTGTGTGTGTGCGAGTTTGTGTGCGAGTGTGTGTGAGTGAGTGTGTGCGAGTGTGTGCGAGTTTGTGTGCGAGTGTTTGTGCGAGTGTGTGCGTGCGAGTGTGTGTTCGAGTGTGTGCGCGCGAGTGTGTGCGCGCGAGTGTGTGTGCGAATGTGTGTGCGTGTGAGTGTGTGCGAGTGTGTATGAGTGTATGTGCGAGTGTGTGCCAGTGTGTGCGAGTGTGTGTGTGCGAGTCTGTGCAAGTGTGTGCGAGTGTGTGCGAGTGTGTGTGTGCGAGTGTGTGTGCAATTGTGTATGAGTGTGTGTGAGTGTTTGTGAGTTTGTGCAAGTGTGTGCGAGTGTGCATGCGAGTGCATGCGAGTTAGTGCGGGTGTGTGCGAGTGTGTGTATGCGAGTCTGTGTGTGATTGTGTATGAGTGTGTGCGAGTGTGTGAGTTTGTGCGAGTGTGTGCGTGTGTGTGCGAGTGCGTGCGAGTGCGTGCAAATGTGTGCGAGAGTGTGCGAGTTTGTGTGTGTGAGTGTGTGTGTGAGTGTGTGCGAATGTGTGCCAGTTTGTGCGTACGAGTGTGTGCAAGTGAGTGCGAGTGTGTGCGAATGTGTGCGTGCGAGTGTGCGCGAGTGTGTGCGAGTGTGTGTGTGTGCGAGTGTGTGCGAGTGTGCTCGAGTGACTGGGTGCAAGTGTGTGCGAGTATGTGTGAGTGAGTGTGTGTGAGTGTCTGCGTGTGTGCGAGTTTGTGTGCGAGTGTGTGCGAGTTTGTGTGCGAGTGTGTGCGAGTGAGTGTGTGCGAATGTGTGCGAGTGTGTGCGAGTGTGTGCGAGTGTGTGTGTGCCAGTGTGTGTGCAATTGTGTATGAGTGTGTGCGAGTGTTTGTGAGTTTGTGCAAGTGTGTGCGAGTGTGCGTGCGAGTGTATGCGAGTGAGTGCGGGTGTGTGCGAGGGTGTGTATGCGAGTCTGTGTGTGATTGTGTATGAGTGTGTGCGAGTGTGTGAGTTTGTGCGAGTGTGTGCGTGTGTGTGCGAGTGCGTGCGAATGCGTGCGAGTTCGTGCAAATGTGTGCGAGTGTATGCGAGTGTGCGCGAGTGTGTGTGAGTGTGTGTGAGTGTGTGTGTGTGAGTGTGTGTGTGTGAGTGTGTGCGAATGTGTGCCAGTTTGTGCGTACGAGTGTGTGCAAGTGAGTGCGAGTGTGTGCCAATGTGTGCGTGCGAGTGTGCGCGAGTGTGTGCGTGTGAGTGTGTGCGAGTGTGTGTGTGCAAGTGTGTGCGAGTATGTGTGAGTGAGTGTGTGTGAGTGTCTGCGTGTGTGCGAGTTTGTGTGCGAGTTTGTGTGCGAGTGTGTGCGAGTGAGTGTGTGCGAATGTGTGCGAGTGTGTGCAAGTGTGTGTGTGCGAGTGTGTGCGAGTGTGTGTGTGCGAGTGTGTGCGAGTGTGTGCCAGTGTGTGCGTACGAGTGTGTGCAAGTGAGTGCGAATGTGTGCGAATGTGTGCACGAGTGTGCGCGAGTGTGTGTTCGTGAGTGTGTGCGTGTTAGTGTGTGCGAGTGTGTGCGTGCGAGTGTGTGCGAGTGTGCTCGAGTGACTGGGTGTGAGTGTGTGCGAGTGTGTGTGTGCTAGTGTGTGCAAGTGTGTGCAAGTGTGTGCGAGTGTGTGTGTGCCAGTGTGTGCCAGTGTGTGCCAGTGTGTGCGTACGAGTGTGTGCAAGTGAGTGCGAATGTGTGCGAATGTGTGCACGAGTGTGCGCGATTGTGTGTGCGTGAGTGTGTGCGTGTGAGTGTGTGCAAGTGTGTGCGTGCGAGTGTGTGCGAGTGTGCTCGAGTGACTGGGTGCGAGTGTGCGCGAGTGTGTGTGTGTGTGTGTGTGAGTGAGTGTGTGCGAGTGTGTATGAGTGAGTGTGTTTGAGTGTGTGCCAGTTTGTGTTTGTGTGTGCGAGTGCGTGCAAATGTGTGCATGCAAGTGTGTGTGAGTGTGTGCGAGTGTGTGCGTGAGTGTGTGTGTGAGTGTGTGTGCGTGCGATTGTGTATGAGTGTGTGCGTGTGTGTGTGAGTTTGTGCAAGTGCGTGCGTGCGAGTGCGTGCGAGTGAGTGCGAATGTGTGCGAGTGTGGGCGTGCGAGTGTGTGCTAGTGTGCGCAAGTGTGTGTGTGTGAGTGAGTGTGTGTGAGTTTGTGCGAGTGTTTGCGAGTGTGTGTGTGAGTGTGTAGGACTGTGTGTGCGAGTGTGTGGGAGTGTGTGCAAGTGTGTGCGAGTGAGTGTGAGTGAGTGAGTGTGTGCGAGTGTGTGGGAATGTGTGCGAGTGTGTGTGTGCGAGTTTCTGTGATTGTGTATGAGTGTGTGCGAGTGTGTGCATGTGAGTGGGTGCGAGTGAGTGCGAGTGTGTGCAAATGTGTGCGAGAGTGTGCGAGTGTGGGCGTGCGAGTGTGTGCAAGTGTGCGCGAGTGTGTGTGAGTGTGTGCGAGAGTGTGTGCATGTGAGTAAGTGTGTGAGTGAGTGTGAGTGTATGCTTACGAGTGTGTGCTAGTGTGCGTGAGTGTGTGCGAGTGTGCAGGCGAGTGTGTGCGTGCAAGTGTGTGTGAGTGTGTGCGAGTGTGTGTGCTAGTGTGTGCAAGTGTGTGCGAGTGTGTGCGAGTGTGTGTGTGCGAGTGTGTGCCAGTGTGTGCCAGTGTGTGCGTACGAGTGTGTGCAAGTGAGTGCGAATGTGTGCGAATGTGTGCGAATGTGTGCGTGCGAGTGTGCACGAGTGTGCGCGAGTGTGTGTATGTGAGTGTGTGCGAGTGTGCTCGAGTGACTGGGTGCGAGTGTGTGCGAGTGTGTGTGTGTGTGTGCGAGTGAGTGTGTGCGAGTGGGTATGAGTGAGTGTGTTTGAGTGTGTGCCAGTTTGTGTTTGTGTGTGCGAGTGCGTGCGAATGTGTGCATGCAAGTGTGTGCGAGTGTGTGCGAGTGTGTGCGTGAGTGTGTGTGCGTGTGTGTGCGTGTGTGTGAGTGTGTGCGAGTGTGTGCGAGTGTGTGCGAGTGTGTGCAAGCGTGTGCAAGTGTGTGCAAGTGTGTGCGAGTGTGTGCGAGTGTGTGTGCGAGTGTGTGCAAGTGTGTATGAGTGAGTGTGTGCGATTGTGTATGACTTTGTGTGAGTGTGTGCGTGCAAGTGCGTGCGAGTGAGTGCGAGTGTGTGCAAATGTGTGCGAGAGTGTGAGAGTGTGGGCGTGCGAGTGTGCGCAAGTGTGTATGTGTGAGTGAGTGTGTGTGTGAGTGTTTGCGTGTGTTTGCGAGTGTGTGTGTGACTGTGTAGGACTGTGTGTGCGATTGTGGGTGAGTGTGTGTGAGTGTGTGCATGAGTGAGTGTGTGCGAGTGTCTGCGAGTGTGTGTGTGATTGTGTGCGAGTGTGTGTGTGCAAGTGTGTGTGTGAGTGTGTGCGAGTGTGAGCGTGCGAGTGTGTGTGTGAGTGTGTGCGAGTGTGTGCGAGTGTGTGCGAGTGTGTGTGTGCCAGTGTGTGCCAGTGTGTGCCAGTGTGTGCGTACGAGTGTGTGCAAGTGAGTGCGAATGTGTGCGAATGTGTGCACGAGTGTGCGCGAGTGTGTGTTCGTGAGTGTGTGCGTGTTAGTGTGTGCGAGTGTGTTCGTGCGAGTGTGTGCGAGTGTGTGCGAGTATGTGCGAGTGTGTGTGTGCTAGTGTGTGCAAGTGTGTGCGAGTGTGTGCGAGTGTGTGTGTGCCAGTGTGTGCCAGTGTGTGCCAGTGTGTGCGTACGAGTGTGTGCAAGTGAGTGCGAATGTGTGCGAATGTGTGCACGAGTGTGCGCGAGTGTGTGTGCGTGAGTGTGTGCGTGTGAGTGTGTGCGAGTGTGTGCATGCGAGTGTGTGCGAGTGTGCTCGAGTGACTGGGTGCGAGTGTGTGCGAGTGTGTGTGTGCTAGTGTGTGCAAGTGTGTGCGAGTGTGTGCGAGTGTGTGTGTGCCAGTGTGTGCCAGTGTGTGCGTACGAGTGTGTGCAAGTGAGTGCGAATGTGTGCGAATGTGTGCACGAGTGTGCGCGATTGTGTGTGCGTGAGTGTGTGCGTGTGAGTGTGTGCGAGTGTGTGCGTGCGAGTGTGTGCGAGTGTGCTCGAGTGACTGGGTGCGAGTGTGCGCGAGTGTGTGTGTGTGTGTGCGAGTGAGTGTGTGCGAGTGTGTATGAGTGAGTGTGTTTGAGTGTGTGCCAGTTTGTGTTTGTGTGTGTGAATGTGTGCATGCAAGTGTGTGCGAGTGTGTGCGAGTGTGTGCGTGAGTGTGTGTGCATGTGTGTGCGTGTGTGTGAGTGTGTGCGAGTGTGTGCGAGTGTGTGCGAGTGTGTGCAAGCATGTGCAAGTGTGTGCAAGTGTGTGCGAGTGTGTGCGAGTGTGTGTGCGAGTGTGTGCAAGCGTGTGCGAGTGAGTGTTTGCGATTGTGTATGAGTTTGTGCGAGTGTGTGCGAGTGTGTGCGTGCGAGTGCGTGCGAGTGAGTGCGAGTGTGTGCAAATGTGTGCGAGAGTGTGAGAGTGTGGGCGTGCGAGTGTGCGCGAGTGTGTACGTTTGAGTGAGTGTGTGTGTGAGTGTTTGCGAGTGTTTGCGAGTGTGTGTGTGAATTTGTAGGACTGTGTGTGCGAGTGTGTGTGCGAGTGTGTGCGAATGTGTATTTGTGTATGTGCGAGTGTGTGCGAGTGTGTGCGAGTGTGTGTGTGATTGTGTGCGAGTGTGTGTGTAAGTGTGTGTGCGAGTGTGTGCATGCGAGTTTGTGCAAGTGTGTGCGAGTGTGTAGGTGCGAGTGCGTGCGAGTGAGTGCGAATGTGTGCGAGAGTGTGCGAGTGTGTTCGAGTGTGTGTGTGCGAGTGTGTGTGCGTGCGATTGTGTATGAGTGTGTGCGAGTGTGTGTGAGTTTGTGCGAGTGTGTGCATGCGAGTGCGTGCGAGTGAGTGTGAATGTGTGCGAGTGTGCACGAGTGAGTGGGTGCGAGTGTGTGAGTGTGTGCGAGTGTGTGTGAGTTTGTGCGATTGTGCGATTGTGTATGATTGTGTGTGAGTGTGTGTGAGTTTGTGCGAGTGTGTGCGAGTGTGTGCGTGCGAGTGCGTGCGAGTGAGTGCGAATGTGTGCAAGTGTGGGCGTGCGAGTGTGTGCTAGTTTGTGCAAGTGTGTGCGTGTGAGTGAGTGTGTGTGAGTTTGTGCGAGTGTTTGCGAGTGTGTGTGAGTGTGTAGGACTGTGTGTGCGAGTGTGTGCGAGTGTGTGCAAGTGTGTGCGTGTGAGTGAGTGAGTGTGTGCGAGTGTGTGCGAATGTGTGCGAGTGTGTGTGTGTGCGAGTTTGGGTGATTGTGTATGAGTGTGTGCGTGCGAGTGGGTGTGAGTGAGTGCGAGTGTGTGCAAATGTGTGCGAGAGTGTGCGAGTGTGGGCGTGCGAGTGTGTGCGAGAGTGTGTGCGTGTGAGTAAGTGTGTGAGTGAGTGTGAGTGTATGCTTACGAGTGTGTGCTAGTGTGCGTGAGTGTGTGCGAGTGTGCGCGAGTGTGTAGTGTGAGTGAGTGTGTGTGTGTGCGAGTGTTTGCGAGTGTTTGTTTCTGAGTGTGTAGGACTGTGTGTGCGAGTGAGTGTACGAGTGTGTGCGAATGTGTATGTGTGTATGTGCGAGTGTGTGCAAGTGTGTGTGCGAGTGTGTGTGAGTGTGTACGAGTGTGTGTAGGAGTTTGTGCGAGTGTGAGCGAGTGTGTATGCGAGTGTGTGTGTGTGAGTGTGTGTGCGAGTGTGTGCATGTGAGTGTGTGCGAGTGTGTACGCGAGTGTGTGTGTGTTTGTGTGTGCGAGTGTGTGCATGTGAGTTTGTGCGAGTGTGTGCGTGCGAGTGCGTGCGAGTGAGTGCGAATGTGTGCGAGAGTGTGCGAGTGTGTGCGTGCGAGTGTGTGTGCGTGCGATTGTGTATGAGTGTGTGCGTGTGTGTGTGAGTTTGTGCAAGTGTGTGCGTGCGAGTGCGTGCGAGTGAGTGCGAATGTGTGCGAGTGTGGGCGTGCGAGTGTGTGCTAGTGTGCGCAAGTGTGTGCGTGTGAGTGAGTGTGTGTGAGTTTGTGCGAGTGTTTGCGAGTGTGTGTGTGAGTGTGTAGGACTGTGTGTGCGAGTGTGTGCAAGTGTGTGCAAGTGTGTGCGAGTGAGTGAGTGAGTGAGTGTGTGCGAGTGTGTGCGAATGTGTGCGAGTGTGTGTGTGCGAGTTTGTGTGATTGTGTATGAGTGTGTGCGAGTGTGTGCATGCGAGTGGGTGCGAGTGAGTGCGAGTTTGTGCAAATGTGTGCGAGAGTGTGCGAGTGTGGGCGTGCGAGTGTGTGCGAGTGTGCGCGAGTGTGTGTGAATGTGTGCGAGAGTGTGTGCATGTGAGTAAGTGTGTGAGTGAGTGTGAGTGTATGCTTACGAGTGTGTGCTAGTGTGCGTGAGTGTGTGCGAGTGTGTACGTGTGAGTGAGTGTGTGTGTGAGTATGTGCGAGTGTTTGCGAGTGTGTGTGAGTGTGTAGGACTGTGTGTGCGAGTGTGTGTGCGAGTGTGTGCGAATGTGTATGTGTGTATGTGCGAGTGTGTGCGAGTGTGTGTGCGAGTGTGTGTGAGTGTGTATGAGTGTGTGTAGGAGTTTGTGCGAGTGTGTGCGAGTGTGTATGCGAGTGTGTGTGTGTGAGTGTGTGCGAGTGTGTGCATGCGAGTGTGTGCGTGCAAGTGTGTGTGAGTGTGTGCGAGTGTGTGTGTGCTAGTGTGTGCAAGTGTGTGCGAGTGTGTGCGAGTGTGTGTGTGCGAGTGTGTGCCAGTGTGTGCGTACGAGTGTGTGCAAGTGAGTGCGAATGTGTGCGAATGTGTGCGAATGTGTGCGAATGTGTGCGTGCGAGTGTGCACGAGTGTGCACGAGTGTGTGTGCGTGAGTGTGTGCGTGTGAGTGTGTGCGAGTGTGTGCATGCGAGTGTGTGCGAGTGTGTGCGTGCGAGTGTGTGCGAGTGTGCTCGAGTGACTGGGTGCGAGTGTGTGCAAGTGTGTGCAAGTGTGTGCGAGTGTGTGCGTGCCAGTGTGTGCCAGTGTGTGCGTACGAGTGTGTGCAAGTGAGTGCGAATGTGTGCGAATGTGTGCACGAGTGTGCGCGATTGTGTGTGCGTGAGTGTGTGCGTGTGAGTGTGTGCGAGTGTGTGCGTGCGAGTGTGTGCGAGTGTGCTCGAGTGACTGGGTGCGAGTGTGCGCGAGTGTGTGTGTGTGTGTGCGAGTGAGTGTGTGCGAGTGTGTATGAGTGAGTGTGTTTGAGTGTGTGCCAGTTTGTGTTTGTGTGTGTGAATGTGTGCATGCAAGTGTGTGCGAGTGTGTGCGAGTGTGTGCGTGAGTGTGTGTGCATGTGTGTGCGTGTGTGTGAGTGTGTGCGAGTGTGTGCGAGTGTGTGCGAGTGTGTGCAAGCATGTGCAAGTGTGTGCAAGTGTGTGCGAGTGTGTGCGAGTGTGTGTGCGAGTGTGTGCAAGCGTGTGCGAGTGAGTGTTTGCGATTGTGTATGAGTTTGTGCGAGTGTGTGCGAGTGTGTGCGTGCGAGTGCGTGCGAGTGAGTGCGAGTGTGTGCAAATGTGTGCGAGAGTGTGAGAGTGTGGGCGTGCGAGTGTGCGCGAGTGTGTACGTTTGAGTGAGTGTGTGTGTGAGTGTTTGCGAGTGTTTGCGAGTGTGTGTGTGAATTTGTAGGACTGTGTGTGCGAGTGTGTGTGCGAGTGTGTGCGAATGTGTATTTGTGTATGTGCGAGTGTGTGCGAGTGTGTGCGAGTGTGTGTGTGATTGTGTGCGAGTGTGTGTGTAAGTGTGTGTGCGAGTGTGTGCATGCGAGTTTGTGCAAGTGTGTGCGAGTGTGTAGGTGCGAGTGCGTGCGAGTGAGTGCGAATGTGTGCGAGAGTGTGCGAGTGTGTTCGAGTGTGTGTGTGCGAGTGTGTGTGCGTGCGATTGTGTATGAGTGTGTGCGAGTGTGTGTGAGTTTGTGCGAGTGTGTGCATGCGAGTGCGTGCGAGTGAGTGTGAATGTGTGCGAGTGTGCACGAGTGAGTGGGTGCGAGTGTGTGAGTGTGTGCGAGTGTGTGTGAGTTTGTGCGATTGTGCGATTGTGTATGATTGTGTGTGAGTGTGTGTGAGTTTGTGCTAGTTTGTGCAAGTGTGTGCGTGTGAGTGAGTGTGTGTGAGTTTGTGCGAGTGTTTGCGAGTGTGTGTGAGTGTGTAGGACTTTGTGTGCGAGTGTGTGCGAGTGTGTGCAAGTGTGTGCGAGTGAGTGTGAGTGAGTGAGTGTGTGCGAGTGTGTGCGAATGTGTGCGAGTGTGTGTGTGTGCGAGTTTGGGTGATTGTGTATGAGTGTGTGCGTGCGAGTGGGTGTGAGTGAGTGCGAGTGTGTGCAAATGTGTGCGAGAGTGTGCGAGTGTGGGCGTGCGAGTGTGTGCGAGAGTGTGTGCGTGTGAGTAAGTGTGTGAGTGAGTGTGAGTGTATGCTTACGAGTGTGTGCTAGTGTGCGTGAGTGTGTGCGAGTGTGCGCGAGTGTGTAGTGTGAGTGAGTGTGTGTGTGTGCGAGTGTTTGCGAGTGTTTGTTTCTGAGTGTGTAGGACTGTGTGTGCGAGTGAGTGTACGAGTGTGTGCGAATGTGTATGTGTGTATGTGCGAGTGTGTGCAAGTGTGTGTGCGAGTGTGTGTGAGTGTGTACGAGTGTGTGTAGGAGTTTGTGCGAGTGTGAGCGAGTGTGTATGCGAGTGTGTGTGTGTGAGTGTGTGTGCGAGTGTGTGCATGTGAGTGTGTGCGAGTGTGTACGCGAGTGTGTGTGTGTTTGTGTGTGCGAGTGTGTGCATGTGAGTTTGTGCGAGTGTGTGCGTGCGAGTGCGTGCGAGTGAGTGCGAATGTGTGCGAGAGTGTGCGAGTGTGTGCGTGCGAGTGTGTGTGCGTGCGATTGTGTATGAGTGTGTGCGTGTGTGTGTGAGTTTGTGCAAGTGTGTGCGTGCGAGTGCGTGCGAGTGAGTGCGAATGTGTGCGAGTGTGGGCGTGCGAGTGTGTGCTAGTGTGCGCAAGTGTGTGCGTGTGAGTGAGTGTGTGTGAGTTTGTGCGAGTGTTTGCGAGTGTGTGTGTGAGTGTGTAGGACTGTGTGTGCGAGTGTGTGCAAGTGTGTGCAAGTGTGTGCGAGTGAGTGAGTGAGTGAGTGTGTGCGAGTGTGTGCGAATGTGTGCGAGTGTGTGTGTGCGAGTTTGTGTGATTGTGTATGAGTGTGTGCGAGTGTGTGCATGCGAGTGGGTGCGAGTGAGTGCGAGTTTGTGCAAATGTGTGCGAGAGTGTGCGAGTGTGGGCGTGCGAGTGTGTGCGAGTGTGCGCGAGTGTGTGTGAATGTGTGCGAGAGTGTGTGCATGTGAGTAAGTGTGTGAGTGAGTGTGAGTGTATGCTTACGAGTGTGTGCTAGTGTGCGTGAGTGTGTGCGAGTGTGTACGTGTGAGTGAGTGTGTGTGTGAGTATGTGCGAGTGTTTGCGAGTGTGTGTGAGTGTGTAGGACTGTGTGTGCGAGTGTGTGTGCGAGTGTGTGCGAATGTGTATGTGTGTATGTGCGAGTGTGTGCGAGTGTGTGTGCGAGTGTGTGTGAGTGTGTATGAGTGTGTGTAGGAGTTTGTGCGAGTGTGTGCGAGTGTGTATGCGAGTGTGTGTGTGTGAGTGTGTGCGAGTGTGTGCATGCGAGTGTGTGCGTGCAAGTGTGTGTGAGTGTGTGCGAGTGTGTGTGTGCTAGTGTGTGCAAGTGTGTGCGAGTGTGTGCGAGTGTGTGTGTGCGAGTGTGTGCCAGTGTGTGCGTACGAGTGTGTGCAAGTGAGTGCGAATGTGTGCGAATGTGTGCGAATGTGTGCGAATGTGTGCGTGCGAGTGTGCACGAGTGTGCACGAGTGTGTGTGCGTGAGTGTGTGCGTGTGAGTGTGTGCGAGTGTGTGCGTGCGAGTGTGTGCGAGTGTGCTCGAGTGACTGGGTGCGAGTGTGTGCGAGTGTGTGTGTGTGTGCGAGTGAGTGTGTGCGAGTGTGTATGAGTGAGAGTGTTTGAGTGTGTGCCAGTTTGTGTTTGTGTGTGCGAGTGCGTGCGAATGTGTGCATGCAAGTGTGTGCGAGTGTGTGCGAGTGTGTGCGTGAGTGTGTGTGCGTGTGTGTGCGTGTGTGTGAGTGTGTGCGAGTGTGTGCGAGTGTGTGCAAGCGTGTGCAAGTGTGTGCAAGTGTGTGCGAGTGTGTGCGAGTGTGTGTGCGAGTGTGTGCAAGTGTGTGCGAGTGAGTGTGTGCGAGTGTGTGTGTGCGAGTGTGTGCAAGTGTGTGCGAGTGAGTGTGTGCGAGTGTGTGTGCGAGTGTGTGCATGCGAGTGTGTGCGAGTGTGTGCGTGCGAGTGTGTGCGAGTGTGTGCGAGTGTGTGCGAGTGTGTGCGAGTGTGTGCGAATGTGTGCGAGTGTGTTTGCGCGAGTGTGCACGAGTGTGTGCATGTAAGTGTGTGCATGCGAGTGTGTGCGAGTGTGCTCAAGTGAATGGGTGAGAGTGTGTGCGAGTGTGTGTGAGTGTGTGCGAGTAAGTGTGTGTGAGTGTGTATGAGTGAGTGTGTGTGAGTGTGTGTGTGCGAGTTTGTGTGCGAGTGTGTGTGAGTGAGTGTGTGCGAGTGTGTGCGAGTTTGTGTGCGAGTGTTTGTGCGAATGTGTGTGTGCGAGTGTGTGTGTTCGAGTGTGTGCGCGCGAGTGTGTGCGCGCAAGTGTGTGTGCGAATGTGTGTGCGTGTGAGTGTGTGTGAGTGTGTAAGAGTGTATGTGCGAGTGTGTGCCAGTGTGTGCGAGTGTGTGTGTGCGAGTGTGTGCAAGTGTGTGCGAGTGTGTGCGAGTGTGTGTGTGCGAGTGTGTGTGCAATTGTGTATGAGTGTGTGCGAGTGTTTGTGAGTTTGTGCAAGTGTGTGCGAGTGTGCGAGCGAGTGCATGCGAGTGAGTGCGGATGTGTGTATGCGAGTCTGTGTGTGCTTGTGTATGAGTGTGTGCGAGTGTGTGAGTTTGTGCGAGTGTGTGCGTGTGTGTGCGAGTGCGTGCGAATGCGTGCGAGTTCGTGCAAATGTGTGCGAGAGTGTGCGAGTGTGTGTGTGTGAGTGTGTGCGAATGTGTGCGAGTGTGTGTGTGCGATTGTGTATGGTGTGTGCGAGTGTGTGCGTGTGAGTGCATGCGAGTGTATGCGAGTGTGCGCGAGTGTGTGTGAGTGTGTGCGAGTGTGTGTGTGTGAGTGTGTGCGAATGTGTGCCAGTTTGTGCGTACGAGTGTGTGCAAGTGAGTGCGAGTGTGTGCCAATGTGTGCGTGCGAGTGTGCGCAAGTGTGTGCGTGTGAGTGTGTGCGAGTGAGTGTGTGCGAGTGTGTGCGAGTGTGCTCGAGTGACTGGGTGCAAGTGTGTGCGAGTATGTGTGAGTGAGTGTGTGTGAGTGTCTGCGTGTGTGCGAGTTTGTGTGCGAGTGTGTGCGAGTTTGTGTGCGAGTGTGTGCGAGTGAGTGTGTGCGAATGTGTGCGAGTGTGTGCGAGTGTGTGCGTGCGAGTGTGTGCTAGTGTGTGCGTGCGAGTGTGTGCGAGTGTGTTAGTGTGTGTGCGAGTGTGTGCGTGCGAGTGTGTGCATGCGAGTGTGTGCGAGTGTGCTCGAGTGAGTGGGTGCGAATGGGTGCGAGTGTGTGTCAGTGTGTGCGTGGGTGCGAGTTTGTGTGCGAGTGAGTGTGTGTGAATGTGTGTGAGTGTGTGCGAGTGTGTGTAAGTGTGTGTGCGAGTGCATGCGTGCGAGTGTGTGCGTGCGAGTGTGTGCGTGCGAGTGTGTGCGAGTGTGCTCGAGTGAGTGGGTGTGAGTGTGTATGAGTGAGTGTGTGTGAGTGTGTGCGTGGGTGCGAGATTGTGTGCGAGTGAGTGTGTGTGAATGTGTGTGAGTGTGTGCGAGTGTGTGTAAGTGTGTGTGCAAGTGCGTGCATGCGAGTGTTTGCATGCGAGTGTGTGCGTGCGAGTGTGTGCAAGTGTGAGTGAGTGTGTGCAAGTGTGAGTGAGTGTGTGCGAGTGTGTGTGCGAGTGTGTGTGCGAGAGTGTGCGAGTGTGTGCGAGTGTGTGCAAATGTGCCCGAGTGTGCGCGAGTGTGCACGAGTGAGTGAGTGCGAGTGTGTATAAGTGAGTGTGTGTGCGTGTGTGCGAGTTAGTGTGCGAGTGAGTGTGTGCGAATGTGTGCGAGTGTGTGCGAGTGTTTCTGTGCGAGTGTGTGTGCGAGTGTGTGCGTGCGAGTGTGTGCGTGCGAGTGTGTGTGAGTGTGAGTGAGTGTGTGCGAGTGTGTGTGCGAGTGTGTGTGCGAAAGTGTGCGAGTGTGTGCAAATGTGCCCGAGTGTGCGCGAGTGTGCACGAGTGAGTGGGTGCGAGTGTGTGTGAGTGTGTGCATGTAAGTGTGTGCGAGTGTGTGTGAGTGTGTGTGCGAGTGTGTGTGTGTGAGTGTGAGCGAGTGTGTATGAGTGTGTGTGCGAGTGTGTGCAAGTGTGTGTGAGTGTGTGCGAGTGTGTGTGTGAGTGTGTGCGAGTGTGTGCGAGTGTGTGTACGAGTGTGTGCGATTTTGCATAAGTGTGTGCGAGTGTGTGTGCGAGTGTGCATAAGTGTGTGCGAGTGTGTGCGAGTGTGTGTGCGAGTGTGCATGATTGTGTGCGAGTGTGTGCGATTGTGTGTGTGAGTGTGTAGGACTTTCTGTGCGAGTGTTTAGGAGTGTGTGTGTGAGTGTGTGAAAGTGTGTGCGAGTGTGTGCAAGTGTGTGCGTGCGAGTGTGTGCGAGTGTGTGCGACTGTGTGTGAGTGTGTGAGTGTGAGTGTGTGCGAATGTGTGCGAGTGTGTGTGCGCGAGTGTGCACGAGTTTGTGCATGTAAGTGTGTGCATGCGAGTGTGTGCGAGTGTGCTCGAGTGAATGGGTGAGAGTGTTTGCGATTGTGTGTGAGTGTGTGCGAGTAAGTGTGTATGAGTGAGTGTGTGTGAGTGTGTGTGTGCGAGTTTGTGTGCGAGTGTGTGTGAGTGAGTGTGTGCGAGTGTGTGCGAGTTTGTGTGCGAGTGTTTGTGCGAGTGTGTGCGTGCGAGTGTGTGTTCGAGTGTGTGCACGCGAGTGTGTGCGCGCGAGTGTGTGTGCGAATGTGTGTGCGTGTGAGTGTGTGCGAGTGTGTATGAGTGTATGTGCGAGTGTGTGCCAGTGTGTGCGAGTGTGTGTGTGCGAGTCTGTGCAAGTGTGTGCGAGTGTGTGCGAGTGTGTGTGTGCGAGTGTGTGTGCGAGTGTGTGTGCAATTGTGTATGAGTGTTTGTGAGTTTGTGCAAGTGTGTGCGAGTGTGCATGCGAGTGCATGCGAGTTAGTGCGGGTGTGTGCGAGTGTGTGTATGCGAGTCTGTGTGTGATTGTGTATGAGTGTGTGCGAGTGTGTGAGTTTGTGCGAGTGTGTGCGTGTGTGTGCGAGTGCGTGCGAGTGCGTGCAAATGTGTGCGAGAGTGTGCGAGTTTGTGTGTGTGAGTGTGTGTGTGAGTGTGTGCGAATGTGTGCCAGTTTGTGCGTACGAGTGTGTGCAAGTGAGTGCGAGTGTGTGCGAATGTGTGCGTGCGAGTGTGCGCGAGTGTGTGCGAGTGTGTGTGTGTGCGAGTGTGTGCGAGTGTGCTCGAGTGACTGGGTGCAAGTGTGTGCGAGTATGTGTGAGTGAGTGTGTGTGAGTGTCTGCGTGTGTGCGAGTTTGTGTGCGAGTGTGTGCGAGTTTGTGTGCGAGTGTGTGCGAGTGAGTGTGTGCGAATGTGTGCGAGTGTGTGCGAGTGTGTGCGAGTGTGTGTGTGCCAGTGTGTGTGCAATTGTGTATGAGTGTGTGCGAGTGTTTGTGAGTTTGTGCAAGTGTGTGCGAGTGTGCGTGCGAGTGTATGCGAGTGAGTGCGGGTGTGTGCGAGGGTGTGTATGCGAGTCTGTGTGTGATTGTGTATGAGTGTGTGCGAGTGTGTGAGTTTGTGCGAGTGTGTGCGTGTGTGTGCGAGTGCGTGCGAATGCGTGCGAGTTCGTGCAAATGTGTGCGAGTGTATGCGAGTGTGCGCGAGTGTGTGTGAGTGTGTGTGAGTGTGTGTGTGTGAGTGTGTGTGTGTGAGTGTGTGCGAATGTGTGCCAGTTTGTGCGTACGAGTGTGTGCAAGTGAGTGCGAGTGTGTGCCAATGTGTGCGTGCGAGTGTGCGCGAGTGTGTGCGTGTGAGTGTGTGCGAGTGTGTGTGTGCAAGTGTGTGCGAGTATGTGTGAGTGAGTGTGTGTGAGTGTCTGCGTGTGTGCGAGTTTGTGTGCGAGTTTGTGTGCGAGTGTGTGCGAGTGAGTGTGTGCGAATGTGTGCGAGTGTGTGCAAGTGTGTGTGTGCGAGTGTGTGCGAGTGTGTGTGTGCGAGTGTGTGCGAGTGTGTGCCAGTGTGTGCGTACGAGTGTGTGCAAGTGAGTGCGAATGTGTGCGAATGTGTGCACGAGTGTGCGCGAGTGTGTGTTCGTGAGTGTGTGCGTGTTAGTGTGTGCGAGTGTGTTCGTGCGAGTGTGTGCGAGTGTGCTCGAGTGACTGGGTGTGAGTGTGTGCGAGTGTGTGTGTGCTAGTGTGTGCAAGTGTGTGCAAGTGTGTGCGAGTGTGTGTGTGCCAGTGTGTGCCAGTGTGTGCCAGTGTGTGCGTACGAGTGTGTGCAAGTGAGTGCGAATGTGTGCGAATGTGTGCACGAGTGTGCGCGATTGTGTGTGCGTGAGTGTGTGCGTGTGAGTGTGTGCAAGTGTGTGCGTGCGAGTGTGTGCGAGTGTGCTCGAGTGACTGGGTGCGAGTGTGCGCGAGTGTGTGTGTGTGTGTGTGTGAGTGAGTGTGTGCGAGTGTGTATGAGTGAGTGTGTTTGAGTGTGTGCCAGTTTGTGTTTGTGTGTGCGAGTGCGTGCAAATGTGTGCATGCAAGTGTGTGTGAGTGTGTGCGAGTGTGTGCGTGAGTGTGTGTGTGAGTGTGTGTGCGTGCGATTGTGTATGAGTGTGTGCGTGTGTGTGTGAGTTTGTGCAAGTGCGTGCGTGCGAGTGCGTGCGAGTGAGTGCGAATGTGTGCGAGTGTGGGCGTGCGAGTGTGTGCTAGTGTGCGCAAGTGTGTGTGTGTGAGTGAGTGTGTGTGAGTTTGTGCGAGTGTTTGCGAGTGTGTGTGTGAGTGTGTAGGACTGTGTGTGCGAGTGTGTGGGAGTGTGTGCAAGTGTGTGCGAGTGAGTGTGAGTGAGTGAGTGTGTGCGAGTGTGTGCGAATGTGTGCGAGTGTGTGTGTGCGAGTTTCTGTGATTGTGTATGAGTGTGTGCGAGTGTGTGCATGTGAGTGGGTGCGAGTGAGTGCGAGTGTGTGCAAATGTGTGCGAGAGTGTGCGAGTGTGGGCGTGCGAGTGTGTGCAAGTGTGCGCGAGTGTGTGTGAGTGTGTGCGAGAGTGTGTGCATGTGAGTAAGTGTGTGAGTGAGTGTGAGTGTATGCTTACGAGTGTGTGCTAGTGTGCGTGAGTGTGTGCGAGTGTGCAGGCGAGTGTGTGCGTGCAAGTGTGTGTGAGTGTGTGCGAGTGTGTGTGCTAGTGTGTGCAAGTGTGTGCGAGTGTGTGCGAGTGTGTGTGTGCGAGTGTGTGCCAGTGTGTGCCAGTGTGTGCGTACGAGTGTGTGCAAGTGAGTGCGAATGTGTGCGAATGTGTGCGAATGTGTGCGTGCGAGTGTGCACGAGTGTGCGCGAGTGTGTGTATGTGAGTGTGTGCGAGTGTGCTCGAGTGACTGGGTGCGAGTGTGTGCGAGTGTGTGTGTGTGTGTGCGAGTGAGTGTGTGCGAGTGGGTATGAGTGAGTGTGTTTGAGTGTGTGCCAGTTTGTGTTTGTGTGTGCGAGTGCGTGCGAATGTGTGCATGCAAGTGTGTGCGAGTGTGTGCGAGTGTGTGCGTGAGTGTGTGTGCGTGTGTGTGCGTGTGTGTGAGTGTGTGCGAGTGTGTGCGAGTGTGTGCAAGCGTGTGCAAGTGTGTGCAAGTGTGTGCGAGTGTGTGCGAGTGTGTGTGCGAGTGTGTGCAAGTGTGTATGAGTGAGTGTGTGCGATTGTGTATGACTTTGTGTGAGTGTGTGCGTGCAAGTGCGTGCGAGTGAGTGCGAGTGTGTGCAAATGTGTGCGAGAGTGTGAGAGTGTGGGCGTGCGTGTGTGCGCAAGTGTGTATGTGTGAGTGAGTGTGTGTGTGAGTGTTTGCGTGTGTTTGCGAGTGTGTGTGTGACTGTGTAGGACTGTGTGTGCGATTGTGGGTGAGTGTGTGTGAGTGTGTGCATGAGTGAGTGTGTGCGAGTGTCTGCGAGTGTGTGTGTGATTGTGTGCGAGTGTGTGTGTGCAAGTGTGTGTGTGAGTGTGTGCGAGTGTGAGCGTGCGAGTGTGTGTGTGAGTGTGTGCGAGTGTGTGCGAGTGTGTGTAGGAGTTTGTGCGAGTGTGTGCGAGTGTGTATGTGAGTGTGTGTGTTAGTGTGTGTGCGAGTGTGTGCATGCGAGTGTGTGCGAGTGTGTGCGTGCGAGTGTGTGCGAGTGTGTGCGAGTATGTGCGAGTGTGTGTGTGCTAGTGTGTGCAAGTGTGTGCGAGTGTGTGCGAGTGTGTGTGTGCCAGTGTGTGCCAGTGTGTGCCAGTGTGTGCGTACGAGTGTGTGCAAGTGAGTGCGAATGTGTGCGAATGTGTGCACGAGTGTGCGCGAGTGTGTGTGCGTGAGTGTGTGCGTGTGAGTGTGTGCGAGTGTGTGCATGCGAGTGTGTGCGAGTGTGCTCGAGTGACTGGGTGCGAGTGTGTGCGAGTGTGTGTGTGCTAGTGTGTGCAAGTGTGTGCGAGTGTGTGCGAGTGTGTGTGTGCCAGTGTGTGCCAGTGTGTGCGTACGAGTGTGTGCAAGTGAGTGCGAATGTGTGCGAATGTGTGCACGAGTGTGCGCGATTGTGTGTGCGTGAGTGTGTGCGTGTGAGTGTGTGCGAGTGTGTGCGTGCGAGTGTGTGCGAGTGTGCTCGAGTGACTGGGTGCGAGTGTGCGCGAGTGTGTGTGTGTGTGTGCGAGTGAGTGTGTGCGAGTGTGTATGAGTGAGTGTGTTTGAGTGTGTGCCAGTTTGTGTTTGTGTGTGTGAATGTGTGCATGCAAGTGTGTGCGAGTGTGTGCGAGTGTGTGCGTGAGTGTGTGTGCATGTGTGTGCGTGTGTGTGAGTGTGTGCGAGTGTGTGCGAGTGTGTGCGAGTGTGTGCGAGTGTGTGCAAGCATGTGCAAGTGTGTGCAAGTGTGTGCGAGTGTGTGCGAGTGTGTGTGCGAGTGTGTGCAAGCGTGTGCGAGTGAGTGTTTGCGATTGTGTATGAGTTTGTGCGAGTGTGTGCGAGTGTGTGCGTGCGAGTGCGTGCGAGTGAGTGCGAGTGTGTGCAAATGTGTGCGAGAGTGTGAGAGTGTGGGCGTGCGAGTGTGCGCGAGTGTGTACGTTTGAGTGAGTGTGTGTGTGAGTGTTTGCGAGTGTTTGCGAGTGTGTGTGTGAATTTGTAGGACTGTGTGTGCGAGTGTGTGTGCGAGTGTGTGCGAATGTGTATTTGTGTATGTGCGAGTGTGTGCGAGTGTGTGCGAGTGTGTGTGTGATTGTGTGCGAGTGTGTGTGTAAGTGTGTGTGCGAGTGTGTGCATGCGAGTTTGTGCAAGTGTGTCCGAGTGTGTAGGTGTGAGTGCGTGCGAGTGAGTGCGAATGTGTGCGAGAGTGTGCGAGTGTGTTCGAGTGTGTGTGTGCGAGTGTGTGTGCGTGCGATTGTGTATGAGTGTGTGCGAGTGTGTGTGAGTTTGTGCGAGTGTGTGCATGCGAGTGCGTGCGAGTGAGTGTGAATGTGTGCGAGTGTGCACGAGTGAGTGGGTGCGAGTGTGTGAGTGTGTGCGAGTGTGTGTGAGTTTGTGCGATTGTGCGATTGTGTATGATTGTGTGTGAGTGTGTGTGAGTTTGTGCGAGTGTGTGCGAGTGTGTGCGTGCGAGTGCGTGCGAGTGAGTGCGAATGTGTGCAAGTGTGGGCGTGCGAGTGTGTGCTAGTTTGTGCAAGTGTGTGCGTGTGAGTGAGTGTGTGTGAGTTTGTGCGAGTGTTTGCGAGTGTGTGTGAGTGTGTAGGACTGTGTGTGCGAGTGTGTGCGAGTGTGTGCAAGTGTGTGCGAGTGAGTGTGAGTGAGTGAGTGTGTGCGAGTGTGTGCGAATGTGTGCGAGTGTGTGTGTGTGCGAGTTTGGGTGATTGTGTATGAGTGTGTGCGTGCGAGTGGGTGTGAGTGAGTGCGAGTGTGTGCAAATGTGTGCGAGAGTGTGCGAGTGTGGGCGTGCGAGTGTGTGCGAGAGTGTGTGCGTGTGAGTAAGTGTGTGAGTGAGTGTGAGTGTATGCTTACGAGTGTGTGCTAGTGTGCGTGAGTGTGTGCGAGTGTGCGCGAGTGTGTAGTGTGAGTGAGTGTGTGTGTGTGCGAGTGTTTGCGAGTGTTTGTTTCTGAGTGTGTAGGACTGTGTGTGCGAGTGAGTGTACGAGTGTGTGCGAATGTGTATGTGTGTATGTGCGAGTGTGTGCAAGTGTGTGTGCGAGTGTGTGTGAGTGTGTACGAGTGTGTGTAGGAGTTTGTGCGAGTGTGAGCGAGTGTGTATGCGAGTGTGTGTGTGTGAGTGTGTGTGCGAGTGTGTGCATGTGAGTGTGTGCGAGTGTGTACGCGAGTGTGTGTGTGTTTGTGTGTGCGAGTGTGTGCATGTGAGTTTGTGCGAGTGTGTGCGTGCGAGTGCGTGCGAGTGAGTGCGAATGTGTGCGAGAGTGTGCGAGTGTGTGCGTGCGAGTGTGTGTGCGTGCGATTGTGTATGAGTGTGTGCGTGTGTGTGTGAGTTTGTGCAAGTGTGTGCGTGCGAGTGCGTGCGAGTGAGTGCGAATGTGTGCGAGTGTGGGCGTGCGAGTGTGTGCTAGTGTGCGCAAGTGTGTGCGTGTGAGTGAGTGTGTGTGAGTTTGTGCGAGTGTTTGCGAGTGTGTGTGTGAGTGTGTAGGACTGTGTGTGCGAGTGTGTGCAAGTGTGTGCAAGTGTGTGCGAGTGAGTGAGTGAGTGAGTGTGTGCGAGTGTGTGCGAATGTGTGCGAGTGTGTGTGTGCGAGTTTGTGTGATTGTGTATGAGTGTGTGCGAGTGTGTGCATGCGAGTGGGTGCGAGTGAGTGCGAGTTTGTGCAAATGTGTGCGAGAGTGTGCGAGTGTGGGCGTGCGAGTGTGTGCGAGTGTGCGCGAGTGTGTGTGAATGTGTGCGAGAGTGTGTGCATGTGAGTAAGTGTGTGAGTGAGTGTGAGTGTATGCTTACGAGTGTGTGCTAGTGTGCGTGAGTGTGTGCGAGTGTGTACGTGTGAGTGAGTGTGTGTGTGAGTATGTGCGAGTGTTTGCGAGTGTGTGTGAGTGTGTAGGACTGTGTGTGCGAGTGTGTGTGCGAGTGTGTGCGAATGTGTATGTGTGAGTGTGTGCGAGTGTGTGTGCGAGTGTGTGTGAGTGTGTATGAGTGTGTGTAGGAGTTTGTGCGAGTGTGTGCGAGTGTGTATGCGAGTGTGTGTGTGTGAGTGTGTGCGAGTGTGTGCATGCGAGTGTGTGCGTGCAAGTGTGTGTGAGTGTGTGCGAGTGTGTGTGTGCTAGTGTGTGCAAGTGTGTGCGAGTGTGTGCGAGTGTGTGTGTGCGAGTGTGTGCCAGTGTGTGCGTACGAGTGTGTGCAAGTGAGTGCGAATGTGTGCGAATGTGTGCGAATGTGTGCGAATGTGTGCGTGCGAGTGTGCACGAGTGTGCACGAGTGTGTGTGCGTGAGTGTGTGCGTGTGAGTGTGTGCGAGTGTGTGCGTGCGAGTGTGTGCGAGTGTGCTCGAGTGACTGGGTGCGAGTGTGTGCGAGTGTGTGTGTGTGTGCGAGTGAGTGTGTGCGAGTGTGTATGAGTGAGAGTGTTTGAGTGTGTGCCAGTTTGTGTTTGTGTGTGCGAGTGCGTGCGAATGTGTGCATGCAAGTGTGTGCGAGTGTGTGCGAGTGTGTGCGTGAGTGTGTGTGCGTGTGTGTGCGTGTGTGTGAATGTGTGCGAGTGTGTGCGAGTGTGTGCAAGCGTGTGCAAGTGTGTGCAAGTGTGTGCGAGTGTGTGCGAGTGTGTGTGCGAGTGTGTGCGATTGTGTATGAGTCTGTGTGAGTGTGTGCGTGCGAGTGCGTGCGAGTGAGTGCGAGTGTGTGCAAATGTGTGCGAGAGTGTGAGAGTGTGGGTGTGCGAGTGTGCGCGAGTGTGTACGTGTGTGCGAGTGTGTGTGTGCCAGTGTGTGCCAGTGTGTGCCAGTGTGTGCGTACGAGTGTGTGCAAGTGAGTGCGAATGTGTGCGAATGTGTGCACGAGTGTGCGCGAGTGTGTGTGCGTGAGTGTGTGCGTGTGAGTGTGTGCGAGTGTGTGCATGCGAGTGTGTGCGAGTGTGCTCGAGTGACTGGGTGCGAGTGTGTGCGAGTGTGTGTGTGCTAGTGTGTGCAAGTGTGTGCGAGTGTGTGCGAGTGTGTGTGTGCCAGTGTGTGCCAGTGTGTGCGTACGAGTGTGTGCAAGTGAGTGCGAATGTGTGCGAATGTGTGCACGAGTGTGCGCGATTGTGTGTGCGTGAGTGTGTGCGTGTGAGTGTGTGCGAGTGTGTGCGTGCGAGTGTGTGCGAGTGTGCGCGAGTGTGTGTGTGTGTGCGAGTGAGTGTGTGCGAGTGTGTATGAGTGAGTGTGTTTGAGTGTGTGCCAGTTTGTGTTTGTGTGTGTGAATGTGTGCATGCGAGTGTGTGCGAGTGTGTGCGTGAGTGTGTGTGCATGTGTGTGCGTGTGTGTGAGTGTGTGCGAGTGTGTGCGAGTGTGTGCGAGTGTGTGCGAGTGTGTGCAAGCATGTGCAAGTGTGTGCAAGTGTGTGCGAGTGTGTGCGAGTGTGTGTGCGAGTGTGTGCAAGCGTGTGCGAGTGAGTGTTTGCGATTGTGTATGAGTTTGTGCGAGTGTGTGCGAGTGTGTGCGTGCGAGTGCGTGCGAGTGAGTGCGAGTGTGTGCAAATGTGTGCGAGAGTGTGAGAGTGTGGGCGTGCGAGTGTGCGCGAGTGTGTACGTTTGAGTGAGTGTGTGTGTGAGTGTTTGCGAGTGTTTGCGAGTGTGTGTGTGAATTTGTAGGACTGTGTGTGCGAGTGTGTGTGCGAGTGTGTGCGAATGTGTATTTGTGTATGTGCGAGTGTGTGCGAGTGTGTGCGAGTGTGTGTGTGATTGTGTGCGAGTGTGTGTGTAAGTGTGTGTGCGAGTGTGTGCATGCGAGTTTGTGCAAGTGTGTGCGAGTGTGTAGGTGCGAGTGCGTGCGAGTGAGTGCGAATGTGTGCGAGAGTGTGCGAGTGTGTTCGAGTGTGTGTGTGCGAGTGTGTGTGCGTGCGATTGTGTATGAGTGTGTGCGAGTGTGTGTGAGTTTGTGCGAGTGTGTGCATGCGAGTGCGTGCGAGTGAGTGTGAATGTGTGCGAGTGTGCACGAGTGAGTGGGTGCGAGTGTGTGAGTGTGTGCGAGTGTGTGTGAGTTTGTGCGATTGTGCGATTGTGTATGATTGTGTGTGAGTGTGTGTGAGTTTGTGCGAGTGTGTGCGAGTGTGTGCGTGCGAGTGCGTGCGAGTGAGTGCGAATGTGTGCAAGTGTGGGCGTGCGAGTGTGTGCTAGTTTGTGCAAGTGTGTGCGTGTGAGTGAGTGTGTGTGAGTTTGTGCGAGTGTTTGCGAGTGTGTGTGAGTGTGTAGGACTGTGTGTGCGAGTGTGTGCGAGTGTGTGCAAGTGTGTGCGAGTGAGTGTGAGTGAGTGAGTGTGTGCGAGTGTGTGCGAATGTGTGCGAGTGTGTGTGTGTGCGAGTTTGGGTGATTGTGTATGAGTGTGTGCGTGCGAGTGGGTGTGAGTGAGTGCGAGTGTGTGCAAATGTGTGCGAGAGTGTGCGAGTGTGGGCGTGCGAGTGTGTGCGAGAGTGTGTGCGTGTGAGTAAGTGTGTGAGTGAGTGTGAGTGTATGCTTACGAGTGTGTGCTAGTGTGCGTGAGTGTGTGCGAGTGTGCGCGAGTGTGTAGTGTGAGTGAGTGTGTGTGTGTGCGAGTGTTTGCGAGTGTTTGTTTCTGAGTGTGTAGGACTGTGTGTGCGAGTGAGTGTACGAGTGTGTGCGAATGTGTATGTGTGTATGTGCGAGTGTGTGCAAGTGTGTGTGCGAGTGTGTGTGAGTGTGTACGAGTGTGTGTAGGAGTTTGTGCGAGTGTGAGCGAGTGTGTATGCGAGTGTGTGTGTGTGAGTGTGTGTGCGAGTGTGTGCATGTGAGTGTGTGCGAGTGTGTACGCGAGTGTGTGTGTGTTTGTGTGTGCGAGTGTGTGCATGTGAGTTTGTGCGAGTGTGTGCGTGCGAGTGCGTGCGAGTGAGTGCGAATGTGTGCGAGAGTGTGCGAGTGTGTGCGTGCGATTGTGTATGAGTGTGTGCGTGTGTGTGTGAGTTTGTGCAAGTGTGTGCGTGCGAGTGCGTGCGAGTGAGTGCGAATGTGTGCGAGTGTGGGCGTGCGAGTGTGTGCTAGTGTGCGCAAGTGTGTGCGTGTGAGTGAGTGTGTGTGAGTTTGTGCGAGTGTTTGCGAGTGTGTGTGTGAGTGTGTAGGACTGTGTGTGCGAGTGTGTGCAAGTGTGTGCAAGTGTGTGCGAGTGAGTGAGTGAGTGAGTGTGTGCGAGTGTGTGCGAATGTGTGCGAGTGTGTGTGTGCGAGTTTGTGTGATTGTGTATGAGTGTGTGCGAGTGTGTGCATGCGAGTGGGTGCGAGTGAGTGCGAGTTTGTGCAAATGTGTGCGAGAGTGTGCGAGTGTGGGTGTGCGAGTGTGTGCGAGTGTGCGCGAGTGTGTGTGAATGTGTGCGAGAGTGTGTGCATGTGAGTAAGTGTGTGAGTGAGTGTGAGTGTATGCTTACGAGTGTGTGCTAGTGTGCGTGAGTGTGTGCGAGTGTGTACGTGTGAGTGAGTGTGTGTGTGAGTATGTGCGAGTGTTTGCGAGTGTGTGTGAGTGTGTAGGACTGTGTGTGCGAGTGTGTGTGCGAGTGTGTGCGAATGTGTATGTGTGTATGTGCGAGTGTGTGCGAGTGTGTGTGCGAGTGTGTGTGAGTGTGTATGAGTGTGTGTAGGAGTTTGTGCGAGTGTGTGCGAGTGTGTATGCGAGTGTGTGTGTGTGAGTGTGTGCGAGTGTGTGCATGCGAGTGTGTGCGTGCAAGTGTGTGTGAGTGTGTGCGAGTGTGTGTGTGCTAGTGTGTGCAAGTGTGTGCGAGTGTGTGCGAGTGTGTGTGTGCGAGTGTGTGCCAGTGTGTGCGTACGAGTGTGTGCAAGTGAGTGCGAATGTGTGCGAATGTGTGCGAATGTGTGCGAATGTGTGCGTGCGAGTGTGCACGAGTGTGCACGAGTGTGTGTGCGTGAGTGTGTGCGTGTGAGTGTGTGCGAGTGTGTGCGTGCGAGTGTGTGCGAGTGTGCTCGAGTGACTGGGTGCGAGTGTGTGCGAGTGTGTGTGTGTGTGCGAGTGAGTGTGTGCGAGTGTGTATGAGTGAGAGTGTTTGAGTGTGTGCCAGTTTGTGTTTGTGTGTGCGAGTGCGTGCGAATGTGTGCATGCAAGTGTGTGCGAGTGTGTGCGAGTGTGTGCGTGAGTGTGTGTGCGTGTGTGTGCGTGTGTGTGAGTGTGTGCGAGTGTGTGCGAGTGTGTGCGAGTGTGTGCAAGCGTGTGCAAGTGTGTGCAAGTGTGTGCGAGTGTGTGCGAGTGTGTGTGCGAGTGTGTGCAAGTGTGTGCGAGTGAGTGTGTGCGAGTGTGTGTGTGCGAGTGTGTGCAAGTGTGTGCGAGTGAGTGTGTGCGAGTGTGTGTGCGAGTGTGTGCGTGCGAGTGTGTGCGAGTGTGTGCGTGCGAGTGTGTGCGAGTGTGTGCGAGTGTGTGCGAGTGTGTGCGAGTGTGTGCGAATGTGTGCGAGTGTGTTTGCGCGAGTGTGCACGAGTGTGTGCATGTAAGTGTGTGCATGCGAGTGTGTGCGAGTGTGCTCAAGTGAATGGGTGAGAGTGTGTGCGAGTGTGTGTGAGTGTGTGCGAGTAAGTGTGTGTGAGTGTGTATGAGTGAGTGTGTGTGAGTGTGTGTGTGCGAGTTTGTGTGCGAGTGTGTGTGAGTGAGTGTGTGCGAGTGTGTGCGAGTTTGTGTGCGAGTGTTTGTGCGAATGTGTGTGTGCGAGTGTGTGTGTTCGAGTGTGTGCGCGCGAGTGTGTGCACGCAAGTGTGTGTGCGAATGTGTGTGCGTGTGAGTGTGTGTGAGTGTGTAAGAGTGTATGTGCGAGTGTGTGCCAGTGTGTGCGAGTGTGTGTGTGCGAGTGTGTGCAAGTGTGTGCGAGTGTGTGCGAGTGTGTGTGTGCGAGTGTGTGTGCAATTGTGTATGAGTGTGTGCGAGTGTTTGTGAGTTTGTGCAAGTGTGTGCGAGTGTGCGAGCGAGTGCATGCGAGTGAGTGCGGATGTGTGTATGCGAGTCTGTGTGTGCTTGTGTATGAGTGTGTGCGAGTGTGTGAGTTTGTGCGAGTGTGTGCGTGTGTGTGCGAGTGCGTGCGAATGCGTGCGAGTTCGTGCAAATGTGTGCGAGAGTGTGCGAGTGTGTGTGTGTGAGTGTGTGCGAATGTGTGCGAGTGTGTGTGTGCGATTGTGTATGGTGTGTGCGAGTGTGTGCGTGTGAGTGCATGCGAGTGTATGCGAGTGTGCGCGAGTGTGTGTGAGTGTGTGCGAGTGTGTGTGTGTGAGTGTGTGCGAATGTGTGCCAGTTTGTGCGTACGAGTGTGTGCAAGTGAGTGCGAGTGTGTGCCAATGTGTGCGTGCGAGTGTGCGCAAGTGTGTGCGTGTGAGTGTGTGCGAGTGTGTGTGTGCGAGTGTGTGCGAGTGTGCTCGAGTGACTGGGTGCAAGTGTGTGCGAGTATGTGTGAGTGAGTGTGTGTGAGTGTCTGCGTGTGTGCGAGTTTGTGTGCGAGTGTGTGCGAGTTTGTGTGCGAGTGTGTGCGAGTGAGTGTGTGCGAATGTGTGCGAGTGTGTGCGAGTGTGTGCGTGCGAGTGTGTGCTAGTGTGTGCGTGCGAGTGTGTGCGAGTGTGTTAGTGTGTGTGCGAGTGTGTGCGTGCGAGTGTGTGCATGCGAGTGTGTGCGAGTGTGCTCGAGTGAGTGGGTGCGAATGGGTGCGAGTGTGTGTCAGTGTGTGCGTGGGTGCGAGTTTGTGTGCGAGTGAGTGTGTGTGAATGTGTGTGAGTGTGTGCGAGTGTGTGTAAGTGTGTGTGCGAGTGCATGCGTGCGAGTGTGTGCGTGCGAGTGTGTGCGTGCGAGTGTGTGCAAGTGTGCTCGAGTGAGTGGGTGTGAGTGTGTATGAGTGAGTGTGTGTGAGTGTGTGCGTGGGTGCGAGATTGTGTGCGAGTGAGTGTGTGTGAATGTGTGTGAGTGTGTGCGAGTGTGTGTAAGTGTGTGTGCAAGTGCGTGCATGCGAGTGTTTGCATGCGAGTGTGTGCGTGCGAGTGTGTGCAAGTGTGAGTGAGTGTGTGCAAGTGTGAGTGAGTGTGTGCGAGTGTGTGTGCGAGTGTGTGTGCGAGAGTGTGCGAGTGTGTGCAAATGTGCCCGAGTGTGCGCGAGTGTGCACGAGTGAGTGAGTGCGAGTGTGTATAAGTGAGTGTGTGTGCGTGTGTGCGAGTTAGTGTGCGAGTGAGTGTGTGCGAATGTGTGCGAGTGTGTGCGAGTGTTTCTGTGCGAGTGTGTGTGCGAGTGTGTGCGTGCGAGTGTGTGCGTGCGAGTGTGTGTGAGTGTGAGTGAGTGTGTGCGAGTGTGTGTGCGAGTGTGTGTGCGAAAGTGTGCGAGTGTGTGCAAATGTGCCCGAGTGTGCGCGAGTGTGCACGAGTGAGTGGGTGCGAGTGTGTGTGAGTGTGTGCATGTAAGTGTGTGCGAGTGTGTGTGAGTGTGTGTGCGAGTGTGTGTGTGTGAGTGTGAGCGAGTGTGTATGAGTGTGTGTGCGAGTGTGTGCAAGTGTGTGTGAGTGTGTGCGAGTGTGTGTGTGAGTGTGTGCGAGTGTGTGCGAGTGTGTGTACGAGTGTGTGCGATTGTGCATAAGTGTGTGCGAGTGTGTGTGCGAGTGTGCATAAGTGTGTGCGAGTGTGTGCGAGTGTGTGTGCGAGTGTGCATGATTGTGTGCGAGTGTGTGCGATTGTGTGTGTGAGTGTGTAGGACTTTCTGTGCGAGTGTTTAGGAGTGTGTGTGTGAGTGTGTGAAAGTGTGTGCGAGTGTGTGCAAGTGTGTGCGTGCGAGTGTGTGCGAGTGTGTGCGACTGTGTGTGAGTGTGTGAGTGTGAGTGTGTGCGAATGTGTGCGAGTGTGTGTGCGCGAGTGTGCACGAGTTTGTGCATGTAAGTGTGTGCATGCGAGTGTGTGCGAGTGTGCTCGAGTGAATGGGTGAGAGTGTTTGCGATTGTGTGTGAGTGTGTGCGAGTAAGTGTGTATGAGTGAGTGTGTGTGAGTGTGTGTGTGCGAGTTTGTGTGCGAGTGTGTGTGAGTGAGTGTGTGCGAGTGTGTGCGAGTTTGTGTGCGAGTGTTTGTGCGAGTGTGTGCGTGCGAGTGTGTGTTCGAGTGTGTGCGCGCGAGTGTGTGCGCGCGAGTGTGTGTGCGAATGTGTGTGCGTGTGAGTGTGTGCGAGTGTGTATGAGTGTATGTGCGAGTGTGTGCCAGTGTGTGCGAGTGTGTGTGTGCGAGTCTGTGCAAGTGTGTGCGAGTGTGTGCGAGTGTGTGTGTGCGAGTGTGTGTGCAATTGTGTATGAGTGTGTGTGAGTGTTTGTGAGTTTGTGCAAGTGTGTGCGAGTGTGCATGCGAGTGCATGCGAGTTAGTGCGGGTGTGTGCGAGTGTGTGTATGCGAGTCTGTGTGTGATTGTGTATGAGTGTGTGCGAGTGTGTGAGTTTGTGCGAGTGTGTGCGTGTGTGTGCGAGTGCGTGCAAATGTGTGCGAGAGTGTGCGAGTTTGTGTGTGTGAGTGTGTGTGTGAGTGTGTGCGAATGTGTGCCAGTTTGTGCGTACGAGTGTGTGCAAGTGAGTGCGAGTGTGTGCGAATGTGTGCGTGCGAGTGTGCGCGAGTGTGTGCGAGTGTGTGTGTGTGCGAGTGTGTGCGAGTGTGCTCGAGTGACTGGGTGCAAGTGTGTGCGAGTATGTGTGAGTGAGTGTGTGTGAGTGTCTGCGTGTGTGCGAGTTTGTGTGCGAGTGTGTGCGAGTTTGTGTGCGAGTGTGTGCGAGTGAGTGTGTGCGAATGTGTGCGAGTGTGTGCGAGTGTGTGCGAGTGTGTGTGTGCCAGTGTGTGTGCAATTGTGTATGAGTGTGTGCAAGTGTTTGTGAGTTTGTGCAAGTGTGTGCGAGTGTGCGTGCGAGTGTATGCGAGTGAGTGCGGGTGTGTGCGAGGGTGTGTATGCGAGTCTGTGTGTGATTGTGTATGAGTGTGTGCGAGTGTGTGAGTTTGTGCGAGTGTGTGCGTGTGTGTGCGAGTGCGTGCGAATGCGTGCGAGTTCGTGCAAATGTGTGCGAGTGTATGCGAGTGTGCGCGAGTGTGTGTGAGTGTGTGCGAGTGTGTGTGTGTGAGTGTGTGTGTGTGAGTGTGTGCGAATGTGTGCCAGTTTGTGCGTACGAGTGTGTGCAAGTGAGTGCGAGTGTGTGCCAATGTGTGCGTGCGAGTGTGCGCGAGTGTGTGCGTGTGAGTGTGTGCGAGTGTGTGTGTGCAAGTGTGTGCGAGTATGTGTGAGTGAGTGTGTGTGAGTGTCTGCGTGTGTGCGAGTTTGTGTGCGAGTTTGTGTGCGAGTGTGTGCGAGTGAGTGTGTGCGAATGTGTGCGAGTGTGTGCAAGTGTGTGTGTGCGAGTGTGTGCGAGTGTGTGTGTGCGAGTGTGTGCGAGTGTGTGCCAGTGTGTGCGTACGAGTGTGTGCAAGTGAGTGCGAATGTGTGCGAATGTGTGCACGAGTGTGCGCGAGTGTGTGTTCGTGAGTGTGTGCGTGTTAGTGTGTGCGAGTGTGTGCGTGCGAGTGTGTGCGAGTGTGCTCGAGTGACTGGGTGTGAGTGTGTGCGAGTGTGTGTGTGCTAGTGTGTGCAAGTGTGTGCAAGTGTGTGCGAGTGTGTGTGTGCCAGTGTGTGCCAGTGTGTGCCAGTGTGTGCGTACGAGTGTGTGCAAGTGAGTGCGAATGTGTGCGAATGTGTGCACGAGTGTGCGCGATTGTGTGTGCGTGAGTGTGTGCGTGTGAGTGTGTGCAAGTGTGTGCGTGCGAGTGTGTGCGAGTGTGCTCGAGTGACTGGGTGCGAGTGTGCGCGAGTGTGTGTGTGTGTGTGTGTGAGTGAGTGTGTGCGAGTGTGTATGAGTGAGTGTGTTTGAGTGTGTGCCAGTTTGTGTTTGTGTGTGCGAGTGCGTGCAAATGTGTGCATGCAAGTGTGTGTGAGTGTGTGCGAGTGTGTGCGTGAGTGTGTGTGTGAGTGTGTGTGCGTGCGATTGTGTATGAGTGTGTGCGTGTGTGTGTGAGTTTGTGCAAGTGCGTGCGTGCGAGTGCGTGCGAGTGAGTGCGAATGTGTGCGAGTGTGGGCGTGCGAGTGTGTGCTAGTGTGCGCAAGTGTGTGTGTGTGAGTGAGTGTGTGTGAGTTTGTGCGAGTGTTTGCGAGTGTGTGTGTGAGTGTGTAGGACTGTGTGTGCGAGTGTGTGGGAGTGTGTGCAAGTGTGTGCGAGTGAGTGTGAGTGAGTGAGTGTGTGCGAGTGTGTGCGAATGTGTGCGAGTGTGTGTGTGCGAGTTTCTGTGATTGTGTATGAGTGTGTGCGAGTGTGTGCATGTGAGTGGGTGCGAGTGAGTGCGAGTGTGTGCAAATGTGTGCGAGAGTGTGCGAGTGTGGGCGTGCGAGTGTGTGCAAGTGTGCGCGAGTGTGTGTGAGTGTGTGCGAGAGTGTGTGCATGTGAGTAAGTGTGTGAGTGAGTGTGAGTGTATGCTTACGAGTGTGTGCTAGTGTGCGTGAGTGTGTGCGAGTGTGCAGGCGAGTGTGTGCGTGCAAGTGTGTGTGAGTGTGTGCGAGTGTGTGTGCTAGTGTGTGCAAGTGTGTGCGAGTGTGTGCGAGTGTGTGTGTGCGAGTGTGTGCCAGTGTGTGCCAGTGTGTGCGTACGAGTGTGTGCAAGTGAGTGCGAATGTGTGCGAATGTGTGCGAATGTGTGCGTGCGAGTGTGCACGAGTGTGCGCGAGTGTGTGCGTGCGAGTGTGTGCGAGTGTGCTCGAGTGACTGGGTGCGAGTGTGCGCGAGTGTGTGTGTCTGTGTGCGAGTGAGTGTGTGCGAGTGTGTATGAGTGAGTGTGTTTGAGTGTGTGCCAGTTTGTGTTTGTGTGTGCGAGTGCGTGCGAATGTGTGCATGCAAGTGTGTGCGAGTGTGTGCGAGTGTGTGCGTGAGTGTGTGTGCGTGTGTGTGCGTGTGTGTGAGTGTGTGCGAGTGTGTGCGAGTGTGTGCGAGTGTGTGCAAGCGTGTGCAAGTGTGTGCAAGTGTGTGCGAGTGTGTGCGAGTGTGTGTGCGAGTGTGTGCAAGTGTGTATGAGTGAGTGTGTGCGATTGTGTATGACTTTGTGTGAGTGTGTGCGTGCAAGTGCGTGCGAGTGAGTGCGAGTGTGTGCAAATGTGTGCGAGAGTGTGAGAGTGTGGGCGTGCGAGTGTGCGCAAGTGTGTATGTGTGAGTGAGTGTGTGTGTGAGTGTTTGCGTGTGTTTGCGAGTGTGTGTGTGACTGTGTAGGACTGTGTGTGCGATTGTGGGTGAGTGTGTGTGAGTGTGTGCATGAGTGAGTGTGTGCGAGTGTCTGCGAGTGTGTGTGTGATTGTGTGCGAGTGTGTGTGTGCAAGTGTGTGTGTGAGTGTGTGCGAGTGTGAGCGTGCGAGTGTGTGTGTGAGTGTGTGCGAGTGTGTGCGAGTGTGTGTAGGAGTTTGTGCGAGTGTGTGCGAGTGTGTATGTGAGTGTGTGTGTTAGTGTGTGTGCGAGTGTGTGCATGCGAGTGTGTGCGAGTGTGTGCGTGCGAGTGTGTGCGAGTGTGTGCGAGTATGTGCGAGTGTGTGTGTGCTAGTGTGTGCAAGTGTGTGCGAGTGTGTGCGAGTGTGTGTGTGCCAGTGTGTGCCAGTGTGTGCCAGTGTGTGCGTACGAGTGTGTGCAAGTGAGTGCGAATGTGTGCGAATGTGTGCACGAGTGTGCGCGAGTGTGTGTGCGTGAGTGTGTGCGTGTGAGTGTGTGCGAGTGTGTGCATGCGAGTGTGTGCGAGTGTGCTCGAGTGACTGGGTGCGAGTGTGTGCGAGTGTGTGTGTGCTAGTGTGTGCAAGTGTGTGCGAGTGTGTGCGAGTGTGTGTGTGCCAGTGTGTGCCAGTGTGTGCGTACGAGTGTGTGCAAGTGAGTGCGAATGTGTGCGAATGTGTGCACGAGTGTGCGCGATTGTGTGTGCGTGAGTGTGTGCGTGTGAGTGTGTGCGAGTGTGTGCGTGCGAGTGTGTGCGAGTGTGCTCGAGTGACTGGGTGCGAGTGTGCGCGAGTGTGTGTGTGTGTGTGCGAGTGAGTGTGTGCGAGTGTGTATGAGTGAGTGTGTTTGAGTGTGTGCCAGTTTGTGTTTGTGTGTGTGAATGTGTGCATGCAAGTGTGTGCGAGTGTGTGCGAGTGTGTGCGTGAGTGTGTGTGCATGTGTGTGCGTGTGTGTGAGTGTGTGCGAGTGTGTGCGAGTGTGTGCAAGCATGTGCAAGTGTGTGCAAGTGTGTGCGAGTGTGTGCGAGTGTGTGTGCGAGTGTGTGCAAGCGTGTGCGAGTGAGTGTTTGCGATTGTGTATGAGTTTGTGCGAGTGTGTGCGAGTGTGTGCGTGCGAGTGCGTGCGAGTGAGTGCGAGTGTGTGCAAATGTGTGCGAGAGTGTGAGAGTGTGGGCGTGCGAGTGTGCGCGAGTGTGTACGTTTGAGTGAGTGTGTGTGTGAGTGTTTGCGAGTGTTTGCGAGTGTGTGTGTGAATTTGTAGGACTGTGTGTGCGAGTGTGTGTGCGAGTGTGTGCGAATGTGTATTTGTGTATGTGCGAGTGTGTGCGAGTGTGTGCGAGTGTGTGTGTGATTGTGTGCGAGTGTGTGTGTAAGTGTGTGTGCGAGTGTGTGCATGCGAGTTTGTGCAAGTGTGTGCGAGTGTGTAGGTGCGAGTGCGTGCGAGTGAGTGCGAATGTGTGCGAGAGTGTGCGAGTGTGTTCGAGTGTGTGTGTGCGAGTGTGTGTGCGTGCGATTGTGTATGAGTGTGTGCGAGTGTGTGTGAGTTTGTGCGAGTGTGTGCATGCGAGTGCGTGCGAGTGAGTGTGAATGTGTGCGAGTGTGCACGAGTGAGTGGGTGCGAGTGTGTGAGTGTGTGCGAGTGTGTGTGAGTTTGTGCGATTGTGCGATTGTGTATGATTGTGTGTGAGTGTGTGTGAGTTTGTGCGAGTGTGTGCGAGTGTGTGCGTGCGAGTGCGTGCGAGTGAGTGCGAATGTGTGCAAGTGTGGGCGTGCGAGTGTGTGCTAGTTTGTGCAAGTGTGTGCGTGTGAGTGAGTGTGTGTGAGTTTGTGCGAGTGTTTGCGAGTGTGTGTGAGTGTGTAGGACTGTGTGTGCGAGTGTGTGCGAGTGTGTGCAAGTGTGTGCGAGTGAGTGTGAGTGAGTGAGTGTGTGCGAGTGTGTGCGAATGTGTGCGAGTGTGTGTGTGTGCGAGTTTGGGTGATTGTGTATGAGTGTGTGCGTGCGAGTGGGTGTGAGTGAGTGCGAGTGTGTGCAAATGTGTGCGAGAGTGTGCGAGTGTGGGCGTGCGAGTGTGTGCGAGAGTGTGTGCGTGTGAGTAAGTGTGTGAGTGAGTGTGAGTGTATGCTTACGAGTGTGTGCTAGTGTGCGTGAGTGTGTGCGAGTGTGCGCGAGTGTGTAGTGTGAGTGAGTGTGTGTGTGTGCGAGTGTTTGCGAGTGTTTGTTTCTGAGTGTGTAGGACTGTGTGTGCGAGTGAGTGTACGAGTGTGTGCGAATGTGTATGTGTGTATGTGCGAGTGTGTGCAAGTGTGTGTGCGAGTGTGTGTGAGTGTGTACGAGTGTGTGTAGGAGTTTGTGCGAGTGTGAGCGAGTGTGTATGCGAGTGTGTGTGTGTGAGTGTGTGTGCGAGTGTGTGCATGTGAGTGTGTGCGAGTGTGTACGCGAGTGTGTGTGTGTTTGTGTGTGCGAGTGTGTGCATGTGAGTTTGTGCGAGTGTGTGCGTGCGAGTGCGTGCGAGTGAGTGCGAATGTGTGCGAGAGTGTGCGAGTGTGTGCGTGCGAGTGTGTGTGCGTGCGATTGTGTATGAGTGTGTGCGTGTGTGTGTGAGTTTGTGCAAGTGTGTGCGTGCGAGTGCGTGCGAGTGAGTGCGAATGTGTGCGAGTGTGGGCGTGCGAGTGTGTGCTAGTGTGCGCAAGTGTGTGCGTGTGAGTGAGTGTGTGTGAGTTTGTGCGAGTGTTTGCGAGTGTGTGTGTGAGTGTGTAGGACTGTGTGTGCGAGTGTGTGCAAGTGTGTGCAAGTGTGTGCGAGTGAGTGAGTGAGTGAGTGTGTGCGAGTGTGTGCGAATGTGTGCGAGTGTGTGTGTGCGAGTTTGTGTGATTGTGTATGAGTGTGTGCGAGTGTGTGCATGCGAGTGGGTGCGAGTGAGTGCGAGTTTGTGCAAATGTGTGCGAGAGTGTGCGAGTGTGGGCGTGCGAGTGTGTGCGAGTGTGCGCGAGTGTGTGTGAATGTGTGCGAGAGTGTGTGCATGTGAGTAAGTGTGTGAGTGAGTGTGAGTGTATGCTTACGAGTGTGTGCTAGTGTGCGTGAGTGTGTGCGAGTGTGTACGTGTGAGTGAGTGTGTGTGTGAGTATGTGCGAGTGTTTGCGAGTGTGTGTGAGTGTGTAGGACTGTGTGTGCGAGTGTGTGTGCGAGTGTGTGCGAATGTGTATGTGTGTATGTGCGAGTGTGTGCGAGTGTGTGTGCGAGTGTGTGTGAGTGTGTATGAGTGTGTGTAGGAGTTTGTGCGAGTGTGTGCGAGTGTGTATGCGAGTGTGTGTGTGTGAGTGTGTGCGAGTGTGTGCATGCGAGTGTGTGCGTGCAAGTGTGTGTGAGTGTGTGCGAGTGTGTGTGTGCTAGTGTGTGCAAGTGTGTGCGAGTGTGTGCGAGTGTGTGTGTGCGAGTGTGTGCCAGTGTGTGCGTACGAGTGTGTGCAAGTGAGTGCGAATGTGTGCGAATGTGTGCGAATGTGTGCGAATGTGTGCGTGCGAGTGTGCACGAGTGTGCACGAGTGTGTGTGCGTGAGTGTGTGCGTGTGAGTGTGTGCGAGTGTGTGCGTGCGAGTGTGTGCGAGTGTGCTCGAGTGACTGGGTGCGAGTGTGTGCGAGTGTGTGTGTGTGTGCGAGTGAGTGTGTGCGAGTGTGTATGAGTGAGAGTGTTTGAGTGTGTGCCAGTTTGTGTTTGTGTGTGCGAGTGCGTGCGAATGTGTGCATGCAAGTGTGTGCGAGTGTGTGCGAGTGTGTGCGTGAGTGTGTGTGCGTGTGTGTGCGTGTGTGTGAGTGTGTGCGAGTGTGTGCGAGTGTGTGCAAGCGTGTGCAAGTGTGTGCAAGTGTGTGCGAGTGTGTGCGAGTGTGTGTGCGAGTGTGTGCGATTGTGTATGAGTCTGTGTGAGTGTGTGCGTGCGAGTGCGTGCGAGTGAGTGCGAGTGTGTGCAAATGTGTGCGAGAGTGTGAGAGTGTGGGTGTGCGAGTGTGCGCGAGTGTGTACGTGTGAGTGAGTGTGTGTGTGAGTGTTTGCAAGTGTTTGCGAGTGTGTGTGTGAGTGTGTAGGACTGTGTGTGCGATTGTGGGTGAGTGTGTGTGAGTGTATGCATGAGTGAGTGTGTGCGAGTGTCTGCGAGTGTGTGTGTGATTGTGTGCGAGTGTGTGTGTGCAAGTGTGTGCAAGTGTGTGTGTGAGTGTGTGCGAGTGTGAGCGTGTGAGTGTGTGTGTGAGTGTGTGCGAGTGTGTGTAGTAGTTTGTGCGAGTGTGTGCGAGTGTGTATGTGAGTGTGTGTGTTAGTGTGTGTGCGAGTGTGTGCATGCGAGTGTGTGCGAGTGTGTGCGTGCGAGTGTGTGCAAGTGTGTGCGAGTGTGTGCGAGTATGTGCGAGTGTGTGTGTGCTAGTGTGTGCAAGTGTGTGCGAGTGTGTGTGTGCCAGTGTGTGCCAGTGTGTGCGTACGAGTGTGTGCAAGTGAGTGCGAATGTGCGCGAATGTGTGCACGAGTGTGCGCGAGTGTGTTTGCGTGAGTGTGTGCGTGTGAGTGTGTGCAAGTGTGTGCGTGCGAGTGTGTGCGAGTGTGCTCGAGTGACTGGGTGCGAGTGTGTGCGAGTGTGTGTGTGCTAGTGTGTGTAAGTGTGTGCGAGTGTGTGCAAGCGTGTGCAAGTGTGTGCAAGTGTGTGCGAGTGTGTGCGAGTGTGTGTGCGAGTGTGTGCGAGTGTGTATGAGTTTGTGTGAGTGTGTGCGTGCGAGTGCGTGCGAGTGAGTGCGAGTGTGTGCAAATGTGTGCGAGAGTGTGAGAGTGTGGGCGTGCGAGTGTGCTCGAGTGACTGGGTGCGAGTGTGCGCGAGTGTGTGTGTGTGTGTGCGAGTGAGTGTGTGCGAGTGTGTATGAGTGAGTGTGCTTGAGTGTGTGCTAGTTTGTGTTTGTGTGTGCGAGTGCGTGCGAATGTGTGCATGCAAGTGTGTGCGAGTGTGTGCGAGTGTGTGCGTGAGTGTGTGCGAGTGTGTGTGCGTGCGATTGTGTATGAGTGTGTGCGTGTGTGTGTGAGTTTGTGCAAGTGTGTGCGTGCGAGTGCGTGCGAGTGAGTGCGAATGTGTGCGAGTGTGGGCGTGCGAGTTTGTGTGATTGTGTATGAGTGTGTGCGAGTGTGTGCATGCGAGTGGGTGCGAGTGAGTGCGAGTGTGTACAAATGTGTGCGAGAGTGTGCGAGTGTGGGCGTGCGAGTGTGTGCAAGTGTGCGCGAGTGTGTGTGAGTGTGTGCGAGAGTGTGTGCATGTGAGTAAGTGTGTGAGTGAGTGTGAGTGTATGCTTATGAGTGTGTGCTAGTGTGCGTGAGTGTGTGCGAGTGTGAGCGAGTGTGTACGTGTGAGTGTGTGTGTGAGTATGTGCGAGTGTTTGCGAGTGTGTGTGAGTGTGTAGGACTGTTTGTGCGAGTGTGTGTGCGAGTGTGTGCGAATGTGTATGTGTGTATGTGCGAGTGTGTGCGAGTGTGTGTGCGAGTGTGTGTGAGTGTGTACGAGTGTGTGTAGGAGTTTGTGCGAGTGTGTGCGAGTGTGTATGCGAGTGTGTGTGTGTGAGTGTGTGCGAGTGTATGCATGCGAGTGTGTGCGTGCAAGTGTGTGTGAGTGTGTGCGAGTGTGTGCGTGAGTGTGTGTGCATTTGTGTGCGTGTGTGTGAGTGTGTGCGAGTGTGTGCGAGTGTGTGCGAGTGTATGCAAGCATGTGCAAGTGTGTGCAAGTGTGTGCGAGTGTGTGCGAGTGTGTGTGCGAGTGTGTGCAAGCGTGTGGGAGTGAGTGTTTGCGATTGTGTATGAGTTTGTGCGAGTGTGTGCGAGTGTGTGCGTGCGAGTGTGTGTGAGTTTGTGCGAGTGTGTGCGTGCGAGTGCGTGCGAGTGAGTGTGAATGTGTGCGAGTGTGCACGAGTGAGTGGGTGCGAGTGTGTGAGTGTGTGCGAGTGTGTGTGAGTTTGTGCGATTGTGCGATTGTGTATGATTGTGTGCGAGTGTGTGTGAGTTTGTGCGAGTGTGTGCGAGTGTGTGCGTGCGAGTGTGTGCTAGTTTGTGCAAGTGTGTGCGTGTGAGTGAGTGTGTGTGAGTTTGTGCGAGTGTTTGCGAGTGTGTGTGAGTGTGTAGGACTGTGTGTGCGAGTGTGTGCGAGTGTGTGCAAATGTGTGCGAGTGAGTGTGAGTGAGTGTGTGCGAGTGTGTGCGAATGTATGCGAGTGTGTGTGTGCGAGTTTGTGTGATTGTGTATGAGTGTGTGCGTGCGAGTGGGTGTAAGTGCGAGTGTGTGCAAATGTGTGCGAGAGTGTGCGAGTGTGGGCGTGCGAGTGTCTGCGAGAGTGTGTGCGTGTGAGTAAGTGTGTGAGTGAGTGTGAGTGTATGCTTACGAGTGTGTGCTAGTGTGCGTGAGTGTGTGCGAGTGTGCGCGAGTGTGTACGTGTGAGTGAGTGTGTGTGTGTGCGAGTGTTTGCGAGTGTTTGTTTGTGAGTGTGTAGGACTGTGTGTGCGAGTGAGTGTACGAGTGTGTGCGAATGTGTATGTGTGTATGTGCGAGTGTGTGCGAGTGTGTGCAAGTGTGTGTGCGAGTGTGTGTGAGTGTGTACGAGTGTGTGTAGGAGTTTGTGCGAGTGTGAGCGAGTGTGTATGCGAGTGTGTGTGTGTGAGTGTGTGTGCGAGTGTGTGCATGCGAGTGTGTGCGAGTGTGTATGCGAGTGTGTGTGTGTTTGTGTGTGCGAGTGTGTGCATGTGAGTTTGTGCGAGTGTGTGCGTGCGAGTGCGTGCGAGTGAGTGCAAATGTGTGCGAGAGTGTGCGAGTGTGTGCGAGTGTGTGTGTGCGAGTGTGTGTGCGTGCGATTGTGTATGAGTGTGTGTGTGAGTTTGTGCAAGTGTGTGCGTGCGAGTGCGTGCGAGTGAGTGCGAATGTGTGCGAATGTGGGCGTGCGAGTGTGTGCTAGTGTGCGCAAGTGTGTGCGTGTGAGTGAGTGTGTGTGAGTTTGTGCGAGTGTTTGCGAGTGTGTGTGTGAGTGTGTAGGACTGAGTGTGCGAGTGTGTGCGAGTGTATGCAAGTGTGTGCGAGTGAGTGAGTGAGTGAGTGTGTGCGAGTGTGTGCGAATGTGTGCGAGTGTGTGTGTGCGAGTTTGTGTGATTGTGTATCAGTGTGTTCGACTGTGTGCATGCGAGTGGGTGCGAGTGAGTGCGAGTGTGTGCAAATGTGTGCGAGAGTGTGCGAGTGTGGGCGTGCGAGTGTGTGCGAGTGTGCGCGAGTGTGTGTGAATGTGTGCAAAAGTGTGTGCATGTGAGTAAGTGTGTGAGTGAGTGTGAGTGTATGCTTACGAGTGTGTGCTAGTGTGCGTGAGTGTGTGCGAGTGTGCGCGAGTGTGTACGTGTGAGTGAGTGTGTGTGTGAGTATGTGCGAGTGTTTGCGAGTGTGTGTGAGTGTGTAGGACTGTGTGTGCGAGTGTGTGTGTGAGTGTGTGCGAATGTGTATGTGTGTATGTGCGAGTGTGTGCGAGTGTGTGTGCGAGTGTGTGTGAGTGTGTATGAGTGTGTGTAGGAGTTTGTGCGAGTGTGTGCGAGTGTGTATGCGAGTGTGTGTGTGTGAGTGTGTGTGAGTGTGTGCATGTGAGTGTGTGCGTGCAAGTGTGTGTGAGTGTGTGCGAGTGTGTGTGTGCTAGTGTGTGCAAGTGTGTGCGAGTGTGTGCGAGTGTGTGTGTGCCAGTGTGTGCCAGTGTGTGCCAGTGTGTGCGTACGAGTGTGTGCAAGTGAGTGCGAATGTGTGCGAATGTGTGCGAATGTGTGCGTGCGAGTGTGCACGAGTGTGCGCGAGTGTGTGTGTGTGAGTGTGTGCGTGTGAGTGTGTGCGAGTGTGTGCGTGCGAGTGTGTGCGAGTGTGCTCGAGTGACTGGGTGCGAGTGTGTGCGAGTCTGTGTGTGTGTGTGAGTGAGTGTGTGCGAGTGTGTATGAGTGAGTGTGTTTGAGTGTGTGCCAGTTTGTGTTTGTGTGTGCGAGTGCGTGCGAATGTGTGCATGCAAGTGAGTGCGATTGTGTGCGAGTGTGTGCGTGAGTGTGTGTGCGTGTGTGTGCGTGTGTGTGAGTGTGTGCAAGTGTGTGCGAGTGTGTGCGAGTGTGTGCAAGCATGTGCAAGTGTGTGCAAGTGTGTGCGAGTGTGTGTGAGTGTGTGTGCGAGTGTGTGCAAGTGTGTATGAGTGAGTGTGTGCGATTGTGTATGAGTTTGTGTGAGTGTGTGCGTGCGAGTGCGTGCGAGTGAGTGCGAGTGTGTGCAAATGTGTGCGAGAGTGTGAGAGTGTGGGCGTGCGAGTGTGCGCGAGTGTGTACGTGTGAGTGAGTGTGTGTGTGAGTGTTTGCAAGTGTTTGCGAGTGTGTGTGTGAGTGTGTAGGACTGTGTGTGTGATTGTGGGTGAGTGTGTGTGAGTGTATGCATGAGTGAGTGTGTGCGAGTGTCTGCGAGTGTGTGTGTGATTGTGTGCGAGTGTGTGTGTGCAAGTGTGTGCAAGTGTGTGTGTGAGTGTGTGCGAGTGTGAGCGTGCGAGTGTGTGTGTGAGTGTGTGCGAGTGTGTGTAGGAGTTTGTGCGAGTGTGTGCGAGTGTGTATGTGAGTGTGTGTGTTAGTGTGTGTGCGAGTGTGTGCATGCGAGTGTGTGCGAGTGTGTGCGTGCGAGTGTGTGCAAGTGTGTGCGAGTATGTGCGAGTGTGTGTGTGCTAGTGTGTGCAAGTGTGTGCGAGTGTGTGCGAGTGTGTGTGCCAGTCTGTGCCAGTGTGTGCGTACGAGTGTGTGCAAGTGAGTGCGAATGTGTGCGAATGTGTGCACGAGTGTGCGCGAGTGTGTGTGCGTGAGTGTGTGCATGTGAGTGTGTGCAAGTGTGTGCGTGCGAGTGTGTGCGAGTGTGCTCGAGTGACTGGGTGCGAGTGTGTGCGAGTGTATGTGTGCTGGTGTGTGCAAGTGTGTGCGAGTGTGTGCGAGTGTGTGTGTGCCAGTGTGTGCCAGTGTGTGCCAGTGTGTGCGTATGAGTGTGTGCAAGTGAGTGCGAATGTGTGCGAATGTGTGCACGAGTGTGCGCGATTGTGTGTGCGTGAGTGTGTGCGTGTGAGTGTGTGCGAGTGTGTGCGTGCGAGTGTGTGCGAGTGTGCTCGAGTGACTGGGTGCGAGTGTGCGCGAGTGTGTGTGTCTGTGTGCGAGTGAGTGTGTGCGAGTGTGTATGAGTGAGTGTGTTTGAGTGTGTGCCAGTTTGTGTTTGTGTGTGCGAGTGCGTGCGAATGTGTGCATGCAAGTGTGTGCGAGTGTGTGCGAGTGTGTGCGTGAGTGTGTGCGAGTGTGTGTGCGTGCGATTGTGTATGAGTGTGTGCGTGTGTGTGTGAGTTTGTGCAAGTGTGTGCGTGCGAGTGCGTGCGAGTGAGTGTGAATGTGTGCGAGTGTGGGCGTGCGAGTGTGTGCTAGTGTGCGCAAGTGTGTGCGTGTGAGTGAGTGTGTGTGAGTTTGTGCGAGTGTTTGCGAGTGTGTGTGTGAGTGTGCAGGACTGTGTGTGTGAGTGTGTGCGAGTGTGTGCAAGTGTGTGCGAGTGAGTGTGAGTGAGTTAGTGTGTGCGAGTGTGTGCGAATGTGTGCGAGTGTGTGTGTGCGAGTTTGTGTGTTTGTGTATGTGTGTGCATGCGAGTGGGTGCGAGTGAGTGCGAGTGTGTGCAAATGTGTGCGAGAGTGTGCGAGTGTGGGTGTGCGAGTGTGTGCGAGTGTGCGCGAGTGTGTGTGAATGTGTGCGAGAGTGTGCATGCGAGTGTGTGCATGCAAGTGTGTGTGAGTGTGTGCGAATGTGTGCGTGAGTGTGTGTGCATGTGTGTGCGTGTGTGTGAGTGTGTGCGAGTGTGTGCGAGTGTGTGCGAGTGTGTGCAAGCATGTGCAAGTGTGTGCAAGTGTGTGCGAGTGTGTGCGAGTGTGTGTGCGAGTGTGTGCAAGCGTGTGCGAGTGAGTGTTTGCGATTGTGTATGAGTTTGTGCGAGTGTGTGCGAGTGTGTGCGTGCGAGTGCGTGCGAGTGAGTGCGAGTGTGTGCAAATGTGTGCGAGAGTGTGAGAGTGTGGGCGTGCGAGTGTGCGCGAGTGTGTACGTTTGAGTGAGTGTGTGTGTGAGTGTTTGCGAGTGTTTGCGAGTGTGTGTGTGAGTTTGTAGGACTGTGTGTGCGAGTGTGTGTGCGAGTGTGTGCGAATGTGTATGTGTGTATGTGCGAGTGTGTGCGAGTGTGTGCGATTGTGTGTGCGAGTGTGTGTGAGTGTGTGTGAGTGTGTGTGAGTGTGTGCATTAGTGAGTGTGTGCGAGTGTCTGCGAGTGTGTGTGTGATTGTGTGCGAGTGTGTGTGTGAGTGTGTGTGCGAGTGTGTGCATGCGAGTGTGTGCAAGTGTGTGCGAGTGAGTGTGAGTGAGTGAGTGTGTGTGAGTGTGTGTGAGTGTGTGCATTAGTGAGTGTGTGCGAGTGTCTGCGAGTGTGTGTGTGATTGTGTGCGAGTGTGTGTGTAAGTGTGTGTGCGAGTGTGTGCATGCGAGTTTGTGCGAGTGTGTGCGAGTGTGTGCGTGCGAGTGCCTGCGAGTGAGTGCGAATGTGTGCGAGAGTGTGCGAGTGTGTTCGAGTGTGTGTGTGCGAGTGTGTGTGCGTGCGATTGTGTATGAGTGTGTGCGAGTGTGTGTGAGTTTGTGCGAGTGTTTGCGTGCGAGTGCGTGCGAGTGAGTTGAATGTGTGCGAGTGTGCACAAGTGAGTGGGTGCGAGTGTGTGAGTGTGTGCGAGTGTGTGTGAGTTTGTGCGATTGTGCGATTGTGTATTATTGCGTGCGAGTGTGTGTGAGTTTGTGCGAGTGTGTGCGAGTGTGTGTGTGAGTGTGTAAGACTGTGTGTGTGAGTGTGTGCGAGTGTGTGCAAGTGTGTGCGAGTGCGTGCGAGTGAGTGCGAATGTGTGCAAGTGTGGGCGTGCGAGTGTGTGCTAGTTTGTGCAAGTGTGTGCGTGTGAGTGAGTGTGTGCGAGTGTGTACGTGTGAGTGAGTGTGTGTGTGAGTATGTGCGAGTGTTTGCGAGTGTGTGTGAGTGTGTAGGACTGTGTGTGCGAGTGTGTGCGAGTGTGTGCAAGTGTGTGCGAGTGAGTGTGAGTGAGTGAGTGTGTGCGAGTGTGTGCGAATGTGTGCGAGTGTGTGTGTGCGAGTTTGTGTGATTGTGTATGAGTGTGTGCGTGCGAGTGGTTGTGAGTGAGTGCGAGTGTGTGCAAATGTGTGCGAGAGTGTGCGAGTGTGGGCGTGCGAGTGTGTGCGAGAGTGTGTGCGTGTGAGTACGTGTGTGAGTGAGTGTGAGTGTATGCTTACGAGTGTGTGCTAGTGTGCGTGAGTGTGTGCGAGTGTGCGCGAGTGTGTACGTGTGAGTGAGTGTGTGTATGTGCGAGTGTTTGTTTGTGAGTGTGTAGGACTGTGTGTGCGAGTGAGTGTGCGAGTGTGTGCGAGTGTGTGCAAGTGTGTGTGCGAGTGTGTGTGAGTGTGTACGAGTGTGTGTAGGAGTTTGTGCGAGTGTGAGCGAGTGTGTATGCGAGTGTGTGTGTGTGAGTGTGTGTGCGAGTGTGTGTATGCGAGTGTGTGTGTGTTTGTGTGTGCGAGTGTGTGCATGCGAGTTTGTGCGAGTGTGTGCGTGCGAGTGCGTGCGAGTGAGTGCGAATGTGTGCGAGAGTGTGCGAGTGTGTGCGAGTGTGTGTGTGCGAGTGTGTATGCGTGCGATTGTGTATGAGTGTGTGCGTGTTTGTGTGAGTTTGTGCAAGTGTGTGCGTGCGAGTGCGTGCGAGTGAGTGCGAATGTGTGCAAGTGTGGGCGTGCAAGTGTGTGCTAGTGTGCGCAAGTGTGTGCGTGTGAGTGAGTGTGTGTGAGTTTGTGCGAGTGTTTGCGAGTGTGTGTGTGACTGTGTAGGACTGTGTGTGCGAGTGTGTGCGAGTGTGTGCAAGTGTGTGCGAGTGAGTGAGTGTGTGCGAGTGTGTGCGAATGTGTGCGAGTGTGTGTGTGCGAGTTTGTGTGATTGTGTATGAGTGTGTGCGAGTGTGTGCATGCGAGTGGGTGCGAGTGAGTGCGAGTGTGTGCAAATGTGTGCGAGAGTGTGCGAGTGTGGGCGTGCGAGTGTGTGCGAGTGTGCGCGAGTGTGTGTGAATGTGTGCGAGAGTGTGTGCATGTGAGTAAGTGTGTGAGTGAGTGTGAGTGTATGCTTACGAGTGTGTGCTAGTGTGCGTGAGTGTGTGCGAGTGTGCGCAAGTGTGTACGTGTGAGTGAGTGTGTGTGTGAGTATGTGCGAGTGTTTGCGAGTGTGTGTGAGTGTGTAGGACTGTGTGTAGGACTGTGTGTGCGAGTGTGTGTGCGAGTGTGTGCGAATGTGTATGTGTGTATGTGCGAGTGTGTGCGAGTGTGTGTGCGAGTGTGTGTGAGGGTGTATGAGTGTGTGTAGGAGTTTGTGCGAGTGTGTGCGAGTGTGTAGGCGAGTGTGTGTGTGAGTGTGTGCGAGTGTGTGCATGCGAGTGTGTGCGTGCAAGTGTGTGTGAGTGTGTGCGAGTGTGTGTGTGCTAGTGTGTGCAAGTGTGTGCGAGTGTGTGCGAGTGTGTGTGTGCGAGTGTGTGCCAGTGTGTGCCAGTGTGTGCGTACGAGTGTGTGCAAGTGAGTGCGAATGTGTGCGAATGTGTGCGTGCGAGTGTGCACGAGTGTGCGCGAGTGTGTGTGCATGAGTGTGTGCGTGTGAGTGTGTGCGAGTGTGTGCGAGTGTGTGTGAGTGTGTGCGAGAGTGTGTGCGTGTGAGTAAGTGTGTGAGTGAGTGTGAGTGTATGCTTACGAGTGTGTGCTAGTGTGCGTGAGTGTGTGCGAGTGTGCGCGAGTGTGTACGTGTGAGTGAGTGTGTGTGTGAGTATGTGCGAGTGTTTGCGAGTGTGTGTGAGTGTGTAGGACTGTGTGTGCGAGTGTGTGTGTGAGTGTGTGCGAATGTGTATGTGTGTATGTGCGAGTGTGTGCGAGTGTGTGTGCGAGTGTGTGTGAGTGTGTATGAGTGTGTGTAGGAGTTTGTGCGAGTGTGTGCGAGTGTGTATGCGAGTGTGTGTGTGTGAGTGTGTGTGAGTGTGTGCATGTGAGTGTGTGCGTGCAAGTGTGTGTGAGTGTGTGCGAGTGTGTGTGTGCTAGTGTGTGCAAGTGTGTGCGAGTGTGTGCGAGTGTGTGTGTGCCAGTGTGTGCCAGTGTGTGCCAGTGTGTGCGTACGAGTGTGTGCAAGTGAGTGCGAATGTGTGCGAATGTGTGCGAATGTGTGCGTGCGAGTGTGCACGAGTGTGCGCGAGTGTGTGTGTGTGAGTGTGTGCGTGTGAGTGTGTGCGAGTGTGTGCGTGCGAGTGTGTGCGAGTGTGCTCGAGTGACTGGGTGCGAGTGTGTGCGAGTCTGTGTGTGTGTGCGAGTGAGTGTGTGCGAGTGTGTATGAGTGAGTGTGTTTGAGTGTGTGCCAGTTTGTGTTTGTGTGTGCGAGTGCGTGCGAATGTGTGCATGCAAGTGAGTGCGATTGTGTGCGAGTGTGTGCGTGAGTGTGTGTGCGTGTGTGTGCGTGTGTGTGAGTGTGTGCAAGTGTGTGCGAGTGTGTGCGAGTGTGTGCAAGCATGTGCAAGTGTGTGCAAGTGTGTGCGAGTGTGTGTGAGTGTGTGTGCGAGTGTGTGCAAGTGTGTATGAGTGAGTGTGTGCGATTGTGTATGAGTTTGTGTGAGTGTGTGCGTGCGAGTGCGTGCGAGTGAGTGCGAGTGTGTGCAAATGTGTGCGAGAGTGTGAGAGTGTGGGCGTGCGAGTGTGCGCGAGTGTGTACGTGTGAGTGAGTGTGTGTGTGAGTGTTTGCAAGTGTTTGCGAGTGTGTGTGTGAGTGTGTAGGACTGTGTGTGTGATTGTGGGTGAGTGTGTGTGAGTGTATGCATGAGTGAGTGTGTGCGAGTGTCTGCGAGTGTGTGTGTGATTGTGTGCGAGTGTGTGTGTGCAAGTGTGTGCAAGTGTGTGTGTGAGTGTGTGCGAGTGTGAGCGTGCGAGTGTGTGTGTGAGTGTGTGCGAGTGTGTGTAGGAGTTTGTGCGAGTGTGTGCGAGTGTGTATGTGAGTGTGTGTGTTAGTGTGTGTGCGAGTGTGTGCATGCGAGTGTGTGCGAGTGTGTGCGTGCGAGTGTGTGCAAGTGTGTGCGAGTATGTGCGAGTGTGTGTGTGCTAGTGTGTGCAAGTGTGTGCGAGTGTGTGCGAGTGTGTGTGCCAGTCTGTGCCAGTGTGTGCGTACGAGTGTGTGCAAGTGAGTGCGAATGTGTGCGAATGTGTGCACGAGTGTGCGCGAGTGTGTGTGCGTGAGTGTGTGCATGTGAGTGTGTGCAAGTGTGTGCGTGCGAGTGTGTGCGAGTGTGCTCGAGTGACTGGGTGCGAGTGTGTGCGAGTGTATGTGTGCTGGTGTGTGCAAGTGTGTGCGAGTGTGTGCGAGTGTGTGTGTGCCAGTGTGTGCCAGTGTGTGCCAGTGTGTGCGTATGAGTGTGTGCAAGTGAGTGCGAATGTGTGCGAATGTGTGCACGAGTGTGCGCGATTGTGTGTGCGTGAGTGTGTGCGTGTGAGTGTGTGCGAGTGTGTGCGTGCGAGTGTGTGCGAGTGTGCTCGAGTGACTGGGTGCGAGTGTGCGCGAGTGTGTGTGTCTGTGTGCGAGTGAGTGTGTGCGAGTGTGTATGAGTGAGTGTGTTTGAGTGTGTGCCAGTTTGTGTTTGTGTGTGCGAGTGCGTGCGAATGTGTGCATGCAAGTGTGTGCGAGTGTGTGCGAGTGTGTGCGTGAGTGTGTGCGAGTGTGTGTGCGTGCGATTGTGTATGAGTGTGTGCGTGTGTGTGTGAGTTTGTGCAAGTGTGTGCGTGCGAGTGCGTGCGAGTGAGTGTGAATGTGTGCGAGTGTGGGCGTGCGAGTGTGTGCTAGTGTGCGCAAGTGTGTGCGTGTGAGTGAGTGTGTGTGAGTTTGTGCGAGTGTTTGCGAGTGTGTGTGTGAGTGTGCAGGACTGTGTGTGTGAGTGTGTGCGAGTGTGTGCAAGTGTGTGCGAGTGAGTGTGAGTGAGTTAGTGTGTGCGAGTGTGTGCGAATGTGTGCGAGTGTGTGTGTGCGAGTTTGTGTGTTTGTGTATGTGTGTGCATGCGAGTGGGTGCGAGTGAGTGCGAGTGTGTGCAAATGTGTGCGAGAGTGTGCGAGTGTGGGTGTGCGAGTGTGTGCGAGTGTGCGCGAGTGTGTGTGAATGTGTGCGAGAGTGTGCATGCGAGTGTGTGCATGCAAGTGTGTGTGAGTGTGTGCGAATGTGTGCGTGAGTGTGTGTGCATGTGTGTGCGTGTGTGTGAGTGTGTGCGAGTGTGTGCGAGTGTGTGCGAGTGTGTGCGAGTGTGTGCGAGTGTGTGCAAGCATGTGCAAGTGTGTGCAAGTGTGTGCGAGTGTGTGCGAGTGTGTGTGCGAGTGTGTGCAAGCGTGTGCGAGTGAGTGTTTGCGATTGTGTATGAGTTTGTGCGAGTGTGTGCGAGTGTGTGCGTGCGAGTGCGTGCGAGTGAGTGCGAGTGTGTGCAAATGTGTGCGAGAGTGTGAGAGTGTGGGCGTGCGAGTGTGCGCGAGTGTGTACGTTTGAGTGAGTGTGTGTGTGAGTGTTTGCGAGTGTTTGCGAGTGTGTGTGTGAGTTTGTAGGACTGTGTGTGCGAGTGTGTGTGCGAGTGTGTGCGAATGTGTATGTGTGTATGTGCGAGTGTGTGCGAGTGTGTGCGATTGTGTGTGCGAGTGTGTGTGAGTGTGTGTGAGTGTGTGTGAGTGTGTGCATTAGTGAGTGTGTGCGAGTGTCTGCGAGTGTGTGTGTGATTGTGTGCGAGTGTGTGTGTGAGTGTGTGTGCGAGTGTGTGCATGCGAGTGTGTGCAAGTGTGTGCGAGTGAGTGTGAGTGAGTGAGTGTGTGTGAGTGTGTGTGAGTGTGTGCATTAGTGAGTGTGTGCGAGTGTCTGCGAGTGTGTGTGTGATTGTGTGCGAGTGTGTGTGTAAGTGTGTGTGCGAGTGTGTGCATGCGAGTTTGTGCGAGTGTGTGCGAGTGTGTGCGTGCGAGTGCCTGCGAGTGAGTGCGAATGTGTGCGAGAGTGTGCGAGTGTGTTCGAGTGTGTGTGTGCGAGTGTGTGTGCGTGCGATTGTGTATGAGTGTGTGCGAGTGTGTGTGAGTTTGTGCGAGTGTTTGCGTGCGAGTGCGTGCGAGTGAGTTGAATGTGTGCGAGTGTGCACAAGTGAGTGGGTGCGAGTGTGTGAGTGTGTGCGAGTGTGTGTGAGTTTGTGCGATTGTGCGATTGTGTATTATTGTGTGCGAGTGTGTGTGAGTTTGTGCGAGTGTGTGCGAGTGTGTGTGTGAGTGTGTAAGACTGTGTGTGTGAGTGTGTGCGAGTGTGTGCAAGTGTGTGCGAGTGCGTGCGAGTGAGTGCGAATGTGTGCAAGTGTGGGCGTGCGAGTGTGTGCTAGTTTGTGCAAGTGTGTGCGTGTGAGTGAGTGTGTGTGAGTTTGTGCGAGTGTTTGCGAGTGTGTGTGAGTGTGTAGGACTGTGTGTGCGAGTGTGTGCGAGTGTGTGCAAGTGTGTGCGAGTGAGTGTGAGTGAGTGAGTGTGTGCGAGTGTGTGCGAATGTGTGCGAGTGTGTGTGTGCGAGTTTGTGTGATTGTGTATGAGTGTGTGCGTGCGAGTGGTTGTGAGTGAGTGCGAGTGTGTGCAAATGTGTGCGAGAGTGTGCGAGTGTGGGCGTGCGAGTGTGTGCGAGAGTGTGTGCGTGTGAGTAAGTGTGTGAGTGAGTGTGAGTGTATGCTTACGAGTGTGTGCTAGTGTGCGTGAGTGTGTGCGAGTGTGCGCGAGTGTGTACGTGTGAGTGAGTGTGTGTATGTGCGAGTGTTTGTTTGTGAGTGTGTAGGACTGTGTGTGCGAGTGAGTGTGCGAGTGTGTGCGAGTGTGTGCAAGTGTGTGTGCGAGTGTGTATGAGTGTGTACGAGTGTGTGTAGGAGTTTGTGCGAGTGTGAGCGAGTGTGTATGCGAGTGTGTGTGTGTGAGTGTGTGTGCGAGTGTGTGTATGCGAGTGTGTGTGTGTTTGTGTGTGCGAGTGTGTGCATGCGAGTTTGTGCGAGTGTGTGCGTGCGAGTGCGTGCGAGTGAGTGCGAATGTGTGCGAGAGTGTGCGAGTGTGTGCGAGTGTGTGTGTGCGAGTGTGTATGCGTGCGATTGTGTATGAGTGTGTGCGTGTTTGTGTGAGTTTGTGCAAGTGTGTGCGTGCGAGTGCGTGCGAGTGAGTGCGAATGTGTGCAAGTGTGGGCGTGCAAGTGTGTGCTAGTGTGCGCAAGTGTGTGCGTGTGAGTGAGTGTGTGTGAGTTTGTGCGAGTGTTTGCGAGTGTGTGTGTGACTGTGTAGGACTGTGTGTGCGAGTGTGTGCGAGTGTGTGCAAGTGTGTGCGAGTGAGTGAGTGTGTGCGAGTGTGTGCGAATGTGTGCGAGTGTGTGTGTGCGAGTTTGTGTGATTGTGTATGAGTGTGTGCGAGTGTGTGCATGCGAGTGGGTGCGAGTGAGTGCGAGTGTGTGCAAATGTGTGCGAGAGTGTGCGAGTGTGGGCGTGCGAGTGTGTGCGAGTGTGCGCGAGTGTGTGTGAATGTGTGCGAGAGTGTGTGCATGTGAGTAAGTGTGTGAGTGAGTGTGAGTGTATGCTTACGAGTGTGTGCTAGTGTGCGTGAGTGTGTGCGAGTGTGCGCAAGTGTGTACGTGTGAGTGAGTGTGTGTGTGAGTATGTGCGAGTGTTTGCGAGTGTGTGTGAGTGTGTAGGACTGTGTGTAGGACTGTGTGTGCGAGTGTGTGTGCGAGTGTGTGCGAATGTGTATGTGTGTATGTGCGAGTGTGTGCAAGTGTGTGTGCGAGTGTGTGTGAGGGTGTATGAGTGTGTGTAGGAGTTTGTGCGAGTGTGTGCGAGTGTGTATGCGAGTGTGTGTGTGAGTGTGTGCGAGTGTGTGCATGCGAGTGTGTGCGTGCAAGTGTGTGTGAGTGTGTGCGAGTGTGTGTGTGCTAGTGTGTGCAAGTGTGTGCGAGTGTGTGCGAGTGTGTGTGTGCGAGTGTGTGCCAGTGTGTGCCAGTGTGTGCGTACGAGTGTGTGCAAGTGAGTGCGAATGTGTGCGAATGTGTGCGTGCGAGTGTGCACGAGTGTGCGCGAGTGTGTGTGCATGAGTGTGTGCGTGTGAGTGTGTGCGAGTGTGTGCGTGCGAGTGTGTGCGAGTGTGCTCGAGTGACTGGGTGCGAGTGTGTGCGAGTGTGTGTGTGCTAGTGTGTGCAAGTGTGTGCGAGTGTGTGCGAGTGTGTGTGTGCCAGTGTGTGCCAGTGTGTGCCAGTGTGTGCGTACGAGTGTGTGCAAGTGAGTGCGAATGTGTGCGAATGTGTGCACGAGTGTGCGCGATTGTGTGTGCGTGAGTGTGTGCGTGTGAGTGTGTGCGAGTGTGTGCGTGCGAGTGTGTGCGAGTGTGCTCGAGTGACTGGGTGCGAGTGTGCGCGAGTGTGTGTGTGTGTGTGCGAGTGAGTGTGTGCGAGTGTGTATGAGTGAGTGTGTTTGAGTGTGTGCCAGTTTGTGTTTGTGTGTGTTAATGTGTGCATGCAAGTGTGTGCGAGTGTGTGCGAGTGTGTGCGTGAGTGTGTGTGCATGTGTGTGCGTGTGTGTGAGTGTGTGCGAGTGTGTGCGAGTGTGTGCAAGTGTGTGCGTGAGTGTGTGCGAGTGTGTGTGTGCGATTGTGTATGAGTGTGTGCGTGTGTGTGTGAGTTTATGCAAGTGTGTGCGTGCGAGTGCTTGCGAGTGAGTGCGAATGTGTGCGAGTGTGGGCGTGCGAGTGTGTGCTAGTGTGCGCAAGTGTGTGCGTGTGAGTCAGTGTGTGTGAGTTTGTGCGAGTGTTTGCGAGTGTGTGTGTGAGTGTGTAGGACTTTGTGTGTGAGTGTGTGCGAGTGTGTGTGAGTGAGTGTGAGTGAGTGAGTGTGTGCGAGTGTGTGCGAATGTGTGCGAGTGTGTGTTTGCGAGTTTGTGTGATTGTGTATGAGTGTGTGCGAGTGTGTGTGCGAATGTGTGTGAGTGTGTACGAGTGTGTGTAGGAGTTTGTGCGAGTGTGTGCGAGTGTGTATGCGAGTGTTTGTGTGTGAGTGTGTGCAAGTGTGTGCATGCGAGTGTGTGCGTGCAAGTGTGTGTGAGTGTGTGCGAGTGTGTGCGTGAGTGTGTGTGCATGTGTGTGCGTGTGTGTGAGTGTGTGCGAGTGTGTGCGAGTGTGTGTGAGTGTGTGCAAGCATGTGCAAGTGTGTGCAAGTGTGTGCGAGTGTGTGCAAGCGTGTGCGAGTGAGTGTTTGCGATTCTGTATGAGTTTGTGCGAGTGTGTGCGAGTGTGTGCGTGCGAGTGCGTGCGAGTGAGTGCGAGTGTGTGCAAATGTGTGCGAGAGTGTGAGAGTGTGGGCGTGCGAGTGTGCGCGAGTGTGTACGTTTGAGTGAGTGTGTGTGTGAGTGTTTGCGAGTGTTTGCGAGTGTGTGTGTGAGTTTGTAGGACTGTGTGTGCGAGTGTGTGTGCGAGTGTGTGCGAATGTGTATGTGTGTATGTGCGAGTGTGTGCGAGTGTGTGCGATTGTGTGTGCGAGTGTGTGCGAATGTGTATGTGTGTATGTGCGAGTGTGTGCGAGTGTGTGCGATTGTGTGAGCGAGTGTGTGTGAGTGTGTGTGAGTGTGTGTGAGTGTGTGCTTTAGTGAGTGTGTGCGAGTGTCTGCGAGTGTGTGTGTGATTGTGTGCAAGTGTGTGTGTGAGTGTGTGTGCGAGTGTGTGCAAGTGTGTGCGAGTGAGTGTGAGTGAGTGAGTGTGTGTGAGTGTGTGTGAGTGTGTGCATTAGTGAGTGTGTGCGAGTGTCTGCGAGTGTGTGGGTGATTGTGTGCGAGTGTGTGTGTAAGTGTGTGTGCGAGTGTGTGCGTGCGAGTGCGTGCGAGTGAGTGCGAATGTGTGCGAGAGTGTGCGAGTGTGTTCGAGTGTGTGTGTGCGAGTGTGTGTGCGTGCGATTGTGTATGAGTGTGTGCGAGTGTGTGTGAGTTTGTGCGAGTGTTTGCATGCGAGTGCGTGCGAGTGAGTGTGAATTTGTGCGAGTGTGCACAAGTGAGTGGGTGCGAGTGTGTGAGTGTGTGCGAGTGTGTGTGAGTTTGTGCGATTGTGCGATTGTGTATTATTGTGTGCGAGTGTGTGTGAGTTTGTGCGAGTGTGTGCGAGTGTGTGTGTGAGTGTGTATGACTGTGTGTGCGAGTGTGTGCGAGTGTGTGCAAGTGTGTGCGAGTGCGTGCGAGTGAGTGCGAATGTGTGCAAGTGTGGGCGTGCGAGTGTGTGCTAGTTTGTGCAAGTGTGTGCGTGTGAGTGAGTGTGTGTGAGTTTGTGCGAGTGTTTGCGAGTGTGTGTGAGTGTGTAGGACTGTGTGTGCGAGTGTGTGCGAGTGTGTGCAAGTGTGTGCGAGTGAGTGTGAGTGAGTGAGTGTGTGCGAGTGTGTGCGAATGTGTGCGAGTGTGTGTGTGCGAGTTTGTGTGATTGTGTATGAGTGTGTGCGTGCGAGTGGGTGTGAGTGAGTGCGAGTGTGTGCAAATGTGTGCGAGAGTGTGCGAGTGTGGGCGTGCGAGTGTGTGCGAGAGTGTGTGCGTGTCAGTAAGTGTGTGAGTGAGTGTGAGTGTATGCTTACGAGTGTGTGCTAGTGTGCGTGAGTGTGTGCGAGTGTGCGCGAGTGTGTACGTGTGAGTGAGTGTGTGTATGTGCGAGTGTTTGTTTGTGAGTGTGTAGGACTGTGTGTGCGAGTGAGTGTGCGAGTGTGTGCGAGTGTGTGCAAGTGTGTGTGCGAGTGTGTGTGAGTGTGTACGAGTGTGTGTAGGAGTTTGTGCGAGTGTGAGCGAGTGTGTATGCGAGTGTGTGTGTGTGAGTGTTTGTGCGAGTGTGTGTATGCGAGTGTGTGTGTTTTTGTGTGTGCGAGTGTGTGCATGCGAGTTTGTGCGAGTGTGTGCGTGCGAGTGCGTGCGAGTGAGTGCGAATGTGTGCGAGAGTGTGCGAGTGTGTGTGAGTGTGTGTGTGCGAGTGTGTGTGCGTGCGATTGTGTATGAGTGTGTGCGTGTGTGTGTGAGTTTGTGCAAGTGTGTGCGTGCGAGTGCGTGCGAGTGAGTGCGAATGTGTGCGAGTGTGGGCGTGTGAGTGTGTGCTAGTGTGCGCAAGTGTGTGCGTGTGAGTGAGTGTGTGTGAGTTTGTGCGAGTGTTTGCGAGTGTGTGTGTGAGTGTGTAGGACTGTGTGTGCGAGTGTGTGCGAGTGTGTGCAAGTGTGTGCGAGTGAGTGAGTGAGTGAGTGTGTGCGAGTGTGTGCGAATGTGTGCGAGTGTGTGTGTGCGAGTTTGTGTGATTGTGTATGAGTGTGTGCGAGTGTGTGCATGTGAGTGGGTGCGAGTGAGTGCGAGTGTGTGCAAATGTGTGCGAGAGTGTGCGAGTGTGGGCGTGCGAGTGTGTGCGAGTGTGCGCGAGTGTGTGTGAATGTGTGCGAGAGTGTGTGCATGTGAGTAAGTGTGTGATTTAGTGTGAGTGTATGCTTATGAGTGTGTGCTAGTGTGCGTGAGTGTGTGCGAGTGTGCGCGAGTGTGTACGTGTGAGTGAGTGTGTGTGTGAGTATGTGCGAGTGTTTGCGAGTGTGTGTGAGTGTGTAGGACTGTGTGTGCGAGTGTGTGTGCGAGTGTGTGCGAATGTGTATGTGTGTATGTGCGAGTGTGTGCGAGTGTGTGTGCTAGTGTGTGTGAGTGTGTACGAGTGTGTGTAGGAGTTTGTGCGAGTGTGTGCGAGTGTGTGTGTGAGTGTGTGCGAGTGTGTGCATGTGAGTGTGTGCGTGCAAGTGTGTGCGAGTGTGTGTGTGCTAGTGTGTGCAAGTGTGTGCGAGTGCGTGTGAGTGTGTGTGTGCGAGTGTGTGCCAGTGTGTGCCAGTGTGTGCGTACGAGTGTGTGCAAGTGAGTGCAAATGTGTGCGAATGTGTGCGAATGTGTGCGTGCGAGTGTGCACGAGTGTGCGCGAGTGTGTGTGCGTGAGTGTGTGCGTGTGAGTGTGTGCGAGTGTGTGCGTGCGAGTGTGTGCGAGTGTGCTCGAGTGACTGGGTGCGAGTGTGTGCGAGTGTGTGTGTGTGCGAGTGAGTGTGTGCGAGTGTGTATGAGTGAGTGTGTTTGAGTGTGTGCCAGTTTGTGTTTGTGTGTGCGAGTGCGTGCGAATGTGTGCATGCAAGTGTGTGCGAGTGTGTGCGAGTGTGTGAGTGAGTGTGTGTGCGTGTGTGTGCGTGTGTGTGAGTGTGTGCGAGTGTGTGCGAGTGTGTGCGAGTGTGTGCAAGCATGTGCAAGTTTGTGCAAGTGTGTGCGAGTGTGTGCGAGTGTGTGTGCGAGTGTGTGCAAGTGTGTATGAGTGAGTGTGTGCGATTGTGTATGAGTTTGTGTGAGTGTGTGCGTGCGAGTGAGTGCGAGTGTGTGCAAATGTGTGCGAGAGTGTGAGAGTGTGGGCGTGCGAGTGTGCGCGAGTATGTACGTGTGAGTGAGTGTGTGTGTCAGTGTTTGCAAGTGTTTGCGAGTGTGTGTGTGAGTGTGTAGGACTGTGTGTGCGATTGTGGGTGAGTGTGTGTGAGTGTATCCATGAGTGAGTGTGTGCGAGTGTCTGCGAGTGTGTGTGTGATTGTGTGCGAGTGTGTGTGTGCAAGTGTGTGCAAGTGTGTGTGTGAGTGTGTGCGAGTGTGAGCCTGCAAGTGTGTGTGTGAGTGTGTGCGAGTGTGTGTAGGAGTTTGTGCGAGTGTGTGCGAGTGTGTATGTGAGTGTGTGTGTTAGTGTGTGTGCGAGTGTGTGCATGCGAGTGTGTGCGAGTGTGTGCGTGCGAGTGTGTGCGAGTGTGTGCGAGTATGTGCGAGTGTGTGTGTGCTAGTGTGTGCAAGTGTGTGCGAGTGTGTGCGAGTGTGTGTGTGCCAGTGTGTGCGTACGAGTGTGTGCAAGTGAGTGCGAATGTGTGCGAATGTGTGCACGAGTGTGCGCGAGTGTGTGTGCGTGAGTGTGTGCGTGTGAGTGTGTGCAAGTGTGTGCGTGCGAGTGTGTGCAAATGTGTGCGAGAGTGTGAGAGTGTGGGCGTGCGAGTGTGCGCGAGTATGTACGTGTGAGTGAGTGTGTGTGTCAGTGTTTGCAAGTGTTTGCGAGTGTGTGTGTGAGTGTGTAGGACTGCGTGTGCGATTGTGGGTGAGTGTGTGTGAGTGTATCCATGAGTGAGTGTGTGCGAGTGTCTGCGAGTGTGTGTGTGATTGTGTGCGAGTGTGTGTGTGCAAGTGTGTGCAAGTGTGTGTGTGAGTGAGTGTGTGTGAGTTTGTGCGAGTGTTTGCGAGTGTGTGTGTGAGTGTGTAGGACTGTGTGTGTGAGTGTGTGCGAGTGTGTGCAAGTGTGTGCGAGTGAGTGTGAGTGAGTGAGTGTGTGCGAGTGTGTGCGAATGTGTGCGAGTGTGTGTGTGCGAGTTTGTGTGATTGTGTATGAGTGTGTGCGAGTGTGTGTATGCGAGTGGGTGCGAGTGAGTGCGAGTGTGTGCAAATGTGTGCGAGAGTGTGCGAGTGTGGGCGTGCGAGTGTGTGCGAGTTTGCGCGAGTGTGTGTGAGTGTGTGCGAGAGTGTGTGCATGTGAGTAAGTGTGTGAGTGAGTGTGAGTGTATGCTTACGAGTGTGTGCTAGTGTGCTTGAGTGTGTGTGAGTGTGCGCGAGTGTGTATGTGTGAGTGAGTGTGTGTGTGAGTATGTGCGAGTGTTTGCGAGTGTGTGTGAGTGTGTAGGACTGTGTGTGCGAGTGTGTGTGCGAGTGTGTGCGAATGTGTATGTGTGTATGTGCGAGTGTGTGTGAGTGTGTGTGCGAGTGTGTGTGAGTGTGTACGAGTGTGTGTAGGAGTTTGTGCGAGTGTGTGCGAGTGTGTATGCGAGTGTGTGTGTGTGAGTGTGTGCGAGTGTGTGCATGCGAGTGTGTGCGTGCAAGTGTTTGTGAGTGTGTGCGAGTGTGTGTGTGCTAGTGTGTGCAAGTGTGTGCGAGTGTGTGCGATTGTGTGTGTGCGAGTGTGTGCCAGTGTGTGCCAGTGTGTGCGTACGAGTGTGTGCAAGTGAGTGAGAATGTGTGCGAATGTGTGCGAATGTGTGCGTGCGAGTGTGCACGAGTGTGCGCGAGTGTGTGTGCGTGAGTGTGTGCGTGTGAGTGTGTGCGAGTGTATGCATGCGAGTGTGTGCGAGTGTGCTCGAGTGACTGGGTGCGAGTGTGTGCGAGTGTGTGTGTGTGTGTGTGCGAGTGAGTGTGTTCAAGTGTGTATGAGTGAGTGTGTTTGAGTGTGTGCCAGTTTGTGTTTGTGTGTGCGAGTGCGTGCGAATGTGTGCATGCAAGTGTGTGCGAGTGTGTGCGAGTGTGTGCGTGAGTGTGTGTGCGTGTGTGTGCATGTGTGTGAGTGTGTGCGAGTGTGTGCGAGTGTGTGCGAGTGTGTGCAAGCGTGTGCAAGTGTGTGCAAGTGTGTGCGAGTGTGTGCGAGTGTGTGTGCGAGTGTGTGCAAGTGTGTATGAGTGAGTGTGTGCGATTGTGTATGAGTTTGTGTGAGTGTGTGCGTGCGAGTGCGTGCGAGTGAGTGCGAGTGTGTGCAAATGTGTGCGAGAGTGTGAGAGTGTGGGCATGCGAGTGTGCGTGAGTGTGTACGTGTGAGTGAGTGTGTGTGTAAGTGTTTGCGAGTGTTTGCGAGTGTGTGTGTGAGTGTGTAGGACTGTGTGTGCGTTTGTGGGTGAGTGTGTGTGAGTGTGTGCATGAGTGAGTGTGTGCGAGTGTCTGTGAGTGTGTGTGTGATTGTGTGCGAGTGTGTGTGTGCAAGTGTGTGCAAGTTTGTGTGTGAGTGTGTGCGAGTGTGAGCGTGCGAGTGTGCGTGTGAGTGTGTGCGAGTGTGTGTAGGAGTTTGTGCGAGTGTGTGCGAGTGTGTATGTGAGTGAGTGTGTTAGTGTGTGTGCGAGTGTGTGCATGCGAGTGTGTGCGAGTGTGTGCGTGCGAGTGTGTGCGAGTATGTGCGAGTGTGTGTGTGCTAGTGTGTGCAAGTGTGTGCGAGTGTGTGCGAGTGTGTGTGTGCCAGTGTGTGCCAGTGTGTGCGTACGAGTGTGTGCAAGTGAGTGCGAATGTGTGCGAATGTGTGCACGAGTGTGCGCGAGTGTGTGTGCGTGAGTGTGTGCGTGTGAGTGTGTGCGAGTGTGTGCGTGCGAGTGTGTGCGAGTGTGCTCGAGTGACTGGGTTCGAGTGTGTGCGAGTGTGTGTGTGCTAGTGTGTGCAAGTGTGTGCGAGTGTGTGCGAGTGTGTGTGTGCCAGTGTGTGCCAGTGTGTGCGTACGAGTGTGTGCAAGTGAGTGCGAATGTGTGCGAATGTGTGCACGAGTGTGCGCGATTGTGTGTGCGTGAGTGTGTGCGTGCGAGTGTGTGCGAGTGTGCTCGAGTGACTGGGTGCGAGTGTGCGCGAGTGTGTGTGTGTGTGTGCGAGTGAGTGTGTGCGAGTGTGTATGAGTGAGTGTGTTTGAATGTGTGCCAGTTTGTGTTTGTATATGCAAATGTGTGCATGCAAGTGTGTGCGAGTGTGTGCGAGTGTGTGCGTGAGTGTGTGTGCGTGTGTGTGCGTGTGTGTGAGTGTGTGCGAGTGTGTGCGAGTGTGTGCGAGTGTGTGCAAGCATGTGCAAGTGTGTGCAAGCGTGTGCGAGTGAGTGTTTGCGATTGTGTATGAGTTTGTGCGAGTGTGTGCGAGTGTGTGCGTGCGAGTGCGTGCGAGTGAGTGCGAGTGTGTGCAAATGTGTGCGAGAGTGTGAGAGTGTGGGCGTGCGAGTGTGCGCGAGTGTGTACGTGAGAGTAAGTGTGTGTGAGTGTTTGCGAGTGTTTGCGAGTGTGTGTGTGAGTTTGTAGGACTGTGTTTGCGAGTGTGTGTGCGAGTGTGTGCGAATGTGTATGTGTGTATGTGCGAGTGTGTGCGAGTGTGTGCGATTGTGTGTGCGAGTGTGTGTGAGTGAGTGTGTGAGTGTGTGTGAGTGTGTGCATTAGTGAGTGTGTGCGAGTGTCTGCGAGTGTGTGTGTGATTGTGTGCGAGTGTGTGTGTGAGTGTGTGTGCGAGTGTGTGCATGCAAGTGTGTGCAAGTGTGTGCGAGTGAGTGTGAGTGAGTGAGTGTGTGTGAGTGTGTGTGAGTGTGTGCATTAGTGAGTGTGTGCGAGTGTCTGCGAGTGTGTGTGTGATTGTGTGCGAGTGTGTGTGTAAGTGTGTGTGCGAGTGTGTGCATGCGAGTTTGTGCGAGTGTGTGCGAGTGTGTGCGTGCGAGTGCGTGCGAGTGAGTGCGAATGTGTGCGAGAGTGTGCGAGTGTGTTCGAGTGTGTGTGTGCGAGTGTGTGTGCGTGCGATTGTGTATGAGTGTGTGCGAGTGTGTGCAAGTTTGTGCGAGTGTGTGCGTGCGAGTGCATGCGAGTGAGTGCGAATTTGTGCGAGTGTGGGCGTGCGAGTGTGTGCTAGTGTGCGCAAGTGTGTGCGTGTGAGTGAGTGTGTGTGAGTTTGTGCGAGTGTTTGCGAGTGTGTGTGTGAGTGTGTAGGACTGTGTGTGCGAGTGTGTGCGAGTGTGTGCACGTGTGTGCGAGTGAGTGTGAGTGAGTGAGTGTGTGCGAGTGTGTGCGAATGTGTGCGAGTGTGTGTGCGAGTTTGTTTGATTGTGTATGAGTGTGTGCGAGTGTGTGCGTGCGAGTGGGTGCGAGTGAGTGCAAGTGTGTGCGAGAGTGTGCGAGTGTGGGCGTGCGAGTGTGTGCGAGTGTGCTCGAGTGTGTGTGAGTGTGTGCGAGAGTGTGTGCGTGTGAGTAAGTGTGTGAGTGAGTGTGAGTGTATGCTTACAAATGTGTGCTAGTGTGTGTGAGTGTGTGCGAGTGTGTGCGAGTGTGTACGTGTGAGTGAGTGTGTGTGTGAGTGTGTGTGAGTGTTTGCGAGTGTGTGTGTGACTGTGTAGGACTGTGTGTGCGAGTGTGTGTGCGAGTGTGTGTGAATGTGTATGTATGTATGTGCGAGTGTGTGCGAGTGTGTGCAAGTGTGTGTGTGTGAGTGTGTACGAGTGTGTGTAGGAGTTTGTGCGAGTGTGTGCGAGTGTGTATGCGAGTGTGTGTGTGTGAGTGTGTGTACGAGTGTGTGCATGCGAGTGTGTGCGAGTGTGTGCAAGTGTGTGTGAGTATGTGCGAGTGTGTGCGAGTGCGTGCGAGTGAGTGTGAATGTGTGCAAGTGTGGGCGTGCGAGTGTGTGCTAGTGTGTGCAAGTGTGTGCGTGTGAGTGAGTGTGTGTGAGTTTGTGCGAGTGTTTGCGAGTGTGTGTGAGTGTGTAGGACTGTGTGTGCGAGTGTGTGCGAGTGTGTGCAAGTGTGTGCAAGTGAGTGTGAGTGAGTGTGTGTGTGCGATTGTGTATAAGTGTGTGCGAGTGTGTGTGAGTTTGTGCGAGTGTGTGCGAGTGTGTGCGTGCGAGTGCATGCGAGTGAGTGCGAATGTGTGCGAGTGTGGGCATGTGAGTGTGTGCTAGTGTGCGCAAGTGTGTGCGTGTGAGTGAGTGTGTGTGAGTTTGTGCGAGTGTTTGCGAGTGTGTGTGTGAGTGTGTAAGACTGTGTGTGCGAGTGTGTGCAAGTGTGTGTGAGTGAGTGTGAGTGAGTGCGTGTGTGCGAGTGTGTGCGAATGTGTGCGAGTGTGTGTGTGCGAGTTTGTGTGATTGTGTATGAGTGTGTGCGAGTGTGTGCGTGCGAGTGGGTGCGAGTGAGTGCGAGTGTGTGCAAATGTGTGCGAGAGTGTGCGAGTGTGGGCGTGCGAGTGTGTGCGAGTGTGCGCGAGTGTGTGTGAGTGTGTGCGAGATTGTGTGCGTGTGAGTAGGTGTGTGAGTGAGTGTGAGTGTATGCTTACGAGTGTGTGCTATTGTGCGTGAGTGTGTGCGAGTGTGCGCGAGTTTGTATGTGTGAGTGAGTGTGTGTGTGAGTGTGTGCGAGTGTTTGCGAGTGTGTTTGTGAGTGTGTAGGACTGTGTGTGCGAGTGTGTGTGCGAGTGTGTGCGAATGTGTATGTGTGCATGTGCGAGTGTGTGCGAGTGCGGGCGAGTGAGTGTGAATGTGTGCGAGTATGTGCGAGTGTGTGTGTGCTAGTGTGTGCAAGTGTGTGTGAGTGTGTGCAAGTGTGTGTGCCAGTGTGTGCCAGTGTGTGCCAGTGTGTGCGCTCGAGTGTGTGCAAGTGAGTGCGAGTGTGTGTGAATGTGTGCGTGCGAGTGTGCACGAGTGTGCGCGAGTGTGTGTGCGTGAGTGTGTGCGTGTGAGTGTGTGCGAGTGTGTGCGTGCTTGCGAGTGTGTGCGAGTGTGCTCGAGTGACTGGGTGCAAGTGTGGGCGAGTGTGTGTGTGTGTGAGTGAGTGTGCGCGAGTGTGTACGTGTGAGTGAGTGTGTGTGTGAGTATGTGCGAGTGTTTGCGAGTGTGTGTGAGTGTGTTGGACTGTGTGCGAGTGTGTGTGCGAGTGTGTGTGAATGTGTATGTGTGTATGTGCGAGTGTGTGCGAGTGTGTGTGCGAGTGTGTGTGAGTGTGTATGAGTGTGTGTAGGAGTTTGTGCGAGTGTGTGCGAGTGTGTATGCGAGTGTGTGTGTGTGAGTGTGTGCGAGTGTGTGCATGCGAGTGTGTGCGTGCAAGTGTGTGTGAGTGTGTGCGAGTGTGTGTGTGCTGGTGTGTGCAAGTGTGTGCGAGTGTGTGCGAGTGTGTGTGTGCGAGTGTGTGCCAGTGTGTGCCAGTGCGTGCGTACGAGTGTGTGCAAGTGAGTGCGAATGTGTGCGAATGTGTGTGAATGTGTGTGTGTGAGTGTGCACGAGTGTGCGCGAGTGTGTGTGCGTGAGTGTGTGCGTGTGAGTGTGTGCGAGTGTTTGCGTGCGAGTGTGTGCGAGTGTGCTCGAGTGACTGGGTGCGAGTGTGTGCGAGTGTGTGTGTGTGTGCGAGTGAGTGTGTGCGAGTGTGTATGAGTGAGTGTGTTCGAGTGTGTGCCAGTTTGTGTTTGTGTGTGCGAGTGCGTGCGAATGTGTGCATGCAAGTGTGTGCGAGTGTGTGCGAGTGTGTGCGTGAGTGTGTGTGCGTGTGTGTGCGTGTGTGTGAGTGTGTGCGAGTGTGTGCGAGTGTGTGCGAGTGTGTGCAAGCGTGTGCAAGTGTGTGCGAGTGTGTGCGAGTGTGTGTGCGAGTGTGTACAAGTGTGTATGAGTGAGTGCGTGCGAGTGTGTGCAAGTGTGTGCGAGTATGTGCGAGTGTGTGTGTGCTAGTGTGTGCAAGTGTGTGCGAGTGTGTGCGTGTGTGTGTGTGCCAGTGTGTGCCAGTGTGTGCGTACGAGTGTGTGCAAGTGAGTGCGAATGTGTGCGAATGTTTGCACGAGTGTGCGCGAGTGTGTGTGCGTGAGTGTGTGCGTGTGAGTGTGTGCAAGTGTGTGCGTGCGAGTGTGTGCGAGTGTGCTCGAGTGACTGGGTGCGAGTGTGTGCGAGTGTGTGTGTGCTAGTGTGTGCAAGTGTGTGCGAGTGTGTGCGAGTGTGTGTGTGCCAGTGTGTGCCAGTGTGTGCCAGTGTGTGCGTACGAGTGTGTCCAAGTGAGTGCGAATGTGTGCGAATGTGTGCATGAGTGTGTGCGATTGTGTGTGCGTGAGTGTGTGCGTGCGAGTGTGTGCGAGTGTGCTCGAGTGACTGGGTGCGAGTGTGCGCGAGTGTGTGTGTGTGTGTGCGAGTGAGTGTGTGCGAGTGTGTATGAGTGAGTGTGTTTGAGTGTGTGCCAGTTTGTGTTTGTGTGTGCGAGTGCGTGCGAATGTGTGCATGCAAGTGTGTGCGAGTGTGTGCGTGAGTGTGTGCGAGTGTGTGTGCGTGCGAATGTGTATGAGTGTGTGCTTGTGTGTGTGAGTTTGTGCAAGTGTGTGCGTGCGAGTCCGTGCGAGTGAGTGCGAATGTGTGCGAGTGTGCATGAGTGAGTGGGTGCGAGTGTGTGAGTGTGTGCGAGTGTGTGTGAGTTTGTGCGATTGTGCGATTTTGTATGAGTGTGTGCGAGTGTGTGTGAGTTTGTGCGAGTGTGTGCGTGCGAGTGCGTGCGAGTGAGTGCGAATGTGTGCGAGTGTGGGCGTGCGAGTGTGTGCTAGTGTGCGCAAGTGTGTGCGTGCGAGTGAGTGCGAATGTGTGCGAGTGTGGGCGTGCGAGTGTGTGCTAGTGTGCGCAAGTGTGTGCGTGTGAGTGAGTGTGTGTGAGTTTGTGCGAGTGTTTGCGAGTGTGTGTGTGAGTGTGTAGGACTGTGTGTGTGAGTGTGTGCGAGTGTGTGCAAGTGTCTGCGAGTGAGTGTGAGTGAGTGACTGTGTGCGAGTGTGTGCGAATGTGTGCGAGTGTGTGTGTGCGAGTTTGTTTGATTGTGTATGAGTGTGTGCGAGTGTGTGCATGCGAGTGGGTGTGAGTGAGTGCGAGTGTGTGCAAATGTGTGCGAGAGTGTGCGAGTGTGGGCGTGCGAGTGTGTGCGAGTGTGCGTGAGTGTGTGTGAGTGTGTGCGAGAGTGTGTGCATGTGAGTAAGTGTGTGAGTGAGTGTGAGTGTATGCTTACGAGTGTGTGCTAGTGTGCGTGAGTGTGTGTGTGAGTATGTGCGAGTGTTTGCGAGTGTGTGTGAGTGTGTAGGACTGTGTGTGCGAGTGTGTGTGCGAGTGTGTGCGAATGTGTATGTGTGAGTGTGTGCGAGTGTGTGTGCGAGTGTGTGTGAGTGTGCACGAGTGTGTGTAGGAGTTTGTGCGAGTGTGTGCGAGTGTGTATGTGAGTGTGTGTGTGTGAGTGTGTGCGAGTGTGTGCATGCGAGTGTGTGCGTGCAAGTGTGTGTGAGTGTGTGCGAGTGTGTGCGTGAGTGTGTGTGCATGTGTGTGCGTGTGTATGAGTGTGTGCGAGTGTGTGCGAGTGTGTGCGAGTGTGTGCAAGCATGTGCAAGTGTGTGCAAGTGTGTGCGAGTGTGTGCGAGTGTGTGTGCGAGTGTGTGCAAGCGTGTGCGAGTGAGTGTTTGCGATTGTGTATGAGTTTGTGCGAGTGTGTGCGAGTGTGTGCGTGCGAGTGCGTGCGAGTGAATGCGAGTGTGTGCAAATGTGTGCGAGAGTGTGAGAGTGTGGGCGTGCGAGTATGTGCAAGTGTGTGCGAGTGAGTGTGAGTGAGTGAGTGTGTGTGAGTGTGTGTGAGTGTGTGCATTAGTGAGTGTGTGCGAGTGTCTGCGAGTGTGTGTGTGATTGTGTGCGAGTGTGTGTGTAAGTGTGTGCGAATGTGTATGTGTGTATGTGCGAGTGTGTGCAAGTGTGTGTGCGAGTGTGTGTGAGTGTGTACGAGTGTGTGTAGGAGTTTGTGCGAGTGTGTGCGAGTGTGTATGCGAGTGTGTGTGTGTGAGTGTGTATACGAGTGTGTGCATGCGAGTGTGTGCGAGTGTGTGCAAGTGTGTGTGAGTATGTGCGAGTGTGTGCGAGTGCGTGCGAGTGAGTGTGAATGTGTGCAAGTGTGGGCGTGCGAGTGTGTGCTAGTGTGTGCAAGTGTGTGCGTGTGAGTGAGTGTGTGTGAGTTTGTGCGAGTGTTTGCGAGTGTGTGTGAGTGTGTAGGACTGTGTGTGCGAGTGTGTGCGAGTGTGTGCAAGTGTGTGCGAGTGAGTGTGAGTGAGTGAGTGTGTGTGTGCTATTGTGTATAAGTGTGTGCGAGTGTGTGCAAGTGTGTGTGAGTGTGTACGAGTGTGTGTGTGTGAGTGTGTGTGAGTGAGTGTTTGCGACTGTGTGCGACTGTGTGTGCGATTGTGTATAAGTGTGTGCGAGTGTGTGTGAGTTTGTGCGAGTGTGTGCGAGTAAGTGCGTGCGAGTGCATGCAAGTGAGTGCGAATGTGTGCGAGTGTGGGCGTGTGAGTGTGTGCTAGTGTGCGCAAGTGTGTGCGTGTGAGTGAGTGTGTGTGAATTTGTGCGAGTGTGTGTGTGAGTGTGTAGGACTGTGTGTGCGAGTGTGTGCAAGTGTGTGTGAGTGAGTGTGAGTGAGTGCGTGTGTGCGAGTGTGTGCGAATGTGTGCGAGTGTGTGTGTGCGAGTTTGTGTGATTGTGTATGAGTGTGTGCGAGTGTGTGCGTGCGAGTGGGTGCGAGTGAGTGCGAGTGTGTGCAAATGTGTGCGAGAGTGTGCGAGTGTGGGCGTGCGAGTGTGTGCGAGTGTGTGTGAGTGTGTGCGAGAGTGTGTGCGTGTGAGTAAGTGTGTGAGTGAGTGTGAGTGTATGCTTACGAGTGTGTGCTATTGTGCGTGAGTGTGTGCGAGTGTGCGTGAGTCTGTATGTGTGAGTGAGTGTGTGTGTGAGTGTGTGCGAGTGTTTGCGAGTGTGTGTGTGAGTGTGTAGGACTGTGTGTGCGAGTGTGTGTGCGAGTGTGTGCGAATGTGTATGTGTGTATGTGCGAGTGTGTGCGAGTGTGTGCGATTGTGTGTGCGAGTGTGTGTGATTGTGTGTGTGCTAGTGTGTGCAAGTGTGTGCCAGTGTGTGCGCACGAGTGTGTGCAAGTGAGTGCGAATGTGTGTGAATGTGTGCGTGCGAGTGTGCACGAGTGTGCGCGAGTGTGTGTGCGAGTGTGTTTGCAAGTGTGTGTGTGAGAGTGTGCGAGTGTGTGCGAGTGAGTGCAAATGTGCCCGATTGTGCGCGAGTGTGCACGAGTGAGTGAGTGCGAGTGTGTATAAGTGAGTGTGTGTGCGTGTGTTCGAGTTAGTGTGTGAGTGAGTGTGTGCGAATGTGTGCGAGTGTTTCTGTGCGAGTGTGTGTGCGAGTGTGTGCGTGTGAGTGTGTGCGTGCGAGTGTGTGTGAGTGTGAGTGAGTGTGTGCGAGTGTGTGTGCGAGTGTGTGTGCGAGTGTGTGCGAGTGTGTGCAAATGTGCCCGAGTGTGCGCGAGTGTGCACGAGTGAGTGGGTGCGAGTGTGTGTGAGTGTGTGCGAGTGTGCATAAGTGTGTGCGAGTGTGTGCGAGTGTGTGTGCGAGTGTGCATGAGTGTGTGCGAGTGTGTGCGATTGTGTGTGTGAGTGTGTAGGACTTTCTGTGCGAGTGTTTAGGAGTGTGTGTGTGAGTGTGTGAAAGTGTGTGCGAGTGTGTGCAAGTGTGTGCGTGCGAGTGTGTGCGAGTGTGCGAAAGTGTGCGAGTGTGTGCGAGTGCGTGAGTGTGAGTGTGTGCGAATGTGTGCGAGTGTGTGTGAGCGAGTGTGCACGAGTTTGTGCATGTAAGTGTGTGCATGCGAGTGTGTGCGAGTGTGCTCGAGTGAATGGGTGAGAGTGTTTGCGATTGTGTGTGAGTGTGTGCGAGTAAGTGTGTGTGAGTGTGTATGAGTGAGTGTGTGTGAGTGTGTGTGTGCGAGTTTGTGTGCGAGTGTGTGTGAGTGAGTGTGTGCGAGTGTGTGCGAGTTTGTGTGCGAGTGTTTGTGCGAGTGTGTGCGTGCGAGTGTGTGTTCGAGTGTGTGCGCGCGAGTGTGTGTGCGAATGTGTGTGAGTGTGTGCGAGTGTGTATGAGTGTATGTGCGAGTGTGTGCCAGTGTGTGCGAGTGTGTGTGTGCGAGTCTGTGCAAGTGTGTGCGAGTGTGTGCGAGTGTGTGTGTGAGTGTGTGTGGGAGTGTGTGCATGCGAGTGTGTGCGAGTGTGTGTGTGCGAGTGTGTGCAAGTGTGTGCTAGTGCGTGCGAGTGCGTGCAAATGTGTGCGAGAGTGTGCGAGTTTGTGTGTGTGAGTGTGTGTGTGAGTGTGTGCGAATGTGTGCCAGTTTGTGCGTACGAGTGTGTGCAAGTGAGTGCGAGTGTGTGCGAATGTGTGCGAGCGAGTGTGCGCGAGTGTGTGCGTGTGAGTGTGTGCGAGTGTGTGTGTGCGAGTGTGTGCGAGTGTGCTCGAGTGACTGGGTGCAAGTGTGTGCGAGTATGTGTGAGTGAGTGTGTGTGAGTGTCTGCGTGTGTGCGAGTTTGTGTGCGAGTGTGTGCGAGTGTGTATGAGTGTATGTGCGAGTGTGTGTGCGAGTGTGTGCGTGCAATTGTTTGCGTGCGAGTGTGTGCGAGTGTGTGCAAGTGTGTGTGAGTGTGTGCGAGTGTGTGTGCGAGTGTGTGCGAGTGTGTGCAAACGTGCCCGAGTGTGCGCGAGTGTGCACGAGTGAGTGGGTGCGAGTTTGTGCGAGTGTGTATGAGTGAGTGTGTGTGAGTGTGTGCGTGTGTGCGAGTTTGTGTGCGAGTGAGTGTGTGCGAATGTGTGCGAGTGTGTGCGAGTGTGTGAGTGTGTGTGAGTGTGCACGGGTGTGTGTGTGCGAGTGCGTGCGAGTGAGTGCGAGTGTGTGCAAATGTGTTCGAGCGTGTGTGAGTGTGTGAGTGTGTGTGAGTGTGCACGAGTGTGTGAGTGTGTGCGAGAGTGCGCGAGTGTGTGCGTGTGAGTAAGTGAGTGTGTGTGTGAGTGTGTGCAAGTGTGTGTGTGAGTGTGTATGACTGTGTGTGCGAGTGTGTGCACGTGTGTGCGAGTGTATGTGCGAGTGTGTGCGAGTGTGTGTGCGAGTGTGTGTGTGAGTGTGTTTGAGTGTGTGCAAGTGTGTGCGAGTGTGTGTGCGAGTGCGTACGAGTGTGTGTGAGTGTGTGTAAGTATGTGTGCGAGTGTGTTATTGTGTGGGAGTGTGTGTGAGCTTGTAGCACTGTATGTGCGAGTGTTTGTGAGTGTGTGCGGGTGTGTTCGAGTGTGTGTAAGTGTGTGAGTGTGTGTGAGTGTTAGTGCGAGTGTGTGCGTGTGAGTGAGTGTGTGTGTGAGTGTGTGCAAGTGTTTGCGAGTGTGTGTGTGAGTGTGTAGGACTGTGTGTGCGAGTGTGTGTGCGAGTGTGTGCGAGTGTGTGCGAGTGTGCTCGAGTGACTGGGTGCAAGTGTGTGCGAGTATGTGTGAGTGAGTGTGTGTGAGTGTCTGCGTGTGTGCGAGTTTGTGTGCGAGTGTGTATGAGTGTATGTGCGAGTGTGTGTGCGAGTGTGTGCGTGCAATTGTTTGCGTGCGAGTGTGTGCGAGTGTGTGCAAGTGTGTGTGAGTGTGTGCGAGTGTGTGTGCGAGTGTGTGCGAGTGTGTGCAAACGTGCCCGAGTGTGCGCGAGTGTGCACGAGTGAGTGGGTGCGAGTTTGTGCGAGTGTGTATGAGTGAGTGTGTGTGAGTGTGTGCGTGTGTGCGAGTTTGTGTGCGAGTGAGTGTGTGCGAATGTGTGCGAGTGTGTGCGAGTGTGTGAGTGTGTGTGAGTGTGCACGGGTGTGTGTGTGCGAGTGCGTGCGAGTGAGTGCGAGTGTGTGCAAATGTGTTCGAGCGTGTGTGAGTGTGTGAGTGTGTGTGAGTGTGCACGAGTGTGTGCGTGTGAGTGATTGTGTGTGAGTCTGTGCAAGTGTGTGCTTGCGAGTGTGTGCTAGTGTGCACGAGTGTGTGAGTGTGTGCGAGAGTGCGCGAGTGTGTGCTTGTGAGTAAGTGAGTGTGTGTGTGAGTGTGTGCGAGTGTGTGTGTGAGTGTGTATGACTGTGTGTGCGAGTGTGTGCATGTGTGTGCGAGTGTATGTGCGAGTGTGTGCGAGTGTGTGTGCGAGTGTGTACAAGTGTGTATGAGTGAGTGCGTGCGAGTGTGTGCAAGTGTGTGCGAGTATGTGCGAGTGTGTGTGTGCTAGTGTGTGCAAGTGTGTGCGAGTGTGTGCGTGTGTGTGTGTGCCAGTGTGTGCCAGTGTGTGCGTACGAGTGTGTGCAAGTGAGTGCGAATGTGTGCGAATGTTTGCACGAGTGTGCGCGAGTGTGTGTGCGTGAGTGTGTGCGTGTGAGTGTGTGCAAGTGTGTGCGTGCGAGTGTGTGCGAGTGTGCTCGAGTGACTGGGTGCGAGTGTGTGCGAGTGTGTGTGTGCTAGTGTGTGCAAGTGTGTGCGAGTGTGTGCGAGTGTGTGTGTGCCAGTGTGTGCCAGTGTGTGCCAGTGTGTGCGTACGAGTGTGTCCAAGTGAGTGCGAATGTGTGCGAATGTGTGCACGAGTGTGTGCGATTGTGTGTGCGTGAGTGTGTGCGTGCGAGTGTGTGCGAGTGTGCTCGAGTGACTGGGTGCGAGTGTGCGCGAGTGTGTGTGTGTGTGTGCGAGTGAGTGTGTGCGAGTGTGTATGAGTGAGTGTGTTTGAGTGTGTGCCAGTTTGTGTTTGTGTGTGCGAGTGCGTGCGAATGTGTGCATGCAAGTGTGTGCGAGTGTGTGCGTGAGTGTGTGCGAGTGTGTGTGCGTGCGAATGTGTATGAGTGTGTGCGTGTGTGTGTGAGTTTGTGCAAGTGTGTGCGTGCGAGTCCGTGCGAGTGAGTGCGAATGTGTGCGAGTGTGCATGAGTGAGTGGGTGCGAGTGTGTGAGTGTGTGCGAGTGTGTGTGAGTTTGTGCGATTGTGCGATTTTGTATGAGTGTGTGCGAGTGTGTGTGAGTTTGTGCGAGTGTGTGCATGCGAGTGCGTGCGAGTGAGTGCGAATGTGTGCGAGTGTGGGCGTGCGAGTGTGTGCTAGTGTGCGCAAGTGTGTGCGTGTGAGTGAGTGTGTGTGAGTTTGTGCGAGTGTTTGCGAGTGTGTGTGTGAGTGTGTAGGACTGTGTGTGTGAGTGTGTGCGAGTGTGTGCAAGTGTCTGCGAGTGAGTGTGAGTGAGTGACTGTGTGCGAGTGTGTGCGAATGTGTGCGAGTGTGTGTGTGCGAGTATGTTTGATTGTGTATGAGTGTGTGCGAGTGTGTGCATGCGAGTGGGTGTGAGTGAGTGCGAGTGTGTGCAAATGTGTGCGAGAGTGTGCGAGTGTGGGCGTGCGAGTGTGTGCGAGTGTGCGTGAGTGTGTGTGAGTGTGTGCGAGAGTGTGTGCATGTGAGTAAGTGTGTGAGTGAGTGTGAGTGTATGCTTACGAGTGTGTGCTAGTGTGCGTGAGTGTGTGTGTGAGTATGTGCGAGTGTTTGCGAGTGTGTGAGTGTGTAGGACTGTGTGTGCGAGTGTGTGTGCGAGTGTGTGCGAATGTGTATGTGTGAGTGTGTGCGAGTGTGTGTGCGAGTGTGTGTGAGTGTGCACGAGTGTGTGTAGGAGTTTGTGCGAGTGTGTGCGAGTGTGTATGTGAGTGTGTGTGTGTGAGTGTGTGCGAGTGTGTGCATGCGAGTGTGTGCGTGCAAGTGTGTGTGAGTGTGTGCGAGTGTGTGCGTGAGTGTGTGTGCATGTGTGTGCGTGTGTATGAGTGTGTGCGAGTGTGTGCGAGTGTGTGCGAGTGTGTGCAAGCATGTGCAAGTGTGTGCAAGTGTGTGCGAGTGTGTGCGAGTGTGTGTGCGAGTGTGTGCAAGCGTGTGCGAGTGAGTGTTTGCGATTGTGTATGAGTTTGTGCGAGTGTGTGCGAGTGTGTGCGTGCGAGTGCGTGCGAGTGAATGCGAGTGTGTGCAAATGTGTGCGAGAGTGTGAGAGTGTGGGCGTGCGAGTATGTGCAAGTGTGTGCGAGTGAGTGTGAGTGAGTGAGTGTGTGTGAGTGTGTGTGAGTGTGTGCATTAGTGAGTGTGTGCGAGTGTCTGCGAGTGTGTGTGTGATTGTGTGCGAGTGTGTGTGTAAGTGTGTGCGAATGTGTATGTGTGTATGTGCGAGTGTGTGCAAGTGTGTGTGCGAGTGTGTGTGAGTGTGTACGAGTGTGTGTAGGAGTTTGTGCGAGTGTGTGCGAGTGTGTATGCGAGTGTGTGTGTGTGAGTGTGTATACGAGTGTGTGCATGCGAGTGTGTGCGAGTGTGTGCAAGTGTGTGTGAGTATGTGCGAGTGTGTGCGAGTGCGTGCGAGTGAGTGTGAATGTGTGCAAGTGTGGGCGTGCGAGTGTGTGCTAGTGTGTGCAAGTGTGTGCGTGTGAGTGAGTGTGTGTGAGTTTGTGCGAGTGTTTGCGAGTGTGTGTGAGTGTGTAGGACTGTGTGTGCGAGTGTGTGCGAGTGTGTGCAAGTGTGTGCGAGTGAGTGTGAGTGAGTGAGTGTGTGTGTGCTATTGTGTATAAGTGTGTGCGAGTGTGTGCAAGTGTGTGTGAGTGTGTACGAGTGTGTGTGTGTGAGTGTGTGTGAGTGAGTGTTTGCGACTGTGTGCGACTGTGTGTGCGATTGTGTATAAGTGTGTGCGAGTGTGTGTGAGTTTGTGCGAGTGTGTGCGAGTAAGTGCGTGCGAGTGCATGCAAGTGAGTGCGAATGTGTGCGAGTGTGGGCGTGTGAGTGTGTGCTAGTGTGCGCAAGTGTGTGCGTGTGAGTGAGTGTGTGTGAATTTGTGCGAGTGTGTGTGTGAGTGTGTAGGACTGTGTGTGCGAGTGTGTGCAAGTGTGTGTGAGTGAGTGTGAGTGAGTGCGTGTGTGCGAGTGTGTGCGAATGTGTGCGAGTGTGTGTGTGCGAGTTTGTGTGATTGTGTATGAGTGTGTGCGAGTGTGTGCGTGCGAGTGGGTGCGAGTGAGTGCGAGTGTGTGCAAATGTGTGCGAGAGTGTGCGAGTGTGGGCGTGCGAGTGTGTGCGAGTGTGTGTGAGTGTGTGCGAGAGTGTGTGCGTGTGAGTAAGTGTGTGAGTGAGTGTGAGTGTATGCTTACGAGTGTGTGCTATTGTGCGTGAGTGTGTGCGAGTGTGCGTGAGTCTGTATGTGTGAGTGAGTGTGTGTGTGAGTGTGTGCGAGTGTTTGCGAGTGTGTGTGTGAGTGTGTAGGACTGTGTGTGCGAGTGTGTGTGCGAGTGTGTGCGAATGTGTATGTGTGTATGTGCGAGTGTGTGCGAGTGTGTGCGATTGTGTGTGCGAGTGTGTGTGATTGTGTGTGTGCTAGTGTGTGCAAGTGTGTGCCAGTGTGTGCGCACGAGTGTGTGCAAGTGAGTGCGAATGTGTGTGAATGTGTGCGTGCGAGTGTGCACGAGTGTGCGCGAGTGTGTGTGCGAGTGTGTTTGCAAGTGTGTGTGTGAGAGTGTGCGAGTGTGTGCGAGTGAGTGCAAATGTGCCCGATTGTGCGCGAGTGTGCACGAGTGAGTGAGTGCGAGTGTGTATAAGTGAGTGTGTGTGCGTGTGTGCGAGTTAGTGTGTGAGTGAGTGTGTGCGAATGTGTGCGAGTGTTTCTGTGCGAGTGTGTGTGCGAGTGTGTGCGTGTGAGTGTGTGCGTGCGAGTGTGTGTGAGTGTGAGTGAGTGTGTGCGAGTGTGTGTGCGAGTGTGTGTGCGAGTGTGTGCGAGTGTGTGCAAATGTGCCCGAGTGTGCGCGAGTGTGCACGAGTGAGTGGGTGCGAGTGTGTGTGAGTGTGTGCGAGTGTGCATAAGTGTGTGCGAGTGTGTGCGAGTGTGTGTGCGAGTGTGCATGAGTGTGTGCGAGTGTGTGCGATTGTGTGTGTGAGTGTGTAGGACTTTCTGTGCGAGTGTTTAGGAGTGTGTGTGTGAGTGTGTGAAAGTGTGTGCGAGTGTGTGCAAGTGTGTGCGTGCGAGTGTGTGCGAGTGTGCGAAAGTGTGCGAGTGTGTGCGAGTGCGTGAGTGTGAGTGTGTGCGAATGTGTGCGAGTGTGTGTGAGCGAGTGTGCACGAGTTTGTGCATGTAAGTGTGTGCATGCGAGTGTGTGCGAGTGTGCTCGAGTGAATGGGTGAGAGTGTTTGCGATTGTGTGTGAGTGTGTGCGAGTAAGTGTGTGTGAGTGTGTATGAGTGAGTGTGTGTGAGTGTGTGTGTGCGAGTTTGTGTGCGAGTGTGTGTGAGTGAGTGTGTGCGAGTGTGTGCGAGTTTGTGTGCGAGTGTTTGTGCGAGTGTGTGCGTGCGAGTGTGTGTTCGAGTGTGTGCGCGCGAGTGTGTGTGCGAATGTGTGTGAGTGTGTGCGAGTGTGTATGAGTGTATGTGCGAGTGTGTGCCAGTGTGTGCGAGTGTGTGTGTGCGAGTCTGTGCAAGTGTGTGCGAGTGTGTGCGAGTGTGTGTGTGAGTGTGTGTGGGAGTGTGTGCATGCGAGTGTGTGCGAGTGTGTGTGTGCGAGTGTGTGCAAGTGTGTGCTAGTGCGTGCGAGTGCGTGCAAATGTGTGCGAGAGTGTGCGAGTTTGTGTGTGTGAGTGTGTGTGTGAGTGTGTGCGAATGTGTGCCAGTTTGTGCGTACGAGTGTGTGCAAGTGAGTGCGAGTGTGTGCGAATGTGTGCGAGCGAGTGTGCGCGAGTGTGTGCGTGTGAGTGTGTGCGAGTGTGTGTGTGCGAGTGTGTGCGAGTGTGCTCGAGTGACTGGGTGCAAGTGTGTGCGAGTATGTGTGAGTGAGTGTGTGTGAGTGTCTGCGTGTGTGCGAGTTTGTGTGCGAGTGTGTGCGAGTGTGTATGAGTGTATGTGCGAGTGTGTGTGCGAGTGTGTGCGTGCAATTGTTTGCGTGCGAGTGTGTGCGAGTGTGTGCAAGTGTGTGTGAGTGTGTGCGAGTGTGTGTGCGAGTGTGTGCGAGTGTGTGCAAACGTGCCCGAGTGTGCGCGAGTGTGCACGAGTGAGTGGGTGCGAGTTTGTGCGAGTGTGTATGAGTGAGTGTGTGTGAGTGTGTGCGTGTGTGCGAGTTTGTGTGCGAGTGAGTGTGTGCGAATGTGTGCGAGTGTGTGCGAGTGTGTGAGTGTGTGTGAGTGTGCACGGGTGTGTGTGTGCGAGTGCGTGCGAGTGAGTGCGAGTGTGTGCAAATGTGTTCGAGCGTGTGTGAGTGTGTGAGTGTGTGTGAGTGTGCACGAGTGTGTGAGTGTGTGCGAGAGTGCGCGAGTGTGTGCGTGTGAGTAAGTGAGTGTGTGTGTGAGTGTGTGCAAGTGTGTGTGTGAGTGTGTATGACTGTGTGTGCGAGTGTGTGCACGTGTGTGCGAGTGTATGTGCGAGTGTGTGCGAGTGTGTGTGCGAGTGTGTGTGTGAGTGTGTTTGAGTGTGTGCAAGTGTGTGCGAGTGTGTGTGCGAGTGCGTACGAGTGTGTGTGAGTGTGTGTAAGTATGTGTGCGAGTGTGTTATTGTGTGGGAGTGTGTGTGAGCTTGTAGCACTGTATGTGCGAGTGTTTGTGAGTGTGTGCGGGTGTGTTCGAGTGTGTGTAAGTGTGTGAGTGTGTGTGAGTGTTAGTGCGAGTGTGTGCGTGTGAGTGAGTGTGTGTGTGAGTGTGTGCAAGTGTTTGCGAGTGTGTGTGTGAGTGTGTAGGACTGTGTGTGCGAGTGTGTGTGCGAGTGTGTGCGAGTGTGTGCGAGTGTGCTCGAGTGACTGGGTGCAAGTGTGTGCGAGTATGTGTGAGTGAGTGTGTGTGAGTGTCTGCGTGTGTGCGAGTTTGTGTGCGAGTGTGTATGAGTGTATGTGCGAGTGTGTGTGCGAGTGTGTGCGTGCAATTGTTTGCGTGCGAGTGTGTGCGAGTGTGTGCAAGTGTGTGTGAGTGTGTGCGAGTGTGTGTGCGAGTGTGTGCGAGTGTGTGCAAACGTGCCCGAGTGTGCGCGAGTGTGCACGAGTGAGTGGGTGCGAGTTTGTGCGAGTGTGTATGAGTGAGTGTGTGTGAGTGTGTGCGTGTGTGCGAGTTTGTGTGCGAGTGAGTGTGTGCGAATGTGTGCGAGTGTGTGCGAGTGTGTGAGTGTGTGTGAGTGTGCACGGGTGTGTGTGTGCGAGTGCGTGCGAGTGAGTGCGAGTGTGTGCAAATGTGTTCGAGCGTGTGTGAGTGTGTGAGTGTGTGTGAGTGTGCACGAGTGTGTGCGTGTGAGTGATTGTGTGTGAGTCTGTGCAAGTGTGTGCTTGCGAGTGTGTGCTAGTGTGCACGAGTGTGTGAGTGTGTGCGAGAGTGCGCGAGTGTGTGCTTGTGAGTAAGTGAGTGTGTGTGTGAGTGTGTGCGAGTGTGTGTGTGAGTGTGTATGACTGTGTGTGCGAGTGTGTGCATGTGTGTGCGAGTGTATGTGCGAGTGTGTGCGAGTGTGTGTGCGAGTGTGTACAAGTGTGTATGAGTGAGTGCGTGCGAGTGTGTGCAAGTGTGTGCGAGTATGTGCGAGTGTGTGTGTGCTAGTGTGTGCAAGTGTGTGCGAGTGTGTGCGTGTGTGTGTGTGCCAGTGTGTGCCAGTGTGTGCGTACGAGTGTGTGCAAGTGAGTGCGAATGTGTGCGAATGTTTGCACGAGTGTGCGCGAGTGTGTGTGCGTGAGTGTGTGCGTGTGAGTGTGTGCAAGTGTGTGCGTGCGAGTGTGTGCGAGTGTGCTCGAGTGACTGGGTGCGAGTGTGTGCGAGTGTGTGTGTGCTAGTGTGTGCAAGTGTGTGCGAGTGTGTGCGAGTGTGTGTGTGCCAGTGTGTGCCAGTGTGTGCCAGTGTGTGCGTACGAGTGTGTCCAAGTGAGTGCGAATGTGTGCGAATGTGTGCACGAGTGTGTGCGATTGTGTGTGCGTGAGTGTGTGCGTGCGAGTGTGTGCGAGTGTGCTCGAGTGACTGGGTGCGAGTGTGCGCGAGTGTGTGTGTGTGTGTGCGAGTGAGTGTGTGCGAGTGTGTATGAGTGAGTGTGTTTGAGTGTGTGCCAGTTTGTGTTTGTGTGTGCGAGTGCGTGCGAATGTGTGCATGCAAGTGTGTGCGAGTGTGTGCGTGAGTGTGTGCGAGTGTGTGTGCGTGCGAATGTGTATGAGTGTGTGCGTGTGTGTGTGAGTTTGTGCAAGTGTGTGCGTGCGAGTCCGTGCGAGTGAGTGCGAATGTGTGCGAGTGTGCATGAGTGAGTGGGTGCGAGTGTGTGAGTGTGTGCGAGTGTGTGTGAGTTTGTGCGATTGTGCGATTTTGTATGAGTGTGTGCGAGTGTGTGTGAGTTTGTGCGAGTGTGTGCATGCGAGTGCGTGCGAGTGAGTGCGAATGTGTGCGAGTGTGGGCGTGCGAGTGTGTGCTAGTGTGCGCAAGTGTGTGCGTGTGAGTGAGTGTGTGTGAGTTTGTGCGAGTGTTTGCGAGTGTGTGTGTGAGTGTGTAGGACTGTGTGTGTGAGTGTGTGCGAGTGTGTGCAAGTGTCTGCGAGTGAGTGTGAGTGAGTGACTGTGTGCGAGTGTGTGCGAATGTGTGCGAGTGTGTGTGTGCGAGTATGTTTGATTGTGTATGAGTGTGTGCGAGTGTGTGCATGCGAGTGGGTGTGAGTGAGTGCGAGTGTGTGCAAATGTGTGCGAGAGTGTGCGAGTGTGGGCGTGCGAGTGTGTGCGAGTGTGCGTGAGTGTGTGTGAGTGTGTGCGAGAGTGTGTGCATGTGAGTAAGTGTGTGAGTGAGTGTGAGTGTATGCTTACGAGTGTGTGCTAGTGTGCGTGAGTGTGTGTGTGAGTATGTGCGAGTGTTTGCGAGTGTGTGAGTGTGTAGGACTGTGTGTGCGAGTGTGTGTGCGAGTGTGTGCGAATGTGTATGTGTGAGTGTGTGCGAGTGTGTGTGCGAGTGTGTGTGAGTGTGCACGAGTGTGTGTAGGAGTTTGTGCGAGTGTGTGCGAGTGTGTATGTGAGTGTGTGTGTGTGAGTGTGTGCGAGTGTGTGCATGCGAGTGTGTGCGTGCAAGTGTGTGTGAGTGTGTGCGAGTGTGTGCGTGAGTGTGTGTGCATGTGTGTGCGTGTGTATGAGTGTGTGCGAGTGTGTGCGAGTGTGTGCGAGTGTGTGCAAGCATGTGCAAGTGTGTGCAAGTGTGTGCGAGTGTGTGCGAGTGTGTGTGCGAGTGTGTGCAAGCGTGTGCGAGTGAGTGTTTGCGATTGTGTATGAGTTTGTGCGAGTGTGTGCGAGTGTGTGCGTGCGAGTGCGTGCGAGTGAATGCGAGTGTGTGCAAATGTGTGCGAGAGTGTGAGAGTGTGGGCGTGCGAGTATGTGCAAGTGTGTGCGAGTGAGTGTGAGTGAGTGAGTGTGTGTGAGTGTGTGTGAGTGTGTGCATTAGTGAGTGTGTGCGAGTGTCTGCGAGTGTGTGTGTGATTGTGTGCGAGTGTGTGTGTAAGTGTGTGCGAATGTGTATGTGTGTATGTGCGAGTGTGTGCAAGTGTGTGTGCGAGTGTGTGTGAGTGTGTACGAGTGTGTGTAGGAGTTTGTGCGAGTGTGTGCGAGTGTGTATGCGAGTGTGTGTGTGTGAGTGTGTATACGAGTGTGTGCATGCGAGTGTGTGCGAGTGTGTGCAAGTGTGTGTGAGTATGTGCGAGTGTGTGCGAGTGCGTGCGAGTGAGTGTGAATGTGTGCAAGTGTGGGCGTGCGAGTGTGTGCTAGTGTGTGCAAGTGTGTGCGTGTGAGTGAGTGTGTGTGAGTTTGTGCGAGTGTTTGCGAGTGTGTGTGAGTGTGTAGGACTGTGTGTGCGAGTGTGTGCGAGTGTGTGCAAGTGTGTGCGAGTGAGTGTGAGTGAGTGAGTGTGTGTGTGCTATTGTGTATAAGTGTGTGCGAGTGTGTGCAAGTGTGTGTGAGTGTGTACGAGTGTGTGTGTGTGAGTGTGTGTGAGTGAGTGTTTGCGACTGTGTGCGACTGTGTGTGCGATTGTGTATAAGTGTGTGCGAGTGTGTGTGAGTTTGTGCGAGTGTGTGCGAGTAAGTGCGTGCGAGTGCATGCAAGTGAGTGCGAATGTGTGCGAGTGTGGGCGTGTGAGTGTGTGCTAGTGTGCGCAAGTGTGTGCGTGTGAGTGAGTGTGTGTGAATTTGTGCGAGTGTTTGCGAGTGTGTGTGTGAGTGTGTAGGACTGTGTGTGCGAGTGTGTGTGCGAGTGTGTGCGAATGTGTATGTGTGTATGTGCGAGTGTGTGCGAGTGTGTGCGATTGTGTGTGCGAGTGTGTGTGATTGTGTGTGTGCTAGTGTGTGCAAGTGTGTGCCAGTGTGTGCGCACGAGTGTGTGCAAGTGAGTGCGAATGTGTGTGAATGTGTGCGTGCGAGTGTGCACGAGTGTGCGCGAGTGTGTGTGCGAGTGTGTTTGCAAGTGTGTGTGTGAGAGTGTGCGAGTGTGTGCGAGTGAGTGCAAATGTGCCCGATTGTGCGCGAGTGTGCACGAGTGAGTGAGTGCGAGTGTGTATAAGTGAGTGTGTGTGCGTGTGTGCGAGTTAGTGTGTGAGTGAGTGTGTGCGAATGTGTGCGAGTGTTTCTGTGCGAGTGTGTGTGCGAGTGTGTGCGTGTGAGTGTGTGCGTGCGAGTGTGTGTGAGTGTGAGTGAGTGTGTGCGAGTGTGTGTGCGAGTGTGTGTGCGAGTGTGTGCGAGTGTGTGCAAATGTGCCCGAGTGTGCGCGAGTGTGCACGAGTGAGTGGGTGCGAGTGTGTGTGAGTGTGTGCGAGTGTGCATAAGTGTGTGCGAGTGTGTGCGAGTGTGTGTGCGAGTGTGCATGAGTGTGTGCGAGTGTGTGCGATTGTGTGTGTGAGTGTGTAGGACTTTCTGTGCGAGTGTTTAGGAGTGTGTGTGTGAGTGTGTGAAAGTGTGTGCGAGTGTGTGCAAGTGTGTGCGTGCGAGTGTGTGCGAGTGTGCGAAAGTGTGCGAGTGTGTGCGAGTGCGTGAGTGTGAGTGTGTGCGAATGTGTGCGAGTGTGTGTGAGCGAGTGTGCACGAGTTTGTGCATGTAAGTGTGTGCATGCGATTGTGTGCGAGTGTGCTCGAGTGAATGGGTGAGAGTGTTTGCGATTGTGTGTGAGTGTGTGCGAGTAAGTGTGTGTGAGTGTGTATGAGTGAGTGTGTGTGAGTGTGTGTGTGCGAGTTTGTGTGCGAGTGTGTGTGAGTGAGTGTGTGCGAGTGTGTGCGAGTTTGTGTGCGAGTGTTTGTGCGAGTGTGTGCGTGCGAGTGTGTGTTCGAGTGTGTGCGCGCGAGTGTGTGTGCGAATGTGTGTGAGTGTGTGCGAGTGTGTATGAGTGTATGTGCGAGTGTGTGCCAGTGTGTGCGAGTGTGTGTGTGCGAGTCTGTGCAAGTGTGTGCGAGTGTGTGCGAGTGTGTGTGTGAGTGTGTGTGGGAGTGTGTGCATGCGAGTGTGTGCGAGTGTGTGTGTGCGAGTGTGTGCAAGTGTGTGCTAGTGCGTGCGAGTGCGTGCAAATGTGTGCGAGAGTGTGCGAGTTTGTGTGTGTGAGTGTGTGTGTGAGTGTGTGCGAATGTGTGCCAGTTTGTGCGTACGAGTGTGTGCAAGTGAGTGCGAGTGTGTGCGAATGTGTGCGAGCGAGTGTGCGCGAGTGTGTGCGTGTGAGTGTGTGCGAGTGTGTGTGTGCGAGTGTGTGCGAGTGTGCTCGAGTGACTGGGTGCAAGTGTGTGCGAGTATGTGTGAGTGAGTGTGTGTGAGTGTCTGCGTGTGTGCGAGTTTGTGTGCGAGTGTGTGCGAGTGTGTATGAGTGTATGTGCGAGTGTGTGTGCGAGTGTGTGCGTGCAATTGTTTGCGTGCGAGTGTGTGCGAGTGTGTGCAAGTGTGTGTGAGTGTGTGCGAGTGTGTGTGCGAGTGTGTGCGAGTGTGTGCAAACGTGCCCGAGTGTGCGCGAGTGTGCACGAGTGAGTGGGTGCGAGTTTGTGCGAGTGTGTATGAGTGAGTGTGTGTGAGTGTGTGCGTGTGTGCGAGTTTGTGTGCGAGTGAGTGTGTGCGAATGTGTGCGAGTGTGTGCGAGTGTGTGAGTGTGTGTGAGTGTGCACGGGTGTGTGTGTGCGAGTGCGTGCGAGTGAGTGCGAGTGTGTGCAAATGTGTTCGAGCGTGTGTGAGTGTGTGAGTGTGTGTGAGTGTGCACGAGTGTGTGAGTGTGTGCGAGAGTGCGCGAGTGTGTGCGTGTGAGTAAGTGAGTGTGTGTGTGAGTGTGTGCGAGTGTGTGTGTGAGTGTGTATGACTGTGTGTGCGAGTGTGTGCACGTGTGTGCGAGTGTATGTGCGAGTGTGTGCGAGTGTGTGTGCGAGTGTGTGTGTGAGTGTGTTTGAGTGTGTGCAAGTGTGTGCGAGTGTGTGTGCGAGTGCGTACGAGTGTGTGTGAGTGTGTGTAAGTATGTGTGCGAGTGTGTTATTGTGTGGGAGTGTGTGTGAGCTTGTAGCACTGTATGTGCGAGTGTTTGTGAGTGTGTGCGGGTGTGTTCGAGTGTGTGTAAGTGTGTGAGTGTGTGTGAGTGTTAGTGCGAGTGTGTGCGTGTGAGTGAGTGTGTGTGTGAGTGTGTGCAAGTGTTTGCGAGTGTGTGTGTGAGTGTGTAGGACTGTGTGTGCGAGTGTGTGTGCGAGTGTGTGCGAGTGTGTGCGAGTGTGCTCGAGTGACTGGGTGCAAGTGTGTGCGAGTATGTGTGAGTGATTGTGTGTGAGTCTGTGCAAGTGTGTGCTTGCGAGTGTGTGCTAGTGTGCACGAGTGTGTGAGTGTGTGCGAGAGTGCGCGAGTGTGTGCGTGTGAGTAAGTGAGTGTGTGTGTGAGTGTGTGCGAGTGTGTGTGTGAGTGTGTATGACTGTGTGTGCGAGTGTGTGCACGTGTGTGCGAGTGTATGTGCGAGTGTGTGCGAGTGTGTGTGCGAGTGTGTGTGTGAGTGTGTTTGAGTGTGTGCAAGTGTGTGCGAGTGTGTGTGCGAGTGCGTACGAGTGTGTGTGAGTGTGTGTAAGTATGTGTGCGAGTGTGTTATTGTGTGGGAGTGTGTGTGAGCTTGTAGCACTGTATGTGCGAGTGTTTGTGAGTGTGTGCGGGTGTGTTCGAGTGTGTGTAAGTGTGTGAGTGTGTGTGAGTGTTAGTGCGAGTGTGTGCGTGTGAGTGAGTGTGTGTGTGAGTGTGTGCAAGTGTTTGCGAGTGTGTGTGTGAGTGTGTAGGACTGTGTGTGCGAGTGTGTGTGCGAGTGTGTGCGAGTGTGTGCGAGTGTGCTCGAGTGACTGGGTGCAAGTGTGTGCGAGTATGTGTGAGTGAGTGTGTGTGAGTGTCTGCGTGTGTGCGAGTTTGTGTGCGAGTGTGTGCGAGTGTGTATGAGTGTATGTGCGAGTGTGTGTGCGAGTGTGTGCGTGCAATTGTTTGCGTGCGAGTGTGTGCGAGTGTGTGCAAGTGTGTGTGAGTGTGTGCGAGTGTGTGTGCGAGTGTGTGCGAGTGTGTGCAAACGTGCCCGAGTGTGCGCGAGTGTGCACGAGTGAGTGGGTGCGAGTTTGTGCGAGTGTGTATGAGTGAGTGTGTGTGAGTGTGTGCGTGTGTGCGAGTTTGTGTGCGAGTGAGTGTGTGCGAATGTGTGCGAGTGTGTGCGAGTGTGTGAGTGTGTGTGAGTGTGCACGGGTGTGTGTGTGCGAGTGCGTGCGAGTGAGTGCGAGTGTGTGCAAATGTGTTCGAGCGTGTGTGAGTGTGTGAGTGTGTGTGAGTGTGCACGAGTGTGTGCGTGTGAGTGATTGTGTGTGAGTCTGTGCAAGTGTGTGCTTGCGAGTGTGTGCTAGTGTGCACGAGTGTGTGAGTGTGTGCGAGAGTGCGCGAGTGTGTGCTTGTGAGTAAGTGAGTGTGTGTGTGAGTGTGTATGACTGTGTGTGCGAGTGTGTGCACGTGTGTGCGAGTGTATGTGCGAGTGTGTGCGAGTGTGTGTGCGAGTGTGTGTGTGAGTGTGTTTGAGTGTGTGCAAGTGTGTGCGAGTGTGTGTGCGAGTGCGTACGAGTGTGTGTGAGTGTGTGTAAGTATGTGTGCGAGTGTGTTATTGTGTGGGAGTGTGTGTGAGCTTGTAGCACTGTATGTGCGAGTGTTTGTGAGTGTGTGCGGGTGTGTTCGAGTGTGTGTAAGTGTGTGAGTGTGTGTGAGTGTTAGTGCGAGTGTGTGCGTGTGAGTGAGTGTGTGTGTGAGTGTGTGCAAGTGTTTGCGAGTGTGTGTGTGAGTGTGTAGGACTGTGTGTGCGAGTGTGTGTGCGAGTGTGTGCGAATGTGTATGTGTGTATGTACGAGTGTGTGCGAGTGTGTGCGAGTGTGTGCGAGTGTGTGTGCGAGTGTTTGTGAGTGTGTACGAGTGTGTGTTGGAGTTTGTGCGAGTATGTGCGAGTGTGTGTGTGAGTGTGTGTGCGAGTGTGTGCATGCGAGTGTGTGCGAGTGTGTGTGTGCGAGTGTGTGCAAGTGTGTGCGAGTGAGTGTGTGCGAGTGTGTGTGCGAGTGTGTGTGTGAGAGTGTGTGCGTGCAAGTGTGTGCGACTGTGTGCGAGTGTGTGCGAGTGTGTGATTGTGAGTGTGTGCGAATGTGTGCGAGTGTGTTTGCGCGAGTGTGCACGAGTGTGTGCATGTAAGTGTGTGCATGCGAGTGTGCTCAAGTGAATGGGTGAGAGTGTGTGCGAGTGTGTGTGAGTGTGTGCGAGTAAGTGTGTGTGAGTGTGTATGAGTGAGTGTGTGTGAGTGTGTGTGTGCGAGTTTGTGTGCGAGTGTGTGTGAGTGAGTGTGTGCGAGTGTGTGCGAGTTTGTGTGCGAGTGTTTGTGCGAATGTGTGCGTGCGAGTGTGTGTGTTCGAGTGTGTGCACGCGAGTGTGTGCGCGCAAGTGTGTGTGCGAATGTGTGTGCGTGTGAGTGTGTGTGAGTGTGTAAGAGTGTATGTGCGAGTGTGTGCCAGTGTGTGCGAGTGTGTGTGTGCGAGTGTGTGCAAGTGTGTGCGAGTGTGTGCGAGTGTGTGTGTGCGAGTGTGTGTGCAATTGTGTATGAGTGTGTGCGAGTGTTTGTGAGTTTGTGCAAGTGTGTGCGAGTGTGCGTGCGAGTGCATGCGAGTGAGTGCGGGTGTTTGCGAGTGTGTGTATGCGAGTCTGTGTGTGCTTGTGTATGAGTGTGTGCGAGTGTGTGAGTTTGTGCGAGTGTGTGCGTGTGTGTGCGAGTGCGTGCGAATGCGTGCGAGTTCGTGCAAATGTGTGCGAGAGTGTGCGAGTGTGTGTGTGTGAGTGTGTGCGAATGTGTGCGAGTGTGTGTGTGCGATTGTGTATGGTGTGTGCGAGTGTGTGCGTGTGAGTGCGTGCGAGTGTATGCGAGTGTACGCGAGTGTGTGTGAGTGTGTGCGAGTGTGTGTGAGTGTGTGCGAATGTGTGCCAGTTTGTGCGTACGAGTGTGTGCAAGTGAGTGCGAGTGTGTGCCAATGTGTGCGTGCGAGTGTGCGCAAGTGTGTGCGTGTGAGTGTGTGTGAGTGTGTGTGTGCGAGTGTGTGCGAGTGTGCTCGAGTGACTGGGTGCAAGTGTGTGCGAGTATGTGTGAGTGAGTGTGTGTGAGTGTCTGCGTGTGTGCGAGTTTGTGTACGAGTGTGTGCGAGTTTGTGTGCGAGTGTGTGCGAGTGAGTGTGTGCGAATGTGTGCAAGTGTGTGCGAGTGTGTGTGCGAGTGCGTACGAGTGTGTGTGAGTGTGTGTAAGTATGTGTGCGAGTGTGTGATTGTGTGGGAGTGTGTGTGAGCTTGTAGCACTGTATGTGCGAGTGTTTGTGAGTGTGTGCGGGTGTGTTCGAGTGTGTGTAAGTGTGTGAGTGTGTGTGAGTGTGAGTGTGTGCGTGTGAGTGAGTGTGTGTGTGAGTGTGTGCAAGTGTTTGCGAGTGTGTTTGTGAGTGTTTAGGACTGTGTGTGCGAGTGTGTCTGCGAGTGTGTGCGAATGTGTATGTGTGTATGTGCGAGTGTGTGCGAGTGTGTGCGAGTGTGTGTGCGAGTGTTTGTGAGTGTGTACGAGTGTGTGTTGGAGTTTGTGCGAGTGTGTGCGAGTGTGTGTGTGAGTGTGTGTGCGAGTGTGTGCATGCGAGTGTGTGCGAGTGTGTGTGTGCGAGTGTGTGCAAGTGTGTGCGAGTGAGTGTGTGCGAGTGTGTGTGCGAGTGTGTGCGTGCAAGTGTGTGCGAGTGTGTGCGACTGTGTGCGAGTGTGTGCGAGTGTGTGAGTGTGAGTGTGTGCGAATGTGTGCGAGTGTGTTTGCGCGAGTGTGCACGAGTGTGTGCATGTAAGTGTGTGCATGCGAGTGTGTGCGAGTGTGCTCAAGTGAATGGGGGAGAGTGTGTGCGAGTGTGTGTGAGTGTGTGCGAGTAAGTGTGTGTGAGTGTGTATGAGTGAGTGTTTGTGAGTGTGTGTGTGCGAGTTTGTGTGCGAGTGTGTGTGAGTGAGTGTGTGCGAGTGTGTGCGAGTTTGTGTGCGAGTGTTTGTGCGAATGTGTGCGTGCGAGTGTGTGTGTTCGAGTGTGTGAGCGCGAGTGTGTGCGCGCAAGTGTGTGTGCGAATGTGTGTGCGTGTGAGTGTGTGTGAGTGTGTAAGAGTGTATGTGCGAGTGTGTGCCAGTGTGTGCGATTGTGTGTGTGCGAGTGTGTGCAAGTGTGTGCGAGTGTGTGCGAGTGTGTGTGTGCGAGTGTGTGTGCAATTGTGTATGAGTGTGTGTGTGCGAGTGTTTGTGAGTTTGTGCAAGTGTGTGCGAGTGTGCGTGCGAGTGCATGCGAGTGAGTGCGGGTGTGTGCGAGTGTGTGTATGCGAGTCTGTGTGTGCTTGTGTATGAGTGTGTGCGAGTGTGTGAGTTTGTGCGAGTGTGTGCGTGTGTGTGCGAGTGCGTGCGAATGCGTGCGAGTTCGTGCAAATGTGTGCGAGAGTGTGCGAGTGTGTGTGTGTGAGTGTGTGCGAATGTGTGCGAGTCTGTGTGTGCGATTGTGTATGGTGTGTGCGAGTGTGTGCGTGTGAGTGCGTGCGAGTGTATGCGAGTGTGCGCGAGTGTGTGTGAGTGTGTGCGAGTGTGTGTGTGTGAGTGTGTGCGAATGTGTGCCAGTTTGTGCGTACGAGTGTGTGCAAGTGAGTGCGAGTGTGTGCCAATGTGTGCGTGCGAGTGTGCGCAAGTGTGTGCGTGTGAGTGTGTGCGAGTGTGTGTGTGCGAGTGTGTGCGAGTGTGCTCGAGTGACTGGGTGCAAGTGTGTGCGAGTATGTGTGAGTGTGTGTGAGTGTCTGCGTGTGTGCGAGTTTGTGTGTGAGTGTGTGCGAGTTTGTGTGCGAGTGTGTGCGAGTGAGTGTGTGCGAATGTGTGTGAGTGTGTGCGAGTGTGTGCGTGCGAGTGTGTGCTAGTGTGTGCGTGCGAGTGTGTGCGAGTGTGTTAGTGTGTGTGCGAGTGTGTGCGTGCGAGTGTGTGCGTGCGAGTGTGTGCGAGTGTGCTCGAGTGAGTGGGTGCGAGTGTGTGTGAGTGTGTGCGTGGGTGCGAGTTTGTGTGCGAGTGAGTGTGTGTGAATGTGTGTGAGTGTGTGCGAGTGTGTGTAAGTGTGCGTGCGAGTGTGTGCGTGCGAGTGTGTGCGTGCGAGTGTGTGCGAGTGTGCTCGAGTGAGTGGTTGCGAGTGTGTATGAGTGAGTGTGTGTGAGTGTGTGCGTGGGTGCGAGATTGTGTGCGAGTGAGTGTGTGTGAATGTGTGTGAGTGTGTGCGAGTGTGTGTAAGTGTGTGTGCAAGTGCGTGCATGCGAGTGTTTGCGTGAGAGTGTGTGCGTGCGAGTGTGTGCAAGTGTGAGTGAGTGTGTGCGAGTGTGTGCGAGTGTGTGTGCGAGTGTGTGTGCGAGAGTGTGCGAGTGTGTGCGAGTGTGTGCAAATGTGCCCGAGTGTGCGCGAGTGTGCACGAGTGAGTGAGTGCGAGTGTGTATAAGTGAGTGTGTGTGCGTGTGTGCGAGTTAGTGTGCGAGTGAGTGTGTGCGAATGTGTGCGAGTGTGTGCGAGTGTTTCTGTGCGAGTGTGTGTGCGAGTGTGTGCGTGCGAGTGTGTGCGTGCGAGTGTGTGTGAGTGTGAGTGAGTGTGTGCGAGTGTGTGTGCGAGTGTGTGTGCGAGTGTGTGCGAGTGTGTGCAAATGTGCCCGAGTGTGCGCGAGTGTGCACGAGTGAGTGGGTGCGAGTGTGTGTGAGTGTGTGCATGTAAGTGTGTGCGAGCATGTGCGAGTGTGTGTGAGTGTGTGTGCGAGTGTGTGTGTGTGAGTGTGAGCGAGTGTGTATGAGTGTGTGTGCGAGTGTGTGCAAGTGTGTGTGAGTGTGTGCGAGTGTGTGTGTGAGTGTGTGTGAGTGTGTGCGAGTGTGTGTACGAGTCGGTGCGATTGTGCATAAGTGTGTGCGAGTGTGTGCGAGTGTGTGTGCGAGTGTGCATGAGTGTGTGCGAGTGTGTGCGATTGTGTGTGTGAGTGTGTAGGACTTTCTGTGCGAGTGTTTAGGAGTGTGTGTGTGAGTGTGTGAAAGTGTGTGCGAGTGTGTGCAAGTGTGTGCGTGCGAGTGTGTGCGAGTGTGTGCGACTGTGTGCGAGTGTGTGCGAGTGTGTGAGTGTGAGTGTGTGCGTGCGAGTGTGTGCGAGTGTGCTCGAGTGAGTGGGTGCGAGTGTGTATGAGTGAGTGTGTGTGAGTGTGTGCGTGGGTGCGAGATTGTGTGCGAGTGAGTGTGTGCGAGTGTGTGTAAGTGTGTGTGCAAGTGCGTGCATGCGAGTGTTTGCGTGCGAGTGTGTGCGTGCGAGTGTGTGCAAGTGTGAGTGAGTGTGTGCAAGTGTGAGTGAGTGTGTGCGAGTGTGTGTGCGAGAGTGTGCGAGTGTGTGCGAGTGTGTGCAAATGTGCCCGAGTGTGCGCGAGTGTGCACGAGTGAGTGAGTGCGAGTGTGTATAAGTGAGTGTGTGTGCGTGTGTGCGAGTTAGTGTGCGAGTGAGTGAGTGCGAATGTGTGCGAGTGTGTGCGAGTGTTTCTGTGCGAGTGTGTGTGCGAGTGTGTGCGTGCGAGTGTGTGCGTGCGAGTGTGTGTGAGTGTGAGTGAGTGTGTGCGAGTGTGTGTGCAAGTGTGTGTGTGAGTGTGTGCGAGTGTGTGCGAGTGTGTGTACGAGTGTGTGCGATTGTGCATAAGTGTGTGCGAGTGTGTGTGCGAGTGTGCATGAGTGTGTGCGAGTGTGTGCAATTGTGTGTGTGAGTGTGTAGGACTTTCTGTGCGAGTGTTTAGGAGTGTGTGTGTGAGTGTGTGAAAGTGTGTGCGAGTGTGTGCAAGTGTGTTCGTGCGAGTGTGTGCGAGTGTGTGCGACTGTGTGTGAGTGTGTGCGAGTGTGTGAGTGTGAGTGTGTGCGAATGTGTGCGAGTGTGTGTGCGCGAGTGTGCACGAGTTTGTGCATGTAAGTGTCTGCATGCGAGTGTCTGCGAGTGTGCTCGAGTGAATGGGTGAGAGTGTTTGCGATTGTGTGTGTGTGCGAGTAAGTGTGTGTGAGTGTGTATGAGTGAGTGTGTGTGAGTGTGTGTGTGCGAGTTTGTGTGCGAGTGTGTGTGAGTGAGTGTGTGCGAGTGTGTGCGAGTTTGTGTGCGAGTGTTTGTGCGAGTGTGTGCGTGCGAGTGTGTGTTCGAGTGTGTGCGCGCTAGTGTGTGCGCGCGAGTGTGTGTGCGAATGTGTGTGCGAGTGTGTATGAGTGTATGTGCGAGTATGTGCCAGTGTGTGCGAGTGTGTGTGTGCGAGTCTGTGCAAGTGTGTGCGAGTGTGTGTGTGCGAGTGTGTGTGCAATTGTGTATGAGTGTGTGCGAGTGTTTGTGAGTTTGTGCAAGTGTGTGCGAGTGTGCGTGCGAGTGCATGCGAGTGAGTGCGGGTGTGTGCGAGTGTGTGTATGCGAGTCTGTGTGTGATTGTGTATGAGTGTGTGCGAGTGTGTGAGTTTGTGCGAGTGTGTGCGTGTGTGTGCGAGTGCGTGCGAGTGCATGCAAATGTGTGCGAGAGTGTGCGAGTTTGCGTGTGTGAGTGTGTGTGTGAGTGTGTGCGAATGTGTGCCAGTTTGTGCGTACGAGTGTGTGCAAGTGAGTGCGAGTGTGTGCGAATGTGTGCGTGCGAGTGTGCGCGAGTGTGTGCGTGTGAGTGTGTGCGAGTGTGTGTGTGCGAGTGTGTGCGAGTGTGCTCGAGTGACTGGGTGCAAGTGTGTGCGAGTATGTGTGAGTGAGTGTGTGTGAGTGTCTGCGTGTGTGCGAGTTTGTGTGCGAGTGTGCGAGTTTGTGTGCGAGTGTGTGCGAGTGAGTGTGTGCGAATGTGTGCGAGTGTGTGCGAGTGTGTGCGAGTGTGTGTGTGCCAGTGTGTGTGCAATTGTGTATGAGTGTGTGCGAGTGTTTGTGAGTTTGTGCAAGTGTGTGCGAGTGTGCGTGCGAGTGCATGCGAGTGAGTGCGGGTGTGTGCGAGTGTGTGTATGCGAGTTTGTGTGTGATTGTGTATGAGTGTGTGCGAGTGTGTGAGTTTGTGCGAGTGTGTGCGTGTGTGTGCGAGTGCGTGCGAATGCGTGCGAGTTCGTGCAAATGTGTGCGAGAGTGTGCGAGTGTGTGTGTGAGTGTGTGCGAATGTGTGCGAGTGTGTGTGTGCGATTGTGTATGGTGTGTGCGAGTGTGTGCGTGTGAGTGCGTGCGAGTGTATGCGAGTGTGCGAGAGTGTGTGTGAGTGTGTGCGAGTGTGTGTGTGTGAGTGTGTGTGTGTGAGTGTGTGCGAATGTGTGCCAGTTTGTGCGTACGAGTGTGTGCAAGTGAGTGCGAGTGTGTGCCAATGTGTGCGTGCGAGTGTGTGCGAGTGTGTGCGAGTGTGCTCGAGTGACTGGGTGCAAGTGTGTGCGAGTATGTGTGAGTGAGTGTGTGTGAGTGTCTGCGTGTGTGCGAGTTTGTGTGCGAGTGTGTGCGAGTTTGTGTGCGAGTGTGTGCGAGTGAGTGTGTGCGAATGTGTGCGAGTGTGTGCGTGCGAGTGTGTGCTAGTGTGTGCGTGCGAGTGTGTGCGAGTGTTTTAGTGTGTGTGCGAGTTTGTGTGCGAGTGAGTGTGTGTGAATGTGTGTGAGTGTGTGCGAGTGTGTGTAAGTGTGTGTGCGAGTGCGTGCGTGCAAGTGTGTGCGTGCGAGTGTGTGCGTGCGAGTGTGTGCGAGTGTGCTCGAGTGAGTGGGTGCGAGTGGGTGCGAGTGTGTGTGAGTGTGTGCGTGGGTGCGAGTTTGTGTGCGAGTGAGTGTGTGTGAATGTGTGTGAGTGTGTGTGAGTGTGTGTGCGAGTGCGTGCGTGCGAGTGTGTGCGTGCGAGTGTGTGTGCGAGTGTGTGTGCGAGAGTGTGCGAGTGTGTGCGAGTGTGTGCAAATGTGCCGAGTGTGCGCGAGTGTGCACGAGTGAGTGAGTGCGAGTGTGTATAAGTGAGTGTGTGTGCGTGTGTGCGAGTTAGTGTGCGAGTGAGTGTGTGCGAATGTGTGCGAGTGTGTGCGAGTGTTTCTGTGCGAGTGTGTGTGCGAGTGTGTGCGTGCGAGTGTGTGCGTGCGAGTGTGTGTGAGTGAGTGTGTGCGAGTGTGTGTGCGAGTGTGTGTGCGAGTGTGTGCGAGTGTGTGCAAATGTGCCCGAGTGTGCGCGAGTGTGCACGAGTGAGTGGGTGCGAGTGTGTGTGAGTGTGTGCATGTAAGTGTGTGCGAGCGTGTGCGAGTGTGTGTGAGTGTGTGTGCGAGTGTGTGTGTGTGAGTGTGAGCGAGTGTGTATGAGTGTGTGTGCGAGTGTGTGCAAGTGTGTGTGAGTGTGTGCGAGTGTGTGTGTTAGTGTGTGTGAGTGTGTGCAAGTGTGTGTACGAGTGTGTGCGATTCTGCATAAGTGTGTGCGAGTGTGTGCGAGTGTGTGTGTGAGTGTGCATGAGTGTGTGCGAGTGTGTGCAATTGTGTGTGTGAGTGTGTAGGACTTTCTGTGCGAGTGTTTAGGAGTGTGTGTGTGAGTGTGTGAAAGTGTGTGCGAGTGTGTGCAAGTGTGTGCGTGCGAGTGTGTGCGAGTGTGTGCGACTGTGTGCGAGTGTGTGCGAGTGTGTGAGTGTGAGTGTGTGCGAATGTGTGCGAGTGTGTGTGCGCGAGTGTGCACGAGTTTGTGCATGTAAGTGTGTGCATGCGAGTGTGTGCGAGTGTGCTCGAGTGAATGGGTGAGAGTGTTTGCGATTGTGTGTGAGTGTGTGCGAGTAAGTGTGTGTGAGTGTGTATGTGTGAGTGTGTGTGTGCGAGTTTGTGTGCGAGTGTGTGTGAGTGAGTGTGTGCGAGTGTTTGTGCGAGTGTGTGCGTGCGAGTGTGTGTTCGAGTGTGTGCGCGCGAGTGTGTGCGCGCGAGTGTGTGTGCGAATGTGTGTGCGTGTGAGTGTGTGCGAGTGTGTATGAGTGTATGTGCGAGTGTGTGCCAGTGTGTGCGAGTGTGTGTGTGCGAGTCTGTTCAAGTGTGTGCGAGTGTGTGCGAGTGTGTGTGTGCGAGTGTGTGCGAGTGTGTGTGTGCGAGTGTGTGCGAGTGTGTGTGCGAGTGTTTGTGAGTGTGTACGAGTGTGTGTTGGAGTTTGTGCGAGTGTGTGCGAGTGTGTGTGTGAGTGTGTGTGCGAGTGTGTGCATGCGAGTGTGTGTGTGCAAGTGTGTGCAAGTGTGTGCGAGTGAGTGTGTGCGAGTGTGTGTGCGAGTGTGTGCGTGCGAGTGCGTGCGAGTGTGTGCGAGTGTGTGCGACTGTGTGCGAGTGTGTGTGAGTGTGTGAGTGTGAGTGTGTGCGAATGTTTGCGAGTGTGTTTGCGTGAGTGTGCACGAGTGTGTGCATGTAAGTGTGTGCATGTGAGTGTGTGCGAGTGTGCTCAAGTGAATGGGTGAGAGTGTGTGCGAGTGTGTGTGAGTGTGTGCGAGTAAGTGTGTGTGAGTGTGTATGAGTGAGTGTGTGTGAGTGTGTGTGTGCGAGTTTGTGTGCGAGTGTTTGTGCGAATGTGTGCGTGCGAGTGTGTGTGTTCGAGTGTGTGTGCGCGAGTGTGTGCGCACAAGTGTGTGTGCAAATGTGTGTGCGTGTGAGTGTGTGTGAGTGTGTATGAGTGTATGTGCGAGTGTGTGCCAGTGTGTGCGAGTGTGTGTGTGCGAGTGTGTGCAAGTGTGTGCGAGTGTGTGCGAGTGTGTGTGAGCGAGTGTGTGTGCAATTGTGTATGAGTGTGTGCGAGTGTTTGTGAGTTTGTGCAAGTGTGTGCGAGTGTGCGTGCGAGCGCATGCGAGTGAGTGCGGATGTGTGCGAGTGTGTGTATGCGAGTCTGTGTGTGATTGTGTATGAGTGTGTGCGAGTGTGTGAGTTTGTGCGAGTGTGTGCGTGTGTGTGCGAGTGCGTGCGAATGTGTGCAAGTTCTTGCAAATGTGTGCGAGAGTGTGCGAGTGTGTGTGTGTGAGTGTGTGCGAATGTGTGCGAGTGTGTGTGTGCGATTGTGTATGGTGTGTGCGAGTGTGTGCGTGTGAGTGCGTGCGAGTGTATGCGAGTGTGCGCGAGTTTGTGTGAGTGTGTGCGAGTGTGTGTGTGTGAGTGTGTGTGTGTGAGTGTGTGCGAATGTGTGCCAGTTTGTGCGTACGAGTGTGTGCAAGTGAGTGCGAGTGTGTGCCAATGTGTGCGTGCGAGTGTGCGCGAGTGTGTGCGTGTGAGTGTGTGTGAGTGTGTGTGTGCGAGTGTGTGCGAGTGTGCTCGAGTGACTGGGTGCAAGTGTGTGCGAGTATGTGTGAGTGAGTGTGTGTGAGTGTCTGCGTGTGTGCGAGTTTGTGTGCGAGTGTGTGCGAGTTTGTGTGCGAGTGTCTGCGAGTGAGTGTGTGCGAATGTGTGCGAGTGTGTGCGAGTGTGTGCGTGCGAGTGTGTGCTAGTGTGTGCGTGCGAGTGTGTGCGAGTGTGTGAGTGTGTGTGCGAGTGTGTGCGTGTGAGTGTGTGCGAGTGTGTGAGTGTGTGTGCGAGTGTGTGCGTGCGAGTGTGTGCGTGCGAGTGTGTGCGAGTGTGCTCGAGTGAGTGGGTGCGAGTGTGTGTGAGTGTGTGCGTGGGTGCGAGTTTGTGTGCGAGTGAGTGTGTGTGAATGTGTGTGAGTGTGTGCAAGTGTGTGTAAGTGTGGGTGCGAGTGCGTGCGTGCGAGTGTGTGCGTGCGAGTGTGTGCGTGCGAGTGTGTGCGAGTGTGCTCGAGTGAGTGGGTGCGAGTGTGTATGAGTGAGTGTGTGTGAGTGTGTGCGTGGGTGCGAGATTGTGTGCGAGTGAGTGTGTGTGAATGTGTGTGAGTGTGTGCGAGTGTGTGTAAGTGTGTGTGCGAGTGCGTGCGTGCGAGTGTTTGCGTGCGAGTGTGTGCGTGCGAGTGTGTGCAAGTGTGAGTGAGTGTGTGCGAGTGTGTGTGCGAGTGTGTGTGCGAGTGTGTGTGCAAGAGTGTGCGAGTGTGTTCGAGTGTGTGCAAATGTGCCCGAGTGTGCGCGAGTGTGCACGAGTGAGTGAGTGCGAGTGTGTATAAGTGAGTGTGTGCGTGTGTGCGAGTTAGTGTGCGAGTGAGTGTGTGCAAATGAGTGCGAGTGTGTGCGAGTGTTTCTGTGCGAGTGTGTGTGCGAGTGTGTGCGTGCGAGTGTGTGCGTGCGAGTGTGTGTGAGTGAGTGTGTGCGAGTGTGTGTGCGAGTGTGTGTGCGAGTGTGTGCGAGTGTGTGCAAATGTGCCCGAGTGTGCGCGAGTGTGCACGAGTGAGTGGGTGCGAGTGTGTGTGAGTGTGTTCATGTAAGTGTGTGCGAGCATGTGCGAGTGTGAGTGAGTGTGTGTGCGAGTGTGTGTGTGTGAGTGTGAGCGAGTGTGTATGAGTGTGTGTGTGAGTGTGTGCAAGTGTGTGTGAGTGTGTGCGAGTGTGTGTGTGAGTGTGTGTGAGTGTGTGCGAGTGTGTGTACGAGTCGGTGCGATTGTGCATAAGTGTGTGCGAGTGTGTGCGAGTGTGCGTGAGTGTGTGCGAGTGTGTGCGATTGTGTGTGTGACTGTGTAGGACTTTCTGTGCGAGTGTTTAGGAGTGTGTGTGTGAGTGTGTGAAAGTGTGTGCGAGTGTGTGCAAGTGTGTGCGAGTGAGTTTGTGTGAGTGTGTGTGCGAGCGTGTGCGTGCGAGTGTGTGCGAGTGTGTGCGTGTGAGTGTGTGTGACTGTGTGCGAGTGAGTGTGTGTGACTGTGTGCGAGTGTGTGCGAGTGTGTGAGTGTGAGTGTGTGCGAATGTGTGCGAGTGTGTGTGCGTGAGTGTGTGCAAGTGTGTGCGAGTGTGTGTGTGCGAGTGTGTGTGCAATTGTGTATGAGTGTGTGCGAGTGTTTGTGAGTTTGTGCAAGTGTGTGCGAGTGTGCGTGCGAGTGAGTGCGGGTGTGTGCGAGTGTGTGTATGCGAGTCTGTGTGTGATTGTGTATGAGTGTGTGCGAATGTGTGAGTTTGTGCGAGTGTGTGCGTTTGTGTGCGAGTGCGTGCAAATGTGTGCGAGAGTGTGCGAGTGTGGGCGTGCGAGTGTGTGCTAGTGTGCGCGAGTGTGTGAGTGTGTGCGAGTGTGCGTGAGTAAGTGTGCGTGTGAGTGCGTCCGTGCGAGTGTTTCCGAGTTTGTGTGTGAGTGTGTAGGACTGTGTGTGCGAGTGTGTGCGAATGTGTGTGCGAGTGTGTGTGTACAAGTTTGTTTGAGTGTGTGCAATTGTGTGCGAGTGTGTGTGCGAGTGCGTATGAGTGAGTGTGTGCGAGTGTGTGCGAGTGTGTGCGAGTGTGTGTTTGCGAGTGTGTGTGTGAGTGTGTGCGAGTGTGTGTTTGCGAGTGTGTGTGCGAGTGTGTGCGAGTGTGTATGAGTGTATGTGCGAGTGTGTGTGCGAGTGTGTGCGTGCAATTGTTTGCGTGCGAGTGTGTGCGAGTGTGTGCAAGTGTGTGTGAGTGTGTGCGAGTGTGTGTGCGAGTGTGTGCGAGTGTGTGCAAACGTGCCCGAGTGTGCACGAGTGAGTGGGTGCGAGTTTGTGCGAGTGTGTATGAGTGAGTGTGTGTGAGTGTGTGCGTGTGTGCGAGTTTGTGTGCGAGTGAGTGTGTGCGAATGTGTGCGAGTGTGTGCGAGTGTGTGAGTGTGTGTGAGTGTGCACGGGTGTGTGTGAGTGAGTGTGAGTGTGTGCAAATGTGTGCGAGCGTGTGTGAGTGTGTGTGAGTGTGCACGATTGTGTGCGTGTGAGTGATTGTGTGTGAGTCTGTGCGAGTGTGTGCTTGCGAGTGTGTGCTAGTGTGCACGAGTGTGTGAGTGTGTGCGAGAGTGCGCAAGTGTGTGCGTGTGAGTAAGTGAGTGTGTGTGTGAGTGTGTGCGAGTGTGTGTGTGAGTGTGTATGACTGTGTGTGCGAGTGTGTGCGCGTGTGTGCGAGTGTATGTGCGATTGTGTGCGAGTGTGTGTGCGAGTGTGTGTGTGAGTGTGTTTGAGTGTGTGCAAGTGTGTGCGAGTGTGTGTGCGAGTGCGTACGAGTGTGTGTGAGTGTGTGTAAGTATGTGTGCGAGTGTGTGATTGTGTGGGAGTGTGTGTGAGCTTGTAGCACTGTATGTGCGAGTGTTTGTGAGTGTGTGCGGGTGTGTTCGAGTGTGTGTAAGTGTGTGAGTGTGTGTGAGTGTGAGTGCGAGTGTGTGCGTGTGAGTGAGTGTGTGTGTGAGTGTGTGTGTGTGAGTGTGAGCGAGTGTGTATGAGTGTGTGTGCGAGTGTGTGCAAGTGTGTGTGAGTGTGTGCGAGTGTGTGTGTGAGTGTGTGTGAGTGTGTGCGAGTGTGTGTACGAGTGTGTGCGATTGTGCATAAGTGTGTGCGAGTGTGTGCGAGTGTGTGTGCGAGTGTGCATGAGTGTGTGCGAGTATGTGCAATTGTGTGTGTGAGTGTGTAGGACTTTCTGTGCGAGTGTTTAGGAGTGTGTGTGTGAGTGTGTGAAAGTGTGTGCGAGTGTGTGCAAGTGTGTGCGTGCGAGTGTGTGCGAGTGTGTGCGACTGTGTGCGAGTGTGTGCGAGTGTGTGAGTGTGAGTGTGTGCGAATGTTTGCGAGTGTGTGTGCGCGAGTGTGCACGAGTTTGTGCATGTAAGTGTGTGCATGCGAGTGTGTGCGAGTGTGCTCGAGTGAATGGGTGAGAGTGTTTGTGATTGTGTGTGAGTGTGTGCGAGTAAGTGTGTGTGAGTGTGTATGAGTGAGTGTGTGTGAGTGTGTGTGTGCGAGTTTGTGTGCGAGTGTGTGTGAGTGAGTGTGTGCGAGTGTGTGCGAGTTTGTGTGCGAGTGTTTGTGCGAGTGTGTGCGTGCGAGTGTGTGTTCGAGTGTGTGCGCGCGAGTGTGTGCCCGCGAGTGTGTGTGCGAATGTGTGTGCGTGTGAGTGTGTGCGAGTGTGTATGAGTGTATGTGCGAGTGTGTGCCAGTGTGTGCGAGTGTGTGTGTGCGAGTCTGTGCAAGTGTGTGCGAGTGTGTGCGAGTGTGTGTGTGCGAGTGTGTGTGCAATTGTGTATGAGTGAGTGCGAGTGTTTGTGAGTTTGTGCAAGTGTGTGCGAGTGTGCGTGCGAGTGCATGCGAGTGAGTGCGGGTGTGTGCGAGTGTGTGTGCGAGTGTGTGTGTAAGTGTGTTTGAGTGTGTGCAAGTGCGTGCGAGTGTGTGTGCGAGTGCGTACGAGTGTGTGCGAGTGTGTGTAAGTATGTGTGCGAGTGTGTGATTGTGTTTGAGTGTGTGTGAGCTTGTAGCACTGTATGTGCAAGTGTTTGTGAGTGTGTGCGGGTGTGTTCGAGTGTGTGTAAGTGTGTGAGTGTGTGTGAGTGTGAGTGCGAGTGTGTGCATGTGAGTGAGTGTGTATGTGAGTGTGTGCAAGTGTTTGCGAGTGTTTGTGTGAGTGTGTAGGACTGTGTGTGCGAGTGTGTGTGCGAGTGTGTGCGAATGTGTATGTGTGTATGTGCGAGTGTGTGCGAGTGTGTGTGAGTGTGTGCGAGTGTGTGTGCGAGTGTTTGTGAGTGTGTACGAGTGTGTGTTGGAGTTTGTGCGAGTGTGTGCGAGTGTGTGTGTGAGTGTGTGTGCGAGTGTGTGCATGCGAGTGTGTGCGAGTGTGTGTGTGCAAGTGTGTGCAAGTGTGTGCGAGTGAGTGTGTGCGAGTGTGTGTGCGAGTGTGTGCGTGCGAGTGCATGCGAGTGTGTGCGAGTGTGTGCGACTGTGTGCGAGTGTGTGTGAGTGTGTGAGTGTGAGTGTGTGTGAATGTGTGCGAGTGTGTTTGCGCGAGTGTGCACGAGTGTGTGCATGTAAGTGTGTGCATGTGAGTGTGTGCGAGTGTGCTCAAGTGAATGGGTGAGAGTGTGTGCGAGTGTGTGTGAGTGTGTGCGAGTAAGTGTGTGTGAGTGTGTATGAGTGAGTGTGTGTGAGTGTGTGTGTGCGAGTTTGTGTGCGAGTGTGTGTGAGTGAGTGTGTGCGAGTGTGTGCGAGTTTGTGTGCGAGTGTTTGTGCGAATGTGTGCGTGCGAGTGTGTGTGTTCGAGTGTGTGCGCGCGAGTGTGTGCGCGCAAGTGTGTGTGCAAATGTGTGTGCGTGTGAGTGTGTGTGAGTGTGTATGAGTGTATGTGCGAGTGTGTGCCAGTGTGTGCGAGTGTGTGTGTGCGAGTGTGTGCAAGTGTGTGCGAGTGTGTGCGAGTGTGTGTGTGCGAGTGTGTGTGCAATTGTGTATGAGTGTGTGCGAGTGTTTGTGAGTTTGTGCAAGTGTGTGCGAGTGTGCGTGCGAGTGCATGCGAGTGAGTGCGGGTGTGTGCGAGTGTGTGTATGCGAGTCTGTGTGTGATTGTGTATGAGTGTGTGCGAGTGTGTGAGTTTGTGCGAGTGTGTGCGTGTGTGTGCGAGTGCGTGCGAATGCGTGCAAGTTCTTGCAAATGTGTGCGAGAGTGTGCGAGTGTGTGTGTGTGAGTGTGTGCGAATGTGTGCGAGTGTGTGTGTGCGATTGTGTATGGTGTGTGCGAGTGTGTGCGTGTGAGTGCGTGCGAGTGTATGCGAGTGTGCGCGAGTGTGTGTGAGTGTGTGCGAGTGTGTGTGTGTGAGAGTGTGTGTGTGAGTGTGTGCGAATGTGTGCCAGTTTGTGCGTACGAGTGTGTGCAAGTGAGTGCGAGTGTGTGCGAATGTGTGCGTGCGAGTGTGCGCGAGTGTGTGCGTGTGAGTGTGTGCGAGTTTGTGTGTGCGAGTGTGTGCGAGTGTGCTCGAGTGACTGGGTGCAAGTGTGTGCGAGTATGTGTGAGTGAGTGTGTGTGAGTGTCTGCGTGTGTGCGAGTTTGTGTGCGAGTGTGTGCGAGTTTGTGTGCGAGTGTCTGCGAGTGAGTGTGTGCGAATGTGTGCGAGTGTGTGCGAGTGTGTGCGTGTGAGTGTGTGCTAGTGTGTGCGTGCGAGTGTGTGCGAGTGTGTGAGTGTGTGTGCGAGTGTGTGCGTGCGAGTGTGTGCGTGCGAGTGTGTGCGAGTGTGCTCGAGTGAGTGGGTGCGAGTGTGTGTGAGTGTGTGCGTGGGGGCGAGTTTGTGTGCGAGTGAGTGTGTGTGAATGTGTGTGAGTGTGTGCAAGTGTGTGTAAGTGTGGGTGCGAGTGCGTGCGTGCGAGTGTGTGCGTGCGAGTGTGTGCGTGCGAGTGTGTGCGAGTGTGCTCGAGTGAGTGGGTGCGAGTGTGTATGAGTGAGTGTGTGTGAGTGTGTGCGTGGGTGCGAGATTGTGTGCGAGTGAGTGTGTGTGAATGTGTGTGAGTGTGTGCGAGTGTGTGTAAGTGTGTGTGCGAGTGCGTGCGTGCGAGTGTTTGCGTGCGAGTGTGTGCGTGCGAGTGTGTGCAAGTGTGAGTGAGTGTGTGCGAGTGTGTGTGCGAGTGTGTGTGCGAGTGTGTGTGCGAGAGTGTGCGAGTGTGTGCGAGTGTGTGCAAATGTGCCCGAGTGTGCGCGAGTGTGCACGAGTGAGTGAGTGCGAGTGTGTATAAGTGAGTGTGTGTGCGTGTGTGCGAGTTAGTGTGCGAGTGAGTGTGTGCAAATGTGTGCGAGTGTGTGCGAGTGTTTCTGTGCGAGTGTGTGTGCGAGTGTGTGCGTGCGAGTGTGTGCGTGCGAGTGTGTGTGAGTGTGAGTGAGTGTGTGCTAGTGTGTGTGCGAGTGTGTGTGCGAGTGTGTGCGAGTGTGTGCAAATGTGCCCGAGTGTGCGCGAGTGTGCACGAGTGAGTGGGTGCGAGTGTGTGTGAGTGTGTGCATGTAAGTGTGTGCGAGCATGTGCGAGTGTGTGTGAGTGTGTGTGCGAGTGTGTGTGTGTGAGTGTGAGCGAGTGTGTATGAGTGTGTGTGCGAGTGTGTGCAAGTGTGTGTGAGTGTGTGCGAGTGTGTGTGTGAGTGTGTGCGAGTGTGTGCGAGTGTGTGTACGAGTGGGTGCGATTGTGCATAAGTGTGTGCGAGTGTGTGCGAGTGTGCGTGAGTGTGTGCGAGTGTGTGCGATTGTGTGTGTGACTGTGTAGGACTTTCTGTGCGAGTGTTTAGGAGTGTGTGTGTGAGTGTGTGAAAGTGTGTGCGAGTGTGTGCAAGTGTGTGCGAGTGAGTTTGTGTGAGTGTGTGTGCGAGTGTGTGCGTGCGAGTGTGTGCGAGTGTGTGCGTGTGAGTGTGTGTGACTGTGTGCGAGTGAGTGTGTGTGACTGTGTGCGAGTGTGTGCGAGTGTGTGAGTGTGTGCGAATGTGTGCGAGTGTGTGTGCGCGAGTGTGTGCAAGTGTGTGCGAGTGTGTGCGAGTGTGTGTGTGCGAGTGTGTGTGCAATTGTGTATGAGTTTGTGCGAGTGTTTGTGAGTTTGTGCAAGTGTGTGCAAGTGTGCGTGCGAGTGAGTGCGGGTGTGTGCGAGTGTGTGTATGCGAGTCTGTGTGTGATTGTGTATGAGTGTGTGCGAATGTGTGAGTTTGTGCGAGTGTGTGCGTTTGTGTGCGAGTGCGTGCGAGTGCATGCAAATGTGTGCGAGAGTGTGCGAGTGTGGGCGTGCGAGTGTGTGCTAGTGTGCGCGAGTGTGTGAGTGTGTGCGAGTGTGCGTGAGTAAGTGTGCGTGTGAGTGCGTGCGTGTGAGTGTTTCCGAGTTTGTGTGTGAGTGTGTAGGACTGTGTGTGCGAGTGTGTGCGAATGTGTGTGCGAGTGTGTGTGTACAAGTTTGTTCGAGTGTGTGCAATTGTGTGCGAGTGTGTGTGCGAGTGCGTATGAGTGAGTGTGTGCGAGTGTGTGCGAGTGTGTGCGAGTGTGTGTTTGCGAGTGTGTGTGCGAGAGTGTGCGAGTGTGTGTTTGCGAGTGTGTGTGCGAGTGTGTGCGAGTGTGTATGAGTGTATGTGCGAGTGTGTGTGCGAGTGTGTGCGTGCAATTGTTTGCGTGCGAGTGTGTGCGAGTGTGTGCAAGTGTGTGTGAGTGTGTGCGAGTGTGTGTGCGAGTGTGTGTGAGTGTGTGCAAACGTGCCCGAGTGTGCGCGAGTGTGCACGAGTGAGTGGGTGCGAGTTTGTGCGAGTGTGTATGAGTGAGTGTGTGTGAGTGTGTGCGTGTGTGCGAGTTTGTGTGCGAGTGAGTGTGTGCGAATGTGTGCGAGTGTGCGCGAGTGTGTGAGTGTGTGTGAGTGTGCACGGGTGTGTGTGTGCGAGTGCGTGCGAGTGAGTGCGAGTGTGTGCAAATGTGTGCGAGCGTGTGTGAGTGTGTGAGTGTGTGTGAGTGTGCACGAGTGTGTGCGTGTGAGTGATTGTGTGTGAGTCTGTGCGAGTGTGTGCTTGCGAGTGTGTGCTAGTGTGCACGAGTGTGTGAGTGTGTGCGAGAGTGCGCGAGTGTGTGCGTGTGAGTAAGTGAGTGTGTGTGTGAGTGTGTGCGCGCGAGTGTGTGCGCGCAAGTGTGTGTGCGAATTTGTGTGCGTGTGAGTGTGTGTGAGTGTGTATGAGTGTATGTGCGAGTGTGTGCCAGTGTGTGCGAGTGTGTGTGTGCGAGTGTGTGCAAGTGTGTGCGAGTGTGTGCGAGTGTGTGTGTGCGAGTGTGTGTGCAATTGTGTATGAGTGTGTGCGAGTGTTTGTGAGTTTGTGCAAGTGTGTGCGAGTGTGCGTGCGAGTGCATGCGAGTGAGTGCGGGTGTGTGCGAGTGTGTGTATGCGAGTCTGTGTGTGCTTGTGTATGAGTGTGTGCGAGTGTGTGAGTTTGTGCGAGTGTGTGCGTGTGTGTGCGAGTGCGTGCGAATGCGTGCGAGTTCGTGCAAATGTGTGCGAGAGTGTGTGAGTGTGTGTGTGTGAGTGTGTGCGAATGTGTGCGAGTGTGTGTGTGCGATTGTGTATGGTGTGTGCGAGTGTGTGCGTGTGAGTGCGTGCGAGTGTATGCGAGTGTGCACGAGTGTGTGTGAGTGTGTGCGAGTGTGTGTGTGTGAGTGTGTGCGAATGTGTGCCAGTTTGTGAGTACGAGTGTGTGCAAGTGAGTGCGAGTGTGTGCCAATGTGTGCGTGCGAGTGTGTGCAAGTGTGTGCGTGTGAGTGTGTGCGAGTGTGTGTGTGCGAGTGTGTGCGAGTGTGCTCGAGTGACTGGGTGCAAGTGTGTGCGAGTATGTGTGAGTGAGTGTGTGTGAGTGTCTGCGTGTGTGCGAGTTTGTGTGCGAGTGTGTGCGAGTTTGTGTGCGAGTGTGTGCGAGTGAGTGTGTGCGAATGTGTGCGAGTGTGTGCGAGTGTGTGCGTGCGAGTGTGTGCTAGTGTGTGCGTGCGAGTGTGTGCGAGTGTGTTAGTGTGTGTGCGAGTGTGTGCGTGCGAGTGTGTGCGTGCGAGTGTGTGCGAGTGTGCTCGAGTGAGTGGGTGCGAGTGTGTGCGAGTGTGTGTGAGTGTGTGCGAGTTTGTGTGCGAGTGAGTGTTTGTGAATGTGTGTGAGTGTGTGCGAGTGTGTGTAAGTGTGTGTGCGAGTGCGTGCGTGCAAGTGTGTGCGTGCGAGTGTGTGCATGCGAGTGTGTGCGAGTGTGCTCGAGTGAGTGGGTGCGAGTGTGTATGAGTGAGTGTGTGTGAGTGTGTGCGTGGGTGCGAGATTGTGTGCGAGTGAGTGTGTATGAATGTGTGTGAGTGTGTGCGAGTGTGTGTAAGTGTGTGTGCAAGTGCGTGCATGCGAGTGTTTGCGTGCGAGTGTGTGCGTGCGAGTGTGTGCAAGTGTGAGTGAGTGTGTGCGAGTGTGTGTGCGAGTGTGTGTGCGAGTGTGTGTGTGAGAGTGTGCGAGTGTGTGCGAGTGAGTGCAAATGTGCCCGAGTGTGCGCGAGTGTGCACGAGTGAGTGAGTGCGAGTGTGTATAAGTGAGTGTGTGTGCGTGTGTGCGAGTTAGTGTGTGAGTGAGTGTGTGCGAATGTGTGCGAGTGTTTCTGTGCGAGTGTGTGTGCGAGTGTGTGCGTGCGAGTGTGTACATGCGAGTGTGTGTGAGTGTGAGTGAGTGTGTGCGAATGTGTGTGCGAGTGTGTGTGCGAGTGAGTGCGAGTGTGTGCAAATGTGCCCGAGTGTGCGCGAGTGTGCACGAGTGAGTGGGTGCGAGTGTGTGTGAGTGTGTGCATGTAAGTGTGTGCGAGCGTGTGCGAGTGTGTGTGAGTGTGTGTGCGAGTGTGTGTGTGTGTGTGTGCGAGTGTGTGCAAGTGTGTTTGAGTGTGTGCGAGTGTGCATAAGTGTGTGCGAGTGTGTGCGAGTGTGTGTGCGAGTGTGCATGAGTGTGTGCGAGTGTGTGCGATTGTGTGTGTGAGTGTGTAGGACTTTCTGTGCGAGTGTTTAGGAGTGTGTGTGTGAGTGTGTGAAAGTGTGTGCGAGTGTGTGCAAGTGTGTGCGTGCGAGTGTGTGCGAGTGTGCGAAAGTGTGCGAGTGTGTGCGAGTGTGTGAGTGTGAGTGTGTGCGAATGTGTGCGAATGTGTGCGAGTGTGTGTGCGCGAGTGTGCACGAGTTTGTGCATGTAAGTGTGTGCATGCGAGTGTGTGCGAGTGTGCTCGAGTGAATGGGTGAGAGTGTTTGCGATTGTGTGTGAGTGTGTGCGAGTAAGTGTGTGTGAGTGTGTATGAGTGAGTGTGTGTGAGTGTGTGCGAGTGTGTGTGTGCGAGTCTGTGCAAGTGTGTGCGAGTGTGTGCGAGTGTGTGTGTGCGAGTGTGTGTGCGAGTGCATGCCAGTGAGTGCGGGTGTGTGCGAGTGTGTGTATGCGAGTCTGTGTGTGATTGTGTATGAGTGTGTGCGAGTGTGTGAGTTTGTGCGAGTGTGTGCGTGTGTGTGCTTGTGCGTGCGAGTGCGTGCAAATGTGTGCGAGAGTGTGCGAGTTTGTGTGTGTGAGTGTGTGTGTGAGTGTGTGCGAATGTGTGCCAGTTTGTGCGTACGAGTGTGTGCAAGTGAGTGCGAGTGTGTGCGAATGTGTGCGTGCGAGTGTGCGCGAGTGTGTGCGTGTGAGTGTGTGCGAGTGTGTGTGTGCGAGTGTGTGCGAGTGTGCTCGAGTGACTGGGTGCAAGTGTGTGCGAGTATGTGTGAGTGAGTGTGTGTGAGTGTCTGCGTGTGTGCGAGTTTGTGTGCGAGTGTGTGCGAGTGTGTATGAGTGTATGTGCGAGTGTGTGTGCGAGTGTGTGAGAGTGTGTGCGAGTAAGTGTGTGTGAGTGTGTATGAGTGAGTGTGTGTGAGTGTGTGTGTGCGAGTTTGTGTGCGAGTGTGTGTGAGTGAGTGTGTGCGAGTGTGTGCGAGTTTGTGTGCGAGTGTTTGTGCGAATGTGTGCGTGCGAGTGTGTGTGTTCGAGTGTGTGCGCGCGAGTGTGTGCGCGCAAGTGTGTGTGCGAATGTGTGTGCGTGTGAGTGTGTGTGAGTGTGTAAGAGTGTATGTGCGAGTGTGTGCCAGTGTGTGCGAGTGTGTGTGTGCAAGTGTGTGCGAGTGTGTGCGAGTGTGTGTGTGCGAGTGTGTGTGCAATTGTGTATGAGTGTGTGCGAGTGTTTGTGAGTTTGTGCAAGTGTGTGTGAGTGTGCGTGCGAGTGCATGCGAGTGAGTGCGGGTGTGTGCGAGTGTGTGTATGCGAGTCTGTGTGTGCTTGTGTATGAGTGTGTGCGAGTGTGTGAGTTTGTGCGAGTGTGTGCGTGTGTGTGCGAGTGCGTGCGAATGCGTGCGAGTTCGTGCAAATGTGTGCGAGAGTGTGCGAGTGTGTGTGTGAGTGTGTGCGAATGTGTGCGAGTGTGTGTGTGTGCGATTGTGTATGGTGTGTGCGAACGCGTGCGAGTGTATGCGAGTGTGCGCGAGTGTGTGTGAGTGTGTGCGAGTGTGTGTGTGTGTGAGTGTGTGTGAATGTGTGCCAGTTTGTGCGTACGAGTGTGTGCAAGTGAGTGCGAGTGTGTGCCAATGTGTGCGTGCGAGTGTGCGCAAGTGTGTGCGTGTGAGTGTGTGCGAGTGTGTGTGTGCGAGTGTGTGCGAGTGTGCTCGAGTGACTGGGTGCAAGTGTGTGCGAGTATGTGTGAGTGAGTGTGTGTGAGTGTCTGCGTGTGTGCGAGTTTGTGTGCGAGTGTGTGCGAGTTTGTGTGCGAATGTGTGCGAGTGAGTGTGTGCGAATGTGTGCGAGTGTGTGCGAGTGTGTGCGTGCGAGTGTGTGCTAGTGTGTGCGTGCGAGTGTGTGCGAGTGTGTTAGTGTGTGTGCGAGTGTGTGCGTGCGAGTGTGTGCGTGCGAGTGTGTGCGAGTGTGCTCGAGTGAGTGGGTGCGAGTGTGTGTGAGTGTGTGCGTGGGTGCGAGTTTGTGTGCGAGTGAGTGTGTGTGAATGTGTGTGAGTGTGTGCGAGTGTGTGTAAGTGTGTGTGCGAGTGCGTGCGTGTGAGTGTGTGCGTGCGAGTGTGTGCGTGCGAGTGTGTGCGAGTGTGCTCGAGTGAGTGGGTGCGAGTGTGTATGAGTGAGTGTGTGTGAGTGTGTGCGTGGGTGCGAGATTGTGTGCGAGTGAGTGTGTGTGAATGTGTGTGAGTGTGTGCGAGTGTGTGTAAGTGTGTGTGCAAGTGCGTGCATGCGAGTGTTTGCATGCGAGTGTGTGTGCGAGTGTGTGCGTGCGAGTGTGTGCGTGCGAGTGTGTGTGAGTGTGAGTGAGTGTGTGCGAGTGTGTGTGCGAGTGTGTGTGCGAGTGTGTGCGAGTGTGTGCAAATGTGCCCGAGTGTGCGCGAGTGTGCACGAGTGAGTGGGTGCGAGTGTGTGTGAGTGTGTGCATGTAAGTGTGTGCGAGCGTGTGCGAGTGTGTGTGAGTGTGTGTGCGAGTGTGTGTGTGTGAGTGTGAGCGAGTGTGTATGAGTGTGTGTGCGAGTGTGTGCAAGTGTGTGTGAGTGTGTGCGAGTGTGTGTGTGAGTGTGTGCAAGTGTGTGCGAGTGTGTGTACGAGTGTGTGCGATTGTGCATAAATGTGTGCGAGTGTGTGTGCGAGTGTGCATGAGTGTGTGCGAGTGTGTGCGATTGTGTGTGTGAGTGTGTAGGACTTTCTGTGCGAGTGTTTAGGAGTGTGTGTGTGAGTGTGTGAAAGTGTGTGCGAGTGTGTGCAAGTGTGTGCGTGCGAGTGTGTGCGAGTGTGTGCGACTGTGTGTGAGTGTGTGCGAGTGTGTGAGTGTGAGTGTGTACGAATGTGTGCGAGTGTGTGTGCGCGAGTGTGCACGAGTTTGTGCATGTAAGTGTGTGCATGCGAGTGTGTGCGAGTGTGCTCGAGTGAATGGGTGAGAGTGTTTGCGATTGTGTGTGAGTGTGTGCGAGTAAGTGTGTGTGAGTGTGTATGAGTGAGTGTGTGTGAGTGTGTGTGTGCGAGTTTGTGTGCGAGTGTGTGTGAGTGAGTGTGTGCGAGTGTGTGAGAGTTTGTGTGCGAGTGTTTGTGCGAGTGTGTGCGTGCGAGTGTGTGTTCGAGTGTGTGCGCGCGAGTGTGTGCGCGAGAGTGTGTGTGCGAATGTGTGAGTGTGTGCGAGTGTGTATGAGTGTATGTGCGAGTGTGTGCCAGTGTGTGCGCGCGAGTGTGTGCGCGAGAGTGTGTGTGCGAATGTGTGTGCGTGTGAGTGTGTGCGAGTGTGTATGAGTGTATGTGCGAGTGTGTGCCAGTGTGTGCGAGTGTGTGTGTGCGAGTCTGTGCAAGTGTGTGCGAGTTTGTGCGAGTGTGTGTGTGCGAGTGTGTGTGCAATTGTGTATGAGTGTGTGTGAGTGTTTGTGAGTTTGTGCAAGTGTGTGCGAGTGTGCGTGCGAGTGCATGCGAGTGAGTGCGGGTGTGTGCGAGTGTGTGTATGCGAGTCTGTGTGTGATTGTGTATGAGTGTGTGCGAGTGTGTGAGTTTGTGCGAGTGTGTGCGTGTGTGTGCGAGTGCGTGCGAGTGCGTGCAAATGTGTGCGAGAGTGTGCGAGTTTGTGTGTGTGAGTGTGTGAGTGTGTGCGAATGTGTGCCAGTTTGTGCGTACGAGTGTGTGCAAGTGAGTGCGAGTGTGTGCGAATGTGTGCGTGCGAGTGTGCGCGAGTGTGTGCGTGTGAGTGTGTGCGAGTGTGTGTGTGCGAGTGTGTGCGAGTGTGCTCGAGTGACTGGGTGCAAGTGTGTGCGAGTATGTGTGAGTGAGTGTGTGTGAGTGTCTGCGTTTGTGCGAGTTTGTGTGCGAGTGTGTGCGAGTTTGTGTGCGAGTGTGTGCGAGTGAGTGTGTGCGAATGTGTGC